>NC_088694.1:43380000-44636479 GCF_028017835.1 Emys orbicularis
CCAGAGCCATCTCTAGTGTGTTTGGCCAGGTCCCAGCAATGGGGCTCCCAGCCCTTCCCTTGTGGGAGACTGTTCCCCAGGCTGAGAGTCTCTGAGCTGGGCCAGACCCGGTGAGCTGCTGAGCATGGAAATCAATGGGAACTGAGGGGGCCCTGGCCTTGCTATGCCTAGGGACTTTGAAGTGGGGAATGGTTTCCCAGAAGAAGTCCGGACTCCTGGGTTCAGGGCTGGCTTTAGCAAGTGCGGAGCCCGATTCCTGGGGAGGCACTTTGGATTGCCGGCTGGGGGAGCAGGCCCCGCCGGGCTTGCCGCGCTCCGTCTGGAGGTCTGGCCGGGGTCGCGGGGCTGTCACGGTCCAGCCTGGGTCGTGGGGCTGCGGAGCTGCCGCGCTCCGGCCGGGGTCACGGGGTCACAGGGCTGCCGTGCTCCAGCCTGGGTTGCGGGGCTACGGGGCTGCTGCGCTCCGGCCGGCGCTCTGGCCAGGGGAGCGGGGACCCCGAAGACGACTGCCGCCGGGGTGAGTGCGCAGGGCCCTCTTAGGCGCGGGGCCCGATTCTGGGGAATCGGGCGAATCGGCCTAAAGCCGGCCCTGCCTGGGTTCTGTTCCTTCTCTAGCCTGGGCGGAGGTGCGGGGTGGTGAGTGTGGTCTGGGGTGGCAGGAGGGAGCTGCTTGTCCAAAGTGACCAGTGGTCTTTGTGACTGACCCCAGTGCTCGAAAAGGACGAGACTCCCCGGTTCTTGCAGCCCCAGGGATGACGAGGGGGAGCGTTGAGGGGAAGCAGATCATGCAATGAACTCCTGCCAGTGTGTGTAGCTTGCCCTCCCTGCACCCCCGTGGGGGAGCAGGAGCTGCTCTGGCTGGGGCAGGGATGGGGAGGGAGCAAACAGGCTGGTTAGTGAGAGGCTGTCTTGACCCCAGACTCACGCCTGCTCCCCGCTGGGTTCCAGGATGGCCAGGCTCCTGAGGATGTTCAGGAAGAAGGCTCTGCAGGTGGCCCCAGAGCCTGAGGGAAGCAGCCACCATCTTCCCCAGGAGCGGAGCGGCCCCTCCGTCCCCGCTGGCGGGGAAGGAGCTCCCGGCCGCGCCAGGAGGTGGAAGTGCCCAGCCTTCTGGCGGAGGAAACCCACTCCCAGCGCAGGCGCCGAGGTGGGAGCATCACCTCCCAGGCCAAAATGGAGCTGGGCCAGGCTGCGGCTGGGCAGGCAGGACCCAGCCCAGGGGCGGAACCGGGCAGGGTGGCTCTGGGGCTTGTGGTTGTGTGGGCAGCAGCGGCCCCAGGAGCCCAGCCCCAACTTCCAAGAGGGGGCATCGCCCTGCTCGGTCAGTGAGGACCTTCCAGCCTCCCCAGGGCAGGAGGTGGAGGATCCCTCTGCCAGCCCCAGCAGCTCGGGCCGCTCCCCATCCGACAGCAGCAGCGCCTGCGACTCGGACAGCACCCTGGCCGATGGACGCTTCTGCTTTCTTCCAGGTGAGGAGCCAGGCTGGGTTCAGGGAGGGGTGAGGAGGGGGCTGTGAACACCCTGGGCCCAGGCCCTCGAGCAGTGCTATGGGGGTGGGTCTCCAGCCCAGGTGTCTGGCCTGAGCCATGTGAACCTCACCGACACTAGATGCTGCCACTTTGGTCCTTGGTGCTCCATTTTGCAGGGGGGGGGGGGAGGCACCTCCAAGGGAGTCCAGGACAGTGGGGGGGGGGTCTCTTTGCTATGGGCTCCTGAAGGAGTTGGGGGCTGACGACATCACTGAGAGGGGGGAGTGTGGGGCCCAATCTGCCCTATGTCGCGGAGGTTTGAAGGGGACACATTGTCCCACCATGCCCCTGTCCTTCCCCCGAGTGGCAGCAGGCGTCACCCTGTCCCCTTCTCTCCCTGGTGCAGCGTCCGCCAGGGACTCCGAGGACGAGGAGGAGGAAGAAGAAGGGGTAGACTTGGTAACAGAGGAGGCTGCTCTCATGAACATCCGAGAGCAGCTCCATGGCCGAGAAAAGGTACAAACGTTCCCCAGCTGTGCTGGAACTGAGATTGTCCTGCTCCTTCCCAGCATCCCGACCCCCTGCAGAAGGTCTTGGCCCTAATGGGGACCTTTCTCCTCCATGATCTGGGACCCCCAAGATGGGGGTGTTTGTCACACACCAGCTGGGGTCTCCTCCCCCCACAGGCACTGTCCCAGTTCCTGACCCTGATTGTGGAGGAGTCGTGGGTGATTTGGACAATAGGCGGGTCCCCACTATCCCCCATTCAGGCCTAAGTCCTGCAGCTGGTGTGGCTGGGGCAGGGAGGTCCCTGGCTAACTGGCTCTCTCTCCCCTAACCCCACTCCTGGTGGGCGCAGGACGAGGCGCAGCAGCTCGAGTTCCTGCACGCCATCTACCCCGCGTGCCTCGCTGCCCAGGAGAGAGGGGAGGACACATTGGAGCCACACTGCTCGAAGGCGGCTGTGGTGGAGAGGATTGTGGTGAGTGAGACACGGCGCCCGGCAGCTGGAGGGAGGACAGAGGCATGGGAGGGGCAGGGGTCTCCCCGGGTCGATGGTTGGGGGATGGCTGGTGCTGGAGGGCAGCTGAGGGCAGGGATTGCTGGGGCTGAAGATTGGGGAGAAGAGACGGGAGAACTAGTGGGCAGGAATCGGAGGAGCGGGAGGCAGCTGGGGGGATCCTGCTGGCTGTGTAATCTCCTCCTTGGGAAGTGTCAGTGAGGCCCAAATCTCACATGCTCCTTTGTCTCCTTTGGGTCTCACAGGAGCTCATTGAGGAGCTTCCTCCTGACTCTCCACCCGGCGCCGTCCTGGCCAACTCCCTCTTTGCTGTGGCCAACCTCAGGTACCGAGACCCTCTTGCCCGGTTCCCCTAACCCCGGTGCTGCTCAGGCCCATGGCTGGGAGTCACTGCCCCTCCCACTCCCAGGTCACCTCCCAAGCCAGGGGGGCTCCTCTGGCAGAGGTGCGGGAAAAGGTCACTCCCTCGCCTGGGTGCTCTGTTCTTTTCACTCCAGTAACATTGCAATGGCTTTGGGGAGAGGCTGACTCCCAGGATCAGATACAGGAGGGGCAGCAGGGTCCAGGGAACAGGCGCTATTCCTGCCCTGCCACTGTCGGTCTGGGAAACCTTGGCCTTATCATTCCCTGGCTCAGTGCCTCAGTTTCCATTCTCACCAGCCTCTGCCTATTTCCCTGCAGTTTCACGTCCGTGTCGGTGCCAGTCCCACCCCCGCACTGCACAGTCTAATACCGGCTCCTCTCTCTTGCCAGCACCATGACACCTGCCCTGGAGCCGGAGCTGGAGACCCACCTCCTCCAAGCCACCCTGCACGCAGTCTTCACCCTGGGCACGGAGAAGGACACCACCCAAGTCCAGGTAGATCAGCTAAATCATGGATTGAAGAACCAGCTGTCATCCTGCCTGAATCCTTGCTAATTGCCTGCAGTGGGATGTGAATGAGAGAGGCCAGGATATGTGTTTGGGGGTCTCACCAGTGCTTCCCAGAGACCCCTCTTCCCATCCTGTGGCAGGTGTAGCCCCAGTTTCCCTAAGTCTGACCCATGGTTCTCCCTTGCTTTGCAGGATCTGCATAGGCTCATAGCAGACCTTCTGGACGCCATGCTGGAGAACCTGCTGGCAAAGACCCCAGACATTGACAAGCTCCACTACATCTTGGAGGTGAGCCCGATGAGAGGGGTGGGGGCAATTTGACCTTCACTCTTAGATCCATTTTCCAGTCTGTCCTCCTAGCTGGGCCCCCAGTGGCCGTCCTTGGTCAGGGCAGTCAGTGCAATGCAGGGTCAGGCCCTTCCTCCTTGAAGGACAGAGGAAGGAGGTGGGACTTCACCCAGAGCTCTGCCTGGTTGTGTCGAGCACTAAGCACAGGGCCGCTGGCTGGCTTGGGGAGTGAGAGTCTGAACCCCGCCTGGGAGATCCAGAAGATGGTCCTCAGAGAAGAGCCACAGCCTCATTCCTAGAGAAACAGGAGGGCCCCAGAGAATCAGCCCTTGTCTCTGACGGGCCCCGAGATTCCTGGGGGGATTGTGCTCACACTCAGTCCCTTCACCCAGCCAAGGACTTGAGAACCAGGGAGGGGGGAGGGGTCTGTCTCCTTCCTGGGGAGCTGCTCAGGAATCAGGAGTTCAGGGAGGATGGGACCAGCCCCGACACCGAGCATTGTCCCAATCTAGAGAGACAATGACAAGCTGTGACCTGCAGGATACAAGCATCGTCCTGGGGGCAAGAGTCCCCTTCTAAAGCTCTGCGGTCAATGAATCTGATATTCCACCCCCACCGCATACAATGTCTCAGCCCCCTGGGGATGGAGAGGGGCCATTAGCACAACACATGCACCCCCCCATCAATCCTGAGCTGCCTCCTTTCCCCACAGCACATTAACTACTGGACCGTGTCCAGGGTGCCACAAGAGAGAGCCAGGGCCATCAGGAGCAGCGCGGCCCTGCTCACGTCCGTCATCCCCCTCCCTGACTTTGACGTAAGTGGCCTCTGAGCCCAGCTTCCTGACTCCAGGCGTAGGGGGGCTGGCTCCAACGGGCTGGAGGAGCTGCTGCTGCAGGGGCTGTGGGCTAGGAGTGGTCCTCTTGGGGAGGCAGAGTCAGAGCAGAGAATGAGCCTGGCTTGAGTCAAGTTCTTCTTGTCCTGGTTAAGTGGCAACTCTCGCTTGTAAGGGGAGCATGCTCCAGGTTCTTGCCTTCTTGTCATCCTGGAGCAGCTGGGGAAGCAAATCCTCATGGAGGGCCCTGCCCGCATCCCTGTTCTCCGGGCTCCCTTGCGGGCAGAGAGAATTAAGGATCCAGCTCTAGCTCCTATCCTCTAGCATCTCCTGCAGAGGGGCTGAGGGGAAGGAGAGTCCTGGCCCAGGCGGGGACTGGGAGCTGACAGGAAAATGCTGATGGAGTCCCCTCTCCCTCTCCCTTCCATTCGAACTCAGCCGAATTCCCCAAGATGGGCCACCACGTGGCACAGCTGGCTCTGTCCATCAGTGACCCAGACCAGGACGTCAGCCAGCAGGCCAGGGAGGGGGTTTACCGGCTCTACCAGCTCCTGCTGCGCCAGAGGGTAAGGAACCCGGCTGGGAACTGGCACCCGCTAGACGAGTGAGACTGGGACCCCAGCCAATTTCTCTCCGAGTGACCCCGGCTGGCGGATAAGTCTCTCTCGATCTCTTTCTGTGTTCTCCCCCCGCAGTTCTGTTGGGCTCTGCCCACTGTGCAGCCACCAATGGGATTGGAAGGACACAAGCCCTGCAAGCAGAATGACAAAGGTGTGTGTGTCTCTCTCTTTCCCAGACCTGAACATCCATGAGGTCGAAGACCTTTGGTGCTGGGACTGGCACCAGGACAGCAGGCTCCTGGGCTACAAGAACACAGCCAGGGTCGGGGAGGTAAGGACACTCTGCCAGGGCATGGCACAGCTCTGCAGGGCAGGTGGCTGCCTCCTGGAGCCACGCGACGGAGTGGCCGTTCTAGGCCAGGATTTGGAGCCTGGTTCTGGGCAATCTGCTGAAGCCTCACATCTGCTTGGTTTCAGGTCTTTGGCAAATTCTTCTGCGAGGGGCAGAGAAGATTCTTCCTGCAGACAGCAGTGCTGGCCTGCACGACCCCCTGCTGCGTGTCAGCCAGGCTGGGCTGCTCCTCACTTACTCCCTCCTGGGGCAAGCCCAGCAGCTGATGGGGAACAAGGTGAGCAGCTGCATTAGACTCAGGAGATTGGGGCGGGGCCCAGGCCTCATTCCCATCCTCTGGCCATTCGCCGGCCTGGCAGCAAGGCAACTGGTGGGGAATGAGAGTGAGAGCAGCTGCTCCTGGGAAGGGAGATGAATTCACCTCCATGAGCAGGAGGGAACCAGCTTGTCCCCGGAGCAGTTCCAGCCCAGCTCTTTAGCAAGGCTAATGAATGACAAGCATTGCCTCAGCACGGACTTCTGTTCTTGGGAAGGGCAGCAGAGTCCTCTACGTGCCCTCTGCGAGCCTCTCCTCTCACCCGCGCCACCACCCAGAGTTGTTCCCGTCACTGGCAGCCTGGGAGGCCAAGGACTGAGGGGTGATGACAACTGACCGGGCAGTTCTGAGGCACATGGGCAGGGGAAGCTCGTCCTGCTGCCGGCAGGGCTGGACTCGCTCTAGAGAGAACGGGAGGATTCAGTCAGCAGGGGTTGCTGATCTGCCCCATTCACCAGGGCTGCCATCCTGTGGCTTCAGCCTCAGTGGCTGGGATGACTTGGGGAAAGGTCTCAAGCTCCCAACATCCCACTTCACTGCTGCCAGAATCCCTCTGCCCCCCCGCCCGCTAAAGCCCCCTCCCTGCCCAACCTGGGTGGGGGTGGAGGAGAATGGTCGGAGAACTTGAGCTGTGGATTGGCGGTGGAACAGATGTCAGGGGCACTGGGCGGGAGGTGTCAGGAGCTCCCCCTACAAGGAGGGGGGTTGGCACTGGAGGTCCCTAGAAAGACTCCATTCTGGGGGTCAGGAGGGGGACTCCATCCCTCAGAGGTGCGCGGGTGCTGGGTGGAAATGCTGCTGGTCCCAGGTGCCCTTAATTCCCCCTGATTCCGCGGGGCCTCTGAGTCTCTGACAGTCTCTGAGTCTCGTTCCCTTGCAGCAGGAGGACGTCACGGCCAACATAACGAACCAACTTTACATCATCCGGCACTTGCGCCAAGTGCCGGAGGCGCTGCAGGAGTTCTGCCTCCAAGGCCACCAGCAACTCCCGCTCCCTCTAAACGGGGAGTGTAGTGAGACTGAGTGGCCTCCCTCCAAGCAGGAGAGCGAGGGATCCCCTACACGCCCCTTGGAGGGCGGAGCCTATAGCGCCCCGCCCCCCTCGCCGTAAGGACCGGGGCGTGGGGCCGGAAATATAAAAGGCCGGCCCTGCACCACAGTTGGGGGACAGCCTGCAACAGAGGAGGACACTTGGCCTGTTCTCCAGGGGCCCCTAACCCTAACCCTAAGCGCAGGCATGGACGAGGACTGGCCCGGAGTACCCACTGCGGTTTACCCCAAGGAGCCGGAAGAGGCCTGTAGGCCAGAGGTACCAAACCCCGGGGAGGCAGGAAGTAGCCCAGGGGCAGCCCGGGAGCTGCTGGCTGCAGAGCCCGGCGCGACTCAGTCGGCGTGTTGCGGCTGGATCCCCGCCGACGCAGGGGCAACCAATCCTGCCCCTGCCAGCGCCTTGGGCTGGGACGCGGGGGAGGAGGGTGGGACCGCGTCCCCCTGCCACCCCACCCCGGGTGGCTGACCCCCCTACACGGTGCAAGGAGGCTGTAGCCCAGGACAGGAACTCTTTGTTGGCTGGCCACCGGGGCCCCGCCCAGGCTAGAGCCAGCCCTATCAAGTCTGTCTGTTTGCTGGCTGCCAGGGTTCCACCCAGGCCAGAGCCCGCCCTGGAAGTTTGGTTGTTTGTGGGGTGCTTGGGCCCCGCCCAGGCCTGAGCCACCCCCGATACACTGTGTTGAGGGGCTGACCACTTGAGCGACCTCAGCCCAGCAGCGGCGGCTCTACCATTTTTGCCGCCCCAAGCAAAAAAACCCCAAAAAAACAACGCTCGGACTGCCAAAGCGAGCAAAAAGAAAACCAAAAAACCCCCAACCACTTGGACTGCTGCCACCCGAACTGCCGAAGCAGAAAAAACGACAACAACAACGCTCGGACTGCCGCCGCCGCCCGAACTGCCGAAGTGCCAAAAACAAAAAAGTCGCCCGGCCTGTGCTGCCCCAAGAATGGACGGAATGCCGCCCCAGGCATGTGCTTCCTCCGCTGGGGCCTGGAGCCGGCCCCGCAGCCTGGTTGGGACAGCTGATCGCTGAGGTGGGGCGGCTGCTCCACCCCCATGTGAGAGGGGACTAGAGTAGGCCAGAATGGCTGTGCAAGCCAGCAGCCAATCAGGGAAGGGCCTACTGAGAGCCAATATAATGGCTGCCCAGGAGAGCAGCAGGTAGTCTGTCCCAGAACTTCATGGGGGAAGGGCTGTCTCCAGAGCAGGAGACCAGCACCTCGGGCTGGGCAGTACTGCACCTGGCCATCCGATGGCCGAGACAAATTGTAACCGGCCCTTGAGACAAGGGGCTAGACTTTGGGGGTTGCGGTTGGCCACCGAGGCAGGTGCAAGGACTGTTGCTAACCCCCGCCCCCTGGAATGGGGTGAGGATGGACTAGTGGGCACTGCTGGAGGGGCAGTGGCCTGAAGGACACAGTCAAGCGGTGAGCAACGCGGGTCCAGATGCCAACGGAGGACAAGAGACAGATGGGACGCTGCCAGCAGAGGGCGTTCCCCATGGACTGAGCTAATTCCCGGAGTGACCAGCGGGAGGCGCCATGGTGGTGAGTCCCAACCCCGTCAAAACCGCCCAGCCCTATTGTGGGCCCACTGCTACCCTGCAGACTCTGGTCCGGACCAGACTGGGCCAGCCGGAGTGGCCTCCCTGTGAGTGGGAGAGCGAGAAGGAGAACTAGTGGAAGGGGAAATGGAGCCCCCTGGCACTCACAGAAACTCTCTCCCCTCTCTGTGGAGCAGGGTTCTTCCCTCTGCCCCCCAAATTCCTTCATATGGGGCAGGACCTCTTTCCCACTGGAACTCGGAAAGCTCCACTTTTGAGGAGGTGGGGGTGGGACAGAGGCTCAGGGCTAGCTTCATCTCCTGCCCTTTATTCTCCCCTTGGCCCTTCTATGGGGTCTCTAGGTGTGACAGGAATAGGAGCCTCCTTCCCAGCTGTCTTCCAGGCCCTGGGATCTGGCACAGCCTCCCAGACGGGCGCATCCTGTAGCTGAGCCACGTCCGGGAGCAGTGGAGACAGGTCACCTCGTCCCATCCAAGCAAGCAATGCTGGCTCTCAAAGAGGCTTAGCTGGAAGACCCCAGTCCCTCATGGAGGTAAGAGCCATTTACTCCTTGGGGCGTGTGGGTCTCTTGGGGGAGAAATGGCATCCCCGATGCATAGCCTGTCTGGGAGCTTCCCCGGTCCCTGGCTTCCAGTTCTGGGACAGAGCCTTCGCCATCATCCTACCACCCTAGTTTTGTTCCTAGGAAGGGGCTCTCCAGAGACGTCCTCGAACCTGGACTCCTGAGAGCATTTCTGGCAGGAGACTCCAGCCCCTGGGGCATGAAGGGAGCATCGGGTAGTCTTGATCACCTGGCATCTCCGGTCTCCAGCTCCACTTCCCGCAGCAGTGGGGTTTCTCCAGCCCCCTCACCACACCTGTCAGCCTCTGAATGTCAGAGTCACCAGAACGAGCAAACTCCAGTTCCAGGCAGTGGGGCCTGTGTGTCCTCAGTCCCTCTGGAAACCAGGTCTGAAATGGGGAGCAAGGACCCCCAGGCCACGAACAGTCGGAGTGGGCAGAGCAGGCCTGTAACAGGGTGCTTTCCCCTGGGCTGCACAGCCTGGGGCCTAGCCAAGCTGATTCTAGACTGAGCCCTAACAGAGGCAAAAGGAGAGGCCAGCCCCTCGCACCTCCCCTCCCCCTGGAGCGTCGCTAAACTATCAAAAATGAATCCAGTGGAGTCACATCTTACGCGGGGGTTAGGTTCTAAGGTCAGCGCATGTCAGGGTTCCTTCCCCACTCTCAGTGGGGCTTGGCTTTAGCTGCTGGGCCTGTGAGCCTAGACCAGGGGTCTCAAACTCAAATGACCATGAGGGCCACCTGAGGACTAGTTCATTGGCCCGAGGGCCGCATCGCTGACACCCCCCCTCGCTGTCCCCGGCCCTGCCCCCAGAGGGGGCAGGAGGGGTGTGGCGGGGGCTCAGGGCGGGAGTTGGAGAGGTGAGGCAGGGGGTCGGGGTGCAGGGTGCAGTAGGGGGCTCTGGGCAGGGGGTTGGGGTGCAGCAGGGGGCTCAGGATAGGGAGTTGGGGGCAGGAGGGGTGTGGCGGGGGCTCAGGGCGGGAGTTGAGGTGCAGGGGGCTCAGGGCAGGGAGTTGGAGAGGTGAGGCAGGGGGTCGGGGTGCAGGGTGCAATAGGGGGCTCTGGGCAGGGGGTTGGGGTGCAGCAGGGGGCTCAGGATAGGGAGTTGGGGTGCAGGGTGCAGGAGGGAGTGTGAGGTGTGGCAGAGGGTTGGGGTTCAGACAGGGGGCTCAGGGCAGGTTAGTGTGTAGAAGGGGTGGGGGATGCAGCAGGGGGCTCAGGGCAGGGAGTTGGGGTGCAGGAAGGATGTGGGATGCAGCAGGGGGCTGAGGGCAGGAAGTTGGGGTGCAGAAGGGGGCTCAGGATAGGAAGTTGGGGTGCAGGAAGGATGTGGGATGCGGCAGGGGGCTGAGGGCAGGAAGTTGGGGTGCAGCAGGGGGTTGAGGTGCAGGCAGGAGGCTCAGGGCAGGAGGTTGGGGGGTGGGGTGCAGGAGGGAGTGCGAGATGTGGCAGGGGGTTGGGATGTGGGGTGCAGGAGGGAGTGTGAGGTGTGGCGGGGGTTGGGGGGTGGGGTGCAGGAGGGAGTGTGAGGTGTGGCAGGGGGTTGGGGTGCAGGACGGCATTGGGCTCTGGCCCGGAGCCGCTTCCCTAGAGAAATAGCCCCGCAGGCCGCGTGTTTCAGACCCCTGGCCTAGACAGAGCACTCAGGTATTTCCATCAGCCTGCTCAATGGCAAATGCAGCCACCCAAAGAAGTGAAGAAGAATGGAAGTGAAAGAGTAAAGCTGGACCATCCGCTGAGCTGCTGCAATCAAGTGAGCAGAGCCGGGGAGAGAAGAGGGAGAACGTGAAGGTGGCTGGCGGCAGTAGGGAGGAGAAGCAGTTTGGGAGCCGGGAGAGGAGAAATAAATCGTTAATGACAAATGCTGCCCGCTTTCTCTTGGGTGGTGAAGGGTTGACAAGGGGTCTCTTTACTATCACGCTAAACTTTAAAATAGCTGTGTATGATGGTGGTGGGGGGGGTGTCTATAAAGGTAAGAGGTTACTCTAGGGGCTTGAAGTCCCAGATTCTTGGGCTATTGCCTCCTTCCACCAGCTGATCTCAACCCAGCAACTCCCTCAGATGGTAGCAGTAGTGAGCTCTTGTCCTCCTTTTCTGGACGAGCCACCAGAAAAAGCACACAATACATGTGGCCAAGGCAATAGAGGCAGTGTTGCCTGATCATATGGCTCTTGTGGGGGAACACGGCAGGTTACTCTGGACTAGGTAGGAGCCACATGTCTCCAAACCTGCACATTCCGAGGCTCCAGAGACCTCTGTCCAGATCCCAGAGCTTCCTCAGAGTCCTAAAGAGCCAGATGGAATCTGGCCTCTCTCCCCGCACCGCAGCAGTCCAGAAAAAGTTCTGTGTAGACATGTTGTGTCCTCTCCTACCACACTCCCCTGTTGGCGACTAATGCAGTCCCAGAGTCCAGGCTCGGTGTCAGGCATTCCTCTGGGCTGGGACAAGCAGGAGGACGTGAGCTGCAATGGATCCTCCTGTGCATGGGCTGAGTGGGCAACCTCTCTCCTGCCATCTCTGGTTTCCAGCCCACAGGCAGGAAGGAGAAGGTGATGCACTTACCCCAAAGGTGGGGGTGGGAAGAAGCCGAGTGAAGACGCGATCAGAGCGCCATCCCATAGCATTCCTCCTAGAGTCTCTCCAACCACCACCTGGCTCCTTCCTGCCGTAGGCTGCAGCCCCTAGGCTCCACAGGGAATTTCTGAATTAACCCTCTAGAAACCTGCCTCTGGCTTCCTACAAGCTCTCCCACGGCCCTGCCACGAGAGGTAAGGAATAAGGTCCTGCCTCCCCCAACTGCTCGGGGGAATCCTCTCCGAAAATCAGTGCAGGGCTTTATGCAGCTCAACAAACAGATCCCTTTGTGTGGTGGTGTCAAGAAGCTGCACCCCCCTGGACAGCTCTTTCTAGAGCAACATTAACTCCCCCAGGGATTTCTGCTCTAAATGCTCCAGGCCTGAGGGAAGGATTCTGTGGAAAACAGGCCTTTCCCTTGCTCCAGTCCAGGCTCTGCTGTTCTGATGCTGCAGAGGCTTGAGGGTTCCTGGAGAGCATGCTGCAACGCCCGCAATCCCATGGGGCCTCAGCCCTCGGGACATGTTCTCTTTCTCCCCCAGCACCTTGCAACGGAGGGAAGAAAGGGACACGGGAGATGGAGTCTCTCACTGCAGGATGGGTTCTCTGTAAGCCAGGAACACCAGTGTGGACGCAGGGGAATGCTGTGCTGTGGTGTATGTGCCCTGCAGGATATCACTCGTGAAAGGAAGCAACACTGCTCTTGGCAGCGGAATCTGGGCAATAAGGAAGAGGAGTTGGAAATTCTCCCTGGGGAGGGGAAATGGGGAAACCCGGGGGGACGATGCGTATGACTGGAATGTTCCTGTCGCTGGTTACAGCCCATTGAGGTAGGGGAGAGAGGGTACAAAAAGTGGTGAGCAGGGAGGCGGTTCTCAAGCTGTGGGTCAGGACCCCAAAGTGAGTTGCAACCCCATTTTAATGGGGTCACCGGGGCTGGCTTAGACTTGCTGGGGCCTGGGGCCAAAGTTAAAGCCCAAGCCCCACTGACTGAGGCCGAAGCCAAAGCCTGAGGGCCTCAGCCCTAGGCAGTCAAGCTCAGGTTGCAAGCCCCTTGTCTGGGGCTGAAGCCCTTGGGCTTCGATTTTGGCCTCCCCACGCAGGGTGGGGGGGACTCGGGCTTTGGCTTTCCCCCCGCACCTGGGGTTCGAGAGGGCTCAGGCTTCGGTCCCCCCTCCTGGGCTTGTGTAGTAATTTTTGTTGTCAGAAGGGGGTCGGAGTGCAGTGAAGTTTGAGAACCCCTGCATTAGACACATCATTACCTGGTTTACGTTATTGAGAACCCCAGGACCTCGAATGGACAGGGATCAATCTGCTAACTAACACAGCCCAGCAGATGAACCGGTGGGGGGCTGGCACAGTTCACTGAATCCAAACCAGAGAGCAGGAAATGTTTCTCCTTTTGCACCTATCTGTGACTTGTGGGAAGAAATTAGGTTAGCCCGGGGGACTTCCTATTGGGAGACAGACGGGGGAGGTCTCACGTAGCCAGGAGTAAATCGTCCTTGGAGATTTTGAAAAATTATAGATACTTTTCTAATACAAAGTTTTGTACCCAACTAGGGGTGACTCTATTGTGGGCCTCCTTGTGGTGGATAATGATGAACTGATCACTGGACTGGATGGCCGTGGTTGCTCTGGGGCCAGTGATCATGACTTGACTACTCTATAAGGAGGTTTTGGAACAAATTGATAAATTAAACAGCACTAAGTCACCGGAACTAGATAGTATCCACCCAAGAGTTCTGAAGAGACTCAAATGTGAAATTGCCGTACTAACTAACTGTGGTATGTAACCTGTCCTTTAAATCAGCTTCCATACCAGATGCCTGGAGGAGAGCTAATATGACACCAATGCATAAAAAACGCTCCAGAGACGCTCCCCGCAATTACAGGCCACTAATGCTAACTTCAGTACCAGGCAAATTGGGTGAAATTATAATAAAGAGCACAATTATTAGACACAGAGATAAACACAATCTGTTGGGGAAGAGAGAACGTGGTTTCAGTAAAGGGAAATCATGCCTCACAAATCTACTAGAATTCTTTGAGGGAGTCTACAAGCATGTGGATAAAGGTGATCCCGTGGATATAGTGTACTTAGATTTTCAGAAAACCTTTGACAAGGTCCCACCCCAAAGGCTCTGAAGCAAAATGGGATAAGATGGAAGGTCCTCTCTGGGCTAGGTAACTGGTTCAACGGCAAGAAAGAAAGGGTCTAAGTGGTCAGTTTTCAGAATGGAGAGAGGTAAATAGTGGTGTCCCCCTGGGGTCTGTACTGGGACCGTTCTGTTCAACATACTCCTAAGTGATCTGGAAAAAGGGGTAAACAGTGAGGTGGCAACATTTGCAGCTGATACAAACCAACTCAAGTTAGTTAAGTCCAAAAGAGAGTGCAAAGTGTGACAAAGGGATCTCACCAAACTGAGTGACTGGGCAACAAAAAGGCAGATGAAATTCAACGTTGATAAATGCAAAGTAATGCACATTGGAAAACATGATCCCAACTCTACATCTAAAATGATGGGGTCTAAATTAGCTCTTACAACTTAAGAAAGATCTTGGAGTCATTGTGGATAGTTCTCTGAAAACGTCCACTCAATGTGCATCGGCAGTCAAAAAAGCGAACAAAATGTTGGGAAGTCATTAGGAAAGGGATAGATAGCAAGACAGAAATGTAATATTGCCTCTCTAGAAATCCATGGTATGCCCACAGCTTGAATACTGGAGCTGGTCCCCCATCTCAAAAAGAATTGGAATTGGAATTGGAAAAGGTACAGAAAAGGGCAACCAAAATGATTAGGGGTATGGAACAGCTTCCATATGAGGTGACATTTCTCCGTCTGCAAATGTGGGAACCGTTTTAAAATCGAGATCCAATCAATTACAACACCTCAGGGAAGATTCTAGGCATCAATGATCTGATCATTGGGTTGATGGCGGTAAACAGATTCCCATAAGGCTCCCTCCCTCCCTCTTCCCAAGAGCCACCCTCATCCGCTCTCCCCTTTCTGCTCCTGCATCCTCTGCAAACTTTCGAAGACGGATGCCTCGTGATGGCCTTCGCTCATGGGGATGTTGCCTAGTGGTCAGGGTTTCGGCCCTTTGGGGGGGAAGGGCGCGGCAGATGTTGGGGGAGCCCAGGGCTATTGTCCAAAGTTTGCAGTTTATCACAGGAAGCTCTGAAGGGTGCTTGGCACCTCTTCGCGGCCGGGCGTGGCATGGCAGCTCTCTCCTTCTTGGGGCGGCAGCTGCCTCTGTAACGCTGACAGATCTCGGTCGGCGACTCGTCGGTGGCCGGGATCGAACTGGAGACCTCTGGAGCTTAGTGCATGAGCCTCTACAGCATGAGCTAAAAGCCACCTGGCTGTTAGCTATGGCTGTAGAGAAGCCTCGTTTTATCTCTCCCGCTAAGTGGTCTTGGTGCCACTAGCTGGGACACACCACCACACCCAGAAGGTGTGTGGTTACATACTTCCCCTAGCTGAGGAAGCGCGTCCTGAGTTCCCAGTTGTAATCCCGGACGACCCCTGTAACGATGCGGCCTCTGGCGGGACCCTACCGAGAGTATCAATTCCGGACCAATTGCTTGGAGCAGGGCAGTCACAGCCCAAGGCTGGGTGTCCTTTACTATTAAAGCACGCCACACCAGCCATGCAGAGAGGACTTTGGTTTTACCCCACTGGCTAATCGGACGTCATGCAAGCAATTCCTTCAGAGATTCCAGTTCCCTTGTATCACCACCAGCACCACTCCTTATGGGGATGAACGGTTATGAAAACCAAGACCCCAGTAAAAGAAAAAAGGTTCTCTCATAGGACCCCAAAGGACCAAGCCCCACATCCAGGTCAATAGACAAGTCAGATCTTACCCACAAATCACACTGTTGCCAATCCTTTAGCATCTAAAATCTAAAGGTTTATAGAGGAGAGTTAAAATTGTTAAAGGAATCAATTACATACAGAAATGGCAAAGTTCTTGGTTCAGGCTTGTAGCAGTGATGGAATAAACTGCAGGCACAAATCAAGTCTCTGGAGTACATCTAGAGATTTGGATGGGTCATTCAGTCCATTGTCAGAGCTTCAGTTTGTAGCAAAGTTCCTCCCAAATGGAGGGGTTTCTAGGGCCTTTTCTATCCTCTGCCGTGTGGAAGGACCCCTTTGTTCTTACTGTGGAAAAGCACAGCAGCAAGGTGGAGTTTGGAGTCACATGGGCAAGTCACATGTCCATGCCTGAGTCCGTTCTTTACAGGTAGAGCAGCCATTGCTCACATGCTACCTTGAACGTTCCCAGGAAGGCTTCTCATAGGTGGATTGGAGTCTCCCAAGCTCCATTGTGAGTTAAGTGATTCTTGATTGGGCACTTCATCAGAAAATTCCTTTCTCAAGAAACTGACCAAATGCTTCACGAATGCTACTTAGAACCAAACACATTGCGATACAAGTGCATAGCCAATACTCATAACTTCAAATACAAAAGTGATACACACGTACAGACAGCATCATCATACCCAGCAAATTACAACCTTTCCATAGACACCTCACATGACCTCCTTCGTACAAGATTTGGTGCAACTCTAGGACCTTGGCTGCAGCAAGGAGCGATACGGTCACAGTTCATGTCAATAAAGTCACAACCCCTCACTTAGAACACCGAGAGACCCCGGTCGTCAGCGGGCAGGATCGAACCTGGGGGCTTAGTGCATGAGCCTCTCCAGCAGGAGCTAAAAGCCAACTGGCTATTAGCTAAGGCTATGGAGCTGACTCCTTTAATTCTCTCTCTAGGTGGTCTCAGCGCCACTAGCTGGGACAGAACACCACACCCTGGTGCAACAGGAGCAGGTCCTCCCTTCCCTCGGGGCGAGGGACCTTCAGGTAGTTGCTGAGGGAGAGATCCTGCTTCCTTCAGTGCTTCTCTCCCGGGTACCAGCAGGGCTGGACGGCCTTTTCTCCCTGTGCTGTGGGGAGCAGGTCCTGGGGACTAAGCGTCTGAAGACGCTCTCAAGGACTCATTTTTAAACATAGTTTTGATCAGTGAATTGGGAGATAACGTAGAATCACTGCTGCTAAGATTGGCGGGTGACAAAATACTGCCGAGTGGTAACGACTGATGAGGAGAGCGGGACGGCGAGTTATATTCCCTGCTGGAGCCCAGGGGCCCGGCTCCACCAATATTTGGGGCCGGGTCTCCCCCCCGGCCTCACCTGCCGCCCCCACGCGCCTTCCCCTTGCTGCTCCCACGCACCTCCCCGGGGCCCCGGAGCAGAGCGTCTCTGCTTCTCCTGTGCAGATCCATGCTGCCTACCTGGATCAACTGCCGACTCAGGGTCCTAGTGCCCCCTTTCTCCCTGAGCCTGAGCCTGCCCCCCTTCAGACCCTTCCCTTTTTCGGCAGGACCTTCCACCAGCACAGCCCTTCACCCCCCCGCCCGCAGTCACCGCTCCTGCCCCACACTAAAATCTAAAGGTTTATTCATAAAGAGAAAAAGATATAGATGAGAACTAGAATTGGCTTCTGCGTACAGACAGTGGCTCTCGTCTTCCACAATGTGGACTCTGCTCTAACCACTAGACCCCACTCCCCTCCCAAGGCTGGAGATAGAACCCAGGAGTCCTGACTCCCAGGCCCCGCTGCTCTAACCACCACTCCCCTCCCAAGGCCAGGGATAGAACCCAGGAGTCTGGGCTCTCAGACCCAGCCCCGCCCCCCCGCTCTAACCGCTAGACCCCACTCCCCTCCCAAGGCTGGGGATAGAACCCAGGAGTCCTGACTCCCAGGCCCCCCTGCTCTAACCACCACTCCCCTCCCAAGGCCAGGGATAGAACCCAGGAGTCTGGGCTCTCAGCCCCAGCCCCCCCGCTCTAACCACTAGAGCCCACTCCCCTCCCAAGGCCGGGGATAGAACCCAGGAGTCCTGACTCCTAAGCCCCTAACTCCTGCTCCAGCTGGGGAGGGGGGGGGCTATAAATTCTGATAGCTCAATTCACACCCCCTGGCACTGAAGGACCCCACTGAGCTGAGGCTGGGGGGCCGCAGGGGTGGGCTGGCTCAGCTGAGTGGAACAGCCCCTGGGGCCCTAATAGGGACCAGAACCGGGTTACATTGCAGCTCCCGTGGGCCCAGCAATTGCCAGCCGCTACGGAGCCCCTACAACGGTGGCAGAAATAGAACACCCTGGCAATGACTGACAACGGCCTCCGCCCATCACAGCGCGGCAGGCGGGACTGGTAGCCTAGGAAACGCTTTCATTGATAAAAGCTCCCCTCTTCCCCACCCCCCCTCACAGGAGGGAAGCCAGCTGTTTATCCTGCTGCCAGATGTTTCAGGGGGTTTTCCACTGCGAGGGGAGGGGGGAGCACAGGCAGAATGAACGTGTGTGAGTCTGAGGTGCACGCAATCGGGTCCGTCCACAGCCAAACACGAGTCCTGACGGTATCAGAACTGGTGTTTCACCCGCGCCCCAGATTCCCGCGTGTGTGTTTTTCACCGAGATCAGGGCCCCCGTCATGCTGGGCAAACCTCCCCCGCCCTCCTCAAGTGAAATCAGTGCCGCCCGCGTGCCCCGTACTGCATGGACCCGACCTGCCCTTCCCTGACTGAGACTGGGACCCCCGTCATGCCAGACACTGCATGGACCCCCCCAGCCAAACCCAGATCCCCCACTGCTCCAGGTGCTGCACAGACCCCCCCTCCCCGACCAAGATTAGGGCCTGCCATTGTTCCAGATGCTGGGCAGACACACAGTGAGAGACAGTCCCTGCCCCGCAGAGCTGACAGTCTAAACAGACAAAGGAGAGTTCTCCCCATTTTATAGATGGGGAAACTGAGGCCCAGATGCAGCATCTGAGGCGGAGCTGAGAACAAAACCAAGATCTCCTGGGTCCCAATCCAGTGCCTCACTACTTGGCCCAGTCCCCACTGGTTCTGTTGACAGGCCAGGGTCATTCCCCTTCCACCTCTCTCTGCCAGTGATAAAGCGTCCGTCACCTCTGCCCCATCCCTGCGTTCGATCTGGCTGTGTGCAGAAGACTGAGTAAACTAAACCCTGGTTCTTTCCTTCCGCCCCTCGGAACATTTCCCCCCTCTACTAAAAAGGACAGCAATTCACTCCAGACCCTTCAAAAACATTTTTAAAAGAAGTTTCAAGGGCCTCCAAATGAAATGAAAAGTAGTTTCAAGTGCTCCGCTGTCCTCCAACTGAAAAGTAGCTGTAAGTGCCCCCCCCCGATTCCTTTGCCAAATGTTTGCCATTTTATAACCACATTTCCCTATATTTTTTTAAAAACTTCCCAGTCTCGGTATCTTTACAGTCGCTCCTAGAAGCACTAAAGAAGGATCAACAGCCCACAGCGCCAGGCGCTGTACAAACCAGGGCCAAGACGACAAACCTTGCCTCTGAGAGCTGAGCAAGAGCTCTGAGCTCCTGCGAAACCACGTTGTAGCCACTTGGCTGGTGGGTCCGGCTCACGGAGGGTTGCCAGATTTGGGAAGAGGAATTCCCCCAGCTCAGACTGGCAGGGACCCTGGGGCAGACTTCACCTCCCTCTGCAGCGTGGATCACCTGGGCACATCTCAGCTAATCCGTTCCCTGGCACCGCGAGGGCCTCAGGCATTGGGGCCCCCTCAGTTTTGCCTGTTCTCTGCCTGATCCCACTCAACACAGAGGGAACTGAGTGAAACTGACCGGCCTGCGCTCTCCAGGTCAGACCAGATGATCTCAGGGTCTCTCTGGATCTACCAAACAAACTGGGGGAGCTGGCAACACACAGCACAAAGGGGACAGGCTGGAAACAGAGATGCCAGGTCATCAGCAAGGCTGAGGCAGCAGGAAAGGACTAAGCAGAGAGTGCACAAGCACAGGGCTCTCCCATGGAGTGGAAAAGCACATAGGGCCTAGGAGGCTGGGGTATGCCCCATGGGATAGGCACACAGGGCTGCAGCACGGCATAGTGGGGTGGGCACAGCACAGGGGGCAGCAGGGTGGAACACAGCGCATGGGATTGGGGCAGCAGAGCTATTGCACAGGGGGCTGGGGCAGTTGGGGGATAGTGCACAGGGAGGGCAGGAGCACGGATGTCACTGCACAGGAAGGCTGAGGAAAGGGGGCTATAGCACAGGGGTGTTGCAGCAGGGAGCAGGGGAGGTTCATGCAATGGGGCTGGGGCTGCAATAGGAAGCACGGGTCATGCAATGGGGCCGAGCTGTTGCAGTGGGGAGCAGGGGTTCCAGTGGGGCAAAGGAGAGTCATGCACTGGGGCCAGGTGTTGCAATGGGGGGAGGGGAGTCATGCAATGGGGCCGGGGTGTTGCAGAAGGAGCTGGGGTTGCAGTGGGGCAAGAGGGGAAGTCATGCCATGGGGCCAGGGGCTGCAGTGGGGGGAGGGGAGTCATGCCATGGGGCCGGGGGTTGCAATGGGGGGAGGGGGAGTCATCCCATGGGGCGGGGGGTTGCAATGGGGGGAGGGGGAGTCATCCCATGGGGCGGGGGGTTGCAATGGGGGGAGGGGGAGTCATCCCATGGGGCGGGGGGTTGCAATGGGGACCAGGGGTTGCAGTGGGGGGAGGGGGAGTCATGCAGTGGGAAGCAGGGGGAGTCATGCAATGGGGCTGGGGCCTGCAATGGGAAGCAGGTGGTTGCAGAGGAGCGAGGGGGAGTCATGCCATGGGGCGGGGGGTTGCAATGGGGGGAGGGGGAGTCATGCCATGGGGCCGGGGGTTGCAATGGGGGGAGGGGGAGTCATCCCATGGGGCGGGGGGTTGCAATGGGGACCAGGGGTTGCAGTGGGGGGAGGGAGAGTCATGCAGTGGGAAGCAGGGGGAGTTGCAGAGGGGGGAGGGGGAGTTATGCCATGGGGCCGGTGGTGGGGAAGGGGGAGTCATGCCATGGGGCCGGTGGTTGCAAGGGGGGGAGAGGGAGTCATGCCATGGGGCGGGGGATTGCAATGGGGCCGGTCCCCCACCGTGCACCTGGAGGTGAAGACCTTGGAGCAGCTGACGGAGGGGCTGAGGTCGCACATGGCCCGGTCCCCGGGGTCCCGCTCCCGCGAGCTCTCTGCGTGAGGCGCATACAGGGAGAGCGCCAGCCCCAGCGCGCACAACACGAGCCGCACCGCCCGCTCCCAGCCCGGCGCCGCCATCGCCTGCTGCCACCGCGCGCCGGGCACGGGCTCGCCCCCACTGGCGCGCGCACCTGCCAATCAGCCAACGGCTCCGGCCCATTGGCTGTCCTTTCAGGAGGCGGAACGGGGATCCAAGGGATTCTGGGACTTGTAGTTTTATGTACCCAGTGGAGGAGAGGGGAGAGCTATGGCGCTTATGGGGGGGGGGGTCTAGTGGTTGGCCCAGAGCCCTGGGATAGCAGGGGGTGCCGGGGGCTATTTAAAGTGCCGGGGCTCCAGCTACCTCTGCTGCCTCGGTCCTCTAAATAGCCGCGAGAGCCCCGCAGCTTCCCCAGGGCTCCGGCACCTATTTAAAGGGCCAGGGTGGTAGAAGCAGGGGGGGCCCTGCCCTGCCTGGAGCCAGCCCCTGCTGCACCCCCTGCCCTGCCTCCAGCCCCGCACCCCCTGCTCCCACCAGCCCCTGTCTCCAGCCAGCCCCTGCCTGCATCCCCTGCCCTGCCTCCAGCCCCGCACCCCCTGCCCTGCCCGTACCAGCCCCTGCCCGCATCAGCCCCTGCCTGCAGCCAGCCCCTGCCTGCAGCCCCTGCCCTGCCTCCAGCCCCGCACCCCCTGCCCTGCCCGCATCATCCCCTGCCTGCAGCCAGCCCCTCACCCCCTGCCCCCACCAGCCCCTGTCTCCAGCCAGCCCCTGCCTGGAGCCAGCCCCTGCTGCACCCCCTGCCCTGCCTCCAGCCCCGCACCCCCTGCCCTGCCCGCACCAGCCCCTGCCTGCAGCCAGCCCCGCACCCCCTGCCCCCACCAGCCCCTGCCTGCAGCCAGCCCCGCACCCCCTGCCCCCACCAGCCCCTGTCTCCAGTCAGCCCCTGCCCTGCCCCTGCCCTGCCTCCAGCAAGGAATATATGTAATATATCATTTTGATTTTATTTATATAGTTATGGAAAGTAAATAATACATGGAAGAAATGAAAGGGGGTTTTTTATGTCTTTTTTTTTAGTCATCCCTGTCGGGACCCCGCCTAAAATGTTCAAATTGGGCCCCGCACTTCCTAAAGCCAGCCCTGCATACAGTAATGGCAAAGTTCTCGGTCCAGGCTTGTAGCAGTGATAGAATAAACTGCAGGTTCAAATCAAGTCTTTGGTGTACATCCACAGCTGGGATGGGTCATTCAGTCCTTTGTATAGAGCTTCCTTTTTTTGCAAAGTCCCTCCAGAGGTATGAAGCAGGATTGAAGACAAGATGGAGACAAGGCATCAGCCTTTTATAGTCTCTTGCCGTGTGGTCTTTGCTTTCTTTGTCCCAAGGACACTCTATCCAGCATGTGGCATAGAAAAACCTTAGAGTTCTGTCCATAGGCAGGTCCCTGCATGCCTTGCTGAGTCACAAGGTGTATCTACCTTCTCTCAATGGGTCAATTGTATAGCTCATGGTCCTTAGTGGGCCATCAAGCAGGCTAGGCAGAACTAACACCAACTTGTCTGGGGTGTTCCCCGGAAGCATAGCACAAGTTTGAAATACAGACAGTATAGAGCCAATATTCATAACGTCAACTACAAAACTGATACACATATACAGATAGCATAATTATAATCAGCCAATCAGAACCTCTCCATAGACCCCTTCCACGACAACCTTTATACAATATTGGCTGCAAATATATAACAGTGGTCGCAACGGCGATCTATACAGTTACAGATTATGTCAATAGCATCACAGGAGGTGACACGGCATCAGTGAGACTGATATTGGAATACTGCATCCAGTTTTGGTGTCCACCTTTGAAAAAGATGTTGTGAAATTGGAGCTGGGGCAGCAAAGAGCCACCAAATGTTCTGAGGGCTGGAGAAAAATGCCTTCTAGTGAGCGATTGAAAGAGCTCAACCTCTTTAGCTTATCAAAAGAAGATCGAAAGGTGACTTCATTGAAGTGTTGAAGTGCCTTAATGGAGAGAAAAGATTGGGTATTAAAGGGCTCTTTAATCGAGCAGAGAAAGGCAGAACAAGACCCAGTGGCTGGAAAGTGAAAAGAGACAAATTCATATGACAAATAAAGCACAAATATTCAACAGCGAGAATGATTCACCACAGGAACAAGCTACCAAGGAAAGTGGTGGATTCTCCATCTCTTGATGTCATTTCATGAAGACTAGATGCCTTTCTGGAATGTGTTTGCCCCCAAAGTAGCTATTGTGTCATACAGGAGGCCTGTGACATGCAGGGGGTCAGATTAGATGCTCTCATGGTCTCTTGTGGCCATCAAGTCTACTAATTTCTGAAAAACTGAGTGTAGCATTGGGAGCAGCGTCTGAGGTTTTACCGTCTAGTCGGCTTGCTTCCTAAAATGAACACTCCTTGAGTGGGGTGATCCACAGGGAGTAGCTCAAACCTCCAAAGTGCCTGGCCAGGGGCAGGATATTAGCACAGCAAGGGAGGGGCGTGGCAGTGACATCACAAAGGCCTTTTGCAGGACCTCAAACTATTGGTCAAAGGTGGTGACCTCACAGAGAGATGCTGACATCAGCCAGGCAGGACAGAGGCGAGTGGCCCGGGAAACCTCAGAGACTCCTGTGGCTTTGCTTCAGCAAGTCTCTGTCTCGAGGTCTCTCTTTGAGGACTGAGAGAACATTCGGGTTCACGTACGTGAGCGGCAGGAGGAACCTCTGTCGAGTTTTCTCCTTCCCTTTTCGTGATTGTACTAGAAAGCAGACGTCCCTGTTTAGAAGGTAAGAGCCTCCTCCAGGTTGGAAACCTCTTCAGTCTGATCCATCTGGTGACAGTTGAATTCTAGGCATGGAAAACACCAGCTTAAGGAGGCAGAATTTGATTCCGCACCTGGGATTTTGTCCCTTAGAATCACTGGGGACATTGGGGTTTGTCCTTTTGGTTTCACCTTTTCCTCCATCCCTCCCTCCTTTCTTTTCTTCTCTTGCTTCTTTTGTCCTTTCCCTGTTCCCCTCCCAACACCAGGGGGTGTGTGTTTGTGTGTCGCGGGGGAGTGCTCTGCAGCTCCCACTGTGGGAGGTCCACCCAAAAATGTGGGGCTGAAGTAGTGACCCGGCAGTGATCCCCACCAGTAGTGTAGCTAGGGGGGGTGCACGGGAAGCAGCCACTTCCCCTCAGCACATTTTCCAAAAGCGGCGCCTTAGTTAGGGGTTACCATGGTGCCAGCAGGAGGGGCCCACACTCCGCTCTGAAGCTTGGCCTGCCTGGCTGGCGCTGACCTCCTGCACGCAAAGGGGGGGCAGCACGGCCAGAGGAGCCATGGGGGGGGCGGCACAGCCGGAGGAGTCATGGGGGTCGCGGGGGCGGAACGGCACGGCCGGAGGAGCCATTGGGGGGCGGGCGCGGCGCGGCACGGCCGGAGGAGCCAGCCAAGGGGGGGGCACGGAGTGGCCGCAGGAGTAGCCAAGGGGGGCGTGGCCAGAGGAGGAGCCAAGGGGGGGCGCCTTTTTAATGTTTGCTCCCCCTGCTCTTAGAACCTGGCTATGCCACTGATCCCCACCAGTGACCTGGGCCATCCTTTGGGCTCTCTGGTGAGAACCCTCAGCCTCCCGTCCTCAGCCTCTACCCTGACTGGCTGAGCAGGGGGTTATTGACAGGGAGGAGACTCAGGTCCTTGTTCTCTTTTAAGACCAAGTAAATGAGTCATAAGCAGTTCTAGGTTTGATGAATTTTGCTGCTTCTCTGCATTAATTGTCTCTGAGCAGCTCATGATTCTCTCTAACATTGCAGTTCTCCTCAAATACTTGCTGAATAATTACTGAGCACTGTTGTTGGTCTGGAACTCATCTGAGAGCCCTTTATTCAGGTCATTCAATGTATGAAATTCAAGATCCGATGGTTAGTTTGAAAATCAGGGCTCTTGGGTCCTAGTCCCAACTCTGCCACTGACTGGCTGTGTGACCTAAGACAAGTCAATTCTCCTTTCTCAGCCTTAGCTTCTCCCTCTTTCAAGTAGGGATAATAATGATCCGCTCCTACCTACCTCACAGTGGGTGGAGGATGGGGATCCATTGGAGAGTGTCACTAGGAGGAGTGCATAATATGAGGTGTCCTAGCACGTTTACTCAGATCAGATTGTGAAATAGTTGAAATAGTCTATTTTAGTTGTATTTTTTTATTTTGAAATTGATAAGAGCAGCAACTACTTAGCTCAGACTGAGGCATCTTATCTCATTTTCGAGATCTAAGTGTCTCCTCTTGGTGTGCGACGAGACAATTTAACACACTGTGACAAACAGGAGATGCTTTTGTTTTGCAAAGAACTTTCATCCCACTTGTTAGGAATTCAAGAAACAAACTGGTTTAGTCTGAATGGGATTTTCTGACAGAAACGGTTTCAATGAAATTTCCCCACCATCTCGATTCCTGGGCTCTATCCCTGCCCAGGGGTGAAAGGAATTTAAAGGATTTACCGTTACGCCGGAGTCCTGAGCGGGGGTGTGGCCTCAACCGGAAGAGGCGGGGCCTTTCAAGATTTAAAAGCCCTGGGACTCCAGCTGTGGCTGGGAGCCCCAGGGCCTTTAAATCACCCCGGAGCTCTCAGCTGCAGAGGCGGCTGGGAGCCCCGGTGCTCAGGGGTGAATTAAAGGGCCCGGGGGAGCCCGGCTGCCAGAGCTCCGGCAGCGCTTTAAAGGGCCCGGGGTTCACCGCAGTGGCAGGAGCACCGGCCCTTTAAATCACCGCGGGAGCCCGGCTGCCGGAGCTCCGGTAGCGCTTTAAATCCCCGCCCAAGCCTGGCTGCCGGAGCTCCGGCGGCGCTTTAAAGGGCCCGGGGCTCCCCGCAGTGGCAGAAGCTCCGTCCCTTTAAATCACCGCGGGAGCCCGGCTGCCGGAGCTCCGGCAGCGCTTTAAAGGGCCCGGGGCTCCCCGCAGCAGCAGGAGCTCCGGCCCCTTAAAGAACCGCAGGAGCCCGGCTGCCGGAGCTCCGGCAGTGCTTTAAAGGGCCCAGGGCGCCCCACAACAGCAGGAGCTCCGGCCATTTCAATCCCCGTCCGAGCCCGGCTGCCAGAGCTCCGGCGGCGCTTTAAAGGGCCCGGGGCTCCCCGCAGCGGCCAAAGCTCCGGGCCCTTTAAATCCCCATCCGAGCCCGGCTGCCGGAGCTCCGGCAGCGCTTTAAAGGGCCCGGGGCTCCCCGCAGCAGCAGGAGCTCCGGCCCCTTAAAGAACCGCAGGAGCCCGGCTGCCGGAGCTCCGGCAGTGCTTTAAAGGGCCCAGGGCGCCCCACAACAGCAGGAGCTCTGGCCATTTCAATCCCCGTCCGAGCCCGGCTGCCGGAGCTCCGGCGGCGCTTTAAAGGGCCCGGGGCTCCCCGCAGCGGCCAAAGCTCCGGGCCCTTTAAATCCCCATCCAAGCCCGGCTGCCGGAGCTCCGGCGGTGCTTTAAAGGGCCCGGGGCTCCCTGCTGCGGCTGGAGCTCTGGGCCCTTTAAATCACCGCCGCAGAAGCCGGTCCAGTCCGGCACGGCGTACTGGCTCTTGCCGGTACGCTGTACCAGACCGGACCGGCTTACTTTCCCCTCTGCCGTGCCTCTGGGGGGTTTGTTGTCCATTAGAACAGGAGTCAGGACTGGTGGCTTCTCTTTCTGGCTCTGCCACCGCCTTGCTGTCTAGGCCCTTGGATAGGTCCCTTCCCTTCTCTGTAGCTCAGGCTCCTCCCCATCTGTCCAATGCGAACAGGGACAAGTCTCGAACTCTGGGCGGTCGTGAGCCTAAGTGAGATAAGGGGCGTTAAAGCCCTCTGTGAAGGAGAAAGGGGAATTTCTCAGTGTTTAGCACCAAGGAATTCTAAAGTTTGCTAAAATATCTAGTCTGCGGAAACAAGAAATGGTCGGGGCCAAATGTTTTAAGCATTGTCTTTTTAAAAGCCCATTCAGGGATGTGAGGCCCTGTCTTTTAGGTACCTGGGGTTCTTGCCAGCAGGAGAGAAGAGGTTCCTGCCTCCATTTTTGTGGCCTTAACAAACCAGATGCTGTGCCCCAGTTCTCGTCTGCGATCCCTGAAAAAGAACCTCTTCCCATCCATTAACAAGACAGGACCTATCTGTAAAAGGGGAACAAAGAGAACCCTGGGACTTACAGACTAGCCAGCCTCACTTCCATAGCTGGAGAGAGACTGGAATACATCATTAAACAATCCCTTTGTCAGCACCTACAGGATAATTTGGTTCTTAGGACTAGTGAGCATGGACTTGTCAAGAACAAATCATTCCAAACCAATCCTAGCTCCTTCTTTGGCAGGGTTCCGGGCCTAGTGGAGGTGGGTAACCAGTAGATGTGATCTCTCTTGGTGTTTCTAAGGCTTTTGACACAGTCCCATGGGACATTCTCACAAGCGAACGAGGGAAATGTGGTCTAGATGTAATCAGTGGAATGGGAGTGCAGAGCTGGTTGAAAGCCCAGACTCCAAGAGCCCTTCTCCATGTCTGGCTGTCCAACGGAGAGGGTGTACCTACTGGGTCCGGCAGGGATCAGTCCGGGGGCCGGTAGTATTCAATATTTTCCTGAAGGATTTGGAAAATGGAGTGGAGAGCATGCTTCTACAATTTGCAAATGACACCAAGCACTTTGGAGCACAGGATTGGAATTCAAAACGCCCTTAACAAATTGGAGACTTGGTCTTCTTGAGCCAAACTCCATGGCTGGGCCCCTCTCTATAGACTGGGCTGAAGTGAAACCCCAGAGCCAAACACTCCTCCTCCTGGGCAGTGCGCTCCCACCTTCAATGGGCAGATGCTGCTTAGCGCTGTCAGAGCAGCTTTTGCTGGGGGCTTCTCCCAGCACTTTCCAATAGTGGGAAAGTATGAAATCCCCATTTGACTGCTGGGGACAGAGCCAGAGAGGGGGGAGCAATTTGCTCAAAGTCCCACAGGGAAAGGAAAACACCCAGCAGTGGAACCAACAGGAAACCCAGCAATGGAACTCAGGAGTCCTGACTCCCAATCCCCTGGTCCAGTCACTCCAGCGGAGCACACGCCCTCTCAAAGCAGGGGGAGCGGACGTGAGGGCCTGCTTGTAATTGCCAGCTGTGGGAGGGAGTGTGCAGCAGTGGTTAGCGAAGGGGCCTGGAAAGAAGGCCTGCTGGGTCCCATCCATTCTTCTGACACTTGGTGTGACCCTGAGCCAGTAGCTTCCCCGCCCCAGGCCTGGTTCTCATCAGTGGGGTTGGGGTCGCAGTCCCGACAGCCCAGGCGGGTTGGGAGGCTCCAGGAAGGTGTGTAAAGTGCTGGGATGTCGGGATCCCGGACGCGCTGTCACCCCCGCACTAGGGCGGTGTCCGGCACCCCCTGCTGCTGGCCGAGTTTCTCTGTCCCTTGGCAATAAGACAGACTCTTGTTTTCACAGCCAGCCGATCGCCCCGTGCCATCACCCTGCCTGCTTGCTGGGCAGGGTAACTCCTCAGGTCACCACCCCCCTCTCCAGCCTGCCTTGGGCTTGGAGAGTGAGGAGAAGGGCGAGGGACGACCCTGAACATCCTCCATCCATCGCTCCATCACCAGAGCAAGTGAGTGGCATTAGGGTTCCTCGGTGGCGTCCCCTGTCTGTCCGGGGAGAGGCAGAAAGAGGGGGAGAGAATCTCTCCCAAAGGAGATTGGATTTGCAAACAGCCCCCAGGAACCCCTCGCACTCAGACCAGGGAGGGGCTTCTCCAGAGCCATCTCTAGTGTGTTTGGCCAGGTCCCAGCAATGGGGCTCCCAGCCCTTCCCTTGTGGGAGACTGTTCCCCAGGCTGAGAGTCTCTGAGCTGGGCCAGACCCGGTGAGCTGCTGAGCATGGAAATCAATGGGAACTGAGGGGGCCCTGGCCTTGCTATGCCTAGGGACTTTGAAGTGGGGAATGGTTTCCCAGAAGAAGTCCGGACTCCTGGGTTCAGGGCTGGCTTTAGCAAGTGCGGAGCCCGATTCCTGGGGAGGCACTTTGGATTGCCGGCTGGGGGAGCAGGCCCCGCCGGGCTTGCCGCGCTCCGTCTGGAGGTCTGGCCGGGGTCGCGGGGCTGTCACGGTCCAGCCTGGGTCGTGGGGCTGCGGAGCTGCCGCGCTCCGGCCGGGGTCACGGGGTCACAGGGCTGCCGTGCTCCAGCCTGGGTTGCGGGGCTACGGGGCTGCTGCGCTCCGGCCGGCGCTCTGGCCAGGGGAGCGGGGACCCCGAAGACGACTGCCGCCGGGGTGAGTGCGCAGGGCCCTCTTAGGCGCGGGGCCCGATTCTGGGGAATCGGGCGAATCGGCCTAAAGCCGGCCCTGCCTGGGTTCTGTTCCTTCTCTAGCCTGGGCGGAGGTGCGGGGTGGTGAGTGTGGTCTGGGGTGGCAGGAGGGAGCTGCTTGTCCAAAGTGACCAGTGGTCTTTGTGACTGACCCCAGTGCTCGAAAAGGACGAGACTCCCCGGTTCTTGCAGCCCCAGGGATGACGAGGGGGAGCGTTGAGGGGGAGCAGATCATGCAATGAACTCCTGCCAGTGTGTGTAGCTTGCCCTCCCTGCACCCCCGTGGGGGAGCAGGAGCTGCTCTGGCTGGGGCAGGGATGGGGAGGGAGCAAACAGGCTGGTTAGTGAGAGGCTGTCTTGACCCCAGACTCACGCCTGCTCCCCGCTGGGTTCCAGGATGGCCAGGCTCCTGAGGATGTTCAGGAAGAAGGCTCTGCAGGTGGCCCCAGAGCCTGAGGGAAGCAGCCACCATCTTCCCCAGGAGCGGAGCGGCCCCTCCGTCCCCGCTGGCGGGGAAGGAGCTCCCGGCCGCGCCAGGAGGTGGAAGTGCCCAGCCTTCTGGCGGAGGAAACCCACTCCCAGCGCAGGCGCCGAGGTGGGAGCATCACCTCCCAGGCCAAAATGGAGCTGGGCCAGGCTGCGGCTGGGCAGGCAGGACCCAGCCCAGGGGCGGAACCGGGCAGGGTGGCTCTGGGGCTTGTGGTTGTGTGGGCAGCAGCGGCCCCAGGAGCCCAGCCCCAACTTCCAAGAGGGGGCATCGCCCTGCTCGGTCAGTGAGGACCTTCCAGCCTCCCCAGGGCAGGAGGTGGAGGATCCCTCTGCCAGCCCCAGCAGCTCGGGCCGCTCCCCATCCGACAGCAGCAGCGCCTGCGACTCGGACAGCACCCTGGCCGATGGACGCTTCTGCTTTCTTCCAGGTGAGGAGCCAGGCTGGGTTCAGGGAGGGGTGAGGAGGGGGCTGTGAACACCCTGGGCCCAGGCCCTCGAGCAGTGCTATGGGGGTGGGTCTCCAGCCCAGGTGTCTGGCCTGAGCCATGTGAACCTCACCGACACTAGATGCTGCCACTTTGGTCCTTGGTGCTCCATTTTGCAGGGGGGGGGGGAGGCACCTCCAAGGGAGTCCAGGACAGTGGGGGGGGGGTCTCTTTGCTATGGGCTCCTGAAGGAGTTGGGGGCTGACGACATCACTGAGAGGGGGGAGTGTGGGGCCCAATCTGCCCTATGTCGCGGAGGTTTGAAGGGGACACACTGTCCCACCATGCCCCTGTCCTTCCCCCGAGTGGCAGCAGGCGTCACCCTGTCCCCTTCTCTCCCTGGTGCAGCGTCCGCCAGGGACTCCGAGGACGAGGAGGAGGAAGAAGAAGGGGTAGACTTGGTAACAGAGGAGGCTGCTCTCATGAACATCCGAGAGCAGCTCCATGGCCGAGAAAAGGTACAAACGTTCCCCAGCTGTGCTGGAACTGAGATTGTCCTGCTCCTTCCCAGCATCCCGACCCCCTGCAGAAGGTCTTGGCCCTAATGGGGACCTTTCTCCTCCATGATCTGGGACCCCCAAGATGGGGGTGTTTGTCACACACCAGCTGGGGTCTCCTCCCCCCACAGGCACTGTCCCAGTTCCTGACCCTGATTGTGGAGGAGTCGTGGGTGATTTGGACAATAGGCGGGTCCCCACTATCCCCCATTCAGGCCTAAGTCCTGCAGCTGGTGTGGCTGGGGCAGGGAGGTCCCTGGCTAACTGGCTCTCTCTCCCCTAACCCCACTCCTGGTGGGCGCAGGACGAGGCGCAGCAGCTCGAGTTCCTGCACGCCATCTACCCCGCGTGCCTCGCTGCCCAGGAGAGAGGGGAGGACACATTGGAGCCACACTGCTCGAAGGCGGCTGTGGTGGAGAGGATTGTGGTGAGTGAGACACGGCGCCCGGCAGCTGGAGGGAGGACAGAGGCATGGGAGGGGCAGGGGTCTCCCCGGGTCGATGGTTGGGGGATGGCTGGTGCTGGAGGGCAGCTGAGGGCAGGGATTGCTGGGGCTGAAGATTGGGGAGAAGAGACGGGAGAACTAGTGGGCAGGAATCGGAGGAGCGGGAGGCAGCTGGGGGGATCCTGCTGGCTGTGTAATCTCCTCCTTGGGAAGTGTCAGTGAGGCCCAAATCTCACATGCTCCTTTGTCTCCTTTGGGTCTCACAGGAGCTCATTGAGGAGCTTCCTCCTGACTCTCCACCCGGCGCCGTCCTGGCCAACTCCCTCTTTGCTGTGGCCAACCTCAGGTACCGAGACCCTCTTGCCCGGTTCCCCTAACCCCGGTGCTGCTCAGGCCCATGGCTGGGAGTCACTGCCCCTCCCACTCCCAGGTCACCTCCCAAGCCAGGGGGGCTCCTCTGGCAGAGGTGCGGGGAAGGGTCACTCCCTCGCCTGGGTGCTCTGTTCTTTTCACTCCAGTAACATTGCAATGGCTTTGGGGAGAGGCTGACTCCCAGGATCAGATACAGGAGGGGCAGCAGGGTCCAGGGAACAGGCGCTATTCCTGCCCTGCCACTGTCGGTCTGGGAAACCTTGGCCTTATCATTCCCTGGCTCAGTGCCTCAGTTTCCATTCTCACCAGCCTCTGCCTATTTCCCTGCAGTTTCACGTCCGTGTCGGTGCCAGTCCCACCCCCGCACTGCACAGTCTAATACCGGCTCCTCTCTCTTGCCAGCACCATGACACCTGGAGACCCACCTCCTCCAAGCCACCCTGCACGCAGTCTTCACCCTGGGCACGGAGAAGGACACCACCCAAGTCCAGGTAGATCAGCTAAATCATGGATTGAAGAACCAGCTGTCATCCTGCCTGAATCCTTGCTAATTGCCTGCAGTGGGATGTGAATGAGAGAGGCCAGGATATGTGTTTGGGGGTCTCACCAGTGCTTCCCAGAGACCCCTCTTCCCATCCTGTGGCAGGTGTAGCCCCAGTTTCCCTAAGTCTGACCCATGGTTCTCCCTTGCTTTGCAGGATCTGCATAGGCTCATAGCAGACCTTCTGGACGCCATGCTGGAGAACCTGCTGGCAAAGACCCCAGACATTGACAAGCTCCACTACATCTTGGAGGTGAGCCCGATGAGAGGGGTGGGGGCAATTTGACCTTCACTCTTAGATCCATTTTCCAGTCTGTCCTCCTAGCTGGGCCCCCAGTGGCCGTCCTTGGTCAGGGCAGTCAGTGCAATGCAGGGTCAGGCCCTTCCTCCTTGAAGGACAGAGGAAGGAGGTGGGACTTCACCCAGAGCTCTGCCTGGTTGTGTCGAGCACTAAGCACAGGGCCGCTGGCTGGCTTGGGGAGTGAGAGTCTGAACCCCGCCTGGGAGATCCAGAAGATGGTCCTCAGAGAAGAGCCACAGCCTCATTCCTAGAGAAACAGGAGGGCCCCAGAGAATCAGCCCTTGTCTCTGACGGGCCCCGAGATTCCTGGGGGGATTGTGCTCACACTCAGTCCCTTCACCCAGCCAAGGACTTGAGAACCAGGGAGGGGGGAGGGGTCTGTCTCCTTCCTGGGGAGCTGCTCAGGAATCAGGAGTTCAGGGAGGATGGGACCAGCCCCGACACCGAGCATTGTCCCAATCTAGAGAGACAATGACAAGCTGTGACCTGCAGGATACAAGCATCGTCCTGGGGGCAAGAGTCCCCTTCTAAAGCTCTGCGGTCAATGAATCTGATATTCCACCCCCACCGCATACAATGTCTCAGCCCCCTGGGGATGGAGAGGGGCCATTAGCACAACACATGCACCCCCCCATCAATCCTGAGCTGCCTCCTTTCCCCACAGCACATTAACTACTGGACCGTGTCCAGGGTGCCACAAGAGAGAGCCAGGGCCATCAGGAGCAGCGCGGCCCTGCTCACGTCCGTCATCCCCCTCCCTGACTTTGACGTAAGTGGCCTCTGAGCCCAGCTTCCTGACTCCAGGCGTAGGGGGGCTGGCTCCAACGGGCTGGAGGATCTGCTGCTGCAGGGGCTGTGGGCTAGGAGTGGTCCTCTTGGGGAGGCAGAGTCAGAGCAGAGAATGAGCCTGGCTTGAGTCAAGTTCTTCTTGTCCTGGTTAAGTGGCAACTCTCGCTTGTAAGGGGAGCATGCTCCAGGTTCTTGCCTTCTTGTCATCCTGGAGCAGCTGGGGAAGCAAATCCTCATGGAGGGCCCTGCCCGCATCCCTGTTCTCCGGGCTCCCTTGTGGGCAGAGAGAATTAAGGATCCAGCTCTAGCTCCTATCCTCTAGCATCTCCTGCAGAGGGGCTGAGGGGAAGGAGAGTCCTGGCCCAGGCGGGGACTGGGAGCTGACAGGAAAATGCTGATGGAGTCCCCTCTCCCTCTCCCTTCCATTCGAACTCAGCCGAATTCCCCAAGATGGGCCACCACGTGGCACAGCTGGCTCTGTCCATCAGTGACCCAGACCAGGACGTCAGCCAGCAGGCCAGGGAGGGGGTTTACCGGCTCTACCAGCTCCTGCTGCGCCAGAGGGGTAAGGAACCCGGCTGGGAACTGGCACCCGCTAGACGAGTGAGACTGGGACCCCAGCCAATTTCTCTCCGAGTGACCCCGGCTGGCGGATAAGTCTCTCTCGATCTCTTTCTGTGTTCTCCACCACCCCCGCAGTTCTGTTGGGCTCTGCCCACTGTGCAGCCACCAATGGGATTGGAAGGACACAAGCCCTGCAAGCAGAATGACAAAGGTGTGTGTGTCTCTCTCTTTCCCAGACCTGAACATCCATGAGGTCGAAGACCTTTGGTGCTGGGACTGGCACCAGGACAGCAGGCTCCTGGGCTACAAGAACACAGCCAGGGTCGGGGAGGTAAGGACACTCTGCCAGGGCATGGCACAGCTCTGCAGGGCAGGTGGCTGCCTCCTGGAGCCACGCGACGGAGTGGCCGTTCTAGGCCAGGATTTGGAGCCTGGTTCTGGGCAATCTGCTGAAGCCTCACATCTGCTTGGTTTCAGGTCTTTGGCAAATTCTTCTGCGAGGGGCAGAGAAGATTCTTCCTGCAGACAGCAGTGCTGGCCATGCACGACCCCCTGCTGCGTGTCAGCCAGGCTGGGCTGCTCCTCACTTACTCCCTCCTGGGGCAAGCCCAGCAGCTGATGGGGAACAAGGTGAGCAGCTGCATTAGACTCAGGAGATTGGGGCGGGGCCCAGGCCTCATTCCCATCCTCTGGCCATTCGCCGGCCTGGCAGCAAGGCGACTGGTGGGGAATGAGAGTGAGAGCAGCTGCTCCTGGGAAGGGAGATGAATTCACCTCCATGAGCAGGAGGGAACCAGCTTGTCCCCGGAGCAGTTCCAGCCCAGCTCTTTAGCAAGGCTAATGAATGACAAGCATTGCCTCAGCACGGACTTCTGTTCTTGGGAAGGGCAGCAGAGTCCTCTACGTGCCCTCTGCGAGCCTCTCCTCTCACCCGCGCCACCACCCAGAGTTGTTCCCGTCACTGGCAGCCTGGGAGGCCAAGGACTGAGGGGTGATGACAACTGACCGGGCAGTTCTGAGGCACATGGGCAGGGGAAGCTCGTCCTGCTGCCGGCAGGGCTGGACTCGCTCTAGAGAGAACGGGAGGATTCAGTCAGCAGGGGTTGCTGATCTGCCCCATTCACCAGGGCTGCCATCCTGTGGCTTCAGCCTCAGTGGCTGGGATGACTTGGGGAAAGGTCTCAAGCTCCCAACATCCCACTTCACTGCTGCCAGAATCCCTCTGCCCCCCCGCCCGCTAAAGCCCCCTCCCTGCCCAACCTGGGTGGGGGTGGAGGAGAATGGTCGGAGAACTTGAGCTGTGGATTGGCGGTGGAACAGATGTCAGGGGCACTGGGCGGGAGGTGTCAGGAGCTCCCCCTACAAGGAGGGGGGTTGGCACTGGAGGTCCCTAGAAAGACTCCATTCTGGGGGTCAGGAGGGGGACTCCATCCCTCAGAGGTGCACGGGTGCTGGGTGGAAATGCTGCTGGTCCCAGGTGCCCTTAATTCCCCCTGATTCCGCGGGGCCTCTGAGTCTCTGACAGTCTCTGAGTCTCGTTCCCTTGCAGCAGGAGGACGTCACGGCCAACATAACGAACCAACTTTACATCATCCGGCACTTGCGCCAAGTGCCGGAGGCGCTGCAGGAGTTCTGCCTCCAAGGCCACCAGCAACTCCCGCTCCCTCTAAACGGGGAGTGTAGTGAGACTGAGTGGCCTCCCTCCGAGCAGGAGAGCGAGGGATCCCCTACACGCCCCTTGGAGGGCGGAGCCTATAGCGCCCCGCCCCCCTCGCCGTAAGGACCGGGGCGTGGGGCCGGAAATATAAAAGGCCGGCCCTGCACCACAGTTGGGGGACAGCCTGCAACAGAGGAGGACACTTGGCCTGTTCTCCAGGGGCCCCTAACCCTAACCCTAAGCGCAGGCATGGACGAGGACTGGCCCGGAGTACCCACTGCGGTTTACCCCAAGGAGCCGGAAGAGGCCTGGAGGCCAGAGGTACCAAACCCCGGGGAGGCAGGAAGTAGCCCAGGGGCAGCCCGGGAGCTGCTGGCTGCAGAGCCCGGCGCGACTCAGTCGGCGTGTTGCGGCTGGATCCCCGCCGACGCAGGGGCAACCAATCCTGCCCCTGCCAGCGCCTTGGGCTGGGACGCGGGGGAGGAGGGTGGGACCGCATCCCCCTGCCACCCCACCCCGGGTGGCTGACCCCCTACACGGTGCAAGGAGGCTGTAGCCCAGGACAGGAACTCTTTGTTGGCTGGCCACCGGGGCCCCGCCCAGGCTAGAGCCAGCCCTATCAAGTCTGTCTGTTTGCTGGCTGCCAGGGTTCCACCCAGGCCAGGGCCCGCCCTGGAAGTTTGGTTGTTTGTGGGGTGCTTGGGCCCCGCCCAGGCCTGAGCCACCCCCGATACACTGTGTTGAGGGGCTGACCACTTGAGCGACCTCAGCCCAGCAGCGGCGGCTCTACCATTTTTGCCGCCCCAAGCAAAAAATACCCAAAAAAACAACGCTCGGACTGCCAAAGCGAGCAAAAAGAAAACCAAAAAAACCCCAACCACTTGGACTGCTGCCACCCGAACTGCCGAAGCAGAAAAAACGACAACAACAACGCTCGGACTGCCGCCGCCCGAACTGCCGAAGTGCCAAAAACAAAAAAGTCGCCCGGCCTGTGCTGCCCCAAGAATGGACGGAATGCCGCCCCAGGCATGTGTTTCCTCCGCTGGGGCCTGGAGCCGGCCCCGCAGCCTGGTTGGGACAGCTGATCGCTGAGGTGGGGCGGCTGCTCCACCCCCATGTGAGAGGGGGCTAGAGTAGGCCAGAATGGCTGTGCAAGCCAGCAGCCAATCAGGGAAGGGCCTACTGAGAGCCAATATAATGGCTGCCCAGGAGAGCAGCAGGTAGTCTGTCCCAGAACTTCATGGGGGAAGGGCTGTCTCCAGAGCAGGAGACCAGCACCTCGGGCTGGGCAGTACTGCACCTGGCCATCCGATGGCCGAGACAAATTGTAACCGGCCCTTGAGACAAGGGGCTAGACTTTGGGGGTTGCGGTTGGCCACCGAGGCAGGTGCAAGGACTGTTGCTAACCCCTGCCCCCTGGAATGGGGTGAGGATGGACTAGTGGGCACTGCTGGAGGGGCAGTGGCCTGAAGGACACAGTCAAGCGGTGAGCAACGCGGGTCCAGATGCCAACGGAGGACAAGAGACAGATGGGACGCTGCCAGCAGAGGGCGTTCCCCATGGACTGAGCTAATTCCCGGAGTGACCAGCGGGAGGCGCCATGGTGGTGAGTCCCAACCCCGTCAAAACCGCCCAGCCCTATTGTGGGCCCACTGCTACCCTGCAGACTCTGGTCCGGACCAGACTGGGCCAGCCGGAGTGGCCTCCCTGTGAGTGGGAGAGCGAGAAGGAGAGCTAGTGGAAGGGGAAATGGAGCCCCCTGGCACTCACAGAAACTCTCTCCCCTCTCTGTGGAGCAGGGTTCTTCCCTCTGCCCCCCAAATTCCTTCATATGGGGCAGGACCTCTTTCCCACTGGAACTCGGAAAGCTCCACTTTTGAGGAGGTGGGGGTGGGACAGAGGCTCAGGGCTAGCTTCATCTCCTGCCCTTTATTCTCCCCTTGGCCCTTCTATGGGGTCTCTAGGTGTGACAGGAATAGGAGCCTCCTTCCCAGCTGTCTTCCAGGCCCTGGGATCTGGCACAGCCTCCCAGACGGGCGCATCCTGTAGCTGAGCCACGTCCGGGAGCAGTGGAGACAGGTCACCTCGTCCCATCCAAGCAAGCAATGCTGGCTCTCAAAGATGCTTAGATGGAAGACCCCAGTCCCTCATGGAGGTAAGAGCCATTTACTCCTTGGGGCGTGTGGGTCTCTTGGGGGAGAAATGGCATCCCCGATGCATAGCCTGTCTGGGAGCTTCCCCGGTCCCTGGCTTCCAGTTCTGGGACAGAGCCTTCGCCATCATCCTACCACCCTAGTTTTGTTCCTAGGAAGGGGCTCTCCAGAGACGTCCTCGAACCTGGACTCCTGAGAGCATTTCTGGCAGGAGACTCCAGCCCCTGGGGCATGAAGGGAGCATCGGGTAGTCTTGATCACCTGGCATCTCCGGTCTCCAGCTCCACTTCCCGCAGCAGTGGGGTTTCTCCAGCCCCCTCACCACACCTGTCAGCCTCTGAATGTCAGAGTCACCAGAACGAGCAAACTCCAGTTCCAGGCAGTGGGGCCTGTGTGTCCTCAGTCCCTCTGGAAACCAGGTCTGAAATGGGGAGCAAGGACCCCCAGGCCACGAACAGTCGGAGTGGGCAGAGCAGGCCTGTAACAGGGTGCTTTCCCCTGGGCTGCACAGCCTGGGGCCTAGCCAAGCTGATTCTAGACTGAGCCCTAACAGAGGCAAAAGGAGAGGCCAGCCCCTCGCACCTCCCCTCCCCCTGGAGCGTCGCTAAACTATCAAAAATGAATCCAGTGGAGTCACATCTTACGCGGGGGTTAGGTTCTAAGGTCAGCGCATGTCAGGGTTCCTTCCCCACTCTCAGTGGGGCTTGGCTTTAGCTGCTGGGCCTGTGAGCCTAGACCAGGGGTCTCAAACTCAAATGACCATGAGGGCCACCTGAGGACTAGTTCATTGGCCCGAGGGCCGCATCGCTGACACCCCCCCTCGCTGTCCCCGGCCCTGCCCCCAGAGGGGGCAGGAGGGGTGTGGCGGGGGCTCAGGGCGGGAGTTGGAGAGGTGAGGCAGGGGGTCGGGGTGCAGGGTGCAGTAGGGGGCTCTGGGCAGGGGGTTGGGGTGCAGCAGGGGGCTCAGGATAGGGAGTTGGGGGCAGGAGGGGTGTGGCGGGGGCTCAGGGCGGGAGTTGAGGTGCAGGGGGCTCAGGGCAGGGAGTTGGAGAGGTGAGGCAGGGGGTCGGGGTGCAGGGTGCAGTAGGGGGCTCTGGGCAGGGGGTTGGGGTGCAGCAGGGGGCTCAGGATAGGGAGTTGGGGTGCAGGGTGCAGGAGGGAGTGTGAGGTGTGGCAGAGGGTTGGGGTTCAGACAGGGGGCTCAGGGCAGGTTAGTGTGTAGAAGGGGTGGGGGATGCAGCAGGGGGCTCAGGGCAGGGAGTTGGGGTGCAGGAAGGATGTGGGATGCAGCAGGGGGCTGAGGGCAGGAAGTTGGGGTGCAGAAGGGGGCTCAGGATAGGAAGTTGGGGTGCAGGAAGGATGTGGGATGCGGCAGGGGGCTGAGGGCAGGAAGTTGGGGTGCAGCAGGGGGTTGAGGTGCAGGCAGGAGGCTCAGGGCAGGAGGTTGGGGGGTGGGGTGCAGGAGGGAGTGCGAGATGTGGCAGGGGGTTGGGATGTGGGGTGCAGGAGGGAGTGTGAGGTGTGGCGGGGGTTGGGGGGTGGGGTGCAGGAGGGAGTGTGAGGTGTGGCAGGGGGTTGGGGTGCAGGACGGCATTGGGCTCTGGCCCGGAGCCGCTTCCCTAGAGAAATAGCCCCGCAGGCCGCGTGTTTCAGACCCCTGGCCTAGACAGAGCACTCAGGTATTTCCATCAGCCTGCTCAATGGCAAATGCAGCCACCCAAAGAAGTGAAGAAGAATGGAAGTGAAAGAGTAAAGCTGGACCATCCGCTGAGCTGCTGCAATCAAGTGAGCAGAGCCGGGGAGAGAAGAGGGAGAACGTGAAGGTGGCTGGCGGCAGTAGGGAGGAGAAGCAGTTTGGGAGCCGGGAGAGGAGAAATAAATCGTTAATGACAAATGCTGCCCGCTTTCTCTTGGGTGGTGAAGGGTTGACAAGGGGTCTCTTTACTATCACGCTAAACTTTAAAATAGCTGTGTATGATGGTGGTGGGGGGGGTGTCTATAAAGGTAAGAGGTTACTCTAGGGGCTTGAAGTCCCAGATTCTTGGGCTATTGCCTCCTTCCACCAGCTGATCTCAACCCAGCAACTCCCTCAGATGGTAGCAGTAGTGAGCTCTTGTCCTCCTTTTCTGGACGAGCCACCAGAAAAAGCACACAATACATGTGGCCAAGGCAATAGAGGCAGTGTTGCCTGATCATATGGCTCTTGTGGGGGAACACGGCAGGTTACTCTGGACTAGGTAGGAGCCACATGTCTCCAAACCTGCACATTCCGAGGCTCCAGAGACCTCTGTCCAGATCCCAGAGCTTCCTCAGAGTCCTAAAGAGCCAGATGGAATCTGGCCTCTCTCCCCGCACCGCAGCAGTCCAGAAAAAGTTCTGTGTAGACATGTTGTGTCCTCTCCTACCACACTCCCCTGTTGGCGACTAATGCAGTCCCAGAGTCCAGGCTCGGTGTCAGGCATTCCTCTGGGCTGGGACAAGCAGGAGGACGTGAGCTGCAATGGATCCTCCTGTGCATGGGCTGAGTGGGCAACCTCTCTCCTGCCATCTCTGGTTTCCAGCCCACAGGCAGGAAGGAGAAGGTGATGCACTTACCCCAAAGGTGGGGGTGGGAAGAAGCCGAGTGAAGACGCGATCAGAGCGCCATCCCATAGCATTCCTCCTAGAGTCTCTCCAACCACCACCTGGCTCCTTCCTGCCGTAGGCCGCAGCCCCTAGGCTCCACAGGGAATTTCTGAATTAACCCTCTAGAAACCTGCCTCTGGCTTCCTACAAGCTCTCCCACGGCCCTGCCACGAGAGGTAAGGAATAAGGTCCTGCCTCCCCCAACTGCTCGGGGGAATCCTCTCCGAAAATCAGTGCAGGGCTTTATGCAGCTCAACAAACAGATCCCTTTGTGTGGTGGTGTCAAGAAGCTGCACCTCCCTGGACAGCTCTTTCTAGAGCAACATTAACTCCCCCAGGGATTTCTGCTCTAAATGCTCCAGGCCTGAGGGAAGGATTCTGTGGAAAACAGGCCTTTCCCTTGCTCCAGTCCAGGCTCTGCTGTTCTGATGCTGCAGAGGCTTGAGGGTTCCTGGAGAGCATGCTGCAACGCCCGCAATCCCATGGGGCCTCAGCCCTCGGGACATGTTCTCTTTCTCCCCCAGCACCTTGCAACGGAGGGAAGAAAGGGACACGGGAGATGGAGTCTCTCACTGCAGGATGGGTTCTCTGTAAGCCAGGAACACCAGTGTGGACGCAGGGGAATGCTGTGCTGTGGTGTATGTGCCCTGCAGGATATCACTCGTGAAAGGAAGCAACACTGCTCTTGGCAGCGGAATCTGGGCAATAAGGAAGAGGAGTTGGAAATTCTCCCTGGGGAGGGGAAATGGGGAAACCCGGGGGGACGATGCGTATGACTGGAATGTTCCTGTCGCTGGTTACAGCCCATTGAGGTAGGGGAGAGAGGGTACAAAAAGTGGTGAGCAGGGAGGCGGTTCTCAAGCTGTGGGTCAGGACCCCAAAGTGAGTTGCAACCCCATTTTAATGGGGTCACCGGGGCTGGCTTAGACTTGCTGGGGCCTGGGGCCAAAGTTAAAGCCCAAGCCCCACTGACTGAGGCCGAAGCCAAAGCCTGAGGGCCTCAGCCCTAGGCAGTCAAGCTCAGGTTGCAAGCCCCTTGTCTGGGGCTGAAGCCCTTGGGCTTCGATTTTGGCCTCCCCACGCAGGGTGGGGGGGACTCGGGCTTTGGCTTTCCCCCCGCACCTGGGGTTCGAGAGGGCTCAGGCTTCGGTCCCCCCTCCTGGGCTTGTGTAGTAATTTTTGTTGTCAGAAGGGGGTCGGAGTGCAGTGAAGTTTGAGAACCCCTGCATTAGACACATCATTACCTGGTTTACGTTATTGAGAACCCCAGGACCTCGAATGGACAGGGATCAATCTGCTAACTAACACAGCCCAGCAGATGAACCGGTGGGGGGCTGGCACAGTTCACTGAATCCAAACCAGAGAGCAGGAAATGTTTCTCCTTTTGCACCTATCTGTGACTTGTGGGAAGAAATTAGGTTAGCCCGGGGGACTTCCTATTGGGAGACAGACGGGGGAGGTCTCACGTAGCCAGGAGTAAATCGTCCTTGGAGATTTTGAAAAATTATAGATACTTTTCTAATACAAAGTTTTGTACCCAACTAGGGGTGACTCTATTGTGGGCCTCCTTGTGGTGGATAATGATGAACTGATCACTGGACTGGATGGCCGTGGTTGCTCTGGGGCCAGTGATCATGACTTGACTACTCTATAAGGAGGTTTTGGAACAAATTGATAAATTAAACAGCACTAAGTCACCGGAACTAGATAGTATCCACCCAAGAGTTCTGAAGAGACTCAAATGTGAAATTGCCGTACTAACTAACTGTGGTATGTAACCTGTCCTTTAAATCAGCTTCCATACCAGATGCCTGGAGGAGAGCTAATATGACACCAATGCATAAAAAACGCTCCAGAGACGCTCCCCACAATTACAGGTCACTAATGCTAACTTCAGTACCAGGCAAATTGGGTGAAATTATAATAAAGAGCACAATTATTAGACCCAGAGATAAACACAATCTGTTGGGGAAGAGAGAACGTGGTTTCAGTAAAGGGAAATCATGCCTCACAAATCTACTAGAATTCTTTGAGGGAGTCTACAAGCATGTGGATAAAGGTGATCCCGTGGATATAGTGTACTTAGATTTTCAGAAAACCTTTGACAAGGTCCCACCCCAAAGGCTCTGAAGCAAAATGGGATAAGATGGAAGGTCCTCTCTGGGCTAGGTAACTGGTTCAACGGCAAGAAAGAAAGGGTCTAAGTGGTCAGTTTTCAGAATGGAGAGAGGTAAATAGTGGTGTCCCCCTGGGGTCTGTACTGGGACCGTTCTGTTCAACATACTCCTAAGTGATCTGGAAAAAGGGGTAAACAGTGAGGTGGCAACATTTGCAGCTGATACAAACCAACTCAAGTTAGTTAAGTCCAAAAGAGAGTGCAAAGTGTGACAAAGGGATCTCACCAAACTGAGTGACTGGGCAACAAAAAGGCAGATGAAATTCAACGTTGATAAATGCAAAGTAATGCACATTGGAAAACATGATCCCAACTCTACATCTAAAATGATGGGGTCTAAATTAGCTCTTACAACTTAAGAAAGATCTTGGAGTCATTGTGGATAGTTCTCTGAAAACGTCCACTCAATGTGCATCGGCAGTCAAAAAAGCGAACAAAATGTTGGGAAGTCATTAGGAAAGGGATAGATAGCAAGACAGAAATGTAATATTGCCTCTCTAGAAATCCATGGTATGCCCACAGCTTGAATACTGGAGCTGGTCCCCCATCTCAAAAAGAATTGGAATTGGAATTGGAAAAGGTACAGAAAAGGGCAACCAAAATGATTAGGGGTATGGAACAGCTTCCATATGAGGTGACATTTCTCCGTCTGCAAATGTGGGAACCGTTTTAAAATCGAGATCCAATCAATTACAACACCTCAGGGAAGATTCTAGGCATCAATGATCTGATCATTGGGTTGATGGCGGTAAACAGATTCCCATAAGGCTCCCTCCCTCCCTCTTCCCAAGAGCCACCCTCATCCGCTCTCCCCTTTCTGCTCCTGCATCCTCTGCAAACTTTCGAAGACGGATGCCTCGTGATGGCCTTCGCTCATGGGGATGTTGCCTAGTGGTCAGGGTTTCGGCCCTTTGGGGGGGAAGGGCGCGGCAGATGTTGGGGGAGCCCAGGGCTATTGTCCAAAGTTTGCAGTTTATCACAGGAAGCTCTGAAGGGTGCTTGGCACCTCTTCGCGGCCGGGCGTGGCATGGCAGCTCTCTCCTTCTTGGGGCGGCAGCTGCCTCTGTAACGCTGACAGATCTCGGTCGGCGACTCGTCGGTGGCCGGGATCGAACCGGAGACCTCTGGAGCTTAGTGCATGAGCCTCTACAGCATGAGCTAAAAGCCACCTGGCTGTTAGCTATGGCTGTAGAGAAGCCTCATTTTATCTCTCCCATCTCTGTGGTGGGACACACCACCACACCCAGAAGGTGTGTGGTTACATACTTCCCCTAGCTGAGGAAGCGCGTCCTGAGTTCCCAGTTGTAATCCCGGACGACCCCTGTAACGATGCGGCCTCTGGCGGGACCCTACCGAGAGTATCAATTCCGGACCAATTGCTTGGAGCAGGGCAGTCACAGCCCAAGGCTGGGTGTCCTTTACTATTAAAGCACGCCACACCAGCCATGCAGAGAGGACTTTGGTTTTACCCCACTGGCTAATCGGACGTCATGCAAGCAATTCCTTCAGAGATTCCAGTTCCCTTGTATCACCACCAGCACCACTCCTTATGGGGATGAACGGTTATGAAAACCAAGACCCCAGTAAAAGAAAAAAGGTTCTCTCAAAGGACCCCAAAGGACCAAGCCCCACATCCAGGTCAATAGACAAGTCAGATCTTACCCACAAATCACACTGTTGCCAATCCTTTAGCATCTAAAATCTAAAGGTTTATTCATAAAAAGAAAGAAAGATAGAGGAGAGTTAAAATTGTTAAAGGAATCAATTACATACAGAAATGGCAAAGTTCTTGGTTCAGGCTTGTAGCAGTGATGGAATAAACTGCAGGCACAAATCAAGTCTCTGGAGTACATCTAGTGATTTGGATGGGTCATTCAGTCCATTGTCAGAGCTTCAGTTTGTAGCAAAGTTCCTCCCAAATGGAGGGGTTTCTAGGGCCTTTTCTATCCTCTGCCGTGTGGAAGGACCCCTTTGTTCTTACTGTGGAAAAGCACAGCAGCAAGGTGGAGTTTGGAGTCACATGGGCAAGTCACATGTCCATGCCTGAGTCCGTTCTTTACAGGTAGAGCAGCCATTGCTCACATGCTACCTTGAACGTTCCCAGGAAGGCTTCTCATAGGTGGATTGGAGTCTCCCAAGCTCCATTGTGAGTTAAGTGATTCTTGATTGGGCACTTCATCAGAAAATTCCTTTCTCAAGAAACTGACCAAATGCTTCACGAATGCTACTTAGAACCAAACACATTGCGATACAAGTGCATAGCCAATACTCATAACTTCAAATACAAAAGTGATACACACGTACAGACAGCATCATCATACCCAGCAAATTACAACCTTTCCATAGACACCTCACATGACCTCCTTCGTACAAGATTTGGTGCAACTCTAGGACCTTGGCTGCAGCAAGGAGCGATACGGTCACAGTTCATGTCAATAAAGTCACAACCCCTCACTTAGAACACCGAGAGACCCCGGTCGTCAGCGGGCAGGATCGAACCTGGGGGCTTAGTGCATGAGCCTCTCCAGCAGGAGCTAAAAGCCAACTGGCTATTAGCTAAGGCTATGGAGCTGACTCCTTTAATTCTCTCTCTAGGTGGTCTCAGCGCCACTAGCTGGGACAGAACACCACACCCTGGTGCAACAGGAGCAGGTCCTCCCTTCCCTCGGGGCGAGGGACCTTCAGGTAGTTGCTGAGGGAGAGATCCTGCTTCCTTCAGTGCTTCTCTCCCGGGTACCAGCAGGGCTGGACGGCCTTTTCTCCCTGTGCTGTGGGGAGCAGGTCCTGGGGACTAAGCGTCTGAAGACGCTCTCAAGGACTCATTTTTAAACATAGTTTTGATCAGTGAATTGGGAGATAACGTAGAATCACTGCTGCTAAGATTGGCGGGTGACAAAATACTGCCGAGTGGTAACGACTGATGAGGAGAGCGGGACGGCGAGTTATATTCCCTGCTGGAGCCCAGGGGCCCGGCTCCACCAATATTTGGGGCCGGGTCTCCCCCCCGGCCTCACCTGCCGCCCCCACGCGCCTTCCCCTTGCTGCTCCCACGCACCTCCCCGGGGCCCCGGAGCAGAGCGTCTCTGCTTCTCCTGTGCAGATCCATGCTGCCTACCTGGATCAACTGCCGCCTCAGGGTCCTAGTGCCCCCTTTCTCCCTGAGCCTGAGCCTGCCCCCTTCAGACCCTTCCCTTTTTCGGCAGGACCTTCCACCAGCACAGCCCTTCACCCCCCCGCCCGCAGTCACCGCTCCTGCCCCACACTAAAATCTAAAGGTTTATTCATAAAGAGAAAAAGATATAGATGAGAACTAGAATTGGCTTCTGCGTACAGACAGTGGCTCTCGTCTTCCACAATGTGGACTCTGCTCTAACCACTAGACCCCACTCCCCTCCCAAGGCTGGAGATAGAACCCAGGAGTCCTGACTCCCAGGCCCCGCTGCTCTAACCACCACTCCCCTCCCAAGGCCAGGGATAGAACCCAGGAGTCTGGGCTCTCAGCCCCAGCCCCGCCCCCCCCGCTCTAACCGCTAGACCCCACTCCCCTCCCAAGGCTGGGGATAGAACCCAGGAGTCCTGACTCCCAGGCCCCCCTGCTCTAACCACCACTCCCCTCCCAAGGCCAGGGATAGAACCCAGGAGTCTGGGCTCTCAGCCCCAGCCCCCCCGCTCTAACCACTAGAGCCCACTCCCCTCCCAAGGCCGGGGATAGAACCCAGGAGTCCTGACTCCTAAGCCCCTAACTCCTGCTCCAGCTGGGGAGGGGGGGGGGCTATAAATTCTGATAGCTCAATTCACACCCCCTGGCACTGAAGGACCCCACTGAGCTGAGGCTGGGGGGCCGCAGGGGTGGGCTGGCTCAGCTGAGTGGAACAGCCCCTGGGGCCCTAATAGGGACCAGAACCGGGTTACATTGCAGCTCCCGTGGGCCCAGCAATTGCCAGCCGCTACGGAGCCCCTACAACGGTGGCAGAAATAGAACACCCTGGCAATGACTGACAACGGCCTCCGCCCATCACAGCGCGGCAGGCGGGACTGGTAGCCTAGGAAACGCTTTCATTGATAAAAGCTCCCCTCTTCCCCACCCCCCCTCACAGGAGGGAAGCCAGCTGTTTATCCTGCTGCCAGATGTTTCAGGGGGTTTTCCACTGCGAGGGGAGGGGGGAGCACAGGCAGAATGAACGTGTGTGAGTCTGAGGTGCACGCAATCGGGTCCGTCCACAGCCAAACACGAGTCCTGACGGTATCAGAACTGGTGTTTCACCCGCGCCCCAGATTCCCGCGTGTGTGTTTTTCACCGAGATCAGGGCCCCCGTCATGCTGGGCAAACCTCCCCCGCCCTCCTCAAGTGAAATCAGTGCCGCCCGCGTGCCCCGTACTGCATGGACCCGACTTGCCCTTCCTTGACTGAGACTGGGACCCTCGTCATGCCAGACACTGCATAGAGCCCCCCAGCCAAACCCAGATCCCCCACTGCTCCAGGTGCTGCACAGACCCCCCCTCCCCGACCAAGATTAGGGCCTGCCATTGTTCCAGATGCTGGGCAGACACACAGTGAGAGACAGTCCCTGCCCCGCACAGCTGACAGTCTAAACAGACAAAGGAGAGTTCTCCCCATTTTATAGATGGGGAAACTGAGGCCCAGATGCAGCATCTGAGGCGGAGCTGAGAACAAAACCAAGATCTCCTGGGTCCCAATCCAGTGCCTCACTACTTGGCCCAGTCCCCACTGGTTCTGTTGACAGGCCAGGGTCATTCCCCTTCCACCTCTCTCTGCCAGTGATAAAGCGTCCGTCACCTCTGCCCCATCCCTGCGTTCGATCTGGCTGTGTGCAGAAGACTGAGTAAACTAAACCCTGGTTCTTTCCTTCCGCCCCTCGGAACATTTCCCCCCTCTACTAAAAAGGACAGCAATTCACTCCAGACCCTTCAAAAACATTTTTAAAAGAAGTTTCAAGGGCCTCCAAATGAAATGAAAAGTAGTTTCAAGTGCTCCGCTGTCCTCCAACTGAAAAGTAGCTGTAAGTGCCCCCCCCCCAATTCCTTTGCCAAATGTTTGCCATTTTATAACCACATTTCCCTATATTTTTTAAAAACTCCCCAGTCTCGGTATCTTTACAGTCGCTCCTAGAAGCACTAAAGAAGGATCAACAGCCCACAGCGCCAGGCGCTGTACAAACCAGGGCCAAGACGACAAACCTTGCCTCTGAGAGCTGAGCAAGAGCTCTGAGCTCCTGCGAAACCACGTTGTAGCCACTTGGCTGGTGGGTCCGGCTCACGGAGGGTTGCCAGATTTGGGAAGAGGAATTCCCCCAGCTCAGACTGGCAGGGACCCTGGGGCAGACTTCACCTCCCTCTGCAGCGTGGATCACCTGGGCACATCTCAGCTAATCCGTTCCCTGGCACCGCGAGGGCCTCAGGCATTGGGGCCCCCTCAGTTTTGCCTGTTCTCTGCCTGATCCCACTCAACACAGAGGGAACTGGGTGAAACTGACCGGCCTGCGCTCTCCAGGTCAGACCAGATGATCTCAGGGTCTCTCTGGATCAAACAAACTAGGGGAGCTGGCAACACACAGCACAAAGGGGACAGGCTGGAAACAGAGATGCCAGGTCATCAGCAAGGCTGAGGCAGCAGGAAAGGACTAAGCAGAGAGTGCACAAGCACAGGTCTCTCCCATGGAGTGGGAAAGCACATAGGGCCTAGGAGGCTGGGGTATGCCCCATGGGATAGGCACACAGGGCTGCAGCACGGCATAGTGGGGTGGGCACAGCACAGGGGGCAGCAGGGTGGAACACAGCGCATGGGATTGGGGCAGCAGAGCTATTGCACGGGGGGCTGGGGCAGTTGGGGGATAGTGCACAGGGAGGGCAGGAGCACGGATGTCACTGCACAGGGAGGCTGAGGAAAGGGGGCTATAGCACAGGGGTGTTGCAGCAGGGAGCAAGGGAGGTTCATGCAATGGGGCTGGGGCTGCAATAGGAAGCACGGGTCATGCAATGGGGCCGAGCTGTTGCAGTGGGGAGCAGGGGTTCCAGTGGGGCAAAGGAGAGTCATGCACTGGGGCCAGGTGTTGCAATGGGGGGAGGGAAGTCATGCAATGGGGCCGGGGTGTTGCAGAAGGAGCTGGGGTTGCAGTGGGGCAAGAGGGGAAGTCATGCCATGGGGCCAGGGGCTGCAGTGGGGGGAGGGGAGTCATGCCATGGGGCGGGGGGTTGCAATGGGGGGAGGGGGAGTCATCCCATGGGGCGGGGGGTTGCAATGGGGGGAGGGGGAGTCATCCCATGGGGCGGGGGGTTGCAATGGGGGGAGGGGGAGTCATCCCATGGGGCAGGGGGATGCAATGGGGGGAGGGGGAGTCATGCCATGGGGCGGGGGTTGCAATGGGGGGAGGGGGAGTCATGCCATGGGGCGGGGGGTTGCAATGGGGGGAGGGGGAGTCATCCCATGGGGCGGGGGGTTGCAATGGGGACCAGGGGTTGCAGTGGGGGGAGGGGGAGTTGCAGAGGGGGGAGGGGGAGTCATGCCATGGGGCCGGTGGTGGGGAAGGGGGAGTCATGCCATGGGGCCGGTGGTTGCAAGGGGGGGGGAGGGAGTCATGCCATGGGGCGGGGGGTTGCAATGGGGCCGGTCCCCCCCGTGCACCTGGAGGTGAAGACCTTGGAGCAGCTGACGGAGGGGCTCAGGTCGCACATGGCCCGGTCCCCGGGGTCCCGCTCCCGCGAGCTCTCCGCGTGCAGCGCATACAGGGAGAGCGCCAGCCGCAGCGCGCACAACACGAGCCGCACCGCCCGCTCCCAGCCCGGCGCCGCCATCGCCTCCTGCCACCGCGCGCCGGGCACCGGCTCGCCCCCACTGGCGCGCGCACCTGCCAATCAGCCAACGGCTCCGGCCCATTGGCTGTCCTTTCAGGAGGTGGAACGGGGAAGCAAGGGATTCTGGGACTTGTAGTTTTATGTACCCAGTGGAGGAGAGGGGAGAGCTATGGCGCTTATTGCGGGGGGGGGTCTAGTGGTTGGCCCAGAGCCCTGGGGTAGCAGGGGGCGCCGGGGGCTATTTAAAGTGCCGGGGCTCCAGCTACCTCTGCTGCCTCGGTCCTCTAAATAGCCGCGAGAGCCCCGCAGCTTCCCCAGGGCTCTGGCACCTATTTAAAGGGCCAGGGTGGTAGAAGCAGGGGGGGCCCTGCCCTGCCTGGAGCCAGCCCCTGCTGCACCCCCTGCCCTGCCTCCAGCCCCGCACCCCCTGCCCTGCCCGCACCAGCCCCTGCCTGCAGCCAGCCCCGCACCCCCTGCCCCCACCAGCCCCTGCCTGCAACCAGCCCCGCACCCCCTGCCCCCACCAGCCCCTGTCTCCAGTCAGCCCCTGCCCTGCCCCTGCCCTGCCTCCAGCAAGGAATATATGTAATATATCATTTTGATTTTATTTATATAGTTATGGAAAGTAAATAATACATGGAAGAAATGAAAGGGGGTTTTTTACGTCTTTTTTTTTAGTCATCCCTGTCGGGACCCCGCCTAAAATGTTCAAATTGGGCCCCGCACTTCCTAAAGCCAGCCCTGCATACAGTAATGGCAAAGTTCTCGGTCCAGGCTTGTAGCAGTGATAGAATAAACTGCAGGTTCAAATCAAGTCTTTGGTGTACATCCACAGCTGGGATGGGTCATTCAGTCCTTTGTATAGAGCTTCCTTTTTTTGCAAAGTCCCTCCAGAGGTATGAAGCAGGATTGAAGACAAGATGGAGACAAGGCATCAGCCTTTTATAGTCTCTTGCCGTGTGGTCTTTGCTTTCTTTGTCCCAAGGACACTCTATCCAGCATGTGGCATAGAAAAACCTTAGAGTTCTGTCCATAGGCAGGTCCCTGCATGCCTTGCTGAGTCACAAGGTGTATCTACCTTCTCTCAATGGGTCAATTGTATAGCTCATGGTCCTTAGTGGGCCATCAAGCAGGCTAGGCAGAACTAACACCAACTTGTCTGGGGTGTTCCCCGGAAGCATAGCACAAGTTTGAAATACAGACAGTATAGAGCCAATATTCATAACGTCAACTACAAAACTGATACACATATACAGATAGCATAATTATAATCAGCCAATCAGAACCTCTCCATAGACCCCTTCCACGACAACCTTATACAATATTGGCTGCAAATATATAACAGTGGTCGCAACGGCGATCTATACAGTTACAGATTATGTCAATAGCATCACAGGAGGTGACACGGCATCAGTGAGACTGATATTGGAATACTGCATCCAGTTTTGGTGTCCACCTTTGAAAAAGATGTTGTGAAATTGGAGCTGGGGCAGCAAAGAGCCACCAAATGTTCTGAGGGCTGGAGAAAAATGCCTTCTAGTGAGCGATTGAAAGAGCTCAACCTCTTTAGCTTATCAAAAGAAGATCGAAAGGTGACTTCATTGAAGTGTTGAAGTGCCTTAATGGAGAGAAAAGATTGGGTATTAAAGGGCTCTTTAATCGAGCAGAGAAAGGCAGAACAAGACCCAGTGGCTGGAAAGTGAAAAGAGACAAATTCATACGACAAATAAAGCACAAATATTCAACAGCGAGAATGATTCACCACAGGAACAAGCTACCAAGGAAAGTGGTGGATTCTCCATCTCTTGATGTCATTTCATGAAGACTAGATGCCTTTCTGGAATGTGTTTGCCCCCAAAGTAGCTATTGTGTCATACAGGAGGCCTGTGACATGCAGGGGGTCAGATTAGATGCTCTCATGGTCTCTTGTGGCCATCAAGTCTACTAATTTCTGAAAAACTGAGTGTAGCATTGGGAGCAGCGTCTGAGGTTTTACCGTCTAGTCGGCTTGCTTCCTAAAATGAACACTCCTTGAGTGGGGTGATCCACAGGGAGTAGCTCAAACCTCCAAAGTGCCTGGCCAGGGGCAGGATATTTATGTAGCGGGCGTGGCAGTGACATCACAAAGGCCTTTTGCAGGACCTCAAACTATTGGTCAAAGGTGGTGACCTCACAGAGAGATGCTGACATCAGCCAGGCAGGACAGAGGCGAGTGGCCCGGGAAACCTCAGAGACTCCTGTGGCTTTGCTTCAGCAAGTCTCTGTCTCGAGGTCTCTCTTTGAGGACTGAGAGAATATTCGGGTTCACGTACGTGAGCGGCAGGAGGAACCTCTGTCGAGTTTTCTCCTTCCCTTTCCGTGATTGTACTAGAAAGCAGACGTCCCTGTTTAGAAGGTAAGAGCCTCCTCCAGGTTGGAAACCTCTTCAGTCTGATCCATCTGGTGACAGTTGAATTCTAGGCATGGAAAACACCAGCTTAAGGAGGCAGAATTTGATTCCGCACCTGGGATTTTGTCCCTTAGAATCACTGGGGACATTGGGGTTTGTCCTTTTGGTTTCACCTTTTCCTCCATCCCTCCCTCCTTTCTTTTCTTCTCTTGCTTCTTTTGTCCTTTCCCTGTTCCCCTCCCAACACCAGGGGGTGTGTGTTTGTGTGTCGCGGGGGAGTGCTCTGCAGCTCCCACTGTGGGAGGTCCACCCAAAAATGTGGGGCTGAAGTAGTGACCCGGCAGTGATCCCCACCAGTAGCGTAGCTAGAGGGGGTGCACGGGAAGCAGCCACTTCCCCTCAGCACATTTTCCAAAAGCGGCGCCTTAGTTAGGGGTTACCATGGCGCCAGCAGGAGGGGCCCACACTCCGCTCTGAAGCTTGGCCTGCCTGGCTGGCGCTGACCTCCTGCACGCAAAGGGGGGGCAGCACGGCCGGAGGAGCCATGGGGGGGCCGCGTGGGTGGAATGGCACGGCCGGAGGAGCCATGGGGGGCAGGGCCGGCTCTAACAGCAAAAAGCAGCAAAAAAAAGCGCCGGCCCCCGAGCCCCCCCCCCGCCGAGCGCCACACCGCTGGACCCCCCCCCCCGAGCGCCGCCCCCCGTGCCGCCCCCCCGCCGAGCACCGCGGCGCTGGAGCGCCCCCGCCCCCCCGCGGAATGCCGTGCCGCGCCGCGCTGCCCCCCGCCACCCCAAGGTTGGCCGCCCCTTACCAAGGCCGCCCCAAGCATGTGCTTGGTTGCCTGGTGCCTGGAGCCGGCCCTGATGGGGGGCCGCGGGGGTGGCACGGCATGGCCGGAGGAGCCATGGGGGGGGCGGCACAGCCGGAGGAGTCATGGGGGTCGCGGGGGCGGAACGGCACGGCCGGAGGAGCCATGGCGGGGAGGGGGCACGGCGCGGCACGGCCGGAGGAGCCAGCCAAGTGGGGGGCGCGGAGTGGCCGCAGGAGGAGCCAAGGGGGGCGTGGCCAGAGGAGGAGCCAAGGGGGGGCGCCTTTTTAATGTTTGCTCCTCCTGCTCTTAGAACCTGGCTATGCCATTGATCCCCACCAGTGACCTGGGCCATCCTTTCGGCTCTCTGGTGAGAACCCTCAGCCTCCCGTCCTCAGCCTCTACCCTGACTGGCTGAGCAGGGGGTTATTGACAGGGAGGAGACTCAGGTCCTTGTTCTCTTTTAAGACCAAGTAAATGAGTCATAAGCAGTTCTAGGTTTGATGAATTTTGCTGCTTCTCTGCATTAATTGTCTCTGAGCAGCTCATGATTCTCTCTAACATTGCAGTTCTCCTCAAATACTTGCTGAATAATTACTGAGCACTGTTGTTGGTCTGGAACTCATCTGAGAGCCCTTTATTCAGGTCATTCAATGTATGAAATTCAAGATCCGATGGTTAGTTTGAAAATCAGGGCTCTTGGGTCCTAGTCCCAACTCTGCCACTGACTGGCTGTGTGACCTAAGACAAGTCAATTCTCCTTTCTCAGCCTTAGCTTCTCCCTCTTTCAAGTAGGGATAATAATGATCCGCTCCTACCTACCTCACAGTGGGTGGAGGATGGGGATCCATTGGAGAGTGTCACTAGGAGGAGTGCATAATATGAGGTGTCCTAGCACGTTTACTCAGATCAGATTGTGAAATAGTTGAAATAGTCTATTTTAGTTGTATTTTTTTATTTTGAAATTGATAAGAGCAGCAACTACTTAGCTCACACTGAGGCATCTTATCTCATTTTCGAGATCTAAGTGTCTCCTCTTGGTGTGCGATGAGACAATTTAACACACTGTGACAAACAGGAGATGCTTTTGTTTTGCAACAAAATACTTTTGCAAAGAACTTTCATCCCACTTGTTAGGAATTCAAGAAACAAACTGGTTTAGTCTGAATGGGATTTTCTGACAGAAACGGTTTCAATGAAATTTCCCCACCATCTCGATTCCTGGGCTCTATCCCTGCCCAGGGGTGAAAGGAACTTAAAGGATTTACCGTTACGCCGGAGTCCTGGGCGGGGGTGTGGCCTCAACCGGAAGAGGCGTGGCCTTTCAAGATTTAAAAGCCCTGGGGCTCCAGCTGTGGCTGGGAGCCCCAGGGCCTTTAAATCACCCCGGAGCTACCAGCTGCAGAGGCGGCTGGGAGCCCCGGTGCTCAGGGGAGAATTAAAGGGCCCGGGGCTCCGGCCTCCGTGGAGCTCTGGGCCCTTTAAATCACCGCGGGAGCCCGGCTGCCAGACCTCCGGCAGCGCTTTAAAGGGCCCGGGGTTCCCCGCAGTGGTGAGCAGCTGCATTAGACTCAGGAGATTGGGGCGGGGCCCAGGCCTCATTCCCATCCTCTGGCCATTCGCCGGCCTGGCAGCAAGGCGACTGGTGGGGAATGAGAGTGAGAGCAGCTGCTCCTGGGAAGGGAGATGAATTCACCTCCATGAGCAGGAGGGAACCAGCTTGTCCCCGGAGCAGTTCCAGCCCAGCTCTTTAGCAAGGCTAATGAATGACAAGCATTGCCTCAGCACGGACTTCTGTTCTTGGGAAGGGCAGCAGAGTCCTCTACGTGCCCTCTGCGAGCCTCTCCTCTCACCCGCGCCACCACCCAGAGTTGTTCCCGTCACTGGCAGCCTGGGAGGCCAAGGACTGAGGGGTGATGACAACTGACCGGGCAGTTCTGAGGCACATGGGCAGGGGAAGCTCGTCCTGCTGCCGGCAGGACTGGACTCGCTCTAGAGAGAACGGGAGGATTCAGTCAGCAGGGGTTGCTGATCTGCCCCATTCACCAGGGCTGCCATCCTGTGGCTTCAGCCTCAGTGGCTGGGATGACTTGGGGAAAGGTCTCAAGCTCCCAACATCCCACTTCACTGCTGCCAGAATCCCTCTGCCCCCCCGCCCGCTAAAGCCCCCTCCCTGCCCAACCTGGGTGGGGGTGGAGGAGAATGGTCAGAGAACTTGAGCTGTGGATTGGCGGTGGAACAGATGTCAGGGGCACTGGGCGGGAGGTGTCAGGAGCTCCCCCTACAAGGAGGGGGGTTGGCACTGGAGGTCCCTAGAAAGACTCCATTCTGAGGGTTAGGAGGGGGACTCCATCCCTCAGAGGTGCGCGGGTGCTGGGTGGAAATGCTGTTGGTCCCAGGTGCCCTTAATTCCCCCTGATTCCGCGGGGCCTCTGAGTCTCTGACAGTCTCTGAGTCTCGTTCCCTTGCAGCAGGAGGACGTCACGGCCAACATAACGAACCAACTTTACATCATCCGGCACTTGCGCCAAGTGCCGGAGGCGCTGCAGGAGTTCTGCCTCCAAGGCCACCAGCAACTCCCGCTCCCTCTAAACGGGGAGTGTAGTGAGACTGAGTGGCCTCCCTCCGAGCAGGAGAGCGAGGGCACCTCTACACGCCCCTTGGAGGGCGGAGACTATATCGCCCCACCTCCCTCGCCTGTTGGACTGTTTGTTTCCCTGCCACCGGGGCCTCTGGTGGACTCCCTTGAGACTGAGTGGCCTCCCTCCGAGCAGGAGAGCGAGGGATCCCCTACACGCCCCTTGGAGGGCGGAGCCTATAGCGCCCCGCCCCCCTCGCCGTAAGGACCGGGGCGTGGGGCCGGAAATATAAAAGGCCGGCCCTGCACCACAGTTGGGGGACAGCCTGCAACAGAGGAGGACACTTGGCCTGTTCTCCAGGGGCCCCTAACCCTAACCCTAAGCGCAGGCATGGACGAGGACTGGCCCGGAGTACCCACTGCGGTTTACCCCAAGGAGCCGGAAGAGGCCTGGAGGCCAGAGGTACCAAACCCCGGGGAGGCAGGAAGTAGCCCAGGGGCAGCCCGGGAGCTGCTGGCTGCAGAGCCCGGCGCGACTCAGTCGGCGTGTTGCGGCTGGATCCCCGCCGACGCAGGGGCAACCAATCCTGCCCCTGCCAGCGCCTTGGGCTGGGACGCGGGGGAGGAGGGTGGGACCGCGTCCCCCTGCCACCCCACCCCGGGTGGCTGACCCCCTACACGGTGCAAGGAGGCTGTAGCCCAGGACAGGAACTCTTTGTTGGCTGGCCACCGGGGCCCCGCCCAGGCTAGAGCCAGCCCTATCAAGTCTGTCTGTTTGCTGGCTGCCAGGGTTCCACCCAGGCCAGGGCCCGCCCTGGAAGTTTGGTTGTTTGTGGGGTGCTTGGGCCCCGCCCAGGCCTGAGCCACCCCCGATACACTGTGTTGAGGGGCTGACCACTTGAGCGACCTCAGCCCAGCAGCGGCGGCTCTACCATTTTTGCCGCCCCAAGCAAAAAAACCCCCAAAAAACAACGCTCGGACTGCCAAAGCGAGCAAAAAGAAAACCAAAAAAACCCCAACCACTTGGACTGCTGCCACCCGAACTGCCGAAGCAGAAAAAACGACAACAACAACGCTCGGACTGCCGCCGCCGCCCGAACTGCCGAAGTGCCAAAAACAAAAAAGTCGCCCGGCCTGTGCTGCCCCAAGAATGGACGGAATGCCACCCCAGGCATGTGCTTCCTCCGCTGGGGCCTGGAGCCGGCCCCGCAGCCTGGTTGGGACAGCTGATCGCTGAGGTGGGGCGGCTGCTCCACCCCCATGTGAGAGGGGACTAGAGTAGGCCAGAATGGCTGTGCAAGCCAGCAGCCAATCAGGGAAGGGCCTACTGAGAGCCAATATAATGGCTGCCCAGGAGAGCAGCAGGTAGTCTGTCCCAGAACTTCATGGGGGAAGGGCTGTCTCCAGAGCAGGAGACCAGCACCTCGGGCTGGGCAGTACTGCACCTGGCCATCCGATGGCCGAGACAAATTGTAACCGGCCCTTGAGACAAGGGGCTAGACTTTGGGGGTTGCGGTTGGCCACCGAGGCAGGTGCAAGGACTGTTGCTAACCCCCGCCCCCTGGAATGGGGTGAGGATGGACTAGTGGGCACTGCTGGAGGGGCAGTGGCCTGAAGGACACAGTCAAGCGGTGAGCAACGCGGGTCCAGATGCCAACGGAGGACAAGAGACAGATGGGACGCTGCCAGCAGAGGGCGTTCCCCATGGACTGAGCTAATTCCCGGAGTGACCAGCGGGAGGCGCCATGGTGGTGAGTCCCAACCCCGTCAAAACCGCCCAGCCCTATTGTGGGCCCACTGCTACCCTGCAGACTCTGGTCCGGACCAGACTGGGCCAGCCGGAGTGGCCTCCCTGTGAGTGGGAGAGCGAGAAGGAGAGCTAGTGGAAGGGGAAATGGAGCCCCCTGGCACTCACAGAAACTCTCTCCCCTCTCTGTGGAGCAGGGTTCTTCCCTCTGCCCCCCAAATTCCTTCATATGGGGCAGGACCTCTTTCCCACTGGAACTCGGAAAGCTCCACTTTTGAGGAGGTGGGGGTGGGACAGAGGCTCAGGGCTAGCTTCATCTCCTGCCCTTTATTCTCCCCTTGGCCCTTCTATGGGGTCTCTAGGTGTGACAGGAATAGGAGCCTCCTTCCCAGCTGTCTTCCAGGCCCTGGGATCTGGCACAGCCTCCCAGACGGGCGCATCCTGTAGCTGAGCCACGTCCGGGAGCAGTGGAGACAGGTCACCTCGTCCCATCCAAGCAAGCAATGCTGGCTCTCAAAGAGGCTTAGATGGAAGACCCCAGTCCCACATGGAGGTAAGAGCCATTTACTCCTTGGGGCGTGTGGGTCTCTTGGGGGAGAAATGGCATCCCCGATGCATAGCCTGTCTGGGAGCTTCCCCGGTCCCTGGCTCCCAGTTCTGGGACAGAGCCTTCGCCATCATCCTACCACCCTAGTTTTGTTCCTAGGAAGGGGCTCTCCAGAGACGTCCTCGAACCTGGACTCCTGAGAGCATTTCTGGCAGGAGACTCCAGCCCCTGGGGCATGAAGAGAGCATCGGGTAGTCTTGATCACCTGGCATCTCCGGTCTCCAGCTCCACTTCCCGCAGCAGTGGGGTTTCTCCAGCCCCCTCACCACACCTGTCAGCCTCTGAATGTCAGAGTCACCAGAACGAGCAAACTCCAGTTCCAGGCAGTGGGGCCTGTGTGTCCTCAGTCCCTCTGGAAACCAGGTCTGAAATGGGGAGCAAGGACCCCAGGCCACGAACAGTCGGAGTGGGCAGAGCAGGCCTGTAACAGGGTGCTTTCCCCTGGGCTGCACAGCCTGGGGCCTAGCCAAGCTGATTCTAGACTGAGCCCTAACTGAGAGGCAAAAGGAGAGGCCAGCCCCTCGCACCTCCCCTCCCCCTGGAGCGTCGCTAAACTATCAAAAATGAATCCAGTGGAGTCACATCTTACGCGGGGGTTAGGTTCTAAGGTCAGCGCATGTCAGGGTTCCTTCCCCACTCTCAGTGGGGCTTGGCTTTAGCTGCTGGGCCTGTGAGCCTAGACCAGGGGTCTCAAACTCAAATGACCATGAGGGCCACCTGAGGACTAGTTCATTGGCCCGAGGGCCGCATCGCTGACACCCCCCCTCGCTGTCCCCAGCCCTGCCCCCAGAGGGGGCAGGAGGGGTGTGGCGGGGGCTCAGGGCGGGAGTTGGAGAGGTGAGGCAGGGGGTCGGGGTGCAGGGTGCAGTAGGGGGCTCTGGGCAGGGGGTTGGGGTGCAGCAGGGGGCTCAGGATAGGGAGTTGGGGGCAGGAGGGGTGTGGCGGGGGCTCAGGGCGGGAGTTGAGGTGCAGGGGGCTCAGGGCAGGGAGTTGGAGAGGTGAGGCAGGGGGTCGGGGTGCAGGGTGCAGTAGGGGGCTCTGGGCAGGGGGTTGGGGTGTGGGGTGCAGCAGGGGGCTCAGGATAGGGAGTTGGGGTGCAGGGTGCAGGAGGGAGTGTGAGGTGTGGCAGAGGGTTGGGATTCAGACAGGGGGCTCAGGGCAGGTTAGTGTGTAGAAGGGGTGGGGGATGCAGCAGGGGGCTCAGGGCAGAGAGTTGGGGTGCAGGAAGGATGTGGGATGCAGCAGGGGGCTGAGGGCAGGAAGTTGGGGTGCAGCAGGGGGTTGAGGTGCAGGCAGGAGGCTCAGGGCAGGGGGTTGGGGGGTGGGGTGCAGGAGGGAGTGCGAGGTGTGGCAGAGGGTTGGGATTCAGACAGGGGGCTCAGGGCAGGTTAGTGTGTAGAAGGGGTGGGGGATGCAGCAGGGGGCTCAGGGCAGAGAGTTGGGGTGCAGGAAGGATGTGGGATGCAGCAGGGGGCTGAGGGCAGGAAGTTGGGGTGCAGCAGGGGGTTGAGGTGCAGGCAGGAGGCTCAGGGCAGGGGGTTGGGGGGTGGGGTGCAGGAGGGAGTGCGAGGTGTGGCAGAGGGTTGGGGTGCAGGCAGGGGGCTCATGGCAGGGGATTGGGGTGCAGGACGGCATTGGGCTCTGGTCCGGAGCCGCTTCCCTAGAGAAATAGCCCCGCAGGCCGCGTGTTTCAGACCCCTGGCCTAGACAGAGCACTCAGGTATTTCCATCAGCCTGCTCAATGGCAAATGCAGCCACCCAAAGAAGTGAAGAAGAATGGAAGTGAAAGAGTAAAGCTGGACCATCCGCTGAGCTGCTGCAATCAAGTGAGCAGAGCCGGGGAGAGAAGAGGGAGAACGTGAAGGTGGCTGGCGGCAGTAGGGAGGAGAAGCAGTTTGGGAGCCGGGAGAGGAGAAATAAATCGTTAATGACAAATGCTGCCGGCTTTCTCTTGGGTGGTGAAGGGTTGACAAGGGGTCTCTTTACTATCACGCTAAACTTTAAAATAGCTGTGTATGATGGGAGGGGGGGGGTCTATAAAGGTAAGAGGTTACTCTAGGGGCTTGAAGTCCCAGATTCTTGGGCTATTGCCTCCTTCCACCAGCTGATCTCAACCCAGCAACTCCCTCAGATGGTAGCAGTAGTGAGCTCTTGTCCTGCTTTTCTGGACCAGCCACCAGAAGAAGGACACGATACATGTGGCCAAGGCAATAGAGCTCCGAGTGCCTTGTGCACATTGGGTCCAACATGCAGTAATACTCAGCAGCATCCTCGGGTCTAAGGTTAGTTATATGCAAGTACAAGAAGTTGTTGGGATTGTCCCTGGAGATGGTGAATCGGCCTTTCACTGAAGCAGCGTAATTTTTGGTATCTCTGGCCCAATAGCTAATGGTTGATGCCCTTTCCAGGTGTGTTTCCGTACCAGGTCATCCTATAATCACCAAAACTGAATCCGGAGGTTTTGCAGGAGATCTGGAGAGAGTCCCAGAGCATTTTAACTTCTCCACCAGATGCCACAAGTTCTAATTTTGACTGGTGTCATAGAGTGTGGGGGAGTCAGGGTCCTGCATCCCTCTTCCTGGGATTCACCGTGACTCTCAGCCAGCCAGTAAAACGGAAGGTTTATTGGACAATAGGAACGCAGTCTAAAACAGAGCTTGTAGGTACAACCAGGACCGCTCAGTCAAGTCCTTCTGGGAGGCAGGGAGCTTAGACCCCAGCCTTGGGTTCCCTGCGTTCCACCACCCAGCACCAAACTGAAACCAAAAACCCCTCCAGCAGGCTCTCTCCCCCTCCTTCCCTCCACCTCTCCCTTTGTCCAGTTTCCCGGGCAAAGGTGTCGCCTAGCCCCAGGACCTGGATAGAAAAAAAGAGACATGGAGACTTCTATAATAATACTTGGGCATCTCCCATGTCTGCAATACTGACCCATAATATCATCTCTCTGATTCTCAGGAGCGTTCTTTTGGGAATTTGCTGTTAATTGCACACACAGGGGATGCAGGTTGTCTAGATCAGGGGAATCAATTATTTTTTGTCAGGGTCCAGATTTCTTGGTCAAGGTCCAGACTCCAGAGAAAATAATAATTATTATAATAATTAATAATAAATAAGTAAATAAAAAGATTTCAATTCCATTCAAAAGTATCTGGCAGTCCGCCTTTGGCTTGCAGCCCGCCTATTGACTACTCCTGGGCTTGATTGTCTCTCCAAGAGCTGCAGAGTCCGGCAAATCATGGGCTTTAAACAAGCAATTCAGTTATGGATTTTGCACATGTTCTCTTTTATAAAAGTTAGATGAACTCCAGCCCAGAATAACCACCATTTTATACACCACAGTTTGGTGTTGCTTGACTGAGGGGAAAAAATAATAATATTCATGGAATTAACAACAGCTGGGCTCATTTTCACAGGGGCTGACTATGCTGAATCCTGGTCCCATTCCCTTTTTCTTTTCTTTTCTTTTCTTTTCTTTTCTTTTCTTTTCTTTTCTTTTCTTCTTTTTATTTTTGGTCTGTTCAAGATGTAAGCTACTTGGGACAAGGACTGTCTCTTCCTATGGGTCACACGGTGATCTTTTTACATTTGGTAATACTTTATCCCCAAAGTAGCCACATTCCTACAATGGAACTATTCAACCTGATTAAGGATATTGCAGTCTGGTCCTATATGGTTTTTATTAACAGCACAAAACACAAGTACTAGTATATATTATTTATATTATAATACCACCTAGATAGATAGATAAACAAGGTAGGTGAGGTAATATCTTTTAATAGACCAATTTCTGTTGGTGAGAAAGACAAACTTTCAAGCTACACCGAGCTCGTCCTCAGGTCTGTTAGCTCAAAAACTTGTCTTGCTCACCAACAGAAGTTGGTCCAATAAAAGATGTTGCCTCACCCACCTTGTCTCTCTAATATCTGGGGACAAACAGGGCTCCAATAACACTGCATATAAGCTAGATAGATAGATGGACGCATGAATGCACAGGGCACATCCAGCATGTCAGAAACACCCAATCCTTGTGCCCTGTTCAAGAAAAACATAAAACAATTTATATTCTTTTTGATCACACCCCCAGCCCATGTTGGAAAATGGAGACACCCCCACCCACCCACACCTTGCAAGGTCTCCTTTTGCCCCATCAAAAAGCACAGATAAGCGCCTTTGGTGGGAGTCCTAACAAACCCTGGTGAGATGCTTGGATTTTGGTGTTCCCTGGGGTTTTGGGGTAGGGGTGTGGGGGAACTGGGGCACCTCAAGGGGACAGGAAAGAGCTGGTGCCAGGGGGAAAGGAAAAGTTTCTTGGTATTCAGTTCCAGAGAAAGAAAGTGGATGGAAGCAGGTAACCCTGTACTATTGTTAACACAGAGTGGATAGACTCCGCCTGTTTCTGTCAGGGTTTTCTAGCATTCAGGCCTTTGGCTTCCTCAGCAGAAATCTGCTCCCCCAACCACAAGTCACGGTTCTTGTCTGAGCTCCCACTGCCTTCTGCACACCGTGTCCCACGTGCAGTAATACTCAGCAGCGTCCTCCAGTCTCAGCTCAGTCATATGCAAATACAACACGTTCCAGTAATTGTCTCTGGAGATGGTGAATCGCCCTTTCACAGACTCAGAGTAATATATTGTATCCCCGTCTTTGCTAATTGTGGCAACCCACTGCAGTCCCTTCCCAGGAGCGTGTCTGACCCAGGACAACCAGGTGCCACCAAAGTTGAATCCGGAGGTTTTGCAGGAGATCCGGAGAGAGTCCCCAAGCATTTTAATTTTTCCACCGGATGCCACAAACTCATAGTTTGTGTGGACTCCTGGGTGGAAAAAACAGACAGTAAGACTCATAAATAAAAGAACCGCCAACATCTTTAGCAATTAAATTACCTTTGAAAGCGAATAGAATGGATGCGAAGCTGAGCCAGTGTTTCATCTTTCTGATTCTGGGGAGAGGTCCCAGGGGGTTGGCTGGTAACTGCAGGGACCCAGGGGGCTGTGGTTGTGTCTCCGAGAGCTGCAGGGTCAGGGGACTAGCCAGCGCTAAGCAGGAAATGAACTCCAGCCCAGAGTGAGCTGAGTTTCAGAGACTGGTTTTCATGCTGCTTAGCTCTTTGGTGGAAAGTACTAAGAACAGATCTAATAACAGGTGTGTACCAAAACTCTGCCCACTTTGGTCTGTGCTGTTGCCAATTCCACCTCCCTTTTCCTGCCTTGTCTACTTAGACTATAAGCTCTTCAGGGCAGGGGCTGTCTCTGACTCTGTCTGTGCAGCTCCCAACACAATGGGACCCGGATCTCAGTTACTCACTGGGTATGTTCAGTGCCCAGCACCGTCAGGCACCGATCTCTAGGTAGGACCATAATAGACATGATAAATAACGGCATTCTAATTCTGGATTTCTTACTCAGTCTTCCTGGGCTGAAAACTCTTTGGGGAATAGAGTGCCGCATTTTTCTGGGCAGAAAAGCCCTGACTAGAACCAGAAAGAGGGTGGGATTTTAAAAAATGCTTCTTGGATTTAGAAGCACAGTTTCTATTCCGAGTCAATGGGATTTGCACTCCTAAATCCCCAGTGTGCTTCTGAAACTCTTTGGCTCTTGGCAAGCTTCTCCAGCTCCTTTGTGCTAAGGCACTTCACACCTGCCTAGAGCGGGGTGGGGGTTGGGCTTTCGGTTTTGTGACTAGTTTATTCTCCAAAATACACAGTTTTGAGTCAATCAAATTTGTTCATGAATATGGGTCAAATTCAGCAAACAGTTTCAGCCAAAATAACGGGGGGAGGGGGGTTTGGCATTTTTTAAACAAAATGTTTTGACTTTTTGTGTCAGAATGGTGTTAGGTAGATTTAACTATTTTAAAAAGTTAAAAACACCCACAAATGAACTGAAATGTTTCAGGTCAAAAAAATTGTTGTATTCAACCCAAAACAAAATGTTTTCATTTTGGCGAGAAAAACTCATTTCCACTCAATGCAAAATGAAATTTTTTGTTATTATTTTTCAAAGAAGCACTGAACCAAAAAAATCAATTATTTGCCCAGCTTCGGTTCTGACTTTGCTGCACCCAAATGGTTTTTTTTTAATATCCATGAACCTTTTTATTTAATTAATTTCCTTCCGTTAATTACACAGTTTGCATAGCCTCATTTTACAAGGGCCAATGAGCGCTCAGAACACTCTTAGGGCTTGGCTACACTTGCGAGTTGCAGCGCTGTAAAGACGCCCCCAGCGCTGTACCTCACTCCCCGTCCACACTGGCAAGGCACGTACAGCGCTGTATCTCCCTGGCTGCGTCGCTGCTGGTACTCCGCCTCCCCGAGAGGAATAAGAGATGCAGCGGAGTGGCTACAACTCCGGGTGTCAGTGTGAACGAGGAGTTAACTTGCTGCGCTGTGATAATCCCCTTATCAAGTGGCCCCTCATCTCATTGTTGTGATCAGCTCCAGGAATGCGGCAGTGCCTTTCAAAGCTCCGTACCAGAGAGAAAAAGGAAACATTTTGCTGTTTGCTTTGAGTGAGTGAATGAGAAGCGGAGGGGCAGGGGGGTCGGAACTTGCAAGGCAGCGTGCTGACAGCGTGCTTAGCACCCCAAAAACCCCTCTCTCTCACCCCACACTCCCTGTCACACTCCACCCCCCCCTTTTGAAGAGCACGTTGCAGCCACATGAACGCTGGGATAGCTGCCCATAATGCACAGCTTCCAATGCACCTGCAAACGCTGCAAATGTGGCCACGCCAGTGCGCTGGCAGCTGTCAGTGTGGACAGACTGCAGCGCTTTCCCTATTGCGCTCTCCGAAGGCGGGTTTAACTCAGCGCTGTACAGCTGCAAGTGTAGCCATACCCTGAGGCCTTGGCTACACTTGCAGATGTACAGCGCTGTGAGTTAAACCTGACTTCGTGCAGCTGAGTAGGGAAAGTGCTGCAGTCTGTCCACACTGACAGCTGCCCAGCGAACTGTCGTGGCCACATTTGCGGCAATTGCAGTGCTATTGGGAGCGGTGCATTATGGGCAGCTATCCCACAGAGCACCTCTTCCCATTCTGGCGCCGTGGGTTGTGGGAAGGGGGCGTGGGTGCGGGGGATTCTGGGTCCTGTCCCAATGCCCCATGATGCATCGCTTCGCATCCCAGAAATCCCTTTGTTTCCGTCCACCTTTGGCGCCATCTTTCAACGGTTTCTGTGCAGCGCGATCTGTCTGCGGGAAATGGAGCCCGAACTGCTGAGGCGTATGCTGACGAGTCTCGCCAGCACGTCACGTTTGGCTGTCGAACTATTCCTTAAGATCCAAAGTGACAGTGAGAGTGAGGAGTCCGACGATGCTATCGAGCCGCGTAACGCGTACGACACGAAATTGCTTGTGGCATTCACGGACATGCTCAGCACCGTGGAACGCCGCTTTTGGGCTCGGGAAACAAGCACCGAGTGGTGGGATCACATCGTCATGGAAGTCTGGGATGACGAGCAGTGGCTGCAGAACTTTCGGATGAGAAAAGCCACTTTCATGGGACTGTGTGAGGAACTCGCCCCCACCCTGCGGCGCAAGGACACGAGATTGAGAGCTGCCCTGCCAGTGGAGAAGCGGGTGGTTATTGCAATCTGGAAGCTGGCAACTCCAGACAGCTACCGGTCGGTCACAAACCAGTTTGGAGCGGGAAAGTCGACCGTTGGAATCGTGTTGATGCAAGTTTGCAAGGCCATTAATCGCATCCTACTCAGAAGAACCGTGACTCTGGGTAACGTGCAGGAAATAGTGGATGGCTTTGCACAAATGGGGTTCCCTAACTGTGGAGGGGTGATAGATGGGACACACATTCCTATTCTGGCACCACCCCATCTAGGATCCGAGTACGTTAATCGGAAGGGGTATTTCTCTATGGTTCTCCAGGCGCTTGTGGATCACCGTGGGCGTTTCATTGACATTAACACAGGCTGGCCCGGAAAGGTGCATGACGCACGCATCTTTTGGAACACTTGGCTGTTCAGGAAGATGCAGGCCGGGACTTTTTTCCCAGAGCGGAAGATCATGGTAGGGGAAGTCGAAATGCCCATTGTGATCCTTGGAGACCCTGCTTACCCGTTAATGCCGTGGCTCATGAAACCCTACACAGGGAGCCTTGACAGCAGCAAGGAACGGTTCAACTACAGGCTGAGCCGGTGCCGAATGACTGTGGAGTGTGCCTTTGGCCGTTTAAAGGGCCGCTGGCGATCTCTATATGGGAAGCTGGACTTGGCCGAAAACAGCATCCCCGCGGTTATATCCGCGTGCTGTGCCCTCCATAATATTTGTGAAGGGAAGGGTGAAAGCTTCACTCAGGCATGGACCTCCGAGGTTCAACACCTGGAGGCTGAATTTTCACAGCCAGAGAGCAGGGCTATTACAGGGGCCCAGCCCGGGGCTGCAAGGATTAGGGATGCCTTGAGGGAGCAATTAGAGGCTGAAAACCAGCAGTGATATCTGGTGCCCTGCACGGGAGTGAAGTGCAGTAGTTCCAATCTTTGGGAATCCGTGTTTGCTAAGCAGACAAGCAGACTTGCAGTGCCTGTTTATTTCCTGGGCTAAGGAGTCTTTTACTTTATGCAATAATAAAGAATGTTTTCAAAACCAAAAAATCCATTTATTGAAAAGAAAAAAAAATTATTTATTGAAAAGAAACAAGGGGGTGGAGTGGGGAACAGTACAATCACAGATTCGCGTCTGTCCTGTCTGGTGTGCTGTGCAGTGAGTGCTGCACTTCAGGACAGCTATACTGCATGGTGATGGGGGTTGAGTGCAGAGGGTAAGGGTCGTGGTTTTCAGGGCTGGGTGGTGAAGATACTGGTGTTGGAGGCAGCGGGTGGCGTGAAGAACACGGAAGTTGGGGAAAGTGGGTTGGAGGTGACAGTGGGGCACAACAGAAAGAGTTTTGGGGCAAGGGCTGTAGGGAGGGTGGCGTTTGCGGTACTGCTCCTCTTTCTGCATGGCTACCAGCTCCTGGATAGCGTCTGCTTGGCGCTCCAGGATGCTTATGACCCTATCAGTGCTTTGCTGCCTGTGCGCGGTGCTTTGCCGCCGGTGCGCTGCGTTTTCCTGGCGGATCCTGCTTTCTCTCTCCCTCCAGTCCTGTGCTTTCTCATTCTCTTTAATAGATTGCCGCATCACTTCTTGCAGCATGTCTTCTTTGCTTTTTCGCGGTCTCTTCCTGAGTCTTTGCAGTCTCTGAGCAGGCGATAAGAGGGACGGCTGAGGTCTCAAGGTTGATGCAGCTGTATAGGCAAAATGCAACATTTAACAGAGGCAGCATTGATTACCAGACAGAGTAATGATTCCCCCCGCACTTAAGGAGTAGAAAACACACAGGGTCTACACAATAGCATAATTTTCCCCTCCGAAACAGAGCACACATATCCCACGGGAGCCTCGAAATGGTGAGTAAGGGGGACTGATTGTTTCAGGGCTGCACTGTCCTCTGGGTTTCTGTGTCTTGGGGAGAGCCAACAGCTTCAGGGGGCACCTACACTGAACACTGTCCCAACATTTTCCACAGGAGTTCATCCTGGACGATATCTCGCTGCTGAGGGTGACCTGGGAAGCAAGGGAGGGTATTCTACTGCAATGCGGCTTCCGCCCTGGCCCATATGCAGCTTGCCTGTGTGCAGCAATGGTCCCCCCACCCCTCGCGGCACAATGGCGCGGACACGTTAGCCTGGCTGGGACAAGGACCACGGTGGCTCTCCCGATAAACCTGCGCAAGTGTATTGCACATGTTCTGGATGAGACATTCGAGGAGATTACCGCGATGTGATAAACCACATCAATGCACTATTCCGCATCTAGGCATGCATGCCTAACCCTCCTCTCCCAAAGAGCCCGCACCGAAAAAATTCCTTCCTGAAAAAAAACCCGCTTACCGGGAACCTGCTCTTCTGTTTGTCCTCCACCAGGTACCGGCCGCTGCGACTGGCTACCTTCCTCCTGGCTCGAGAAGAGCTCCTGGCTGCATGGCTCCAGGGATTCCGGGGTGTCTCCATCCGGCCCACCACCATCACTCTCGTTTTCCTCTTTCTCCTCCTCCTCCTCCTCTTCCTCCTCCCCCCCCCCAGCTCTGAAGTGTCCATGGTGGTGCTCGGAGTGGAGGTGGGGTTAACCCCAAGTATCGCATCCAGCTCTTTGTAGAATCGGCAGGTCGCGGGGGGAGCACCCGAGCGGCCGTTTGCGTTGCGGGCTTTGCAGTAGGCACTCTGCAGCTCCTTCACTTTAATCCTGCACTGCAGGGCGTCCCGGTCATGGCCCCTTTCCATCATGTCCTTTGATACCTTCCCGAAGGTATCGTAATTCCTACGGTTGGAGCGCACCTGGGACTGGACAGCTTCCTCCCCCCAAACACTGATGAGGTCCAGCAACTCGCCATTGCTCCATGCTGGGGCTCGCTTGGCGCGTGGAGGCATGGTCACCTGGAAAGATTCGCTGATAGCACTCCACACCACGCCGGGCTGAGCAAACAGGAAGGGGATTTTTAAAATTCCCGGGGAATGTAAAGGGTGGGTCACATGGTTGGTTACCTGAGGCCAGGGCAGTAGAGTTTGAACTGATGACCAGAGTGGCTAGAACAGGCATTGTGGGATACTGCCGAATAATTCTGGAGGCCAGTCACAGCGCATTGGGTGGCCACACTGGCGCCGCAGCGCAATACTCGCTATTCCTCTCAGAGAGGTGGAGTACATGCAGCGCTGCAACCACGGAGATACAGCGCTGCAAATGCCTTGCCAGTGTGGACGGGGAGTGAGTTACAGCGCTGGGGGCGGCTTTACAGTGCTGCAACTCGCAAGTGTAGCCAAGGCCTGAGTTTCATGGACTCTGGTTTAGAGAGAAGAAGCATCATTTTATTTATGTAGTAGAAGGAAAAACGAACACATTTCTTTATATTCATTTTTTGAAATAGTCTCCAAATCCCATTCCCTCACTCCCACCTTTGCCCCACATCTAGTTCCTGCAGTGTGCAGCCAGACTGGTATGTCCTAAAAGAGAAAGGCCCTGTAGCCTATTCACTCACCCCAGCCAATCTCTCTGACCTGGGACGAAATCAGAACCAACACCCCGAGCCGGGAAAGGTCTTGTATTTCATTCCCCACCCCTGGAGCCAGCCAATCTCCCTGCCTTGGCGCTAGATCAGAGCTGACGCCCCCTAGAGAGGAAAGACCCATATTCCATTCCCTGCCCACCCGAACCAGTCTCTCCCACAACACGGAGCTGGATTGGAGCTAGCACCTCTGGAGAGAGAAGCCTCTCTGCCATTTATAGGTTCTTTTTATAGGTTAAAATCATTCAATATTGTTAAAAGAAACAACTCTTGTTGTGCAACATTTTTTAATTGTGTAAGCAACATGCGCCGAAACACAAAACATTGTTAAAAATAGGCAAGGCAAATACATGAATGCAAAAAAATCAGATGACAAAAAAAATCATCTTTCAAAGTCAACTCTTTCAAAAAGTCTTGTACAATCAGTATAATTTAGCTGGCAAACATCCTATTCTAGCCTAAGAAACATGGTAAGTTTGCACTAAAGATAGGGGTTTATTTTCAAGGGGCAGGGAAAGTTTTGAGGGAATACAAAATAAAGTTTAAAATAGAAACTCTCCTCCAGTCTTAACTCTGAAGTCACTATTGTAACTTTACAATTCTTTGTGCAGTTACCAAAATTAGCTTGTTAAAAATCTATTCATAGCAACAATAAATGCAGACTAATTGTCAGTATCAAAAGCAGTGTATATAATTAATATAAACAAAGATGACAGAAATTTTGCTTTATTTCTCAGGTCCTTCCTCGCTCCTTCTTGCAACCTAGAATAACAACAATGACATTGCTATTAATTATTGTGTTCATTTATTTTATTACAGCACAATTATCTGGTCTTTTCCACGTGGCAAACCCAATTACATAGTCATCATACAGGTGCTGAAGTTATAGTGACATCTGTGGGAGTTTCACATGTGAAGCAATTACAGAACAAGAGATTCATAGAGTCCAAGGCCAGGAGGGAGCATTGTGATAATGCTATGAATCTATGAATCTGACCTCCTGTATAACACAAGCCAGAGAAATCCCCCAAAATAACTCCTAGAGTAGATCTTTTAGAAAAGCTTCCAATCTTGGTTTAAAATTTTTCAGTGATGGAGGATCCACCAGGACCCTGGGAAAATTGGGGATATTGATCCTTCTTCCGTCTGTTTTCTTTATTTCAGTTGTCAGGTATAGGCAGGGACTGTCTCTCATCATGTGTCTGAGCAGTGCCCAGAATAATGGATCCCGCATCTCAGCTGGCCCTATACTAGGCACTAGTGCAATACTAATCAATATAAACTTCCAGACTAGAGACAGGAGATCTCTGCTTACACAACCATTCTGAGAAATGGCCTATTATTTCATAGAGACAAGGTGGGTGAGGTAATATCTTCTATTGGATCAACCTCTGTTGGAGAAAGAGACCTGAAGAAGAGCTCTGTGTAGCTCGAAAGCTTGTCTCTTTCACCAACGGGAGTTGGTCCAACAAAAGATTTTACCTCACCCTCCTGGTCTCTCTAATATCCTGAAACCAACACGGCTACTACAATAGTGCAAACCACTATTTCCTGACTAATGGTAGCAACTGTGTGCATGCTATCACCCTACGGTACTTATACAGCCTCCAATAGTAATGGCTGAGAACTTTTGTGTATTAATCCTCCCAAGCCCTCTGTGAGGTAGAGGAATGCTGTTATTCCCATTCTACAGATGGGCACCCAAGACAGAGAGAGAATAAAGGCAGAACATTCTAAAGAACCTGTGCGACTTGCTCAAGCTGACACAGAACATGGTAAAGCCGGGAACAGAGCCCAAGCCCCTAACCACGAAACAATTCTTCTCCTTCTATGTCTTCTCTTCCTGCTAGTGTACGCAGGGCTTAGGCTCCAGCTACATTTTTACTAGTATGTTAAAAAAACCTGCCCTAGGCGCTATTAGCAGACATAGTGATAAAAATGCCCGAGCCCAGTCTGTACTACAAAGTATCACATACCTCAAAGACTAATCTTGCAATCATGAGCACATTAAAGACGATGCTCTTTGCAAGCACAATTTCCAAACCCAGCAGGGCAGCGGATAGTGTCTGCATGTTTTTCTCCTCATTCGTATCTATAAAATATGAAACAATGGTGTAGTTTGCCCATGAAAATTCATATTTGCACAGAGCCAAATAAAACAATATGAGATATATGTATCATTTGTTTAATAATTTAGACCGATAACATCAGTGGTTTTTAAGAATTTTTTTTTCTATTTCTATTTATTTAAATTTTTCACAGTTGTATGAAATGACTGGGGCTCAGACAATAATTATTCAATGACAGTATATTTTGAGATTCAATAAATTAAAGCTTTATAACCATTAAAACATAGATTGTCAATATCAGATGTCAATATACCAAGTAAATACCCGGAAGTCAAACTCTAATACATTCTCAAGCAGAATTTTTCTTGTTTTGCTTCCCTTACTTTGTACACTTCAATTGCTATCAGTAGAAACAGTTTTGTTGTTGGTTTCTGTGTGTGAGGTGAACTGATGTTTATCGACTTTACCGATAAAAATTCGAACCCTTCCAAGCCTGTCTCTGTGCTGGAGCAGGAGTAAGGAAGTGGAGCTGGCAAAGTGCAGCTCTCTTCTGCAATGCAAAATGATTAGAGAAGGAGAAGAATCACTTGATGAATTGTCATTGATGTCAGTGGGAAATGGGCCCATGTGGAATGAGTTAACAACGTGTAATAGGAATAGATCACAGGGGAGATGTTTTTTCCTCAGTCCTGTGCCTTTGACGCCAATGGGAGCAGGACTGGACTCTCAGAGCTAGAATGTATGACCCCTGTTCACACTGCTGAGCACTTACTCCCATTCACACCAGTGAGACTCCTTGCGTGAATAGCTGCTCGCCAACATGAGTAAAGGTTGGACAACCTGGTCCTCTGTTTCTTACATTTAAATTACCAAATGCAGTAAGGGCCAGATTCTCAGCTGACGCTGAAGTCGTAGTGGGAAACCATCTTCCCTTAATGGAGCGAAATGCAAAATATCTCTGGCTTCAAAGCTGTAAGATAACCCGCGTTTCAATAGCAATAACAAACAAAAATAAACTAGCCGCCCCCCCCCCCCCCCCGCCCCACTCTCCTTCCCTTTAGAACAGGGGCGGGCAAACTTTTTGGCCCGAGGGCCACATTGGGGTTGCAAAATTGTATGGAGGACGGGGTAGGGAAGGCTGTGCCTCGGCAAACAGCCTGGCCTCTGACTCCTCACACTTCCCGTCCCCTGACTGGCCCCCTCAGAACCCCTCACCCATCCAACCCCCGCTCCTTGTCCCCTAACCGCCCCCTCCCGGGACCCCCGCCCCCAACCGCCACGGGACCCCACCCCCTAGCCAACCCCCCTGCTCCCAGTCTCCTGACTGCTCTGACCCCTATCCACACCCCCGCCCCCTGACAGGCCCCCAGACTTCCACGTTTATCCAACCCCCCGTCCCCCGTCCCCTGACCGTCCCCCAGAACCTCCGCCCATCCAACTGCCCCCTGCTCCCTGTCCCCTGACTGCCCCCCGGGGCCCTCTGCCCCTTAACCAACCTCCCGGCCCCCTTCCCTCCCCCTTACCATGCCACTCGGATCAGCATGTCTGGCAGCCGCGCCTCCCAGCCGGAGCCAGACGCGCCGCGGCGCTGCTCTGCAGGAACTCGCAGCCCCACGGCCCAGAGCGCTGCCCCCGCGGCGGCGGGACTGCGGGGGAGGGGCCGGGGGCTAGTCTCCCCTGCCGGGAGCTCAAGGCCGGGCAGGACGAGCCGCGGGTCGTAGTTTGCCCACCTCTGCTTTAGAAACCGCGACTCCGCTATGGAAACCAGAGCTTCTGCTCCCCCGTATCCCTGTGCAGCTCAGACAAGAACCCGACAGAGGGCGCTGCCGCACCGACAGGAACGCTCCAGAAATGAGACACTTTCTGGAGTTTCTAGACATCTGGTTCTCTCTCCACCTCCGCCCCACGCCGCCCCACCAACAGTGGCGGCTCTAGGCACCAACAAAGCAAGCACGTGCTTGGGGAAGCCCATTTGCAGGGGCGGCAGGGATCCAGCATGGGAGCTGAGAACCAACAGGGGGCCCTGGGAGCTGTAGTTCCTTGGTTAGCTCCCTGCCTATAGAGCCAGCCCTGGAGCAGGGAAAGAACTACATTTCCCAGCATTCGCTTGGCCACTACAAACAGGAAAGAGGGGGAGGGAATGAGGTAGCTGAGACCTCATGCTGCAGCCTGCTGTGAATGGAGAGCTGCGCTGTGAGTAGGGATTCCATATTTTAACATTCAAAAAATAGGACACTCCACAGGGAGGGAGGGTAGCCCCACCCTGCCACCATCCACTCCCTCCGACTGCCCTCCACAGAAACCCCAACCCATCCAACCCCCCCTGCTCCCTGTCCCCTGATCACCCCTGCCCCCAACTGCCCCTTGGGACCCCACCCCCTATCTAAGCCTCCCTTCTCCTTGTCCCCAACTGCCCCCTCCTGAGACCCCCCCCAACTTCCACCCTAGGACCCCACCCCCTACCTGTCCCCTGACAAACCCCCGGGACTCCCATGCCTATCCAACCACTGCCTGTCCCCTGACTGCCCCCCCAACCCCCTAACCCATCTAACCCCCCCTCCCTGCCCATGACTGCCCCCCCGAACTTCCGCCCCATCCAACCCCCCAGCCCCCTTACCGTGCCACTCAGACCAGCGTGTCTGTCTCCACGCAGCACCAGACACACTGCTGCATACATGCTGCCGTGCTCCCCCGCGGTGCTGCCTTCCAGATTTGAACACCTCAAAATTCAGGAGTGCTCAAGCTCAGTTTGGGCGGCTGTTACTTCATTTCTCCCAAATATACTTATCCACTGTAACTTGCTGTAGAAAAAGTAGGATAAAATTGAGCAAGAAATGATTCCCAGTGGTTATTAGGACTGGAATTGCTATTTTCAACAGCCATTGCCCTGTTTGTTTGTTTGTTTGTTTAAAAGGAAGACAGTGATATTGCATTGGCAAATTCCCCATAGAAAGAAAGAGTGGAACAAAAGAATAATAAAGGCACCTCAACTTTTCCTCATTTATGGAGGACAGTCTTATAACATGCATCCAGATATCCTCCAATCACACAAGCTGAAAATTGTTCCACTTTACTGCAGTTCTGTAACCATATGGGAACCAATCCTGTCTGTGTTCTGTGCACATCTAAAATTCCTGCTGAATGACCCGCCCTGGGAGCGAGTTACCAGTAACCCAGGGCTGCGGCGGAAAGACGGTGCAGGTGTGGGGTGGGAGAGAGCCCAGGGCTGGGGTGGCAGGAGGTGTGTGTGTGGGGGCAATGGTGAGGGGGAATGAGGGAGCCCAGAGCTGAGGTTGCAGGGTGTGTGTGCGGGGGGGAGAGCCCAGGGCTGGGGCAGCAGGTGGGGGGTGTGGCGAGGAGCCCAGGGCTGGGACGGGGGGCAGCCAAAATTTTTTTTGCTTGGGGCAGCAAAAAACCTAAAGCCGGCCCTGTCTGTAGTCCTGGGGGCCATTCACATGGCGCTGTAAAGCGGTGTAGCCCCAGGAAGGATGCGAATTTGAAAGAGACCCCCGCTCTTCCCCACAACCCATCTGTGTCTAGAAGCCAGGCTCCGCCCACTCATAACACCCACTTGCTCAGAGCAGTTCTACAAAGTGACTCCCTGGGACTCATTTCCTGGCTGTGTTAGGCCACCCGGAGCTGCTGCTGCGGGTACCAAAGAGGCTCCTAGTTCAGGAGGCGGAGCTGGTAAATTTGCCCCAGAGGGAGAAGTAAATCTACCGGTGAGGGGGCTGAACCTTTTGTACTGAACGGGGAACACCCGGCTAGACAGCTTCTTCGCTGAGGGACAATGGGGAAACCCTGGCAGCTGTTCCCACGCCTGCTGCTACTGCTGGTGAACATTCCCTGTAAGTCTGGGGGCAGGAAACGCGACAGAAGACGCTGAACGTGATGGTGGATTTAAGAGAGAAGGACTAATTCCCTGACTCTCCCTTTGCTTTGCAAGCCAGGCACCGTTCTCTGTACTGGATGGGGATAAGGACTCCTGGGTTCAATTCCCAGCTCTGGCCTGCTGGAGTTCCTTCCCTTTTGTGTGCCTCAGTTTCCCCTCCCACCCTTTGCTTGACTATTTAATCTGTACACTCTTTGGGGGCAGGGGATGTCTCTTATTATTGTGCCTTTGGGAATCTCGCAGCCAGCAATAATCTAGGGCTAACCCCCTAACCCCAAACCCTAACCCCAGATTATAGCTATCTAGGAATATAGCAATATAGGAAAATAGCAGTCGTGGGCCAGATGCAAAGCCCCTGAAAATGAAGAGAAACTCCCCTGGGCTTCGCATCCGGCCAGTGTGTGAACGGGGCAGCGGTGCCCTGATATCTATGGGGTGTGTCTTTTGCCCTCTGCCCACAGGGGGGAGCTGCCAGACCGAGGTGCACCAGAACCTGTCTGCGGTCACTTGGGAAGGGCAGAACGGCAGCATCTCTTGCCTCTACACGACGAGCAATTTCTGGAGTTTGCAGTGGTTCAGGCAGCTTCCCGGAGGCCAGCCTGTCTCCCTGCTGATTCTGGTGTCCGATGGGAAACAAACCAAGGAGCCCAACCTCACCGCGGAGCTGGACAAGGGGAAGCGGCTGAGCTCGCTGCACATCAGAGAATCACAGCTGGGAGACGCAGCCACCTACTTCTGCGCCGTGGCGACACGGTGACACAGGAGCACTGGCAGCCTGTGCAAAAACTCCCCAGCTGGAGGGTAACTGTCAGGCTGGCTGGCGGGACAACACCACCTACTTCTTCCACAGTGCATCCCTGAGCGTGCCTCGCCTTCCTTGACATGGTCAGCCCGCAGCACCCTGCTGAGGCAGGGCAGTGCGAGGATCCGCATCGCACAGGTCCGGAGCTGAGACAGAGAGGCTGAGGAGGGAATGCACTTGGGGAATACCTCCTCCGGAATGACGCCTGAGGCAGTGGCTCTCAACCTTTCCAGAATAGTGTTGCCCTTTCAGGAACTGGATTTGTCTGGCGTACCCCCAACTTTCACCTCACTTAAAAACTACTTGCTTACAAAATCAGACCTAAAAATACGGAAGTGTCCCAGTCATACTAGTACTGAGCAGTTGCCGACTTTCTCATTTGTACCATATAATTATAAAATAAATCAATTGAAATATAACTACTGTACTTACATTTCAGTGCGTAGTATATAGAGCAGTGTAAACAAGTCATTGTATGAAATGTTAGTTTGTACTGACTTCGCTAGTGCTTTTTAAGTAGCCTGTTGTAAAACTAGGCAAGTGTCTACACGAGTTGATGTATCCCCTGGAAGACCTCTGAGTACCCCCAGGGGTACATGTGCCCCTGGTTGAGAACCACTGGTCTAAGGAGCCTGAAGGTTTGGAGGGAGGAAGGAAATTAAAAGATAAAATATAAAAACAAATGAACAGGGAGAAAAGAAAGAAAAAAGAGATGGGTAGATTTATAGATACATAGACAGGGAGAGAGACAGACAGCCAGGCATAAGAAACAGAAACGGAGATACATAAGATACTCCAGTGGCACAAAATAGCCCCCTTTCTTGAGGGACCATTAGACACTGAGGATTAAACCGAGACTGATCTCCGTTTGCCACAGACTGTGCCTCTAGAAGACAAGGCTGAGACAGCGGCAGAGTGTTTGTGCATAGCTGGCACTGCCCATTCCCATGAAGCCCAGCTCTGGGGATCACCCCTTTGTCCAGGGGGAGGCAAGTCAGAGTGTTAAACCCAGCGAAAAGGGAACTATTGAGCACAGACACAAAATGTACCAACAGTGACAACCACAGGGGGATTCACTTCAGTGTGTACGTCTCTGGCCAGGAGGGGGCAGCATTTCTAAGGAAGAGGAAGGTAGATTGAGGTTAATACAGTTGCACCTGTCTATTGTCTCTGTGCCCGGCAGAGGGCAGCTTTTCCCCTAAGACATCAGAGGCAAAGGATTACTCCAGGGCATGGTTCTGTTTTAGTGTGACTAGGGGCTTGTCCCTGATTGGCTGGGCTCACAGTGTGAGAATAACGTGTCTGATCCCTCCAGCAGAGGGCTGCAGACAGATTTTGCATCGCTGTCCTTGAGGCATGGAAAAAGCACCATCCCTTGGCCTCAGTGCGCTGAGGGGTAACCCGAAGCAGCAATGGAGAGGCAGCTGACAGCCTTGTCAGTGATACTGTCCATTCAGTTCTACTGTAAGTCTAGGGGGAGTTTGTCTGTCTAGACTGTGAGCTCATCAGGGTGGGGGCTTTTCCCCACTGTGTCTGTGCAGTGCCCGGCGTAACAGGGATCTCAGTTCCTGGGGGTCTCTGCAGCGCCGGCATAATGCCCCTCCCCCAGCTCAGTTCAGTTCTGTTGTATGGTTGTGGAGGTTTTGTCTGTTGAGCTCTGGGGGACAGGAATTGTCTTGTACTCTGTGTCTCTACAGCGCCTGGCACGAGGGGCTCTGATCTCGGCCGGGTCTCCAGGTGCTATAATAATAATTCATAGAGTTTAAAGCCGGCAAGGATCTAATCTGACCTCCTGTGCACTGAACAGGTCACAGAGTTGCACTGAGTTACTCCAGTATTGAGATAATAACAATGAGGGGATGAGGAAGGTCTGGTGCTTTTTTAGCCACTGGACTGTCACTCAGGAGACGTGATCTCATTTCCCGGCTCCGCCAGAGACCTGACCTTGGGCAAGTGACTTAGGCTTGGATTTTGGAAGGAAGCCAACAGAGTCAGGTGCCCGAATCCCATTGAAACTGCAATATGCGTTGAGTGCCTGGCTCCTATGGAAACCCTTCCCTGATCTCTGGGTGCCTCAGTTCCCCAGTGCAGGAAGCTGAATACACATAAGAACATAAGAACGGCTGTACCGGGTCAGACCAAAGGTCCATCCAGCCCAGTATCCTGTCTACTGACAGTGGCCAATGCCAGGTGCCCCAGAAGGAGTGAACCTAACAGGCAATGATCAAGTGATCTCTGTCCTGCCATCCATCTCCACCCTCTGGCAAACAGAGTCTAGGGACACCATTCCTTACCCATCCTGGCTAATAGCCATTAATGGACTTAACCTCCATGAATCTATCTAGTTCTCTTTTAAACCCTGTTATAGTCCTAGCCTTCACAACCTCCTCAGGCAAGGGGTTCCACAGGTTGACTGTGCGCTGTGTGAAGAACTTCCTTTTATTTGTTTTAAACCTGCTGCCCATTAATTTCATTTGGTGGACCCTAGTTCTTATATTATGGGAACAAGTAAATAACTTTTCCTTATTCACTTTCTCCACACCACTCATGATTTTATATACCGCTATTATATCCCCCCTTAGTCTCCTCTTTTCCAAGCTGAAAAGTCCTAACCTCTTTAATCTCTCCTCAGATGGGACCCGTTCCAACCCCGTAATCATTCTTTGACAGACCTGCGGGTGGCTATCTTAAAACAGAAAAACTTCAAAAACAGACTCCAACGAGAGACTGCTGAGCTGGAATTGATATGCAAACTAGACACAATCAACTCAGGGCTAAATAGGGATTGGGAATGGCTGAGCCATTACAAACATTGAATCTATCTCCCCTTGTAAGTATTTTCACACTTGCTTCTTATCAAACTGTCTGTACTGAACCATCTTGATTATCACTTCAAAAGTTTTTTTTCTCTTACTTAATTGGCCTCTCAGAGTTGGTAAGACAACTCCCACCTGTTCATGCTCTCTGTATGTGTGTGTATATATATCTCCTCAATATATGGTTCACTCTTTATGCATCCGAAGAAGTGGGTTGTAGCCCACGAAAGCTTATGCTCTAATAAATTTGTTAGTCTCTAAGGTGCCACAAGTACTCCTGTTATTTTTGCGGATACAGACTAACACGGCTGCTACTCTGAAAAGTAATCATTTTAGTTGCCCTTCTCTGAACCTTTTCTAATGCCAGTATATCTTTTTTGAAATGAGGAGACCACATCTGTACGCAGTATTCAATATGTGGGCATACTGTGGATTTATATAAAGGCAATAAGATATTCTCCGTCTTATTCTCTATCCCTTTTTGAATGATTCCTAATATCCTGTTTGCTTTTTTGACTGCCGCTGCACACTGCGTGGACGTCTTCAGAGAACTATCCACAATGGCTCCAAAATCTCTTTCCTGATTCGTTGTAGCTAAATTAGCCCCCATCATATTGTATGTATAGTTGGGGTTATTTTTTCCAATGTGCATTACTTTACATTTATCCACATTAAATTTCATTTGCCATTTTGTTGCCCAGTCCCTTAGTTTTGCGAGATCTTATTGAAGTTCGTCACAGTCTGCTTTGGTCTTAACTATCTTGAGCAGTTTAGTATCATCCGCAAACTTTGCCACCTCACTGTTTACCCCTTTCTCCAGATCATTTATGAATAAGTTGAATAGGATTGGTCCTAGGACTGACCCTTGGGGAACACCACTAGTTACCCTTCTCCATTCTGAAAATTTAAAAGACCCTTTGTTCCCTGTCTTTTAACCAGTTCTCAATCCATGAAAGGACCTTCCCTTTTATCTCATGACAACTTAATTTACATAAGAGCCTTTGGTGAGGGACCTTGTCAAAGGCTTTCTGGAAATCTAAGTACACTATGTCCACTGAATCCCCCTTGTCCACATGTTTGTTGACCCCTTCAAAGAACTCTAATAGATTAGTAAGACATGATTTCCCTTTACAGAAACCATGTTGACTTTTGCCCAACAATTTATGTTCTTCTGTGTGTCTGACAATTTTATTCTTTACTATTGTTTCAACTAATTTGCCCAGTACTGACGTTAGACTTGCCGGTCTGTAATTGTCGGGATCACCTCTAGAGTCCTTTTTTAAATATTGGCATTACATTAGCAGAGCTTTTGATAAGGTCTCCCACAGTATTCTTGCCACCAAGTTAAAGAAGTATGGGCTGGATGAATGGACTATAAGGTGGATAGAAAGCTGGCTAGATCGTCAGGCTCAACGGGTAGTGATCAACGGCTCCATGTCTAGTTGGCAGCCGGTTTCAAGTGGAGTGCCCCAGGGGTCGGTCCTGGGGACGGTTTTGTTCAATATCTTCATTAATGATCTGGAGGGTGGCGTGGACTGCACTCTCAGCAAGTTTGCAGATGACACTAAACTGGGAGGAGTGGTAGATACGCTGGAGGGTAGGGATAGGATACAGAGGGACCTAGACAAATTAGAGGATTGGGCCAAAAGAAACCTGATGAGGTTCAACAAGGACAAGTGCAGAGTCCTGCACTTAGGACGGAAGAATCCCATGGACTGCTACAGACTAGGGACTGAATGGCTAGTCAGCAGTTCTGCAGAAAAGGACCTAGGGGTTACACTGGACGAGAAGCTGGATATGAGTCAACAGTGTGCCCTTGCTGCCAAGAAGGCTAACGGCATTTTGGGCTGTATAAGTAGGGGCATTGCCAGCAGATCGAGGGACGTGATTGTTCCCCTCTATTTGACATTGGTGAGGCCTCATCTGGAGTACTGTGTCCAGTTTTGGGCCCCACACTACAAGAAGGATGTGGAAAAATTGGAAAGAGTCCAGCGGAGGGCAACAAAAGTGATTAGGGGGCTGGAGCACATGACTTATGAGGCGAGGCTGAGGGAATTGGGATTGTTTAGTCTGCAGAAGAGAAGAATGAGGGGGGATTCAATAGCTGCTTTCAACTACCTGAAAGGGGGTTCCAAAGAGGATGGATCTAGACTGTTCTCAGTGGTACCTGATGACAGAACAAGGAGTAATGGTCCCGGTGACTTGTTAATGTTAATTTTATCAATTAATTCCAAAACCTCCTCTAGTGACACTTCAATCTGTGACAATTCCTCAGATTTGTCACCTACAAAGGACGGCTCAGGTTTGGGAATCTCCCTAGCATCCTCAGCCATGAAGACTGAAGCAAAGAATTCATTTAGTTTCTCTATAATGACTTTATCGTCTTTAAGTGCTCCTTTTGTATCTCGATCGTCCAGGGGCCCCACTGGTTGTTTAGCAGGCTTCCTTCTTCTGATGTACTTAAAAACATTTTGTTATTACCTTTTGAGTTTTTGGCTAGCCGTTCTTCAACCTCCTCTTTGGCTTTTCTTATTACATTTTTACACTTAATTTGGCAGTGTTTATGCTCCTTTCTATATACCTCACTAGGATTTGACTCCCACTTTTTAAAAGATGCCTTTTTATCTCTCACTGCTTCATTTACATGTTTCAGAGTAGCAGCCGTGTTAGTCTGTAGCCCAGGAAAGCTTATGCTCTAATAAATTTGTTAGTCTCTAAGGTGCCACAAGTACTCTTGTTCTTTTTTCATTTACATGGTTATTAAGCCACGGTGGCTCTTTTAAAATTGTTTTACTGTGTTTTTTAATTTGGGATATACATTTAAGTTGGGCCTCTGTAATGGTGTCTTTGAAAAGTGTCCATGAAGCTTGCAGGGATTTCACTCCAGTCATTGTACCTTTTATTTTCTGTTTAACTAATCTCCTCATTTTTGCATAGTTCCCCTTTCTGAAATTAAATGCCACAGTGTTGGGCTGTTGAGGTGTTCTTCCCACCACAGGAATGTTAAATGTTATTATATTATGGTCACTATTTCCAAGCGGTCCTGTTATAGTTACCTCTTGGACCAGATCCTGTGCGCCACAAAGGAATAAATCGAGAATTGACACTCCCCTTGTGGGTTCATGTACCAGCTGCTCCAAGAAGCAGTCATTTAAAGTATTGAGAAATTTTGTCTCTGCATTTCGTCCAGAGGTGACATGTACCCAGTCAATATGGGGATAATTGAAATCCCCCACTATTATTGAGTTCTTTATTTTGATAGCCTCTCTAATCTGCCTTAGCATTTCATCGTCACTATCACTGTCCTGGTCAGGTGGTCGATAATAGATCCCTACAGTTATATTCTTATTAGAGCATGAAATTACTATCCATAGAGATTCTATGGAATATGTGGATTCATTTAAGATTTTTACTTCATTTGATTCTACATTTTCTTTCACATATAGTGCCACTCCCCCCCCCCCCCCCCGCCCCACGACCTGTTCTGTCCTTCCGATATATTTTGTACCCCGGAATGATTGTGTCCCATTGATTGTCCTCAGTCCACCAGGTTTCTGTGATGCCTATTATATCAATATCCTCCTTTAACACGAGGCACTCTAGTTCACCCATCTTATTATTTAGACTTCTAGCGTTTGTGTACAAGCACTTTAAAAACTTGTCACTGTTTATTTTTCTGCCCTTTTCTGATGTGTCAGATTCTTTTTTATGTGAATGTTTCTCGTCTGGTCTGGCCCATACTTTATCCTCTTCCATCTTCTCGTCCTGACTAAAACCTAGAGATATAACTACACAGGAGGCCAGACTAATGGACTCTTGTAGACTTAAACTCTATGAATAAAAATCAATTGGGCAGTATTATTAATGGGACTTGTGCTCCTGAGTCCCCTAAGTACTTTGGAGAAATCTCTCCCTACAGCTTTAGTTTGATAATTGAGAGGAGTCATTTCTTCATGGAGGCTGCCTAGGAGATTTGGACACTCGGGTCAATGGGAGTTGGGCACCTGACTCCCCTTTGAAAAGAACTGAATATTTCTGCACTCGCTTATACACTTGGCCACACGGGGGCAGCTTTCACAAGGTGAAGGGCACTACGGGAAGGAGTTCTAGGCAGTGGCACACGGCTGAGATGGGAGAGAAGGGGCTGGTCCCTCATTGGCTGGGCACACGGGGGCGGGGGGGGGGGAGAAGAACGTGTCCGATCCCTCCAGCAGAGGAGACCCCAACACACGGGCCAGCCCCAGGGGAGAACCCAGCAGCGTCCCCGCGCCCTGGGCTGTCAGGGAGCGCAGGGATGGGGAGGCCGCGGGGGCTGTCCTGGGTGATCCAGCTAATGCACGTGTGGGGTAAGGGCTGGGGAGACAGACCCGCTGGTGACTAGCAGGGAGCTGGGGCTGGATTTCATTGACTGTGTGGTGGGGAAGAAGGGAGTGAAATGGGGAGATCGGTCGGTCTCTCCCCCCACAACCTGTCTCTCTTCCCACCCTGTCCCGCGGTTCCCGGGGGCAGGTGGCTCGGGGCAGTATCTGACTCGGTTCCCCCTTGTCTCTGTTATTCCCAGTGGCCAGCGGGCAGCTCTCTGTGGAGCAGAGCACGGAATGGCGGGGTGTCTCCGAGGGGCAGAATGGCACCGTGACCTGCACTTACTCCAGCGCTATCACCAGTTTACACTGGTACCGGCAGGCTCCCGGGGAGCGGCCCCTTTTCCTGCTGATGCTGTTCGGCAAGGGGAGCGAGACACAAGAACCGAATTTCACTGCGGATCACGATCCGGAGCAGAAGCGGAGCTCCCTGCACATCCGCGGCTGCCAGCTGGGGGACACCGCCCGCTACCTCTGCGCCGTGGAGACACCGTGACACAGGGCGCAGCGCAGCCTGTCCAATAACTCTGGGGGTGACCCGGGAGGGGCTGCGGGGCGCTGGGGGCGCGCGGGGCGGGGTGCGACAGAGCCCCTTGGGCAGACGGGGACAGGCCCTGCTGGGGGGGGGCGCTTCCCACAGAGGGCCTCCCCTCACACCTCTCTCCAGGACCGTCTCTCCTTCAACGAGCGCCCTGCCCTATTTAAATAGCGCTCTGCCTGCTTCACCACCACAACTGGGGGTCGGGGGGCAGCCCTTCTAATTAACCCCCATTACACCCAGCAGGGGTCACTAATGAGCCCTTATGTTGCCTGCTCATCAGTGAGCTGGTAGCCGAAGCTAGCTTGCTGCAAAGGGCCGGCCAGCCCATGACGCTGTCCAATCCCTGCTGAAACTTTCTTATTATTGCTCAGTTGGGTCTGATGGTGCTAGGCGCTGTACAAAGAAGCGACTTGTGCAAGGTCACTTAGGAGGCCAGAGCCAAGATTGTCAGAGCATTTTATAGGAATTAGGAGCTTAACTCCCATAGGCACCTTGGAAAAAAATCCAACCCTAATCTCCCTGGGTTTCAGTTCCTCATCTGTATAATGGAGGTGGCTAATAATATTTTCTCTGTCTTTTCTATTTAGATTGTAAGTTTCTTAGAGCAGGGACTGTCTCTATATATCCGTGCATTGCCCAGCAAAATAAGGCTCTGATCTCAATTGGGTTTCTAGGTGCTACTATAATATCAAAAGTTAATAAATGGTACCAACAGCAGCTCTGAATCCAAAGGCCAGCAAGTCGAAATAAGGCAAACGTTTTTTAACAGTGAGGGTAGTTAACCATAGGAACAACCTGCCTGGGGTGTGAGGGATTCTCCATCCCTTGAAGTCTTTACATCGGATTTGGATGGGACACCTGATAATTCATGGGATGATGAGGGTGACTCAGCACTGACCTCAGTGCCCCAGCAGGGTGCTAGGGGGCGCTGTGCTGCAGGCAGCAGGGTGGGGGCTCTTTATGGGGCTCTCTTCCCTGAGAGCTAGTGCTGAGCCCAATGTGACACTAGGGGGCGCTGTTCTGCAGGGAGCAGGTTGAGGAGCTCAGGCGGGAGGGCCCCGTTTTAGCCAGTTCTGATTGCAATCTGCCAGTGGGGTGGTACTGTCACTCAATCAGTGGTTAACTCCGCCAGGAAGTTTGGCTCTGCTGCCAGTCTACAATCAATCAGGAAACACTAATTGCTTGTTTGCAGCAGAGCTGTCACAGACACGTCGGTTGTCATGTCGAGGGCCATGCAGCAGCCTGAGAGCTAACAAGACTTGTGGTGCAGAAGAAGAGAGAAAGTGTGACACTGGGGCAGGAGGAAAATCTTTTCATTATGAAGGAAGAAAACCTACTGTGGGCTGTGACCGCTTTGGTATTACTTGGTAAACAGAGACTCTACAATTGGAATCTTCTTAACTCAGAGCCAGAATAGAAATGAGGGTTGGGGAGTCTTGGTGAACTGGGCAGGGGTTTTCAAAGTGAGGGTTTGGGTACCCAGTTCTCTTAAGTGCCTTTGAAAAAATCTCAGCCTGAAGCTTTGAAAAACCTTGGATGAAGGGGGTGGATCACTTGATGATTCCCTGTTCTGTTCATTCCCTCTGGGGCACCTGGCACTGGCCACTGTGGGAAGGCAGAATACTGGGCTAAATGAACCTTTGGTCTGACCCATTATGCCCGTTCTTATGTAACGGGAAAATATCGCAATGCTGCCCAGTCCTTGGGCCATTCTTTCTATTGGTAAAAAGTTCCAATGGAAATCACTGGAAATGTGAGTAAAACTGATGGTGGGGTGGAATAGTAATAATATAATAATAGTATATAATAATATTTAATAATTAATAAATATTTACCAATAATTAATCAGCTGCAACAGCCCATGATTCCCACCTAGGGGTGGGTGCTGTGCAAATCAAAAATAAGTGTCAGTGCCTGATCCAAGATGACGATGAAGATTGTTGTCATCATCAGGATAATCAATGAGGGACGCTCTCCATAAATAAATTCAGGGGCAAGATTCTATGACTAACCTCTCCTTCACCCACTGTATATTCTTTTAAAGTTTGTATTAATGTTTCAATTTCAATTCAAATTTCCAAACAATCACTAAATTGACAACAATACGTACAACTAGTTCACAAAACTGAGGGGGGGGGGGGTTGGGGAAATTCAGGGGGGTGTACACCCCCCCCCGGGGGTCTAGGGAAATAACTGGGAGGGGGCTGGGAGCGCCAGCCGGAGTGCGGCAAGTCCCGCTGCCCCGTTACCCAGCCCGGAGCGCGGCAAGTCCCCGGTCCCGCTCCCCCTGCAGGAGAGCGACAAGCCCCGGGTCCCGCTCCCTTGGCCCGAGCGCGGCAAGTCCCCGACCCGCTCCCCCGGCCGGAGCGCAAAAAGCCCCGGGTCCCGCTCCCTTGGCCCGAGCGCGGCAAGTCCCCAGTCCCGCTACCGCACCCGGAGCGCGACAAGTCCCGCGGCCCCGCAACTCCGGCCGGAGTGAGGCACGTCCCGCGGCTACCCCGACCGGAGCGCGGCATGTCCCGGGTCCCACCCCCCTGGCCCGAGCGCGGCAAGTCCCCCGTCCCGCTACCCCGCCCGGAGCGCGACAAGCCCGGCGGCTCCACTACGGCCGGGGCCCGGCAAGTCCCCGGTCCCGCTCCCCCGGCCCGAGCGCGGCAAGTCCCGGTCCCGCTCCCCCGACCGGAGCTCCAGGGCCGGATATAAATGTCCAGCGGGCGGAAAGCAGCCTGCGAGCCATAGTTTGCCCACCACTGCACTATAGAAAAGCTTAGAATCAAACAGGGGCCCGTGATTACAGCAAAGCGGTCCCGGTTTTGAGAGTCACAAGGCGGCAGTGAAAGCACAACAGTGAAGGAAAAGGATCATTGGCCGAAGGTGTTGAACTGACCCAGATTCCTCCCTGAAAAACCGAGGGGGGCGGATCTGAACCCAACGCCCAAACCCAGAGGAAATGAGGGGAGGGAAGGGGTGTTTGCTTCTGATTTCTATGTGAAACCGTCTCTGTTTGGTGGCTCTTCTACCCACCCCAGCATTCAAAAAGGTTTGGTTGTAGCTGTGACTGTCTCTATGCAATAGATAAAATGTTTAGATACGAAATGCACTTCTTAGGCTCTGTGATTCCCTGGCGAGGCGCGCGTGTGTATAAGAAGCTGGGCGAACAGAAAGATTGACGGACGCAAAGAAAGACCTGAGTGGATGGATGTTGATTTCAGAGGAGCTGAAACGCTTCACAGCAGCTAAGAACCAGCCCGACAGAGTTAGACCAGAGTTGCGGTGATGGGGCAGAGATCAGAACCTCGCGGTAAGTCCTGGTGTCTTTTACAGCATGTTTCCGACTGCAGGAAATCCTGGTACAATTTTCCAAGATTTGTGGGGTGATTTGTTTTATTGACAACAAATATTTTCATATAAAGGTTGTAAATTCATGCATATATATTAATTCACATAAATATAAGTGAGATAATAACGCACCGGGCTTGGTTTGCACAGCATGGTGGGTATAAAACTACACAGGGTAGAAACGGAAAGTTCCTCCCAGACACGGGAAGAGCAGAAGGAACTGAACTTGGCAGAGACGGGTCATAAAAAGGGTCGGGTAGAAAACAGTCTCTGAGACCCTCGGTGTGTGTGAGCACCTCGATCACTTCTTGTGTCGCCGGAGGTGCAGCTCTGCCCTACTGCGTACCTCACAGCACAGTGATATACGGCTGTTCCTTGCAGGGACACAGCCTCAGTCTTCAAGGGAACCGCCTTATTATGGTCGAAAAACTGCTTAGACTGTTCCAGCGGTGACCGTGTTCTTCAGCAGGAGATTGATACGCTGCCAATAAACGCTGGGGTGGTTGGTTCGGATACTGATGGAACCAGAAGGGATTTCGGCTGGTGAAAGCGGCGGTGAAATTACACTGCAAAGTGGCGGGTTGCCCCACTGAGATTTTCATTGCTGCAGGACACTGAAACACAGAATTACTTTGAACAAGACCTGTTGAAAGACGGGAAAAAAACAGTAATGAAACTACATTTATTCATTCATATTTTTACACAAGTCTCTAATGATCTTATGTAGAAACTGGTTTCCATTCTAAAACAACGTATCTCGAAAAGAAAGCGAAGTTCTTTCCTTAAACCATACAAGTCTCTGGTTCAGCGAATCTAGTTTTCTTTTAAAACTATTACGTGGGATTTTCAAAAGATCGTTAGGAATTTGGGTGCCTAATTCCCCTAGGCTTCTTTGAAAACCCTAGCCTGTTCTAACTGGACTCTTGTAGCTCTCAAACACAATACATCAAATAAAAACTAGCATTTCTCTCACCTGACTTCACAAGTAGAAGACAGATCTGTAGAACAAGGCAGAGACCATTTTGCAACTTGAAATTATCCTCCTTTTTGCTTGTCCCTTTATCCGATTCTAAAAATAACTTTTCCTCCTGTTTCGTTTATTAAAGGAACGTGCATGCTGTAAAAATGCCCGCTCCGTGACTCCCCCCTCCTTCTCCTCTTTATGACATAAGAAAGAAATGCTATCCAGGGGAGTGTTGGGTTCAAGTACAACTTAAATAAAAAAAACACAATGTAAAACAAGTGACCTTCTCCGTTGGATCATATGAACTGGAACCATAAACTCCCTAAACATTAAATCTCACCAAATGAGGGTCAGTCCATCCTCATCATCATATCCACTCATTATACTCCACACCGGAACACAACCACTCTATGAACTTCATACCCTCATACCTCAATGTCTGTACTTTGACCCATCAACCTTTTACCCCAATCGGGGATATTGCAGATTATGTATTCCTCATGCCACCTGACCTTAAACCAGACTTTGCACCCTCCATAATCTGTATGTTATTCCCTGATAACCAGAAACTTCTATGCTCAAACTCTGTTAACTATTTTTTTTTAACATGATCTTAATAAAATTTTTAAACCTGTAATTACCAGTAATTCAGGCGCGCCCCCTTGTGGACATAATAAGCCATGCAAGTAATTTTGAAAAACCATCTAGAAAACTATCAGGGGGTAGCCGTGTTAGTCTGTATCTACAAAAACAACAAGGAGTCTGGTGGCACCTTAAAGACTAACAGATTTATTTGGGTATAAACTTTCGTGGGTAAAAACCTCACTTCTTCATGCATCTGAAGAAGTGAGGTTTTTACCCACGAAAGCTTATGCCCAAATAAATCTGTTAGTCTTTAAGGTGCCACCAGACTCCTTGTTGTTTTCATCTAGAAAACATAAGACTGGTCTGGCCCAATATGGCCAAAGGTCCATCTAGCCCAGTGTCCTGCCTTCCAACAGTGGCCAGTGCCAGGTGCTTCAGAGAGAATGAACAGAAGAGGGCAATAATCGAGTGATCCGTCCCCTGTTGGCCAGTCCCAGAATCTGGCAGTCAGAGGCTTGGGGACGCCCAGAGTATGGGGTTGCGTCCCTGACCATCTTGGCTACTAGCCATTGATGGACCTGTCCTCCATGAACCATTCAGATATTTTTCTGAGGGGGTAAAAAGCTCATTTTCACATGGAATTTCTCACGCTTCTCCTGTTCCATCATAAGTTATGGATCTGGTGCAGGAGTCATTGGGAGAAATTATCTAGCCCTTGTTAAGCAGGAGGTCAAACTACATGGGCATAATGCTTCCTTATGACATTAAAAATCTGTGTATCTGCGTTACTTCTCTCCAGAAGAAATTATTTCAAAGATTGGATTATTCCTACAAGCCATTCCATAGATACCGGAGTTTGGGGAAAGTGTTTCATTGCTTCTTAAGAAAAAAAAAGATCTTCTCATTAGAGTTCCCCATTTAAAACCTGCTTAGTGTAAATTACTGTCAGTATTAGTGGTTGTAACTCTGCCATAGCCAGTCCCAAGCCTGGTTGGAAAAGCAGGAGAGTTGGCATCAGGCTGGCAGCCAGCCATAAAACTTTGCCAAATAAATCCATGAAATGAGTCCTCTATAAGCCTTATATGTAGGCTTGGAAGGATTCGATTTTAGCAGTAGAAGTAAAAATGTGGATTTCACCATATGCCGCACAAACCCAGGTACAAGTACTTCCCTTGATAACCCTTTGCCTCGCTGTAAAATTCAGTTAAGAAAAATGCTGCTTGAGAGCTTATTTGGCGTTTGATTTGTGGCTATTTACTTTGCAGTTGACACACGAATTCTCAGCATCATGTTGTAAAGGACACATTGCTTTAACTTTTGGGATCTCGGGTGTTTTCTCTCATTCATTGTGTAAATCACCCAAGTTCTGCGATGAGTGAGGGGCATGAGGAGGAGGAGGAGGAGGAGCACTGTGGGTACGTCTAGCTGACATCGGGGCCCCATTGTGCTGGGTGCTGCCCAGACACTGACAGAGACAGACACCGCTGCGATTAAACATTTGGGCTGGGATTTAAGAGCCCGAGGAAGGAAGGCCTCCATTCAATCACAGGTATTTATGGATACATGTATCCATTTGTTTTGATGGGTGGCATCTTCAAGAGACCCTGCAGGCATTCTGCAGAGTGTGTGTGTGTGTGTGTGTGTGTGTGTACACAGTCTGTAATGTATCAGCGAGATGTTGACAGGGAGGAGAGCACCTGTCTGTCTGAGCTGTGGCCCATGGGGACGCTCTCTCTGGTCCACAATGGAGCAAATAATTAAGCAATCAATTTGCAAACACCGAGAAGATAATAAGGTGACAAATAACAGTCAGCATGGATTTGTCAAGAACAAATGTCAAACCAACCTGATAGCTTTCTTTGACAGGGTGTGCCCGCAAGGGGGGCCGTGATACCGGCGAAAGAATTACACTCAGTGCCTGAGAGTAAAAAGTAAGGCTTTACTGAAGGAAGAACTTACACGCCAAGCTGCGCGGGGAGTCCCTGAGGCGCGTGTAGGGGCTGCGGGGGATTCTGACCGTCCAGGACAGCTGGCCAGGCAGGACTCCACTGAAGGGAGTCCGCTGCAATGCTATATCCCCCCGCGCTTATCTCAAGGTTACATGGGGTCAACAGCTGGCTACATTCATTGCATTCATAAATTGTACTCATTATATAAGCTAACTTGTTTACAGACAAAAACATGCTGAACTATACTAAACTACATTTTGGCAGGATCTGCCAAACAACGTTCATTGCACGGCCTTCAACTGCTTCCGCTCACATTCAGTCACATACTCCGTCCGCCACTTAGCTCCTCGCCAAGCTTCCACAACCTGTCCCCTACACTCCACCCCTTGGCAGACTGAGGTGTGTTAGTTTAGTCACTGCCACCAGCGCATGGTGAGCGTGCGCACCGGTTTGGGTGTTGCCAGCCGGGCCAGGAGGGTGGAGAAGCAGTTTATGCAGCATTGTAGGAGAACAAATACACATACAAATCCCAGTAGTCCCATTAATAACAGGAGTCCGATGCGTCTCCCCCAGGCGCCGAGATCCGGAAGCCAGGAGGTTAGCCTGGGCAATGCGCCAAGAGTCATCCCATGCAGAGGCCTCAGAGCCTACATCATGTAACACTTTCAAATGGTCCATCATATTGTGAACATCAGTTTCAATGCGCTTATCCTGATTCGAATAAAAACAACAACTTTCATTAATCAAGGCACAAACACCACCTTGGGCAGCTGATAAATAATCCAGCGCCATGCGATTTTGCAATACTACTTGCGATAGAGAAGTCACCTCTAATTGCAAAGCATGGATTGCATCTATGGTATCATTTTCTATAATCTCTAACGTGGCTGAAATATTTACAATAGTGCGCTCTAATTTGGCCACCCCTAGCCAGGGGAGGAAAGTGCGGACGAATTGATGAAAGCCTGTGGGTCTCTGCACAATGGGGTTTGTGCTCTGTCGTGAACGTGTCAGCAATATATAATTGTGCACTGCACGAGCGTGCATGGTGTGCATTCCATACAAATAGGGGAGAAGCCATCCCAGTGTGCACCGTCCGTACCATTGGTTGGGTAGGGTTTTATACGCCCAGCAGCCACATAGCCAGTACAACCCTGGCAGCCCTGCTGTGGGGAGCCATATGCTGCCTGAGGTGTTGCAACACCAGCTGTCAGAGCTCTGGTTACACTGAGGCCAATAATGGGTGTGCGGGATATGCCCGCGTCTAATCGTATTGAGGGGCGTTTTCCATACGGGTGTGCTGGTGTTAAAATAGTACAAAAACCCACGGGTATGTAGTCCCCACTCACCCCAATGCCACCACCGATGGCAGAGGGTGGTGCCATTCGAATAGGTCAAATTAGTTCCAGAAGAACCGGAACAATTGTCACTTGAGACCCACTTCTCCCCAGCCATCCACTCAGTGTACAATCCCGGTAGGTTGGCGGTGACATTAAATTGCCCAGTGCCTGGCAAGTATTCTATTACTACTGCACACGAGGACAGGGGAAGTTCTCCAACAGGACGAACAGCGTCCATTGCTGGAGATCACTGCACACACCAATGCGCATTCCCTAATACCACCACCGGTGTCCCTTGGCGCTGGTAGGGGGGTGTTTCATTATACTTGGTGAGAAAGGTGGTATCGTTAAGGACCCAGGATTCATTCCACGGTACTGCAGCCCACGGGATGCCAGTGCTTGCCAATTGGGGGGCGTGTGTGCAGTACCAGCAGTCCGACTTGTTACCTGCTAGTGCCACTGACTGCATCCACTGGACAGCGGAATTGTGGTGCCATGTGGCTTGGGAACCAGTCACAATCAAACCTAGTCCAAGGATTAGGCTGTAGAGAGCATGTCGCAGGGACATCACACAGGTTTTGGTCTTTGGGTGGCACGCCCGGGGTGGTCCACGGGGTTGTGCAAACTGCAGAGCAGCGGTCATGGTCACCTGGAAGAAAGACGCTTAGAGGGCACATAAATTGGGGCGTCTTCCCCTTTTAGCAACACGAGGTGAGTATCCCCGGGGCCATCGTCTAGGATTTCCCCTTCAAGCGGGTTATGCTTGGTGGGGTCATGGACCCAAACTGCACGCCCAGTCGAGCCGAACCCCCCTGCTCGAGTAGTGGGCGTAAGCGCCTCCACTTCCTGCACATCAGGCAATCCAATGCGCTCGCAAATCAGCTGTGCAACCCGCTCGCCTTGGGAGAGGGTTATTGCCTGCAGGCCATTGTGCACCAACAGCACCTTAACCTCCCCCGTGTAGTCAGCGTCGATCACTCCCGCCGCCACATCTATGCCCTTGAGGGCCAGGCTACTGCGTGGGCAATGCGCCCATAATAGCCTTGTGGGAGCCCAATGGCTAAGCCAATACTCACGAGGTTTCGGCTATTAGGCTGCAGGGTGAGGCGTTCTTGAGGGACCCGTAGATCAAGACCAGCACTTCCCGGGGTGGCCCAAATGGGGAGGTGGGCTTGCGGGTGCAGACGCTGCACTCGCAACACACGGGGCCGCTCGATGACCTCCCCCTTAAACCTGGAATATGGGGTGGAGCCATACAGGGGACGGTCATTGAGCGCGGCTGCAGCCTGGTGGAGGTTACGACTCCATCCGGCCAGGGATTCAGTGGGGGACAGTTTGCGTAGCTGCTCTTTAAGCAAACCGTTCATGCGCTCAATGAGCCCGGCGCCCTGCGGGTGGTATGCAATGTGAAACACCCACACTATTCCTCACCCCCAGCCCATTCTCTTACTTCCATCCCCGTAAAATGGGTTCCCTGATCACTCTGCACTTCAAGGGGGGATCCGTAATAGCAGATAAGTTCTTCTAACCCCTTTATAGTCTGCTCCTGTGTAGCACTTGCGCACGGGTATACGAAGAGCAGGCCAGAATACGTGTCTACTGCAGTCAGCGAGTACTTATGCCGCTGACTTTCAGGCAGCAGGCCAATGTAGTCCACCTGCCATACCTCCCCAAGTCTTTGGCCTCGCTTCAGGTACCCCTTCTCTGTTTTCAAGCGCTGGGGGCAGAGCCTCGTACACTGTGGGCAGTGCTGACAGGCGTCCCGCTGCACACCGATTGTAGTCTGCAACCCACGATCAGTGGCCCATTGCATTGCCTTTTCCCCCCCAGGTGACCGCTCTTTTGGTGTATCCACTCGGCCAGGCCGGGGGCAGCTACTGCGTAGACTGTGACCATGTCATCTACCTCTCTGTTGAACTGGGCCTCGTCTGCTTCCCCTATCAGGTGGGCGTCTACATGACGAACAGCAACGGGCCTCTGACTACAGGCATCCCAGATTGCAGGCCACATGTCGTACCCCCAAAGGGGTCTGTCATGCACCTTCCAGCTAGCCGCATGCCAGACGGCCATCCATTGCGTCATGCCTTTGTAGACTGCCCAGCTATCTGTATATATAAAGAGGGGCCCTGGGTTCTCGGTGATGGTTATAAACGCTGCCCGTAGCTCTGCCCACTGGCTAGACAGGCCGGGGCCGGTCTCAAACAATATTTCCTCGAGGCAGGGGTTGTACGCGGCCGCTCGCCACCAGCGTTCTGCTCCCCTATAAGAAGCTGATCCATCAGTAAACCATGCGGCTTCTCGTTGTTGTTCGGTTAAGGAGGCGTGTGGGGGGGGCTCCGCACAGGGCGGCTGGGGTACCTCGACCGGGGGGGCATATGCATGCTGCCCTTCAGAGGGCAGTTCCTCAAAGGTGACAGCACCGAGGAGCTGTGCGTGCGTATTGGTAATGTTCGCCTGGGTCATTTGCATACGGAGCTGCAGGTAGTGTTTCCACTTCCATAGGGTTTGGGCCTGGGCTACTCCAGTCCGCGTAAGTGGGCTCTCATCCCGGACCCAACCCATAATTGGAAGCGGAGTACACACCTTCACAGGCTCCGTGCCTGTTATGGGCTCAGTTTGCTGGAGGGCCCATACTACTGCAAGCAGCTGCTGTTCAAGGGGCGTATACCGCTCAGCTGAGCCTCGTAGGGATCGCGACCAATACCCCATGGGCTCCTTCTGAGACGAGGCTTACTGCCATAGCCCCCATGAGGCCACATGGTCAACCACCGTTACCTCAAGTTCAAAGGGGGTGCCCCGTTTACCTTGGCTCAGTACTGCTTGCTGGCTGAGTGCCTCTTTAGCCTGTTGGAATGCGGCATGCTGTTTGGCTCCCCAACTAAATGTGGCTTTCTTCCAGACTACTGCTTGTATGGGCTGCAGGATATACCCTAGATGGGGAATAAACGTGCGCCAGTATCCTAAAGGCCCAAGAAAGTTTGGGCTTGGCTTACGTTAGTGGGCTCTGGGAAGTGGGTAATCATTTCAATGGTCTTCTGTGGGATTTTACGCTGAGGCCCTGACCAAAGTATGTCCAGGAAGATCACCTCCTGGCTGGGTCCGGTACCTTTTAGGTATGTCTCTTTTTGCAGCATCAGCCCTTTCCTTGCCAGCTTCTGTGAGCAGGGCCTGCCTCTGGCTCACAGCTTAACTTTGCTTTATGTTAGCAAAGTCTTGACCATTACTTTAGTTCAGGCCTTAGGCCTCATACCAGGCCTCTGATACCAAGGGTTTATATCTCAGGGCCTCCTCTTACTACAGATGGATCCCACACTTCTCTCCTATGCGCTGTTAACTGTTGAGAAGACATTGCACATGGCAGCACAGTTACTCGCAAAGTTACTGACAGAGGATGAATCGTAGGCACCCGAGTGTGATATGGACAGCAGCAATTTATCAGTGCTTTTGGCATTCACAGAGCAGCTGCATACGGTAGACCATCGCTTTTTGGGCTAGAGAAACAAGCACTGATTGGCGGGATCACATTGTCATGCAGGTGAGGGATGATACCAGTGGGTACAGAACTTTAGGATGCATAAAGCAACCTTCCTGGAGCTATGTGCTGAGCTGGCCCCCAACCTGCAGCCAGAATGAGAGCTGCCCTTTCAGTAGAGAAGTGTTGCAATCACTGTGTAGAAACTGGCGAATTCAAACCGCTACCGGTCAGTTGCAAATCAATTTGGAGTGGGGAAATCCACTGTTGGGTTGCTAATGCCACTTATGTTGTTTGGAGAATTCTAAGGAGACAAACGAAGGAGAAGGTGAGTATGCCTCAAATACGTCACTGAGCACAGACTGGCAAAATCCCTCGCTAATGACTACGAGTATTAGTCCAAGTGTGCAGGGCAATAAATCACATCCTGCTGTGGAGGACCATGACTCTGGGAAATGTGCATGAAATAGTGGATGGGTTTCCCTAACTGTGGTGGGGTGATTGATGACACACACATTCCAATTTTAGCACCACCACCTTGCATCAGAGTACATCAATAGGAAGGGATACTTCTCCATGGTGTTGCAGGCGCTTGTGGATCCCGTGGGCATTTCAAGGACATCAGTGAAGCTGGTCTGAAAAGGTGCATGATGCACGCATCTTCTGGAGCAGTGGCCTGTACAGAAAGCTGCAGGCGGGGACTTCCATTCCAGACCAGAAGATCACAGTGAGGGATGTGGAAATGCCCATAGTAATCCTGGGAGTCCCGGCTTACCCCTTACAGCCCTGGCTCATGAAACCTTACACAGGGCAGCTGGACAGCAGCAAGGAGCGTTTTAACAACAGGCTGAGCAGGTGCCGCATGGTAGTCGAATGTGCCTTTGGCCATTTGAGAGCTCGCTGGAGATCTCTCAATGTCAGGCTAGATCTTACCCAGGATGATATTCCTGTGGTCATAGCCGCGTGCTGCACTTTGCATAATCTGTGTGAATCTGAGAGTGAAATGTTTGCTCAGGTGTGGAGAACTGAGGCAGAGCGCTTGACTGCACAATTTGAACAGCCAGATGCTACGGCTGTCAGAGGAGCCCAGAGGGCTGCTATTAACATCAGAGAGGCTTTGAGGAACCACTTGGACAATGAGGGGCACTAACACGTGTGTGCTTTGGAGTTGCTTCCCTGGTGCATCCATGCACAATTTTGGGGCCCAAGATCCACGCAACAAAATGCTTTAGAAGCCTGCTCCTGAGAGTGAATTGATTGCTATAGGCCAGGGGTAGGCAACCTATGGCACGTGTGCCGAAGGCAGCACGCGAGCTGATTTTCAGTGGCACTCAAACTGCCCGGGTCCTGGCCACTGGTCTGGGGGGCTCTGCATTTTAATTTAATTTTAAATTAAGCTTCTTAAACATTTTAAAAACCTTATTTACTTTACATACAACAATAGTTTAGTTATATATTATAGACTTATAGAAAGAGACCTTCTAAAAACATTAAAATGTATTACTGGCATGCGAAACCTTAAATCAGAGTGAAGAAATGAAGACTTGGCACACCACTTCTGAAAGGTTGCCGACCCCTGCTCTAGGCTTTTGTAGAACACAGAATAAAAACATTGCACCATTAAAAACCTTAGCCTTTATTTATTGTTAAAAAGGGTAAAACCTCACAAGTGTGTGTAGCTCCAGCTATCATTGTCCAGCTGTGAGAGGGGTGTGGAGTGATGGGGAAACTGAGGAGTGCTCTGAAGTGAAAAGGAATGTGTGGGTGTAGAGGAGGGTGGGGTTGGCAAAGAATTGTGCATGTGCATGTGCTGCATTGGAGGTCGACCACAGATCTGCTCAGTCTGCAGCTGTATTAAAGAGTTGAGCATCTCTCTCTGATCCTCCATTACTTTTGTCATCCACTCAGTTGCTTCCCTAGCAAATGCTGCATTCTCTTTTCTGTCCTGACTTTCGGCTTCCCAGCACTCTTTACATTCCCTGGTCTGTCTCTCATCAGGCTACACCACCTCTCTGAACCTGTCTTCTTTGCTGCATCTCGGCTTCTTCCTTATCTTCCGAAACCAGTTGGCAGGGGTGCGTGGTGTGTTCCTCAAGGACCCAGCTGCTGTTGACAATGCGCAGATGAGGGATTGTTACATTCCAGCAAATGACTGAAGCAATCCATTACAATCGAAATACTATACTGATTATGGTGAGAGATTCTGCCACATACTCTCAAAGAAACTGAGGAACCACCTGATCAGCCTCCTGTACAGCAAACAGGAGAAGATCAAGAATGAGTTCTCAAAACTGGAGACTCTCATACAAAACCAACCTTCCACACAAACTTCTACGTGGCTGGACTTTACAAAAACAAAATGTCATAAACATACAGCTAAGGGTAGCATAAAATCCCTCCTTTACCTGTAAGGGGTTAAGAAGCTCAAATAACCTTGTTGGCACCTGACCAAAAGGACCAATAAGAAAAGAAGATACTTTCAAATCTGGGTCAGGGAGGTTTTCTTTGTGCTCTCTCTCCGGACAGAAAGAGGGACCAGGCAGGGAAAAAACCTCTCCTAAAACCCTACCTGAAATAAGCATCTAAGATAACAAAAATTGTAAGTAAAGCAAGGAAATGCGTTAGATTATCTTTTGTTTTAGCTTGTGAATTTTCCCTATGCCAAGAGGGAGGTTTATTCCTGTTTTTGGAACTTTGAAGTTGAGCCTAGAGGGGCATCCTCTGTGTTCTAAATCTTTTTATGATCCTGTAAAATTACCTTCCATCCTGATTTTACAGTGGTGCTTGTTTTCCTTTTTTCTTTTATAATAAAGTTCTTCTTTTAAGACCCTGATTGATTTTAGTGTCCTAAAGAAAGGGTCTGGTCCAGGGGCGAGCAAACTTTTTGGCCTGAGGACCGCATCTGGGTATGGAAATTGTATGGTGGGCCATGAACGCTCACAAAATTAACAATTCAGAGATATTCAAATAAACTCTATTTAATACAGACACATTTTAGTGGAAATAAACATAAAATCTTACTTACTATTATAAATATACCATCATAACAACGGATTACAATAATTAAACCAAACTTAACCCCTTTCCATGCCCTCTCTGATTAATGTGAACAATGCAGCTGGTCACCCTTTTTTACAATGGCACGAAAGTCCGGTGTCATTCTTGTTGTGGAAATCAGCAATATGGAGCTGAGATGCTGGTCAGTTAACTGGGATCTGTAGCGAGCTTTGTTGTAATTCAGCAAGGAAAATGTTTGTTTGCACACACAGGTGTAGCTGAACAAAACAAAGATTTTCCATGCCACCTTGCGGATATTTGGGAACTTTGTTTCACTCAAGGAAGCATAAAACTCATCCAGTTTTTCTGAATTGTACTTTTCCTTCAAAGTGAAATCGCACAGGAGATCAATGAGCTCCAGTTGTAATTCTTGTGGGGATTTCTTGTAGTCAAATGACAGTGGTCATGACACAAGCTCCAGTGTCTTCTCTGTCTTCTCAAAGTCAGAGAATCGATGAGAAAATTCTCCGTGCAAGTCACTCAAAATTTTGCTGTACTTTTCTCTCTGCGCTGGTGACACTTCCGAGTATTTCAGTATTGGAAAGTGAGCGAACACTTTGTCCTTAATTTGTTTTGAAAACAAGACTAACTTGGCTTTGAAAGCTGTCACATGAGAATATAACTTGTGTACAAACACATTCTTTCCTTGCAGGTTTACATTAAGTTCATTTAAATGTGCCAAGATGTCCACACCAAAAGCAAGGTCGCACACCCAGTTTGAATTCTTTAATACAGGGAAATCATTTTCTTTCCCCTGCATCTCCAGAAAAGTGCGAATTTCATCTCTGAGCTCCCACACTCACTGCAATACATTTCCTAGGCTGAGCCAGCAGACATTTGTATGATAAAGTAAGGCCTGGTGTTCGGCATCAGTGTCTTCAAGAAGGGAAATAAATTGCCGATGATTAAGTCCCCTCACTCTTATGTAGTTCACTATTTTCGCTACTGTGCAAACAACATGATCCATGTCAGGGACATTTTTGCAGAGGGCCTCCTGATGTATAATACAATGCAGAATTATAACCTCTTTGTCAGGGTCGTCTTCTTTTACTTTGTCCTGAATTCTTTTTAAAAGTCCTACATTTTTCCCAGTTAAATTTGGTGATCCATCTGTGGTTACATTTGCCAGCTTACTCCAGGGGAGCTTCAGATGTTCAAGGCACCCAGACACCCTCTGGTATAAGTGTGATCCCTTAGTTGTGCCTTTCATTGATTCTATTGATAAAAATTCCTCTGTGATTTCAAATTTGTCATCAATTCCTCTGACAAAAATCAGTAACTGTGCTGTGTCCTTAATGTCAGTGCTGTCATCGAGAGCTAATGAAAACAATGTAAAGCCCTGTGCTTTCTTGTTCAACTCAGAAGCCAAATGTTCATTAATCACGTCTACAGGGTTAGTAACAGTTCTTCGTGACAAACTAGTGTTCTCAAATTTGATTTGGTATTCCGGGCACAGCATGCCAGAAACATCAACCGTGCATTCTTTCAAAAACTCCCCTTCAGCAAAAGGCTTATTTTGTTTAGCGATTTTAAACGCCAGAACGTAACTTGCCTTTGTAGTGGCTTCCTGAACTGCAGCTTGTTGCACATAAATATTTCGCTGAGTTTTTAAGTTCGGGGTGAGTTTCTCAGCTTTTCTTTCCCTTTCCTCAGTTGTTAGCTGCCATAATTAGGATGTTTTGTTGAAAAATGGCGATTCAAATTGTACTCCTTGAACACCGCGATGCTCTCCTGACAAATCAGGCATACAGCCTTCAAGTTCACGTTTCTGAAAAAATATTTTGCATTCCATTCTTTGTTGAGAACCCGACACTCACTGTCCATGTTTCTTTTCTTCTTCTTTTTTCAGCACTCATTTTTGAAAGGGAAAAGAAAATCCTAACTGCTGCCCTTATTTCAAACTGCTGTTTTACAAGATGGCACACACTGTGAAAAAGCTGGGCCCTCTCTCTACCCTGGATTTGCACCTGACAATTTTGAGCCATGGCACTCTATCCCAGAAGCCATGTGGACAAGAAGAGGCAGGTGTAAAATCACCTGTAACTTTATGCCCAAGCCTCCCCCCAAAAATGTCCTTACTGTTGGACTTTGAGTTCTGTTTGCACTGTTGTGTTCATTAAAAGTTTGTATGTAGTAAGGGCTGTTACCGCAGTGTGGTGAGAGGACTCATGAGGTGTGGCACATGGGGGGGCTCCACGGGGTGGTACCAGGGACTCCTAGTGACCCTGCAGGCAGTGTGACACCAAGGCAGCCATGCCACGTGCGGAGGCACCTGAGCTAGGATGGGAGCAGCTGCGGCCCCAGGGCAATTTCCCTCCACTCGAGGGTTTCAAGGGTGGGGCCATAGGAAACTGGGAGGGGATTTGGCACCCTGCTGCGTAGGGGTGGTGAAGTCACGCCTGCACAATGTGGCATTTTGCATGCCAGAAGAATCTTCCCGAAGATGGTGCTCAAAATGAACTGCTCATCTCTGAGGTGGTGGCAGTGTTTTCCCCAGGAATTGAAATTAGCGGGGGGCGGGGGGTTTCAGGGCCGAAGAGGGGTGAGACCATGAGGGTGAAGGTAGGCTGTATGGCACCATAGTAAAAACTGAAAAATGTTTCATGCCCATTTTACTAGATTTAACTCATGTTTTAAAATCATCACACAAATTAAAGTTGGCTACTCAAGCCTTCTATGAAGCACTACATCTACATCCTTCTTGGTTTCTTGTTATAATTTTGCACAACTCTGTTAATGAACTTATTGAATGCAATGCGTTCATCTGTTGTGGCTTCTCCTGTGTCTGGTACTTCGATTCCTTCAATTGATATGCTCATTAGTTCATTCACATGATCAGGCAGAAGGGGACTTCTTTCAGAACACAAAATTCTATTCAGTGATGAAAAAGAACGCTCAACTGTAGCTGTTGTGACTGGGAGGAGCAAGAGATGAATTCCTATTTCTTTCATCCCAGGAAACATAGCACAAAGTTCGGGTCGAGCCACTAGTGATGTTAAAAAATAAGTTGAAGTCAAATCTTCATTCATTCGTCCTATGATAGTCCACTCTGTGTTCAAATTCTCTATTCTGTCCTGATCACATGGCAGCCCCATTGCTGGTCGTGCCTCATTCCAGTCAACTGTCGGTGTTTTATAGGACAGGGATCTGTAAAAGCTACCTAGAGGTTGAGTAGAATCTAGAAGTCGCTGCTGTAGATTTTTAAGAATCAAGTCTGTGTAATTTTTCAGTTGTCTTAACAAAAACTTCTTCTCCTCTTCACTTAAGGATTCAATATAAATGCCTTCATTAGTCAACTTCTGGACTGAAGTCTTTGCTTCTTCCAATACTTTTTCAGTGGATAGCTCTCTGATTCATCTAAATGTAGCTTCTATTGCTGGACAACGATCTAATACTGTTGTAACAGATGCCTGGGTGGCATTGTTTAATGACCCAAGTGGTTTCAAAAGTAGACTTACAAGAGAGAGAATGGCAATAGTCTTCTCTGAACTTAGTAGCAAAAGTAATCCACCAGCCTCACTACTTAGATCCATCCCATCTTGGTAGATACTTTCCAAAGTCACTAATAATGGCTGGCATAATTTTAAGACAACAGCCAAGGATCACTCATGAGAAAGTCAGCAGGTTCTTTTCAAAGGGGAGTCAGGTGCCCAACTCCCATTGACCCGAGTGTCCAAATCTCCTAGGCAGCCTCCATGAAGAAATGACTCCTCTCAATTATCAAACTAAAGCTGTAGGGAGAGATTTCTCCAAAGTACTTAGGGGACTCAGGAGCACAAGTCCCATTAATAATACTGCCCAATTGATTTTTATTCATAGAGTTTAAGTCTACAAGAGTCCATTAGTCTGGCCTCCTGTGTAGTTATATCTCTAGGTTTTAGTCAGGACGAGAAGATGGAAGAGGATAAAGTATGGGCCAGACCAGACGAGAAACATTCACATAAAAAAGAATCTGACACATCAGAAAAGGGCAGAAAAATAAACAGTGACAAGTTTTTAAAGTGCTTGTACACAAACGCTAGAAGTCTAAATAATAAGATGGGTGAACTAGAGTGCCTCGTGTTAAAGGAGGATATTGATATAATAGGCATCACAGAAACCTGGTGGACTGAGGACAATCAATGGGACACAATCATTCCGGGGTACAAAATATATCGGAAGGACAGAACAGGTCGTGGGGCGGGGGGGGGGGGGGAGTGGCACTATATGTGAAAGAAAATGTAGAATCAAATGAAGTAAAATACATATAGAATCGTATTTAATGTACCATATCCCCAAATGGTCTAAAGATCCGTAGCTTCATTGAGATAAATGGAACCACACAGATTTCCACCAGCTGAGGTTTCATACTGTTACATGTAATAGAGGTCTATGAAATCATGAATGGTGTGAAGAAAGTGAGTAAAGAATTGTTGTTAAGCCCTTCACATAACTCAGAAACGCTTAAGGGACCACATCTAAAACAAAGCCTAATAGAGTGTGCCCAAGTTGGGAGCGGGGTTCCACTGGGTACTGGACTTTTCAGCTTGGAAAAGAGACGACTAAGGGGGGATATGATAGAGGTCTATAAAATCATGACTGGTGTGTAGAAAGTAAATAAGGAAGTGTCATTTACTCCTTGTCATATCGCAAGAACGAGGGGTCACCTAATGAATGTAATAGGCAGCAGGTTCGAAAACAAACAAAAGGAGGTATTTATTCACACAATGCACAGTCAACCTGTGCAACTGATTGCCAGGGGATGTTGTGAAAGCCAAAGGTATAACTACGTTGAAAAAAGAACTAGATAAGTTCATGGAGGAGAGGTCGATCCATGGCTATTAACCAGGATGGTCAGGGATGCAACCCTGTGCTTCCTAAATCTCGGGCTGCTACAGGCTGGGGCTGGATGATGGGGGATGGAGCACTCAATACATTGCCTTGTTCTGGTCATTCCCTCTGAAGCAGCTGGCACAGGCCACTGTAGGAAGACAGGGCTCGGGGCTGGATGGATCATTGGTCTGACCCGGCATGACCATTCTTATGTACATAGATTGGTAGAATCACAGTTTTTAATCCCTGAAGGGATGGGTAGATTATCTAGTCTGAGCTCTTGTGTAACAGAACCTGTAAGAATTTCACCCAGTTACTCCTGCCTTGAGCCCAATAACTTGTGTTGGACAAAAGCACAGATTCCAGAAAAGTAAAGAGTCCTGATTTTTCAGACTTCAAGTGATGGAGAAGCCATCACTTCCCTTGGTGGTTTGTTCTCCCCCCACCCCCACTCCTTTTTATATATATATATATATATATAAACAGTATGCCTTATTTCTCCTTTGAATTTGTCTGGTCTTATCTTCCAGCCATTGGTTCTTTTCATTCCTCTCTCCACTACATTGCAGCTCTTTCCTCTGCTTTCCCTGCAGGTGCAGTACTTACATACCACAATGAACTCAAGTTATGAAAATATAAAAACACTTTTCATAGACAGATGTCTTGGACTTTCTGTGCTTCAGTGGATTTTTGTTCAGCTCCCCTGCTGGTTGCAATCACTGTGTCTCTGAAGGCGCAGTAATAGACCGCAGAGTCGTTCACTTCGCTGGAGTTTTTCTTCAAATGGAAGGATTTCTTGTCTTGGACATGGTCAGCAAAGAAGTCCTGCTTGCCCCCTTCATCATGGCCACCCCCTGATGTTTTATCTCTCAGCCATAACTTCGGTGCTTTGTGGGGGTGTTGAATATACCAGAGGAGATAAGGGAATAGGATAGACTCATAGGTACACTCAATAACCAAGGGTGCTCCTTCTTTGACAATAGCTGTGCCTTCAGTTTGTGTGACCGAGTCTCCGAACGTCACTTCTGGGGGGGGGGGGGGGGGGAAGGGAGAGAACAGATATTTATTCTAAACACTATCACTTTAGGGTGAGAATATTTAAAGTTACCTAAGTGATTTAGATGCCTATACCCCGTTATTTGGGGAAAACCCTAACCTTAATTGCATCCAGCCCCTTTTAAACATTTAACCCTTCCGAGCCTAGGCTTTTTAAGGGTGGTTGGGTTTTGCAAAATGACAATAGCAAATATTTCCAGCTGGACAAATGAAAAAGCTACTCACTTGAAATCGCAACCAGCAAAATAATTGACCCTGAGGTGAAGAACATGGTGGGAAGTCAATGGTTCATGATCCGAACTCTTCTTATCACCCCCGAAAAAAACCCAATTATGAGGAAGGGATCCGCCTTTTTATTTCCCACAGCTACCAGACAACTGTCTGTTTCAGAGTAAAGCCCTAAAATCACGGTTTGGTTCTCTACAGTTTCCGTTCAGCTGTCTGTGTGGGTGCTAACAGCCTCCTGAGTGGGTGGTTCCTTCACATCTGACACTTCCCTTGAGCTGCAGAGACAGCATTTTAAACAGGGCTCGAACAGAAAGAGGAGGGGCTGGACTGCAAGAGGCTCAGAGTTCATAAGACACCAGAGGACAGAAGAAAGGGCGGGTCATGCAGAGATAAAATATTACTGTAAAGATGAAACAGATCCTCCTTGTGGTCAAAGGCATCCACTGAATAGCGGTGTCATGATGGAAAATATGGGTATATTGATGGGATGGAGGGAGGTATTGATGGGAATGGGGTATATTGATCATAAATAGGAGATATCTGTGGGCATTGAGCCTATCGCTAGGAAAATAGGGTATTTTGTGGGGGGTAAATGCATTGATGAGAAACGGGGCTACACTGATTGGATACAGCGTATATTGATGGGAAATAGGAGTATATTTGTGGGGAAACATGAGGATGCTGATGGTAATACGAACTATTGTTGAGAAATACGGTAAATTGATGGGCAATGGGTTATATTGATGGGAAATAGTGTTGTGGTGATGGGGAAATTTTGATCTAGTGATATGAAATAGGGTTTATTGATGGGAAATGCGGGTAGATTTGCGGATATGGACTATACAATATGTGGTAATCCTGTTGCGTAGCCACCTTTAGTATCTTCACACCCCTTCACTGGTTTAACTAAATCACTTAACACCTGTGGTATGAAACTAATGAAACTTCCTGGTGTTGATACGGCCTGAGTGTACTGTACCCGTCAGGATAAGGGCGGACTTCCAGCTGCAGGGCTGAGGATTTGACACCTTGACTCAGCAATGGATTGACTGTGGGGGGAGGAGTTTGTGTATCTATATGTAGATTTTGTAAGTGTTCTTGTTCTGTTCCTTAAATGCCTGAGTCATTTCACCTCTCTCCCCCGGGGGGGGGGACCCTCTGCCCCTTTCTGGGCGCTCCCCGCTGCTCAGCCCCGGAGTGGGATATTAATCGCACGGGGCCGCCCCTGACGGTCACACTGTGTCTCTCAGAGCGCAGTGATACACCGCTGTGTCTGCCAGCCTCGCCCTGCGCAGGGACAGGCGGCTGGATTTCCTGTCTCCAGAGATGCGCAAAGCTCCCTCGGGGTCGGGGCTATGAACAGTTTCCATGTATCCACGCCCTATATACTGGGGCCCTCGGTTCGGGAACTGCAGGTACCAGAAAATCCATTCGTCTGTAACTGAAGGGTGAGCGCAAGTCAGGTTCAGGTCTCCTCCCTCCCTCAGACGTTTCTGCAGTGACTGGCTGCTTGATATCAGTTCTGCCCAGGGCACCTGGGAAAGGAGACCGGGCCGAGAATGCATTTCATGGGGGCCTTAGGGTGAACACCCCAGTCCCTTCTCCTCATCCTTTATGTAGATCTCATTAACCTCACAAAGATCCCTACTAAACAGCTTAACAGAGAGAAGAATAATTTCAGAGAGCTCAATCCATAGCCAATGGTCCAGCTTCCAGGTTCATGATGCAGCATGGGAACATTGGAGTTTCTATCACAGAATCATGGGCCTGGAAGGGAACTCGAGAGGTCATCCAGCCTAGTCCCCTGAACTCACTGGCAGGACTAAGTGTTATCTCTAGACCATCCGTGACGGCTGTTAGTCTAACCTGCTCTTTAAAACCTTCAATGATGGAGATTCCACAACCTCTCTGTCCATCTATCTATCTATGTGTATGTCTACATTGGGTGCGGAAGGTGTAATTTCCACAAAGTGCAGCACGCGGCTATGACCACAGGAATATCATCCTGGGTAAGATCTAGCCTGACATTGAGAGATCTCCAGCGAGCTCTCAAATGGCCAAAGGCACATTCGACTACCATGCGGCACCTGCTCAGCCTGTTGTTAAAACGCTCCTTGCTGCTGTCCAGCTGCCCTGTGTAAGGTTTCATGAGCCAGGGCTGTAAGGGGTAAGCCGGGACTCCCAGGATTACTATGGGCATTTCCACATCCCTCACTGTGATCTTCTGGTCTGGAATGGAAGTCCCCGCCTGCAGCTTTCTGTATAGGCCACTGCTCCAGAAGATGCGTGCATCATGCACCTTTCCAGACCATCTTCACTGATGTCCTTGAAATGCCCACGGGATCCACAAGCGCCTGCAACACCATGGAGAAGTATCCCTTCCTATTGATGTACTCTGATGCAAGGTGGTGGTGCTAAAATTGGAATGTGTGTGTCATCAATCACCCCACCAGTTAGGGAAACCCATCCACTATTTCATGCACATTTCCCAGAGTCATGGTCCTCCACAGCAGGATGTGATTTATTGCCCTGCACACTTGGACTAATACTCGTAGTCATTAGCGAGGGATTTTGCCAGTCTGTGCTCAGTGACGTATTTGAGGCATACTCACCTTCTCCTTCGTTTGTCTCCTTAGAATTCTCCAAACAACATAAGTGGCATTAGCAACCCAACAGTGGATTTCCCCACTCCAAATTGATTTGCAACTGACCGGTAGCGGTTTGAATTCGCCAGTTTCTACACAGTGATTGCAACACTTCTCTACTGAAAGGGCAGCTCTCATTCTGGCTGCAGGTTGGGGGCCAGCTCAGCACATAGCTCCAGGAAGGTTGCTTTATGCATCCTAAAGTTCTGTACCCACTGGTATCATCCCTCACCTGCATGACAATGTGATCCCGCCAATCAGTGCTTGTTTCTCTAGCCCAAAAAGCGATGGTCTACCGTATGCAGCTGCTCTGTGAATGCCAAAAGCACTGATAAATTGCTGCTGTCCATATCACACTCGGGTGCCTACGATTCATCCTCTGTCAGTAACTTTGCGAGTAACTGTGCTGCCATGTGCAATGTCTTCACAACAGTTAACAGCGCATAGGAGAGAAGTGTGGGATCCATCTGTAGTAAGAGGAGGCCCTGAGATATAAACCCTTGGTATCAGAGGCCTGGTATGAGGCCTAAGGCCTGAACTAAAGTAATGGTCAAGGCTTTGCTAACATAAAGCAAAGTTAAGCTGTGAGCCAGAGGCAGGCCCTGCTCACAGAAGCTGGCAAGGAAAGGGCTGATGCTGCAAAAAGAGACATACCTAAAAGGTACTGGACACCAGATATCAGAACATTCGCATACTTGTACATTCCACACACAACAAGGCACAGGCTGACCCATCCCAATGACAGGGCTAAAAGGGGAATATGATGGATAGAGTTGTTTTGTTCAAACCAACATGTACACGGTGAGACGTGGCACCTTGCTGCATAGAGGGGTTGCACCTCAATACGTCAGGAGTGATGAGTAACTTGTTTGTACCTGTGTATAAGAATGCACCCCTGAGTGGATATCTTTGTCCAGCCTAGGGGGCAGTGGAAAGTCCCGCCACTGACTGAGCTGAGTTCATTGTCAAGGGAGCACATAAGTACTGGCTAGCCGCACCTTAGCAGCACCTTGGACTTCGTTTGCCCGGGAGCTGGAGACTGTGTATCTCTAAAGGCAGTAAACCTGTCTGAGGTGCCTTCGTCCCTTACTAGAGTCTGTGGTCATTGGGGGTTCTCTCGGGGTCTGCTGGGTCAGCAATCTGCGCAGAGCCGGGGCAGCACACAGAGGGACACACGCACGCAGCCGAGTGATATCAACATTGAACAGAGCAGAGCACCGGGAGCATCTGACAACACTGGTGACCCCGACCGCTGATCTGGTGCGTAAGCGCTGTCGGCTGTCGGCACCGCGATCGAACATGGCAGAAAACCTGGAGCTAGGGAACCCTCTTCATAATAGGGAGATATACCTATCTCATAGAGCTGGAAGGGACCTTGAAAGGTCATCAAGTCCAGTCCCCTGCCTTCACTAGCAGGACCAAGTACTGATTTTGCCCCAGATCCTTAAATGGCCCCCCTCAAGGATTGAACTCACAACCCTGGGTTTAGCAGGCCAATGCTCAAACCACTGAGCTATCCCACTCCCCGTAGCCCCCCCCCCTTTATATCCCCACAGAGTTTGATAACCAGTGGACCCGCTGGATTGCCAGTAAGGGGGGTCCATATGAATTTTTAAAAAGTGGGGAAACATGGACTGGCATATGTAGAGCGATGGTAGAAACCGAGGCTCTAAGAAATAATAATAAAAGTAAAAAAGCAAGAATTCTGCAACTGTCTATGGCAGTGAGATGGTTGAAACAGCATGCCACAAATTTGGCAGGGCAAGTAACAGTAACAAAGAAAGAGTTAAAAGAATCAAAAGAAGCTACACAGCCCTGGAATGCTCCCACCGCCCTTGCAGGGTGGCAAGCAGCCCAGAGACAACCAGTACAGGAACAGAATAAAACATTGGAAACAGCTGCAAGGAACCTACAAAAAATACATGTGCCATCCCCTGTTATAAATATGGGTGGTAAACAGCAGGCTTCAGGTAGCTACCCTGTGCCTGAAGAATGGGGCCAGAAGTGGAAAAAGGTGGTCCTAGTAAAATTAAAAGATGAAACGGGGTCCACTGCATTGCAACCACCACCTTCTGATAAAAGCCAGGTTCCAGTTAAACTTAAACTGAGAACTAAAGTAATGGTCAAGGCTTTGCTAACATAAAGCAAAGTTAAGCTGTGAGCCAGAGGCAGGCCCTGCTCACAGAAGCTGGCAAGGAAAGGGCTGATGCTGCAAAAAGAGACATACCTAAAAGGTACTGGACACCAGATATCAGAACATTCGCATACTTGTACATTCCACACACAACAAGGCACAGGCTGACCCATCCCAATGACAGGGCTAAAAGGGGAATATGATGGATAGAGTTGTTTTGTTCAAACCAACATGTACACGGTGAGACGTGGCACCTTGCTGCATAGAGGGGTTGCACCTCAATACGTCAGGAGTGATGAGTAACTTGTTTGTACCTGTGTATAAGAATGCACCCCTGAGTGGATATCTTTGTCCAGCCTAGGGGGCAGTGGAAAGTCCCGCCACTGACTGAGCTGAGTTCATTGTCAAGGGAGCACATAAGTACTGGCTAGCCGCACCTTAGCAGCACCTTGGACTTCGTTTGCCCGGGAGCTGGAGACTGTGTATCTCTAAAGGCAGTAAACCTGTCTGAGGTGCCTTCGTCCCTTACTAGAGTCTGTGGTCATTGGGGGTTCTCTCGGGGTCTGCTGGGTCAGCAATCTGCGCAGAGCCGGGGCAGCACACAGAGGGACACACGCACGCAGCCGAGTGATATCAACATTGAACAGAGCAGAGCACCGGGAGCATCTGACAACACTGGTGACCCCGACCGCTGATCTGGTGCGTAAGCGCTGTCGGCTGTCGGCACCGCGATCGAACATGGCAGAAAACCTGGAGCTAGGGAACCCTCTTCATAATAGGGAGATATACCTATCTCATAGAGCTGGAAGGGACCTTGAAAGGTCATCAAGTCCAGTCCCCTGCCTTCACTAGCAGGACCAAGTACTGATTTTGCCCCAGATCCTTAAATGGCCCCCCTCAAGGATTGAACTCACAACCCTGGGTTTAGCAGGCCAATGCTCAAACCACTGAGCTATCCCACTCCCCGTAGCCCCCCCCCCTTTATATCCCCACAGAGTTTGATAACCAGTGGACCCGCTGGATTGCCAGTAAGGGGGGTCCATATGAATTTTTAAAAAGTGGGGAAACATGGACTGGCATATGTAGAGCGATGGTAGAAACCGAGGCTCTAAGAAATAATAATAAAAGTAAAAAAGCAAGAATTCTGCAACTGTCTATGGCAGTGAGATGGTTGAAACAGCATGCCACAAATTTGGCAGGGCAAGTAACAGTAACAAAGAAAGAGTTAAAAGAATCAAAAGAAGCTACACAGCCCTGGAATGCTCCCACCGCCCTTGCAGGGTGGCAAGCAGCCCAGAGACAACCAGTACAGGAACAGAATAAAACATTGGAAACAGCTGCAAGGAACCTACAAAAAATACATGTGCCATCCCCTGTTATAAATATGGGTGGTAAACAGCAGGCTTCAGGTAGCTACCCTGTGCCTGAAGAATGGGGCCAGAAGTGGAAAAAGGTGGTCCTAGTAAAATTAAAAGATGAAACGGGGTCCACTGCATTGCAACCACCACCTTCTGATAAAAGCCAGGTTCCAGTTAAACTTAAACTGAGACCTAGACTGGTGCCTGTCAGAACGGGACAAGTAAGTGCACAGAAGGAAAGAGTAGCACATAATACTTTCACAGAATTGGTAAATGAGATGAAGGAAAATATGGAACAGTTCACAGAGCACATTAGGAGACAGGAGCTGCGACTCGATCGCAGGGGAGTGAATAAAAAAGAATTTCAAAGTAAAAATCCAAAATAAAGTGGGTTAACACCTAGAATTGATGCATTAACACATGGAGTTGCCCAAAACCAGTTAACTGCAGCAAAAAAGGGCACTCCCACCATCCATTTGGCATGCACACAAAAGCAACAGACATTGGGGGAACAAATTCAGGTTTTACAAGAGCAGGTAACTACCCCCATTCTTCTCTCAAAGCCAGGATAAAAACCAGGGGCGCGGTTCCTAACTGTGCAGGTTCCCAACTGCTTTGACCCACAGAACCACACTCCGCACTCATATCTGAAAATAGAACCTTCTTTCTCAAATATTTTTACATACCGGTTAAGTTTTGTCCTTTATATGCTTTCTTAGTTTGCTAAACTTGCTGCTGCTGCCTGTACTTTCAAATATCTGGATAGAGTTAATCTCTCTTGGCTCAGGTCTCGCTACCTTCCTAGGTTGCTCTTCACTCCCCCCTTTCCCCTGCTTCTCCTCACTTCTGCTCTCTTTTTGTTTTAAAAGTTAAAAGTTATAGTTTTTACAGAAACCTCCAAAAAATAAAGCAATTGAAAACAGAATAAAACAAGAAACAAAAAGAAAACAAGGTAAAAACTTTACTTTAAATAAATCCAGTAAATTAATTATTTTAACCCTTCAGGAATGCAACAGCTGGAATTATTCCTAACTTTCTTGAAGGTATGGTTGCCAAGCAACAGAAATGCACACTCTGCTTCTAATCCTAACCACTCACTAATATTTGAAACATGGGCTTTTCTTATTTACATATAGCAGAGGTTTAAAATAATGTTAAATATAAAGTAATGCAAAATTCCTTGTTACCAAATTAATACAATACATTTGGCAAATATTAATATATTTTTTATCAATTTATGTTACAAGTTTTAAATAAGGAAATGATTTGTTTATTCAAATGTTTAACCCTTTTTTATTTTATTTTTTGTTTGCCTTACTTTGTATAGTTATGAATAGAATTCTGGCGCCATTTGTTTTTAATTGTAAGTTTGTCATGTGTGTTGTATGTTGTGTGTGTCATGTGAGTATTTTTTATTATTTTTATTTTGTTGCAACAAAAGTCAATTTTATACCCTTTTAAAAATATATGTAGATGTGGTACTACGCTATTTTAAGATCATGGTTGGGGTATAATCATAGTATTATTAGCACCAATTTTTTGTGCAAAGTTCAAAAAAGTTTCAGTTACAAATATATGTACATATATTTCTGCCTCAACAAATAATGCAATTGCAAACAAAAATAATTCTCTTTTATCAATCACAGTTTAGTTTTGTTTTTTAAGTTTTTTACTTTATATATATATATATATTGTTATTCAAAGAAAAAATGTAAGGGCAAACCTCAACAATAAGGTAAAAATAATATTAACAAAATGATAAGTTCTTGTTTGGGATTTTTATAAACTTGTTTGCACCTTTAAATATAGTTATAAGAATGTCATAACCAAAATGTTTTAAAACAACAATTTATGCATAAAGCTAACCAAACAATTTCAACAGGTTTCCACCTTTGGCTCCCAAACATAACAAAGCATCATGAAAGTATACCCTCAAATACCCTCAAAGTATTTGCATGTACCTGTATTTAAAATTTATTTTGGTTTAATTTTATAGTTGGCTTAATTTTATATGCTTTTCTTTTGTTATGTTATGTTAATGGGAAGCAATGGTTGTTAAAGTTTGTGCATCTAAACAGTTAACAAGAGTGAAGTTGGTATCTCAAGCAAATTAACTCTAAAAAGCTTGTTAAAATTATGTTACTGTTGAGTCTGAACTTTTGATGAGCTTAAACTTAACCCAGACTTGATGTCTCTGTCTGAACTTTTAATCAAACCTCTGACCTGCGAACTACTCATGACACCCCCTTCCCCTTAAGTAGCCATCTCCCCTTTTGTCTTTTTGAATCTACATTTTAACCTGTTTTATCCTGTAGAATCTTGATTGATTATGCATGACCATTATGATCTGTTAATCACTTTGTTTACTTCTGTGTATAAATATTGATGCTCACCCCTAATAAACTCGCCACACTTACTCCGAAGCCTTTTAAGCTAAGGATAGTGTGAGCCCGTTGATCAACGAATTGGTGTCTGGTCTCTGACAGATTGTGAGCCCCATACCAACTCCGCACGAACTCGGGTGCTGGAGAGGTGAGTAAGGACTTGCTTTTTACCTAACAATTTGGGGGCTTGTCCGGGATTTCCTTCTGGTGCGGTGCCTCTGTCCAGTGGTCAGACCACTCATATACGAATTGGCAGGCACCACGGGAGATTTCTCCCAGCCAATTCAATATTGAGGGGTCGTGTACTGGACAGCAGGATAAACGCCAGTTGGAGGGCTCCTGTCAGACACCATGGGTCAAGGGACTAGCGTGCCTCTTGAGAGTCCGTTGGGGATTGTAAATAAGTTATGGAACGAAGGGAAACTCCCAGTACAGACAGGAATGTCTAGGAGGAAGTTGTACACACTGTGTGTAAGGAATTGGACTGGGTATACCGCGGTATTGGCCGACCCGGAGATGAGGTGGCCTTCGTATGGCTCTTTCGAACAGGCTGCCTTAAGAGGAGTAAGGAGCCAGATCGAGAAAGACCATCCGGGACAGTTATGTTACTGGTTTTGTTGGGACACAGCAGCAGAGCTGTGGAAATCTTTAAAAATTATGGCAGTCAGGTACTCTCCCGAGAGTGAACCCCCTCCATGTTATTTCAATGAAGGGTGTAAACCACGGCGTGTTTTGACTCGTCAGTTGGTCCCCACTGCACCTGCCCCTATTCCTCCGCAGGGGGACTCTCTCCAGGGCGCAGAGGGGAATCTGCAGGACTCCAGATCGGAATCTCTGCAGAGGGATAAGGAGGAAATGGAAGGGCACACCTCGGGAGGAGTAATTACTAGGCAAAAGATCAAGCAGATGCAGCAGGTTGCATACCCCTCCCCTGAGGATAGCCCAGAGGCTGCCTCCGCCAAACCTTTTGTGAGTGATAAAGGTGTAAGTAGAGAAATGCCTTTACAGGTGCACGACCAACCTTTTGTGGACAATAATGGCCAGTTACAACATACTAATATTGTGGAATATAAAGGAGGGCTAGAATGGGACTTGAAAGAGTGGGGACGGTTGTCAGGGTCCTTTGGGGAAAATCCCCGAAAGATCACAGAACTTTTAGAAAGATTGTTTTCAAGTCATAATCCTACTTATACGGATGTAGATCAGTTGTTAAGTAGAGTTTTGACCGGAGAGGAACGTAGTAGATTGTGGATGGCAGAAAGGACATGGGGGGATAGCGATGCGATTAATACTACTTGGATGGATAGGCGGGATCAAGCCGCTGGCTGGAATCCCCTAGACTGGAGTCAGCCAAGGCTGACTCAGTTGCGAACAGATCGAGAGCGATTGTTAGAGAGACTCAAAGAAATGGCTCGCCGCTCGCCTAATCAGGCTAAGTTCATGCAGATTCGGCAGGAATCTGATGAGCCACCCAGAAAGTTCTGGTCGAGGCTATTGGAGGGGGCCCGAATGTTCACTCAGATGGATCCTGAGAGAGAAGCAGACCACCCTACTCTTATTTCATTTTTTGTGAATCAGTCAGTGCCCCCTGTAAGGGATTATTTCTTAAAGTTTCGCCCTGGTTGGGGAGGTGAGTCAGTCACTTCAGTGTTGGACGTAGCTGATTTTGCATGGGAGAAAGAAAGGGAAAGTAGTAAAAAGAAAGAGAAAAAGGAAGAATATAAGTTGATGGCTTTAGCTTTTCGCGGCGGTGTTCGAGGCAGAGGCCGTGGCCTTGGCAGGGGATTTCAGGGTGCTCGGGGAAGAGGGTCCTGGCAACCCCAGCCACCAGGAAATTGTTTTCAGTGCGGACAGCCTGGTCACTTTAAACGTGAATGCCCCTGGGGACGCCCAGAGGGTCCGGTCGCATCCGCAGATACTTACACCAGGGACGAATACACCCCTGCACCACCAGCTCAGCCCGTTCCCCAGGCCTGGATCAACTACGGGCAACAGCAGCAGCTGCAGCAAACTCAGCCTCCTCAATGACGGTACCCCTGGGGCGAAGGCAAACAATGTGATGATCTTATTTCCTTAATGTCTTTAGCCGGCTCCTTCCTCACTTTCTCCCCTCCCAGCAAAGAGCCTCGTCTAACCCTTTCAGTCCAAGGACTGCCTGTCTCCTTCCTCATTGATACTGGAGCTACTTTCTCTCTTTTAAATCATGCCCCCTCTCCCTGGCTATCCTCTGAGGTTAAAACTGCAACTGGGGTGGAGGGCAACCCACAGTCTCTGGGACTCACTTTGCCTCTAAATGTTATTTATGCTGATAAATGTTTTTCTCACCGTTTTCTTTTTTCAGTTTGTCCGATCCCTTTGATGGGCCGGGATTTACTCTGTAAGCTTGAGGCTACTTTAACCTGCACTCCTGAAGGGGTAGGATTATTGATGACAGTGTTAGGAGATTCGGCCCCAACTCAGGGTAATTGGGAAACCCCCCCCCCCTCTCTCCCCTGACCTCACTGACTTGCCTTTAACCCTCTGGGGAATTTCTGACACTGATGTTGGCCTGCTCCTTTCGGCAGAGCCAGTAAGGATTCAAGTGAAGCCCTCCTTAACCCCCCCGTCAGTCCCTCAATACCCCCCTGTCGCTGGAAGCCCGGGAGAGCATCCGCCCCATTATCGAGGGATTCATTGCACAAAAGCTAGTCCGCCCTCAGCGCACTCCCTGTAACACCCCTATACTGCCTGTCAAAAAGCCTCCTAAAAAGGATGGAGACCCTATTCGTTGGCACTTTGTACAGGATCTACGGGTTGTTAATCAGTATGTGGTCCCTCTTCATGCAGTAGTTCCTGATCCAGCTACTATCATCAGCCAAATCCCCTGGGATGCTGAGTGGTTCACTGTTATTGACTTAAAATCAGCCTTTTTCAGCATTCCTGTGCACCCAGACTCTAAGTATCTCTTTGGTTTCACCTGGGAGGGACAAAGTTATGTCTGGCAACGACTTCCTCAAGGCTACAGAGACAGCCCCACGATTTTCAGCCAATGCCTCCGCCACGACTTGGAAGGCTTCACCAGTCCGCAGGGATCCACGTTAGTCCTATACGTAGATGACATCCTATTAGGTAACCGCGAAGAAGCTGCCCTCCGCATCGACGGTAAGGCACTTTTATTATACCTACACACCAGAGGCCACAAGGTAGACCCTAACAAGATTCAGTGGGTCTCACAGAAGGTCCGATATCTGGGCTTCCTGTTAACCCCAGAGGGGAGACAAATGGACCCAGTCCGCATAAAGACTATCCAAAACTGCCCTCTGCCAAACACCAAGAAACAACTTCGAGGTTTCTTAGGATTAATTGGCTTCTGTCGCCCCTGGTTGCCGTCCTGCGGGGAGTTAAGCAAACCGCTCCACCGACTCACTGCTAACCTTGCTCCTGACCCTTTGCAGTGGTCCCCGGACACGATCCAAGCCTTTCAGTTACTCAAGGACAGTGTGGCCTCCTCCATGTCTCTCCGCCCCCCCAATTACAGCAAACCCTTTCACCTTTTTGTCCACGAGAGGGGCGGAATTGCTAGTGGCGTCCTTACCCAGCTGAGCGGGCCCCACCATTTCCCGCTTGCTTTTTACTCTCAGCAGATCGACCCTGTCGCTCAGGGAACCCCATCCTGCACCCGGACTCTGGCAGCAGCTGCCCTGCTGATCACAAAGGCAAAGAGCCTGACCCTGGGTCATTTTACCACGGTTTGGACCTCTCATGCCTTGTCAGCCCTTCTGCGTAGGGGCACAACCCAAGTCTTTTCGGCCCATCGTCAGCAACAGCTAGAGGCCGAACTGTTGGAAGACACTAACCTAATTTTTGAAAGGTGTGGGCCCCTTAATCCAGCTACCTTGCTTCCTGACCTGCCAGTCCTCCAGGATCAGCACGACTGTGTGGAAGTAGTTTATAGCATCTTACAGATAAGGTTGTCTCACCTGTTTGACGTGCCACTGGACAACCCTGATTGCATCCTCTTCTTGGACGGAAGCTCCTTCTATGTTGATGGCAAGCGTTTCACCGGTTATGCAGTCACCTCTGAATGGGACATTCAAGAGGCCGCCTCACTGCCAGGCAACTGGGGAGCCCAAGCCGCCGAACTCTATGCCCTGGCCCGAGCTTGCCAGTTGGCCGCTGGTAAGACCGTTACCATTTTTACTGATAGCAAGTATGCTTTTGGAGTTGTGCATTGTCACATCCACCTCTGGAAGTTTCGAGGTTTCCAGACAGCTGCCGGAAAACCCATTCAGCACCTCCCCCTCATCCACAAGCTTTTGGACGCCCTCTAAGAACCCTCGGTCCTGGCTGTAGTTCACTGCCGGGCCCATACTAAAGATGATAGCCCCGTCACCCGTGGGAATACCTTGGCTGACGCCTCCGCCAAGACGGCTGCCGTCTTACCCTTAGCCATGCCCACGTTGGCTATTGCAGCCTCCTCCTTTACTCCACCGCACCCCGTACCAGTACCCGCTGCTGAACTACAGTCGTGGGAGAGCCTCGGAGCCACTCTGGTCAAAGGGACCTGGCTTATGCCGGATGGCCGAGCCTGCCTCCCTCGCTCCACATACCCCGTGGCAGTTCGCTGGCACCATGATAAGGGGGGGTCACTACGGCACGCACGCCCTTGTGGACACCATCGCTCGCTTTTGGTATGCTCCAGGCATTCAACCCTACTGCCTGTCAATAGTGAAAGCATGCAGCACATGTCAGCGTAATGGACCTGCTCCGCCTCTTAACAAAATTAAGGGTGGAAGACCTCCGCCTGCTGCTCCATTTCAACATCTTCAAATTGACTTTGCAGATATGCCAAAGGCTTTTGGGAAAAAGTACCTCCTTGTTTTGGTTTGCCCTCTGACTTCCTGGGTCGAAGTTTTTCCTACTGCTAATTGTACTGCTGCCACAGTGGCGAAGATTCTCCTTAGAGACATTGTACCCCGTTTTGGCATCCCTCTCGTGCTTGACTCAGATCGCAGACCTCACTTTACTGGTCATGTCCTTGGCCGTTTAGAACAAGGACTGGGCATTTCACACTCCTTTCATACACCCTACCACCCCCAGTCTAGCGGGAAAGTTGAGCGTATGAATAGGGAGCTTAAGTTTACATTGGCTAAATACTGTCAGGAAACAGGGTTAAAGTGGCCTCAGGTACTTCCCTTGGTCCTGTTTCACCTTCGTACTCGCCCAACCCGTGTATTGGGATTATCCCCCTTTGAACTGCTCTATGGACACCCCCCTTTCAAAGGCGGGGCGCTACCACGTGCTGATGTTTCACTATTGGGAGGGGATCATATGACCGCGTGCCAGTTTCTCTCCCTACAGGCTCGCCTCCGTACCCTTTGGAAAGCCTCGCAGTTTTCCCAGACCGTGCCGCTGGAAGAACAGATCCACCCGTTCCAACCAGGGGACTTCGTCTGGGCCAAAAAGTTCGTTCGTGGCGACACCCTCCAGCCGAGGTTTACTGGACCCCACCAGGTTCTTTTAACAACCCAGACTGCAGTGTTCCTGGAAGGACGCAAATCCTGGATCCACCACTCCCACGTCAAGCCAGCCGTAGTGGACCACAGTGACGGACCAGCAGCTCTTGCCACCACTGAGGACACTGCCTCCGACCAGTGGACCAGCTTACCTCTTTTGCTGAAAGAAAGTGTTCGGCAAGGGAAAGCAATACTCCTTCTCATGGAAGATTGTGAGCATTTATTTTAGCCGTTAAGCATTACATTTAGCATGAAATATTAGTAATGCACCTCAAATAAAAATGAATGTCTATACAACAATTGCAAAAGTATAGCTTGTGTTATAAAAGACTCGGTCCCTATTATATTGTCCCTATTACATTGTAAACAAACTAAGTTAAACTTTGTATTAAGTTTGGGTTACTGAAAACAAAAGCAAAAAAGGAAAACAAACAAAAAACTTTACTATGTTAACTAACAAAAGTTGTTTAAGTTGCATCCCACAGACCAAAGACGCCAGAAAATATCACACCCTGAAGACACCAGATGATATCAGTATACAGTGAAGAAACCCCCAAGCATAAAGAAAAGAAAAATGAAGTGCTTTATAAATAAGAAACTGGTCAAATACAGCTCTATCTACCATATATGGACAATTAAGTTAACAATCAGCTAAAAACCACTAGCTGGACCAGGATAAGCCATCATTTAATTTCAACTTGGTTACTATGTAAAAACAACTGTATTATCATTGTACTGCTGTCTTATTGCTGTATTGTATTATTGCTGTACAACATTTACAATGTGCATAGCCTTGCTAAACTGTTTAACCAACACACAGGTAAAAATCAACAAACAAATGGCAGCAAACAACGTGAAGGCAAGGAAAAAACAATGTGGTAAACAAACAAAAAGTTACATAGTAACTACAAATTGGGTAAACAGATTGCCTGTTAGTACCAGTCATAATTTGTGTCAGTGACACTGCATCCTAACTAAGGCACATGTTATTCAAAACAATCGTGTTCAGTGTCTGGGTACCAATACTACATCCTGACACAGCGATATTCGATACATTGGTTACTGCCCAGTCAGTAGGTTATCTGGAAGATAGCATCCATAAGAAACAACTGGATCTACGTCAACTACTGGTGTATCGCAGAGCCATGCAACCAATGGAACAGAGAAGCTAGCCACTTCTGTTTCCTGCCCAGTGAAGCTTACTAGAGGGTGACAACCAGCAGTAGGGGTAACGTATAACATGAATGGACAGTACTGTGTAGTAACTAATTACAATAGATTTATATATAAAGGTCTCAGTGGTAGTGCCACTACTCCAAATTTCTGTTTCACTTCTCATATACATAGCACTGTGGGACACACTATCACAATCTCTACCCCAGTATTTCAAAACACTCAGCCTACTACTAATGATGAGACAGGTAATAACTGGAATTGCCCTAATAGGAGTGTGTTTCTATCTGTGTCACCGAAGTAAAAGGGCCAGAGTACAACACCAGACTGGAAAAAACATGGTTATGCTTGGATATAAGGTGGTATCATATGTACACATATGTACTATACATATATGCCCATACACACTCCAAATATATATGCCATATCCATATAATTCATATATACTAATTATTTGGGAGTGCCTCCAATGCTCAATCATAATACTACATTCCTCAGTCATGGTCCCGGGCCTAACATTCCCAGGCCCACCATAAGGGACTAAAAAATAATTGAATAATAAAATCTGTCTGCCAGTCGTACGAGGGAATGTGCAAACTAAACAGACGGATGGGGCCTGAGTGTATGGATGGTAAAACAAGGTAACCACATAACAGTGTTTAGCCCACTGGGTTATCCTCAGTCCATGCATTATGCTTTTCCGGGATGATGGGTAAACACCCTCCCCGTAAAAAGACAAAAAGTGGGGGAATGTAGTAAGAGGAGGCCCGAGATATAAACCTTGGTATCAGAGTCCCGGTATGAGGCCTAAGGCCTGAACTAAAGTAATGGTCAAGACTTTGCTAACATAAAGCAAAGTTAAGCTGTGAGCCAGAGGCAGGCCCTGCTCACAGAAGCTGGCAAGGAAAGGGCTGATGCTGCAAAAAGAGACATACCTAAAAGGTACTGGACACCAGATATCAGAACATTTGCATACTTGTACATTCCACACACAACAAGGAACAGGCTGACCTATCCCAATGACAGGGCCAAAAGGGTAATATGATGGATAGAGTTGTTTTGTTCAAACCAACATGTACAAGGTGAGAGGCGGCACCTTGCTGCGTAGAGTGGTTGCACTCAATACGTCAGGAGTGATGTGTAACTTGTTTGTACCTGTGTATAAGAATGCACCCCTGCGTGGATGTCTTTGTCCAGCCTAGGGGGCAGTGGAAAGTCCCGCCACTGACTGAGCTGAGTCCATTGCCAGGGGGCACATATTCGTAGTACGTCCTCTAGAGTAAAGTTTAGGGGGAACTATTACTGTGCTTCGTTTGACAATAAACCTGGCCGACGTGCCTTCGTACCTTACTAGAGTCTGTGGTCATTGGGGGTTCTCTCGGGGTCTGCTGTGTCAGCGATCTGTGCAGAGCTGGGGCAGCACACAGAGGGAACACACGCATGCAGCCGATTGATATCAACATTGAACAGAGCAGAGCACCACACCAGGAGCGTCTGACAACACCATCCCCTCTCACTGCAGATGCTGGCATGCACTACAAAGACTGACAATTGGAAAAACGGTGCGAAAGGAAGCCGTAAACCCTTGGAGGCCTGGGATACAATGCAGTGCATGATGGGACATTTTGCACGTCCCAGGATGCGCCGTGCTCCATTTCTGCCTTCCCACAACACCTAGAAACAGATTGTGTTGCCAGGTACTGTGGGATACACACCCATAGTGTATTACTCATGCTGTTGACAATGGTGCCCCAAATGTGGACACAATCTGTCAACAGAGGGAGCAAATGTAGATATGCTTTGGTGAGTTTGCTTTTGTCAATTTTTTCGTGTCGACATTAGTTTCATTGACAAAACTTGGTAGTGTAGAGAATCCCTGAGAGTCCTGGGCAGGGAGCTCACACAGACAATCCATTTACCAGCTGGGATCCTCAAAGGGGCCAGAGAATCGACCCAACCCCAGGGAGAAATAAGTGCAGAGCTCCCTTAGGCTCTTTTGAAATTCTCAGCTTTTAAAAACACCATGGAGAAGTTCATGACTGTATCCAAAGTCTCAGACACTTAGAACCCTAATTGCTATTGTCTTCCTATGAAATTTCTAGAGAAGAGAAACAAAAAGTGATTAAAGGTCTAGAAACCATGACCTATGAGGGAAGATTGAAATAAAATGGGTTTCTTTAGTCTGAAAAAGAGAAGACTGAGAGGGGACATGATAACAGTTTTCAAGTACCTAAAAGGTTGTTACAAGGGGGAAGGAGAAAAAATATTCTCCTTAACCTCTGAGGATAGGACCAGAACCTATGGGCTTAAATTGCAGCAAGGGAGGTTTAGGTTGGATATTAGGAAAACTTCCTAGCTGTCAGGATGGTTAAGCACTGGAATAAATTGCCTAGGGAGGTTGTGAATCTCCATCATTTGGAGATTTTTGAGAGCAGGTTAGACAAACACCTGTCAGGGATGTTCTAGATAATGCTTAGTCCTGCCATGAGTGGAGGGCACAGGAGTAGATGACCTCTTGAGGTCCCTTCCAGTCCCACAATTCTATGATTCTATGAAGGGTCAAATTTGCAAAGGTATTTAGGGACCTAAAGATACAGAGAGGCACCTGGAGCTAGATTTGTGGAGGTACTTAGGTGCCCAAAGAGCCAGCAGGTGTCAAAAGCCCCCAGCTCTCATTGGCTTCCCTGGAAGTTAGGGGCTAGCTGCATTTGGAAATCCCACTAGGCATCCACGTCTGAGTCTTTAGGGTCCCAAATACTGTTTTGACCAGAGCATCTAGTCAAAGTCTGGGGCCCTGTGGATGTACCAGATGGGAGGAGAAATTAGAGTCAAAGGGTTAGCAGGGGCCATCTAGTCTAACCCCCTGCCAAGGTGCAGGATTTTCAGACTTGGAAAGAACATAAGAATGGCCAGACTGGGTCAGACCAAAAGGTTCCTCTAGCTCAGTATCCTGTCTTCTGACAGTGGCCAATGCCAGGGGCCCCAGAGGGAATGAACAGAACAGGCAATCATCAAGTGATCCATTCCCTGTCTCCCATTCCCAGCTTCTGGCAAACAGTGGCTAGGGACACCATTCCTGCCCATCCTGGCTAATAGCCATTGATGGACCTATCCTCCATGAATTTATCTAGTTCTTTTTTGAACCCTGTTATAAAAAGGGTTGCCAAGGCGGCCTTCACAACATCCTCTGGCAAAGAGTTCCACAGGTTGACTGTGCATTGTGTGAAGAAATACTTCCTTGTGTTTGTTTTAAACCTGCTGCCTATTAATTTCAGTTCTTGTGTTATGAGAAGGAGTAAATAGCACTTCCTCATCTACTTTCTCTACACCTGTCATGATTGTATAGACCTCAATCATATCCCCCTTAGTCATCTCTTTCCAAGCTGAAAAGTCCCACACTCATTGGAACCCCACTCCCAACGTGGGAAGACTCTATTAGGCTTTGTTTTAGGTGTGATACCCCGTAAACGTTTCTTACAACTATCTCAAGTGAAGGACACATTCACACGTCAGTTTGAACAAGGTTTTTACTCAGGGCCTAACAAGGTTTCACACAGTTTACAACGACATCTTTAAAATTTTTACTTTAACCCTTTAAGTCATGAAGGCACTTTCAAAAATTGTACCCCAAATCTCCAAGAGTGTAGTTCCACCTTCTGTGATGTAATTCCAGAGTAGCTCCGTTACTGCATGAGTGACTCTGGAGCTAGTACACGGCTGTGAGTGAGGGCCCAGTTTCACCCCTTTATTCTGTTTATGGCTCTCAAAAAGGGCCTTTAAGAGTAACACAGAGTGACCCTCTTCTATCCAGCCCCATCACCCACCCAACCAAAATTCTTCTTCTGCTATTATATTATTATTAATCATTATCAACTTCCCTACAACAAATGAACACAAAACAAACAGAAAGTAAATTAATACAATCAAAACCTCTAACTCTCCAAGCAGAACGTTCACACTTAACATGGCAAAAGCCAGAGACTCCCTGAAGCCAGCTAAGGACTTTCCTGCTGCTATCAGTAAGGTGTGGAAGACATTCCCATACTACGGTGGTGAGCAGAAACAAGCTAAACCCCTAAAATACAGAGATAGAATTGTTTTTAAAAGACATGTTATAGGAGGATACATGCCTATTCCTTAAGAAACTGAATTTTTAAAAAACATAATTCCCAATGAATTATATTAGCCTGTTTTATAGCAAGGACAAAGAAACCCTCCCACTTAGTTTTGGGAAAGTACAGTCCATGCAATTTTTCAGCTCCCCTGTATCTCTCTCTGCAGTTCACCGGGTGCCCGGCAGAGGGCACTGCGGTACCAGCAGGAATGTCCCCTGTCTAGACATGATGACACACGGATCGATTTCACCCCCCTGGCTTTTCATTCGTGAGGCCACCTGCCCCCTCGCTGAGGCGGCGAGGAAACCCAGAAGGCAGCTACGTCCAAACAGAAAGGGGGCGGGGCGGGGGAGGGGGAATTGGCAGCGGGAGGCGCTCACCACCCCAGCTCCCGCAGAAACACGGCTTGCCTGCTTTTACATCTCCGGCCCTCAGCAGAACCAGCTTCGGTTTGTAGCTGCAAGAAAAGGAGAAAGCGAACAACTCGTGGGGCTGGTCAGACAGGAGCGAGGAAGCTCCCGGCAGAGGAGGAGCAGAGACCCCGAGAGGATGTTAACAATCCGGTTCTCGCTGGTTGCGATGACTTTAGTGTTCAGTGAGTCGGATTTCCCATTTCATTTCTGAATGTCTCTCCCCCATCTCTTGTCCTCTAAATATACAAAATTCCCAGTTAAAATAATCTCACTCTTTTTTCTCTGTCTATCCACATCTCTCTCTTTCCACTATCCATCCATCCATTCTTCCTTCCCCCTGCAGCACCTCTCTCGCTCAATCGCTCCTTCCTTCCCTCTCTCCTTTTACGGTCCTAAACCCCCCACATTCAGTGAGCGGCTGAAATGGTTTAAAGTCGCCTGAACTGAACCTACGCAGGATGCGCCACAATCCCTCGGGTGGCTTTGAAAAATCTCAGCTGTCCCTTCCTTCATGCCAACGAGGATTTATTTTTCCCCTCCAGAAGGGGCCACTGGCGTGTCGGTGACGCAGACGCAAGGCCCGGTGACCATGTCCGAGGGGGAAGGTTTGAGGCTCAATTGTAGCTATGATGATGCTACCGTGTATGCCGTCTTCTGGTACGTGCAGTTCCTCAGCCAGCCCCCCCGGCTCCTCCTGAGCGACCTGGGACGGCAGAACTCGGATGAAGGGATCAGAAAAGGGTTCGATGCCGCCCACGATAAAACGCACAAATCCTTCCACCTGTGGAAACCGGCCAGCGACGTGAGCGACTCCGCGACCTATTACTGCGCCGCGAGCAGCACAGTGACACGGGCCGGCCGGGGAGCTGCGCAAAAACCGCGCAGGGTCTGTGCGGTGCATCGTGGCGCAGGCACCGGGGTCTGGGAGGGGAAGGGAGGAATGGCGCAAACACAGAACTTGGATCAGATCTCTCTGGTCACCGGCTAGCTCTGGGCTTCACCGGCTTGATCCAGTCCAGGGCTTCACCTTTTTCAGACACTATACGGCATAGCATGAAAGAAAATTAACGTGAGCCATGGCATCAAGGGGTAGGCAGGATCTCCCAGAATCACAATGGGCATTTCGACTTCCCTCATCCAAAAGTTCTGCAGCCATTGCTTGTCATCCCAGACGTGCATCATGATGTGATCCCACCACTCAGTTCTTGTTTATCGAGCCCCAAAGCAGCGTTCCACTGTGGTCAGCACCTCCGTGAATGCCACAAGGAATCTCGTGTTGTATTCGTTATGCGAATCGACATCATTGTCAGACTCCTTATCCTCACTTTGCAGTTTAAGAAGTAACTCGACTGCCATTTGTGACGTGCTGGCGAGACCCATCAGCACATTCCTCATCAGTTCAGGATCCATTCCCACAGACCGAAAGGGAAGACAGAGCGCGCAGTACAAAAAACTATGAAGGATGACGCTAAACATGGACCGAAGCATAGGGGCTGCTGGGATGCGAAGTGATGCATGACGGGGCATTGGGACAGGACCCAGGATGCCCTGCACTCCCCTCCCCCTTCCCACAAGCCTCAGCAGCAGAAGGGGAAGAGGTGCTCTGTGGGATAGCTGCCCAGAGTGCACCGCTCCCAATGCCACTGCAAGATGGCCACACCGTTGGGCCAGCAGCTGACAGTGTGAACACACAGCAGCGCTTTCCCTGCAGCGCTCTCTGAGGTGCACTTTTACTCCTGGTGATTTACATCTGCAAATGTAGACTGAGAGCACGTCTACACTGGCAAAGCTACAGCGCCGGCAGTGACAGCGCCCCTGAGACACCGCAGAAGGAAAACCGCTGTGTTGTGTTCACACTGACAGCTGCCTGTGCAATAGTGTGTTCACACTTGCGGCACTTGTGGTGCTATTCGGAGTGGTGCACTCTGGGCAGCTATCCCACAAAGCACCTCGTTCTCTAATGCAGCTAAGACTTGTGGGAAGGCAGAAGGGGTCATGTCCCAATGCGTGATTGCCTCGTATGATGCACTGACTAGCAGTAACTGTTGCTTTCCTGGGCTATGCTTGCTTTTAATTAATGCAATAAAGAATGCTTTCAAACCAAAACCAAAATTCATTTATTAAAATTTACAAAAGACAAGTTGCAGAGACACAAATGGGATCACACATCTCCACAGTGTGGGGGAAGCATGGAGGAAGGTTGTGGTGGGGGCAGGGACAGCTCTAGATTTGGCAGCATGCTTGCGGGAGGTCCGCTGGTCCTGTGGCTTCGGCATACCTGCCGCTGAATTGCTGCCGAAGCCACGGGACCAGTGGACCTCCCTCAGGCATGCCGCTGAAGGCTGCCTGACGGCCGCCCTCACCAGCAGGACGCCCCCCGCGGCTTGCCAACACAGGCACGCGCTTGGAGCGCTGGTGCCTGGAGCTGCCCCTGGGTGGGGGCCTGGAACCATTACAGATTGGCATATGTCCAGGTGTCTTATGCAGCCTTTCCATCTGTAGCGCCGTGCAACGGGTGCTGCACTTCATCCGGGCTAAACTGCACAGGGATGGGGGTTGAGTGCAGTGGGTAATGGTTGGAGTTTGCAGGGCTGGATGGTGAAGGTGCAGGTGTTGGAGGCAGCCGGTGGTGACAAGAAACAGGATGTTGGGCAAACTGTGTTCGTGGTGACATAGAGGTGCAAGCAAAAGAGTTTGGGGACGAGAGCTGCATGGGGGGGTGGGCGTGGATCTGCTCCATATGCAGTGTTACGAGCGCCTGCATCGAGTCCACTTGGCGCTCCATAATGCTTAGGAGCTTCTCCGCGGTTTCTTTCCAGCGATCCACCTTCTCCTTGCAGACCTTCCTTTCACTCTCCCACCACTCCCACACTTTTTGATTTTCAGCAAGGGACTGCTGCATAACTTCATGCAGAAGGTACTTCTTGCTTCTTCGCAGACGCTTCCTGAGTCTGCGCAGCCGTTCGGCCGTTGAGAACAACAACGGCTGGGATCTCAAGGTTGCATCTGTAAAGCCAAAATGCAACATTTAACAGAGGCAGAATTGTTAACATTAGACAGAGCAATGATTCGGCCGATCTTAAAGACAAGCAAAGTTCACACAATAGCACAAACTGCCTGTCCCAAGGTGAGTGCACATAACCCACAAGAGCCCCGAAATGGTGAGTAACCACAGGGTCAAGGGGGACTGATTGTTTCAGGGCTGTACTGTCCTCTGGGGTTCTGTGCCTTGGGGAGAGTCAACAGCTGCAGGGGGCCCCTATACTGAACACTCTCCCCACATTTTCCACAGGCTGGGTTCGTCCTGGAAGATACCTCGCTGCTGAGGGTGATCTGAGAAGCAAGGGAGGGTCTTTTACTACAATGCGGCTTCTGCCCTGGCCCATATGCCACTTGCCTGGGTGCAGCAATGGTCCCCCCGCCCCTCATGGCACAGTGGCACGGACATGTTAGCCTGACTGGGACAAGGAGCACAGTAGCTCTACCAAGGAACCTGCGTAAGGAGATTGTGCAGCTTCTGCATGAGACCTTCAATGAGATCACTGAGGCTGATTACTGTGATGTGGGAGAGCACATCAATGCCCCATTTGGCATCAGGGCATGCATACAGCCAAGCCTTCTTTCTGCAATCCTCCTCGCCCCAACAACCCATAGCCAACTACTCCCTTCTCAGAATCAAAACTGCTTACTGGGCGCCTCCTTTGCTGTTTGCTCTTCCCCAAGCTCCATCTGCTGTGACTGGCTATCTTCCTCCAGGCTTGAAAACAGCTCCTGGCTGCATGAATCTAGGGATGGTGAGTCGTCCTCTGGCTCTGGGCCCCCCTCCTCCTCACTACCCTGGCTCCCACTTTCCTCCTTCTGGCTCCTCCTGCACTCTGGGATGGCACAGCCTCTGAAGTGCCCATGGTGGTCTTCGCAATGGAGGTGGGGTTGCCCCAAAGTATCGCATCCAGATCTTTGTAGAATCGGCAGGTCATGGGGCAGCACTGGAATGGGAGTTTGCCTCCCGTGCCTTGTGGTAGGTTCCGCAGCTCCTTCACTTTTGCCCTGCACTGCACTGAGTCTCGGTCATGGCTCCTTTCGGTCATGTCCCTTGATATCTGTCCATAGGCATCATAATTCCTACAGCTGGAGCCAGGGCCGGCTCCAGCATTTCTGCCTCCCCAAGCAAAAAAAAAAAAAGCCGCGATCGGCGGCGGCAGTTCAGTGGCAGGTCCTTCGCTCCTAGAGGGAGTGAGGGACCTGCCACCCCCGAATTGCCGCATGTGCCACCCCTCTCCCTTGGCTGCCCCAAGTACCTGCTTGTTAAGCTGGTGCCTGGAGCCAGCCCTGGCTGGAGCGCAGCTGGGACTGGACAGCCTCCTCTCCCCAAGCACTGATGAGGTCCAGCACCTTGGCATTGCTCCATACTGGGGATCGCCTGGCTCGTGGAGGCATGGTCACCTGGAAAGATGTGCTGAGAGCACTCCACACCTGGCTGAGCAAACAGGAAGGGGACTTTGAAAATTCCCAGAGAATTTAAAGGGTGGGTCTGATGATTGGTCACCTAAGGGCAGGGCAGTAGAGTTCAAAGTGATGACCTGAGTGGCTAGAACAGGCATTATGGGACATATCACGGAGGCCGATCAGAGCGCATTAACAGACCAGGGCATCCACACTGGCACTGTGGCACTTTGGCCTGGGCGCAGCAAGCTCTATGCCTCTCGTGGAGGTGGATTACCAGGAGTGCTCCAGGAATCAGGCCACTCTAAGTGCCTTGCCAGTGTGGACACTTCAGGAGTTATAGCACCCGGGACTGATTTAATGCATTCCAACTTGCAAATGTAGACAAGGCCCTACTCTGTGGTGCTGGCTGATAGTGTGTGTCCGTGGGGCGGAAGACAAGGGGGCGCTGGAAGAGAGAGGGGAAGGGCAAACTAAGAAGCCAGAAAGGAGGAAGAGAACATTTGAGTGGGGTGGGTTCTAAAGAAGTCTAGAGAGATGTTGAAGCCAGTTCAGTGGCATTTGAGCGCCAAACTCCCCCAGATTCCTTGGAAAATCTGAATTTAGGGCCTGAGCCCGAGACAGCTTACGTCAAAGGACGGACTCGTGTTGAGGTCAATGTGTTTTGTGTCACGCTGTGAGCTTCCCTCTCACCTGGAAGCTCCATTGGTTTATTCTACCCCATTATCCATCCATCCATCCATCCATCCACATACATACCCATCCATCGTTCCCCACACATTGCCATCTATCTATCTATCTATCTATCTATCTATCTATCTATCTATCTATCTATCTATCTATCTATCTATCTATCTATCTATCCCCATCCACCCCATCATCTATCTATCTATCTATCTATCTATCTATCTATCTATCTATCTATCTATCTATCTATCTATCTATCTATCTATCTATCTATCTATCTATCTATCTATCTATCTATCCCCATCCACCCCATCATCTATCTATCTATCTATCCCCATCCACCCCATCTATCTATCTATCTATCTATCTATCTATCTATCTATCTATCTATCTATCTATCTATCTATCTATCTATCTATCATTTTTATAATGTCAGTGGAATATTAGCAGCTAAATCCTGTAGGTAAATCATTTAAAATAGCCTAGTTTTTAAAAATAAGGTACTACTAATCTCTCCTTCCTTATCACACCATACAGGGATTGGCTGTTCCTTCAAGGTGAGAAAGTTGGACTCTTTGGCTGTATTATAAGGCAACCAGATTCAGAAAAAAAGATGAAGCAGATTTAAAGGTGAAACCAGGAAAGTAACTACAATATTCCCAGATATTTCGATGTTCCTGTGATGAGGGGTCCATAGACAGACAGACGCACTACAGATAAACCTTATATCACCAGCCTCTAATTGTATTTGTGAAGTGACCACAGATATTGTTGGGAAAAAATGACTGGCTATTGAAGTGTAACAGATCAGATTCTGCAAAACGGATTTCCCCCCCATTGAATCTAAGTGAACAAGATTTCTCTGCACCGCCTGGTAACGCCCGCCTTTTTCAACCGATAATGGATTCTGCAGTAGGGATTAACTCTCTTGAGAAAGTGACAGTACAAATACTTTTCTCTGTATCTCGCGACAGTGCGCCCCTTTGGTCGCCAGAGGGCGCTGCAGTTGAAGTAAAATGGTCCCTATAAAGCTGCCTGGAAGGTCTATTTCATCGCGTGGCTTTTCATTGAATCCAGTTCTGCTGTCGCCGCCTGAGCGCGCCCCCGACAGACACCGCGACCCGTCCTGGAGCGCCGGGTGAAGGGCAGATGCAGAGGAGAGAGACGCAGGGGGAGGTTTATGCTGTTCACCCCCAGGGGTTGTCACTCACAGCTCGAGTTCCGGCAGTAGCATCACTGCAGGTTATTCATTGCTCACCACTCCGCACGATAAGTCTCTCTCTGGCTTGTAGCTGCGGGGAAAAGGCGGAGTCCCCCTCTGGCTGATTCTCACAGCGGTCAGACAGACAGAAAAGGGATTGAGAGACGCCGCTATCCTGCTGTGAAGATGGGAACGATCCCGGGCTCGGGGATTGTGCTGATTTTTGTTCTGAGTGAGTGAGGTTCCTGTTTCCCCACCTCTCCCTCTTTCTAGCTCCATCTGCCCCAACACACACCCCGACTTTCTCTCTCTCAATCTGACCTAACCATCCACCCTTCGCCTCTGTGCTCCGTCATCCTCTCTCCCTAGCTCTTGTAAACACGCGTGACAGCCACAAGAACAGGGTGGGCGCTGGTGACAGGGGGTGAACCCACAGAGCCCCGAAGACGTTTCAGGCCCGCTAAATTAATTCTGTTTCTGGTTTTCTCTCCTAGTGGCCCCGGGCAGAGCCGAGATCCAGCAGCCGGGCTCCGCAGAAGGTTTGGAGGGAGCCGAACTGAATCTCACCTGCTCTCACCCCTCAATCAAGACGAATGAGAATGTAGTTTGGTACCGGCAGTTCCCGAACCAAGGACCCCAATATATAGTTTCTGGATTCCGGGAAACTATTCCTAGCCCCGACCCCGAGGGAGCTTTGCACGTGTCTGGAGACAGAAAGTCCAGCGCCCTGGCCCTGCGCAGGGCGAGGCTGGCGGACGCAGCGGTGTATTATTGTGCTCTGAGCGACACAGTGGGACCGCCAGGGGCTGGTCCCGTGCAATAAGTATCTCACTCCGCTGTGTGTGTGTGCGTAGGCGGTGGGAGGGGTGAATGTGGAGTGTGTTTCCATGAGGGGGAGGGCAGAGGGGCGATTAGGGGAGATAAAAGAGATGAATAAAACATTTGGGGGCAAAATTTCCAAGGTCTTGGTGCGCCTAACAAATGAGATTTGATCCTTTGGAAACGTTCTAAGAAAATCTGCTTCAGGGAGAACTATGAAGCACAGTAAATGAAAAGAAACAAACCTTTCCCATTACATCTGCAAGGAGGCTGTTTTGATAGAGAGATGAATGGATAGATTCAGCGCTGTTGTAGCCCCGTTGGAGGCAGGATATTAGACAGACGAGGTGGGAGAGAGAATATATTTTATTGGACCAACTTCTTTTGGTAAGAAAAACAGCTACAGAAGTTGGTCCAATAAAATATATTACCTCACCCACCTTGTCTGGAAAGATTAGATAAGGAGAGAAGGAGATGGAGAGATGAGAGACAGAGAGATGATGAAGAAAGAGAGAGAGAGAGAGATAACACAAGACCATCCTCGAATTGCATTTGTGAAATGGACACAAATATTACTAGAAAAAAATGACTGGGAAGTTTAGCAAATACTATTCTGCAAACGAATTTTCCCCATACAGGAAGTAAGCGCATATGGAGTCTAAATTAATAAAATTTCACTAAACAGCCTGGTACCATCCGGTTTTTCCAATTGCTCAGGGAATTTCTCAGGGAGCACCTCACCTGGGAAACTCGCTGTAACGATTTCTGAGCGGCATCTCACTTCGCGGATTGTCCCGCCAGAGGGCGCTGCGGTACAAGCAAAAATGCTCCCTATAAACCTGCCGCCCGCAAGGGTCTATTTCACCTCTTGGCTTTTCATTAAATCCAGTTCTCCTGTCACCCCCGGAGCGCGCCCCCGACAGACACCGCGAGCCGTCTTGGAGCCTCAGAGGCAGGGCAGTTGCAGTCTCCAGAGAATAGCGGAGAGACTGAGGGAGGTTTATGCGGTTAACGCAGGTGTCGCTCACAGCTCCAGTAGCATCACTGCAGGTTGGGGCTTGTAGCTGCAGGAGAAGGGCGGAGCCTCCCTCTCGCTGGTTCCCAGAGGGGTCAGACCGCGAGAAAAGCGACTGGACCGCAGCTATTCCGCTGTGCACTGTTGTGCACCAGTCTCCCCACGTTAAAAGAAGTCCCGCACAGGAATCTTCCAGGGTTTTTTGGAAAATAACGAACATGTGGTTCAAGGACTGGACTTATTAGACACCTGAGGACCCATAATTCCCATGGGAGATGATCATACTTGGTAAGGAGTGATCGCTCATCATCATCAGCAAAAAGCAAACATGATTCTGGGATGTATTAACAGGTGTGTTGTGAGCAAGACACGAGAAGTCATTCTTTCGCTCTACTCTGCTCTGGTTAGGCCTCAGCTGGAGTATTGTGTCCAGTTCTGGGTACCGCATTTCAAGAAAGATGTGGAGAAATTGGAAAGGGTCCAGAGAAGAGCAACAAGAATGATTAAAGGTCTTGAGAACATGACCTATGAAGGAAGGCTGAAAGAATTGGGTTTGTTTAGTTTGGAAAAGAGAAGACTGAGAGGGGACATGATAGCAGTTTTCAGGTATCTAAAAGGGTGTCATAAGGAGGAGGGAGAAAACTTGTTCACCTTAGCCTCTGAGGATAGAACAAGAAGCAATGGGCTTAAACTGCAGCAAGGGAGGTCTAGGTTGGACATTAGGAAAAAGTTCCTAACTGTCAGGGTGGTTAAACACTGGAATAAATTGCCTAGGGAGGTTGTGGAATCTCCATCTCTGGAGATATTTAAGAGTAGGTTAGATAAATGTCTATCAGGGATGGTCTAGACAGTATTTGGTCCTACCATGCAGGCAGGGGACTGGACTCGATGACCTCTCGAGGTCCCTTCCAGTCCTAGAATCTATGAATCATCTTCATCATCCCGCTGTGAGGATGGGAATGACCCCCGGGCTCAGGGATTGTGCTGCTTTTTGTTTTGAGTGAGTGAGATTCCCGTTGCCCCACCTCTCTCTCTTTCTTAGTGTCTCTTTCTCTGTCTACCTCCATCTGCCCCAAAACACACCCCGACTTTCTCTGACTCAGTCTGACCTAACCATCCACCCTTCACCTCTGTGTTCTGTCATCCTCTCTCCCTAGCTCTTGTAACCCCCCATAACAGCCACAAGAAGAAAAACAGACGTGCTTTAGCCACAGGGAATGAACCCACAGAATCCCCAATAAGTTTCATGCCCAGTAAATTAATTCTGTTTCTGGTTTCCTCTCCTAGTGGCCCCGGGCCGAGCCGACATCCAGCAGCCGGGCTACGCAGAAGGTTTGGAGGGAACCGAATTGAACCTCACTTCCTCTCAGACCTCAATCAAGACCAATGAATAGATATTTTGATGCTAGCAGTTCCTGAATGGAGGGCCTCAATATATAGCTTCTGGATACCCAGAAATCAATATTAGCTCCAAGCCAGAGCAAGTTTGCATGTGTCTGGAGACAGAAAATCCAGCACCCTGGCCCAGTGCAGGGTGCGGCTGGAGCTCTGAGTGACACAGTGTGACAGCCAGGGGTGGCCCCCCTACAATAAATATCACATTTTTCTGGGCTATGTGTGTACATGGGGGAAGGGGAGGGGAGAGGAATGTTGGGTGTTGTTCCATGTGGGGGAGGGAGGAGAGGGGTGGTGAGGGAAGACAAGAGATTAAAAAAAACACTGGGGCCAAATGTACCAAGGTCTCTGTGCGCCTATTTAATTAAGCGACTGGTGAGATCAGATCCTTTGGGAAAAGTCTAAGAATATCCCCTTCAGAGAGATCTATGAAGCACAGTAAAAGGTAAAACAATGCAAATAAATAAACAAACCCTTCCCATTACAGCTGCAAGGGAAGTATTTTGATATAGACAGATAGATACATACAGCATTGCAGTTGCGTTGGTTGGAGGTTATTAGGTGGACAAGGTGGATGAAGTAATCATGGGTTCAGTCACAGAGATGCCCTTGCGACTGTCACCTGATGTGCTGAATTTACCTCTGAGCCCGTTTTCCCTGCCAGCTTGGGACTCCAGAACCCTGCCTTGTTGGGCCAGACACGCTAGCCTGCTGCAACCCAGACCCAGGTCTGGTCCACGCCCCCAAAGCTGCAGACTGTAACCAAAAACTGCTCAACAGGTCACCTATCTTCAGCACCCAGACACCCAGCTCCCAATGGGATCGAAACCTCAAATCAATTCATTTTACTCTGTATAAAGCTTATACTGGGTAAACTCATTAATTGTCCTCCCTCTATAACACTGATAGAGAGATATGCACAGCTGTTTGCTCACCCAGGTATTAATCATTATTAAACAAAAGCGATTTTATTATGTATAAAAAGTAGGATTTAAGTGATTTCAAGTAATAACAGACAGAACAAAGTAAGTCACCAAGCAAAATAAAGCAAAAACATGCAAGTCTAAGCCTAATACATTAAGAAACTGTTTACAGGTAAAATCTCACCCTCAGAGAAGTTTCAATAAGCTTCTTTCACAGACTAGACTCCTTCCTAATCTGGGCCCAATCCTTTCCACATGTACAGTCCTTGTTAGTTCCAGCAGGCATTTTAGGTGAAAAGCAGGGGCTTTCTCACGACTGGCACCCCTCATGTTCTGCTCCATCCCCTTTTATAGCTTTGGAACAAGGCAGGAATCCTTTGTCTCCTGGGTCCCCACCCCTCCTTCTAAATGGAAAAGTACCATATTTAAGATGGATTCCAGTATTATGTGACATGGTCGCATGTCCTGTGAGACCCCAGCCTCCATTCTTCCAGGGCTGGCCCACACGTACCCCGGAAGGTTTGCAAGTAAACAGAGCCATTTACAGGTGATTGAGGATGGTGCTTTAAAGTATCTGTCTGTCTCTCTGTCCTTCCCCATACACTCCGTCATCTATCTAATCTATCTATCTATCTGTCTATCTATCTATCTATTGACCCTCCTCATCAAGAAAACATGAAAGTGCCTGCAGATGTCATGGGCAGATTGTATTTATTTTCTCAGTTTGACCTTCAAAGCAATTTCGTGTTCTATTTTGAAGGGGGGGGGTGTCTTATAATGTTGCCAGAGAATCCCACTTTCTCAATATTTAAGGAGCTGCCAAACTCTGAATGTGATGTGGGGGTGGGGTTAGTATTAATTTATGTTAAAAACAAGGAAATTTTACATTGTTTGACCAAACCATTTAGCAGCTAAGATACCACGGTGATGGAACACTTTATTAAAAAGGATGGATGGATGGATGGATGGATGGAGAAATAGAGGAGATGGAAAGTCCTGTGTGTATTGGGCTAGATGGAGCCAGGCAGAGAAATTGAGAGATTGAAAGAACCAAAATCTTACTCACTGAAAGCAAAAGGCAGCACAACCCCCGAGCTCGGGATCGGTCCCGTCCTCACCACGGACTAGCTGCGTCCCAGCCCCTTTTCTCTCTGTCTGACCCCTGTGGGAATCAGCAAGAGGGAGGCTCCACCCTTTTCCCGCAGCTACAAGCCAAAGAGAGACTGACTGTGCAGAGTGGTGAGCACTGAACAATGTGCAATGATGCTACCGCTGGAACTCGAGTTGTGAGTGACAAGTGAGGCCAAAACCCGCGTAAACCCCTCTCTGTTTCCTCCGCTATTCTCTGCAACCTTCTTCTGAGGCTCCAAGACGGCTCAATCTGCCTGTCAGGAGCCGGGCTCCGGGGGGCATGACAGGAAGGAGAACGCACCGGGTGACCCTGCTCAGAGCTCCACATCCTCTTCTACCTCCACTTATTCATCCAGAATTTCAGCCTGCGGGTTACCCCCTCTTTCTGCTGCCTCCCGCGGTGCTATCGGCGATGGAGGTGGGGTCACCACCGAGGATAGCATTCAGCTCCTTATAGAAGAGGCAGCTCTTAGGTGCCCCATCAGAGCGATGATTTGCCTCCCTCACCTTATGGTACACCTGCCTCAGCTCCTTTATCTTCACTCTGCACTGCTGCGTGTCCCGATCACAGCCCTTTTCACACAAGCCTCAAGAAATCTGCCCATATTTGTTCCGAGTTCTACGTGTCACTCGCATCTGCGACTGAACAGACTCCTCTCCCCATATACTGATCAGATCCAACAGCTCCGCGGTGGTCCAAGCGGGAGCGTGTGTGGTGTGATAGCCAGCCATGCTCACCTGGGAAGACGCCAGGTCATCTCTTCAGGCTGAGCCAGCAAGCAGGAAATGGGATTTTAAATCCCTGGGGCTTGCAAGGGGGAGGAGCGGGTTGGCTGCAGGGCAGTGGAGTTCAAATCACTGACGAGATGTTGCCTCGGACATTAAAACAAACAACAGGGTATTTTTCTGGCCGGTGAGTTCCCTTCTCTCCTACCACAGTCCGGCCCCTGCCCCCGTAGCCTTTCAAACAGCTTCCATCTCTGGCAGCCGTTTCTGAGGCACTTTAGAGAGTAGCGACATTCACTCCTGTGCAGGAGGAGAGGCGCTGCACCAAAGAGACACAATAGGGTCTTCTAAAGCACCTCTGAGTGGCAAAGTTATTTCTCTTCTCTTCTCTTCTCTTCTCTTCTCTTCTCTTCTCTTCTCTTCTCTTCTCTTCTCTTCTCTTCTCTTCTCTTCTCTTCTCTGCAGAACTACGATCAATAGTTGTAACTCTTTGTTACCAAAGAGTAACTAATTGTTGCTGTTGGTGACACCGTCTTTCTCGGGCCCATATTCTGGGAAGACCCAAGGATGCCTTTATCTTGGGTCACAGCTGTGCTGATCCTGTCTGTCCTAAGTGAGTGAGATTCCATCCCTCAGCCTGTTCCCATTGTATTCTTCCAGCTGCTAAGCCTTTCCGCATAATTTGATATTGACAGTGCCTAAAAACTTGTGGGTGCTTATTATATCTGTGCTTATATGTCTGTATTATACATGGAAATATAATACATTATATCTGTGCTTATATAGTATGTCTGTATTATGCATGTATTGTATTTCCATTATATCTGAGTGCATCTATTATGTATACATTATGTCTGTATCTACTGTATTTCTATTTGAACGGATTTTAAATGGTATATTCCTATGTCTTCTCTAACCTATTAAATTTCTATTATATCTGAATGTATGTAAAGTATGTTTGTATCATGTCTCTCTCCATCAATTGTATTTATTTTATCTGAGTGCATGTATTATGCATTTATTGTGTCTCCCTGTATCTAATATGTTTCTATGTACTAATTATGTTACGTTACTTTATATACGTGTTACTATTATATCTGAATGTATCTAATATGTTTATATTACATCTATATCTATTGTCTTTCTATTATATATGAATGTATTCATAATGTTATTATTTCTATCTGTTATGTTTCTATTCTATCTCAATGTAACTATTTTATCTCTATATATTTCTCATGTTTCCATTACATATGTGTCTGTTATGTGTACATTTACTTGTGTATCGAGTTGCTATTATGTCTCTCTATATATACTGTGCCTCTAGTCTGCGTGTTTATATTATTATGTTTTTATTTTGTCTGTGTATCTATTTTGTTGCTGTTACATTTGAGTGCACACAATACGCTATTTTCCCCGCGCAGGACAGAGCAATGGAGAACCAGTCACCCAAACGAAAGGCAGCGTCTTGATCTCCCAAGGCGAATCTGTGGTTGTTAACTGCCCCTATGAGGCTGCTTCTCCCTCTCTCTTCTGGTACGTGCAGTTCCCCAGCCAGCCCCCCAGGCTCTTCCTGAGGGACGTAGGACGGGAGGCCTCGGATGAAGGGACCAGAAAAAGGGTTCGATGCCGCCTACGAGAAAAAGGACAAATCCTTCCACCTGTGGAAACCGGCCAGCGACGTGAGCGACTCCGCGACCTATTACTGCGCCGCGAGAGACCACAGAGCAGCAGGGGAGCTCGGCAAAAACCTCCCAGGAGCTGTGGCAGGAATCGCTGGTTCCTGGGAGTGACTCGGGGTGGAAGGGGTGGAATTCTGCAAGCACTGGACCTGGAACAGAAATGTCTGTTTCTCACACAAACCAGCAGCACACAAGCCCTCCTCCCGCTCTCTAGTCAGTCCTCCAGTCTGCATCGCCTCTTTCTGCTCCCGCCCAGGATTTTAGGATTGCAGGATGCACTGGGCCAGTCATAGAACAAAATTCACCATCAGCTCAGGAAACCAGGAACGAATGAAGGGAGCTGCGTAATCTGCCTAGGAAATGAAAATTAGTAACTCCTCCCCAAACCAAACCGCACACAGGTCGCTGGCTAGATATTAATAATTATTATTTATTTGTGTTATGCTAGCACCCAGCAGACCCCAGTTATTGACTAGAATCCCCTTGTGCTAAGCGCTGTACAAAGACGGAACAACAACAACAACATAAACCCAAGCGCAAGGCAAGAAGCAACAGGTGGAGACATAAACAGTGGAGCAATAGTGCCTAAATCAGGGGTTCTCCTACTGGGGAGGTCTGACCCCTCAGGAGGTCATAAGGTTATTATTTGGGGGTCATAAGCTGTCAGCCTGCACCCCCAAATCCCCGCTTGGCCTCCACCATTTATCATAGTGATAAATATAAAAATGTGTTTTTAATTTATAAGGGGGTGTTGCACTCAGAGGCTTGCTGTGTGAAAGAGGGTCATCAATACAAAAGTTTGAGAGCCACTGGTCTAAACAGGTAAGACAGACACAGGGTGGGGGAAGGGGTATAATATATATGCAGGCCTGTCAATTATTGACTAAAAAAAATTAATTGCATTTTAAAATTGCAATTACTCACAGTTTTAATCACACTGTTAAACAATGGAATACCAATTGAAATTTATTAAACATTTTTGAATGTTTTTCTACATTTTCAAATATATTAATTTTAATTACAACACAATGCAAAGTGTACAATGTTCACTTTATATTATTTTTATTACAAATATTTGCACTGTGAAAATTATGAACAAAAGTAATAGTATTTGTCAATACACCTCATACTTTTGTTTTTTTAGTGCAAATATTTGTAATAAAAATATAAAGTGAGCACTGCACACATTGTATTCTGTTTGTAATTGAAAACAATATATTTGAAAATGTAGAAAACATGCAAAAATATTTAAATACATGGCTGTCTATTATTGTTTAAAAACACAATTAATCACATGATTAATCTCGATTAATTTTTTTAATCTCTTGAGAGCCCTATTATCAGCCAATATTTATCGTCAACGATGGGGTCTAATTTAGCTGTTACACTCAAGAAAGAGATCTTGGAATCATTGTGGATAGTTCTCTGAAATCATCCACTCAATGTACAGCAGCAGTCAAAAACGTAAACAGAATGTTGGGAATAGTCAAGAAAGGGATAGATAAGACAGAAAATATCATATTGCCTCCATAATAATCCATGGTACGCCTACATCTTTAATACTGCATGCAGACGTGGTCGCTCCATCTCAAAAAAGATATATTGGAATTGGGAAAGGTTCAGAAAAGGGCAACAAAAATGATTAGGAGTATAGAATAGCTTCCATATGAAGCGAGATTAATAAGCCTGGGACTTTTCAGCTTGGAAAAGAGGCAACTAAGGGGGGATATGATAGAGGTCTATAAAATCATGAGTGGTATAGCGAAAGTAAATAAGGAAGTGTTATTTACTCTTTCTCATAATACAAGAACAAGGGGCCACCAAATGAAATTAATCGGTAGCAGGGTTAAAACAAACACAAGAAAGTATTTTTTCACGCAACACACTGTCAACCTCTGGAACTCCTTGCCAGAGGGTGTTGTGAAGGCCAATACTATGATGGGGTTCAAAAGGAGGTAGATAGTTTCATGGAGGATAAGTCCATCAATGGTTATTAGCCAGGATGGGCAGGAATGATGTCCCTAGCCTATGTTTGCTGGAAGCTGGGATTGGGTGACAGGGCATGGATCACTTGATGATAACCTCTCTGTTCATTCCCTCTGGGGCACCTGGCATGGCCCTCTCCCACCCCCGCCCCATCCCCATTCCAACCCCTTCCCCAAAGTCCACACCCCAACTCCACCCCCTCCCTGCCCCTCAGGGCCGGCTCTGGCTTTCTGGCTGCCACAAGCAAAAAAAAAAAAAAAAATGTGGCGCGGCTGGAGCGCGGGTGCAGGGGGACTGGCTGGGGGGGGGGGAGGAGGGGGAGAGAGCGGGTGGGAGAGAGAGAGAAGGGGCGGCCAGGACTACAGCAGGGGCACTGTCACACGGCCCCTCCTGCTGCGCCGCCTCCTGCCGCCTGCCGCAAGGGCTCCGCTCCGGTCGGCAGGGAGGGAAGGAAGAGGACGGCTCTGCAGGGTGCTCTGGTTCTCCGCGCCGCCGCCCCCTACAGGGCGGCCGGAGCGGAACAAGAACAACAACAACAACAAAAAAGTGGCCGTGCCGCCCTAGGATTGGGCGGAATGCCGCCTCCAACAATCTGCCGCCCCAAGCACCAGCTTGCTCAGCTGGTGCCTGGAGCCGGCCCTGCTGCCCCTATTGGACCCCTTCCCCAAATTCCCGTGCCTCTTCTCTGCTTTCTCCCCTGAGTGCGCCACATTCCCGCTCCTTCCCCTTCTCTCCTGGAGCTTGTTATGCCCCAAAACAGCTGTTTTGCATTGGCAAGCACTGGGAGGAGAAGAGGGGACAGGCGCGCTCAGGGGAGGAGGTTGAGGTGAGGTGAGGTGGGGTGCGGGGGACGGGGAGGGGAGCTTGGCTGCCGGTGGGTGTAGATCACCCACCAATTTTTCCCCATGTGTGCTCCAGCCCCGGAGCACCCACGGAGTCAGCGCCTATGGTCCTGCCTCCCTGCCCCCAGGCCCACGTCCCCCTCTCTCTATCACGCCCATTTCCAGGTGCAGAGCAGGGAGAACCATGGCCCAGGCAGGCTGTCAGTTCTAGCTTCGACTGTTCAGCTTTCTAAGGAACCCATGGGGGAGGGGGGGGGCAAAATTCTTCCCCTCTCTTGTCTGGGGCTGCTAGATATTCATTAATTAAGAAATTAATCCTTGTAGGTGTTAGGACCTGTCAGGGTGCCCCCCACTCTGAACTCTGGGGTACAGATGTGGGGACCCACATGAAAGACCCCAAGTTTATATTCTACCAGCATAGATTAAAACTTCTCTAAGGCACTAATTCCTTAGACTGATATTGCTGCCAGAATCCCTATCCCTCAAAATACCCCCCAAGCCCCTTCACCCCCTTTCCTGGGGAGGCTTGAGAATAAAATCCCAACCAGTTGCCTTAGCAATGTGAGCACAGACCAGACCCTTTGTCTTGAGGACACTGAAATCAATCAGGTTCTTAAAAGAAGAACTTTATTTATAAAGAAAAAAGTAAAAGAATCACACCTGCAAAATCAGGATGGAAGGTAACTTTACAGGGTAATAAAAAGATTTAAAACACAGAGGATTCCCCCCTGGGCTGAGCTTCACAGTTACAAAAACAGGAATGAAACTACCTCTGTAGCATAGGGAAATTCACAAGCCAAAACAAGAGATCTCCTAACACATTTCCTTGCCCTACTCACCACTTCTGTGGTTTTAGATGGATTATTTCATGTATATTTTCAGGAGATGTTGTACTTGCTTGGCTTCTCCCTCCATCTGGAGAGGGAACAACACACAGAACAAAACAAGACTTTGAGCAGTCTTGTCTGGACACGATAAGTCGAACCAGGAAGTGCTCGCCGTCGACTGCGGTACTCCAGCTAGACGAGAGGAGTACCGCGGAGTCGACGGGGGAGCCTGCCTGCCGCGTGTGGACCGAGGTAAGTTCGAACTAAGGTACTTCGAACTTCAGCTACGTTATTCACGTAGCTGAAGTTGCGTACCTTAGTTCGATTTGGGGGTTTAGTGTAGACCAAGCCTTAGATTGGCTGGGGATGGGCGCCTGTTGTAAAAAAAGATGAGGTTGCTAGCTAGCAAGTTCAAATCAAAGGTAACCAAGGTATGTTTGCTTTAGCTGGAAATTTCACCTTCCACATCCAATGTGGACACATACACATAGAGCAGGGGTTGGCAAACTTTTTGGCCTGAGGACCACATCGGGTTTCAGAAATTGTATGGAGGGCCGGTTAGGGGAGGCTGTGCCTCCCCAAACAGCCAGGTGTGGCCCGGCCCCCGACACCTATCTGATCCCCCTGCTTCTCTCCCCCTGACGGCCCCCCCAGGACCCCTGCCCCATCCACCCCCCTGCTGTCTGTCCCCTGACCACCCCCAGACCCCCGCCCCTAACTGCCCCCCACCGCCCCTCCAACCCCCCCTCTCGTTCCTGACTGTCCCCCCCAGGACCCCTGCCCCATCCAACCACCCCTTCTCCCTGTCCTCTGACTGCCCCTGGAACCCTCCCCCTGACTGTCCCCCCAGACCCCTGCCCCATCCACCCCCCCTCTCCCTGACTGCCCCTGGAACCCTCCCCCCTGACCAGGGCCGGCTCCAGGCACCAGCCCAGCAAGCAGGTGCTTGGTGCAGCCAAGGGGAAGGGGTGGCACGTCGGGCTGTTCGGTGGCAATTCGGCAGCAGGTCCCTCTCAGAGGGAAGCAATCCGAAGAAGAAAGTGGCATGGTGGAGCTGCCGCCGGTGTGCCGCCAATCGCAATTGCAATCGCGGCTTTTTTTTTTCTGCCGCTTCGGGCGGCAAAAACCCTGGAGCCGGTCCTGCCCCGGACCTCTGCCGCATCCACACCCTCACTCCCTAACTCCCCCCAGAACCTCCATCCCTGACTGCCTCCCGCCACCCCATCCAACCCCTCCTCTCCTTCCTGACTGCACCCCTGACCCCTACCCCATCCAACCACCCCTTCTCCCTGACCACCCCCGGAACCCCCACCCCCATTCAACCCCCCTGTTCCCCACCCTCTGACTGCCCCCACCCCTATCCACGCCCCCAGTCCCTGACCACCTCCGGAACTCCTCTGCCCTCTATCCAAACCCCCTCCACCATTCCCTGCCCCCTTACCGTGCTGCCTGGAGCACCGGTGGCTGGCAGCGTGGAGCCATGCACCGTGCAGCACTGAGCACCGGGTCAGGCCAGGCTCTGCAGCTGTGCTACCCCAGGAGCTCGCAGCCCCACCGCCCAAAGCATTGCGCTGGTGGCGCAGTGAGCCGAGGCTGCGGGGGAGGGGGAACAGCAGGGGAGGGTCCGGGGGCGAGTATCCTGGGCCTGGAGCTCAGGGGCCAGGCAGAATGGTCCCACCGGCTGAATGTGGCCCACGGACCATAGTTTGCCCACCTTTGACATAGAGAGATAAGGAGATTATGGAATTTCCATTGTGACATTGCACCCCATAATGCTTTATAGAAATATGCTTATGAGGGTAAATATGACATAACTGGAATATGTTTTACGCTACATATGCCATGTAACATATCTTTGCAAAGGTTATGATCTACTGAATATATTCATCCTATTTGTATGCATGTATCATTTTTATAACTGAAGTTATGAGCGTTGGCTCTATGCTTGTATTTAAAGTGTTTGCTGTAGGAAGCACATAAGGCAGATTTGGTCAACATAGTGTGAAGGGGTTATTCAAGTAATTGGAAGTACTTAACTAGCAATAGACTTTGGGAGACACCAATCCACATCTGAGCTTTCCTGGGAATGTTCAAACGAACATGTAAACAATGGCTTCGGCCTGCAAAAAGCTGAATGGTTCATGGACATGTGACTTGCTCAGGTGGCTACAAACTCCATCTTGTTGCTGTGACTTTGCACAGAAGAACAAGGGGGCTTCCACCCACAGGAGAGAGAATATAAAAGGCCCTGGAAGCCTCTCCATTTTGTCTTCATCTGGCTCAAGAGATGGCGTCTCCACCCCAAAGAGATTCCTGAAAGAAACTGGAACAAAGGACAGTAACTATGGGGGTGTGGGTGATTGCTGGACCCAGGCTATAAACTACAATGTTGGTCTGAAAAGGATTGGGCCCAGACTAGGAAGGATTCCAGTCTGTGAAAGAAGCTTATTGGAACATCTCTAAGAGTGAGATTTCATCTGTAATCAGTTTCTTAATGTATTAGGCTTAGGCATGCGTGTTTTGTTTGATTTTGCTTGGTAACTTACTTTGTTCTGTCTGTTATTACTGGAAACCACTTAAATCCTACTTTTTATACTTAATAAAATCACTTTGGTTTATTAATTAACCCAGAGTAAGCGATTAGTACCTGGGGGAGCAAACAGCTGTGCATATCTCTCTATCAGTGTTATAGAGGGTGGACAATTTATGAGTTTACCTTGTATAAGTTTTATACAGAGCAAAACGGATTTATTTGGGGTTTGGATCCTATTGGGAACTGGGTGTCTGGGTGCTGGAGACAGGAGTACCTGCTAAATCAGTTAAAGCCTGCAGCTTTGGGGGTGTGGTTCAGATCCTGGGTCTGGGTTGCAGCAGGCTAGCATGTCTGGCTCAACAAGGCAGGGTTCTGAAGTCCCAAGCTGGCAGGGAAAATGGGTTCAGAGGTAGTATCAGCACATCAGGTGGAAGTCCCAAGGGGGTCTCTCTAACCGAACCCGTCACATCACTGGAGATTTTGAAGAGCAGGTTAGACAAACACCTGTCAGGGAGGGTCTAGGAGATAATACTTAGTCCTGCCATGAGTGCAGGGGACTGTACTAGAAAACTTCTCCAGCCTGGTGCGTTCCAGTCCTGTGATTCTATGACAGAATCTCCCCTGTTCCCATGCCACAGTCTGAAACTGGAAGCAGGACCCATTGACTATGGAATAAACTGTCTGAAATTATTCGTCTCTCTGTTAAGCTGCTTAGTAGAGAGCTTTGTAACTTGGTTAATGAAAGCTATATAAGGGATGAGGAAAAGGGCCTTGGGGTGCTGGCCCTAAGTCCCTTTATAGATTACATGCCCAATAAATGCATTCTCTGCCTTGTCTCCTTTCCTAGGTGCCCTGGGCAGAATTGATATCAAGCAGCCTGTCACTGCAGAATCATCTGGTGGAGGAGACCTGAACCTGACTTGCACTCACCCCTCAATTACAGAGTGGTGAGATTACATCATCATGCACATCTGGGATGGTGATCTGTGGCTGCAAAACTTTCAGATGAAGAAAGCCACTTTGAAGGGACTGTGTGCTGAGCTCACCCCTACCCTGCGGCACAAGGACAGGAGAATGAGAGCTGCCCTGCTGGTGGGGAAGTGTATGGTGATCGCTCTGTGGAAGCTGGCTACTCCAGCCAGCTACCGATCAGTCACTAACCAGTTTGGAGTGGGAAAGTCAACTGTTGGAATCATGTTGTGGGAAGTGTGCAGGGCCATTAATCGCATCCTGCTCAGAAGAACTGTGACTCTGGGTAACATTCATGACATTGTGGCTGGCTTTGCACAAATGGGTTTCCCTAACTGCGGAGGGGCGATACATGGCACACATATTCCAATTCTGGCACCAGACCACCTAGCCACTGAGTACATTAATCAGAAGGTGTATTTCTCGATGGTTCTCCAGGTGCTTGTGGATCACCGTGGATGTTTCACGGACATTAATGCAGGCTGGTCTGGATAGGTGCATGATGCATGCGTCTTTCAGAACACAGGCCTGTTCAGGAAGCTTCAAGCCGAGACTTTCTTCCCAGACCAGAAGATCACCGTAGGGGAAGTCAAAATGCCTGTTGTGATTCTGGGAGATCCCTCCTACCCCTTGATGCCATGGCTCATGAAGCGAGACACGGGGAGCCTTGACAGCAGCAAGGAGCGGTTCAACAACAGGCTGAGTCAGTGCAGAATGACTGTGGAGTGTGCCTTTGGCCGTTTAAAGGCCCACTGGTGATGTCTGTATGGGAAGCTGTACCTGGCCGATGACAACATCCCTATGGTTATAGCAGCGTGCTATACCCTGCATATTATTTGTGAATGGAAGCATAGGCACTGACTCTGTGGGTGCTCCGGGGCTGGAGCACCCACGGGGGAAAATGAGTGGGTGCTCTGCACCCACTGGCAGCCAAGCTCCCTGCCCTGCCCCACCTCATCCTCCTCCCTCTCCCCTGAGCACGCCAAGTCCCTGCTCCTCCCCCTCCCGCCCTCCCAGCACTTCCTCCCCCATCTAAAAGCTGTTTGGTGGCACTTAGGACTTTCCGGGAGGGAGGAGGAGAAGCAGGACATGGCGCGCTCAGGGGAGGAGGTGGGGCAGGGGTGGGGACTTGGGGGAATGAGGGTGGGGCTTGGATGGGAAAAGGCCGGGTGGGGTGGGGACTTTGGGGAAGGGGTGGAATGGGGGTGGGGAGAGGGTGGTGCAGGGGCGGGAAGAGGCGGGGCAGGGGTGGGGTCAGGAGCGGGGGGTTGAGCACTCACCGGGCAGAGGGGAAGTCGGCACCTATGAATGGAAGGGAGAAAGTTTCACTCAGGCCTGGAGCACTGAGTCTCAGCAGCTGGAGGCTGAATTTGAGCAGCCAGAGACCAGGGCATTAGAGGGGCACAGCATTGGACTGTGAGGATTAGGGATGCCCTGATGCTGCAATTCAATGCTGAAAGCCAGTAATGTTTGGTGCCATGCCCAGGAGTGCAGTGGTTGTAATGCTAGTAGGCATCTATGAGTGCTCCGTATGACGTACTGACTAGCAGTGCTTGTTGCTTTCCTGGGCTATGCTTGCTTTCACTTAATGCAATAAAGAATGTTTCCAAAACAAAATAATTCATTTATTTAAATGCCATGACAGATCTGTGCTGTGTGGGAGGAGGGAAGGACGGCGGTGAGTGGGAGATTGGAGCATTCACAGATTTGCATATGTCCAGGTACCTTATTCAGCCTTGCTGTCTGGAGTGCCATGCAATGGGTGCTGCACTTCAGGCTGGCTAACCTGCACTGGGAGTGGGGTTGAGAGTAGTGGGTAATGGTGGGAATCTGCAGGGCTGGACCGTGAAGTGGCAGGTGTGGGAGGCAGCAGGTGGCGAGAGAGGAAAGGCTCGTGGCCAAACTGTGCTGGCGGTGACCTGGGGGCACAAGTGAAAGAGTTTTGGGACACTGGCTGCAGGGGAGGGCAGGCATGGAGCTGCTCAATACGCAGTGCTAGGAGCGCCTGGATCGATTCCGCTTGGTGCTCCATGATGTTTAGGAGCCGCTCCGTGTTCTCCTTCCATTCCGTCACCTTGCTGTACCACCAATCCTGCATTTTTCTATTCTCAGCAATGGCCTGCTGCATAACTTCATGCAGCAGGTCCTCTTTACTGTTTCGAGGCCACTTCCTGAGTCTGCGCAGCCGTTCAGCCGGTGATAAAAAGGACGACTGGGATGCCAAGGTTGCCTCTGTGAAGGGAAAATGCAACATTTTACAGAGGCACCATTGTTAACACTAGACCAGGGGTCAGCAACCTTTAGCACGCGGCTCCCCAGGGTAAGCACCCTGGCGGGCCTGGCTGGTTTGTTTACCTGCCGCTTCCGCAGGTTCAGCCGATCGCGGCTCCCACTGGCCGCGGTTCACCGCTCCAGGCCAATGGGGGCGGTGGGAAGCGGCGACCAGCACATCCCTCGGCCCGCGCTGCTTCCCGCTGCCCCCATTGGCCTGGAGCAGCAAACCGCAGCCAGTGGGAGCCACGATCGGCCAAACCTGTGGATGCGGCAGGTAAACAAATTGGCCCAGCCCACCAGGGTGCTTACCCTGGCGAGCCGTGTGCCAAAGGTTGCCGATCCCTGCACTAGACAGAGCAATGATACAGCTGGTCTTAAACACACGCACAATTCACATATCTATCACAACTGGCTGTCCCAAGGCGAGCAAACATAAGCCACAAGACCCCCAAAATGGTGAGTAACCTCAGAGGCCAGGGCAGGGTGGATTTGATTTAAATCAAATTGATTTAAATCATGATTTAAATCACTAGTCAGTAAGATTCGATTGAATCGTGGTTTTCTACATAAAAGTGCATTCTTCTTGGTTGTTATAACCGTAATACATATTCTTCACAACTCAGAGATAGATGTAGGTTTCATTTTTAGAAGGTACACACTATACATTTTTAAACAGTGATTTATTTTGAAAACTTTTCAGATTAGTTTTACAGCTATAGCAGAAAATGAATGATTGTTTGGTTATTTCATTTACCAAAGGTAATTGAAGCAGATATTTATGAAGTCATTGGGAGGTGAACTATCTCCAATTCAACAGGTTAATCATTAATATTTGGAGAATTTTCTTGCCAGGCTGTACTGGGAGGAGAACGTCACCAGACAGATATTTAAATTGTTTTATTTAACTAAAACAACAATGGTATGTATTCTGGATTTTTTTCTTCAACAGCAAACATATAATATTTTAACAAAACAAACATGAATTTTTGAATTTAGGTAAACATTCAGGTTTTTTAAAATCATGTTTGTTTTTGTGGAAATTGTTTTTAACTAAAATAGTAAATGAAATATTTTAAACAAAAAACAAAAATTAAATCAACTATGTCAGCCAGGTCAACATGAGAAACTTAAAATATTGGCTTCTGCAGCTAAGTTAGTCGCCTTCATCTTCATTTTCCTGTTTGTTCATAATCTGGAAAAGAAAAACAAGCTTTCCTGCTTTTTCAGGTCCCAAACGATAATGAACTAGTCCAAAGGAAGAAAATACCTTTAGGTGAGCTGGCCTTACAGCAAACCCTGCCAAGTGCGCTGTAGGGTTTACGGAGGCCAAATATCTTGGCTACATTGTGGGAAAAGGTCTGGTAAAACCCCAAGTGAACAAGTTAGAGGCCATCCAAAATTGGTCCCGACCAAGTCACAAGAAACAAGTTTGGGCATTCCTAGATGTGGTGGGGTATTACCGATGATTTATCCCCCACTTTGCCACAAGGGCAAGCGCCATGACAGACCTAGTGAAGGCCCGTGGACCTGATCTGGTGAGATGGTCTGACACAACGGAGGAAGCATTCACAGACCTACGGACTGCCCTCTGCAGTAACCCCGTACTGATAGCCCCAGATTTCACCAAGGAATTTATCCTGCAGACGGATGCATCGGAAGTAGGGTTGGGGGCCGTCCTATCACAGATGGTCGGGGAGGAGGAACACCCAATTCTCTACCTCAGTAGGAAACTCCTTCCGAGGGAACAAAAATATGCAATGGTTGAGAGGGAGTGCCTTGCCGTAAAATGGGCCATGGAAACATTGCGCTATTAACTGCTTGGGCGCAGATTTGTCCTCGTGACCAACCATGCCCCTCTTCAATGGATGCAGCGGAACAAGGAGAAGAATGCAACGGTGACCAGATGGATCATATCCCTCCAACCTTTCCAGTTCCGTGTGCAACACAGAGCAGGGAGCCGTCACGGCAATGCCAATGATTTGTTACGTGTGCACTGTCTGGCGTCCCAAGCTGCCCAACCCCTTGGTGTTGAGCAGGGGGGAGGGATATGTGACAGACCCAGACTAGTGGGGTACAGGAGTCTGGTAGAAGGCAAATATACTGGCCACTGGATGAACAATTTTCTGTTCCCTGAGTGACCAGAGAAGGGGCTGCCCTAGAGCAATCAAGAACCTGCTAGAACCAATTAAGACAGGCAAGCTAATTAAGACACCTGGGCCAATTAAGAACTTACTAGAATCAGTTATGGGAGGCAGGCTAATAAGGACACCTGGTTTAAAAAGCACCTCCCATCAGTTAGTAGGGGTGTGTGCAAGGAGCAGGGAGGAGAAGGCATGCTGCTGGAGGACTGAGGAGTACAAGCGTGATCAGGCTTCAGGAGGAAGATCCTGCAGTGAGGATAAAGATGATGCTGGGGGGAGGCCATGGGGAACTAGCCCAGGGAGTTGTAGCTGTCACACAGCTGTTACAGGAGACGTAGACAGCTGCTATCCACAGGGCCCAGGCTGGAACCCGGTGTAGCGGGTGGGCCCGGGTTCCCCCCATTCCCCCAACTCCTGATCGGATACAGGAGGAGTTGACCTGGTCTGTGAGCAACACCAGAAGGGAAGGTCTAACTTGGAAAGGGATCTGGCTTGTCCCCGACCCACTACATGGGACAACAGAGACTGTGGAGATTGTTCTCCATTTCCCACGTGCTGGCTGGTGATAAGGTTAACTGAGTGTAGGCAGGTTTGAGCCTCTAGCAGAAGCGGCCAAACTGAGGGCTGCCGGGAACTTCTGAGGTGAGAAAATCCTCCAAAAAGTGCAGGACCCACCAAGGTAGAGGAGGAACTTTGTCACACTTTCTTTAAAATGTCATCAGTGAACATATATTTCTTGAATGGTTCACCCTTAGCTCTGAAGTTCATTATAGTTGGCATTATGGAGGGATGATTGCTGGATGCCCATATCATAGCCAACTCCTCTTCTTCAGAAGTTAGGTTTCACCCTGGTACCGAGTATTGAGAATATTTGCAAGAAAATGAGCTGAAGATAGTGCTTGTCCCATTCGTTTTTTTAATGCTTATAATTTAACTCTGTCATTGCATAGTTCTCTTTTTAAGATCTCACTCAGTTCCTTCCAAATTTCAACAGAATCAGCACTAAAACAGCTATTTCCCTGCATTTTGTTCAAGGCTACAGAAATAGGCTTCAGGGTACTCAGCATGTGTTCAACATTTCTCTTAAGCCCAATGTTGAGAACTTTGGCTGTGACAGTGCCATCTATTTTTTCACGATTTTGTTCACAAACTGTCATCAGATTAGGTCAGTTCTTGATATAGTGCTCAAAACAGTCCACTACTGAGTTCCATCGCACGTCTTGTGGGAGAGTTAGTTTGGTTCCTCACACTTTTTTCAGAGCAGCTGCTGCAAAGTGGTTGGTACGGAAGTATTTTGCAATTTCAACATTAGCCTCTATTTCTGGAACACTGAAGTCTTTAGTGTTTAATCTAAACACTAGATCTAAACACAGTAGATGATTAATCTAAATCATCTACTGTGACTCTGGTGTTATCCGGACTGGTGATCTGCTAGGCCACTCCAATCCTTGACTCTGGGAGCCAGCCTTACCCTGCTCTGCTGTGAGAACCCCCATTCCTGGGCTGTTCACGCACAGCCTCTGCCATGTAAACTGCTCCCTGCTACTTGCAAGTGAATGACACTAGCCAATATCTCAGGTCTCAGACACAACGTTAGGAACCTCCGTCTTGCAGTGTCCAGTTGTGCCCACTGTACACTGCAAGCTTATATAAATTCGTCAGTTTAACAAATAAATTGATATGTACCAGGTTTGTTATCCCAAGGGAAGCCTCTGACACACTTCAAATCAAACGCACTGCTTCAGGTAGAATAAACAAACACATTTATTAACTGTAAAGATAGATTTTAAGTGATTATAAGTCAAAGCATAACAAGTCAGAGTGGTTACCAAAATAAAATAAAATATAAGCACACAGTCTAAGCTCTCAACCCTATTAGACTGGGCAGCAACTAGATTAAGCAGTTTTTCTCACCCCACTGGATATTGCAGTCCTTAATATACAGGTTTGCTCCTTAAACCTGGGCCAATCTCCTGTGTTGGAGTCTTGTCTTCTCAGTGTCTTGGTTGTTTGCAACATAGATGGGGGCAGGAGAAAGGCCCAGTATGTGTCCACTCTGTCTGTTTTATACCCTCAGTCCATGTGCTTGGAAAACACAAGTCCAGGCATGTCTGGGGGCATTGCTGAGTCTCCAGGCCAGGTTGAGCAGCAATCCCCCTGGTGTGGCCTCATGCAGGTGAGTCATTGCATTGTAGCTCCCTTGCTGGACAATGGCTGTTGATGGTTGTTTGACACCCGCCCGGGCGTTGATTACTCTCCTTGCTGTTGCCTCCGGGGAGCTAATATCTGGCACATTCCCCAAATTACAGCATGTTTTAGTGACAACCATACTACACAATTCTCATAACTTCATATGCATTAAAGATATGCATATATGGATAGAGAAATGATTTCAGCAGATCATAATCTTTCCCCGATACCTTACAAGGCCTGCTTTATATGTAAGATCACGATTATATGAAAATGAGGAATATGAAGATTACAGCACACTCCCCCAAGGTATAGAATATCAAATCTATACAGAAGCCTCTGGAACCCCATAAGATTGGGTCCCTAATCCATGAACTATTGGAACTCATTTACAAAACTTTTCTTAAACATTACATGAATACACTGTCTCATACTATAGAATTAGAATTTATAATCCCTATTCCATGATGAGATATCTTTGAGCTATAGTGTATCTTAATTAAAACTATCTTTATATAGGTTTTTTCCTCAAAAAGCATTTTATCAAAAAAATCCAATTTAAATAACAAAATATGATTTTTTTATATATTTTTAAAAAATCATTGATTTTTATCCACCCTGGGCCAGGGGAAGTCATTGCTCAGGGACCGTGTGTCATGGGGAGAGCTAACACTGCAGGGGGGCCTTATACTCAACACTGTCCACACATTTTCCACAGGCTGTGTTCATCATTCAAGATATCTCACTGCTGAGGGTGAGCAGGGAAGCAAGTCAGGGTCTTCTGCAAGCCTGAGGCTTTCCCCCTGGCCCTTATGCGGCTTCCCTTTCTGCAGCAATGGTCCTGCCACCCCTGACAGCCCAATGGTGCGGGAGTGTTACCCTTAATGGGACAATGAACACAGCAGCGTTGCCAAGGAACCTAAAGAATCGGATTGCCCGGTATCTGCATGAGACCTTTGATGAGATCTGTGAGGCCGAATGCCAAGATGTGAGAGATGCATCAACGCCCTGTTCTGCCTCTAGGCACCGCTCAGACCCAAGCCTGCTTTCTGCAACACTCCTCACCCCCCAACCCCCTCACCCAACAACTCGCTTACCAGGTGCCTACTCTGATCTTTGCGATTCCCCAAGTTCCAGCTGCTGCGACTGTCTATCCTCCTCTGGGGAACAAAAGAGCTCCTGGCTGCATGCATCTATGGATGGCAAGTCATCCTCTGGCTCTGCACCCTCCTCCTCAGCATCCTCGCTCCTGATTTCCTCCTGCTCAGCGCTCTCTGGGCTGGCACAGCCCCCGGAGTGTCCAGAGGGCTGTTCGCAGCGGAGGTGGGGTTGCCCCCAAGTATCACATCCAGCTCTTTGTAGAACCGGCAGGTCATGGGTGAAGCAACGGAGCGGCACTTTGCCTCCTGTACCTTGTGGTAGGCATTCCGCAGCTTCTTCACTTTTACCCCGCACTGCACGGTGTCCCGGTCATGGCCCTTTCTGGTCATGGCCCTTGATATCTGTCATTAGGTATCATAATTCCTATGGCTGGAGCACAGCTGGGACTGGACAGCCTCCTCTCCCCAAACGCTGAATAGGTCTAGCACTTCGGCATTGCTCCATGCTGGGGATCGCCTGGCATGTGGAAACATGGTCGACTGGAAAGATTCGCTGAGACCACTCCATGCCTGGCTGAGCAAACATGAAGGGGACTTTCAAAATTCACAGAGAATTTAAAGGGTGGGTCTGATGGTTGGTCACCTGAGGGCAGGGCAGTAGAGTTCAAACTGATGACCAGAGTGGCTAGGACAGGAATTGTGGGACATGTTCCAGAGGCCAATCAGAGCACATTAATAGACCAGGGCATCCACACTGGCACCGCAGTGCTTTGGCTTGGGCGCAGAAAGCTCTATGCCTCTCGTGGAGGTGGATTACCAGGAGCGCTCCAGCCATTGAGTCCAGGTGCTCTAAATGCCTTGCCAGTGTCTACACCTCAGGAATTATAGTGCCCGGGTCTGATTTAATGCGTTCCAACTTGCCAGTGTAGACAAGGCCTTAGCCATGTCACTCATGGTGCAGTAGTATATGGCAGAGTTGCTCAGCTCACTGGAGCTTTTCTTCAGGTGGAAGCTCTTCTCCTGTTTGTCGGGTGTGGCGAAGAACCCTCGCTGACTCCTTCTCTCCTCCTCATCCGATGCTTCATATGGTGTCAGCAAGAGGCGAGGGGCTTCATTTGGGTGCTGCTCATACAACCAGAGCCTTGGAGACTAGCTAGGGTCATAGGTGCTATCAAGGCTGTTTTCCCACTCTGACATTTCGAGTGCAGAAGGTGGGAGCCCGTAAAAGACCTTAGAAGTACTTGCCACTAAAGGCTTGCCTTAAAACTCCCCAAGGTTACAGATTCCCTGGCCTTGGACTGGTATCACCACCCAAATGCCAAAACCCCTTTGAGAACCCAGGAAGGCGCATTTGGGAATTCCTTCTTGGGAGGTCCCCCAAGCTCTTTTAACCCTCCCTCTGGAGAGAACTTGGAAAAACCAACTGTTGATATCAGCTGTGCATGAACCTTTAATTTCTTAATTCTTTTAGTAGCTGGCTGTGTGATCTTAGACATGTGCACACAGAACCTCCACCTTCTAGGACACAGGAATCAGATCATGTTCTTAAAAGAGTGATCCTTAGTAAACAAAAAGAAAACAGGTCTGGCAAAACATCGCTTGGTTACTAGGTGTTATAGAGCAACTAAAAATAAAGTTTAAAGACACAGAGAATTGCTTCCCTGCGATTCAGCTTGGAAAGTTACAGTACAAGGGGGAAGTTACATATGCTCAGCACAGAGAAGTCCAACAAACGCAAAATAAAGAAATAACCTATCACGTCTGACTAAACAGTCCCTGTTCTACTTACATATTTGTGGTTCAAGATTTAGTTCCTTCCTAGGCATGGATTTCGCTGGATTCTCCATGCCTTGCTGCCTGTGCTTGTTTCCCGAGCCCAAAAGCAGAATTCCAGGGTGGTCAGCACGTCTGTGAATGCCACAAGCAATCTCACGTTGCAGCTATTATGCATGGCAACATCATCATCCGACTCCTCTTCATCACTTTGTAGTTTAAGGCCTTCCCACAAGCCTCAGCAGCAGAAGGGGAAGAGGTGCTTTGTGGGATAGCTGCCCAGAGTGGACTGCTCTGAATGGTGCTGCAAGTGCTGCAAGTGAGTTCACGCTATTGCGCGGGCAGCTGACAGTGTGAACACACAGCAGCGCTTTCCCTGCTGCTGTCTCTGAGGGCTGCTTTAACCCCCAGTGCTCTACATCTGCAAATGTAGAGATAGCCTAAGTCTACACTAGAAAGTTCCACCTCCAGCCTAGCACTTTAAACCAGTCAAACTTGCTGCACTCAGGGTGTGTTTTTTCACACCCCTGAGCCAGCGAGTTAGAGCACTTTAATTTGCCAGTGTAGACATGGCCACTTTGCAACCAGCCCAGGGTCGTTGCACAAAAACTCGCTGTGGGAAGAGGAGGCGGCACTAAAGATGTGTGGGTTAGAGCCCCAGAGGAATAGACTTTGCACAGCGCCATTGGAGTCAGTGAATCCCATCCCCAGGGTGTGGGAATATGCACAGCTCCATTGGAGTCAGTATCAGGGGGTAGCCGTGTTAGTCTGTATCTACAAAAACAACAAGGAGTCTGGTGGCACCTTAAAGACTAACAGATTTATTTGGGCCTAAGCTTTTGTGGGTAAAAACCTCACTTCTTCAGATGCATTCAGAAGTGAGGTTTTTTACCCATGAAAGCTTATGCCCAAATAAATCTGTTAGTCTTTAAGGTGCCACCGGATTCCTCTTTGTTTTTGTGGATACAGACTAACACGGCTACCCCCTGATACTTGAGTTCCTCAAATGTTTTCAATCGGCGAGGAACTGCATGGGAGTCAGCTGAGCTACACGGGTTCATATCAGCGGAAGATCTGAGCCACTACAATAGGACATTGGGGTCTCTACAAAGTTGAAATGTTCCACATTCCTAGAGGAAACAGAATTTTTCAACAGTTTCTGCCTCGGATAACTTCCCTTGTGTCTATTGTGTGAAGGTTTTGCTGGTTTCAGAAATGCAGTGATCCAGAGAAAGGTGAAAGACACTCTGGAGTGGGTAGTTATGAGGTAACTTCCCTTATAGGAGGTTCCCCCCTACCCGTTTGAAATTATATGTAGATTTATGTCTTGAAGGATTTCCTTCACCTTCCAAATTTTAAAGTCCTTTTAAAGTAAATTCTGAAAGTTTTATTAGAAATCTCTAATAATGTTCCAAGGTTTATTTATCCTGGCATGCTGCTGCCCTCACTTGTATATCTGGTGGCAATGAATTCCAAAGGGTCGTCGGCTAACTGGATAATGAATTTCCATGTCACATTTACCAGGTTAGATAAGATTTGTTCAAGGAAAATCTACCACTTATAGACCAACCTATCCACCTTCAACTCAAATGTTTTTCCACTTAAACCTGTCAATGTGGAAGCTGGAAATCCACACAGTTACAAATGGACATTAAATGCTTTCAAAAGGCAATAGGGCAGGAGACTATTAGGTATAAATGGAATAGATTTGCAAAAAATGGTGAGATTTACCAGATAGCTGAACAACTCCTTATTATCTGGATACATTTGGGAATAAGATTGAAATAGCCGGGACATGTATGAAGAATGAAGCCAAAACATCTGCCAATGGCCACATACCTTTCGGCAGTTCTAAACGGGGCTAGATGATAGAGAAAGTGTATGGGATTTAGCAGCATACAAAACGTGTAAAAACTGGCCTAGAAAAGACAGGAATAGTGCAGCCACGTCTGTACCCTGTGTGACATTTGATTGTGAATTCTTCCTGCACTTTCAGACTAGAATCTTTTCTTCCCAATTCTTCAGTACAGTTTAGCTAGCTATACAGGGGCTTGGTGTAGCTCAAATGATTCCCGGGGAACTACACTGATTTACTCCAGCTGCGGCATTGACCCGAATTCATTTTCCATAATAACAGGCAGATTGTGCCGCTCTTAAACATGCGATAATCCGACTGGAGTAAAGATAAGAAAAACACTCTGAGCGGTTTAGGGAAAATGTCCCCACTTTCCCCACAAGGGGCCGCTGTTTTACCACTGACTCGCCTCTCGGGCAGAGCTGTCACAGGCTGGCAGTTCAGATCCCCGCTGTGTAACGTGGTCTCGGATCCCCCCGACCCGCAATTTCTCCTCCCCCTTCCCCTCCAGGTCTGTGCAGCAGCCAGAGAGCCGAGTGCGGGGGCAGTACCGGACTGCCAGCGTGGTTAGCACCAGTCACTCAGCAGAGGAGACCAGCGCCAGTAAGCAAAGAGCTGCCTATGTATTAATTAAGGCATCTCCTCCCTGAGTAAAACCTCCCCCTCCCAGCTCCTCCTCACAGCTGGGCAAGGCGAGGAAGAAGCTTCATTCTTGGGCTGTGGAACGAAAATTCTATCCCACTTCATCCCTGAAATATGTTCCTCCCCTGGGTGTCTGTTCTTACACTACTTCCGATTCTCGGTGAGTAGCGTGTCTGCATCATTTCAGCTCTGTATGGGGCCAGATGGTCATCTGGTGTAAATGGCCATAACTGAACTGCAGTTGCGTCAAGTTCCAGGCGATGCGGTGTTAGCCCTACTTTCTTTTTGTAACCATTTGTTTATAAACCTTCCCCTCCCTCCAGTCTCTGGATGCTTGGGTGGTAGATAAGCATTGCAGGTTCAAGCCAAGAGCCGTCTGTGTGTCTATGTAAACTTCTATTTTTTCCCCAGAAGGTGCTAATGGAGAGTCAGTGACACAACCTGATGACCCAGTGACTGTATCCCAAGGGGAACCAGTGCTGCTGAAATGCACCTATAACACTTCCTATGGTACTCCTACGCTCTGGTGGTAGGAGCACTACCCAAATGAAGCCCCTCGCCTCTTGCTGGGAGACTATGAAGCATCCAGTGATGAGGAGAGAAGGAGCCGGCGAGGGTTCTCCGCCACACCAGACAAACAGGGGAAGACCTTCCACCTGAAGAAAAGCTCCAGTGAACTGCGCGACTCCGCCGTCTATTACTGCGCCATGCGCGACACAGTGATTGCACCCAGCAGGGTCGCTGCACAGAAACCCGCTGGGGGAAGAGGAGGCGGCACTAAGGATGTGTGGGTCAGAGCCCCAGAGGAACAGACTTTGCAGAGCGCCAGTGGAGTCAGTGAATCCCATCCCCCGGGTGTAAATGTGCAGAGCTCCAATGGGGTCAACGGGCCAGACCCCAGACTGTTGGGACTGTGTGGAGCTCAGTGGAAGCAACTGATCCAGTTCCTCAAAATGCTTAAAATCAGCGAGGAATTGCACAGGAGTCAGCTGAACTGCACTGGTTCATATCAGCTGAGGATCCGAGCCACATTTGGGTCTCCAAAAAATTGAAATGTTCCATATTCCTAGAGGGAACAGAATATAAATCTCGATTAATTTTTCAACAACTTCTTCATTCCATAACTGCCCTTGTGTCTATTGTGTGAAGGTTTTGCTGGTTTCAGAAATGCAGTGATCCAGAAATTGAAGTGAAGTCAGGAAAGATAGAAATATTGGAATTACAGGTGTGGGACAGACCAGACAGCCGTCTAGCACAGTATTTGCTCTCTAGATTTATGTCTTGAAGAAGGATTTCCTTCACCTTCCAATTTTTAGAGTCCTTTTAAAGTAAATTCTTAAAGTTTATGTTTAAAATCTCTAATAATGTCCCAAGGTTTATTTATCCTGGCACGCTCACTTACATGGGCATGTCTACATGATGAAATTAGGTCAATTTTATAGAAGCCGATCTTTAGCAACCGATTTTATACAGTCGATGGTGCATGTCCCCACTTAGTGGATTAGGTCAGCGGAGTGCGTCCTCTATACCGTGGGTAGCATCAACTCATGGAGTGGGATAGCCACAGTCCTTGCTGCCCATTGGAATTCTGGGTTAAGCTCCCAATGCCTGATGGGGAAAAAATGTTGTCGCAGGTGGTTTTGGGTACATATTGTCAGTCTCCCTTTCCTACCTCCCAACTTGAAAGCAATGGCAAACAATCGTTTTCCACCTTCTTTCCTGGGTTATCCATGCAGATGCCATAACACTGCAAACATGAAGCTGGCTCAGCTGCACACTGCTTTTGTGAGCATTGCAAACACCTCACGCATTATCCTGCAGTATATGCAGAGCCTAGCTAGGCGCTGCTGGTGCGAGGAAGATTGTGAGGAGGACATGGGCACAGACATACCTGAAAGCACGGGATGTAGCAATTGGGACATCATGGTGGCAGTGGGGCTGGTTGATACAGTGGAATGCCAAATCTGGGCCTGGCAAACAAGCACAGGCTGGTGGGACCGCATAGTGATGCAGGTATGGGTTGATTCCTAGTGGCTGCAAAACGTTCTCATGCATAAGGCCACTTTCATGGAACTTTGTGAGTTGCTTTCCCCCACCCTGAAGCACAGGAATACCAGGATGAGACCTGCCCTGACAGTTGAGAAGCGAGTGGCGATAGCCCTCTGGAAGCTTGCAACGCCAGACAGTTACCAGTCAGTTGGGAATCAATTTGGAGTGGGCAAATCTACTGTGGGGGCTGCTGTGATCCAAATAGCCAACGCGATCACTGAGCTGCTGCTATCAAGGGTAGTGACTCTGGGAAATGTGCAGGACATAGTGGATGGCTTTGCCGCGATGGGGTTGCCTAACTGTGGTGGGGCAACAGAACACACACACCTATCTTGGCACCGGCCCACCTTGCCAAAGAGTACATAAACCTCAAGGGGTACTTCTCAATGGTGTTACAAGTACTGGCGGATCACAAGGGCCGTTTCACTGACATCAATGTGGGATGGCTGGGAATGGTGCATGATGCTCACATCTTTAAGAACTCCGGGCTGTTTGAACAGCTGCAAGAAGGGACTTTCTTCCCAGACCAGAAAATTACTGTTGGGGACATTGAAATGCCAATAGTTATCCTTGGAGACACAGCCTACCCTTTGCTCCCATGCAGGGCCGACGAGGGGGGGCGGGGGAAGCCAGTACAAATTACCGGGGCCCGGTGGTCCGGAAGGGAGCCCGGGGCCCAGCTTCCCCGGCTTCCTCCCCCTCTCGTCAGCCCTGTTTAGCCGGTCCACCCTTGCTGGGGGGCCCAAAATTTTTTTTTCACCAGGGCCCGAACCTGCTCTCGGCAGCCCTGCTCCCATGGCTCATGAAGCCATACACAAGCAGCCTGGACAGGAGAAAGGAACAGTTCAACCATAGGCTGAGCAAGTGCAGAATGGTGGTAGAATGTGCCTTTGGATGTTTAAAGGGGCGCTGGTGCAGTTTACTCAGTAGGTTAGACATCAGCGAAAGCAATATTCCTATTGTTGTTGCTGCTTGCTGTGTGCTCCATAATATTTGTGAGAGTAAGGGAAGAGACGTTAATGGCGAGGTGGGAGGTTGAGGCACATCGCCTGGTGACCAATTTTGAGCAGACACCAGGACAATTAGAAGAGCACACTGAGGCGCGCTGTGCATAGAGAGGCTTTGAAAAACCGTTTCATAACTGACCAGGCTACGGTGTGACAGTTGTGTGTGTTTGTCCTTGATGCAAAGCCGCCCCCTTTCGTGAATGTACTTCCCTGTAAGCCAATTCTCCCCTCCCCCTTTCGACCACAGCTGGCACAGGAAATAAAGTCCCTATTGTTCTGAATCCATTCATTCTTTATTTATTAAAAAATACTTGAGATCACTGGCAATCCTGACTAGTAAAAGGAAGCCCGGGTGTACAAAGGGTTTGATAACGGGCGGAGGGAAGGGGGTGGAGGGAAGGACAAGACCAAATTGTTTATTGTAAACACACTACAAATCAAAGCAGTTTGAATGACAGCCTTCTGTTTCTTGGGCCATCCCCTGGAGTGGAGTAGCTGGGTGCCCAGAACCTCCCCACCCCCGTGGTCCTGGGTGTCTGGGTGAGGAGGATATGGAACTTGGCGATGAGGGCAGGCGGTTACACAGTGGGTGCAGCGGGGGTATGTACTCTAGTTTCCTTTCCTGCAGCTCCACCAGATGCCTCATCATGTCCCTTCGCTCCCCCATTGGCCTCAGCATCTCCTGCGTGTTCTGATCACACTCACTGTATGCTTTCCTGGCCTCTGCCACCGAATGCCTCCATGCATTCAGCTGTGCCCTATCAGTGCGGGAGGACTGCATGAGCTCTGAAAACATGTCATCCTGAGTGCGATAACCTCAAGGCTGGAGTTGATGCAGGGAGCATAGAAACATTTGCAGCTGCAGGGGGAATAAAAAGGGAGAGTAGATTTTACAGAAGATACATTTCTGAGAACAAAAGGGAGCCTCTTTCACAGTGAATCAAGCAATTCACAGCAAACAGCACATGTGCTTTAGGTACAAGGTCACATTTTGCCTTTTAAATTGAGCACCTGCCGGTCTGGTGACACATCACACACGGCTGGGCAACAGAATTCGGTTTGCAGGCAGCCATGGTAATCCAAAGGGTATGTTGGGTTGGCTTCTTCCACCTTCATAACATGTGGGAATGGTTTCAAACTGCTGTACCCTCCTTTTCCATAGCAACCAATGCTGGTCGTGTTTGCCGTTTAAAAGGAGGGGCTGCAGTTTTGGGGTGGATGTGCACCACGTGCACTGCCAGTGTGGATTCCACACGCACACCCCTTCCCCCCAGCATGGCTATTCTCCAAAATGATTCCTTCTAGCCATGCGCAAGCAGCCCATCGTGATCAGGGTCATAATGTGTTGGGGATCAGCTAACAGAGTGGATCACTGCTCTATTACAAAACTTTCCCTATTTCAACCAGGTGTCCATGAGTGATATCACCCTCATGAGATTGAGAAAGCAAAATAAGGAGAGCATGCTGCAGGAATGTGCCCAAAATCCAGCACCATTTGCAGCCGTGCTTTGTGCTGCAATGATTCCAGACTACTTGCTGTTGACTTGGCATGGTAAAGTGTCCTACCGTGGAGAACGGAATGAGGCAGCCCTCCCCATAAGTCTTCTGCAAAAGCTTTCAAAATACCTCCAGGAGAGCTTCATGGAGATGTCCCTGGATGATTCCCATTCCATCCCCGGACACATAAACAGACTTTTATGTAACCTTTCTGCCCCTCTGAGTTGGCAGCAACAAGGGCCGGGTTCAGTATCTAGGGGTTCCGTTTCAATAACGCAATGCAAAACCAGCTCAAGCCCCCACCCAGTGACTTGGGACAATTATATACCAGCCCCCGGGCACCTCTAGGAGGCAATACTTCCCCTCTCGCAAGCACGGAGTCTGAGTGTAGCAAAAGCCTTTTAATAAAGGAGGGAAACAATGCGGCATTATGTTGGGGAAACACCACAAACAGGATTCATAACACAAATCATAAGCAAAAGACCCACCTCCAAGTAAGTTTGGCAGTGTCCTTTTCCCCTCAGGTTCTTAAGTCCAATCACCCCAAAGTCCAACAACCCCAAAGTCTCTGTCCCTGGTCAGTGCCGCCCCAGAGTTCAAAAGTTTATCTGCAAAGTTTTACCCCCCCAGCCTGGGCGGAAATGGGGGGGGGCACAAGGGATGTTAAGGGGCATCTTACGTGGTCCAAGGCCGACTGCCCCACCTCTCCGTGGAGTTCTGCTGCAGCCTTTACCACGAATGGCTCCGCTCTACCAGCCGCTCCTCCAGCCGTCCCTGCAAACTGCTCAGCTCTGCCAGCCGCTCCACTCCACCAGCCTCCCATGAACCGCTCCAGCTGCCCTCGCAAATGGCTCAGCTCCGCTCTGTGCCGCTCCACTCACTCACTGTTCCATGGGCTGCTCCAACGGTCCCACAAACTGCTCAGCTCTGCCAGCTGCTTAGCAATATTTCTTCAGGCTCCCATACTTGTTAACACAGCACTCAGTGATCTCAGCTCAGCAATTTTCAGCTTAGTGATTTCAGCTTGTAGTAGGGGAGCCCCAGTGCTGGTACACCATTGGCCCAAAGTGAATTGAGTTCAGCAACTTCTAGCTAGACTCCTAATAGAAGCAAACTTAGCTCTACTATTCAACAGTAGAGAGAGGAAGTAGTGCAATCAATGTTCCAAGGCCTCAAAAGAGGCCCATACCATCAAGTACACATACCTGTCCCCAACCTCTCTCAATTCACTGGGTTTTGTAACTCATGCCCCTTGTCTAGCGAGTGCTACTTAATTACTGGTGAGTCCCTCTGTCATACAACAGTTCCACTGGCCTTGATTCACAGAATCAGGGTAACAACACTTTATTCTTCCTGCCCCAATAACAGAGAAACTGGGAATCCCACACCAGCCAAAGTAACCACTTTCAGTTGATGTTGTCCCAGACTAGGTGGGTGGGTGTGCCTATGCAAACAAGATCAGCCCCTGAAGTTCTTTTCCACCTTCGCCATAATTCACCACCAGATGTCAGGATAGAGCTTATCCTGACTCTGCTTACATTTAAAATAGCTGGACTGACTGCAAATGCATCCCAATTGTTCAGGGCATATCAAATATTAAACACAATTGCATTTAACCCAGGGCCGGCGCAACCCATTAGGCAACCTAGGCAGTCGCCTAGGGAGCTACGATTTGGGGGGTGGCGACCGCGGCGGTATTTCGGTGGCGGGACCTTCCGCCGCCTCTGTGGGGGGCGGCATTTTGGGGCGGGACCTTCCACCGCCTAGGGTGGCAGAAAAGCTGGCGGCGGTCCTGATTTAACCCCTGTAGTGTCATTACAAATGTTCACTCACCAGAGGTGCTTTCTCCACCTTCAGGGTCCGGGAACAATAGGTTCTGGGTGGGAATTGGCTCCAGTGTGAGGGGAAGGTCCTGACTGCCGGGGAGAACGGATTCTCCGCTTGCCTGCTGCACATTGCCCTCTTCCTCCTCCTCTTCCTCATCCACAAAATCCTCCTCCCTATTGCGTGAGACTCCCCCCTTGCAGGTGTCCATGGACAGGGGTGGGGTAGTGTAGGGTTCCCCCCCTAGAATGGTATGTAGCTGCTCATAGAAGTGGCATGTATGGGGCTCTGACCCAGAGCGACTGTTTGCCCCTTTGTCTTTTGGTAGACTTGCCTGAGCTCCTTAATTTTCACGCGGCACTGCTGTGTGTCCCTAGTGTAGCCTCTGTCCACCATGCCCTGTGAGATTTTTGCATAGATATCGGCATTTCCTCTGCTGGTTTGGAGTTCTGCTTGCACAGATTCTTCTCCCCACACAGCAATCAGATCCAGCGTCTCCCATTCACTCCATGCTGGAGCTCGTTTGCGACCCTGGGACTGCATGGTCACCTGTGCTGCAGAGCTCGCCATGCTAACCAAACGGGAAATGAAATTCAAAAGTTCCCAAGGGTTTTCCTGTGTGCCTGGCTAGTACAGCCGTGTTGAAAGTGCTGTCCAGAGTGATCACATAGGAGCACTCTGGGACACCTCCCTGAGGCCAATACCATAGAATTGCACAGTGCTGTGTCTACGCTACCTCAAATTCGATGAAACGTCAAACTTAGTGCTATGCCTCTCATCCAGGTGGAGCACAGCAGTCAATTTTAAGAGCCCTTTAGGTTGGCAGGACTGGCTGGGTGGTGTGGACGCATTCATTATAAAATCAACAGAACATGGCTTATTTCGACTGTCAAAGTTAGAAACAGAACTCACAATTTGTCAAGACCACTCTGTTTATTAGCACAGCGCTCTGCTAATACATTCAGATAATGTGAGCACCTTCCAAGACCCACACTACCTTATTTTATACAGATAAAAAGGACGCGAACTTAACAAGAGGACAAAGAAAGCAGAATTGACAAGTTTACCCGAGGCTAGACATACATATTCAATTTTCTTACTAACTTTTACAGATCTCCGGCTGATGTTCCACCATTAGCTTAAGTGGACTCATTGTTTATGCCTTAATGTTCCTTTTCCTGACACCTGTATTTCAGCATTCCTTATTTCTGCTTAAAGGTACATACAGCATTTCTTTAATCCATTCTATTTTTACAATATAATTCATTCTACTTTCACAATCCCTCCTTTTGGTCAAGCTACGCTATGACCAACAATTACTGGGTTCCACATATTAACCGTTCTTTATCTCTTTGTTCATCAGTGATATTGAAAATCATCATATTAGCACTCTGTTTTGGGGCAGTCACCTGGGTGGCATACCTTACACAATTCTGGATACAACAGGAGATTAAATGAAAACATACAAAAATCATTAGGATTCCAAACAGGATAGTCAGGGCTCCCTGAAACAACCAGTTTCCTATGCCAGAGAAATTGAACAGGTTACTTAGCCACTTCCATAAAGAACTCAGCTCTTCATGGGGAAGATATGCGATTTGTTCTAAGTGGCTAGCGCGATCTATTACCTCATTGGTGTCGTCAGGTATAAACACACAACATTCTTTTCCAATGAGAGCACAGGTCCCTCCTTTGGCCGCCAGCACTATGTCCAATGCCTGACGGTTTTGGAGGGCCATCTGTCGGACCGCCCGTTTCTTTGGCCAGGGCTTTTAAACTCTCTCCGGTTTCATTTGCCATTATTTCAACTACTGCTTGTAACCTCAGGAGCCTTTTTGCATGGTGTATTACTCCCCCTAGTGGGATAAGGGAACTGCCAATGGCCTCTTCCCAGGTTAAGGGGCTTATGTTATTTACATACCATTGGGCATCTGGTAAGTCCCTTCTTCTTCACCTGAAATTACGGAGGCGTTCTTGTGGGAAGGACCCTAGCACTCGGAATTGTGGGAAGAGTCGAGCGGGATAACAGATAGCTGACCAGTTAGCTGGTAACACAGTATAAGCTTTGGTCCCACAAACCCAATGATGGCCTGTTAAGGCCAGGAAAGGTTGGTTGCACCCATTTGTCACATAGGTGTCTGCAAAGGAGGAGTAATATCCTCCAAAGGGCACAGGGTAATTCTCCTTACGAGGAGTGGTGTTATTTGCATGGCATTGAATGATTGTATTCTTTTTACTAAGGTTACTGTAGGGGGAACATGAGATTGATTTTTCTGTTTGATCCCAGGTCGAGAGAAAATTCATATCCCCATACCCGGCCCGCCACTCTTTAGTTTTGTTCGAATAATCCCATACACCATTGGCCACAATATGCTGAAGGCAACGGCTTTTTCCCAGATCCAGCCCTGTCCCATTACGCACCCAACACCAATGACCTTTTCCCTCCACCACACTTATCCATTTAGATACATTTATTCCCACTGCTTCCCAAGTGTCATTGCTGTTCCATGTTTTGTTAAACGGACGAGGTCCTCCAGTGAGGTCTGGGGAACTGAGTGGGATTGCCAGGACAGGAACATCAGTTTGAGAGTGGGCTGGGATGTGGCTGCAGACCCAGCAATTAGAAATATTAAGGGTCTGAGCTATCCACACTTGCTGCTGGATAAAAGAATTGTCATCGTGGACTCCCCAGACCTTGAGACACCAGCAGCCGAGGAACAGGCGCCACCAGAGGCGCATGTTGGAGGCAAGGCCCTTCTGGTTCTGACAACCTCAACTGAGGGAACCGCAGTCACGGTTTTATGTCCACCAGGCAGCATGCGCTAGGCTCGCTACTGCTTCTTTTTTGGGGGCCTTGCTTTAGGTCATCGTCTGCTTCTGGCAACTCTTACGAGAGCATAGATTGTAAGGTATTGCAGGCTGTTCCTCTACGTCTTCTTCTGGAGTCAAAACTGACTCTGCATGGTCCTGAGGTGATGATTGGTTCGCTGGGGGTGGTGCCTTCTTACACTGCGAAGCATGTATCCACGCTGCGATGCCGGATAGTTTAACAGCCATCTGGGTAGTAAGCAGTACCTGATGAGGACCCTTCCACCGGGGCTCCAAGGCGTGTTTTCGATGGTGGTGCCTGTAAGGGGTCAGACTCACCCCTGCGACAACTCCTGCTGGTCGTCTGGGGAATCAGCTCAATTCATCCCGGAGCGCCCTCTGCAGGCTGGTGATCCGCCTTGTCCTTCGCACTGGCCCCCCGTGTCCCTCCCAGGACCCCGGTGCCCCTTGTTCTGGGTGCTGCCCCCTGACAGTACCCACACACGCTGGGTCTCCCCTCCCAGGGGAACCCCCACCCACTAACCCCGCCTCACCTCAGTATCAGGCTACTGCCAGTCATCGTCTAGCCCCACGCCCTGGGGCAGACTGCAGTATCAGCCTACTCATCACTGGCAAGGAGGGTTTGGACCTGCTGCCTTGGCCTACCCCTGGGCTGCCCTCTGCAACCCCCAGTACTCCTTGGCCTCCTACTAGGCCGCAGCCTGGGGCTTTCCCGGCTGGAGCTCCCCGGCTCCTCAGCCTTTCCCCAGCCCTGCTCCACTCAGGTACTCTGTCTCTGCTCCCTGCAGCCAGGCCCTTCTCTCTCTGAGTGCAGAGAGAGACTGCTGAGCTCCTGGCTCCCAGCCTCTTTATACAGGCCAGCTGAGGCCTGATTGGGGTGTGGCCCAGCTGCAGCTACTTCCCCAATCAACCTAGGTAGCTTTTCCTACAGCCCCAACCCTCTGCAGGGCTGGCTTTGACCTTTCCAAGGCAGGAGCGGGTGTCCACCCCGCTACAGCCCCCCCACTCAAGATCACCACCCCTGGGGGTAGGGGTGTCTCCTGGCCTGGACCAGTGGCCCGTGCGCCTCCAGAGCCACCCGCTTCTTCTCGGAGTCCTCTAGCCGCTTCCGCAAGTGGGACTCCTGCTCGACGACGGCCTCATACTCCTTAGTGAGGTCCACCACACTCGCTTTGGCCTCGCGGAGGGCCCTCTCCGCAGCCTCCAGCCACACACGTAGGCCAGACTCCCCCGAGCCCTCTTCCCTGAGAGTCTGGGTGCCTACTGCGACCCTCTCTATGACCACCTGGGTCCCGGTCTCCTGCGGGGCCCAGTCCGTCTGGGTCTCTCTCTCCATGACCGGCGTGGTGACGGTCTGGGTCCCAGCCTCTTGCGGGGTCCCCTCTGTCCCAGTCACCACCTCGGCCACGTTTGGTCCCACCGGGCCTACAGGCACCTCCTCTTGTCGCCCCTCAGTCCCTCTGAGGGGGCAGTGCCTCTTTAGATGGCCCGTCTCCCGGCAGCCCCAGCAGGCTTCCCACCTCTGGCCTGCCCAGGACTTCCTCTTGTCCCTTTGGGGTCCTGTCCACTTACCAGGACCGATGTGGACCTCTTGTGTTGGGCCTGGGCATGTCCTCCACACGTGGCCCAATCGCCCATAGGTCCAACAAGTCGGCCACCGCCTGGGTTGCTTCACCCGGCGAGCTGTTTTCAGGATCTCCACTCATCCCCACTGGGGTTGCGGCGCCCTGCCCCTACCCCAATAGGGACAGTCCCGTATCAAATGCCCCACCCGTTTGCAGGCGTAGCAAGTCCTGCGCCCCTTCACAGGCCTCCTGGCCTTGGTGCTCCACTTCCCGGCCGGCCGGCAGCTCCTCCAACACTCCTGCCGGAGGAGTTGTACTAGGGCCTTGTCAAGTCTGCTTCCCCACTTTGAACTTTAGGGTACAAATGTGGAGGCCTGCATGAAAACTTCTAAGCTTAACTACCAGCTTAGATCTGGTCCGCTGCCACCACTCTCGATGCTAATTCCCTTCCCTGGGTAGCCTTGAGAGACTCTTCACCAATTCCCTGGTGAATACAGATCCAAACCCCTTGGATCTTAAAACAAGGAGAAATTAACCATCCCCCCTCCTTCCTCCCACCAACTCCTGGTGGATCAAGATCCAACCCCCTTGGATCTAAAAACAAGGAAAAATCAATCAGGTTCTGTCATAACTATAAAGGGAAGGGTAACAGCTCTCCTGTGTACAGTACTATAAAATCCCTCATGGCCAGAGACTCCAAAATCCTTTTACCTGTAAAGGGTTAAGAAGCTCAGGTAACCTGGCTGACACCTGACCCAAAGGACCAATAAGGGGACAAGATACTTTCAAATCTGGGGGAGAGGGGAAAGGCTTTTGTTTGTGCTCTTTGTTTTGGGGGTTGTTCGCTCTTGGGACTAAGAGGGACCAGACATCAATCCAGGCTCTCCACATCTTTCTGAACAAGTCTCTCATATTTCAAACTTGTAAGTAAACAGCCAGGCAAGGCGTGTTAGCTTACCTTTGTTTTCTCAACTTGTAAATGTACCTTCTACTAGGGTGTTTACCTCTGTTTGCTGTAACTTTGAACCTAAGGCTAGAGGGGGGTCCTCTGGGCTCTTTAAGTTTGATTACCCTGTAAAGTTATTTTCCATCCTGATTTTACAGAGATGATTTTTACCTTTATCTGTAATTAAAAGCCTTCTTTTTAAGAACCTGATTGATTTTCCTTGTTTTTAGATCCAAGGGGGTTGGATCTTGATCCACCAGGAGTTGGTGGAAGGGAGGAGGGGGGATGGTTAATTTCTCCTTGTTTTAAGATCCAAGGGGTTTGGATCTGTATTCACCAGGGAATTGGTGAAGAGTCTCTCAAGGCTACCCAGGGAAGGGAATTAGCTTTGGGAGTGGTGGCAGCAGACCAGATCTAAGCTGGTAGTTAAGCTTAGAAGTTTTCATGCAGGCCCCCACATTTGTACCCTAAAGATCAGAGTGGGGAAGCAGCCTTGACATGGTGGCAGTGGTGGGATCATTTTAAACCAAAAGCCAGTAAGATTTTTTTTTCTCCTTTCTAGCTGCTTGGAAAGGAGAGCTGAAGGTAGATGCATATCTTATCTCTCCTTGCCTGAAGGGAGAGATGTTAAGTTTTTTTTAACAAGGGTCTTTGTTAAGAGAAGGGTTCAATCAGTGAGCAAACAGCTGGTAAAAGGAATTTACAAGCTGAATTGTTTTTTTTCTTTCTACCTCTCGGGGATAGCTAGTTAGAAAGTCTCTGTTACCTCAGCAGCAGCCTGAGCTGAGTGCATCCCAGTTTCAGTGAACTGCAGAGGTGTGTGGCCCAGCTCAAGAAAACAGGAAAATGACTACCAAAGAAGTAGCTAACAAACTAGAACTGGCCAGACTAGAAGCAGAAGAAAATGAAAAAAAACATCAGAGACTGCTTCAATTAAAAAAACTCGAGCAAGAAGCTGAAAAGAAAGCCAAAGAGGAGGCCCATGAAAGAGAAGAGAAAGCCAAAGAGGAGGCCCACAAGAGAGCTATGGAGCTGAAAGAAAAAGAGATGGAGGAGAGGGAAAAAGAGAGGAAGCATGAACTGGAATTAGCAAGAGCTAGGCCGGATATACCAGCCAATCCTAGCAACCCTCTCCAGGTACCACTTCCCATCCCAGAAAATTCCCCACCTACAAGGCAGGCGATGATACTGAGGCCTTCTTAGAAAATTTTGAAAGGGCCTGCCTTGGATACAGCCTCACTACAGACCAGTACATGGTAGAGCTGAGGCCGCAGCTCAGTGGACCCTTAGCAGAGGTGGCGGCTGAAATGCCTAAGGAACACATGAACAGTTATGAACTTTTTAAAAACAAGGCCAGGCTCAGAATGGGGCTAACACCCGAGCATGCCCGTCGGCGGTTCAGAGCCCTAAGGTGGAAAACAGACGTGTCATTTACCCAACATGCCTACCACATTGACAAAAATTGTGATGCCTGGGTATCAGGAGCAAATGTTAAATCTCTGGAAGATCTGGTTTCCCTAGTAAAAATGGAGCAGTTTTTAGAGGGTGTTCCTGAGGAAATAGAAAGGTACATCCTAGATGGGAAGCCCAAAACTGTAACCGAGGCGGGGGAGATTGGAGCCAAATGGGTGGAGGTGGCAGAAAAGAAAAAAACTAGTAGCAGTTGGAGCGAATATCAGAAGGGGCAAGCTGAAACAAAACCTTACCACCGGGGACAACCCAAGGCCCCACCCACATCCCAAGGGAAACCCCAGATGCCTTCTCACCCCACCACACTAGTCTCCACCAACCAACATCGCCCCGGTGATACCTTAGCAGGGCGATGTTTTAAATGTAATGAACTGGGACATATAAAGGCTCACTGCCCCAAGAACCCCAACCGATTACAGTTCATTACACCACAATCACACCAAAGATCCCCAGACCCAGATGCCTCTCTCATACCCTCGGAGCGAAGGGAAACCTTGAGAGTGGACGGAAAGAAGGTTATCGCTTGGAGGGACACTGGGGCACAAGTGTCAACTATCCACCAATCCCTAGTGGACCCCAGACTCATCAACCCGGAGGTTCCAGTGACAATTCAACCCTTCATGTCACAGTCTGTAACCTTGCCTACAGCCAAGTTGCATGTTCAGTACAAGGGCTGGTCAGGAATGTGGACTTTTGCAATCTATGACAATTATCCCATCCCCATGCTGCTGGGGGAAGACTTGGCCAACCATGTGAAGCTAGCCAAGAGGGTGGGAATAGTCACCCGCAGCCAGGCTAAGCAAGCTTTCACCCCCATCCCTGTTCCTGAGCCATCCACCAGGGCCCCGTCTGTGTTACCAGAGACCCAAACAAAGGTGGTGGAACCGGATCCCCTGCCAACGACTGCAACAGCCGTAGTGGATCCAATCCCAGAGACCCAGCCAAAGCCAGTCCCAGAACCGGAACTGGCAATGCAACCAGCACCAGAACCATTGCCAGCACTGAGTCCAGCGCATGCAAACCCGTCTACAACTCCAACGCCAGAGGGCACCAGCGAGCCTGAACTGGCGGAAGCAGCAGATAACCCTACCCAAGAGGCTCAGCCAGAGCCTGAGATACCACATAGTGCACCAGCGGACAGCGGTTCACAGTCAATGGAAACAGCCCCAGCACCTGCATCACTTCCAGAGGGACCAAACCCCAGTCCACAGTCCAAGGAGGAACTGATGTCTCCAGCATCAAGGGAACAGTTCCAGGCCGAGCAGGAAGCAGATGACAGCCTTCAGAAAGCTTGGGCGGCGGCACGGAGCACCCCACCGCCTCTCAGCTCTTCTAACCGATCCCGGTTTGTTGTAGAAAAAGGACTTTTATACAAGGAGACTCTTTCTGTGGGCACCAGGAAGACTGGTATCCTCAAAGACAGTTGGTAGTTCCCACTAAGTATCGGGGAAAGCTCTTGAGCTTAGCCCATGATCATCCCAGTGGCCATTCTGGGGTGAACAGAACCAAAGACCGGTTGGGGAAGTCCTTCCACTGGGAGGGAATGGGCAAGGACGTTGCTAATTATGTCCGGTCTTGTGAGGAGTGCCAACGAGTGGGAAAGCCCCATGACCAGGTTAAAGCCCCTCTCCAGCCACTACCCATAATTGAGGTCCCATTTCAGCGAGTAGCTGTGGATATTCTGGGTCCTTTCCTAAAGAAGATCCCCAGAGGAAAGCAGTACATACTGACTTTCATGGATTTTGCTACCCGATGGCCGGAAGCAGTAGCTCTAAGCAACACCAGGGCTAAAAGTGTGTGCCAGGCATTAGCAGACATTTTTGCCAGGGTAGGTTGGCCCTCCGACATACTTACAGATTCGGGAACTAATTTCCTGGCAGGGACCATGAAAAACCTGTGGGAAGCTCATGAGGTGAATCACTTGGTTGCCACCCCTTACCACCATCAAACCAATGGCCTGGTGGAGAGGTTTAATGGAACTTTGGGGGCCATGATACGTAAATTCGTAAATGAACACTCCAATGATTGGGACCTAGTGTTGCAGCAGTTGCTTTTTGCCTACAGGGCTGTACCACATCCCAGTTTAGGGTTTTCACCATTTGAACTTGTGTATGGCCGCGAGGTTAAGGGGCCATTACAGTTGGTGAAGCAGCAATGGGAGGGGTTTACGCCTTCTCCAGGAACTAACATTCTAGACTTTGTAAGCAACCTACAAAACACCCTCCGACACTCTTTAGCCCTTGCTAAAGAAAACCTAAAGGATGCTCAGGAAGAGCAAAAGGCCTGGTATGATAAACATTCCCGAGAACGGTCCTTCAAAGTAGGAGACCAAGTCATGGTCTTAAAGGCGCTCCAGGCCCATAAAATGGAAGCGTCGTGGGAAGGACCATTCACGGTCCAGGAGCGCCTAGGAGCTGTTAACTATCTCATAGCATCCCCCACCTCCAACATAAAGCCTAAGGTATACCATGTTAATTCTCTTAAGCCCTTTTATTCCAGAGAATTAAACGTTTGCCAGTTTACAGCCCAGGAAACAGATGACGCGGAGTGGCCTGAAGGTGTCTACTACGAAGGAAAAAGGGATGGTGGCGTGGAAGAGGTGAACCTCTCCGCGACCCTTGGATGTCTGCAGCGACAGCAGATCAAGGAGCTGTGCACAAGCTTTGCACCAATTTTCTCAGCCACTCCAGGACGGACCGAACGGGCATACCACTCCATTGACACAGGTAATGCTCACCCAATTAGAACCCCACCCTACCGGGAGTCACCTCATGCCCAAACTGCTATACAAAGGGAGATCCAGGACATGCTACAGATGGGTATAATCCGCCCCGCTAAGAGTGCATGGGCATCTCCAGTGGTTCTAGTTCCCAAACCAGATGGGGAAATACGCTTTTGCGTGGACTACCGTAAGCTAAATGCTGTAACTCGTCCTGACAACTATCCAATGCCACGCACAGATGAGCTATTGGAGAAATTGGGACATGCCCAATTCATCTCTACTTTAGACTTAACCAAAGGGTACTGGCAAGTACCACTAGATGAACCCGCTAAGGAAAGGTCAGCCTTCGTCACCCAGGCAGGGGTGTATGAATTCAATGTACTCCCTTTCGGGTTGCGAAATGCACCCGCCACCTTCCAAAGACTTGTAGATGGTCTCCTAGCGGGATTGGGAGAATCTGCAGTTGCCTACCTCGATGATGTGGCCATTTTTTCTGATTCATGGACAGAACACCTGGAGCACCTGGAAAAAGTCTTCGAGCGCATCCAGCAGGCAGGACTAACTGTTAAGGCTAAAGAGTGTCAAATAGGCCAAAACAGATTGACTTACCTGGGGCATCAGGTGGGTCAAGGAACTATAAATCCCCTACAGGCCAAAGTGGATTCTATCCAAAAGTGTCTGGTTCCAAAGTCAAAGAAACAGGTCCAATCCTTCTTAGGCTTGGCCGGATATTATAGGCGATTTGTACCACACTACAGCCAAATCGCCGCCCCGCTGACAGACCTAACCAGAAAGAAACAGCCAAATGCAGTTCAGTGGACTGATGAGTGTCAAAAGGCCTTTAACCAGCTTAAGGCGACACTCATGTCTGACCCTGTGCTAAGGGCCCCAGACTTTGACAAACCGTTCCTAGTAACCACAGATGCGTCCGAGCGGGGCGTGGGAGCAGTTTTAATGCAGGAAGGACCGGATCAAGAATTCCATCCTGTCGTGTTTCTCAGCAAGAAACTGTCTGAGAGGGAAAGCCACTGGTCAATCAGCGAAAAGGAATGCTACGCCATTGTGTACGCGCTTGAAAAGCTACACCCATAGGTTTGGGGACGGCGTTTCCAACTACAAACAGACCATGCTGCGCTACAGTGGCTTCATACTGCCAAGGGGAATAACAAAAAACTTCTTCGGTGGAGTTTAGCTCTCCAAGATTTTGATTTTGAAATACAACACATTTCAGGGGCTTCTAACAAAGTGGCTGATGCACTCTCCCGGGAAAGTTTCCCAGAATCAACTGGTTAAAAATTGTTCTTGGAATGTGGAACATATTGTTAGTTTTTATATAATCAGTAGTATGTCTAAAGGTGCATGTTTCTTATTAACTCTGTTTTCTCCTAGAGCTCCAGGAAGAAATCACAGCCAGAGTGGAACCGGCTGTCCAACACTATCTGTGATTTGGGGGGCGTGTCATAACTATAAAGGGAAGGGTAACAGCTCTCCTGTGTACAGTACTATAAAATCCCTCCTGGCCAGAGACTCCAAAATCCTTTTATCTGTAAAGGGTTAAGAAGCTCAGGTAACCTGGCTGACACTTGACCCCAAGGACCAATAAGGGGACAAGATACTTTCAAATCTTGGGCGGGGGAAAGGCTTTTGTGTGTGTCCTTTGTTTAAGGGGTTGTTCGGCTCTCGGGACTGAGAGGGACCAGACATCAATCCAGGTTCTCCCCATCTTTCTAAACAAGTCTTTCTTATTTTCAAAATTGTAAGTAAAAGCCAGGCAAGGCGTCTTAGATTTACTTTGTTTTTCTCAACTTGTAAATGTACCTTTTACTAAAGTGCTTATTTTTGTTTGCTATACTTTGAACCTAAGACAGAGGGGAGTCCTCTGAGCTCTTTAAGTTTGATTACCCTGTAAAGTTATTTTCCATACTGATTTTACAGAGATGATTTTTACCTTTTTCTTTAATTAAAAGCCTTCTTTTTAAGGACCTGATTGATTTCTCCTTGTTTTAAGATCCAAAAGGGGTTTGGATCTGTATTCACCAGGAGTTGGTGAAAGGAAGGAGGGGGGAAGGGTCAATTTCTCCTTATTTAAGATCCAAGGAGTTTGGATCTGTATTCACCAGGAAATTGGTGAAGATCTCTCAAGGCTACCCAGAAAAGGGAATTAGCTTTGGGATGGTGGCAGCGGACCAGAACTAAGCTGGTAGTTAAGCTTAGAAGTCTTCATGCAGGCCCCTACATTTGTACCCTAAAGTTCAAAGTAGGGATACAGCCTTGACATAGGGACATTTAGATTGATAGATAAATAGCCAAAAGGAGGCTGGGGTTGGAGGAGAGAAGAGTTGGGAGGATTCCACACACAACGGCGCGGTAAGTTTGCTGTTGAAATGAAATACATGTGGGGTTTGCAGAGGCGCCCTTTAAGGGGGAAAAACGTAAATGGACACTATGTATTTTTTTCAGACTTTGAATTTGGCCATGGAAGGCTAAAGCAGCCCAGATCAGGGGTTACTTTAGGAAAGTGATGATAGAATGTTTGTGCCTCAGTTTCCTCCCATGGAAAGTGGGGGAATTAATCAAAATTACTCAGATATTTTTAAAAAATGGATCAAGAACCCTGAAAGAAAATTGTCCGTAAGCATTACACACTGGTGTCTTCGGTTTGATAGTTCATGGGAAATATTATGGGGCCCATTTAGCAGTGACTGAGCAGAGAGGTAGGGAAAGAGGGAACAATTCCAATACATGACAAACAGGGCAGAGATAAAAAAAATAGATCTCTCTCTTGAGTGTACCCGGACTGTCTCTCAGGGAAAAATGAAAAACAAATGCAGAATCCATCTATCCATGTATTAATCTAATTATTTGTTGTTACTTCTTTCTCTCTATTTATCTTTATTCTTATTTCTTCTATTAATTTGTTGTTACTTTTACCTAACTTGCTAGCTATGTGCTGTTACTTCTCTTCCTTTCTATTAGTCTGCTGTATATTATGTTCAGTTTGTTGGCATAAATTGTCCCAGAGAGTCAAAGGCGTTGAATTCTCCCTGTCACTGTACAACACTGAACAGTCAAACATGCTTCCAGATTTTGGGTACAGAGACCTCAACCTGTTTAATCCCATGGCACATGCCCTGGAAAATCCATGCCAAAGATTGGACATGTATTGACTAGGATACACAAGGAAAGGAATCAAAGCAAGACATAAAGCATATGGAAATTGAAACAGAATGGTTCTGTAAAACAACCGTAATTAAAACTCACCCAAGTTCCTTTTAAAGAGACAGGGTATTAATTAGAGCTTGTCTACGTGGTGCAGTAGTCAACAGGAGAGGGGTGTATACTCTACTGTGCACTAGCTTGTCACACTCCCAAAGGACTCTAGGGCACAGTGATGTATTTCTGTTTCAAACAATACTGTGTTAATGTGCACTAGGGAACTTTTAGTGCAGGCCAGCAGAGTCCACATGAGCGCACAAGAATTTACACCTCTCTACTGCGGAATAAGGCACCAGTTGGAAAGCCCTTAAAGTCTCTTATTCTGTCAGGCAATTCATTGCTGAATGTCAAGTGAACCCCTGTGAATGGTGGTTACTTTTCCTGTTTTTGAAAAGACTGACAGACACAAAGTGGGGAAATATAAGATCGGCTACACTGGGTCAGACCAATAGTCCTTCTAACCCAGTACCCTGTCTTCTGACAGAGGCCGGTGGCAGATGCTTCAGAGGGAATGAACAGGACAGGGCAATTTTCAAGTTTAACTAGATTCCTCATTTTTGGGTAGTTCCCCTTTTTGAAGTTAAATGCTACTATGGTGGGCTTCTTTGGTAGTTCCCACCCACCAACCTGTGGATATTAAATTTAATTACATTATGGTCACTATCGCTGAGCAATTCAGCTATATTCATCTCTTGGACCAGATCCTGAGTGCCACTTAAATCAAGAATTGCCTCTCCCCTTGTGGGTTCCAGGACTAGCTGCTCCAAAAAAGCAGTCATTAGTGGGGTTTAGAAACTTTATCTCTGCTTCCTGTCCTGAAGTGACATGTACCCAGTCAATATGAGGATAATTTGAAATCCCCCTTCATTACTGAGTTTTCTCCTGTTATAGCCTCTCTAAGTTCCCTGAGCGTTTCACAGTCACTATCACCATCCTGGTCAGGTGGTCTGTAGTATATTCCTACTCCTATACCCTTATTATTCAAACATGGATTTGCTATCTATGCAAATTCTATGGTACAGTTTGATTCATTTCAGATTTTTACTCTATTTAAGTCTATACTTTCTTTCACGTGTAGTGCCACTCCTCCACCAGCATGACCTACTCTGTCCTTCCTTGATATTTTATACCCTGTTGTTACCGTGTTCCACTGATTCTCACTGCTCCACTAAGTTTCTGTGATGTCAATTATCTCAATATCCTCCTTTAATACCAGGCATTCAAGTTCACCAATTTTAGTGTTTAGACTTCTAGCATTTGTATATGAGCACTTATAAAATTTGTCAATATTTAGTTGTCTGCCTTCATGTGATGTAATTGAATGGGAATCTTTTATGCTTGGCTGTTTCTGTTCAGTTCCTACCTGTCATAGAATCATAGAAGATTAGGGTTGGAAGAGATCTCAGGAGGTCATCTAGTCCAACTCCCTGCTCAAAGCAGGACCAACACTAACTAAATCATCCCAGCCAGGGATTTGTCAAGCTGGGCCTTAAAAACCTATAAGGATGGAGATTCCACCACCTCCCTAGGTAACCCATTCCAGTGCTTCACCACCCTCCTAGTGAAATAGTGTTTCCTTATATCCAACCTAGACCTCTCTCGGTGCAATTTGAGACCATTGCTTCTTGTTCTGTCATCTGCCACCCACTGACAGCAGCCTAGTTCCATCCTCTTTGGAAACCCCCTTCAGGTAGTTGAAGGCTGCTATCAAATCCCCCCTCACTCTTCTCTTCTGCAGACTAAACAAGCCCGGTTCCCCCAGCCTCTCCTTGTAAGTCATGTGCCCCAGCCCCTGATCATTTTTGTTGCCCTTCGCTGGACTCTCTGCAATTTGTCCACATCCCTTCTGTAGTGGGGGGGCCCAAAGCTGGACGCAATTCTCCAGATGTGCCCTCACCAGTGCCTAATAGAGGGGAATAATCACTTCCCTCGATCTGCTGGCAATGCTCCTACTAATGCAGCCCAATATGCCGTTAGCCTTCTTGGCAACAAGGGCACACTGCTGACTCATATCCAGCTTCTCATCCACTGTAATCCCCAGGACCTTTTCTGCAGAACTGCTGCTTAGCCAGTAGATCTCCAACCTGTAGTGATGCATGGGATTCTTCTGTCCTAAGTGCAGGACTCTGCACTTGTCCTTGTTGAACCTCATCAGATTTCTTTTAGCCCAATCCTCCAATTTGTCTAGGTCACTCTGGACCCTATCCCTATCCTCCAGCGTATCTACCTGTCCCCCCAGCTTCTATCAACTTTATCCACTTCTCTCCCCTCCTCTTTATGAGAATAGAGAGAATCCCCATTAATAAATCCTCCCCTATGGGATGTGTGTCTCCAGACCCTGTGCTCCTCTGGTACTGTTGGCTTTCCCCCAGCCCTTAGTTTAAAAACTTCTGAACAACCTATTTAATTTTACATTCAACAGTCTGGTTCTGTTTTGGTTTAGGTGGTGCCCATCGTTCCTGTATAGGCTCCTCCTTTCTCTAAAGATTGTCTGGTTGCTAATGAACCTAAATTCCTTCTCTGAACAGTATCATCTCATCCACATATTGAGATCCTGTAGTTCTGCCTCTCTCCCTGGCCTGGACGTGGAACTGGAAACATTTCTGAGAATGCTAGAATGGCACTCCTGGATTTTAATCTCTTACCCACAGCCTACGTTTGGCAGCCAGGACCTCTCTCCTTCCTTTGCCTATGTCATTGGTACCTACATGTACCATGAGCACCAACTCCTCTTCATCCGTGCACATAAGTCTCTCTAGATATATTGAAAGGTCCACAACCTTCACACCAAGCAAGGAGAAGATATAGGATCATAAAGATGGGGAAGATACATCTCAGCATAGCTAGTGGCTGCCCCGTCACAGATGGATTCTTTGGGTTGGTGGCAGGTCAGCCAGGACAACTGTTGCTCTGGATTCTGGCTCACTCCCCTGGTCTGGGATGTCACATGGTGGGTATGGTCAGGTCTCTATTTTTGCTGATCCTTGTCAGCCTGGACCCAGCTGGATGGGCCATCTCAGCTCACTGTGCTCATGCTGTATGGTGCAGTTGGTCTCAGGATCAGGTGAAAAGCCAACAGAGAGGATGATAGTGGGGGAGGGAAATGGAGGGGAAACAAGAGCAGGAGCTCACATCTATCAGTCTGTGATCATCACTGGTCCAGCGCTGATGGCCAGGCGTATCCACTGGTGACCTGTGGTCTGGTTGTACAAGGGCTCGTGAGCAAAGGACAGAGTCTCTGGAGTTGAAGGAAAGGCCTGTCAGTCTGTCCCCTGGGAATCTCCCAAGAGTCTGTTCCCCAATTGAGCCCCCCATCTTTTTAAGGACCACAAAATGGGATTATGGTCAGACTACCCCATTGGCTTATTATATTGTCCACCAGTTAAGTATAGTTTCCAACAAACAAATTTTGGTTCCTCTTCAATCAAGTTATAATGCAGTCTTTAATTACATGACCATGTATTACATTTTGCACGGGACCCCTGCCTCGTTTGCACGGGATGGACAGGGCTCACTGAGTAAGCTGGTTTTCAGTATTTTGTTTTCTCCTCATTCTTCAGTGTGTGGCCCCAGGCCTTATTCACAGCACACTGCTCTAACTTTGCTCCAAAGACAAAATAATTGATTTTTATCTTGGCATTTTCTATGTTGATCATCAATACAGCATCTGATTGCTTTGTTAGAGTGTTGGCCAGGATCCAGCAAGTCCATTTCATGGGATAGGCTGTGCTTTGAAATTTTGTTTTCATACAAATTTGTAATCAAATTAAAAAATTTCCCTTGAAATTATTTTTTTTTAATTTGGGTATCAGTTCAAACATTACATTTCAGCAAAATTGAAGCATTTTGTTAAATTTTCAATATTTTATTTTTTACTTTATATCTTATTTTAGATTATTTTTATCTGACCTTTTTTATTTAATAAAATGACTCCTCATGCCAAATGTCAAGTCCAGTCTCCAAAGCATGGTCACACTAGAGCTTAAAATGAGCAGAACAGCATATTTTCCCCTGGCTTCGTTCTTGGAAATGTCTCAAGTGTTTTGAGCTATACACCTGGCATAGAAAATAGCAATTTCAGTGGTTAAGGTCTGGTAAAGTTATAAGCAACATAAAAAAGGACTTTATAAAGAGAAGTGTCACGCAACATTAATAAGAGGCAGTATTACCAGCCCCACCTAGAATAATGTCAATCAATACCCAAATGCCAAATAATATTTTGTGTACCCCAAAGACTTTAACAGGGGGATGGGTTGAGTGACCCTGCATACGAGTGTTCCAGAAAGGGTAATCATTAGTCCTTCTGAAATCTCATTTATCTTCCTTGTTGATGCAACTTGTAATTGATTAGGTGAGAGGGAGAGGGAGAAAGGAAAGGATGGTGTTAAATCTTGCAGTTCATACACAAGACAGACCATCATTGATATGAAAGGAAGTAAAATGCAGGACAATTCAAGAGAGCCCAGCTTGGTGGTGCCCTGATCTTGACTAGATCTTGATCCTGCGGCATTCTACTACTATTTTTGGTGACAAATCTGAGGAACTGTCCCAGATTGAGGTGTCATCAGAGGAGGTTTTGGAACAAATTGATAAACTAAACACCAAGAAGTCACCAGGACCAGATGGGATTCACCCAAGAGTTCTGAAGGAACTCAAATGTGAAATTGCAGAACTACTAACTGTAGTCTGTAACCTATCATCTAAATCAGCTTCTGTACCAAATGACTGGAGGATAGCTAATGTGCTACCATTTTTTTTTAAAGGCTTCAGACGCGATCTTGACAATTACAGGCTGGTAAGCCTAACTTCAGTACCGGGCAAATTGGTTGAAACTATAGAAAAGAACAGAATGATCAGACATAGATCAATATGATTGGTTGGGGAAGAGTCAACATAATTTTTGTAAAGGGAGATCATACCTCACCAATCTACAAGAATTCTTTGAGGGTGGTCAACAAGCATGTGGACAAAGGGGATCCAGTGGATATAGATTTCAAAGTAGCAGCCGTGTTAGTCTGTATCCGCAAAAAGAACAGGAGTACTTGTGGCACCTTAGAGACAAACAAATTTATTTCAGCATAAGCTTTCGTGGGCTACAGCTCACTTCTTCAGATTCATAGAGTGAAACACACAGACAGAAGATATTTATACATACAGAGAACATGAAAAGGTGGAAGTATGCATGCCAATTGTAAGAGGCCAATCAATTGAGATGAGCTATCAGTAGCAGCAGAAGAAAAAACTTTGAAGTGATAATCGAGATGACCCATAGAAGGTGTGAGGAGAACTTAACATGGGGGGAAAAAATTCAATTAATGTAATGACCCAACCATTCCCAGTCTCTGTTTAGACCTAAGTTAATTGTGTCTAATTTGCATATTAATTCGAGTTCAGCAGTCTCTCTTTGGAGTCTGTTTTTGAAGTTTTTTTGTTGCAAAACTGACACCTTCAAGTCTGTCACTGAGTGATTAGAGAGGTTGAAGTGTTCTCCCACTGGCTTTTGAATGTTATGATTCCTGATGTCAGATTTGTGTCTATTCTTTTGCGTAGAGACTGTCCAGTTTGGCCAATGTACATGGCAGAGGGAAATTGCTGGCACATGATGGTATATATCACGTTGGTAGATGTGCAAGTGAACGAGCCCCTGATGGTGTGGCTGATGTGGTTAGGTCCTATGATGGTGTCACTTGAACAGATATGTGGACAGAGCTGGCATCAGGCTTTGTTGCAAGGATAGGTTCCTGGGTTAGTGTTTTTGTTGTATGGTGTGCGGTTGCTGGTGAGTATTTGCTTAAGGTTGGGAGGCTGTCTGTAAGCAAGGACTGGTCTGTCTCCCAAGATCTGTGAGAGTGAGGGATCATCTTTCAGGATAGGTTGTAGATCTTTGATGATGCGCTGGAGAGGTTTCAGTTGGGGGCTGAAGGTGGTGGCTAGTGGCGTTCTGTTATTTTCTTTGTTCTGCCTGTCCTGTAGTAGGTGGCTTTTGGGTACTCTTCTGGCTCTATCAATCTGTTTTTTCACTTCAGCAGGTGGGTATTGTAGTTTTAAGAATGCTTGATAGAGATCTTGTAGGTGTTTATCTCTGTCTCAGGGATTGGAGCAAATGTGGTTGTATCTTAGAGCTTGGCTGTAGACAATGGATCGTGTGGTGTGCCCTGGATGGAAGCTGGAGGCATGTAGGTAAGTATAGCGGTCAGTCGGTTTCTGGTATAGGGTGGTGTTTATGTGACCATCGTTTATTAGCACAGTAGTGTCTAGGAAATGGACCGCTTGTGTGGATTGGTCTAGGCTGAGGTTGATGGTGGGATGGAAATTGTTAAAATCATGGTAGAATTCATCGAAAGCTTCTTTTCCATGGGTCCAGATGATGAAGATATCATCAATGTAGCGCAAGTAGAGTAGGGGCGTTAGGGGACGAGAGCTAAGGAAGCGTTGTTCTAAGTCAGCCATAAAGATGTTGGCATACTGTGGGGCCATGCGGGTACCCATCGCAGTGCCGCTGACTTGAAGGTATATATTGTCCCCAAATGTGAAATAGTTGTGGGTGAGGACAAAGTCACAAAGTTCAGTCACCAGGTTTGCCGTGATGGTATCGGGGATGCTATTCCTGATGGCTTGTAGTCCATCTTTGTGTGGAATGTTGGTGTAGAGGGATTCTAAATCCATAGTGGCCAGGATGGTATTTTCTGGAAGATCACTGATGGATTGTAATTTCCTCAGGAAGTCAGTGGTGTCTCGAAGATAGCTGGGAGTGCTGGTAGTGTAGGGCCTGAGGAGAGAGTCCACATAGCCAGACAATCCTGCTGTTAAGGTGCCAATGCTTGAGATGATGGGGCGTCCAGGATTTCCAGGTTTATGGATCTTGGGTAGCAAATAGAATACACCTGGTCGGTGTTCTAGGCATGTGTCTGTACAGATCTGTTCCTGTGCTTTCTATGGGAGTTTCTTGAGTAGATGGTGTAGTTTCTTTTGGTAATCATCAGTGGGATCAGAGGATAATGGCTTGTAGAATGTGGAGTTAGAGAGCTGTCTAGCAGCCTCTTATTCATATTCCAACTTATTCATGATGACGAGAGCACCTCCTTTGTCAGTCTTTTTGATTATGATCTCAGAGTTGTTCCTGAGGCTGTTGATGGCATTGTGTTCAGCACGGCTTAGGTTATGGGGCAAGTGATGCTGCTTTTCCACAATTTCAGCCCGTGCACATTGACGGAAGCAATCTATGTAGAAGTCCAGTCTGTTGTTTCAACCTTCAGGAGGAGTCCATGCAGAATCCTTCTTTTTGTAGTGTTGGTAGGAAGGATTCTGTGGGTTAGTATGTTGTTCAGAGGTGTGTTGGAAATATTATTTGAGTCGGAGATGGTGAAAGTAGGATTCTAGGTCACCGCGGAACTGTATCATGTTTGTGGGTCTGGAAGGACAAAAGGAAAGACCCCGAGATAGGACAGATTCTTCTGCTGGGCTAAGAGAATAGCTGGAAAGATTAACAATATTGTTGGGTGGGGTAAGGGAGCTACTGTTGTGGCTCCTTGTGACATGTAGCAGTTTAGACAGTTTAGTGTCCTTTTTCTTTTGTAGAGAAGCAAAGTTTGTGTTGTAAATGGCTTGTCTAGTTTTTGTAAAGTCTATCCATGAGGAAGTTTGTGTGGAAGGTTAGTTTTTCATGAGAGTATCCAGTTTTGAGAGTTCCCTTATCTACATTGTTCTAACATGCCAGAGGTTGTTCACCTTGGAGACCTGCTGCAGATATGGGTACGGCCCGGCGCGAGATTTACACCATCTCCCCCGGATTTTCAAGGGCCAGCGAGAGCTCACTGGACACTGCCGGAACCGTGACACTTTCCAAGGTTTGGGCCCCTCTCTCGGGGCGAACCCATTCCAGGGATATAGAGTACTTAGATTTTCAGAAAGTCTTTGACAAGGTCCCTCACCAAAGGCTCTTAAGCAAAGTAAGCTGTCATGGGATAAGAGTGGAAGTCCTCTCATGGATCAGTAAGGGGTTAAAAGAGAGGAAACAAAGGCTAGAAATAAATGGTCAATTTTCAGAATGGAGAGAGGTAAATAGTGGTGTCCTCCAGGGGTCTGTACTGGGACCAGTCCAATTCAACATATTCATAAATGATCTGGAAAAAAGGATATACAGTGAGGTGGAAAAATTTGCAGATGATACAAAACTACTCAAGATAGTTAAGTCCAAAGCAGACTGTGAAGAGTTACAAAGAAACTTTGGAAAACTGGATGACTGGGCAACAAAATGGCAGATGAAATTCAATGTTGATAAACGCAAAGTAATGCACATTGGAAAACATAATCCCCACTATACATATAAAATGATTGGGTTTAAATTAGCTGTTACCAATCAAAAGAGATCTTGGAGTCATTGTGGATAGTTCTCTGAAAACATCCACTCAATGTGCAGTGGTAGTCAAAAAAGTGAACAGAATGTTGGGAATCATTAGGGAAAAGATAGATAATAAGACAGAAAATATCATATTGTCTCTATATAAATCCATGGCACACCCACATCTTGAATACTGCATGCAAATGTGGTCTCCCCATCTAAAAAAAGATATATTGGAACTGGAAAAGTTTCAGAAAAGGGCAACATAAATGATTAGGGTATGGAACAGCTTCCGTATGAGGAGAGATTAATAAAACTGGGATTTTTAAGCTTGGAAGAGATGACTAAGGGGGGATATGATAGAGGTCTATAAAATCATGACTAGTGTGGAGAAAGCAAAGGAGGTAGTGTTATTTACTCCTTGTCTCATATCACAAGAACTAGGGATCACCCAATGAAATTCATATGCAGCAGGTTTAAAACAGACAAAAGGAAATATTTTTTCACACAACACACAGTCAACCTGTGGAACTCTTTGTTGGAGGATGTTGTGAAGGCGAAGACTATAACAGGGTTAAAAAGGAACTAGATATGTTCCTGGAGGATAGGTCCATCAATGGCTATTAGCCAGGAGGGGCAGGGATGGTGTCCCTAGCCTGTGTTTGACAGAAGCTGGGGAATGGGTGACAGGGTATGGATCACTTAGAATCATAAAATATCAGGGTTGGAAGGGACCTCAGGAGGTCATGTAGTCCAACCCCCTGCTCAAAGCAGGACCAATCCCCAACTTAAACATCCCAGCCAGGGCTTTGTCATGCCTGATCTTAAAAACCTCTATGGAAGGAGATTCCACCACCTCCTTAGGTAACTCCTTCCAGTGCTTCAGTGCCCTCCTAGTGAAAAAGTTTTTCCAAATATCCAACCTAAACCTCCCCCCAACTTGAGACCATTACTCCTTGTTCTATCATCTGCTACCACTGAGAACAGCCTAGATCCATACTCTTTGGAACCCCCTTTCAGGTAGGAGAAAGCAGCTATCAAATCCCCTCCTTGTTCTTCTCTTCTGCAGACTAAATAATCCCAGTTCCCTCAGCCTCTCCTCATAACTCATGTGCTCCAACCCCCTAATCATTTTTTGTTGTCATCCACTGGTCTCTTTCCAATTTTTCCACATCCTTCTTGTAGTGTGGGGCCGGAAACTGGACACAGTACTTCAGATGAGGCCTCACCAATGCCAAATAGAGGGGAATGATCATGTCCCTCGATCTGCTGGCAATTCTTCTACTTATACAGCCCAAAATGCTGTTAGCCTTCTTGGCAACAAGGGCACACTGTTGACTCATATTCAGCGTCTCGTCCACTGTAACCCCTAGGTCCTTTTCTGCAGAACTGCTGACTAGTCACTCGGCCCATAGTCTGTAGCAGTGCATGGGATTCTTCCGTCCTAAGTGCAGAACTCTGCACTTGTCCTTGTTGAACCTCATCAGATTTCTTTTGGCCCAATCCTTTAATTTGTCTCACTCCCTCTGTATCCTATCCCTATCCTCCAGCGTATCTACCACTCCTCCCAGTTTAGTGTCATCTGCAAACTTGCTGACGGTGCAATCCACGCCATCCTCCAGATCATTAATGAAGATATTGAACAAAACCGTCCCCAGGACCGACCCTTGGGGCACTCCTCTTCATACCGGCTCCCAACTAGACATGGAGGCATTGATCACTACCTGTTGAGCTCGATGATCTAGCCAGTTTTCTATCCACCTTATAGTCCATTCATCCAAACCATACTTCTTTAATTTGATGGCAAGAATACTGTGGGAGACCGTACCAAAGCTTTGCTAAAGTCAAGGAATAACACATCCACTGCTTTCCCCTCATCCACAGACCCAGTTATCTCCTCATAGAAGGCAGTTAGGTTAATCAGGCATGACTTCCCCTTGGTGAATCCATGCTGATTGTTCCTGATCACTTTCCTCTCCTCTAAGTGCTTCAAAATGGATTCCTTGAGACCTGCTCCATGATTTTTCCAGGGACTGAGGTGAGGCTGACTGGCCTGCAGTTCCCTGGATCCTCCTTCTTCCCTTTTTTAAAGATGGGCACTAAATTATCCTTTTTCCAGTCATCCGGGACCTCCCCCGATCGCCATGAGTTTTCAAAGATAATGGCCAATGGCTCTGCAATCACATCCGCCAACTCCTTTAGCACCCTCGGATGCAGTCCATCCGGCCCCATGGACTTGTGCATGTCCTGCTTTTCAAAATAGTCCTGAACCACTTCTTTCTCCACAGAGGGCTGATCACCTCCTCCCCATATGGTGCTGCCCAGTGCAGTAGTCTGTGAGCTGACCTTGTTCGTGAAGACAGAGGCAAAAAAAGCATTGAGTACATTAGCTTTTTCCACATCCTCTGTCACTAGGTTGCCTCCCCCATTCAGTAAGTGGCCCACACTTTCCCTGACCTTCCTCTTATTGCTAACATACCTGTAGAAACCCTTCTTGTTACTCTTAACATCCCTTGCTAGATGTAACTCCATTTGTGATTTGGCCTTCCTGATTTCACTCCTGCATGCCTGAGCAATATTTTTATACTCCTCCCTGGTCATTTGTCCAAACCTCCACTTCTTTTAAGCATCTTTTTTGTGTTTAAGATGAGTAAGGATTTAACTGTTAAGCCAAGCTGTTCGCCTACCATATTTACTATTCTTTCTACACATCGGGATGGTTTGTTCCTGGAACCTCAATAAGGATTCTTTAAAATACATCCAGCTGTCCTGGACTCTTTTCCCCCTCATGTTGTTCTCCCTGGGGATCCTGTCCATCAGTTCCCTGAGGGAGTCAAAGTCTGCTTTTCTGAAGTCCAGGGTCCATATTCTGCTGCTCTCCTTTCTTCCTTTTGTCAGGATCGTGAACTCGACCATCTCATGGTCACTGCCTCCTAGGTTCCCATCCACTTTTGCTTCCCCTACTAATTCTTCATGGTTTGTGAGCAGCAGGTCAAGAAGAGCTCTGCCCCTAGTTGGTTCCTCCAGCACTTGCATCAGGAAATTGTCTCCTATACTTTCCAAAAACTTCCTGGATTGTCTGTGCACAGCTTTATTGCTCTTCCAGCATATATCGGGGTGATTGAAGTCCCCCATGAGAACCAGGGCCTGTGATCTAGTAACTTCTGTTAGTTGCTGGAAGAATGCCTCATCCTCCTCATCCCCCTGGTCTGGTGGTCTATACCAGACTTGGTGATTACCTTTTCTGTTCATTCCCTCTGGGGCACCTGGCATTGGTCACTGTAGGAAGATAGGATACTGGGCTAGATGGAGCTTTGGTCTGACCCAGTATGGCTGTTCTATGTACTACTGATCTTACTGCTATTAAGAGCACTGTGCAGTATTTCTACAATTTTTAGCAGTAGAATCTTATGGTGTAGTGATTACGGTTGGTGGCTTGGAATCAGGACTTCTTGGTTCTATTCCCAGCTCTGGGCTCAGCATATAATCCAATGATTATGGGAGGGGCTGGCCAGTATCAGGACTCTTTGGTTCAAATCCCCCTCTGGGAGAGCAGTGGGGTCATGGGGTGCTATAGGTTATAGAAGTGAGAAAGCAGTGTGGGACCTTTTTCTTCTGTTTTGGGTAGATAGTGTTGGGTCATGGCTAGAACAGCTGACTGGGATTCAGGATTTGTCCTGTGTTCTGTTCCTGATTCTACAGCTCAGTCATTGTATAGCCATGAGTGAGCTCTTTCGCCTCGGTGGTAGATGCTACTCCCATTTGCAGCTTTGTAAACACAAAGTAATTCCACTGCTTTCAGTGACATTACCCGAGATTTACACTGATGTATCTGACAGCAGATTCTAGCTCTCTGGTCTGCATTTTCCCCTCTATGAAATGAAGATAAGATTCACCTAACTTTATACTTCTTTGAGTGGAAAGGTTTACAGACCCCTACAAAGCAGTTGGTGCTTACTCTGTTTTCCTTCAGCTTGGTGTAAATCAGCAGTGATCTCATTTGGTCAATGGGCCTGACTATCCTCTCATTCTGCCCAGTGTAAATCCGGACTAACTACACTGGAGTCAATGGTTCTTGCACTCCCCTTCCCATATTACACCAATCTGCACAAGCCAAGGGTCTGACTCGTGTGAATTAAGGTGGTTTTCACAAAGGAGAGTTATTTTACTGATGTAATCCTGACCATTGCCCTTCTCCTTCCCTCCAGAGGCAGTACATGATTTTCTGAGGAAGAAAATGTCCAACCGCACCACCTTGACCCAGTTCCTTCTCCTGGGATTCTCTGACATTTGGGAGCTGCAGATTTTGCATTTTGTGGTGTTCCTGGTGATTTACCTGGCAGCCCTGATGGGGAACCTTCTCATCATCACAGCCGTAACTCTCGACCACCATATGCACACCCCCATGTACTTCTTTCTGGTGAGCCTGTCCATTATAGACCTCGGCTCGATCTCTGTCACCATCCCCAAATCCATGGTCAATTCCCTAATCAACTCCAGCTCAATTTCCTATGCTGGATGTGTCACCCAAGTCTTTTTCCTCATCTTCTTGATGGGAGCAGATTTTTCCCTTCTCACCGTCATGGCGTATGACTGATACATCACCATCTGCCAACCACTGCACTATGAGAGTGTGATGAACAGGAGAGCTTGTGTCCAAATAGCAGTCAGTGCCTGGATCAGTGGAATTCTTTACTCTGCACTGCACACCGGGAACACATTTGCAGTAACTTTCTGTGGAGGTAACATGGTGGATCAGTTCTTTTGTGAAATCCCCCAGCTCCTCAAACTTGCCTGCTCTGACTTATACCTCAGTGAAATTGGGGTTCTCATTTTTAGTGCATGCATAGTTTTAAGTTGTTTTGTTTTTATAATTGTGTCGTATGTTCAGATCTTCAACACAGAGCTGAGAATCCCCTCTGAGCAGGGACGGCATAAAGCCTTCTCCACCTGCCTTCCTCACCTTATTGTGGTCTCCTTGTTTGTTTGCACTGGCATCTTTGCCTACCTGAAACCCACCTCCAGGTCAGCATCAGGTCTGGACCTCGTGGTATTCTGTAGTGCCTCCAATGATGAATCCGGTCATCTGCAGCATGAGGAACAAGGAGATCAAATCTTCATTGAGGAGACTGAGTGGGGGGATGTTATTCACCAATAATTATTTTTCTGTCTTTCTCGAATAAATACTCTTTCAGTTTGTGTCTCCCAGTCCATGCCATTTATTTCCATGACAACACAGTTTATGCAGAAGTGGGCCAGATTCTGCTCTCAGTTGCCCCCAGTGCAAATCCAGATTAATTCCATTGATGTCAATGTACTTGGGCTGGTTTACATCAGCAGAAGATCTGATCCAATCCTGGAGTTAAGCTGGTGTGCATTTCATGGGAGGGAAGAATCAGCCTTTCATTCTGTGCCCAAGCAATGCCAATTAAACTGTGTTGCCACTTACACCTGTTCTATGGACACTAGAAGGCAAGGATGGGAGCTTCCTTTCCTTGTGTGTATAAATGAAGGTCAGAAGGGACCATCATGATCATCTAATCTGACCTCCTGCACATTGCAGGTCACAGAACCTGACCCACCAATAGACGCTTAGCGTATGCCTGAATTACTTACATCCTCAAATCATGGTGTAAACACATCTAATTACAGAGAATTAACCATTTACACTAGTTTAAACATACAAGTGACTCATATATCATGCTACAGAGGAAGGTGAAAATCCCCCAGGGTCTCTGCCAATCTGACTCCAAATATGGCGATCAGTTAGACGTTGAGCATGTGGGCAAGACACACCAGGCAGATACCTGGGAAAGAATTATCTGTAGTAACTCAGACTCTTCCCCATTTAGTGTCCCATCTCCAGAACTTGGGGATTTTTGCTACTGGTAGTTGCCGATGGGCCACATACCATAGTAGGTGGTTTCATCATGCCATCCCCTCCATAAGCATATCAAGCTCAGTCTTGAAGCCAGTTAGATTTTTTTGCCCCCACTGCTCGCCTTGGAAGGCTGTTCCACATGGCATTAAAGAAGTCAGACTGGCATAAAACTGGCATATGTGAGAAAATAATGAGACCTTAACATTTAGGGCTAGATCCTTAGCAAACCAGTGTAGTTCTATTCACTTTGATAGCGCTTAACCAATTTACAGCCTATGGGGATCTGGATTCCTAATTTCAATGGACATACATCCATTTACATCTATTCTTGATAGGAGCTACATAGGTGTTGAACACAGGGCCTGTAGATTTTCAAGCAGGATCTCATACTGCCTATGCTACAAGCACTAAGTGAACTAGTACAGAGAGAACAGCAGCCTCATAAGCTGCTGTACAAGCTCTGACCACTAGAGGGGGACAAGGAGCCACACTGTGTTAGTCTGGGTTATGTGCATTTTCTGGAGTGTGAGGATCTGAGTGACCGTGTGTACCTGAAAATAAACTGCAATAACAATGACATGGGATTAGTGGGAACGTCTGGCTTCCAGGATGTGTCAGGTGAATTGAGTTCAGATAAAGCAGCCGCACAGAGTCACGTGTACAAATGCCACCCACTGGTCTTTGTGTTTTACAAATACCCTCTGCACCCCATCCCCAGAGCCCATGAGTCTGTCACACCCCTACCAGGGAGCCTGCCTGTTTAGATCAAGCTGCAGGGACTCCTACCCTTACGTCTGGAGGTCCCTGGTGCAACCACAAGGTACCAGCCAAGATGGTGACCATCCTATAAGTGCAACAGGGGCCCTATTCTCTATCATAGAATCTTAGAATCGTAGGACTAGTCCAGTCCCCTGCACATATGGCAGGGCTAAGTATTATCTAGACCATCCCAGATCGGTGTTTGTCTAACCTGCTCTTAAAAATCTCCAGGGATGGAGATTCCATAACCTCCCTAGGCAATTTATTCCAGTGCTTAACCACTGTGACAGTTAAGAGGTTTTCCCTACTGTCCAAGCTAAACTGCCCTTTCTGCAATTTAAACCCATTGATTCTTGTCCTATCCTCAGAGGTTAAGGAGAATACATTTTCTCCCTCCTCCTTGTAAATATATTTTATGTACTTGGAAACTGCTATCATGTCCCTGTGACACTCTGTGCTCCAAAACAGTACCCTGGCACCCCCATATTTTCCATGGTGATATGACTATGATAGGTTTTGTACAAAATATGCCTTGTGAGGTATCATTTCAAAAATCTTAATATCAATAAACAATAATATCCTGTTGCATTGTATCTGCTATCAGTGTATGGGAAGTTATGAAGTTTGGCATGTGTGTGTTACTGAAATATATTGTAAGACTGGAAACACCTACAACCAGCCTTTCAGGTACAACAATGGAGAAGACAGCCAGCATTGATGGCCTGTTAAGGGGAATCCACACTACCAAGGACTATCACAGGATCTGTATACAATGAAGGCTTTCCAGAGGGAGCACATAGAGAATGGAGGCTGCTTTACTCACATCATAGCAAAGGATCTTTCCAGAATGCTGGAGGAATTTATAAAGTGGGGAAGTGACATCATTACTTGGTCTCACTCCCCCCACAACTCAAAGCCTGGAAAGACATCTTGTGGACAAAGACTTTGAACAGGGGAGGTGGTCCCAGGCTGAAAAGAGGAATCCCAGTCTGTGTCGGAAGGAACTATACCATCATGGTGAGACATTGTTTGAGTCAAATCCTGTCTAGTTAGTAGAACTCAGATTGTAATTTTGCTTTTATTTCTTGGGTAACCAACTTTGATCTGTACATTTATTACTTATAATCACTTAAAATCTATCTTTCTGTAGTTAATAAATCTGTTTTATGTTTTACCTTAAACTGTGTTTTCCTTGAAGTGGTTGGATAACTGTTCAGTGCACAGAAGCTGGTGCACGTCAACTTTCCTTTGTAGAAGTGGCTGATTGGGTAATAAACTTTCACCGGTGAGGCTTCTGACCAGGTGTGATGCAGTGTACCTACCCTGAACCAGCCCCTAAAGGTATAACTGTGCTTTGCAGGCTGAGGAAGCCCCGGCTCTCTGACTCTGCTGGGCATGCTCAGTCTGGAGGAATACTATAAAAGGAAGCAGCCCAACTCAGTGTAGGCAGGTTGCTGAAGGGGGAGGATGCAGACTGCAGGTTCTCTCCAGGGAGCTGCTACAGGACCCAGATACAGATCCAGAGCACGCAGAGCTCCAGACTGACCCCAGACTGCCTGAGGAGCCCAGAGAAGAGTCCGCACTGGCAGGAGCTACCACTTGAGGATCCCACAGACCCGAGGGATCTGTAGAGCATTGCTGAGGGAGAAAGGGTAGGAAGCAGCCCAGGGGACTTAGACTTTTCTCCGGTGAGTGAACTGGAGAACCAGTCAGTGTGTTTCAGGAGGATGCCCACTGACTCGGTGGTGAGTACCCTGACCACCGCCAGGGCCCAGGGCTGGGACTCGGAGAAGAAGAGATGGCCTGAGTCCCCTTACCCTGGGCACCACACACCCCTGAGTGGTGCCTCCCTTCCCCAATGGTTCAATAGGCATCACAATTCCACAGAGTGTGGTAAATTCATTGACTCTGGACATTAGGTCATGCTGCCGTGACTGGAAGGGTCACTTTATTGACTCTGGCCATCTGCCTGCCTGACCTGGCTTCCCAGAAGGTGTACTGCCTGCCAGAGGCCTGTATCTGAGACATTATGGAAGGATTCTCGAGGCTCATCTGTCCCTCTGACTACTACTACTATATCCATGTGGGAAGTAATGTTATCTGCGATGTATGACCCTCAGCAGATAAGCTGTGACTACTGGGCTCTGGAAGTGAGGGTAAAGGATTTGGGGGTGCAGGTGGTGTTCTCATTGATACTCCCGGATGAGGGTAGGGGCCCAGGCAGAGACCGACACATCCATGAGGTGAATGCCTGGCTGTGCATATGGTGTTGCCAGGAGGGCTTCAGCTTCCTCAGCAATGGGAAGCTGTTATGGAAAGAAGGGCTGCTGAGCAGAGTTGGGGTCCATCCATTGAAGAAAGGGGAAAGTATCTTTGGCTACAGACTGGCTAACCTAGTGAGGCTGGCTTTAAATTACGTTTGAAGGGGGAAGGAAACAAAATCCCACAGGTAGTCCAGAACATGGAGACCTGGGTGAAGGGTTGGAATCTGGGGGAAACATGGGACATCGCAGCATGAACAAAGGAGACACAAGAGGGAACATAGAGGGGAAATCTAACAGTCATCTTAGATGTATGTCTTCTCATGCAAGAGATATGGGGAATAAAAAGGAAGAACTAGAAATACAAATAACAAGGTTAGTGTTAAGTATCAGAGGGGTAGCTGTGTTAGTCTGGATCTGTAAAAAGCAACAAAGAGTCCTGTGGAACCTTATACACTAACAGAGGTTTTGGAGCATAAGCTTTTGTGGGTGAATACCCACTTTGTCAGATGCTAAAGGTGCTAAAGGAGTTGGAGGATGTGATTGCAGAGCCATTGGCCATTATCTTTGAAAACTCATGGCAATCGGGGGAGGTCCCGGATGACTGGAAAAAAGGCTAATGTAGTGCCCATCTTTAAAAAAGGGAAGAAGGAGGATCCGGGGAACTACAGACCAGTGAGCCTCACCTCAGTCCCTGGAAAAATCATGGAGCAGGTCCTCAAGGAATCAGTTCTGAAGCACTTAGAGGAGAGGAAAGTGATCAAGAACAGTCAGCATGGATTCACTAAGGGGAAGTCATGCCTGACTAACCTAATTGCCTTCTATGAGGAGATAACTGGGTCTGTGGATGAGGGGAAAGCAGTGGATGTGTTATTCCTTGACTTTAGCAAAGCTTTTGATACAGTCTCCCACAGTATTCTTGCCAGCAAGTTAAAGAAGTATGGGCTGGATGAATGGACTATAAGGTGGATAGAAAGCTGGCTAGATCGCCGGGCTCAACGGGTAGTGATCAGCAGCTCCATGTCTAGTTGGCAGCCGGTTTCAAGTGGAGTGCCCCAGGGGTCGGTCCTGGGGCCGGTTTTGTTCAATATCTTCATTAATGATCTGGAGGATGGTGTGGACTGCACTCTCAGCAAGTTTGCAGATGACACTAAACTGGGAGGAGTGGTAGATACGCGGGAGGGTAGGGACAGGATACAAAGGGACCTAGACAAATTAGAGGATTGGGCCAAAAGAAACCTGATGAGGTTCAACAAGGACAAGTGCAGAGTCCTGCACTTAGGACGGAAGAATCCCATGCACTCTTACAGACTACGGACCGAAAGGCTAGGAAGCAGTTCTGCAGAAAAGGACCTAGGGGTTACAGTGGACGAGAAGCTGGATATGAGTCAACAGTGTGCCCTTGTTGCCAAGAAGGCTAACGACATTTTGGGCTGTATAACTAGGGGCATTGCCTGCAGATCGAGGGACGTGATCGTTCCCCTCTATTCGACATTGGTGAGGCCTCATCTGGAGTACTGTGTCCAGATTTGGGCCCCACACTACAAGAAGGATGTGGAAAAATTGGAAAGAGTCCAGCGGAGGGCAACACAAATGATTAGGGGGCTGGAGCACATGACTTATGAGGAGAGGCTGAGGGAACTGGGATTGTTTAGTCTGCAGAAGAGAAGAATGAGGGGGGATTTGATAGCTGCTTTCAACTACCTGAAAGTGGGTTCCAAAGAGGATGGATCTAGACTGTTCTCAGTGGTACCTGATGACAGAACAAGGAGTAATGGTCTCAAGTTGCAGTTGGGGAGGTTTAGGTTGGATATTAGGAAAAACTTTTTCACTACGAGGGTGATGAAGCACTGGAATCAGTTACCTAGGGAGGTTGTGGAATCTCCTTCCTTAGAGGTTTTTAAGGTCAGGCTTGACAAAGCCCTGGCTGGGATGATTTAGTTGGGAATTGGTCCTGCTTTGAGCAGGGGGTTGGACTAGATGACCTCCTGAGGTCCCTTCCAACCCTGATATTCTATGATTCTATGAGATGAATGTAGTGGAAATTTCCAGAGGCAGGTATAAATATGCAGGCAAGAATCAGGCAAGAGATAATGAGGTTAGTTCAATAAGGGAGGATGAGGCCCTCTTCTAGCAGTTGAGGTGTGAACGCCAAGGGAGGAGAAGCTGTTTTTGTAGTTGGCTAGCCATTCACAGTCTTTGTTTAATCCTGAGCTGATGGTGTCAAATTTGCAAATGAACTGAAGCTCAGCAGTTTCTCTTTGAAGTCTGGTCCTGAAGTTTTTTTGCTGCAGGATGGCTACCTTTAAATCTGCTATTGTGTGTCCGGGAGATTGAAGAGTTCTCCTACAGGTTTTTGTATATTCCCATTCCTAATATCTGATTTGTGTCCATTTATCCTTTTACTTAGGGACTGTCCAGTTTGGCCAATGTACATAGCAGAGAGGCATTGTTGGCACATGATGGCATATATTACATTGGTGGACATGCAGGTGAATGAACCGGTGATGTTGTGGTTGATCTGGTTAGGTCCTGTGATGGTGTCGCTGGTGTAGATATGTGGGCAGAGTTGGCATACAGGTTTGTTGCATGTATTGGTTCCTGAGTTAGAGTGGCTAGCCAACTACAAAAGCACCCTGACATCTGCTGGGAGAGCAATACAGGAATGCACAGACAATCCAGGAAGTTTTTGGAGAGTGATGGGGACAAGAGCTGGAGCAACCGACTAGGGGCCGTGCTCCACTTGATCTGCTACTTACAAAGAGGGAAGAATTGGTAGGGGAAGTAGAAGTGGGTGGCAACCTAGGCAGCAGTAACCATGAGATGGTTGAGTTCAGGATCCTGACAAAAGGAAGAAAGAATAGTAGCAAAATATGGACCTTGGACATCAGAAAAGCACACTTTGACTCCCTTAGGGAACTGATGGGCAGGATCCCCTGGGAGGCTAATATGAGGGGGAAAGGAGTCCAGGAGAGCTGGCTGCATTTTAAAGATGCCTTATTGAGGGCACAGGAACAAATCATCCCGATGTGCACAAAGAATAGCAAATATGGCAGGCGACCAGCTTGGTTTAACAGTGAAATCTTCAGTGAGCTTAAACTCAAAAAGGAATCTTACAAGAAGTGGAAATTTATTAGGGGGTGGGGCACATGATTTATGAGGAGAGGCTGAGGGAACTGGGATTATTTAATCTGGAGAAGAGAAGAGTAAGGGGGGATTTGATAGCAGCCTTCAACTACATGAAGGGGGGTTCCAAAGAGGATGAGCTAGACTCTTCTCAGTGGTGGCAGATGACAGAACAAGGAGCAATGGTCTCAAATTGTAGTGAGGGAGGTATAGGTTGGATATAAGGAAACACTATTTCACTAGGAGGGTGGTGAAGCACTGGAATGCGTTACCTAGGGAGGTGTTGGAATCTCCATCCTTAGAGGTTTTTAAGGCCTGGCTTGACAAAGCCCTGGCTGGGATGGTTTAGCTGGTGTTGGTCCTGCTTTGAGCAGGGGATTGGACTAGATGACCTCCTGAGGTCTCTTCCAACCCTAATATTCTATGATGCTATGATTCATATTTCAAGTTAAGCACTGGCTTATGAGTTTTGTGAGATTATACCTTAGTTCAGAATATTCAAAGGAGCTGAGTTTTAAATACATATGTAGTATACACAACCGTACACAAACATGGTTTAATAAATAATAAATAATAACAATAATAATGCAGCCAACTTCTGTGATCTAGACACAATTGTATCTTTGTGTGGATGAGAGACCATTGGCTAGATTCCAATCTACCCTTTGAAGCAAATGGATAAATCCTATTTGTTATGGTTATAAGGTTAGAATAACCTCTGCTTTCTGCTCTGGTCTTTGAGTCCACACCCTCATGTCTCCGTCTTCCGCCTGTCCCTCTCTTAGAGTTGAATGACGTGATTCTCTCTCTCTAACTGGGTCCCAGGCCATAGCAATTTGTGCACCCACCGTGATTTCTCCCACTGTGCTTGGTACCTTCATTTCTTCCCACAGGAGCTGTGACCAGTAGTAAGTTGAGTGACTAGCCTGGCCTTCACCATACAAAGTATAATTTATTTACCACTGTAGGAACAAAGCGTAACATAAGAAAAAATATGATCAATTCCAGATCGATCACTGCAGTAGTTTGGTAGAATAAACATCTATGTTTATTACCCAGACTCAGTTTGTCTTTAGGAAACATTACAATAGCTTTCTATTCCAAAATGCCTTTCCACCATAGCAAGAAGAGTACAGTATTTACTTATCTATTTAAATAAAAAAGATAATGTACTTAATTTTATAAGGAGTAGGTGCCCTAACACATCATAAATAAGAGAATAAAATCCCATCAGCATTAAAACAATAATTTAAACAGAAACTCAGCTATCCACACACCTACAGAAACTTTTTTTAATGCTTCATCTTTGGGGAAAGGAAAATTCCGAGTCACCCAGAAAACCCTTTCAAAGACATTATGACATTGACACCTTGAATAGATGACAAAATAAATGGATATCCACATTTAATCAAACATATCCCACCCTGCAAATTCCTACCCCCCAAAAGTCACCTGGAACAAAGAAGCAAGTCAACCAATGAATCAATAAAATGAAACAACATGAAAAAGAAACAATCAAGCAAACAAACAAGCCAAACCTCTCATACCCCTATCACATTTTTTATCTCAAAAAAAGGAGAAGTGCCAGAAAGTTCATGAAGACCTCTAGTGACTTAGCTATGGCTATTGATATTCTGTGCACCATGCTCAGATAGCAAGGTGATGTTAGCAGTATAAGACAGATAGATAGGTGTGTATGTACATTTATGGATAGATATTTAGATTCTGATCTTATTGACACTAGTGTAATTCTAAATTACATTTTACTTCAGTGGAGTTAGTCCGGATTTTATGATTTCATAAACAGATTGCACTCAAGAAGACAATTTTGTCATCAGTTGATTATATCCATAAAGAAGCTCAGAATGAAATCTCAATCAAGTACCAATGATGACTATTTTAATTCTTGGTGAATAACCTCCACACAATCAGTTTCTTTAATGCAGCTTTGATCTCCTTGTTCCTCATGCTGTAGATTCATTATTGGAGGCACCAGGGAACAGAGAACACCCATCATGAGATCCATATTTGATGCTGAGCTGGAGGTGGGTTTCATGTACTCAAAAGAAGCCAGTGCAAAGAAACAAAGAGACCACAGTGAGGTGAGGGAGGCAGGTGGAGAAGGCTTTACGCCGGCCCTGCTCAGAGGGGATTCTCATCACTGCTTTGAAGATATGAACATAAGACACAATTATAAAAACAAAGCAGCTTAAACTTAAAAACACACTAAAGGCAATAGCCCCAATTTCACTGAGGTACGAGTCAGAGCAGGCGAGCTTGAGTAGCGGGGGCATTTCACACAAGAACTGGTTGATGACATTGGACTGGCAGAAGGGCAACCTGAAGGTGTTCCCAGTGTGCAGGGCAGAGTAGACAATACCAGTAATCCAGGCACTGGCTGCCATTTGGACACAAGCTCTCCTGTTCATCACTCTCTCATAGTACAGTGGTTGGCAGATGGCGACATATCGGTTGTATGCCATGATGGTGAGTAAGGCAAGATCAGCTGCAATGAAGACTAAAAAGAGAAAGACTTGGGTGACACATCCAGGATAAGAAATCGACCTGGTGTTAATGAGAGAATTGACCATGGATTTGGGGATGGTGACAGAGATGCAGCCGAGGTCTAGAATGGACAGATTCATCAGGAAGAAGTACATGGGGGTGCGAAGATGGTGGTTGACGGCTATGGCCGAGATAATGAGAAGATTCCCCATCAGGCCTGCCAGGTAAATCACTAGAAACATGACAAAGTGCAAAATCTGCAGCTCCCGAACATCAGAGAATCCCAGGAGAAGGAACTCGGTCAGGGAGGTTCGGTTGGACATTTTCTTTCTCAGTTCATTGTGTGATGGCTGTGGAGAGAAGGACAAAGACAGTGGTGGGGATTACAGTGAGAGAGGGAGTGGCCCTGAATCCCCGCAGCAATATCTCATGATGTGAGTGTCAACAACGAACAGCACTTGTCACTGCTATTAACTAGGAGTGGTGAGTTATCACACACGTGCAAATTAACATGGTGTTGTACCAATTTAAATTAAAACTAGCAGAATCTTATAAGAGGGACATGGCAAAGAACCACGTTTATTTCAAATACAGGCAAGAAAAGCAAATTACTTATTTCCAGATATAACCCATCATTAGACACACACACACTCATGCATTCATTCCTAAGAGTTCTGTGAGGTTGTTATAGTTACCCACCTAAGAGTTGCTCGTGCCAAGTTACTGGCCAGGTAGCTTGGACACGGGAGTGGAGCCGAGCCTTTGTCCTATGCGCATCGGATGCTCCTGGAGGGTGGTAGAGAACCAGACTCAACATCTTATCATTTTTACTCAGTTCTTATAGAGATTCTCTCCTAAGGAGGAGCTTTTTCCCATAGCTATAACCTTTGATGAAATAATCAATCAACATGTAGCATCTCCATGACATCTGGGAGGGTATCTTGTGTATCTTTGTTCTTCAGCCATTCGGCCCTCTTGTCTGGTGATAACAGCAGGGGTTCCGGCTTGCCCTTCGGGGTCATCCGGTCACCTTCGCCTTGCACATTCTTCAGCCCAACGATGCGAGAAGCTGCAATGCTTAGGCTGGCACTGTAACTCTTTCATCTTCTATTTTCCCATGCATACATTCACACAAACACTCTTATTCTGTATTTCTTCAACCTTCACATCTACTTTCTACTTTCCCCTTTAATTATCATCCTCCCTTTACATCCATCTTCTAACACTTCCACTAAATTAATTAACATAAGGATAGGAAAACAAGCAAAAACATAATAAAACATTCAAGAAAGGCATAGCCCTTCTTCAAAGCCACAATAATTATCTCATAAGACTTTTATCTTTTCCCTTTTTGATTTAACTATTTTGATTCTGGCTAACAATGGCTTCCTTAAAGTCAATGGAGCTGCATCAGTTTGCACCATCTAAAGATCTGCCCCAGGATGTGGCTTGATAAAATGCCGTGTGGAGGATGGAGCAAAGTACTATCCCAATGCAACATTCTAGCCAAGCTGGATCCTCTCTTGCTACAAACAGCAGCCTCTGGACTTGGGCATTAAACTAAAATGCTAAAATGCCAACACTGCCTGATATCCACTTTCCGGGGAAATATGACATAGACTCACTCAGCATCGTGTATGAGAGCTTGTCTTTACTGATTCCCCTGCAACACCACATAGATGACCTGCTGCCTGTGTACGTATTGATTTGTGACACAAGATCCCACTTCAATCTAAGTGTAACAATGGGCTACTAGCATCGCTCAGCTACCTCTTTGCTGTGACGTTTACCTCTGTCACTTGTGTCTGTGAGGGTCACTGGCCATCAGGAGACTTGGGGTCTATTCTTGGCTCTGCCACTGACCTGCTATGTGACCTTGGGCCAGTCCCTTCCCCTCCCTGTGCCTCTGTTTCTCCTCCCACCCTTTCTCTGCCTGGTCTGCTTGGACTGTGAGCTCTGTGGGGGATGGGCTGTATCTTGATATGTGTATGTTCGGTGCCCCTATTTACAGCATATGTGTTTAGCCGGCAGCAGTGTGGGACAGAGGATATAGTGCTAGAGCAGGAGATCTAGGTTCTAATCCCATTCACCTCCTCTATGTCCTGGGGCAGGGTTAAGAGAGACAGGCTTTGGCACAATTCACTGTTCCCCATCTAAGGCACTAGTATGCTTAATAAATATGCTGTGGGCTACCAACTTTGCTGCTTACTCAGTTTTGCCATTCAATAAGTGTCCCTTTGAAACAGAAATAAACAGTTGCAATAGAGTGACTGGGTTCAAATTTTACTATTATTGGATAATGTTAATATTCCTAACCTGGTTGAAATCAAAGTTTCCAATCTGGAATATTCAGATACTTTCCATTTAAATTATTTCAAAGGACAACTGGGGGTGTGAAGATGGTGGTCGAGGGCTATGGCTGTGATGATCAGAAGTTTGCCCATCAGGGCTGCCAGGTAAATCACCAGGAACACCAAGAAGTGTAAAATCTGCAGCTCCCGAACATCAGAGCATCCCAGGAGAAGGAACTCGGTCATGGTGGTTTGGTTGGACATTTTCTTCCTCAGTTCATTGTGTGATGGCTGTGGAGGGAAGGACAAAGATAACGGTTGGGGTTACAGTGACAGAGGGTATGGCCCTGATTACCCTCAGTAATATCTCACGGTAGGAGTGTGAAAGGTGCACAGCATTCGTCACTGCCATTGACTAGGAGAGGCAAATTAACACACGAGTGTAAATTGGCATAGGTCTCTTAATGTCAATGGAACTGTATCAGTTTACACCATTTGAAGATCTGGCTCAGGATGTGGCTTGATAAAATTCTGTGTGAAGAATAAAAGAACAGGAGTACTTGTGGCACCTTAGAGACTAACAAATTAATTTGAGCATAAGCTTTCGTGGGCTACAGCCCACTTCATCGGATCCATAGACTGGAACATACAGCAATACATATGCATACGATGAAGTGGGCTGTAGCCCACGGAAGCTTATGCTCAAATTAATTTGTTAGTCTCTAAGGTGCCACAAGTACTCCTATTCTTTTTGCGGATACAGACAAACATGGCTACTACTCTGAAACCTGTGTGAAGGATGGAGCAAAGCACATCCAACCCCAATGATCTAGCCAAGCTATTTCCCTTACTGGGGAAATATGCAAACTTGGATGTGTAGGTAATGTATTAAAAAGCTAATGCTGCCTGATTTCCAGTTTCTGAGGAAATATGACATGGATTCAGAAAGCATCCCCAATCACAGCTTAGTTGTAAGGATTCACTGCAACACCACAGAGATGGCCTGCTGCCTGTTTCCAAAACTGATCTGTGGCATCAAATGCCAGCTGCATTTCCATCGCTGTGCGATGAGGGGCTAATAGCATTGCTCAGCTACATCTGTGTTGTGTAATTTCCATCTGTGACTGTATATCTGGCCTTTGCCGTTCAGTGGCCATCAGGAGACTTGGTTTCTATTCTTGGTTCTGGCACAGACTTGCTGTGTGACCTTGGGCCTTCCTGTACCTCTATTTCCTCTACCTCCCTTTCTCTGTCCTGTCTACTTCAGGCTGTGTCTTACTATGTTTGTGTGCTGTCCACCTGTTAAGAGTATTTTTGTTTAGCAGGCATCAGTGTGAAAAAGAGGATACAGTGCTAGAACAGGAGATCTGGGGTATAGCCACATTGCCCTCTTCTATGTAATTGAGCAGAGATGGGCTTTGGCTGGGGGCTTCAACTCTCTGTGCCTCAGTTTAAAGGTGACAGCATGTATAAAACATAGTCTGAGGATACTAACATTGCCGCTTACTCAGTTTTACCATCCTGCCAGAATCTTTTTGAAAGAGCAATAAACGTTATTGGAATAGAGGGTGTTATTGGACAATATTAATGCTGGCCCACTGTCTTAAATATTAGGTTCCAATCTGGGGAATTCAGATATTTTCTGTTCAAATTATTTCAAAGGAAAAGTGGGCTTTAAATTGAAAACATTTTATGATAGGTCTGTGCTATCCTTAAAATCAACGTATGTATTGGAAACATCTTTTTCTTTTTAAAAAAAACACAGTGAAAATTTTTCAGTTTTCAGCATTTTTTACCAGCAATTGTTTGGTTCTCGATTTACAAAACCAAAAAAATGGTTTGGTTTCTACAATTTCAATGACAATAGAAATTTTTATGCTGGAAAAAAAAATGAGCAGCTCTAGATATTTGATTAAATGATAATAAAAGTTTCAAAGAGTTCCAATTGTAACTCATAGTTCTAGTATTACATTGCTCCAGTATCTTAGCACCCAAACATATTTAACTGAAATAGCAGACTTACAGTGTTGGTCTTTGTGGAGTGTTTCCCAGCCTCTGAAGCATTGGACAGTCCACTGCCAGGATTCTTCAGTCATTGTCTGTCTGTGCACCTGTCAATAATGCCTCATCACTGTGTTATCAAGCTGCTGTCTCCCAGTCTCTTCACGATATTCACTGAGTTGCTGGGTTTCTCTGCAGTTCCTAGCAAACAGGGACCCACTCCACAGATGGGTGCTCCCCTCTTTGGGCAGGCTTGGCTGAAAGGTGAAGGACTAAATGGGAAGGGGATTGGAAACCCCTCCCAGCTCTGAAATTGATCCTCGCCTGTGCAGAATTCAGACACAGTCATAGCCCAGGATATACCTGGCCTGGAGCTAAATAGCTGAATCTGGTCTCCAGGACTGTGAGCCCAGCTCTGATCTCACCTCAGGAACAAACCACCCTGACAAGCTGCCCTAGCTGACCCTAACCCCACAGAGAGGGAAGAGCACCCAGCCTGGATCTCACATGATGGCAGCATCCCTGCAGGGACCCCTGGTTAAAAACAAGGCAGGGCTGAGTCCCATGTGGCATCCCAAGGAGATTGCAGAATAGAATATATATTGGTAGCACAGACATGTGACCTACAATAGCTCAGAGCCCAGTGGCACCAGAGCACCAGCCGGCCTGGACTAGCCTGTTCCTTTATCAATGCCACATAAACAGCTCTGGGGGAGGAGAGTTTTCTTTTTCTCCTGCGTTTTGTCAGCAGCTCTTGGGATGCAGCCACCAGAGGAACCCACAGCTGAGGCTGCTCTGGCTGTTTGATGTTGGTCACTGAGAGGTAGCCGGAGGCAAACACTAAAAGCTCAGTGCAATGTCCTAAAATGGTGTAAATTGACACAGTTCCATTGAGTTCCGAGGAGTTAGGGCTCTTTACACCAAGTGGAGATGTGGCCCTTTGATTTCAATGGAGCTACTTTGTTTTACATTAGCTGGGGATCTAAAACAGCGATGAAACTATGTCAGTTTTCATCAGTTGGGAATCAGGCCTCATTAACTCCACTGGAGCTACTGCTGATTTACACCAGCTGGGGATATGTCCCCTTAAACAATTTCCAATCAATTTTATTTGCCTGTGAATCTCAACTGAATGAAGGACAAAAGTTTCTATCCAGTCGACACATTCTTTGCTCTTTGCCCCATGGGATTAATTGCCAGAGTGTAAATTTAATGGCTAAGGAGCGATTCATTTCCACTGGGGAGAGAACTTTGGACCAATTCAGTGTTGCAGAGTTTTTTCTGTATCTGAATTTCAACTTCTATAGGGATGGATGGCCCGTCTTTCTTTCTTTCTTTCTTTCTTTCTTTCTTTCTTTCTTTCTTTCTTTCTATATATATTAGAGCACACAACACGGAAATAAAAGGCACATTAGACTGCAGGTGAAATGCTGTATGCCATCTTAAAACTGTTTATTTCACACTGATTGTAGGTATGTCAGAGAGACTGAACAAATAAGAAGGGTCAGATCCCCATGTGGTGTAAATCCCCATGTCAGTTGTAGCTCCATTGGAGTCAAAGGGGCCAGATCCATATCTGTTGTACATCAATCCCACCCACACACACACTTTGTGTAAATCTGTCATAGTACCATTGGAGTCAATGAGGCCAGATGCCCAGATGGTGTGAATTTGCCTAGTGCTATAGAGCTATTCCAGTTGACATGACCTGAGTATCTGTACCATGACGCCTAGTTTTATGTTTGTTTCTGTATTTGAGATTCTTATTGCTTAGAACCTTCATCCAATTTTAATAACCATGAAATAGTCTAAGATCTTGAGATCATGGTTCATAGACAGAAATGTGAGAGGTGGGCACCCAGCTGGGAAATTGGCTGATGAATATATACAGATTAGGTCCGTGGCGGCTAGATAACATAACAGGGATGACAGGTTTCAGAGTAGCAGCCGTGTTAGTCTGTATCCGCAAAAAGAACAGGAGTACTTGTGGCACCTTAGAGACTAACAAATTTATTAGAGCATAAGCTTTCGTGGGCTACAACCCACTTCTTCGGATGCATATAGAGTGAAACATATATTGAGGAGATATATATACACACATACAGAGAGCATGAACAGGTGGGAGTTGTCTTACCAACTCTGAGAGGCCAATTAAGTAAGAGAAAAAAAACTTTTGAAGTGATAATCAAGCTAGCCCAGTACAGACAGTTTGATAAGAAGCAAGTGTGAGAATACTTACAAGGGGAGATAGATTAAATGTTTGTAATGGCTCAGCCATTCCCAGTCTTTATTTAATCCTGAGTTGATTGTGTCTAGTTTGCATATCAATTCCAGCTCAGCAGTCTCTCGTTGGAGTCTGTTTTTGAAGTTTTTCTGTTTTAAGATAGCCACCCACAGGTCTGTCATAGAATGGCCAGACAGGTTAAAGTGTTCTCCCACTGGTTTTTGAGTATTATGATTCCTGATGTCAGATTTGTGTCCATTAATTCTTTTGCGTAGAGACTGTCCGGTTTGGCCAATGTACATGGCAGAGGGGCATTGCTGGCACATGATGGCATATATCACATTGGTAGATGTGCAGGTGAACGAGCCCCTGATGGTATGGCTGATGTGATTAGGCCCTATGATGATGTCACTTGAATAGATATGTGGACAGAGTTGGCATCGGGCTTTGTTACAAGGATAGGTTCCTGGGTCAGTGTTTTTGTTCAGTGATGTGTGGTTGCTGGTGAGTATTTGCTTTAGGTTGGGGGGTTGTCTGTAAGCGAGGACAGGTCTGTCTCCCAAGATCTGTGAGAGTAAAGGATCATCTTTCAGGATAGGTTGTAGATCTCTGATGATGCGCTGGAGAGGTTTTAGTTGGGGGCTGAAGGTGACAGCTAGTGGTGTTCTGTTATTTTCTTTGTTGGCCCTGTCTTGTAGGAGGTGACTTCTGGGTACTCGTCTGGCTCTGTCAATCTGTTTTTTCACTTCAGCAGGTGGGTATTGTAGTAACAGGGATGGTGAGGGATCAGAGAGCGGGGAAAGGCCCAGTCACAGACATCCACCCAGAGAAAGCACCTACTCCAGCATGAGGCAGGCAACTTCAGAGGTACTCCTAGAAAGAGTGGGGAGAAGTGGTGGCACATCTGTAAAAAACTGGGTTGTATTTCCCAGAATTGATCCATGTGGTAAAGTTAACTCCCCATCTGGAGTTAACATTTTCACTGTATCAGGCTCTCTGCAGACTCAGGCAGATGTTGTATTGGTTACACTTGGCTATCGTCTTAGTTATGGGTTGTTTTCAAGCTTTCTAGCCCATGAAGAATTGAAAATTACTTTTGTTTAAAAAAATAAAAAACTGAGATTCTGCTGTAATTCCATGACTCCTGGAGCTGGGGCCCTGGGCTAGGTTTATAGTGCTTAACCCTTAATCCAGTTACTAATGGTATCCTACAAAAACAACAAGGAGTCTGGTGGCACCTTAAAGACTAACAGATTTATTTAGGCATAAGCTTTCGTGGGTAAAAACCTCACTTCTTCGGATGCATAGAGTGAAATTTACAGATGCAGGCATTATATACTGACACATGGAGAGCAGGGAGTTACTTCGCAAGTGGAGAACCAGTGTTGACAGGGCCAATTCAATCAGGGTGGATGTAGTCCACTCCCAATAATGGATGAGGAGGTGTCAATTCCAGGAGAGGAAAAGCTGCTTCTGTAATGAGCCAGCCACTCCCAGTCCCTATTCAAGCCCAGATTAATGGTGTTAAATTTGCAAATGAATTTTAGTTCTGCTGTTTCTCTTTGAAGTCTGTTTCTGAAGTTTTTTTGTTCAATGATAGTGACTTTTAAATCTGTAATAGAATGACCAGGGAGATTGAAGTGTTCACTTACTGGCTTTTGTATGTTACCATTCCTGATGTCCGATTTGTGTCCATTTATTCTTTTGCGGAGGGACTGTCCGGTTTGGCCAATGAACATGGCAGAGGGGCATTGCTGGCACATGATGGCATATATAACATTAGTGGATGTGTAGGTGAATGAGCCCTTGATGGTGTGGCTGATGTGGTTGGGTCCTCTGATGGTGTCGCCAGAGTAGATATGGGGACAGAGTAGGCAACGAGGTTTGCTACAGGGATTGGTTCCTGGGTTGGTGTTTCTGTGGTGTGGTGTGTAGTTGCTGGTGAGTATTTGCTTCAGGTTGGGGGGTTGTCTGTGAGCGAGGACTGGCCTGCCTCCCAAGGTCTGTGAGAGTGAAGGATCATTTTCCAGGATAGGTTGTAGATCGTGGATAATGCGCTGGAGAGGTTTTAGCTGGGGGCTGTATGTGATGGCCAGTGGTGTTCTGTTATTGTCCTTGTTGGGCCTGTCCTGTAGTAGGTGATTTCTGGGTACCCGTCTTGCTCTGTCAATCTGTTTCCTCACTTCCCCAGGTGGGTATTGTAGTTTTACGAATGCTTGATAAAGATCTTGTAGGTGTTTGTCTCTGTCTGAGGGGTTGGAGCAAATTCGGTTGTATCTTAGGGCTTGGCTGTAGACAATGGATCGTGTGATGTGTCTTGGATGGAAGCTGGAGGCATGTAGGTACGTATAGCGGTCAGTAGGTTTCCGGTATAGGGTGGTGTTTATGTGACCATCGCTTATTTGCACTGTAGTGTCCAGGAAGTGGATCTCTTGTGTGGACTGGTCCAGGCTGAGGTTGATGGTGGGGTGGAAATTGTTTAAGTCAAGGTGGAATTCTTCAAGGGCCTCCTTTCCGTGGGTCCATATGATGAAGATGTCATCAATGTAGCGCAAGTAGAGGAGGGGCACTAGGGGACGAGAGCTGAGGAAGCGTTGTTCTAAGTCAGCCATAAAAATGTTGGCATACTGTGGGGCCATGCGGGTACCCATAGCAGTGCCACTGACTTGAAGGTATAAGTTGTCCCCAAATCTGAAGTGGTTGTGAGTGAGGACAAAGTCACAAAGCTCAGCCACCAGACGTGCTGTGGCCTCATCAGGGATACTGTTCCTGACAGCTTGTAGTCCATCCTCATGTGGAATGTTGGTGAAAAGCGCTTCTACATCCATGGTGGCCAGGATGGTGTTTTCAGGAAGAACACCAATGCATTATAGTTTCCTCAGGAAGTCGGTGGTGTCTCGAAGATAGCTGGGAGTGCTGGTAGCGTAGGGTCTGAGGAGAGAGTCCAAATAGCAAGATAATCCTGCTGTAAGAGTGCCAATGCCTGAGATGATGGGGTGTCCAGGATTTCCAGGTTTATGGATCTTGGGTAGCAGATAGAATACCCCGGTCGGGGTTCTGGGGGTGTGTCCATGTAGATTTGTTCCCGTACTGTAGCTGGGAATTTCTTGAGCAGATGGTGTAGTTTCTTTTGGTATTCCTCAGTGGGATCAGAGGATAGTGGCCTGTAGAATGCGGTCACGAGGATGGCTGCTGGCTTCTGCAGCATCCCGGGACCCTCAAAGTACCCGTTCTTTTTCCTCTGTGCACAATAGACAATCCGAAAGTTGGCCCACATCTTGCCAATCGGGATTATGAGACTGAAAAATGGTGCGAAACCGTCTATGGACAGCATCCGGGTCGTCCCTGAGGCGAGGTGTAGTGGTTTGCCAGTTCATAAGGTCCGCTGTGGTGAATGGAACATGAACATAACGGTCTACAACATTCCCTTCTGTCGTGGGAACAGGGATGGTCCGGAGGGGTGCTTGGATGTTACTTGTAGATTGTTCCCCATAAACTGCCCCCTGCCTAGTGTGGGATGGACTACTAAAGGGAATAGACAAGGAGGTAATGAACCCATTGTTCATCATTTCGCCAGTAGCCGATTCGTCTACTCGAGCTGTAGTGCTCTCAATTTTTGTTGGCTGGGGTTGCTTTGGTATGACTGCTGTCTCTGATCCTGGGGCTGCAGAAAGAGGTACTGAGCCTGCCCCACTTGGTAATGCTGCCGCTGCAGGTGGTGGCCGAGATTGAGGACAATACATGGGGGGAATATCCTCCCAATAATCGGCCTCTCTAGGGGCAGAAGATTTTGGGTATAGAGGGGCCTGAATCTGTATCTTCTTTAATCGACGATGAGCTTCATCGTCCCACAAAAACCAATAATATATTTGTCCCGGTGCCTGGTTTTCCAGTACCAGGCGCAAGAATCATAGAATCATAGAATATCACGGTTGGAAGGGACCTCAGGAGGTCATCTAGTCCAACCCCCTGCTCAAAGCAGGACCAATTCCCAACTAAATCATCCCAGCCAGGGCTTTGTCAAGCCGGGCCTTAAAAACCTCCAAGGAAGGAGACTCCACCACCTCCCTAGGTAACGCATTCCAGTGCTTCACCACCCTCCTAGTGAAATAGTGTTTCCTAATATCCAACCTAGACCTCCCCCACTGCAACTTGAGACCATTGCTCCTTGTTCTGTCATCTGCCACCATTGAGAACAGCTGAGTTCCATCCTCTTTGGAACCCCCCTTCAGGTAGTTGTAGGCTGCTATCAAATCCGCCCTCATTCTTCTCTTCTGGAGACTAAACAATCCCAGTTCCCTCAGCCTCTCCTCATAAGTCATGTGCTCCAGCCCCCTAATCATTTTTGTTGCCCTCCGCTGGACTCTTTCCAATTTTTCCACATCCTTCTTGTAGTGTGGGGCCAAAAACTGGACACAGTACTCCAGATGACGCCTCATCAATGTCGAATAAAGGGGAACGATCACGTCCCTCGATCTGCTGGCAATGCCCCTACTTATACAGCCCAAAATGTCGTTAGCCTTCTTGGCAACAAGAGCACACTGTTGACTCATATCCAGCTTCTCGTCCACTGTGACCCCTAGGTCCTTTTCTACAGAACTGCTACCTAGCCATTCGGTCCCTAGTCTGTAGCTGTGCATGGGATTCTTCCGTCCTAAGTGCAGGACTCTGCACTTGTCCTTGTTGAACCTCATCAGGTTTCTTTTGGCCCAATCCTCTAATTTGTCTAGGTCCCTCTGTATCCGATCCCTACCCTCTAGTGTATCTACCACGCCTCCTAGTTTAGTGTCATCTGCAAACTTGCTGAGAGTGCAGTCCACACCATCCTCCAGATCATTAATAAAGATGTTAAACAAAACCGGCCCCAGGACCAACCCTTGGGGCACTCCGCTTGAAACTGGCTGCCAACTAGACATGGAGCCATTGATCGCTACCCGTTGAGCCCGACGATCTAGCCAGCTTTATATCCACCTTACAGTCCATTCATCCAGCCCATACTTCTTTGACTTGGCAGCAAGAATACTGTGGGAGACCGTATCAAAAGCTTTGCTAAAGTCAAGGAATAACACATCCACTGCTTTCCCCTCATCCACAGAGCCAGTTATCTCATCATAGAAGGCAATTAGGTTAGTCAGGCACGACTTCCCCTTGGTGAATCCATGCTGACTGTTGCTGATCACTTTCCTCGCCTCTAAGTGTTTCATAATTGATTCCTTGAGGACCTGCTCCATGATTTTTCCAGGGACTGAGGTGAGGCTGACTGGCCTGTAGTTCCCTGGATCCTCCTTCTTCCCTTTTTTAAAGATGGGCACTACATTAGCCTTTTTCCAGTCATCCGGGACCTCCCCCGATCGCCATGAGTTTTCAAAAATAATGGCTAATGGCTCTGCAATCTCATCCGCCAACTCCTTTAGCACCCTTGGATGCAGCGCATCCGGCCCCATGGACTTGTGCACGTCCAGTTTTTCTAAATAGTACCGAACCACTTCTTTCTCCACAGAGGGCTGGTCACCTTCTCCCCATATTGTGCTGCCCAGTGCAGCAGTCTGGGAGCTGACCTTGTTTGTGAAGACAGAGGCAAAAAAATCATTGAGTTAAGTAAGTCAGAATGTCGAAAGATCCGTACTCGGGCCAATCAGTGCCCAGGGCTGGCCAATTCTGAGTGTAAAGCTGCAACAAGCGTCTCTTCGACATTCCTTTTTGAACACCGGGTAAAGGCCATTTACTTAACATATAATCCAAAGGGCTATCCTTAGAGGGTTTCCTCTGAGACCCACCCATCCCCTTCTGACACTCAAACAGAGAATTAAACAGAAAGACAGAGGGAATAATGCTCTAATCCAGAAATTCCAAGTCAGGGATTTCTGCTCACACCGACTGCTACAGGGGACGGGACAGAAGGATCTCAATTCAACCTTAGGGCTTCCTCGCACGCTATGGCTTCCACCCTGAGGAATTACGAACGAGAAGCTCAGTTCTGCCCACACACCTAACACCCAAGTTTATGAGACAGAAATATATTAACCAGTTAACCAGAACAGAACCATAGCCAGGTAGTGTTTCCTTATCCTATTAGGACTCACCTTATTGGAGCACGAATCCCAGGGGCCGCGGTGAAGTGTGGAAGAGGGGCTAAGCACCCCGTTGGTGCCGTTCCTAGTTCGCCGCAGCTGTCCAGAGTCCAATGTCTGAGCTAGGAGGGTCCCATCTGGGGTGCCAGAAACTGTTACCGAAATATCGGGTCCGCCTAGCTGAGAGCCAATAACAGCCAGACAGGGATAAGGAAGAGATTGCTTTATTCTGCAGAAGAAAGGAGAGCTTTGCACCTTAGGACAAAAACTCTAACTCATACAAAAACCAAAAATCTTTTATACACAGTCAAACACAGGCTCCGGTCGTGTTAACATTTGATTGGTGGTTGCCAAACCCTGCACTTCTACTATCTGGTCAGTGAAAACCGGTTTGGGACCAGCTCCAACTACCTCAAGGCAGAGAAGGGAAGATAGTTGAAAAGTTCAGGCTACTGTGTTCATAAGGTGTCTGTTTCCCTCTAATGGCTGCTGGCTGCCATAAAGGCTGCTAGCTGTTAAGGGGGGTCACTGCCGACTGTCACACTAAAAAGACATGGACTAGGCTGCAGGTATACCGCTGTAGTGTTAAAAGCGTAAAGAAGTCCTTAGACTCCCAAGTTACTAAGGCCAAGTTTTAAAGATATTTAGGTGCCTCTAGGAAATTATTGGGGCACTTTTGAAAATGGGAGTTCAGCTCCTTAAAACATTTGAAATTTAGAGTATTAAGTAACACTTTTATTCTAACAACATTCCTTAAAATCTTTGCCTTTAGCTGAAGAGAGTTTTTAGAAGGAAAAACAAAACAAAGCAAAACAAATATTTTCTGACAGTCACTCCTTTACTTTGCTTTTGTTAAGCTAAGTAGATTGAGCTCCTTCAGTCTATCAATATATGGCATTTATCCAATCCTTTAATCATTCTCATGGCTCTTGTCTGAGCTCTCTCCAATTTATGCAACATCTTCTTGAACTGTGGAGAAGAAAACAGTATTCAAGGAGCAGTAGTGCCCCTGCCAAATATACAGGTAAACAACTTCTCTACTCCTAATTGAGAGTCCCTTATTTCCGCATCCAAGGATTGCATTCACCTCTGTTGTACTGGAAGTTCATGTTCAGCTGAGTATCTCCACAACCCCCAAATCGCAGAATAGAGTTCCCCATCCTGTAAGTATGCCCTAATTCTTTGTTCCTAGATATTCCTAAACATTTACATTTAGCCATATCAAAATGAATATTGATATAATATCCTATATAATATAGGATATTGATATAATAGGCATCACAGAAACTTGGTAGAATGAGGATAATCAATGGGATACAGTAATAACAGGGTACAAAATATATCAGAAGGACAGAAAAGGTCATGCTGGTGGGGGAGTAGCATTATATGTGAAAGAAAACGTAGAGTCAAATGAAGTAAAAATCTTAAATGGACCAAACTGTACCATAGAATCTTTATGGATAGTAATTCCATGCTTGAATAATAAAAACATAGCATTGGGGATATACTACCAAACACCTGACCAGGATGGTGATAGTGACTGTGAAATGCTCAGGGAGATTAGAGAGGCCATTAAAACAAAAAACTCAATATAATAATGGGGGATTTCAGTTATCCCCATATTGACTGGGTATATATCACCTCAGGATGGAATGCAGAGATAAAGTTTCTTGACACCTTAAATGACTGCTTCTTGGAGCAGCTGGTCCTGGAACCCACCACAGGACAGACAATTCTTGATTTAGTCCTAAGTGGAGCACAGGATCTGGTCCAATAGGTGAATATAGCTGGACCACTTGGTAATAGTGACCATAATATAATTAAATTTAATATCCCTCTGGCAGGAAAAACACCACAGCGGCCCAACGCTGTAGCATTTAATTTCAGAAAGGGGAACACAAAAATGAGGAGGTCAGTTAAACAGAAATTAAAGGGTTCAGTGCCAAAAGTGAAATCTCTGCAAGCTGCATGGAAACTTTTAAAAGACACCATAGAAGAGGCTGAACTTAAATGTATACCCCAAATTAAAAAACATAGTAAGAGAACCAAAAAAGAGGCACCGTGGCTAAACAACAAAGTAAAAGAAGCAGTGAGAGGCAAAAAGGCATCCTTTAAAAAGTGGAAGTTAAATCCTAGTGAGGAAAATAGAAAGGAGCATAAACACTGGCAAATGAAGTGTAAAAATACAATTAGGAAGGCCAAAAAAGAATTTGAGGAACAGTTAGCCAAATACTCAAAAAGTAATAGCAATTTTTTTAAAAGTACATCACAAGCAGGAAGCCTGCTAAACAACTAGTGGGGCCACTGGATGATCGAGGTGCTAAAGGAGCACTCAAGGATGATAAGGCCATTGCGGAGAAACTACATTAATTCTTAGCATCGGTCTTCACGGCTGAGGATGTGAGGGAGATTACCAAACCTGAGCCATTCCTTTTAGATGACGTATCTGAGGAACTGTCCCAGACTGAGATGTCATTAGAGGAGGTTTTGGAACAAATTGATAAATTAAACAGCAATAAGTCACCAGGAACGTATGGTATTCACCCAAGAGTTCTGAAGGACCTCAAATGTGAAATTGCAGAACTACTAACTGTGGTATGTAATCTATCATTTAAATCCGCTTCTGTACCAGATGACTGGAGCATAGCTAATGTGATGCCAATTTTTTAAAAGGGCTCCAGAGGTGATCTGGGCAATTACAGGCCTGTAAGCCTGACTTCAGTACCGGGCAAACTGATTGAAACTATAATAAAGAACAATATTGTTAGACATATAGATGAACATAATTTGTTGAGGAAGAGTCAACATGTTTTAGTAAAGGGAAATCATGCCTCACCAATCTACTAGAATTTTTTGAGGGGGTCAGCAAGCATGTAGACCTAGGGGATCCAGTGGATACAGTATACTTAGATTTTCAGAAAGCCTTTGACAAGGTCCCTCACCAAAGGCTCTTACGCAAATTAATCTGCCACAGAATAAGAGGGAAGGTGCTCTCATGGATTGGTAACTGGTTAAAAGATAGGAAACAAAGGGTAGGTATAAATGGTCAGTTTTCAGAATGGAGAGAGGTAAATAGTGGTGTCTCCCAGGGGTCTGTTCTGGGACCAGTCCTATTCAACATATTCATTAATGATCTGGAAAAGGGGGTAAACAGTGAAGTGGCAAAATTTGCAGATGATACAAATTACTAAAGATAGTTAAGACCCAGGCAGACTGCAAAGAGCTACAAAAGGATCTCTCAAAACTGGGTGACTGGGCAACAAAATGGCAGATGAAATGTAATGTTGATAAATGCAAAGTAATGCACATTGGAAAACATAATCCCAACTATACATATAAAATGATGTGCTCTAAATTAGCTGTTACCACTCAAGAAAGAGAACTTGGAGTCATTATGGATAGTTTTCTGAAAACATTCACTCAATGTGCAGTGGCAGTCAAAAAAGCGAACAGAATGCTGGGAATAATTAAGAAAGGGATAGATAATAGGACAGAAAATATCATATTGCATCTATATAAATCCATGGTACCCCACATCTTGAATACTGTGTGCAGATGTGGTCACCCCATCTCAAAAAAGATATATTGGAATTGGAAAAGGTTCAGAAAAGGGCAACAAAAATTATTAGGGGTATGGAACGGCTTCTGTATGAGGAGAGATTAATAAGCCTGGGACTTTTCAGCTTGGAAAAGAGACGGCTAAGGGGAGATATGATTGAGGTCTATAAAATCATGACTGGTGTAGAGAAAGTAGATAAGGAAGTGTTGTTTACTACTTCTCATAACACAAGAACTAGGGGTCACCAAATGAAATTAATAGGCAGCAGGTTTAAAACAAATAAAAGGAAGTATTTCTTCATACAACTCACAGTCAACCTGTGGAACTCCTTGCCAGAGGATGTTGTGAAGGCCAAGACCATAACAGGGTTCAAAAAAGAACTAGATAAATTCATGGAGGATAGGTCCATCAATGGTTATTAGCCAGGATGGGCAGGAATGGTGTCCCTAGCTTCTGTTTGCCAGAAGCTGGGAATGAGCGACAGATTGGATCATTTCATGATTATTTGTTCTGTTCATTCCCTCTGGGGCACCTGGCACTGGCCACTGTCGGAAGACAGGATACTGGGGTAGATGGACATTTAGTCTGACCCAGTAGGGCCTTTCTTATGTTCTTATATTCTTATTGTTTGCATGTCCCATTTAACAAGTGATCCAGATAACTCTGTATCAGCGGCCCATCCTCTTCATTATTTACCACTCTCCCAATTTTTGTGTTACCTGCAAACTTTATGAGTTATGATTTATGTTTTCTTCCAGGTCACTGATAAAAATGTTAAGTTGTGTTGGGCCAGGAACCAATCCCTACAAAATGTCACACGGTACCACCTCAAATGCCTTCCAGATGTCTAAATATATTACATCAACATCCATTTCTTTATCAACCAAACTTGTAATCTCATCACAAAAAGAGATCAGGTTAGTTTGACAGGATCTATTTTCCATAAACCCATGTTAACAACATTAAATTCTTTATTAATTGAGTTTCATATCAGTCATGCTTGGCTGGGATCAATGTCAGGCTGAGAGGCCAATAATTACTTGGGTCACCCCGTTTACCCCTTTTAAATATTGGCACAACATTAGATTATTTCCAGTCTTCTGGAACTTCCCCTGTGTTCTAAGACTCACTACAATGAAACATTAATGATCCAGTGAGCTCTGCAGACAACTCCAGTTTCTGCTGTGGCTTGTGGATGTTGTTATAGAGATGCAGGCTTTCACTCGTGAGGACCAGGTGGCCATATGGCACACTGGGCATTGATGTGGCAGGGTTGGGGAATATGTTTCTGATCCCGGGGCAGGTGGCGAAACAGTTGTTCAGGGTGTACTCTCGTACTGCAGGGATGAATAAGCAGGGCTTCCCAGAGGATTCAGGGGGCCTGGGGCAAAGCGGGGGAGCTGCGGCGCTTGTATTCACCCAGCGGCGGTCCGGGTCTTCTGCGGCATTTCGGCGGAGGGGGGCCCTTCAGTCACTCCGCGTCTTCGGCAGCACTGAAGGGCCCCCTGCTGCTGAAATGCCACCGAAGACCCGGACCGCTGCCGGGCCAGGACTCGTGGGGCCCCTGCGGGGCCCGGGGCCTGGGGAAAATTGCCCCACTTGCCTCCCCCCTGGGCAGCCCTGTGAATAAGATGAGGAGAATCCCTGGGGAAATAAAGGTGAGATCTGCATAATCGCATACAGGCATGGGCACGGTGCTGGGTGGATCTCTGAAGTCATTGGGCTCAACATAGGGGTAACTGGGTGGGATTCAATGGCCTGTGATAAAAAGAAGTTCTGACTAGTTGCTTGTGTAACCTTTGGGTGGGCTAGAGTTCACTTCATTTCCGGTCTCCAGTGCCTTAAAAAAACAAACAAAACCCAACTCCCATAGAAAGTAGCTGGAGACCCAGAGTTCAGTCTCTAAGGATTTTCAGTGAGGATTGCACAGGGTCAACTGCCCCACATTCAAGTCTCAAAAGGAACTAAATAAATGAATTTAATTAAATAACTTTATAAAATTTTATGATAAAGAAACAAATAATAATCAATTTTTTACACCATAGATTCATAGATTATAGGACTGGAAGGGACCTCAAGAGGTCATCGAGTCCAGTCCCCTGCCCGCATGGCAGGACCAAATACTGTCTAGACCATCCATGATAGACATTTATCTAACCTACTCTTAAATATCTCCAGAGATGGAGATTCCACAACCTCCCTAGGCAATTTATTCCAGTGTTTAACCACCCTGACAGGAATTTTTTTCCTAATGTCCAACCTAGACCTCCCTTGCTGCAGTTTAACCCCATTGCTTCTTGTTCTATCCTTAGAGGCTAAGGTGAACAAGTTTTCTCCCTCCTCCTTATGACACCCTTTTAGATACCTGAAAACCGCTATCATGTCCCCTCTCAGTCTTCTCTTTTCCAAACTAAACAAACCCAATTCTTTCAGCCTTCCTTCATAGGTCATGTTCTCAAGACCTTTAATCATTCTTGTTGCTCTTCTCTGGACCCTTTCCAATTTCTCCACATCTTTCTTGAAATGCGGTGCCCAGAACTGGACACAATACTCCAGCTGAGGCCTAACCAGAGCAGAGTAGAGCGGAAGAATGACTTCTCGTGTCTTGCTCACAACACACCTATTAATACATCCCAGAATCATGTTTGCTTTTTTTGCAACAGCATCACACTGTTGACTCATATTTAGCTTGTGGTCCACTCTAACCCCTAGATCCCTTTCTGCCGTACTCCTTCCTAGACAGTCTCTTCCCATTCTGTATGTGTGAAACTGATTTTTTCTTCCTAAGTGGAGCACTTTGCATTTGTCTTTGTTAAACTTCATCCCGTTTAACTCAGACCATTTCTCCAATTTGTCCAGACATAGCTATTTGATAACCCACAGACATTACCTTCACAGTTATACAAAAACATAAATAAAGAAAACCAATTAAAATCTGAACAGTTCAGTCCCCACAGAAATACAGTGAGAAGAAACTGAAAGTTCCCAAAAGCTTAGGTTTTGTTAATCTAAGTCTATAAAGTTAGAGTCTTTGATCACCAAATCTATACAGGTTTCAGAGTAGCAGCCATGTTAGTCTGTATCCACAAAAAGAACAGGAGTACTTGTGGCACCTTAGAGACTAACAAATTTATTAGAGCATAAGCTTTCGTGGGCTACAGCCCACTTCATCGGGTGCATGTAGTTGAAAATACAGTAGGAAGATATATATATATATATACACAGAGAACATGAAACAATGGGTGTTACCATACACACTATAAGGAGAGTGATCAGTTAAGGTGAGCTATTATCAGAGGGAGAGAAAAAGAATTGTTTGTAGTGGTAATGAAAATGGCCCATTTCCAGCAATTGACATGGAGATGTGAGGAACTGGGGGGAGGGGGAGAGGAGGATAAGCATGGGGAAATAGTTTTACTTTGTGTAATGGCCCATCCACTCCCAGTCTTTATTCAAGCCTAATTTAATGGTGTCCAATTTGCAAATTAATTCCAATTCACTGTAATCGAGTGGCCAGGGAGATTGAAGTGTTCTCCAACTGGTTTTTGAATGTTATAATTCTCTATGTAAAAGAATAAATGGACACAAATCAGATGTCAAGAATTATTACAGACCTAAAAGTCACAATATTACAACAAAAAAAATTCAAAAACAGACTCCAATGAGAGACTGCTGAATTGGAATTAATTTGCAAATTGGACACCATTAAATTAGGCTTGAATAAAGACTGGGAGTGGATGGGCCATTACACAAGGTGAAACTATTTCCCCATGCTTATTTCCCCTCCCCTCCCCACAGTTCCTCTCATCTACTTGTCAATTGCTGGAAATGGGCCATTTTCATTACCACTACAAACAGTTCTTTTTCTCTCCTGCTGATAATAGCTCACCTTAACTGATCACTCTCCTTATAGTGTGTATGGTAACACCCATTGTTTCATGTTCTCTGTGTATATATATATATCTTCCTACTGTATTTTCAACTACATTCATCCGATGAAGTGGGCTGTAGCCCATGAATGCTTATGCTCAAATAAATTTGTTAGTCTCTAAGGTGCCGCAAGTACTCCTGTTCTTTTTGCAAATCTATACAGTCTGCTGAGTCTAAAACAACATCTCTCCACTTGCTTGTAGGAATCTTCAGTTGGAATCCATGCGGCCTCTTCCTGTGCTGAAATCACTGCTAGCCAGTCAGCTGACTGATTAACCAACCACTCAGTTACCTGTCTAGATTTAAATAAAACTCTGTTACAAGAAAATAGAAAACTGAGAATAGCAAAATAGAAATAACTCTTTCCACATTATTACCTTTAAAAAAAAGTTGGTGAATCAGACTAGTTGAGACAATTTAACTAGAACAGTTTGGCTAAAATCAAAACAACATTCAAAGCATAAAATTAAAATAGAAGTTATTTTCCCTCCCAATTTCCCCTTGCTATAGTTAGCATTGCCCAGGCTTCCCTGTTAGAGGATTAACAATATCACTAACCTGCTGCAAAATGCTTCAGAGTTAGGGACAACAGCCTGCTTTCTGCTCCTGGGCTCAGCTTCTCCCAACTCACACAGGGCACATGGCCTTCTGCTAAGCAGCTGTCCTGACTGCTTGCCCATGTGGAGTCTGACTCCAGCAACAGGGAACTTATTGGCGTATACCCAAAACTAACGCACCCAATTCTAGAAGTTTCTGGATATGGAGTGCTTAATCTGCCTAGCAACAATGACCCAGACACAACTCACTCCTACCTCCCACCAATGGGTCTCTTAAAGAGATATCTCCCTATTAGGCACATGGGTTACACTTGCATCGTCCCTTCTGGCCTAAAATTATATATATTATATATCCATATATATAATCTGTTTGAAAAATAATGCTATTTTGACTTTTTGTCCTGACATGGGATAGGAACATATTTCAAAATCTTAAAAAGTCTCACAAGATGAGAACCCCCTTTCCCAACTAGTTCTACTCTTCAAATTGTCTCCTTTCAATAACTCACTAAAATGTTATGATCTTAGAGGCTAGGAGCTCAGGTAGATAGCAGCTTTTGGCTTTAATAAAGAGACTCTGCTAAATCAATGTACACTCACAAACACATGAACAAAATAATATATACTCATAAATACCCAGTTATGTGCACTTTGAAACACACATACTCACACAACATTTTGCACTGATAAACACACACTATTCTCATTCAGAAGCAAACTCACACAAATAAACACCCAGAAATCCACTCATATACCCTAATGAGCGCTGATAATGCACACATGCACAAGTATGTTTCACACATGATGTTATACATTCATAAATTCACACAATGATTCACAGTCAGAAACACACATTCACATCATGTAAGTTCTCAAAGAGACCCACAGCAATGTAAGAACTCAACTGCATGTTGATTTCCTCAGGAGCACACACAAAGCCCTGGCTGGGATGATTTAGTTGGGGATTGGTACTGCTTTGAGCAGGGGGTTGGACTAGATGACCTCCTCAGGTCCCTTCCAACCCTGATATTCTATGAGTCTATGATTCTATGATGTCATAGATATCATAGGATATAACGTACACTGACCAAAGCACACCCATTCACACAACACTGTTTCTTTGAGTGTGTAGACTCTTAATTGCACTTAGAATGTAATCTTAAAAATGAATGCAGAAACCAGGTCTGTATTAGAAATGTTTGGCATCAGAGCAGTGTTGGTTTGGGGCTGTGATTTTTAGGGTGACATTTTCATACCAGGGTAAAATAAAACTTTAAGCAATTTTATTAGTACAATTAGTAAAGACACAAATGCTTCCAGTCACATAAAAAGACAGCAGCAATATACATTAAGCTGATATTTTGTATCATCCCTTACATAGAATCACAATGTTTGGAGGGTGGGGGGATTTGGTGGTAAGAGACAAGCGGTCATCTCTCTGGTCCCTGGCCTGCCAAACGAGTTCAATGGTCCAGATATCCCCCTTACACTGGGGCCTGGCCAAGTAGAGGGTCTGATAGTTACCATATACATTCATAGATATGCCCAACTCTTTTGCCCATATATAAGTTCCTCACCCTAATTATATTGGGGGGGATCCTTATCTTTTCAGTTCGTATTTTAATTCTTTTCACTTATCATATTGGTCAATTTGTTGCCAAGGTAAGTTCATTGCTAATCATCTACCAAGGATTCTATCCTAAAACATCCAAGCCCAGTATCAGTTCAATGTTCCTGCAGTTACCTGGTGTCATTTTATACAAAGAACAATGCTCCCAGTTCTTCAAATCTCAGAGTCACTGTAGGGCCACTTACTTACACTAAGGATCATAGATGTCAAAGACTTCTGCTGACAGCTTCACAGGATATAGGCCTGTAGGTTCCTTTTGTTCCTGCTGAATACAATGCTAAGCTAGCTCTTTGGGCTACATCATCAAATGAGGATGAGTGTGGTCCTGGAGCAGAAGTCTGCACCTCATTGTTAGGGAGTTAACTTTGTGAGTGGATCAGGCTCTGTGAAGACTCAGGCAGGTGTCATCGTGTCAGTTTCACTCAAAGCATTCTAGTCCCCTCAGAGCGCTTGGCTCAGGCTCTCTGCAGACTCAAACAGATGTTGCTCTGTTGGTTACACTTGGCTATTTTCTTAGTTGTGGGTCATGTTTTGAGGCTTTCCAGCCCATGAAGACTACAAACTTACTTTTGTTTAAAAAATGAAAGCTGAGATTCTGCTGTAATGCCATGACTCCTGGACCCGGAGCCCTGGACCTTGGCCTACAGTGTATTACTCTTAGTCCAGCCCCTAATGTTTATGTAACTTTACATTTCCACATGTCCAATTTCTGTAGCTTGTGCCAGAATGTATTGTGACGCTGAATGTGCAAGGGGGAAATCCCATAATTGTGTGTGGCTGGAGAGTCTGTTGGTGAGATCACAAATGAGAGCAAAACTTTCCAGAAGACAATCTCTCTACTGACATACAGTCCATGAGCTCTAAAAAAAAGTCCAAGAACGTCAAGACCTAATGATCTGCTCAGGTGGGTCACTTTTCAGGATCGGGATGAAATAAAAGTAACTTTTGAAAATAAGGCTCAAAATAATCATTGCAAGTATTGTCTTAATATTAACAAGACGGCAAATACTAATGCTGAAGGATCCCTAAAATGGATTGGACTAAGCTGCACCTGTGATGCTGTCTCATTTCAAAGTGTAGACAAGACCTTAGATGCCCAGGTGACTAAGGGCCAAGTTTTTAAAGGTATTTATGTGCCTCTAGGGAGGTAGTGGGGCTCTTTTGAAAATGGGAGATAGGCCTGTTTTTTTTTTTTTAAACTTTCTCTAGTCTTTTGGGCTTAAATTGCAAATCCACTTAGAGGATTTTGGATGCTCAGCTCTGAATTAAATTAATGGGAATTGGCATCCCAATTTCCAAGGCAGCTTTAGAAAATCTCAGTAGTAGTGAGCTAAATAGCACTGATGACACAGGCAGTGGCACGTCATCCTCACTCCATGCCAGCCCTTGTCAATGGTGATCTCTCTCTTTAATCTACTCACAGGGTGGTGTCTAAAGCAACTGACACACCCAGGTCCCAGAAACCCAACAGTTGAGAGCATCTGAGCAACTCCCCCATCTACCAAAACCTAGTAGTGTTGTAGCACTCAGTGAGCCAAATCCAGCTGAGGTTTAAAAGGGCACATCACCACCTGTAGTTAATGTTGCCAGGCCAGTTTACCCGAGAGGTGAATTTGTGCTGCTCCTCACAAGACCAACAACTCCAAACTTGGATTCACCTCTGAAACACACAGCTGGTGAAATACCATAAAATCTAGTAAAAACAACAAGGAGTCTGGTGGTACCTTAAAGACTAACAGATTTATTTAGGCATAAGCTTTCTTGGGTAAAAACATCACTTCTTCAGTGAGGTTTTTTACCCATGAAAGCTTATGCCCAAATAAATCTGTTAGTCTTTAAGGTGCCACCAGACTCCTTGTTGTTTTTGTAGATACAGACTAACACGGCTACCCCCTGATACTGACTCCAATGGAGCTGTGCATATTCCCACACCCTGGGGATGGGATTCACTGACTCCAATGGCGCTGTGCAAAGTCTATTCCTCTGGTGCTCTAACCCACACATCTTTAGTGCCGCCTCCTCTTCCCACAGCGAGTTTTTGTGCAACGACCCTGGGCTGGTTGCAAAGTGGCCATGTCTACACTGGCAAATTAAAGTGCTCTAACTCGCTGGCTCAGGGGTGTGAAAAAACACACCCTGAGTGCAGCAAGTTTGACTGGTTTAAAGTGCTAGGCTGGAGGTGGAACTTTCTAGTGTAGACTTAGGCTATCTCTACATTTGCAGATGTAGAGCACTGGGGGTTAAAGCAGCCCTCAGAGACAGCAGCAGGGAAAGCGCTGCTGTGTGTTCACACTGTCAGCTGCCCGCGCAATAGCGTGAACTCACTTGCAGCACTTGCAGCACCATTCAGAGCAGTCCACTCTGGGCAGCTATCCCACAAAGCACCTCTTCCCCTTCTGCTGCTGAGGCTTGTGGGAAGGCCTTAAACTACAAAGTGATGAAGAGGAGTCGGATGATGATGTTGCCATGCATAATAGCTGCAACGTGAGATTGCTTGTGGCATTCACAGACGTGCTGACCACCCTGGAATTCTGCTTTTGGGCTCGGGAAACAAGCACAGGCAGCAAGGCATGGAGAATCCAGCGAAATCCATGCCTAGGAAGGAACTAAATCTTGAACCACAAATATGTAAGTAGAACAGGGACTGTTTAGTCAGACGTGATAGGTTATTTCTTTATTTTGCGTTTGTTGGACTTCTCTGTGCTGAGCATATGTAACTTCCCCCTTGTACTGTAACTTTCCAAGCTGAATCGCAGGGAAGCAATTCTCTGTGTCTTTAAACTTTATTTTTAGTTGCTCTATAACACCTAGTAACCAAGCGATGTTTTGCCAGACCTGTTTTCTTTTTGTTTACTAAGGATCACTCTTTTAAGAACATGATCTGATTCCTGTGTCCTAGAAGGTGGAGGTTCTGTGTGCACATGTCTAAGATCACACAGCCAGCTACTAAAAGAATTAAGAAATTAAAGGTTCATGCACAGCTGATATCAACAGTTGGTTTTTCCAAGTTCTCTCCAGAGGGAGGGTTAAAAGAGCTTGGGGGACCTCCCAAGAAGGAATTCCCAAATGCGCCTTCCTGGGTTCTCAAAGGGGTTTTGGCATTTGGGTGGTGATACCAGTCCAAGGCCAGGGAATCTGTAACCTTGGGGAGTTTTAAGGCAAGCCTTTAGTGGCAAGTACTTCTAAGGTCTTTTACGGGCTCCCACCTTCTGCACTCGAAATGTCAGAGTGGGAAAACAGCCTTGATAGCACCTATGACCCTAGCTAGTCTCCAAGGCTCTGGTTGTATGAGCAGCACCCAAATGAAGCCCCTCGCCTCTTGCTGACACCATATGAAGCATCGGATGAGGAGGAGAGAAGGAGTCAGCGAGGGTTCTTCGCCACACCCGACAAACAGGAGAAGAGCTTCCACCTGAAGAAAAGCTCCAGTGAGCTGAGCAACTCTGCCATATACTACTGCACCATGAGTGACATGGCTAAGGCCTTGTCTACACTGGCAAGTTGGAACGCATTAAATCAGACCCGGGCACTATAATTCCTGAGGTGTAGACACTGGCAAGGCATTTAGAGCACCTGGACTCAATGGCTGGAGCGCTCCTGGTAATCCACCTCCACGAGAGGCATAGAGCTTTCTGCGCCCAAGCCAAAGCACTGCGGTGCCAGTGTGGATGCCCTGGTCTATTAATGTGCTCTGATTGGCCTCTGGAACATGTCCCACAATTCCTGTCCTAGCCACTCTGGTCATCAGTTTGAACTCTACTGCCCTGCCCTCAGGTGACCAACCATCAGACCCACCCTTTAAATTCTCTGTGAATTTTGAAAGTCCCCTTCATGTTTGCTCAGCCAGGCATGGAGTGGTCTCAGCGAATCTTTCCAGTCGACCATGTTTCCACATGCCAGGCGATCCCCAGCATGGAGCAATGCCGAAGTGCTAGACCTATTCAGCGTTTGGGGAGAGGAGGCTGTCCAGTCCCAGCTGTGCTCCAGCCATAGGAATTATGATACCTAATGACAGATATCAAGGGCCATGACCAGAAAGGGCCATGACCGGGACACCGTGCAGTGCGGGGTAAAAGTGAAGAAGCTGCGGAATGCCTACCACAAGGTACAGGAGGCAAAGTGCCGCTCCGTTGCTTCACCCATGACCTGCCGGTTCTACAAAGAGCTGGATGTGATACTTGGGGGCAACCCCACCTCCGCTGCGAACAGCCCTCTGGACACTCCGGGGGCTGTGCCAGCCCAGAGAGCGCTGAGCAGGAGGAAATCAGGAGCGAGGATGCTGAGGAGGAGGGTGCAGAGCCAGAGGATGACTTGCCATCCATAGATGCATGCAGCCAGGAGCTCTTTTGTTCCCCAGAGGAGGATAGACAGTCGCAGCAGCTGGAACTTGGGGAATCGCAAAGATCAGAGTAGGCACCTGGTAAGCGAGTTGTTGGGTGAGGGGGTTGGGGGGTGAGGAGTGTTGCAGAAAGCAGGCTTGGGTCTGAGCGGTGCCTAGAGGCAGAACAGGGCGTTGATGCATCTCTCACATCTTGGCATTCGGCCTCACAGATCTCATCAAAGGTCTCATGCAGATACCGGGCAATCCGATTCTTTAGGTTCCTTGGCAACGCTGCTGTGTTCATTGTCCCATTAAGGGTAACACTCCCGCACCATTGGGCTGTCAGGGGTGGCAGGACCATTGCTGCAGAAAGGGAAGCCGCATAAGGGCCAGGGGGAAAGCCTCAGGCTTGCAGAAGACCCTGACTTGCTTCCCTGCTCACCCTCAGCAGTGAGATATCTTGAATGATGAACACAGCCTGTGGAAAATGTGTGGACAGTGTTGAGTATAAGGCCCCCCTGCAGTGTTAGCTCTCCCCATGACACACGGTCCCTGAGCAATGACTTCCCCTGGCCCAGGGTGGATAAAAATCAATGATTTTTTAAAAATATATAAAAAAATCATATTTTGTTATTTAAATTGGATTTTTTTGATAAAATGCTTTTTGAGGAAAAAACCTATATAAAGATAGTTTTAATTAAGATACACTATAGCTCAAAGATATCTCATCATGGAATAGGGACTATAAATTCTAATTCTATAGTATGAGACAGTGTATTCATGTAATGTTTAAGAAAAGTTTTGTAAATGAGTTCCAATAGTTCATGGATTAGGGACCCAATCTTATGGGGTTCCAGAGGCTTCTGTATAGATGTGATATTCTATACCTTGGGGGAGTGTGCTGTAATCTTCATATTCCTCATTTTCATATAATCGTTATCTTACATATAAAGCAGGCCTTGTAAGGTATCGGGGAAAGATTATGATCTGCTGAAATCATTTCTCTATCCATATATGCATATCTTTAATGCATATGAAGTTATGAGAATTGTGTAGTATGGTTGTCACTAAAACATGCTGTAATTTGGGGAATGTGCCAGATATTAGCTCCCCGGAGGCAACAGCAAGGAGAGTAATCAACGCCCGGGCGGGTGTCAAACAACCATCAACAGCCATTGTCCAGCAAGGGAGCTACAATGCAATGACTCACCTGCATGAGGCCACACCAGGGGGATTGCTGCTCAACCTGGCCTGGAGACTCAGCAATGCCCCCAGACATGCCTGGACTTGTGTTTTCCAAGCACATGGACTGAGGGTATAAAACAGACAGAGTGGACACATACTGGGCCTTTCTCCTGCCCCCATCTATGTTGCAAACAACCAAGACACTGAGAAGACAAGACTCCAACACAGGAGATTGGCCCAGGTTTAAGGAGCAAACCTGTATATTAAGGACTGCAATATCCAGTGGGGTGAGAAAAACTGCTTAATCTAGTTGCTGCCCAGTCTAATAGGGTTGAGAGCTTAGACTGTGTGCTTATATTTTATTTTATTTTGGTAACCACTCTGACTTGTTATGCTTTGACTTATAATCACTTAAAATCTATCTTTACAGTTAATAAATGTGTTTGTTTATTCTACCTGAAGCAGTGCGTTTGATTTGAAGTGTGTCAGAGGCTTCCCTTGGGATAACAAACCTGGTACATATCAATTTATTTGTTAAACTGACGAATTTATATAAGCTTGCAGTGTACAGTGGGCACAACTGGACACTGCAAGACGGAGGTTCCTAACGTTGTGTCTGAGACCTGAGATATTGGCTAGTGTCATTCACTTGCAAGTAGCAGGGAGCAGTTTACATGGCAGAGGCTGTGCGTGAACAGCCCAGGAATGGGGGTTCTCACAGCAGAGCAGGGTAAGGCTGGCTCCCAGAGTCAAGGATTGGAGTGGCCTAGCAGATCACCAGTCCGGATAACACCAGAGTCACAGTAGATGATTTAGATTAATCATCTACTGTGTTTAGATCTAGTGTTTAGATTAAACACTAAAGACTTCAGTGTTCCAGAAATAGAGGCTAATGTTGAAATTGCAAAATACTTCCGTACCAACCACTTTGCAGCAGCTGCTCTGAAAAAAGTGTGAGGAACCAAACTAACTCTCCCACAAGACGTGCGATGGAACTCAGTAGTGGACTGTTTTGAGCACTATATCAAGAACTGACCTAATCTGATGACAGTTTGTGAACAAAATCGTGAAAAAATAGATGGCACTGTCACAGCCAAAGTTCTCAACATTGGGCTTAAGAGAAATGTTGAACACATGCTGAGTACCCTGAAGCCTATTTCTGTAGCCTTGAACAAAATGCAGGGAAATAGCTGTTTTAGTGCTGATTCTGTTGAAATTTGGAAGGAACTGAGTGAGATCTTAAAAAGAGAACTATGCAATGACAGAGTTAAATTATAAGCATTAAAAAAACGAATGGGACAAGCACTATCTTCAGCTCATTTTCTTGCAAATATTCTCAATACTCGGTACCAGGGTGAAACCTAACTGCTGAAGAAGAGGAGTTGGCTATGATATGGGCATCCAGCAATCATCCCTCCATAATGCCAACTATAATGAACTTCAGAGCTAAGGGTGAACCATTCAAGAAATATATGTTCACTGATGACATTTTAAAGAAAGTGTGACAAAGTTCCTCCTCTACCTTGGTGGGTCCTGCACTTTTTGGAGGATTTTCTCACCTCAGAAGTTCCCGGCAGCCCTCAGTTTGGCCGCTTCTGCTAGAGGCTCAAACCTGCCTACACTCAGTTAACCTTATCACCAGCCAGCACGTGGGAAATGGAGAACAATCTCCACAGTCTCTGTTGTCCCATGTAGTGGGTCGGGGACAAGCCAGATCCCTTTCCAAGTTAGACCTTCCCTTCTGGTGTTGCTCACAGACCAGGTCAACTCCTCCTGTATCCGATCAGGAGTTGGGGGAATGGGGGGAACCCGGGCCCACCCGCTACACCGGGTTCCAGCCTGGGCCCTGTGGATAGCAGCTGTCTACGTCTCCTGTAACAGCTGTGTGACAGCTACAACTCCCTGGGCTAGTTCCCCATGGCCTCCCCCCAGCATCATCTTTATCCTCACTGCAGGATCTTCCTCCTGAAGCCTGATCACGCTTGTACTCCTCAGTCCTCCAGCAGCATGCCTTCTCCTCCCTGCTCCTTGCACACACCCCTACTAACTGATGGGAGGTGCTTTTTAAACCAGGTGTCCTTATTAGCCTGCCTCCCATAACTGATTCTAGTAAGTTCTTAATTGGCCCAGGTGTCTTAATTAGCTTGCCTGTCTTAATTGGTTCTAGCAGGTTCTTGATTGCTCTAGGGCAGCCCCTTCTCTGGTCACTCAGGGAACAGAAAATTGTTCATCCAGTGGCCAGTATATTTGCCTTCTACCAGACTCCTGTACCCCACTAGTCTGGGTCTGTCACATATCCCTCCCCCCTGCTCAACACCAAGGGGTTGGGCAGCTTGGGACGCCAGACAGTGCACACGTAACAAATCATTGGCATTGCCGTGACGGCTCCCTGCTCTGTGTTGCACACGGAACTGGAAAGGTTGGAGGGATATGATCCATCTGGTCACCGTTGCATTCTTCTCCTTGTTCCGCTGCATCCATTGAAGAGGGGCATGGTTGGTCACGAGGACAAATCTGCGCCCAAGCAGTTAATAGCGCAATGTTTCCATGGCCCATTTTACGGCAAGGCACTCCCTCTCAACCATTGCATATTTTTGTTCCCTCGGAAGGAGTTTCCTACTGAGGTAGAGAATTGGGTGTTCCTCCTCCCCGACCATCTGTGATAGGACGGCCCCCAACCCTACTTCCGATGCATCCGTCTGCAGGATAAATTCCTTGGTGAAATCTGGGGCTATCAGTACGGGGTTACTGCAGAGGGCAGTCCGTAGGTCTGTGAATGCTTCCTCCGTTGTGTCAGACCATCTCACCAGATCAGGTCCACGGGCCTTCACTAGGTCTGTCATGGCGCTTGCCCTTGTGGCAAAGTGGGGGATAAATCATCGGTAATACCCCACCACATCTAGGAATGCCCAAACTTGTTTCTTGTGACTTGGTCGGGACCAATTTTGGATGGCCTCTAACTTGTTCACTTGGGGTTTTACCAGACCTTTTCCCACAATGTAGCCAAGATATTTGGCCTCCGTAAACCCTACAGCGCACTTGGCAGGGTTTGCTGTAAGGCCAGCTCACCTAAAGGTATTTTCTTCCTTTGGACTAGTTCATTATCGTTTGGGACCTGAAAAAGCAGGAAAGCTTGTTTTTCTTTTCCAGATTATGAACAAACAGGAAAATGAAGATGAAGGCGACTAACTTAGCTGCAGAAGCCAATATTTTAAGTTTCTCATGTTGACCTGGCTGACATAGTTGATTTAATTTTTGTTTTTTGTTTAAAATATTTCATTTACTATTTTAGTTAAAAACAATTTCCACAAAAACAAACATGATTTTAAAAAACCTGAATGTTTACCTAAATTCAAAAATTCATGTTTGTTTTGTTAAAATATTTTATGTTTGCTGTTGAAGAAAAAAATCCAGAATACATACCATTGTTGTTTTAGTTAAATAAAACAATTTAAATATCTGTCTGGTGACGTTCTCCTCCCAATACAGCCTGGCAAGAAAATTCTCCAAATATTAATGATTAACCTGTTGAATTGGAGATAGTTCACCTCCCAATGACTTCATAAATATCTGCTTCAATTACCTTTGGTAAATGAAATAACCGAACAATCATTCATTTTCTGCTATAGCTGTAAAACTTATCTGAAAAGTTTTCAAAATAAATCACTGTTTAAAAATGTATAGTGTGTACCTTCTAAAAATGAAACCTACATCTATCTCTGAGTTGTGAAGAATATGTATTACGGTTATAACAACCAAGAAGAATGCACTTTTATGTAGAAAACCACGATTCAATCGAATCTTACTGACTAGTGATTTAAATCATGATTTAAATCAATTTGATTTAAATCAAATCCACCCTGCCCTGGCCTCTGAGGTTACTCACCATTTTGGGGGTCTTGTGGCTTATGTTTGCTCGCCTTGGGACAGCCAGTTGTGATAGATATGTGAATTGTGCGTGTGTTTAAGACCAGCTGTATCATTGCTCTGTCTAGTGCAGGGATCGGCAACCTTTGGCACACGGCTCGCCAGGGTAAGCACCCTGGTGGGCTGGGCCAATTTGTTTACCTGCCGCATCCACAGGTTTGGCCGATCGTGGCTCCCACTGGCTGCGGTTTGCTGCTCCAGGCCAATGGGGGCAGCGGGAAGCAGCGCGGGCCGAGGGATGTGCTGGTCGCCGCTTCCCACCGCCCCCATTGGCCTGGAGCGGTGAACCGCGGCCAGTGGGAGCCGCGATCGGCTGAACCTGCGGAAGCGGCAGGTAAACAAACCAGCCAGGCCCGCCAGGGTGCTTACCCTGGGGAGCCGCGTGCTAAAGGTTGCTGACCCCTGGTCTAGTGTTAACAATGGTGCCTCTGTAAAATGTTGCATTTTCCCTTCACAGAGGCAACCTTGGCATCCCAGTCGTCCTTTTTATCACCGGCTGAACGGCTGCGCAGACTCAGGAAGTGGCCTCGAAACAGTAAAGAGGACCTGCTGCATGAAGTTATGCAGCAGGCCATTGCTGAGAATAGAAAAATGCAGGATTGGTGGTACAGCAAGGTGACGGAATGGAAGGAGAACACGGAGCGGCTCCTAAACATCATGGAGCACCAAGCGGAATCGATCCAGGCGCTCCTAGCACTGCGTATTGAGCAGCTCCATGCCTGCCCTCCCCTGCAGCCAGTGTCCCAAAACTCTTTCACTTGTGCCCCCAGGTCACCGCCAGCACAGTTTGGCCACGAGCCTTTCCTCTCTCGCCACCTGCTGCCTCCCACACCTGCCACTTCACGGTCCAGCCCTGCAGATTCCCACCATTACCCACTACTCTCAACCCCACTCCCAGTGCAGGTTAGCCAGCCTGAAGTGCAGCACCCATTGCATGGCACTCCAGACAGCAAGGCTGAATAAGGTACCTGGACATATGCAAATCTGTGAATGCTCCAATCTCCCACTCACCGCCGTCCTTCCCTCCTCCCACACAGCACAGATCTGTCATGGCATTTAAATAAATGAATTATTTTGTTTTGGAAACATTCTTTATTGCATTAAGTGAAAGCAAGCATAGCCCAGGAAAGCAACAAGCACTGCTAGTCAGTACGTCATACGGAGCACTCATAGATGCCTACTAGCATTACAACCACTGCACTCCTGGGCATGGCACCAAACATTACTGGCTTTCAGCATTGAATTGCAGCATCAGGGCATCCCTAATCCTCACAGTCCAATGCTGTGCCCCTCTAATGCCCTGGTCTCTGGCTGCTCAAATTCAGCCTCCAGCTGCTGAGACTCAGTGCTCCAGGCCTGAGTGAAACTTTCTCCCTTCCATTCATAGGTGCCGACTTCCCCTCTGCCCGGTGAGTGCTCAACCCCCCGCTCCTGACCCCACCCCTGCCCCGCCTCTTCCCGCCCCTGCACCACCCTCTCCCCACCCCCATTCCACCCCTTCCCCAAAGTCCCCACCCCACCCGGCCTTTTCCCATCCAAGCCCCACCCTCATTCCCCCAAGTCCCCACCCCTGCCCCACCTCCTCCCCTGAGCGCGCCATGTCCTGCTTCTCCTCCTCCCTCCCGGAAAGTCCTAAGTGCCACCAAACAGCTTTTAGATGGGGGAGGAAGTGCTGGGAGGGCGGGAGGGGGAGGAGCAGGGACTTGGCGTGCTCAGGGGAGAGGGAGGAGGATGAGGTGGGGCAGGGCAGGGAGCTTGGCTGCCAGTGGGTGCAGAGCACCCACTCATTTTCCCCCGTGGGTGCTCCAGCCCCGGAGCACCCACAGAGTCAGTGCCTATGCTTCCATTCACAAATAATATGCAGGGTATAGCACGCTGCTATAACCATAGGGATGTTGTCATCGGCCAGGTACAGCTTCCCATACAGACATCACCAGTGGGCCTTTAAACGGCCAAAGGCACACTCCACAGTCATTCTGCACTGACTCAGCCTGTTGTTGAACCGCTCCTTGCTGCTGTCAAGGCTCCCCGTGTCTCGCTTCATGAGCCATGGCATCAAGGGGTAGGAGGGATCTCCCAGAATCACAACAGGCATTTTGACTTCCCCTACGGTGATCTTCTGGTCTGGGAAGAAAGTCTCGGCTTGAAGCTTCCTGAACAGGCCTGTGTTCTGAAAGACGCATGCATCATGCACCTATCCAGACCAGCCTGCATTAATGTCCGTGAAACATCCACGGTGATCCACAAGCACCTGGAGAACCATCGAGAAATACACCTTCTGATTAATGTACTCAGTGGCTAGGTGGTCTGGTGCCAGAATTGGAATATGTGTGCCATGTATCGCCCCTCCGCAGTTAGGGAAACCCATTTGTGCAAAGCCAGCCACAATGTCATGAATGTTACCCAGAGTCACAGTTCTTCTGAGCAGGATGCGATTAATGGCCCTGCACACTTCCCACAACATGATTCCAACAGTTGACTTTCCCACTCCAAACTGGTTAGTGACTGATCGGTAGCTGGCTGGAGTAGCCAGCTTCCACAGAGCGATCACCATACACTTCCCCACCAGCAGGGCAGCTCTCATTCTCCTGTCCTTGTGCCGCAGGGTAGGGGTGAGCTCAGCACACAGTCCCTTCAAAGTGGCTTTCTTCATCTGAAAGTTTTGCAGCCACAGATCACCATCCCAGATGTGCATGATGATGTAATCTCACCACTCTGTAATTGAGGGGTGAGTGCAAGTCAGGTTCAGGTCTCCTCCACCAGATGATTCTGCAGTGACAGGCTGCTTGATATCAATTCTGCCCAGGGCACCTAGGAAAGGAGACAAGGCAGAGAATGCATTTATTGGGCATGTAATCTATAAAGGGACTTAGGGCCAGCACCCCAAGGCCCTTTTCCTCATCCCTTATATAGCTTTCATTAACCAAGTTACAAAGCTCTCTACTAAGCAGCTTAACAGAGAGACGAATAATTTCAGACAGTTTATTCCATAGTCAATGGGTCCTGCTTCCAGTTTCAGACTGTGGCATGGGAACAGGGGAGATTCTGTCATAGAATCACAGGACTGGAACGCACCAGGCTGGAGAAGTTTTCTAGTACAGTCCCCTGCACTCATGGCAGGACTAAGTATTATCTCCTAGACCCTCCCTGACAGGTGTTTGTCTAACCTGCTCTTCAAAATCTCCAGTGATGTGACGGGTTCGGTTAGAGAGACCCCCTTGGGACTTCCACCTGATGTGCTGATACTACCTCTGAACCCATTTTCCCTGCCAGCTTGGGACTTCAGAACCCTGCCTTGTTGAGCCAGACATGCTAGCCTGCTGCAACCCAGACCCAGGATCTGAACCACACCCCCAAAGCTGCAGGCTTTAACTGATTTAGCAGGTACTCCTGTCTCCAGCACCCAGACACCCAGTTCCCAATAGGATCCAAACCCCAAATAAATCCGTTTTGCTCTGTATAAAACTTATACAAGGTAAACTCATAAATTGTCCACCCTCTATAACACTGATAGAGAGATATGCACAGCTGTTTGCTCCCCCAGGTACTAATCGCTTACTCTGGGTTAATTAATAAACCAAAGTGATTTTATTAAGTATAAAAAGTAGGATTTAAGTGGTTTCCAGTAATAACAGACAGAACAAAGTAAGTTACCAAGCAAAATCAAACAAAACACGCATGCCTAAGCCTAATACATTAAGAAACTGATTACAGATGAAATCTCACTCTTAGAGATGTTCCAATAAGCTTCTTTCACAGACTGGAATCCTTCCTAGTCTGGGCCCAATCCTTTTCAGACCAACATTGTAGTTTATAGCCTGGGTCCAGCAATCACCCACACCCCCATAGTTACTGTCCTTTGTTCCAGTTTCTTTCAGGAATCTCTTTGGGGTGGAGACGCCATCTCTTGAGCCAGATGAAGACAAAATGGAGAGGCTTCCAGGGCCTTTTATATTCTCTCTCCTGTGGGTGGAAGCCCCCTTGTTCTTCTGTGCAAAGTCACAGCAACAAGATGGAGTTTGTAGCCACCTGAGCAAGTCACATGTCCATGAACCATTCAGCTTTTTGCAGGCCGAAGCCATTGTTTACATGTTCGTTTGAACATTCCCAGGAAAGCTCAGATGTGGATTGGTGTCTCCCAAAGTCTATTGCTAGTTAAGTACTTCCAATTACTTGAATAACCCCTTCACACTATGTTGACCAAATCTGCCTTATGTGCTTCCTACAGCAAACACTTTAAATACAAGCATAGAGCCAACGCTCATAACTTCAGTTATAAAAATGATACATGCATACAAATAGGATGAATATATTCAGTAGATCATAACCTTTGCAAAGATATGTTACATGGCATATGTAGCGTAAAACATATTCCAGTTATGTCATATTTACCCTCATAAGCATATTTCTATAAAGCATTATGGGGTGCAATGTCACAATGGAAATTCCATAATCTCCTTATCTCTCTATGTCAAAGGTGGGCAAACTATGGTCCGTGGGCCACATTCAGCCGGTGGGACCATTCTGCCTGGCCCCTGAGCTCCAGGCCCAGGATACTCGCCCCCGGACCTTCCCCTGCTGTTCCCCCTCCCCCGCAGCCTCGGCTCACTGCGCCACCAGCGCAATGCTTTGGGCGGTGGGGCTGCGAGCTCCTGGGGTAGCACAGCTGCAGAGCCTGGCCTGACCCGGTGCTCAGTGCTGCACGGTGCATGGCTCCACGCTGCCAGCCACCGGTGCTCCAGGCAGCACGGTAAGGGGGCAGGGAATGGTGGAGGGGGTTTGGATAGAGGGCAGAGGAGTTCCGGAGGTGGTCAGGGACTGGGGGCGTGGATAGGGGTGGGGGCAGTCAGAGGGTGGGGAACAGGGGGGTTGAATGGGGGTGGGGGTTCCGGGGGTGGTCAGGGAGAAGGGGTGGTTGGATGGGGTAGGGGTCAGGGGTGCAGTCAGGAAGGAGAGGAGGGGTTGGATGGGGTGGCGGGAGGCAGTCAGGGATGGAGGTTCTGGGGGGAGTTAGGGAGTGAGGGTGTGGATGCGGCAGAGGTCCGGGGCAGGACCGGCTCCAGGGTTTTTGCCGCCCGAAGCGGCAGAAAAAAAAAAAGCCGCGATTGCAATTGCGATTGGCGGCACACCGGCGGCAGCTCCACCATGCCACTTTCTTCTTCGGATTGCTTCCCTCTGAGAGGGACCTGCTGCCGAATTGCCACCGAACAGCCCGACGTGCCACCCCTTCCCCTTGGCTGCACCAAGCACCTGCTTGCTGGGCTGGTGCCTGGAGCCGGCCCTGGTCAGGGGGGAGGGTTCCAGGGGCAGTCAGGGAGAGGGGGGGTGGATGGGGCAGGGGTCTGGGGGGACAGTCAGGGGGAGGGTTCCAGGGGCAGTCAGAGGACAGGGAGAAGGGGTGGTTGGATGGGGCAGGGGTCCTGGGGGGGACAGTCAGGAACGAGAGGGGGGGTTGGATGGGGCGGTGGGGGGCAGTTAGGGGCGGGGGTCTGGGGGTGGTCAGGGGACAGACAGCAGGGGGGTGGATGGGGCAGGGGTCCTGGGGGGGCCGTCAGGGGGAGAGAAGCAGGGGGATCAGATAGGTGTCGGGGGCCGGGCCACACCTGGCTGTTTGGGGAGGCACAGCCTCCCCTAACCGGCCCTCCATACAATTTCTGAAACCCGATGTGGTCCTCAGGCCAAAAAGTTTGCCAACCCCTGCTCTATGTGTATGTGTCCACATTGGATGTGGAAGGTGAAATTTCCAGCTAAAGCAAACATACCTTGGTTACCTTTGATTTGAACTTGCTAGCTAGCAACCTCATCTTTTTTTACAACAGGCGCCCATCCCCAGCCAATCTAAGGCTTGGTCTACACTAAACCCCCAAATCGAACTAAGGTACGCAACTTCAGCTACGTGAATAACGTAGCTGAAGTTCGAAGTACCTTAGTTCGAACTTACCTCGGTCCACACGCGGCAGGCAGGCTCCCCCGTCGACTCCGCGGTACTCCTCTCGTCTAGCTGGAGTACCGCAGTCGACGGCGAGCACTTCCTGGTTCGACTTATCGTGTCCAGACAAGACTGCTCAAAGTCTTGTTTTGTTCTGTGTGTTGTTCCCTCTCCAGATGGAGGGAGAAGCCAAGCAAGTACAACATCTCCTGAAAATATACATGAAATAATCCATCTAAAACCACAGAAGTGGTGAGTAGGGCAAGGAAATGTGTTAGGAGATCTCTTGTTTTGGCTTGTGAATTTCCCTATGCTACAGAGGTAGTTTCATTCCTGTTTTTGTAACTGTGAAGCTCAGCCCAGGGGGGAATCCTCTGTGTTTTAAATCTTTTTATTACCCTGTAAAGTTACCTTCCATCCTGATTTTGCAGGTGTGATTCTTTTACTTTTTTCTTTATAAATAAAGTTCTTCTTTTAAGAACCTGATTGATTTCAGTGTCCTCAAGACAAAGGGTCTGGTCTGTGCTCACATTGCTAAGGCAACTGGTTGGGATTTTATTCTCAAGCCTCCCCAGGAAAGGGGGTGAAGGGGCTTGGGGGGTATTTTGAGGGATAGGGATTCTGGCAGCAATATCAGTCTAAGGAATTAGTGCCTTAGAGAAGTTTTAATCTATGCTGGTAGAATATAAACTTGGGGTCTTTCATGTGGGTCCCCACATCTGTACCCCAGAGTTCAGAGTGGGGGGCACCCTGACAGGTCCTAACACCTACAAGGATTAATTTCTTAATTAATGAATATCTAGCAGCCCCAGACAAGAGAGGGGAAGAATTTTGCCCCCCCCCTCCCCCATGGGTTCCTTAGAAAGCTGAACAGTCGAAGCTAGAACTGACAGCCTGCCTGGGCCATGGTTCTCCCTGCTCTGCACCTGGAAATGGGCGTGATAGAGAGAGGGGGACGTGGGCCTGGGGGCAGGGAGGCAGGACCATAGGCGCTGACTCCGTGGGTGCTCCGGGGCTGGAGCACACATGGGGAAAAATTGGTGGGTGATCTACACCCACCGGCAGCCAAGCTCCCCTCCCCGTCCCCCGCACCCCACCTCACCTCACCTCAACCTCCTCCCCTGAGCGCGCCTGTCCCCTCTTCTCCTCCCAGTGCTTGCCAATGCAAAACAGCTGTTTTGGGGCATAACAAGCTCCAGGAGAGAAGGGGAAGGAGCGGGAATGTGGCGCACTCAGGGGAGAAAGCAGAGAAGAGGCACGGGAATTTGGGGAAGGGGTCCAATAGGGGCAGCAGGGCCGGCTCCAGGCACCAGCTGAGCAAGCTGGTGCTTGGGGCGGCAGATTGTTGGAGGCGGCATTCCGCCCAATCCTAGGGCGGCACGGCCGCTTTTTTGTTGTTGTTGTTGTTCTTGTTCCGCTCCGGCCGCCCTGTAGGGGGCGGCGGCGCGGAGAACCAGAGCACCCTGCAGAGCCGTCCTCTTCCTTCCCTCCCTGCCGACCGGAGCGGAGCCCTTGCGGCAGGCGGCAGGAGGCGGCGCAGCAGGAGGGGCCGTGTGACAGTGCCCCTGCTGTAGTCCTGGCCGCCCCTTCTCTCTCTCTCCCACCCGCTCTCTCCCCCTCCTCCCCCCCCCCCAGCCAGTCCCCCTGCACCCGCGCTCCAGCCGCGCCACATTTTTTTTTTTTTTTTTGCTTGTGGCAGCCAGAAAGCCAGAGCCGGCCCTGAGGGGCAGGGAGGGGGTGGAGTTGGGGTGTGGACTTTGGGGAAGGGGTTGGAATGGGGATGGGGCGGGGGTGGGAGAGGGCCATGCCAGGTGCCCCAGAGGGAATGAACAGAGAGGTTATCATCAAGTGATCCATGCCCTGTCACCCAATCCCAGCTTCCAGCAAACATAGGCTAGGGACATCATTCCTGCCCATCCTGGCTAATAACCATTGATGGACTTATCCTCCATGAAACTATCTACCTCCTTTTGAACCCCATCATAGTATTGGCCTTCACAACACCCTCTGGCAAGGAGTTCCAGAGGTTGACAGTGTGTTGCGTGAAAAAATACTTTCTTGTGTTTGTTTTAACCCTGCTACCGATTAATTTCATTTGGTGGCCCCTTGTTCTTGTATTATGAGAAAGAGTAAATAACACTTCCTTATTTACTTTCGCTATACCACTCATGATTTTATAGACCTCTATCATATCCCCCCTTAGTTGCCTCTTTTCCAAGCTGAAAAGTCCCAGGCTTATTAATCTCGCTTCATATGGAAGCTATTCTATACTCCTAATCATTTTTGTTGCCCTTTTCTGAACCTTTCCCAATTCCAATATATCTTTTTTGAGATGGAGCGACCACGTCTGCATGCAGTATTAAAGATGTAGGCGTACCATGGATTATTATGGAGGCAATATGATATTTTCTGTCTTATCTATCCCTTTCTTGACTATTCCCAACATTCTGTTTACGTTTTTGACTGCTGCTGTACATTGAGTGGATGATTTCAGAGAACTATCCACAATGATTCCAAGATCTCTTTCTTGAGTGTAACAGCTAAATTAGACCCCATCGTTGACGATAAATATTGGCTGATAATAGGGCTCTCAAGAGATTAAAAAAATTAATCGAGATTAATCATGTGATTAATTGTGTTTTTAAACAATAATAGACAGCCATGTATTTAAATATTTTTGCATGTTTTCTACATTTTCAAATATATTGTTTTCAATTACAAACAGAATACAATGTGTGCAGTGCTCACTTTATATTTTTATTACAAATATTTGCACTAAAAAAACAAAAGTATGAGGTGTATTGACAAATACTATTACTTTTGTTCATAATTTTCACAGTGCAAATATTTGTAATAAAAATAATATAAAGTGAACATTGTACACTTTGCATTGTGTTGTAATTAAAATTAATATATTTGAAAATGTAGAAAAACATTCAAAAATGTTTAATAAATTTCAATTGGTATTCCATTGTTTAACAGTGTGATTAAAACTGTGAGTAATTGCAATTTTAAAATGCAATTAATTTTTTTTAGTCAATAATTGACAGGCCTGCATATATATTATACCCCTTCCCCCACCCTGTGTCTGTCTTACCTGTTTAGACCAGTGGCTCTCAAACTTTTGTATTGATGACCCTCTTTCACACAGCAAGCCTCTGAGTGCAACACCCCCTTATAAATTAAAAACACATTTTTATATTTATCACTATGATAAATGGTGGAGGCCAAGCGGGGATTTGGGGGTGCAGGCTGACAGCTTATGACCCCCAAATAATAACCTTATGACCTCCTGAGGGGTCAGACCTCCCCAGTAGGAGAACCCCTGATTTAGGCACTATTGCTCCACTGTTTATGTCTCCACCTGTTGCTTCTTGCCTTGCGCTTGGGTTTTTGTTGTTGTTGTTGTTCCGTCTTTGTACAGCGCCTAGCACAAGGGGATTCTAGTCAATAACTGGGGTCTGCTGGGTGCTAGCATAACACAAATAAATAATAATTATTAATATCTAGCCAGCGACCTGTGTGCGGTTTGGTTTGGGGAGGAGTTACTAATTTTCATTTCCTAGGCAGATTACGCAGCTCCCTTCATTCGTTCCTGGTTTCCTGAGCTGATGGTGAATTTTGTTCTATGACTGGCCCAGTGCATCCTGCAATCCTAAAATCCTGGGCGGGAGCAGAAAGAGGCGATGCAAACTGGAGGACTGACTAGAGAGCGGGAGGAGGGCTTGTGTGCTGCTGGTTTGTGTGAGAAACAGACATTTCTGTTCCAGGTCCAGTGCTTGCAGAATTCCACCCCTTCCACCCCGAGTCACTCCCAGGAACCAGCGATTCCTGCCACAGCTCCTGGGAGGTTTTTGCCGAGCTCCCCTGCTGCTCTGTGGTCTCTCGCGGCGCAGTAATAGGTCGCGGAGTCGCTCACGTCGCTGGCCGGTTTCCACAGGTGGAAGGATTTGTCCTTTTTCTCGTAGGCGGCATCGAACCCTTTTCTGGTCCCTTCATCCGAGGCCTCCCGTCCTACGTCCCTCAGGAAGAGCCTGGGGGGCTGGCTGGGGAACTGCACGTACCAGAAGAGAGAGGGAGAAGCAGCCTCATAGGGGCAGTTAACAACCACAGATTCGCCTTGGGAGATCAAGACGCTGCCTTTCGTTTGGGTGACTGGTTCTCCATTGCTCTGTCCTGCGCGGGGAAAATAGCGTATTGTGTGCACTCAAATGTAACAGCAACAAAATAGATACACAGACAAAATAAAAACATAATAATATAAACACGCAGACTAGAGGCACAGTATATATAGAGAGACATAATAGCAACTCGATACACAAGTAAATGTACACATAACAGACACATATGTAATGGAAACATGAGAAATATATAGAGATAAAATAGTTACATTGAGATAGAATAGAAACATAACAGATAGAAATAATAACATTATGAATACATTCATATATAATAGAAAGACAATAGATATAGATGTAATATAAACATATTAGATACATTCAGATATAATAGTAACACGTATATAAAGTAACGTAACATAATTAGTACATAGAAACATATTAGATACAGGGAGACACAATAAATGCATAATACATGCACTCAGATAAAATAAATACAATTGATGGAGAGAGACATGATACAAACATACTTTACATACATTCAGATATAATAGAAATTTAATAGGTTAGAGAAGACATAGGAATATACCATTTAAAATCCGTTCAAATAGAAATACAGTAGATACAGACATAATGTATACATAATAGATGCACTCAGATATAATGGAAATACAATACATGCATAATACAGACATACTATATAAGCACAGATATAATGTATTATATTTCCATGTATAATACAGACATATAAGCACAGATATAATAAGCACCCACAAGTTTTTAGGCACTGTCAATATCAAATTATGCGGAAAGGCTTAGCAGCTGGAAGAATACAATGGGAACAGGCTGAGGGATGGAATCTCACTCACTTAGGACAGACAGGATCAGCACAGCTGTGACCCAAGATAAAGGCATCCTTGGGTCTTCCCAGAATATGGGCCCGAGAAAGACGGTGTCACCAACAGCAACAACTAGTTACTCTTTGGTAACAAAGAGTTACAACTATTGATCGTAGTTCTGCAGAGAAGAGAAGAGAAGAGAAGAGAAGAGAAGAGAAGAGAAGAGAAGAGAAGAGAAGAGAAGAGAAATAACTTTGCCACTCAGAGGTGCTTTAGAAGACCCTATTGTGTCTCTTTGGTGCAGCGCCTCTCCTCCTGCACAGGAGTGAATGTCGCTACTCTCTAAAGTGCCTCAGAAACGGCTGCCAGAGATGGAAGCTGTTTGAAAGGCTACGGGGGCAGGGGCCGGACTGTGGTAGGAGAGAAGGGAACTCACCGGCCAGAAAAATACCCTGTTGTTTGTTTTAATGTCCGAGGCAACATCTCGTCAGTGATTTGAACTCCACTGCCCTGCAGCCAACCCGCTCCTCCCCCTTGCAAGCCCCAGGGATTTAAAATCCCATTTCCTGCTTGCTGGCTCAGCCTGAAGAGATGACCTGGCGTCTTCCCAGGTGAGCATGGCTGGCTATCACACCACACACGCTCCCGCTTGGACCACCGCGGAGCTGTTGGATCTGATCAGTATATGGGGAGAGGAGTCTGTTCAGTCGCAGATGCGAGTGACACGTAGAACTCGGAACAAATATGGGCAGATTTCTTGAGGCTTGTGTGAAAAGGGCTGTGATCGGGACACGCAGCAGTGCAGAGTGAAGATAAAGGAGCTGAGGCAGGTGTACCATAAGGTGAGGGAGGCAAATCATCGCTCTGATGGGGCACCTAAGAGCTGCCTCTTCTATAAGGAGCTGAATGCTATCCTCGGTGGTGACCCCACCTCCATCGCCGATAGCACCGCGGGAGGCAGCAGAAAGAGGGGGTAACCCGCAGGCTGAAATTCTGGATGAATAAGTGGAGGTAGAAGAGGATGTGGAGCTCTGAGCAGGGTCACCCGGTGCGTTCTCCTTCCTGTCATGCCCCCCGGAGCCCGGCTCCTGACAGGCAGATTGAGCCGTCTTGGAGCCTCAGAAGAAGGTTGCAGAGAATAGCGGAGGAAACAGAGAGGGGTTTACGCGGGTTTTGGCCTCACTTGTCACTCACAACTCGAGTTCCAGCGGTAGCATCATTGCACATTGTTCAGTGCTCACCACTCTGCACAGTCAGTCTCTCTTTGGCTTGTAGCTGCGGGAAAAGGGTGGAGCCTCCCTCTTGCTGATTCCCACAGGGGTCAGACAGAGAGAAAAGGGGCTGGGACGCAGCTAGTCCGTGGTGAGGACGGGACCGATCCCGAGCTCGGGGGTTGTGCTGCCTTTTGCTTTCAGTGAGTAAGATTTTGGTTCTTTCAATCTCTCAATTTCTCTGCCTGGCTCCATCTAGCCCAATACACACAGGACTTTCCATCTCCTCTATTTCTCCATCCATCCATCCATCCATCCATCCTTTTTAATAAAGTGTTCCATCACCGTGGTATCTTAGCTGCTAAATGGTTTGGTCAAACAATGTAAAATTTCCTTGTTTTTAACATAAATTAATACTAACCCCACCCCCACATCACATTCAGAGTTTGGCAGCTCCTTAAATATTGAGAAAGTGGGATTCTCTGGCAACATTATAAGACACCCCCCCCCCTTCAAAATAGAACACGAAATTGCTTTGAAGGTCAAACTGAGAAAATAAATACAATCTGCCCATGACATCTGCAGGCACTTTCATGTTTTCTTGATGAGGAGGGTCAATAGATAGATAGATAGACAGATAGATAGATAGATTAGATAGATGACGGAGTGTATGGGGAAGGACAGAGAGACAGACAGATACTTTAAAGCACCATCCTCAATCACCTGTAAATGGCTCTGTTTACTTGCAAACCTTCCGGGGTACGTGTGGGCCAGCCCTGGAAGAATGGAGGCTGGGGTCTCACAGGACATGCGACCATGTCACATAATACTGGAATCCATCTTAAATATGGTACTTTTCCATTTAGAAGGAGGGGTGGGGACCCAGGAGACAAAGGATTCCTGCCTTGTTCCAAAGCTATAAAAGGGGATGGAGCAGAACATGAGGGGTGCCAGTCGTGAGAAAGCCCCTGCTTTTCACCTAAAATGCCTGCTGGAACTAACAAGGACTGTACATGTGGAAAGGATTGGGCCCAGATTAGGAAGGAGTCTAGTCTGTGAAAGAAGCTTATTGAAACTTCTCTGAGGGTGAGATTTTACCTGTAAACAGTTTCTTAATGTATTAGGCTTAGACTTGCATGTTTTTGCTTTATTTTGCTTGGTGACTTACTTTGTTCTGTCTGTTATTACTTGAAATCACTTAAATCCTACTTTTTATACATAATAAAATCGCTTTTGTTTAATAATGATTAATACCTGGGTGAGCAAACAGCTGTGCATATCTCTCTATCAGTGTTATAGAGGGAGGACAATTAATGAGTTTACCCAGTATAAGCTTTATACAGAGTAAAATGAATTGATTTGAGGTTTCGATCCCATTGGGAGCTGGGTGTCTGGGTGCTGAAGATAGGTGACCTGTTGAGCAGTTTTTGGTTACAGTCTGCAGCTTTGGGGGCGTGGACCAGACCTGGGTCTGGGTTGCAGCAGGCTAGCGTGTCTGGCCCAACAAGGCAGGGTTCTGGAGTCTCAAGCTGGCAGGGAAAACGGGCTCAGAGGTAAATTCAGCACATCAGGTGACAGTCGCAAGGGCATCTCTGTGACTGAACCCATGATTACTTCATCCACCTTGTCCACCTAATAACCTCCAACCAACGCAACTGCAATGCTGTATGTATCTATCTGTCTATATCAAAATACTTCCCTTGCAGCTGTAATGGGAAGGGTTTGTTTATTTATTTGCATTGTTTTACCTTTTACTGTGCTTCATAGATCTCTCTGAAGGGGATATTCTTAGACTTTTCCCAAAGGATCTGATCTCACCAGTCGCTTAATTAAATAGGCGCACAGAGACCTTGGTACATTTGGCCCCAGTGTTTTTTTTAATCTCTTGTCTTCCCTCACCACCCCTCTCCTCCCTCCCCCACATGGAACAACACCCAACATTCCTCTCCCCTCCCCTTCCCCCATGTACACACATAGCCCAGAAAAATGTGATATTTATTGTAGGGGGGCCACCCCTGGCTGTCACACTGTGTCACTCAGAGCTCCAGCCGCACCCTGCACTGGGCCAGGGTGCTGGATTTTCTGTCTCCAGACACATGCAAACTTGCTCTGGCTTGGAGCTAATATTGATTTCTGGGTATCCAGAAGCTATATATTGAGGCCCTCCATTCAGGAACTGCTAGCATCAAAATATCTATTCATTGGTCTTGATTGAGGTCTGAGAGGAAGTGAGGTTCAATTCGGTTCCCTCCAAACCTTCTGCGTAGCCCGGCTGCTGGATGTCGGCTCGGCCCGGGGCCACTAGGAGAGGAAACCAGAAACAGAATTAATTTACTGGGCATGAAACTTATTGGGGATTCTGTGGGTTCATTCCCTGTGGCTAAAGCACGTCTGTTTTTCTTCTTGTGGCTGTTATGGGGGGTTACAAGAGCTAGGGAGAGAGGATGACAGAACACAGAGGTGAAGGGTGGATGGTTAGGTCAGACTGAGTCAGAGAAAGTCGGGGTGTGTTTTGGGGCAGATGGAGGTAGACAGAGAAAGAGACACTAAGAAAGAGAGAGAGGTGGGGCAACGGGAATCTCACTCACTCAAAACAAAAAGCAGCACAATCCCTGAGCCCGGGGGTCATTCCCATCCTCACAGCGGGATGATGAAGATGATTCATAGATTCTAGGACTGGAAGGGACCTCGAGAGGTCATCGAGTCCAGTCCCCTGCCTGCATGGTAGGACCAAATACTGTCTAGACCATCCCTGATAGACATTTATCTAACCTACTCTTAAATATCTCCAGAGATGGAGATTCCACAACCTCCCTAGGCAATTTATTCCAGTGTTTAACCACCCTGACAGTTAGGAACTTTTTCCTAATGTCCAACCTAGACCTCCCTTGCTGCAGTTTAAGCCCATTGCTTCTTGTTCTATCCTCAGAGGCTAAGGTGAACAAGTTTTCTCCCTCCTCCTTATGACACCCTTTTAGATACCTGAAAACTGCTATCATGTCCCCTCTCAGTCTTCTCTTTTCCAAACTAAACAAACCCAATTCTTTCAGCCTTCCTTCATAGGTCATGTTCTCAAGACCTTTAATCATTCTTGTTGCTCTTCTCTGGACCCTTTCCAATTTCTCCACATCTTTCTTGAAATGCGGTACCCAGAACTGGACACAATACTCCAGCTGAGGCCTAACCAGAGCAGAGTAGAGCGAAAGAATGACTTCTCGTGTCTTGCTCACAACACACCTGTTAATACATCCCAGAATCATGTTTGCTTTTTGCTGATGATGATGAGCGATCACTCCTTACCAAGTATGATCATCTCCCATGGGAATTATGGGTCCTCAGGTGTCTAATAAGTCCAGTCCTTGAACCACATGTTCGTTATTTTCCAAAAAACCCTGGAAGATTCCTGTGCGGGACTTCTTTTAACGTGGGGAGACTGGTGCACAACAGTGCACAGCGGAATAGCTGCGGTCCAGTCGCTTTTCTCGCGGTCTGACCCCTCTGGGAACCAGCGAGAGGGAGGCTCCGCCCTTCTCCTGCAGCTACAAGCCCCAACCTGCAGTGATGCTACTGGAGCTGTGAGCGACACCTGCGTTAACCGCATAAACCTCCCTCAGTCTCTCCGCTATTCTCTGGAGACTGCAACTGCCCTGCCTCTGAGGCTCCAAGACGGCTCGCGGTGTCTGTCGGGGGCGCGCTCCGGGGGTGACAGGAGAACTGGATTTAATGAAAAGCCAAGAGGTGAAATAGACCCTTGCGGGCGGCAGGTTTATAGGGAGCATTTTTGCTTGTACCGCAGCGCCCTCTGGCGGGACAATCCGCGAAGTGAGATGCCGCTCAGAAATCGTTACAGCGAGTTTCCCAGGTGAGGTGCTCCCTGAGAAATTCCCTGAGCAATTGGAAAAACCGGATGGTACCAGGCTGTTTAGTGAAATTTTATTAATTTAGACTCCATATGCGCTTACTTCCTGTATGGGGAAAATTCGTTTGCAGAATAGTATTTGCTAAACTTCCCAGTCATTTTTTTCTAGTAATATTTGTGTCCATTTCACAAATGCAATTCGAGGATGGTCTTGTGTTATCTCTCTCTCTCTCTCTTTCTTCATCATCTCTCTGTCTCTCATCTCTCCATCTCCTTCTCTCCTTATCTAATCTTTCCAGACAAGGTGGGTGAGGTAATATATTTTATTGGACCAACTTCTGTAGCTGTTTTTCTTACCAAAAGAAGTTGGTCCAATAAAATATATTCTCTCTCCCACCTCGTCTGTCTAATATCCTGCCTCCAACGGGGCTACAACAGCGCTGAATCTATCCATTCATCTCTCTATCAAAACAGCCTCCTTGCAGATGTAATGGGAAAGGTTTGTTTCTTTTCATTTACTGTGCTTCATAGTTCTCCCTGAAGCAGATTTTCTTAGAACGTTTCCAAAGGATCAAATCTCATTTGTTAGGCGCACCAAGACCTTGGAAATTTTGCCCCCAAATGTTTTATTCATCTCTTTTATCTCCCCTAATCGCCCCTCTGCCCTCCCCCTCATGGAAACACACTCCACATTCACCCCTCCCACCGCCTACGCACACACACACAGCGGAGTGAGATACTTATTGCACGGGACCAGCCCCTGGCGGTCCCACTGTGTCGCTCAGAGCACAATAATACACCGCTGCGTCCGCCAGCCTCGCCCTGCGCAGGGCCAGGGCGCTGGACTTTCTGTCTCCAGACACGTGCAAAGCTCCCTCGGGGTCGGGGCTAGGAATAGTTTCCCGGAATCCAGAAACTATATATTGGGGTCCTTGGTTCGGGAACTGCCGGTACCAAACTACATTCTCATTCGTCTTGATTGAGGGGTGAGAGCAGGTGAGATTCAGTTCGGCTCCCTCCAAACCTTCTGCGGAGCCCGGCTGCTGGATCTCGGCTCTGCCCGGGGCCACTAGGAGAGAAAACCAGAAACAGAATTAATTTAGCGGGCCTGAAACGTCTTCGGGGCTCTGTGGGTTCACCCCCTGTCACCAGCGCCCACCCTGTTCTTGTGGCTGTCACGCGTGTTTACAAGAGCTAGGGAGAGAGGATGACGGAGCACAGAGGCGAAGGGTGGATGGTTAGGTCAGATTGAGAGAGAGAAAGTCGGGGTGTGTGTTGGGGCAGATGGAGCTAGAAAGAGGGAGAGGTGGGGAAACAGGAACCTCACTCACTCAGAACAAAAATCAGCACAATCCCCGAGCCCGGGATCGTTCCCATCTTCACAGCAGGATAGCGGCGTCTCTCAATCCCTTTTCTGTCTGTCTGACCGCTGTGAGAATCAGCCAGAGGGGGACTCCGCCTTTTCCCCGCAGCTACAAGCCAGAGAGAGACTTATCGTGCGGAGTGGTGAGCAATGAATAACCTGCAGTGATGCTACTGCCGGAACTCGAGCTGTGAGTGACAACCCCTGGGGTGAACAGCATAAACCTCCCCCTGCGTCTCTCTCCTCTGCATCTGCCCTTCACCCGGCGCTCCAGGACGGGTCCTGCAGTGATGCTACTGCCGGAACTCGAGCTGTGAGTGACAACCCCTGGGGGTGAACAGCATAAACCTCCCCCTGCGTCTCTCTCCTCTGCATCTGCCCTTCACCTGGCGCTCCAGGACGGGTCGCGGTGTCTGTCGGGGGCGCGCTCAGGCGGCGACAGCAGAACTGGATTCAATGAAAAGCCACGCGATGAAATAGACCTTCCAGGCAGCTTTATAGGGACCATTTTACTTCAACTGCAGCGCCCTCTGGCGACCAAAGGGGCGCACTGTCGCGAGATACAGAGAAAAGTATTTGTACTGTCACTTTCTCAAGAGAGTTAATCCCTACTGCAGAATCCATTATCGGTTGAAAAAGGCGGGCGTTACCAGGCGGTGCAGAGAAATCTTGTTCACTTAGATTCAATGGGGGGGAAATCCGTTTTGCAGAATCTGATCTGTTACACTTCAATAGCCAGTCATTTTTTCCCAACAATATCTGTGGTCACTTCACAAATACAATTAGAGGCTGGTGATATAAGGTTTATCTGTAGTGCGTCTGTCTGTCTATGGACCCCTCATCACAGGAACATCGAAATATCTGGGAATATTGTAGTTACTTTCCTGGTTTCACCTTTAAATCTGCTTCATCTTTTTTTCTGAATCTGGTTGCCTTATAATACAGCCAAAGAGTCCAACTTTCTCACCTTGAAGGAACAGCCAATCCCTGTATGGTGTGATAAGGAAGGAGAGATTAGTAGTACCTTATTTTTAAAAACTAGGCTATTTTAAATGATTTACCTACAGGATTTAGCTGCTAATATTCCACTGACATTATAAAAATGATAGATAGATAGATAGATAGATAGATAGATAGATAGATAGATAGATAGATAGATAGATAGATAGATAGATAGATGGGGTGGATGGGGATAGATAGATAGATAGATGATGGGGTGGATGGGGATAGATAGATAGATAGATAGATAGATAGATAGATAGATAGATAGATAGATAGATAGATAGATAGATAGATAGATAGATGATGGGGTGGATGGGGATAGATAGATAGATAGATAGATAGATAGATAGATAGATAGATAGATAGATAGATGGCAATGTGTGGGGAACGATGGATGGGTATGTATGTGGATGGATGGATGGATGGATGGATAATGGGGTAGAATAAACCAATGGAGCTTCCAGGTGAGAGGGAAGCTCACAGCGTGACACAAAACACATTGACCTCAACACGAGTCCGTCCTTTGACGTAAGCTGTCTCGGGCTCAGGCCCTAAATTCAGATTTTCCAAGGAATCTGGGGGAGTTTGGCGCTCAAATGCCACTGAACTGGCTTCAACATCTCTCTAGACTTCTTTAGAACCCACCCCACTCAAATGTTCTCTTCCTCCTTTCTGGCTTCTTAGTTTGCCCTTCCCCTCTCTCTTCCAGCGCCCCCTTGTCTTCCGCCCCACGGACACACACTATCAGCCAGCACCACAGAGTAGGGCCTTGTCTACATTTGCAAGTTGGAATGCATTAAATCAGTCCCGGGTGCTATAACTCCTGAAGTGTCCACACTGGCAAGGCACTTAGAGTGGCCTGATTCCTGGAGCACTCCTGGTAATCCACCTCCACGAGAGGCATAGAGCTTGCTGCGCCCAGGCCAAAGTGCCACAGTGCCAGTGTGGATGCCCTGGTCTGTTAATGCGCTCTGATCGGCCTCCGTGATATGTCCCATAATGCCTGTTCTAGCCACTCAGGTCATCACTTTGAACTCTACTGCCCTGCCCTTAGGTGACCAATCATCAGACCCACCCTTTAAATTCTCTGGGAATTTTCAAAGTCCCCTTCCTGTTTGCTCAGCCAGGTGTGGAGTGCTCTCAGCACATCTTTCCAGGTGACCATGCCTCCACGAGCCAGGCGATCCCCAGTATGGAGCAATGCCAAGGTGCTGGACCTCATCAGTGCTTGGGGAGAGGAGGCTGTCCAGTCCCAGCTGCGCTCCAGCCAGGGCTGGCTCCAGGCACCAGCTTAACAAGCAGGTACTTGGGGCAGCCAAGGGAGAGGGGTGGCACATGCGGCAATTCGGGGGTGGCAGGTCCCTCACTCCCTCTAGGAGCGAAGGACCTGCCACTGAACTGCCGCCGCCGATCGCGGCTTTTTTTTTTTTTGCTTGGGGAGGCAGAAATGCTGGAGCCGGCCCTGGCTCCAGCTGTAGGAATTATGATGCCTATGGACAGATATCAAGGGACATGACCGAAAGGAGCCATGACCGAGACTCAGTGCAGTGCAGGGCAAAAGTGAAGGAGCTGCGGAACCTACCACAAGGCACGGGAGGCAAACTCCCATTCCAGTGCTGCCCCATGACCTGCCGATTCTACAAAGATCTGGATGCGATACTTTGGGGCAACCCCACCTCCATTGCGAAGACCACCATGGGCACTTCAGAGGCTGTGCCATCCCAGAGTGCAGGAGGAGCCAGAAGGAGGAAAGTGGGAGCCAGGGTAGTGAGGAGGAGGGGGGCCCAGAGCCAGAGGACGACTCACCATCCCTAGATTCATGCAGCCAGGAGCTGTTTTCAAGCCTGGAGGAAGATAGCCAGTCACAGCAGATGGAGCTTGGGGAAGAGCAAACAGCAAAGGAGGCGCCCAGTAAGCAGTTTTGATTCTGAGAAGGGAGTAGTTGGCTATGGGTTGTTGGGGCGAGGAGGATTGCAGAAAGAAGGCTTGGCTGTATGCATGCCCTGATGCCAAATGGGGCATTGATGTGCTCTCCCACATCACAGTAATCAGCCTCAGTGATCTCATTGAAGGTCTCATGCAGAAGCTGCACAATCTCCTTACGCAGGTTCCTTGGTAGAGCTACTGTGCTCCTTGTCCCAGTCAGGCTAACATGTCCGTGCCACTGTGCCATGAGGGGCGGGGGGACCATTGCTGCACCCAGGCAAGTGGCATATGGGCCAGGGCAGAAGCCGCATTGTAGTAAAAGACCCTCCCTTGCTTCTCAGATCACCCTCAGCAGCGAGGTATCTTCCAGGACGAACCCAGCCTGTGGAAAATGTGGGGAGAGTGTTCAGTATAGGGGCCCCCTGCAGCTGTTGACTCTCCCCAAGGCACAGAACCCCAGAGGACAGTACAGCCCTGAAACAATCAGTCCCCCTTGACCCTGTGGTTACTCACCATTTCGGGGCTCTTGTGGGTTATGTGCACTCACCTTGGGACAGGCAGTTTGTGCTATTGTGTGAACTTTGCTTGTCTTTAAGATCGGCCGAATCATTGCTCTGTCTAATGTTAACAATTCTGCCTCTGTTAAATGTTGCATTTTGGCTTTACAGATGCAACCTTGAGATCCCAGCCGTTGTTGTTCTCAACGGCCGAACGGCTGCGCAGACTCAGGAAGCGTCTGCGAAGAAGCAAGAAGTACCTTCTGCATGAAGTTATGCAGCAGTCCCTTGCTGAAAATCAAAAAGTGTGGGAGTGGTGGGAGAGTGAAAGGAAGGTCTGCAAGGAGAAGGTGGATCGCTGGAAAGAAACCGCGGAGAAGCTCCTAAGCATTATGGAGCGCCAAGTGGACTCGATGCAGGCGCTCGTAACACTGCATATGGAGCAGATCCACGCCCACCCCCCCATGCAGCTCTCGTCCCCAAACTCTTTTGCTTGCACCTCTATGTCACCACGAACACAGTTTGCCCAACATCCTGTTTCTTGTCACCACCGGCTGCCTCCAACACCTGCACCTTCACCATCCAGCCCTGCAAACTCCAACCATTACCCACTGCACTCAACCCCCATCCCTGTGCAGTTTAGCCCGGATGAAGTGCAGCACCCGTTGCACGGCGCTACAGATGGAAAGGCTGCATAAGACACCTGGACATATGCCAATCTGTAATGGTTCCAGGCCCCCACCCAGGGGCAGCTCCAGGCACCAGCGCTCCAAGCGCGTGCCTGTGTTGGCAAGCCGCGGGGGGCGTCCTGCTGGTGAGGGCGGCCGTCAGGCAGCCTTCAGCGGCATGCCTGAGGGAGGTCCACTGGTCCCGTGGCTTCGGCAGCAATTCAGCGGCAGGTATGCCGAAGCCACAGGACCAGCGGACCTCCCGCAAGCATGCTGCCAAATCTAGAGCTGTCCCTGCCCCCACCACAACCTTCCTCCATGCTTCCCCCACACTGTGGAGATGTGTGATCCCATTTGTGTCTCTGCAACTTGTCTTTTGTAAATTTTAATAAATGAATTTTGGTTTTGGTTTGAAAGCATTCTTTATTGCATTAATTAAAAGCAAGCATAGCCCAGGAAAGCAACAGTTACTGCTAGTCAGTGCATCATACGAGGCAATCACGCATTGGGACATGACCCCTTCTGCCTTCCCACAAGTCTTAGCTGCATTAGAGAACGAGGTGCTTTGTGGGATAGCTGCCCAGAGTGCACCACTCCGAATAGCACCACAAGTGCCGCAAGTGTGAACACACTATTGCACAGGCAGCTGTCAGTGTGAACACAACACAGCGGTTTTCCTTCTGCGGTGTCTCAGGGGCGCTGTCACTGCCGGCGCTGTAGCTTTGCCAGTGTAGACGTGCTCTCAGTCTACATTTGCAGATGTAAATCACCAGGAGTAAAAGTGCACCTCAGAGAGCGCTGCAGGGAAAGCGCTGCTGTGTGTTCACACTGTCAGCTGCTGGCCCAACGGTGTGGCCATCTTGCAGTGGCATTGGGAGCGGTGCACTCTGGGCAGCTATCCCACAGAGCACCTCTTCCCCTTCTGCTGCTGAGGCTTGTGGGAAGGGGGAGGGGAGTGCAGGGCATCCTGGGTCCTGTCCCAATGCCCCGTCATGCATCACTTCGCATCCCAGCAGCCCCTATGCTTCGGTCCATGTTTAGCGTCATCCTTCATAGTTTTTTGTACTGCGCGCTCTGTCTTCCCTTTCGGTCTGTGGGAATGGATCCTGAACTGATGAGGAATGTGCTGATGGGTCTCGCCAGCACGTCACAAATGGCAGTCGAGTTACTTCTTAAACTGCAAAGTGAGGATAAGGAGTCTGACAATGATGTCGATTCGCATAACGAATACAACACGAGATTCCTTGTGGCATTCACGGAGGTGCTGACCACAGTGGAACGCTGCTTTGGGGCTCGATAAACAAGAACTGAGTGGTGGGATCACATCATGATGCACGTCTGGGATGACAAGCAATGGCTGCAGAACTTTTGGATGAGGGAAGTCGAAATGCCCATTGTGATTCTGGGAGATCCTGCCTACCCCTTGATGCCATGGCTCACGTTAATTTTCTTTCATGCTATGCCGTATAGTGTCTGAAAAAGGTGAAGCCCTGGACTGGATCAAGCCGGTGAAGCCCAGAGCTAGCCGGTGACCAGAGAGATCTGATCCAAGTTCTGTGTTTGCGCCATTCCTCCCTTCCCCTCCCAGACCCCGGTGCCTGCGCCACGATGCACCGCACAGACCCTGCGCGGTTTTTGCGCAGCTCCCCGGCCGGCCCGTGTCACTGTGCTGCTCGCGGCGCAGTAATAGGTCGCGGAGTCGCTCACGTCGCTGGCCGGTTTCCACAGGTGGAAGGATTTGTGCGTTTTATCGTGGGCGGCATCGAACCCTTTTCTGATCCCTTCATCCGAGTTCTGCCGTCCCAGGTCGCTCAGGAGGAGCCGGGGGGGCTGGCTGAGGAACTGCACGTACCAGAAGACGGCATACACGGTAGCATCATCATAGCTACAATTGAGCCTCAAACCTTCCCCCTCGGACATGGTCACCGGGCCTTGCGTCTGCGTCACCGACACGCCAGTGGCCCCTTCTGGAGGGGAAAAATAAATCCTCGTTGGCATGAAGGAAGGGACAGCTGAGATTTTTCAAAGCCACCCGAGGGATTGTGGCGCATCCTGCGTAGGTTCAGTTCAGGCGACTTTAAACCATTTCAGCCGCTCACTGAATGTGGGGGGTTTAGGACCGTAAAAGGAGAGAGGGAAGGAAGGAGCGATTGAGCGAGAGAGGTGCTGCAGGGGGAAGGAAGAATGGATGGATGGATAGTGGAAAGAGAGAGATGTGGATAGACAGAGAAAAAAGAGTGAGATTATTTTAACTGGGAATTTTGTATATTTAGAGGACAAGAGATGGGGGAGAGACATTCAGAAATGAAATGGGAAATCCGACTCACTGAACACTAAAGTCATCGCAACCAGCGAGAACCGGATTGTTAACATCCTCTCGGGGTCTCTGCTCCTCCTCTGCCGGGAGCTTCCTCGCTCCTGTCTGACCAGCCCCACGAGTTGTTCGCTTTCTCCTTTTCTTGCAGCTACAAACCGAAGCTGGTTCTGCTGAGGGCCGGAGATGTAAAAGCAGGCAAGCCGTGTTTCTGCGGGAGCTGGGGTGGTGAGCGCCTCCCGCTGCCAATTCCCCCTCCCCCGCCCCGCCCCCTTTCTGTTTGGACGTAGCTGCCTTCTGGGTTTCCTCGCCGCCTCAGCGAGGGGGCAGGTGGCCTCACGAATGAAAAGCCAGGGGGGTGAAATCGATCCGTGTGTCATCATGTCTAGACAGGGGACATTCCTGCTGGTACCGCAGTGCCCTCTGCCGGGCACCCGGTGAACTGCAGAGAGAGATACAGGGGAGCTGAAAAATTGCATGGACTGTACTTTCCCAAAACTAAGTGGGAGGGTTTCTTTGTCCTTGCTATAAAACAGGCTAATATAATTCATTGGGAATTATGTTTTTTAAAAATTCAGTTTCTTAAGGAATAGGCATGTATCCTCCTATAACATGTCTTTTAAAAACAATTCTATCTCTGTATTTTAGGGGTTTAGCTTGTTTCTGCTCACCACCGTAGTATGGGAATGTCTTCCACACCTTACTGATAGCAGCAGGAAAGTCCTTAGCTGGCTTCAGGGAGTCTCTGGCTTTTGCCATGTTAAGTGTGAACGTTCTGCTTGGAGAGTTAGAGGTTTTGATTGTATTAATTTACTTTCTGTTTGTTTTGTGTTCATTTGTTGTAGGGAAGTTGATAATGATTAATAATAATATAATAGCAGAAGAAGAATTTTGGTTGGGTGGGTGATGGGGCTGGATAGAAGAGGGTCACTCTGTGTTACTCTTAAAGGCCCTTTTTGAGAGCCATAAACAGAATAAAGGGGTGAAACTGGGCCCTCACTCACAGCCGTGTACTAGCTCCAGAGTCACTCATGCAGTAACGGAGCTACTCTGGAATTACATCACAGAAGGTGGAACTACACTCTTGGAGATTTGGGGTACAATTTTTGAAAGTGCCTTCATGACTTAAAGGGTTAAAGTAAAAATTTTAAAGATGTCGTTGTAAACTGTGTGAAACCTTGTTAGGCCCTGAGTAAAAACCTTGTTCAAACTGACGTGTGAATGTGTCCTTCACTTGAGATAGTTGTAAGAAACGTTTACGGGGTATCACACCTAAAACAAAGCCTAATAGAGTCTTCCCACGTTGGGAGTGGGGTTCCAATGAGTGTGGGACTTTTCAGCTTGGAAAGAGATGACTAAGGGGGATATGATTGAGGTCTATACAATCATGACAGGTGTAGAGAAAGTAGATGAGGAAGTGCTATTTACTCCTTCTCATAACACAAGAACTGAAATTAATAGGCAGCAGGTTTAAAACAAACACAAGGAAGTATTTCTTCACACAATGCACAGTCAACCTGTGGAACTCTTTGCCAGAGGATGTTGTGAAGGCCAAGGCTATAACAGGGTTCAAAAAAGAACTAGATAAATTCATGGAGGATAGGTCCATCAATGGCTATTAGCCAGGATGGGCAGGAATGGTGTCCCTAGCCACTGTTTGCCAGAAGCTGGGAATGGGAGACAGGGAATGGATCACTTGATGATTGCCTGTTCTGTTCATTCCCTCTGGGGCCCCTGGCATTGGCCACTGTCAGAAGACAGGATACTGAGCTAGAGGAACCTTTTGGTCTGACCCAGTCTGGCCATTCTTATGTTCTTTCCAAGTCTGAAAATCCTGCACCTTGGCAGGGGGTTAGACTAGATGGCCCCTGCTAACCCTTTGACTCTAATTTCTCCTCCCATCTGGTACATCCACAGGGCCCCAGACTTTGACTAGATGCTCTGGTCAAAACAGTATTTGGGACCCTAAAGACTCAGACGTGGATGCCTAGTGGGATTTCCAAATGCAGCTAGCCCCTAACTTCCAGGGAAGCCAATGAGAGCTGGGGGCTTTTGACACCTGCTGGCTCTTTGGGCACCTAAGTACCTCCACAAATCTAGCTCCAGGTGCCTCTCTGTATCTTTAGGTCCCTAAATACCTTTGCAAATTTGACCCTTCATAGAATCATAGAATTGTGGGACTGGAAGGGACCTCAAGAGGTCATCTACTCCTGTGCCCTCCACTCATGGCAGGACTAAGCATTATCTAGAACATCCCTGACAGGTGTTTGTCTAACCTGCTCTCAAAAATCTCCAAATGATGGAGATTCACAACCTCCCTAGGCAATTTATTCCAGTGCTTAACCATCCTGACAGCTAGGAAGTTTTCCTAATATCCAACCTAAACCTCCCTTGCTGCAATTTAAGCCCATAGGTTCTGGTCCTATCCTCAGAGGTTAAGGAGAATATTTTTTCTCCTTCCCCCTTGTAACAACCTTTTAGGTACTTGAAAACTGTTATCATGTCCCCTCTCAGTCTTCTCTTTTTCAGACTAAAGAAACCCATTTTATTTCAATCTTCCCTCATAGGTCATGGTTTCTAGACCTTTAATCACTTTTTGTTTCTCTTCTCTAGAAATTTCATAGGAAGACAATAGCAATTAGGGTTCTAAGTGTCTGAGACTTTGGATACAGTCATGAACTTCTCCATGGTGTTTTTAAAAGCTGAGAATTTCAAAAGAGCCTAAGGGAGCTCTGCACTTATTTCTCCCTGGGGTTGGGTCGATTCTCTGGCCCCTTTGAGGATCCCAGCTGGTAAATGGATTGTCTGTGTGAGCTCCCTGCCCACGACTCTCAGGGATTCTCTACACTACCAAGTTTTGTCAATGAAACTAATGTCGACACGAAAAAATTGACAAAAGCAAACTCACCAAAGCATATCTACATTTGCTCCCTCTGTTGACAGATTGTGTCCACATTTGGGGCACCATTGTCAACAGCATGAGTAATACACTATGGGTGTGTATCCCACAGTACCTGGCAACACAATCTGTTTCTAGGTGTTGTGGGAAGGCAGAAATGGAGCACGGCGCATCCTGGGACGTGCAAAATGTCCCATCATGCACTGCATTGTATCCCAGGCCTCCAAGGGTTTACGGCTTCCTTTCGCACCGTTTTTCCAATTGTCAGTCTTTGTAGTGCATGCCAGCATCTGCAGTGAGAGGGGATGGTGTTGTCAGACGCTCCTGGTGTGGTGCTCTGCTCTGTTCAATGTTGATATCAATCGGCTGCATGCGTGTGTTCCCTCTGTGTGCTGCCCCAGCTCTGCACAGATCGCTGACACAGCAGACCCCGAGAGAACCCCCAATGACCACAGACTCTAGTAAGGTACGAAGGCACGTCGGCCAGGTTTATTGTCAAACGAAGCACAGTAATAGTTCCCCCTAAACTTTACTCTAGAGGACGTACTACGAATATGTGCCCCCTGGCAATGGACTCAGCTCAGTCAGTGGCGGGACTTTCCACTGCCCCCTAGGCTGGACAAAGACATCCACGCAGGGGTGCATTCTTATACACAGGTACAAACAAGTTACACATCACTCCTGACGTATTGAGTGCAACCACTCTACGCAGCAAGGTGCCGCCTCTCACCTTGTACATGTTGGTTTGAACAAAACAACTCTATCCATCATATTACCCTTTTGGCCCTGTCATTGGGATAGGTCAGCCTGTTCCTTGTTGTGTGTGGAATGTACAAGTATGCAAATGTTCTGATATCTGGTGTCCAGTACCTTTTAGGTATGTCTCTTTTTGCAGCATCAGCCCTTTCCTTGCCAGCTTCTGTGAGCAGGGCCTGCCTCTGGCTCACAGCTTAACTTTGCTTTATGTTAGCAAAGTCTTGACCATTACTTTAGTTCAGGCCTTAGGCCTCATACCGGGACTCTGATACCAAGGTTTATATCTCGGGCCTCCTCTTACTACATTCCCCCACTTTTTGTCTTTTTACGGGGAGGGTGTTTACCCATCATCCCGGAAAAGCATAATGCATGGACTGAGGATAACCCAGTGGGCTAAACACTGTTATGTGGTTACCTTGTTTTACCATCCATACACTCAGGCCCCATCCGTCTGTTTAGTTTGCACATTCCCTCGTACGACTGGCAGACAGATTTTATTATTCAATTATTTTTTAGTCCCTTATGGTGGGCCTGGGAATGTTAGGCCCGGGACCATGACTGAGGAATGTAGTATTATGATTGAGCATTGGAGGCACTCCCAAATAATTAGTATATATGAATTATATGGATATGGCATATATATTTGGAGTGTGTATGGGCATATATGTATAGTACATATGTGTACATATGATACCACCTTATATCCAAGCATAACCATGTTTTTTCCAGTCTGGTGTTGTACTCTGGCCCTTTTACTTCGGTGACACAGATAGAAACACACTCCTATTAGGGCAATTCCAGTTATTACCTGTCTCATCATTAGTAGTAGGCTGAGTGTTTTGAAATACTGGGGTAGAGATTGTGATAGTGTGTCCCACAGTGCTATGTATATGAGAAGTGAAACAGAAATTTGGAGTAGTGGCACTACCACTGAGACCTTTATATATAAATCTATTGTAATTAGTTACTACACAGTACTGTCCATTCATGTTATACGTTACCCCTACTGCTGGTTGTCACCCTCTAGTAAGCTTCACTGGGCAGGAAACAGAAGTGGCTAGCTTCTCTGTTCCATTGGTTGCATGGCTCTGCGATACACCAGTAGTTGACGTAGATCCAGTTGTTTCTTATGGATGCTATCTTCCAGATAACCTACTGACTGGGCAGTAACCAATGTATCGAATATCGCTGTGTCAGGATGTAGTATTGGTACCCAGACACTGAACACGATTGTTTTGAATAACATGTGCCTTAGTTAGGATGCAGTGTCACTGACACAAATTATGACTGGTACTAACAGGCAATCTGTTTACCCAATTTGTAGTTACTATGTAACTTTTTGTTTGTTTACCACATTGTTTTTTCCTTGCCTTCACGTTGTTTGCTGCCATTTGTTTGTTGATTTTTACCTGTGTGTTGGTTAAACAGTTTAGCAAGGCTATGCACATTGTAAATGTTGTACAGCAATAATACAATACAGCAATAAGACAGCAGTACAATGATAATACAGTTGTTTTTACATAGTAACCAAGTTGAAATTAAATGATGGCTTATCCTGGTCCAGCTAGTGGTTTTTAGCTGATTGTTAACTTAATTGTCCATATATGGTAGATAGAGCTGTATTTGACCAGTTTCTTATTTATAAAGCACTTCATTTTTCTTTTCTTTATGCTTGGGGGTTTCTTCACTGTATACTGATATCATCTGGTGTCTTCAGGGTGTGATATTTTCTGGCGTCTTTGGTCTGTGGGATGCAACTTAAACAACTTTTGTTAGTTAACATAGTAAAGTTTTTTGTTTGTTTTCCTTTTTTGCTTTTGTTTTCAGTAACCCAAACTTAATACAAAGTTTAACTTAGTTTGTTTACAATGTAATAGGGACAATATAATAGGGACCGAGTCTTTTATAACACAAGCTATACTTTTGCAATTGTTGTATAGACATTCATTTTTATTTGAGGTGCATTACTAATATTTCATGCTAAATGTAATGCTTAACGGCTAAAATAAATGCTCACAATCTTCCATGAGAAGGAGTATTGCTTTCCCTTGCCGAACACTTTCTTTCAGCAAAAGAGGTAAGCTGGTCCACTGGTCGGAGGCAGTGTCCTCAGTGGTGGCAAGAGCTGCTGGTCCGTCACTGTGGTCCACTACGGCTGGCTTGACGTGGGAGTGGTGGATCCAGGATTTGCGTCCTTCCAGGAACACTGCAGTCTGGGTTGTTAAAAGAACCTGGTGGGGTCCAGTAAACCTCGGCTGGAGGGTGTCGCCACGAACGAACTTTTTGGCCCAGACGAAGTCCCCTGGTTGGAACGGGTGGATCTGTTCTTCCAGCGGCACGGTCTGGGAAAACTGCGAGGCTTTCCAAAGGGTACGGAGGCGAGCCTGTAGGGAGAGAAACTGGCACGCGGTCATATGATCCCCTCCCAATAGTGAAACATCAGCACGTGGTAGCGCCCCGCCTTTGAAAGGGGGGTGTCCATAGAGCAGTTCAAAGGGGGATAATCCCAATACACGGGTTGGGCGAGTACGAAGGTGAAACAGGACCAAGGGAAGTACCTGAGGCCACTTTAACCCTGTTTCCTGACAGTATTTAGCCAATGTAAACTTAAGCTCCCTATTCATACGCTCAACTTTCCCGCTAGACTGGGGGTGGTAGGGTGTATGAAAGGAGTGTGAAATGCCCAGTCCTTGTTCTAAACGGCCAAGGACATGACCAGTAAAGTGAGGTCTGCGATCTGAGTCAAGCACGAGAGGGATGCCAAAACGGGGTACAATGTCTCTAAGGAGAATCTTCGCCACTGTGGCAGCAGTACAATTAGCAGTAGGAAAAACTTCGACCCAGGAAGTCAGAGGGCAAACCAAAACAAGGAGGTACTTTTTCCCAAAAGCCTTTGGCATATCTGCAAAGTCAATTTGAAGATGTTGAAATGGAGCAGCAGGCGGAGGTCTTCCACCCTTAATTTTGTTAAGAGGCGGAGCAGGTCCATTACGCTGACATGTGCTGCATGCTTTCACTATTGACAGGCAGTAGGGTTGAATGCCTGGAGCATACCAAAAGCGAGCGATGGTGTCCACAAGGGCGTGCGTGCCGTAGTGACCCCCCCTTATCATGGTGCCAGCGAACTGCCATGGGGTATGTGGAGCGAGGGAGGCAGGCTCGGCCATCCGGCATAAGCCAGGTCCCTTTGACCAGAGTGGCTCCGAGGCTCTCCCACGACTGTAGTTCAGCAGCGGGTACTGGTACGGGGTGCGGTGGAGTAAAGGAGGAGGCTGCAATAGCCAACGTGGGCATGGCTAAGGGTAAGACGGCAGCCGTCTTGGCGGAGGCGTCAGCCAAGGTATTCCCACGGGTGACGGGGCTATCATCTTTAGTATGGGCCCGGCAGTGAACTACAGCCAGGACCGAGGGTTCTTAGAGGGCGTCCAAAAGCTTGTGGATGAGGGGGAGGTGCTGAATGGGTTTTCCGGCAGCTGTCTGGAAACCTCGAAACTTCCAGAGGTGGATGTGACAATGCACAACTCCAAAAGCATACTTGCTATCAGTAAAAATGGTAACGGTCTTACCAGCGGCCAACTGGCAAGCTCGGGCCAGGGCATAGAGTTCGGCGGCTTGGGCTCCCCAGTTGCCTGGCAGTGAGGCGGCCTCTTGAATGTCCCATTCAGAGGTGACTGCATAACCGGTGAAACGCTTGCCATCAACATAGAAGGAGCTTCCGTCCAAGAAGAGGATGCAATCAGGGTTGTCCAGTGGCACGTCAAACAGGTGAGACAACCTTATCTGTAAGATGCTATAAACTACTTCCACACAGTCGTGCTGATCCTGGAGGACTGGCAGGTCAGGAAGCAAGGTAGCTGGATTAAGGGGCCCACACCTTTCAAAAATTAGGTTAGTGTCTTCCAACAGTTCGGCCTCTAGCTGTTGCTGACGATGGGCCGAAAAGACTTGGGTTGTGCCCCTACGCAGAAGGGCTGACAAGGCATGAGAGGTCCAAACCGTGGTAAAATGACCCAGGGTCAGGCTCTTTGCCTTTGTGATCAGCAGGGCAGCTGCTGCCAGAGTCCGGGTGCAGGATGGGGTTCCCTGAGCGACAGGGTCGATCTGCTGAGAGTAAAAAGCAAGCGGGAAATGGTGGGGCCCGCTCAGCTGGGTAAGGACGCCACTAGCAATTCCGCCCCTCTCGTGGACAAAAAGGTGAAAGGGTTTGCTGTAATTGGGGGGGCGGAGAGACATGGAGGAGGCCACACTGTCCTTGAGTAACTGAAAGGCTTGGATCGTGTCCGGGGACCACTGCAAAGGGTCAGGAGCAAGGTTAGCAGTGAGTCGGTGGAGCGGTTTGCTTAACTCCCCGCAGGACGGCAACCAGGGGCGACAGAAGCCAATTAATCCTAAGAAACCTCGAAGTTGTTTCTTGGTGTTTGGCAGAGGGCAGTTTTGGATAGTCTTTATGCGGACTGGGTCCATTTGTCTCCCCTCTGGGGTTAACAGGAAGCCCAGATATCGGACCTTCTGTGAGACCCACTGAATCTTGTTAGGGTCTACCTTGTGGCCTCTGGTGTGTAGGTATAATAAAAGTGCCTTACCGTCGATGCAGAGGGCAGCTTCTTCGCGGTTACCTAATAGGATGTCATCTACGTATAGGACTAACGTGGATCCCTGCGGACTGGTGAAGCCTTCCAAGTCGTGGCGGAGGCATTGGCTGAAAATCGTGGGGCTGTCTCTGTAGCCTTGAGGAAGTCGTTGCCAGACATAACTTTGTCCCTCCCAGGTGAAACCAAAGAGATACTTAGAGTCTGGGTGCACAGGAATGCTGAAAAAGGCTGATTTTAAGTCAATAACAGTGAACCACTCAGCATCCCAGGGGATTTGGCTGATGATAGTAGCTGGATCAGGAACTACTGCATGAAGAGGGACCACATACTGATTAACAACCCGTAGATCCTGTACAAAGTGCCAACGAATAGGGTCTCCATCCTTTTTAGGAGGCTTTTTGACAGGCAGTATAGGGGTGTTACAGGGAGTGCGCTGAGGGCGGACTAGCTTTTGTGCAATGAATCCCTCGATAATGGGGCGGATGCTCTCCCGGGCTTCCAGCGACAGGGGGGTATTGAGGGACTGACGGGGGGGTTAAGGAGGGCTTCACTTGAATCCTTACTGGCTCTGCCGAAAGGAGCAGGCCAACATCAGTGTCAGAAATTCCCCAGAGGGTTAAAGGCAAGTCAGTGAGGTCAGGGGAGAGAGGGGGGGGGGGTTTTCCCAATTACCCTGAGTTGGGGCCGAATCTCCTAACACTGTCATCAATAATCCTACCCCTTCAGGAGTGCAGGTTAAAGTAGCCTCAAGCTTACAGAGTAAATCCTGGCCCATCAAAGGGATCGGACAAACTGAAAAAAGAAAACGGTGAGAAAAACATTTATCAGCATAAATAACATTTAGAGGCAAAGTGAGTCCCAGAGACTGTGGGTTGCCCTCCACCCCAGTTGCAGTTTTAACCTCAGAGGATAGCCAGGGAGAGGGGGCATGATTTAAAAGAGAGAAAGTAGCTCCAGTATCAATGAGGAAGGAGACAGGCAGTCCTTGGACTGAAAGGGTTAGACGAGGCTCTTTGCTGGGAGGGGAGAAAGTGAGGAAGGAGCCGGCTAAAGACATTAAGGAAATAAGATCATCACATTGTTTGCCTTCGCCCCCGGGGTACCGTCATTGAGGAGGCTGAGTTTGCTGCAGCTGCTGCTGTTGCCCGTAGTTGATCCAGGCCTGGGGAACGGGCTGAGCTGGTGGTGCAGGGGTGTATTCGTCCCTGGTGTAAGTATCTGCGGATGCGACCGGACCCTCTGGGCGTCCCCAGGGGCATTCACGTTTAAAGTGACCAGGCTGTCCGCACTGAAAACAATTTCCTGGTGGCTGGGGTTGCCAGGACCCTCTTCCCCGAGCACCCTGAAATCCCCTGCCAAGGCCACGGCCTCTGCCTCGAACACCGCCGCGAAAAGCTAAAGCCATCAACTTATATTCTTCCTTTTTCTCTTTCTTTTTACTACTTTCCCTTTCTTTCTCCCATGCAAAATCAGCTACGTCCAACACTGAAGTGACTGACTCACCTCCCCAACCAGGGCGAAACTTTAAGAAATAATCCCTTACAGGGGGCACTGACTGATTCACAAAAAATGAAATAAGAGTAGGGTGGTCTGCTTCTCTCTCAGGATCCACCTGAGTGAACATTCGGGCCCCCTCCAATAGCCTCGACCAGAACTTTCTGGGTGGCTCATCAGATTCCTGCCGAATCTGCATGAACTTAGCCTGATTAGGCGAGCGGCGAGCCATTTCTTTGAGTCTCTCTAACAATCGCTCTCGATCTGTTCGCAACTGAGTCAGCCTTGGCTGACTCCAGTCTAGGGGATTCCAGCCAGCGGCTTGATCCCGCCTATCCATCCAAGTAGTATTAATCGCATCGCTATCCCCCCATGTCCTTTCTGCCATCCACAATCTACTACGTTCCTCTCCGGTCAAAACTCTACTTAACAACTGATCTACATCCGTATAAGTAGGATTATGACTTGAAAACAATCTTTCTAAAAGTTCTGTGATCTTTCGGGGATTTTCCCCAAAGGACCCTGACAACCGTCCCCACTCTTTCAAGTCCCATTCTAGCCCTCCTTTATATTCCACAATATTAGTATGTTGTAACTGGCCATTATTGTCCACAAAAGGTTGGTCGTGCACCTGTAAAGGCATTTCTCTACTTACACCTTTATCACTCACAAAAGGTTTGGCGGAGGCAGCCTCTGGGCTATCCTCAGGGGAGGGGTATGCAACCTGCTGCATCTGCTTGATCTTTTGCCTAGTAATTACTCCTCCCGAGGTGTGCCCTTCCATTTCCTCCTTATCCCTCTGCAGAGATTCCGATCTGGAGTCCTGCAGATTCCCCTCTGCGCCCTGGAGAGAGTCCCCCTGCGGAGGAATAGGGGCAGGTGCAGTGGGGACCAACTGACGAGTCAAAACACGCCGTGGTTTACACCCTTCATTGAAATAACATGGAGGGGGTTCACTCTCGGGAGAGTACCTGACTGCCATAATTTTTAAAGATTTCCACAGCTCTGCTGCTGTGTCCCAACAAAACCAGTAACATAACTGTCCCGGATGGTCTTTCTCGATCTGGCTCCTTACTCCTCTTAAGGCAGCCTGTTCGAAAGAGCCATACGAAGGCCACCTCATCTCCGGGTCGGCCAATACCGCGGTATACCCAGTCCAATTCCTTACACACAGTGTGTACAACTTCCTCCTAGACATTCCTGTCTGTACTGGGAGTTTCCCTTCGTTCCATAACTTATTTACAATCCCCAACGGACTCTCAAGAGGCACGCTAGTCCCTTGACCCATGGTGTCTGACAGGAGCCCTCCAACTGGCGTTTATCCTGCTGTCCAGTACACGACCCCTCAATATTGAATTGGCTGGGAGAAATCTCCCGTGGCGCCTGCCAATTCGTATATGAGTGGTCTGACCACTGGACAGAGGCACCGCACCAGAAGGAAATCCCGGACAAGCCCCCAAATTGTTAGGTAAAAAGCAAGTCCTTACTCACCTCTCCAGCACCCGAGTTCGTGCGGAGTTGGTATGGGGCTCACAATCTGTCAGAGACCAGACACCAATTCGTTGATCAACGGGCTCACACTATCCTTAGCTTAAAAGGCTTCGGAGTAAGTGTGGCGAGTTTATTAGGGGTGAGCATCAATATTTATACACAGAAGTAAACAAAGTGATTAACAGATCATAATGGTCATGCATAATCAATCAAGATTCTACAGGATAAAACAGGTTAAAATGTAGATTCAAAAAGACAAAAGGGGAGATGGCTACTTAAGGGGAAGGGGGTGTCATGAGTAGTTCGCAGGTCAGAGGTTTGATTAAAAGTTCAGACAGAGACATCAAGTCTGGGTTAAGTTTAAGCTCATCAAAAGTTCAGACTCAACAGTAACATAATTTTAACAAGCTTTTTAGAGTTAATTTGCTTGAGATACCAACTTCACTCTTGTTAACTGTTTAGATGCACAAACTTTAACAACCATTGCTTCCCATTAACATAACATAACAAAAGAAAAGCATATAAAATTAAGCCAACTATAAAATTAAACCAAAATAAATTTTAAATACAGGTACATGCAAATACTTTGAGGGTATTTGAGGGTATACTTTCATGATGCTTTGTTATGTTTGGGAGCCAAAGGTGGAAACCTGTTGAAATTGTTTGGTTAGCTTTATGCATAAATTGTTGTTTTAAAACATTTTGGTTATGACATTCTTATAACTATATTTAAAGGTGCAAACAAGTTTATAAAAAGCCCAAACAAGAACTTATCATTTTGTTAATATTATTTTTACCTTAATGTTGAGGTTTGCCCTTACATTTTTTCTTTGAATAACAATATATATATATATATAAAGTAAAAAACTTAAAAAACAAAACTAAACTGTGATTGATAAAAGAGAATTATTTTTGTTTGCAATTGCATTATTTGTTGAGGCAGAAATATATGTACATATATTTGTAACTGAAACTTTTTTGAACTTTGCACAAAAAATTGGTGCTAATAATACTATGATTATACCCCAACCATGATCTTAAAATAGCGTAGTACCACATCTACATATATTTTTAAAAGGGTATAAAATTGACTTTTGTTGCAACAAAATAAAAATAATAAAAAATACTCACATGACACACACAACATACAACACACATGACAAACTTACAATTAAAAACAAATGGCGCCAGAATTCTATTCATAACTATACAAAGTAAGGCAAACAAAAAATAAAATAAAAAAGGGTTAAACATTTGAATAAACAAATCATTTCCTTATTTAAAACTTGTAACATAAATTGATAAAAAATATATTAATATTTGCCAAATGTATTGTATTAATTTGGTAACAAGGAATTTTGCATTACTTTATATTTAACATTATTTTAAACCTCTGCTATATGTAAATAAGAAAAGCCCATGTTTCAAATATTAGTGAGTGGTTAGGATTAGAAGCAGAGTGTGCATTTCTGTTGCTTGGCAACCATACCTTCAAGAAAGTTAGGAATAATTCCAGCTGTTGCATTCCTGAAGGGTTAAAATAATTAATTTACTGGATTTATTTAAAGTAAAGTTTTTACCTTGTTTTCTTTTTGTTTCTTGTTTTATTCTGTTTTCAATTGCTTTATTTTTTGGAGGTTTCTGTAAAAACTATAACTTTTAACTTTTAAAACAAAAAGAGAGCAGAAGTGAGGAGAAGCAGGGGAAAGGGGGGAGTGAAGAGCAACCTAGGAAGGTAGCGAGACCTGAGCCAAGAGAGATTAACTCTATCCAGATATTTGAAAGTACAGGCAGCAGCAGCAAGTTTAGCAAACTAAGAAAGCATATAAAGGACAAAACTTAACCGGTATGTAAAAATATTTGAGAAAGAAGGTTCTATTTTCAGATATGAGTGCGGAGTGTGGTTCTGTGGGTCAAAGCAGTTGGGAACCTGCACAGTTAGGAACCGCGCCCCTGGTTTTTATCCTGGCTTTGAGAGAAGAATGGGGGTAGTTACCTGCTCTTGTAAAACCTGAATTTGTTCCCCCAATGTCTGTTGCTTTTGTGTGCATGCCAAATGGATGGTGGGAGTGCCCTTTTTTGCTGCAGTTAACTGGTTTTGGGCAACTCCATGTGTTAATGCATCAATTCTAGGTGTTAACCCACTTTATTTTGGATTTTTACTTTGAAATTCTTTTTTATTCACTCCCCTGCGATCGAGTCGCAGCTCCTGTCTCCTAATGTGCTCTGTGAACTGTTCCATATTTTCCTTCATCTCATTTACCAATTCTGTGAAAGTATTATGTGCTACTCTTTCCTTCTGTGCACTTACTTGTCCCGTTCTGACAGGCACCAGTCTAGGGCTCAGTTTAAGTTTAACTGGAACCTGGCTTTTATCAGAAGGTGGTGGTTGCAATGCAGTGGACCCCGTTTCATCTTTTAATTTTACTAGGACCACCTTTTTCCACTTCTGGCCCCATTCTTCAGGCACAGGGTAGCTACCTGAAGCCTGCTGTTTACCACCCATATTTATAACAGGGGATGGCACATGTATTTTTTGTAGGTTCCTTGCAGCTGTTTCCAATGTTTTATTCTGTTCCTGTACTGGTTGTCTCTGGGCTGCTTGCCACCCTGCAAGGGCGGTGGGAGCATTCCAGGGCTGTGTAGCTTCTTTTGATTCTTTTAACTCTTTCTTTGTTACTGTTACTTGCCCTGCCAAATTTGTGGCATGCTGTTTCAACCATCTCACTGCCATAGACAGTTGCAGAATTCTTGCTTTTTTACTTTTATTATTATTTCTTAGAGCCTCGGTTTCTACCATCGCTCTACATATGCCAGTCCATGTTTCCCCACTTTTTAAAAATTCATATGGACCCCCCTTACTGGCAATCCAGCGGGTCCACTGGTTATCAAACTCTGTGGGGATATAAAGGGGGGGGGGGCTACGGGGAGTGGGATAGCTCAGTGGTTTGAGCATTGGCCTGCTAAACCCAGGGTTGTGAGTTCAATCCTTGAGGGGGGCCATTTAAAGATCTGGGGCAAAATCAGTACTTGGTCCTGCTAGTGAAGGCAGGGGACTGGACTTGATGACCTTTCAAGGTCCCTTCCAGCTCTATGAGTTAGGTATATCTCCCTATTATGAAGAGGGTTCCCTAGCTCCAGGTTTTCTGCCATGTTCGATCGCGGTGCCGACAGCCGACAGCGCTTACGCACCAGATCAGCGGTCGGAGTCACCAGTGTTGTCAGATGCTCCCGGTGCTCTGCTCTGTTCAATGTTGATATCACTCGGCTGCGTGCGTGTGTCCCTCTGTGTGCTGCCCCGGCTCTGCGCAGATTGCTGACCCAGCAGACCCCGAGAGAACCCCCAATGACCACAGACTCTAGTAAGGGATGAAGGCACCTCAGACAGGTTTACTGCCTTTAGAGATACACAGTCTCCAGCTCCCGGGCAAACGAAGTCCAAGGTGCTGCTAAGGTGCGGCTAGCCAGTACTTATGTGCTCCCTTGACAATGAACTCAGCTCAGTCAGTGGCGGGACTTTCCACTGCCCCCTAGGCTGGACAAAGATATCCACTCAGGGGTGCATTCTTATACACAGGTACAAACAAGTTACTCATCACTCCTGACGTATTGAGGTGCAACCCCTCTATGCAGCAAGGTGCCACGTCTCACCGTGTACATGTTGGTTTGAACAAAACAACTCTATCCATCATATTCCCCTTTTAGCCCTGTCATTGGGATGGGTCAGCCTGTGCCTTGTTGTGTGTGGAATGTACAAGTATGCGAATGTTCTGATATCTAGTGTCCGGTACCTTTTAGGTATGTCTCTTTTTGCAGCATCAGCCCTTTCCTTGCCAGCTTCTGTGAGCAGGGCCTGCCTCTGGCTCACAGCTTAACTTTGCTTTATGTTAGCAAAGCCTTGACCATTACTTTAGTTCAGGCCTTAGGCCTCATACCGGGCCTCTGATACCAAGGGTTTATATCTCAGGGCCTCCTCTTACTACAGATGGATCCCACACTTCTCTCCTATGCGCTGTTAACTGTTGTGAAGACATTGCACATGGCAGCACAGTTACTCGCAAAGTTACTGACAGAGGATGAATCGTAGGCACCCGAGTGTGATATGGACAGCAGCAATTTATCAGTGCTTTTGGCATTCACAGAGCAGCTGCATACGGTAGACCATCGCTTTTTGGGCTAGAGAAACAAGCACTGATTGGCGGGATCACATTGTCATGCAGGTGAGGGATGATACCAGTGGGTACAGAACTTTAGGATGCATAAAGCAACCTTCCTGGAGCTATGTGCTGAGCTGGCCCCCAACCTGCAGCCAGAATGAGAGCTGCCCTTTCAGTAGAGAAGTGTTGCAATCACTGTGTAGAAACTGGCGAATTCAAACCGCTACCGGTCAGTTGCAAATCAATTTGGAGTGGGGAAATCCACTGTTGGGTTGCTAATGCCACTTATGTTGTTTGGAGAATTCTAAGGAGACAAACGAAGGAGAAGGTGAGTATGCCTCAAATACGTCACTGAGCACAGACTGGCAAAATCCCTCGCTAATGACTACGAGTATTAGTCCAAGTGTGCAGGGCAATAAATCACATCCTGCTGTGGAGGACCATGACTCTGGGAAATGTGCATGAAATAGTGGATGGGTTTCCCTAACTGGTGGGGTGATTGATGACACACACATTCCAATTTTAGCACCACCACCTTGCATCAGAGTACATCAATAGGAAGGGATACTTCTCCATGGTGTTGCAGGCGCTTGTGGATCCCGTGGGCATTTCAAGGACATCAGTGAAGATGGTCTGGAAAGGTGCATGATGCACGCATCTTCTGGAGCAGTGGCCTATACAGAAAGCTGCAGGCGGGGACTTCCATTCCAGACCAGAAGATCACAGTGAGGGATGTGGAAATGCCCATAGTAATCCTGGGAGTCCCGGCTTACCCCTTACAGCCCTGGCTCATGAAACCTTACACAGGGCAGCTGGACAGCAGCAAGGAGCGTTTTAACAACAGGCTGAGCAGGTGCCGCATGGTAGTCGAATGTGCCTTTGGCCATTTGAGAGCTCGCTGGAGATCTCTCAATGTCAGGCTAGATCTTACCCAGGATGATATTCCTGTGGTCATAGCCGCGTGCTGCACTTTGCATAATCTGTGTGAATCTAAGAGTGAAATGTTTGCTCAGGTGTGGAGAACTGAGGCAGAGCGCTTGACTGCACAATTTGAACAGCCAGATGCTACGGCTGTCAGAGGAGCCCAGAGGGCTGCTATTAACATCAGAGAGGCTTTGAGGAACCACTTGGACAATGAGGGGCACTAACACGTGTGTGCTTTGGAGTTGCTTCCCTGGTGCATCCATGCACAATTTTGGGGCCCAAGATCCACGCAACAAAATGCTTTAGAAGCCTGCTCCTGAGAGTGAATTGATTGCTATAGGCCAGGGGTAGGCAACCTATGGCACGTGTGCCGAAGGCAGCATGCGAGCTGATTTTCAGTGGCACTCAAACTGCCCGGGTCCTGGCCACTGGTCTTGGGGGCTCTGCATTTTAATTTAATTTTAAATTAAGCTTCTTAAACATTTTAAAAACCTTATTTACTTTACATACAACAATAGTTTAGTTATATATTATAGACTTATAGAAAGAGACCTTCTAAAAACATTAAAATGTATTACTGGCATGCGAAACCTTAAATCAGAGTGAAGAAATGAAGACTTGGCACACCACTTCTGAAAGGTTGCCGACCCCTGCTCTAGGCTTTTGTAGAACACAGAATAAAAACATTGCACCATTAAAAACCTTAGCCTTTATTTATTGTTAAAAAGGGTAAAACCTCACAAGTGTGTGTAGCTCCAGCTATCATTGTCCAGCTGTGAGAGGGGTGTGGAGTGATGGGGAAACTGAGGAGTGCTCTGAAGTGAAAAGGAATGTGTGGGTGTAGAGGAGGGTGGGGTTGGCAAAGAATTGTGCATGTGCATGTGCTGCATTGGAGGTCGACCACAGATCTGCTCAGTCTGCAGCTGTATTAAAGAGTTGAGCATCTCTCTCTGATCCTCCATTACTTTTGTCATCCACTCAGTTGCTTCCCTAGCAAATGCTGCATTCTCTTTTCTGTCCTGACTTTCGGCTTCCCAGCACTCTTTACATTCCCTGGTCTGTCTCTCATCAGGCTACACCACCTCTCTGAACCTGTCTTCTTTGCTGCATCTCGGCTTTTTCCTTATCTTCCGAAACCAGTTGGCAGGGGTGCGTGGTGTGTTCCTCAAGGACCCAGCTGCTGTTGACAATGCGCAGATGAGGGATTGTTACATTCCAGCAAATGACTGAAGCAATCCATTACAATTGAAATACTATACTGATTATGGTGAGAGATTCTGCCACATACTCTCAAAGAAACTGAGGAACCACCTGATCAGCCTCCTGTACAGCAAACAGGAGAAGATCAAGAATGAGTTCTCAAAACTGGAGACTCTCATACAAAACCAACCTTCCACACAAACTTCTACGTGGCTGGACTTTACAAAAACAAAATGTCATAAACATACAGCTAAGGGTAGCATAAAATCCCTCCTTTACCTGTAAGGGGTTAAGAAGCTCAAATAACCTTGTTGGCACCTGACCAAAAGGACCAATAAGAAAAGAAGATACTTTCAAATCTGGGTCAGGGAGGTTTTCTTTGTGCTCTCTCTCCGGACAGAAAGAGGGACCAGGCAGGGAAAAAACCTCTCCTAAAACCCTACCTGAAATAAGCATCTAAGATAACAAAAATTGTAAGTAAAGCAAGGAAATGCGTTAGATTATCTTTTGTTTTAGCTTGTGAATTTTCCCTATGCCAAGAGGGAGGTTTATTCCTGTTTTTGGAACTTTGAAGTTGAGCCTAGAGGGGCATCCTCTGTGTTCTAAATCTTTTTATGATCCTGTAAAATTACCTTCCATCCTGATTTTACAGTGGTGCTTGTTTTCCTTTTTTCTTTTATAATAAAGTTCTTCTTTTAAGACCCTGATTGATTTTAGTGTCCTAAAGAAAGGGTCTGGTCCAGGGGCGAGCAAACTTTTTGGCCTGAGGACCGCATCTGGGTATGGAAATTGTATGGTGGGCCATGAACGCTCACAAAATTAACAATTCAGAGATATTCAAATAAACTCTATTTAATACAGACACATTTTAGTGGAAATAAACATAAAATCTTACTTACTATTATAAATATACCATCATAACAACGGATTACAATAATTAAACCAAACTTAACCCCTTTCCATGCCCTCTCTGATTAATGTGAACAATGCAGCTGGTCACCCTTTTTTACAATGGCATGAAAGTCCGGTGTCATTCTTGTTGTGGAAATCAGCAATATGGAGCTGAGATGCTGGTCAGTTAACTGGGATCTGTAGCGAGCTTTGTTGTAATTCAGCAAGGAAAATGTTTGTTTGCACACACAGGTGTAGCTGAACAAAACAAAGATTTTCCATGCCACCTTGCGGATATTTGGGAACTTTGTTTCACTCAAGGAAGCATAAAACTCATCCAGTTTTTCTGAATTGTACTTTTCCTTCAAAGTGAAATCGCACAGGAGATCAATGAGCTCCAGTTGTAATTCTTGTGGGGATTTCTTGTAGTCAAATGACAGTGGTCATGACACAAGCTCCAGTGTCTTCTCTGTCTTCTCAAAGTCAGAGAATCGATGAGAAAATTCTCCGTGCAAGTCACTCAAAATTTTGCTGTACTTTTCTCTCTGCGCTGGTGACACTTCCGAGTATTTCAGTATTGGAAAGTGAGCGAACACTTTGTCCTTAATTTGTTTTGAAAACAAGACTAACTTGGCTTTGAAAGCTGTCACATGAGAATATAACTTGTGTACAAACACATTCTTTCCTTGCAGGTTTACATTAAGTTCATTTAAATGTGCCAAGATGTCCACACCAAAAGCAAGGTCGCACACCCAGTTTGAATTCTTTAATACAGGGAAATCATTTTCTTTCCCCTGCATCTCCAGAAAAGTGCGAATTTCATCTCTGAGCTCCCACACTCACTGCAATACATTTCCTAGGCTGAGCCAGCAGACATTTGTATGATAAAGTAAGGCCTGGTGTTCGGCATCAGTGTCTTCAAGAAGGGAAATAAATTGCCGATGATTAAGTCCCCTCACTCTTATGTAGTTCACTATTTTCGCTACTGTGCAAACAACATGATCCATGTCAGGGACATTTTTGCAGAGGGCCTCCTGATGTATAATACAATGCAGAATTATAACCTCTTTGTCAGGGTCGTCTTCTTTTACTTTGTCCTGAATTCTTTTTAAAAGTCCTACATTTTTCCCAGTTAAATTTGGTGATCCATCTGTGGTTACATTTGCCAGCTTACTCCAGGGGAGCTTCAGATGTTCAAGGCACCCAGACACCCTCTGGTATAAGTCTGATCCCTTAGTTGTGCCTTTCATTGATTCTATTGATAAAAATTCCTCTGTGATTTCAAATTTGTCATCAATTCCTCTGACAAAAATCAGTAACTGTGCTGTGTCCTTAATGTCAGTGCTGTCATCGAGAGCTAATGAAAACAATGTAAAGCCCTGTGCTTTCTTGTTCAACTCAGAAGCCAAATGTTCATTAATCACGTCTACAGGGTTAGTAACAGTTCTTCGTGACAAACTAGTGTTCTCAAATTTGATTTGGTATTCCGGGCACAGCATGCCAGAAACATCAACCGTGCATTCTTTCAAAAACTCCCCTTCAGCAAAAGGCTTATTTTGTTTAGCGATTTTAAACGCCAGAACGTAACTTGCCTTTGTAGTGGCTTCCTGAACTGCAGCTTGTTGCACATAAATATTTCGCTGAGTTTTTAAGTTCGGGGTGAGTTTCTCAGCTTTTCTTTCCCTTTCCTCAGTTGTTAGCTGCCATAATTAGGATGTTTTGTTGAAAAATGGCGATTCAAATTGTACTCCTTGAACACCGCGATGCTCTCCCGACAAATCAGGCATACAGCCTTCAAGTTCACGTTTCTGAAAAAATATTTTGCATTCCATTCTTTGTTGAGAACCCGACACTCACTGTCCATGTTTCTTTTCTTCTTCTTTTTTCAGCACTCATTTTTGAAAGGGAAAAGAAAATCCTAACTGCTGCCCTTATTTCAAACTGCTGTTTTACAAGATGGCACACACTGTGAAAAAGCTGGGCCCTCTCTCTACCCTGGATTTGCACCTGACAATTTTGAGCCATGGCACTCTATCCCAGAAGCCATGTGGACAAGAAGAGGCAGGTGTAAAATCACCTGTAACTTTATGCCCAAGCCTCCCCCCAAAAATGTCCTTACTGTTGGACTTTGAGTTCTGTTTGCACTGTTGTGTTCATTAAAAGTTTGTATGTAGTAAGGGCTGTTACCGCAGTGTGGTGAGAGGACTCATGAGGTGTGGCACATGGGGGGGCTCCACGGGGTGGTACCAGGGACTCCTAGTGACCCTGCAGGCAGTGTGACACCAAGGCAGGCATGCCACGTGCGGAGGCACCTGAGCTAGGATGGGAGCAGCTGCGGCCCCAGGGCAATTTCCCTCCACTCGAGGGTTTCAAGGGTGGGGCCATAGGAAACTGGGAGGGGATTTGGCACCCTGCTGCGTAGGGGTGGTGAAGTCACGCCTGCACAATGTGGCATTTTGCATGCCAGAAGAATCTTCCCGAAGATGGTGCTCAAAATGAACTGCTCATCTCTGAGGTGGTGGCAGTGTTTTCCCCAGGAATTGAAATTAGCGGGGGGCGGGGGGTTTCAGGGCCGAAGAGGGGTGAGACCATGAGGGTGAAGGTAGGCTGTATGGCACCATAGTAAAAACTGAAAAATGTTTCATGCCCATTTTACTAGATTTAACTCATGTTTTAAAATCATCACACAAATTAAAGTTGGCTACTCAAGCCTTCTATGAAGCACTACATCTACATCCTTCTTGGTTTCTTGTTATAATTTTGCACAACTCTGTTAATGAACTTATTGAATGCAATGCGTTCATCTGTTGTGGCTTCTCCTGTGTCTGGTACTTCGATTCCTTCAATTGATATGCTCATTAGTTCATTCACATGATCAGGCAGAAGGGGACTTCTTTCAGAACACAAAATTCTATTCAGTGATGAAAAAGAACGCTCAACTGTAGCTGTTGTGACTGGGAGGAGCAAGAGATGAATTCCTATTTCTTTCATCCCAGGAAACATAGCACAAAGTTCGGGTCGAGCCACTAGTGATGTTAAAAAATAAGTTGAAGTCAAATCTTCATTCATTCGTCCTATGATAGTCCACTCTGTGTTCAAATTCTCTATTCTGTCCTGATCACATGGCAGCCCCATTGCTGGTCGTGCCTCATTCCAGTCAACTGTCGGTGTTTTATAGGACAGGGATCTGTAAAAGCTACCTAGAGGTTGAGTAGAATCTAGAAGTCGCTGTTGTAGATTTTTAAGAATCAAGTCTGTGTAATTTTTCAGTTGTCTTAACAAAAACTTCTTCTCCTCTTCACTTAAGGATTCAATATAAATGCCTTCATTAGTCAACTTCTGGACTGAAGTCTTTGCTTCTTCCAATACTTTTTCAGTGGATAGCTCTCTGATTGATCTAAATGTAGCTTCTATTGCTGGACAACGATCTAATACTGTTGTAACAGATGCCTGGGTGGCATTGTTTAATGACCCAAGTGGTTTCAAAAGTAGACTTACAAGAGAGAGAATGGCAATAGTCTTCTCTGAACTTAGTAGCAAAAGTAATCCACCAGCCTCACTACTTAGATCCATCCCATCTTGGTAGATACTTTCCAAAGTCACTAATAATGGCTGGCATAATTTTAAGACAACAGCCAAGGATCACTCATGAGAAAGCCAGCAGGTTTTCCTAGGTTGGACTAATTTTAACTGCAGTCCCAGTGTATCTTCTATATTTTCCAAGAAATTCAGTCTTTTTGGACTCTTGCTGAAAAAAGAATATAATGAAGACATTAAATTTTCAGCTTTTTTAATGTCCTTTGAAGAATCTGCAGCTAATACTAGTGCTAGTTGGAGTAGGTGGCCTCTGCAGAGTGTATAGTAGAGATCAGGGTTACACTTTTCTCCAGCTGCTCACTGTTCACTGTGGCCACTGTTGTTCATTGTGCCACCGTTCACTCCATCGCTCTGTTACCAATGGCCCTGTGCCATCGACTTCTGCTGCCACCTGCCACTGTGACCTCTGGGAGTTGGTCTCTTGAGGTTCCACCAGCGCTCAGTGATTTCAGCTCTCAGTGGGGGAACCTCGCTGCTAGTACAGGCTGGGCTGTCTCTTCCACAGAAACACTGTCCCCACAGCAGGACTAAGCACTTAGACCTGATTATCAGTGATTTCAGCTGTAGTGATCACTTAACAAAACAAAAGACTGTCTATGGAGCCTAATCAGCTCTGTCTTTAAACAGAGGAGAGGGGCAGGTCAAATAGTACTTGTGTTTTGCTTGATGGTCTGCCTGAGTCACCTGTCCCCACCCTCTCTCATGATGCCCTCAATCAGCACAGGCTAAGTACAGTTCTGCTGCCCTTTACTCATAGAATAAAAATAACAACATTTCATTACCTCCCCGCATTCAAGTGAGTTGTAACCCAACCCCAGCCAAAATCTATCCCTTGGGCAACAGCTCTGTTTGCTGGATACCTAGGTAGATTAGGTGTGAATATAAATACAATCTGGTCCTGAAGCCTTTCCCCCCAGCCCCAGCTCATCACTAGCTGTCAGGGAGAGCTCATTTAGACTTTGCTTACAAATCATCATTTGAAATGATTAGGTTGGCCAACATCAGGGAAATGAATGCACTGACATCGTCATAAAAACAACAGCTGTATAAGGAAGCTAGTGTATGTTCATACTTTTCAAATCCATTATACCTTTTCAGATACAGGTATTTTATCATACACTGTATATTCTTTTAAAGTTTGTATTAATGTTTCAATTTCAATTCAAATTTCCAAACAATCACTAAATTGACAACAATACGTACAACTAGTTCACAAAACTGAGGGGGGGGGGTTGGGGAAATTCAGGGGGGTGTACACCCCCCCCCGGGGGTCTAGGGAAATAACTGGGAGGGGGCTGGGAGCGCCAGCCGGAGTGCGGCAAGTCCCGCTGCCCCGTTACCCAGCCCGGAGCGCGGCAAGTCCCCGGTCCCGCTCCCCCTGCAGGAGAGCGACAAGCCCCGGGTCCCGCTCCCTTGGCCCGAGCGCGGCAAGTCCCCGACCTGCTCCCCCGGCCGGAGCGCAAATAGCCCCGGGTCCCGCTCCCTTGGCCCGAGCGCGGCAAGTCCCCAGTCCCGCTACCGCACCCGGAGCGCGACAAGTCCCGCGGCCCCGCAACTCCGGCCGGAGTGAGGCACGTCCCGCGGCTACCCCGACCGGAGCGCGGCATGTCCCGGGTCCCACCCCCCTGGCCCGAGCGCGGCAAGTCCCCCGTCCCGCTACCCCGCCCGGAGCGCGAAAAGCCCGGCGGCTCCACTACGGCCGGGGCCCGGCAAGTCCCGCAGCCCGGCTCCCCCGGCCGGAGCGCGGCAAGTCCCGGTCCCGCTCCCCCGGCCCGAGTGCGGCAAGTCCCGGTCCCGCTCCCCCTGCAGGAACACGACAAGCCCCCGGTCCCGCTCCCCCTGCAGGAGCGCGACAAGCCCCCGGTCCCGCTCCCCTGGCCCGAGCGCGGCACGTCCCCGGTCCTGCTGCCCCGGAGCGCGGCAAGTCCCCGGTCCTGCTCCCCCTGCAGGAGCTCAGCATGTGCCGCGGCCACGCTACCTGGGCCCGAGCGCAGAAGTCCCCGGCCCCGCTACCCCGCCCGGAGCGCCGCAAGTCCCCGGTCCCGCTCCCCCGGCCGGAGCGCGACAAGCCCCGGGTCCCGCTCCCCTGGCCCGAGCGCGGCAAGTCCCGGTCCCGCTCCCCCGACCGGAGCTCCAGGGCCGGATATAAATGTCCAGCGGGCGGAAAGCAGCCTGCGAGCCATAGTTTGCCCACCACTGCACTATAGAAAAGCTTAGAATCAAACAGGGGCCCGTGATTACAGCAAAGCGGTCCCGGTTTTGAGAGTCACAAGGCGGCAGTGAAAGCACAACAGTGAAGGAAAAGGATCATTGGCCGAAGGTGTTGAACTGACCCAGATTCCTCCCTGAAAAACCGAGGGGGGCGGATCTGAACCCAACGCCCAAACCCAGAGGAAATGAGGGGAGGGAAGGGGTGTTTGCTTCTGATTTCTATGTGAAACCGTCTCTGTTTGGTGGCTCTTCTACCCACCCCAGCATTCAAAAAGGTTTGGTTGTAGCTGTGACTGTCTCTATGCAATAGATAAAATGTTTAGATACGAAATGCACTTCTTAGGCTCTGTGATTCCCTGGCGAGGCGCGCGTGTGTATAAGAAGCTGGGCGAACAGAAAGATTGACGGACGCAAAGAAAGACCTGAGTGGATGGATGTTGATTTCAGAGGAGCTGAAACGCTTCACAGCAGCTAAGAACCAGCCCGACAGAGTTAGACCAGAGTTGCGGTGATGGGGCAGAGATCAGAACCTCGCGGTAAGTCCTGGTGTCTTTTACAGCATGTTTCCGACTGCAGGAAATCCTGGTACAATTTTCCAAGATTTGTGGGGTGATTTGTTTTATTGACAACAAATATTTTCATATAAAGGTTGTAAATTCATGCATATATATTAATTCACATAAATATAAGTGAGATAATAACGCACCGGGCTTGGTTTGCACAGCATGGTGGGTATAAAACTACACAGGGTAGAAACGGAAAGTTCCTCCCAGACACGGGAAGAGCAGAAGGAACTGAACTTGGCAGAGACGGGTCATAAAAAGGGTCGGGTAGAAAACAGTCTCTGAGACCCTCGGTGTGTGTGAGCACCTCGATCACTTCTTGTGTCGCCGGAGGTGCAGCTCTGCCCTACTGCGTACCTCACAGCACAGTGATATACGGCTGTTCCTTGCAGGGACACAGCCTCAGTCTTCAAGGGAACCGCCTTATTATGGTCGAAAAACTGCTTAGACTGTTCCAGCGGTGACCGTGTTCTTCAGCAGGAGATTGATACGCTGCCAATAAACGCTGGGGTGGTTGGTTCGGATACTGATGGAACCAGAAGGGATTTCGGCTGGTGAAAGCGGCGGTGAAATTACACTGCAAAGTGGCGGGTTGCCCCACTGAGATTTTCATTGCTGCAGGACACTGAAACACAGAATTACTTTGAACAAGACCTGTTGAAAGACGGGAAAAAAACAGTAATGAAACTACATTTATTCATTCATATTTTTACACAAGTCTCTAATGATCTTATGTAGAAACTGGTTTCCATTCTAAAACAACGTATCTCGAAAAGAAAGCGAAGTTCTTTCCTTAAACCATACAAGTCTCTGGTTCAGCGAATCTAGTTTTCTTTTAAAACTATTACGTGGGATTTTCAAAAGATCGTTAGGAATTTGGGTGCCTAATTCCCCTAGGCTTCTTTGAAAACCCTAGCCTGTTCTAACTGGACTCTTGTAGCTCTCAAACACAATACATCAAATAAAAACTAGCATTTCTCTCACCTGACTTCACAAGTAGAAGACAGATCTGTAGAACAAGGCAGAGACCATTTTGCAACTTGAAATTATCCTCCTTTTTGCTTGTCCCTTTATCCGATTCTAAAAATAATTTTTCCTCCTGTTTCGTTTATTAAAGGAACGTGCATGCTGTAAAAATGCCCGCTCCGTGACTCCCCCCTCCTTCTCCTCTTTATGACATAAGAAAGAAATGCTATCCAGGGGAGTGTTGGGTTCAAGTACAACTTAAATAAAAAAAACACAATGTAAAACAAGTGACCTTCTCCGTTGGATCATATGAACTGGAACCATAAACTCCCTAAACATTAAATCTCACCAAATGAGGGTCAGTCCATCCTCATCATCATATCCACTCATTATACTCCACACCGGAACACAACCACTCTATGAACTTCATACCCTCATACCTCAATGTCTGTACTTTGACCCATCAACCTTTTACCCCAATCGGGGATATTGCAGATTATGTATTCCTCATGCCACCTGACCTTAAACCAGACTTTGCACCCTCGATAATCTGTATGTTATTCCCTGATAACCAGAAACTTCTATGCTCAAACTCTGTTAACTATTTTTTTTTAACATGATCTTAATAAAATTTTTAAACCTGTAATTACCAGTAATTCAGGCGCGCCCCCTTGTGGACATAATAAGCCATGCAAGTAATTTTGAAAAACCATCTAGAAAACTATCAGGGGGTAGCCGTGTTAGTCTGTATCTACAAAAACAACAAGGAGTCTGGTGGCACCTTAAAGACTAACAGATTTATTTGGGTATAAACTTTCGTGGGTAAAAACCTCACTTCTTCATGCATCTGAAGAAGTGAGGTTTTTACCCACGAAAGCTTATGCCCAAATAAATCTGTTAGTCTTTAAGGTGCCACCAGACTCCTTGTTGTTTTCATCTAGAAAACATAAGACTGGTCTGGCCCAATATGGCCAAAGGTCCATCTAGCCCAGTGTCCTGCCTTCCAACAGTGGCCAGTGCCAGGTGCTTCAGAGAGAATGAACAGAAGAGGGCAATTATCGAGTGATCCGTCCCCTGTTGGCCAGTCCCAGAATCTGGCAGTCAGAGGCTTGGGGACGCCCAGAGTATGGGGTTGCGTCCCTGACCATCTTGGCTACTAGCCATTGATGGACCTGTCCTCCATGAACCATTCAGATATTTTTCTGAGGGGGTAAAAAGCTCATTTTCACATGGAATTTCTCACGCTTCTCCTGTTCCATCATAAGTTATGGATCTGGTGCAGGAGTCATTGGGAGAAATTATCTAGCCCTTGTTAAGCAGGAGGTCAAACTACATGGGCATAATGCTTCCTTATGACATTAAAAATCTGTGTATCTGCGTTACTTCTCTCCAGAAGAAATTATTTCAAAGATTGGATTATTCCTACAAGCCATTCCATAGATACCGGAGTTTGGGGAAAGTGTTTCATTGCTTCTTAAGAAAAAAAAATATCTTCTCATTAGAGTTCCCCATTTAAAACCTGCTTAGTGTAAATTACTGTCAGTATTAGTGGTTGTAACTCTGCCATAGCCAGTCCCAAGCCTGGTTGGAAAAGCAGGAGAGTTGGCATCAGGCTGGCAGCCAGCCATAAAACTTTGCCAAATAAATCCATGAAATGAGTCCTCTATAAGCCTTATATGTAGGCTTGGAAGGATTCGATTTTAGCAGTAGAAGTAAAAATGTGGATTTCACCATATGCCGCACAAACCCAGGTACAAGTACTTCCCTTGATAACCCTTTGCCTCGCTGTAAAATTCAGTTAAGAAAAATGCTGCTTGAGAGCTTATTTGGCGTTTGATTTGTGGCTATTTACTTTGCAGTTGACACACGAATTCTCAGCATCATGTTGTAATGGACACATCGCTTTAACTTTTGGGATCTCGGGTGTTTTCTCTCATTCATTGTGTAAATCACCCAAGTTCTGCGATGAGTGAGGGGCATGAGGAGGAGGAGGAGGAGCACTGTGGGTACGTCTAGCCTCAGCTGACATCGGGGCCCCATTGTGCTGGGTGCTGCCCAGACACTGACAGAGACAGACACCGCTGCGATTAAACATTTGGGCTGGGATTTAAGAGCCCGAGGAAGGAAGGCCTCCATTCAATCACAGGTATTTATGGATACATGTATCCATTTGTTTTGATGGGTGGCATCTTCAAGAGACCCTGCAGGCATTCTGCAGAGTGTGTGTGTGTGTGTGTGTGTGTGTACACAGTCTGTAATGTATCAGCGAGATGTTGACAGGGAGGAGAGCACCTGTCTGTCTGAGCTGTGGCCCATGGGGACGCTCTCTCTGGTCCACAATGGAGCAAATAATTAAGCAATCAATTTGCAAACACCGAGAAGATAATAAGGTGACAAATAACAGTCAGCATGGATTTGTCAAGAACAAATGTCAAACCAACCTGATAGCTTTCTTTGACAGGGTGTGCCCGCAAGGGGGGCCGTGATACCGGCGAAAGAATTACACTCAGTGCCTGAGAGTAAAAAGTAAGGCTTTACTGAAGGAAGAACTTACACGCCAAGCTGCGCGGGGAGTCCCTGAGGCGCGTGTAGGGGCTGCGGGGGATTCTGACCGTCCAGGACAGCTGGCCAGGCAGGACTCCACTGAAGGGAGTCCGCTGCAATGCTATATCCCCCCGCGCTTATCTCAAGGTTACATGGGGTCAACAGCTGGCTACATTCATTGCATTCATAAATTGTACTCATTATATAAGCTAACTTGTTTACAGACAAAAACATGCTGAACTATACTAAACTACATTTTGGCAGGATCTGCCAAACAACGTTCATTGCACGGCCTTCAACTGCTTCCGCTCACATTCAGTCACATACTCCGTCCGCCACTTAGCTCCTCGCCAAGCTTCCACAACCTGTCCCCTACACTCCACCCCTTGGCAGACTGAGGTGTGTTAGTTTAGTCACTGCCACCAGCGCATGGTGAGCGTGCGCACCGGTTTGGGTGTTGCCAGCCGGGCCAGGAGGGTGGAGAAGCAGTTTATGCAGCATTGTAGGAGAACAAATACACATACAAATCCCAGTAGTCCCATTAATAACAGGAGTCCGATGCGTCTCCCCCAGGCGCCGAGATCCGGAAGCCAGGAGGTTAGCCTGGGCAATGCGCCAAGAGTCATCCCATGCAGAGGCCTCAGAGCCTACATCATGTAACACTTTCAAATGGTCCATCATATTGTGAACATCAGTTTCAATGCGCTTATCCTGATTCGAATAAAAACAACAACTTTCATTAATCAAGGCACAAACACCACCTTGGGCAGCTGATAAATAATCCAGCGCCATGCGATTTTGCAATACTACTTGCGATAGAGAAGTCACCTCTAATTGCAAAGCATGGATTGCATCTATGGTATCATTTTCTATAATCTCTAACGTGGCTGAAATATTTACAATAGTGCGCTCTAATTTGGCCACCCCTAGCCAGGGGAGGAAAGTGCGGACGAATTGATGAAAGCCTGTGGGTCTCTGCACAATGGGGTTTGTGCTCTGTCGTGAACGTGTCAGCAATATATAATTGTGCACTGCACGAGCGTGCATGGTGTGCATTCCATACAAATAGGGGAGAAGCCATCCCAGTGTGCACCGTCCGTACCATTGGTTGGGTAGGGTTTTATACGCCCAGCAGCCACATAGCCAGTACAACCCTGGCAGCCCTGCTGTGGGGAGCCATATGCTGCCTGAGGTGTTGCAACACCAGCTGTCAGAGCTCTGGTTACACTGAGGCCAATAATGGGTGTGCGGGATATGCCCGCGTCTAATCGTATTGAGGGGCGTTTTCCATACGGGTGTGCTGGTGTTAAAATAGTACAAAAACCCACGGGTATGTAGTCCCCACTCACCCCAATGCCACCACCGATGGCAGAGGGTGGTGCCATTCGAATAGGTCAAATTAGTTCCAGAAGAACCGGAACAATTGTCACTTGAGACCCACTTCTCCCCAGCCATCCACTCAGTGTACAATCCCGGTAGGTTGGCGGTGACATTAAATTGCCCAGTGCCTGGCAAGTATTCTATTACTACTGCACACGAGGACAGGGGAAGTTCTCCAACAGGACGAACGGCGTCCATTGCTGGAGATCACTGCACACACCAATGCGCATTCCCTAATACCACCACCGGTGTCCCTTGGCGCTGGTAGGGGGGTGTTTCATTATACTTGGTGAGAAAGGTGGTATCGTTAAGGACCCAGGATTCATTCCACGGTACTGCAGCCCACGGGATGCCAGTGCTTGCCAATTGGGGGGCGTGTGCGCAGTACCAGCAGTCCGACTTGTTACCTGCTAGTGCCACTGACTGCATCCACTGGACAGCGGAATTGTGGTGCCATGTGGCTTGGGAACCAGTCACAATCAAACCTAGTCCAAGGATTAGGCTGTAGAGAGCATGTCGCAGGGACATCACACAGGTTTTGGTCTTTGGGTGGCACGCCCGGGGTGGTCCACGGGGTTGTGCAAACTGCAGTGCAGCGGTCATGGTCACCTGGAAGAAAGACGCTTAGAGGGCACATAAATTGGGGCGTCTTCCCCTTTTAGCAACACGAGGTGAGTATCCCCGGGGCCATCGTCTAGGATTTCCCCTTCAAGCGGGTTATGCTTGGTGGGGTCATGGACCCAAACTGCACGCCCAGTCGAGCCGAACCCCCCTGCTCGAGTAGTGGGCGTAAGCGCCTCCACTTCCTGCACATCAGGCAATCCAATGCGCTCGCAAATCAGCTGTGCAACCCGCTCGCCTTGGGAGAGGGTTATTGCCTGCAGGCCATTGTGCACCAACAGCACCTTAACCTCCCCCGTGTAGTCAGCGTCGATCACTCCCGCCGCCACATCTATGCCCTTGAGGGCCAGGCTACTGCGTGGGCAATGCGCCCATAATAGCCTTGTGGGAGCCCAATGGCTAAGCCAATACTCACGAGGTTTCGGCTATTAGGCTGCAGGGTGAGGCGTTCTTGAGGGACCCGTAGATCAAGACCAGCACTTCCCGGGGTGGCCCAAATGGGGAGGTGGGCTTGCGGGTGCAGACGCTGCACTCGCAACACACGGGGCCGCTCGATGACCTCCCCCTTAAACCTGGAATATGGGGTGGAGCCATACAGGGGACGGTCATTGAGCGCGGCTGCAGCCTGGTGGAGGTTACGACTCCATCCGGCCAGGGATTCAGTGGGGGACAGTTTGCGTAGCTGCTCTTTAAGCAAACCGTTCATGCGCTCAATGAGCCCGGCGCCCTGCGGGTGGTATGCAATGTGAAACACCCACACTATTCCTCACCCCCAGCCCATTCTCTTACTTCCATCCCCGTAAAATGGGTTCCCTGATCACTCTGCACTTCAAGGGGGGATCCGTAATAGCAGATAAGTTCTTCTAACCCCTTTATAGTCTGCTCCTGTGTAGCACTTGCGCACGGGTATACGAAGAGCAGGCCAGAATACGTGTCTACTGCAGTCAGCGAGTACTTATGCCGCTGACTTTCAGGCAGCAGGCCAATGTAGTCCACCTGCCATACCTCCCCAAGTCTTTGGCCTCGCTTCAGGTACCCCTTCTCTGTTTTCAAGCGCTGGGGGCAGAGCCTCGTACACTGTGGGCAGTGCTGACAGGCGTCCCGCTGCACACCGATTGTAGTCTGCAACCCACGATCAGTGGCCCATTGCATTGCCTTTTCCCCCCCAGGTGACCGCTCTTTTGGTGTATCCACTCGGCCAGGCCGGGGGCAGCTACTGCGTAGACTGTGACCATGTCATCTACCTCTCTGTTGAACTGGGCCTCGTCTGCTTCCCCTATCAGGTGGGCGTCTACATGACGAACAGCAACGGGCCTCTGACTACAGGCATCCCAGATTGCAGGCCACATGTCGTACCCCCAAAGGGGTCTGTCATGCACCTTCCAGCTAGCCGCATGCCAGACGGCCATCCATTGCGTCATGCCTTTGTAGACTGCCCAGCTATCTGTATATATAAAGAGGGGCCCTGGGTTCTCGGTGATGGTTATAAACGCTGCCCGTAGCTCTGCCCACTGGCTAGACAGGCCGGGGCCGGTCTCAAACAATATTTCCTCGAGGCAGGGGTTGTACGCGGCCGCTCGCCACCAGCGTTCTGCTCCCCTATAAGAAGCTGATCCATCAGTAAACCATGCGGCTTCTCGTTGTTGTTCGGTTAAGGAGGCGTGTGGGGGGGGCTCCGCACAGGGCGGCTGGGGTACCTCGACCGGGGGGGCATATGCATGCTGCCCTTCAGAGGGCAGTTCCTCAAAGGTGACAGCACCGAGGAGCTGTGCGTGCGTATTGGTAATGTTCGCCTGGGTCATTTGCATACGGAGCTGCAGGTAGTGTTTCCACTTCCATAGGGTTTGGGCCTGGGCTACCCCAGTCCGCGTAAGTGGGCTCTCATCCCGGACCCAACCCATAATTGGAAGCGGAGTACACACCTTCACAGGCTCCGTGCCTGTTATGGGCTCAGTTTGCTGGAGGGCCCATACTACTGCAAGCAGCTGCTGTTCAAGGGGCGTATACCGCTCAGCTGAGCCTCGTAGGGATCGCGACCAATACCCCATGGGCTCCTTCTGAGACGAGGCTTACTGCCATAGCCCCCATGAGGCCACATGGTCAACCACCGTTACCTCAAGTTCAAAGGGGGTGCCCCGTTTACCTTGGCTCAGTACTGCTTGCTGGCTGAGTGCCTCTTTAGCCTGTTGGAATGCGGCATGCTGTTTGGCTCCCCAACTAAATGTGGCTTTCTTCCAGACTACTGCTTGTATGGGCTGCAGGATATACCCTAGATGGGGAATAAACGTGCGCCAGTATCCTAAAGGCCCAAGAAAGTTTGGGCTTGGCTTACGTTAGTGGGCTCTGGGAAGTGGGTAATCATTTCAATGGTCTTCTGTGGGATTTTACGCTGAGGCCCTGACCAAAGTATGTCCAGGAAGATCACCTCCTGGCTGGGTCCGGTACCTTTTAGGTATGTCTCTTTTTGCAGCATCAGCCCTTTCCTTGCCAGCTTCTGTGAGCAGGGCCTGCCTCTGGCTCACAGCTTAACTTTGCTTTATGTTAGCAAAGTCTTGACCATTACTTTAGTTCAGGCCTTAGGCCTCATACCAGGCCTCTGATACCAAGGGTTTATATCTCAGGGCCTCCTCTTACTACAGATGGATCCCACACTTCTCTCCTATGCGCTGTTAACTGTTGAGAAGACATTGCACATGGCAGCACAGTTACTCGCAAAGTTACTGACAGAGGATGAATCGTAGGCACCCGAGTGTGATATGGACAGCAGCAATTTATCAGTGCTTTTGGCATTCACAGAGCAGCTGCATACGGTAGACCATCGCTTTTTGGGCTAGAGAAACAAGCACTGATTGGCGGGATCACATTGTCATGCAGGTGAGGGATGATACCAGTGGGTACAGAACTTTAGGATGCATAAAGCAACCTTCCTGGAGCTATGTGCTGAGCTGGCCCCCAACCTGCAGCCAGAATGAGAGCTGCCCTTTCAGTAGAGAAGTGTTGCAATCACTGTGTAGAAACTGGCGAATTCAAACCGCTACCGGTCAGTTGCAAATCAATTTGGAGTGGGGAAATCCACTTTTGGGTTGCTAATGCCACTTATGTTGTTTGGAGAATTCTAAGGAGACAAACGAAGGAGAAGGTGAGTATGCCTCAAATACGTCACTGAGCACAGACTGGCAAAATCCCTCGCTAATGACTACGAGTATTAGTCCAAGTGTGCAGGGCAATAAATCACATCCTGCTGTGGAGGACCATGACTCTGGGAAATGTGCATGAAATAGTGGATGGGTTTCCCTAACTGTGGTGGGGTGATTGATGACACACACATTCCAATTTTAGCACCACCACCTTGCATCAGAGTACATCAATAGGAAGGGATACTTCTCCATGGTGTTGCAGGCGCTTGTGGATCCCGTGGGCATTTCAAGGACATCAGTGAAGCTGGTCTGGAAAGGTGCATGATGCACGCATCTTCTGGAGCAGTGGCCTGTACAGAAAGCTGCAGGCGGGGACTTCCATTCCAGACCAGAAGATCACAGTGAGGGATGTGGAAATGCCCATAGTAATCCTGGGAGTCCCGGCTTACCCCTTACAGCCCTGGCTCATGAAACCTTACACAGGGCAGCTGGACAGCAGCAAGGAGCGTTTTAACAACAGGCTGAGCAGGTGCCGCATGGTAGTCGAATGTGCCTTTGGCCATTTGAGAGCTCGCTGGAGATCTCTCAATGTCAGGCTAGATCTTACCCAGGATGATATTCCTGTGGTCATAGCCGCGTGCTGCACTTTGCATAATCTGTGTGAATCTGAGAGTGAAATGTTTGCTCAGGTGTGGAGAACTGAGGCAGAGCGCTTGACTGCACAATTTGAACAGCCAGATGCTACGGCTGTCAGAGGAGCCCAGAGGGCTGCTATTAACATCAGAGAGGCTTTGAGGAACCACTTGGACAATGAGGGGCACTAACACGTGTGTGCTTTGGAGTTGCTTCCCTGGTGCATCCATGCACAATTTTGGGGCCCAAGATCCACGCAACAAAATGCTTTAGAAGCCTGCTCCTGAGAGTGAATTGATTGCTATAGGCCAGGGGTAGGCAACCTATGGCACGTGTGCCGAAGGCAGCACGCGAGCTGATTTTCAGTGGCACTCAAACTGCCCGGGTCCTGGCCACTGGTCTGGGGGGCTCTGCATTTTAATTTAATTTTAAATTAAGCTTCTTAAACATTTTAAAAACCTTATTTACTTTACATACAACAATAGTTTAGTTATATATTATAGACTTATAGAAAGAGACCTTCTAAAAACATTAAAATGTATTACTGGCATGCGAAACCTTAAATCAGAGTGAAGAAATGAAGACTTGGCACACCACTTCTGAAAGGTTGCCGACCCCTGCTCTAGGCTTTTGTAGAACACAGAATAAAAACATTGCACCATTAAAAACCTTAGCCTTTATTTATTGTTAAAAAGGGTAAAACCTCACAAGTGTGTGTAGCTCCAGCTATCATTGTCCAGCTGTGAGAGGGGTGTGGAGTGATGGGGAAACTGAGGAGTGCTCTGAAGTGAAAAGGAATGTGTGGGTGTAGAGGAGGGTGGGGTTGGCAAAGAATTGTGCATGTGCATGTGCTGCATTGGAGGTCGACCACAGATCTGCTCAGTCTGCAGCTGTATTAAAGAGTTGAGCATCTCTCTCTGATCCTCCATTACTTTTGTCATCCACTCAGTTGCTTCCCTAGCAAATGCTGCATTCTCTTTTCTGTCCTGACTTTCGGCTTCCCAGCACTCTTTACATTCCCTGGTCTGTCTCTCATCAGGCTACACCACCTCTCTGAACCTGTCTTCTTTGCTGCATCTCGGCTTCTTCCTTATCTTCCGAAACCAGTTGGCAGGGGTGCGTGGTGTGTTCCTCAAGGACCCAGCTGCTGTTGACAATGCGCAGATGAGGGATTGTTACATTCCAGCAAATGACTGAAGCAATCCATTACAATCGAAATACTATACTGATTATGGTGAGAGATTCTGCCACATACTCTCAAAGAAACTGAGGAACCACCTGATCAGCCTCCTGTACAGCAAACAGGAGAAGATCAAGAATGAGTTCTCAAAACTGGAGACTCTCATACAAAACCAACCTTCCACACAAACTTCTACGTGGCTGGACTTTACAAAAACAAAATGTCATAAACATACAGCTAAGGGTAGCATAAAATCCCTCCTTTACCTGTAAGGGGTTAAGAAGCTCAAATAACCTTGTTGGCACCTGACCAAAAGGACCAATAAGAAAAGAAGATACTTTCAAATCTGGGTCAGGGAGGTTTTCTTTGTGCTCTCTCTCCGGACAGAAAGAGGGACCAGGCAGGGAAAAAACCTCTCCTAAAACCCTACCTGAAATAAGCATCTAAGATAACAAAAATTGTAAGTAAAGCAAGGAAATGCGTTAGATTATCTTTTGTTTTAGCTTGTGAATTTTCCCTATGCCAAGAGGGAGGTTTATTCCTGTTTTTGGAACTTTGAAGTTGAGCCTAGAGGGGCATCCTCTGTGTTCTAAATCTTTTTATGATCCTGTAAAATTACCTTCCATCCTGATTTTACAGTGGTGCTTGTTTTCCTTTTTTCTTTTATAATAAAGTTCTTCTTTTAAGACCCTGATTGATTTTAGTGTCCTAAAGAAAGGGTCTGGTCCAGGGGCGAGCAAACTTTTTGGCCTGAGGACCGCATCTGGGTATGGAAATTGTATGGTGGGCCATGAACGCTCACAAAATTAACAATTCAGAGATATTCAAATAAACTCTATTTAATACAGACACATTTTAGTGGAAATAAACATAAAATCTTACTTACTATTATAAATATATCATCATAACAACGGATTACAATAATTAAACCAAACTTAACCCCTTTCCATGCCCTCTCTGATTAATGTGAACAATGCAGCTGGTCACCCTTTTTTACAATGGCACGAAAGTCCGGTGTCATTCTTGTTGTGGAAATCAGCAATATGGAGCTGAGATGCTGGTCAGTTAACTGGGATCTGTAGCGAGCTTTGTTGTAATTCAGCAAGGAAAATGTTTGTTTGCACACACAGGTGTAGCTGAACAAAACAAAGATTTTCCATGCCACCTTGCGGATATTTGGGAACTTTGTTTCACTCAAGGAAGCATAAAACTCATCCAGTTTTTCTGAATTGTACTTTTCCTTCAAAGTGAAATCGCACAGGAGATCAATGAGCTCCAGTTGTAATTCTTGTGGGGATTTCTTGTAGTCAAATGACAGTGGTCATGACACAAGCTCCAGTGTCTTCTCTGTCTTCTCAAAGTCAGAGAATCGATGAGAAAATTCTCCGTGCAAGTCACTCAAAATTTTGCTGTACTTTTCTCTCTGCGCTGGTGACACTTCCGAGTATTTCAGTATTGGAAAGTGAGCGAACACTTTGTCCTTAATTTGTTTTGAAAACAAGACTAACTTGGCTTTGAAAGCTGTCACATGAGAATATAATTTGTGTACAAACACATTCTTTCCTTGCAGGTTTACATTAAGTTCATTTAAATGTGCCAAGACGTCCACACCAAAAGCAAGGTCGCACACCCAGTTTGAATTCTTTAATACAGGGAAATCATTTTCTTTCCCCTGCATCTCCAGAAAAGTGCGAATTTCATCTTACTGGGGTTGACGGCCCATCCCCTGGCCGCCAAGACCTGCAAAACATTGTTCTTAGCCTCGGAAAGTGCTGTCTCGTGGGGCCCGCTCAGTAGAACATCATCAATGTAGTGTTCCAAAACCACCCCCTCTGGGAGAGCCACCTGCTCCAGGTCTCGGCTAGCCAACTGATGGCAGATGGTAGGGCTATGTTTATACAGGGCCGGCTCTGGCTTTTTTGCCGCCCCAGGCAAAAAAGCCTCCGGCCGCCCCCCCCCCGCGGGGGGGGGCGGAGCCCGGGGGGGGGGCGGCGAGCCCCGGCGGGGGCTCCGCTCTCCCCCCGGCGGCCGGGGGCAGGGCGCCGGGGGGGGGAGGGCGGCTGGAGCCCTGGGAGGAGGGCAGCGAGCCCCGGCGGGGGCTCGGCTCCCCCCCGGCGGCCAGAGCGCCGGGGGCAGGGCGGCGAGCCCCGGCGGGGGCAGGGCGGCGAGCCCCGGCGGGGGCTCGGCTCTCCCCCCGGCAGCCGGGGGGAGGGCGGCCAGAGCGCCGGGGGGAGGGCGGCAAGCCCGGCTGTGGCCCCGCTCTCCCCGGCGGCCCGAGCGCCGCGCCGCCCCCCTCCAGGTGCCGCCCCAAGCACCAGCTTGGTTGCCTGGTGCCTGGAGCCGGCCCTGTGTTTATAGCCCTGGGGCAGCACAGTGAACGTATACTGCCGGTCCTCCCACATAAAGGCGAATTGATCTTGGCTCTGTGGGGCAATGGCGATGGAAAAGAAGGCATTCGCCAAGTCCACTACCACATGCCACTGCCCTACTCGCGTTGCGAGTCGCTCCATGATGGAGACCATGTCAGGAACTGCCACCGTTAGGGTTGGGGTGACCCTCTTCAGATTGCGGTAGTCGACCGTCATGCCCCAGGTTCCATCCTTTTTGCGGACTGGCCAAATTGGGCTGTTGAACGCGCTCATGGCGGGACAGATGATGTCCGCCTGGAGCAATCCTTTAACGGTGGCGGTTATCTCCTCGTGCCCACCAGGTATCCGATACTGTTTGGTATTGACTACCGTGGTAGGGGTTGGAAGCACCACGGGGTCCCACCGCGGATGCCCTCGCAGCATGGTTATGACCGCTCGGACATACAGTGGGCGCCCAAAGGAAAAGGGTCCCCACTGAGTATCTAGGGTTTGCCCTCAGAGGAAATCTATGCCCAATATGTACTCATGAATGGGGGCAATCAAAACGGTGACCCGCATGGGAGGGGCTTTCCCGATGGCCAGCCTTAACTGCATCATCGCAGCCCGAACATCCGCCCCTATGAGGCCGCTCACCATTACTGACCGGCCCCGACGGGGCAGAGTGCCATGCAGTATAGTCACCTCCGCTCCCATATACAGGAGGGCCATTACTCATTGCCGTCCCCCGCTAGGCCAGTAGATCTCTACTGGGACATAAGGGCGGTGGTCCCCCACTACAAACCGCCTCACTTCCAAAGGGGGGGCAGGGGGGACCTGCCACCCCGTCAGTATTGGGCGGGCAGCTTCCACTCAACATAGTCTGCAGGCGGGGCAGATGGTTGTGCCCGCTGAGGGGTGCCATCTGCCTTGTGTTGGGGCCCCCCTTTGTCCTTGTTGCGCTGTTCCGGCTTGAGCTGTAACCAGCGCCTTAACAGCTCAGCGTTGGTTTTCCCATCTACCTCCTCTAAGGGGGTCCCTGCTTTTAGTAAGTCTTTGAACATGGTATTGCGGCTAACCCTCTCCTTTTGCTTTACGTTCACCTGCCACGGCTTGGTGGTTTTCATCATACCATCAATCTCTGTCAATTGCATCATGAGCTGTGCCGCATCACCCACCGACCCTATAGCCCCTCCAACCATCGGGAGGATCATTGCCTTCAGGTGGTGGGGAGCGTTCCGCAGGAGTCGGGTATGAATGGTGCGGGTCAGCTCCACAGCGTCAGGCCCTTCAAAGTCCTCGGCAAATATGCCGGTGAGCATTCCCAGCTGTCGGAGCTGGCTAACCCCCTCTGGGATGGAAGCCCACTGTTCTAACCCGTCATCCATGCCTGCGGGCGAACTCCAAATGGTCTTAATAGCCATGGTTAACCATGACATAAGGGAAGGATATGGAAAGTCCGTCGTCGTGGCAGCCCCTGCCTTAAGGCTCCTACGAAGGAGGGAGTCTGTGGTCAGCGAGCCCATCCTGCCTAGCTCAGCGGGGGTAAGGGTAATCGTGTCCGCCCCCTCATCCCACAATCAGAGCAGCCACGCCAGCAGCGATTCTTTGGGGCGCTGCTTGAAACGCTGCACGAAGTCCTGTATCTCAGAGGATTTAAATTCCCGGATAGTACCCCTTCCCACCATATTATCATTATCCCCATGCGTCCCCTTGACCGCATCTCAACAACAGGCCGCAGTTGCGGGCAGAGCCCCGTCTTCCCGCTGTCCCCCTCCCCGGGGGACTCATCTTTACTTGTTTCCCAGCTGTCCCCATCCCAGATCTCTGGGTCCCAATCAGTTTTGCGCACCAGTGCACGTACGGCGAGGGGGCGCACATCCCGCTGCCCTCCCTTTCGCCGCCGGCGGTTCGCAATGCGAGCCGCCATGACCGGGCATCGGTGCTTCAACCACTCGGCCCGTTCAGCTGTACCAGTGATGACCTCCTGGGTCAGTGAACGTGCCTCATTTGCTTGCTGCAAATCAGCCTCTAACCGTCCTATCCTCTGGCGCTGAACCAGCAGCGCCTCATCCACTGCGTGGAGCGCAGTCAGGAAAACCCATCCCAGGTCTCCCGCTGCTTTACGCTCTGCGGGTCCTGCTTTATCCAGCCGGAGCTTGGATATCAGCTCCTCCAGCCTAACTGGGGTAACCCCCTGCTCCTGCTCAAACTCCGGCCATGCGGCGGGGGCAACCATCCCCGCCAGCTTACGAGCCACTGGAGCCCACCGTCCCGTGGCGGGCCACCCGGGGATGCCGCTCTCTCCCTCCCCCTTATCCTTCCTCCCCCAAAGAGGCATTCTCACGCCAGTATCCTGTTCGTGACGCCAATTGTGCCCGCAAGGGGGGCCGTGATACCGGCGAAAGAATGACACTCAGTGCCTGAGAGTAAAAAGCAAGGCTTTACTGAGGGAAGAACTTACACTGCAAGCTGCGCGGGGAGTTCCTGAGGTGCGCGGAGGGGCTGCGGGGGATTCTGACCGTCCGGGACAGCTGGCCAGGCAGGACTCCACTGAAGGGAGTCCGCTGCAATGCTATATCCCTCCGCGATTATCTCAAGGTTACATGGGGTCAACAGCTGGCTACATTCATTGCATTCATAAATCGTACTCATTATATAAGCTAACTTGTTTACAGACAAAAACATGCTGAACTATACTAAACTACATTTTGGCAGGATCTGCCAAACGAAGTTCATTGCACGGCCTTCAACTGCTTCCGCTCACATTCAGTCACATACTCGGTCCGCCACTTAGCTCCTCGCCAAGCTTCCGCAACCTGTCCCCTACACAGGGTAACAAGGCTTGTAGATGGGGGGAAGTGGTAGACGTGGTTTATCTTCACTTTAGTAAAGCTTTCGATACTGTCTCGCATGATCTTCTCATAAACAAACTAAGGAAATACAACCTAGATGGAGCTACTATAAGGTGGTTGCATAACTGGTTGGAAAACCGTTCCCAGAGAGTAGTTATCAGTGGTTCACAGTCGTGCTGGAAGGGCATAGTGAGTGGGGTCCCTCGGGGATCGGTTCTGGGTCCGATTCTGTTCAATATCTTCATCAATGATTTAGATAATAGCATAGAGAGTACGCTTATAAAGTTTGTGGATGATACCAAGCTGGGGGGGTTGTACGTGCTTTGGAGGATAGGATTAAAATTCAAAATGAACTGCGCAAACTGGAGAAATGGTCTGAAGTAGGATGAAATTCAATAAGGACAAATGCAATGTACTCCACTTAGGAAGGAACAATCAGCTGCACACATACAAAATGGGAAATGACTGCCTAGGTAGGAATACTGCGGAAAGGGATCTGGGGGTCATAGTGGACCACAAGCTAAATATGAGTCAACAGTGTAACACTGTTGCAAAAAAAGCAAACATTATTCTGGGATATATTAGCAGGAGTGTTGTAAGCAAGACAGGAGAAGTAATTCTTTCACTCTACTCTGTGCTGATTAGGCCTCAACTAGAGTATTGTGTCCAGTTCTGGATGCCACATTTCAGGAAAGATGTGGACAAATTGGAGAAAGTCCAGAGAAGAGCGACACAAATGATTAAAGGTCTAGAAAATATGACCTATGAGGGAAGATTGAAAAAATTGGGTTCATTTAGTCTGGAGAAGAGAAGACATGATAACAATTTTGAAGTTCATAAAAGGTTGTTACAAGGAGGAGGGAGAAAAATTATTGTTCTTAACCTCTGAGGACAGGACAAAAAGCAATAGACTTAAATTGCAGCAAGGGCAGTTAAGGTTGGACATTAGGAAAAACTTCCTAACTGTCAAAGTGGTTAAGTGCTGGAATAAATTGCCTAGGGACGTGGTGGAATCTCCATCGTTGGATATTTTTAAGAGCAGGTTGGACAAACACCTGTCAGGGATGGTCTAGATAATACTTAGTCCTGCTTTGAGTGCAGGGGACTGGACTAGATGACCTCTCGAGGTCCCTTCCAGTTCTATGATTCTATTATCCTATAACTGCTCGTTGCAAGGTTTCCTGCAACTTCTTCTGTATTGCTCTTGGAGGTAGGAGACTGGGGTATATTAAACACCCGATATAGTATGGTCCTGTGTCTGCCGACTTAATTAAAATTCGTGTACAATAATCATTCATTCTTAACCCTAATCCCAATCACTAATGCTTTTTTGCCCAATCTTTACCCCCAAAACACCAACACTTAACCATAACCTTCATCACTAAGCCTGACCTAACCATAACACTAATCCTAAACCAGAACCATAAGCCTTAATATTAACCTTAGCCATAAATTTGAACCATTACCCTGATCCTGATGCTAACTCTAATGATACATATACCCATAATCCGAACCACAACTATCAGCACTAACCTTAATGATAACCTCAATTATAACCCTATACCTCACCCTAATCTAAAACCTTGACCCCTTAAATGCTTATCCTAATGCTAACCTTTAGCCCTAACACTAACCTGGCCTAGGATACACGAGGGAATTAGAGCATGACAGAATTATTGAAAACATTAAAGAGAAAGGGATTTTATTTTGCCTGTGTCCTGTTACGAACTTCTCACACGATGAGTTCTTGAGTGACCCAGACTTCAGAGGCATCAGTCCTTTGTGTTCCCAAACACTGGGATGGCAGGAAAAGCCTGTGTATTCTTAGTGCAGGGCTAAATCTGCTGTGGGATGCTTTATTATATACAGTGAGAGGCTGTTAGTCTTTAGGTAGCTCAGGGCGCTTCCCCCCGAGACTCTGTTTTGACCAAGGAACGCTGGAGTGAAATGAGGCCTTGGGCACAGAGCGAGGGGCTACTTTAGCCTGTTGTTTCAGGGTGAATGAAGGCGGAAGGAGCCCCTGGGTGGCTGGGGAGGTTTTTGTACCTCCTAGAACGCCCCGTGGCGCAGTGTGGGGCTCATGGCACAGTAATACACAGCAGAGTCGCTGAGTTGGGTGGAGTTTTTGCGCAGAGGGTAGGAGTTTTTGTCGTGTTTGGCTTTGAATCCTTTCCTGTCTCCCTCCTCGTCCTGCTCCTCAGAGTCTCTCAGGAAGAGCCGGGGCGCCTCTGTGGGATATTGGATGTACCAGAAGGTACAAACAGGCACAGAGCTCTGATACGTACAGTCCAGAAGCAAAGATGCCCCTTCAGAGTGAGGGATGCTGCCTTGAGTCTGTGTCACCGACTGTCCATGTGTCTCCCCTGGGTGGAAAAATAAATGTGTGTGAGTTGTGATAAATATGGTAGGTAGATGGAAAGAAAAAGGTAAATTCCTAATTTCTTGTATTTCCACAAGAATATTCCCAAAGTGGCCAGTATGCCTCGTTCCATGGTTTCAAGGCTTCCTGGATCAAAAAGGAAAGTAGCTATTTTTAACAAAACTGGAATATAGTTCTCTAGTTCCTTGTTAAATGCTAGGGGTAGTGGAGGAAAAATATTGGAAGCCCCGATACAACAGTTAACTTTATTATCCTCTCTTGGAAATCTTGGAATTCCCAAACTGTATAAAAATGGAAGAATCTATTAATCAGTTTGAGGTAGGTTTATGCCCTGAAGCAGGGGTATTTCTGACCCTTCCAAACTCTCACCATCTATGCTAAATTAGAGAGATAAAAAGAAATTGGGTTCAAATTCTCAGCTGACGTAACCTGATTTAACTCGACTGAAGTCTGAGGATCTGGCCCAGTAGTTCCTCTCTTCCCATTTCTAAAACCTTCGCGCAAGAGACACCTGGGGAGTTACGGGAGGAACGAATTGTGGAAAAATTAATGACAGGATTTGCATTTTTAGGTATCCTGTTGGGGAAAAGTAACACGTTGAATTGTTAGTTTCGCAATGCCATAGCTATGTAATGGGTCAGAGCCTCTGCTGTTGTAAACTGGAGTAGCTCAGCTGATTCCTGGGAAGTTCACTGCTTCAAAACAAATGAGGAACTGGACCGTTTTTTAGCGGAGCTATGTCCAGTTAGCGCCGACGTGCGATCTGCCCCATCGACTCCAGGGGACACAGGCAGATTAACACAATCTGGAATGCGGCCCATTCACACCATAGTTGCTACGCAGATTAAAACCATTTGGGGAGCTAAACCACAAAATCTTTGTGTCTCGTCACCTTCCCCCAGCGGGTTTCTGTGCAGCGACCCTGCTGGGTGCAATCACTGTGTCGCGCATGGCGCAGTAATAGACGGCGGAGTCGCGCAGTTCACTGGAGCTTTTCTTCAGGTGGAAGGTCTTCCCCTGTTTGTCGGGTGTGGCGGAGAACCCTCGCCGGCTCCTTCTCTCCTCCTCACCGGATGCTTCATATTCTCCCAGCAAGAGGCGAAGGGCTTCATTTGGGTGCTGCTCGTACCACCAGAGCGTGGGAATATAGGAAGTGTCATAGGAGCATTTCAGCAGCACCGGTTCCCCTTGGGATACTGTCACTCGGTCATCAGGTTGTCACTGACTCTCCATTAGCCCCTTCTATAAAAAAAAATAATAAAGCGCGTATATAAACACGTAGACGCCTCTTGGTTTGAACATGAAATGTGTATCTACCTCCCAAGCTCCCAGAGACAGGGCAGAGGGGGGCACATAAACAAATGGTTGCAAATAGAAATTAGGGTAACTCCGCATCACCTGGAACTGGATGCAACTCCGCTGCAACCTGCCGTCCACGGAGTTATTGCCATTTACACCAGCTGAGCATCTGGCGCCATACAGAGCTGAAATACTGCAGACACGCTACTCACCCAGAATCGGAAGTAGTGTAAGAACAGAGACCCAGGGGAGGAACATATTTCAGGGATGAAGTAGGATGGAAACTTCTCTCCAAAGACCAAGAATGAAGCCTCTTCCTCGCCTTCCCCAGCTGTGAGGAGGAGCTGGGAGGGAGAGGTTTTACTCAGGGAGGTGATGCCTTAAATACATAGGCAGCTCTTTGCTTACTGGCGCTGGTCTCCTCTGCTGAGTGACTGGTGCTAACCACGCAGGCAGTCCGGTACTGCCCCCGCACTCGGCTCTCTGGCTGCTGCACAGAGCTGGAGGGGGAGGGGGAGGAGAAATTGCGGGTCGGGGGGATCCGAGACCACGTTACACAGCGGGGCTCTGAACTGCCAGCCTGTGACAGCTCTGCCCGAGAGGCGAGTCAGTGGTAAAACAGCGGCCCCTTGTGGAGGACGTTTCGCTAAGCAGCTCACCGTGTTTTTCTTGTCTTTACTCCAGTCGGACTATCCCGTGTTTAATAGCTGCACAATCTGCCTGATGCTCTGGGAAAGGATTCAGGGTCAACCCCCAGCTGCAAGAAATCAGTGTAAATCCGCTGGAATCACTCGAGCTCCATCAATCCGCTGTGTCTCTAGCTAAGAATGTTCACAATAATTGGGAAGAAAAGATTCTAGTCTGAAAGTGCAGGAAGGATTCAGTCACACAGGGCACAGACGTGGCTGCACCATCCTTGTCTTTCCGAGGCCAGTTTTTGCACGTTCTTTATGTTGCTAAATCCCATCAACTTTCCCTCTCTATCATCTAGCCCCGTTTAGAACTGCCCAAAGGCATGTGTCCACTGGCAGATGCTTTGGCTTCATTCTGCTTACATGTCCCGGCTATTTCCATCGCCTTTTCTGGATAAATTTGGGAATAAGGAGTTGTTCAGCTACTTGATAATTCTCACCGTTTGTTATAAATCCATACTTTTTAATAGCGAATGGCTTCCTGGGTTATTCCTTTTGAAAGCCTTTAGATGGCTGTTTGTAACTGGGTGGATTTCCAATTTTCATATTAATAGGTTAAGGTGGAAATCACATTTGAGTTGAAGGTTACTAGTTTGATCTTATTAAAGATGGTAAATGTTTCATGGAAATTCATTATCAAGTTAGACAATGACCCTTTGGAACTCATTTCCAGCAGATACCCAAGTGAGGCCACAAGTTTACCACGATAAATAAACCTTGGGACATAATTATAGATTTAAAAAACCATTTCAGAGTTTCATTAAAATTGACTTTACAATGTGGAAGGTTCAGGAGATCCTTCTACTTGAAGACATAAATCTCTGACTTATTGTCAATGGTTAGGATGAAAGCCTCTGCAAGGGAAGTTCTCATAACTACCCACTTCCACCTTCCTCTGAAGCAGCTGGCAGTAGCTGCAGTCAGAGCAAATACTGCGCTCGAGGCTGTCTGCAGTAAACCAGACTGTAATTCCAATGTTCCCATTTTTCCTGACTTCGCTTCTATTTCTGGATGTTTCATTTCCGAAGCCAGCAAAACCGACACACAATAGGCACCAGGGAAGTTAGCGGAGTGAGGAATTGTGGAAAAATTAGTTTTCAGGATGTGTATTTTGTGTGTTCTGTTGGGAATATGTAACTAACATTTGAGTGTCGCTAGAGACCCCCAATGTCCTACTTTAATGGCTCGGATCCTCAGCTGATAGGAACCAGTGCAGTTCAGCTGACTCCTGTGCAATTCCTCGCTGATTTTAAAACATTTTGAGGAACTGGATCAGTTGCTTCCACTGAGCTCCACGCAGTCCCAACAGTCTGGGGTCTGGCCCGTTGACCCCATTGGAGCTCTGCACATTTACATCCGGGGGATGGGATTCACTGACTCCACTGGCGCTCTGCAAAGTCTGTTCCTCTGGGGCTCTGACCCACACATCCTTAGTGCCGCCTCCTCTTCCCCCAGCGGGTTTCTGCGCAGCGACCCTGCTGGGTGCAATCACTGTGTCGCGCATGGCGCAGTAATAGACGGCGGAGTCGCGCAGTTCACTGGAGCTTTTCTTCAGGTGGAAGGTCTTCCCCTGTTTGTCTGGTGTGGCGGAGAACCCTCGCCGGCTCCTTCTCTCCTCATCACCGGATGCTTCATAGTCTCCCAGCAAGAGGCGAGGGGCTTCATTTGGGTAGTGCTCGTACCACCAGAGCCTTGGAGACTGGGTAGGGTCATAGGTGCATTTCAGCAGCACCGGTTCCCCTTGGGACACTGTCACTCGGGCATCAGGTTGGGTCACTGGCTCTCCATTGGCTCTTTCTGGGGAAAAAGCGTCACATGGATACAGACGGCTCTGGGCTCCAACCAGGGATGTTTATCTACCTTCCAAACTTCCAAAAACGGAGGGGAGGGGCTAAGTTTTATAAACTGGTGGTTTAATAACAAAAAATTGGAGCTAACTCCGCATCTCCTGGGACTTGTTGTTACTCCACTGCCTTCCACGGAGTTGTGACAACTCACAGCAGTTGAGGATCTGGCCCAATAGACCTGAAATCTTACTCACCGAGAGTGGAAAATATTGCAACGACTGAGACCCAGGTGAGGAACATCTTCAGGGGATCAGGTGAGCTAGAACCTTGTTCCCGAGCTGCAGAGACAAGCTTCTCCCTTGCCTTCCGCAGCCGTGAGGAGGAGTGGGGAAGGATGTCTTTAAAATATAGATCCACCTGCTTTCTTTGCGGCGCAGCTCTCCTCTGCTGAGTGCCTACGGTGCTAACCACACCGCAGCCTGCTACTGCCCGTGAACTAGGCTCTCTGGCTTCCGCGGGGTGTCTGTCGGAGAGCAAGGGGGGAAGAAATTGCGGGGGAATCCGAGGCCACGTGAAGCAGCAGGCTGTGAAATGACAGCTCTGCCCTTGGGTGAGGGGCTGGTAAAACAGGGCCCTCTTGCGGTACATCTGCGGGGGAACTTCCTCAGCCGCTAACACGGTTTCGTTTACAACACTCCAGCCATACTAGCCAGCTGTAAAACCTGCCTGGTGTGATGCTGAGCTGGGTTAGGCAGCTCTTGTGCTGAGACCACAGCCGGTCGTGTTACCCAATATCCTTTCAGTGTTTCCTTTGTATTCCTCCCTCCGTTTCTTTGCACCCGCATTGTAATGGATTCAGTGACAGCGAAGACACTGCCTGTTTTTGTTCTGTATTTGGACAGCGCCTAGCACAACAGGGGCTCCTACTTGTTATCATAATCACAGGTGACCCCGGGTCCCTTCCAGAATTGCTACGTTTATGGGCTAAATCCTCAGCTAGTGTAGATTGTTGCAGATCCGTTGACTCTACCATGCGCATTTAAACCAGCTGTTCCCATCCCCTAATTTTATTTAAAATTGGGGCGGGGGGATGGGTTCTGACGTTAAACCTCAATTTACAAACCAGAGAAAACTCTGCATTAAAGCAGACAGAGGGGAGAAATTATCAAAAATAGGCACCACAAGGATTCGTATTTAATGTACCATATCCCCAAATGGTCTAAAGATCCATAGCTTCATTGAGATAAATGGAACCACACAGATTTCCACCAGCTGAGGTTTCATACTGTTACATGTAATAGAGGTCTATGAAATCATGAATGGTGTGAAGAAAGTGAGTAAAGAATTGTTGTTAAGCCCTTCACATAACTCAGAAACGCTTAAGGGACCACATCTAAAACAAAGCCTAATAGAGTGTGCCCAAGTTGGGAGCGGGGTTCCACTGGGTACTGGACTTTTCAGCTTGGAAAAGAGACGACTAAGGGGGGATATGATAGAGGTCTATAAAATCATGACTGGTGTGTAGAAAGTAAATAAGGAAGTGTCATTTACTCCTTGTCATATCGCAAGAACGAGGGGTCACCTAATGAATGTAATAGGCAGCAGGTTCGAAAACAAACAAAAGGAGGTATTTATTCACACAATGCACAGTCAACCTGTGCAACTGATTGCCAGGGGATGTTGTGAAAGCCAAAGGTATAACTACGTTGAAAAAAGAACTAGATAAGTTCATGGAGGAGAGGTCGATCCATGGCTATTAACCAGGATGGTCAGGGATGCAACCCTGTGCTTCCTAAATCTCGGGCTGCTACAGGCTGGGGCTGGATGATGGGGGATGGAGCACTCAATACATTGCCTTGTTCTGGTCATTCCCTCTGAAGCAGCTGGCACAGGCCACTGTAGGAAGACAGGGCTCGGGGCTGGATGGATCATTGGTCTGACCCGGCATGACCATTCTTATGTACATAGATTGGTAGAATCACAGTTTTTAATCCCTGAAGGGATGGGTAGATTATCTAGTCTGAGCTCTTGTGTAACAGAACCTGTAAGAATTTCACCCAGTTACTCCTGCCTTGAGCCCAATAACTTGTGTTGGACAAAAGCACAGATTCCAGAAAAGTAAAGAGTCCTGATTTTTAAGACTTCAAGTGATGGAGAAGCCATCACTTCCCTTGGTGGTTTGTTCTCCCCCCACCCCCACTCCTTTTATATATATATATATATATATATATATATATATATATATATATATATATATATATATATATATATATATATATATATATATATATATATATATATATATATATATATATATATAAACAGTATGCCTTATTTCTCCTTTGAATTTGTCTGGTCTTATCTTCCAGCCATTGGTTCTTTTCATTCCTCTCTCCACTACATTGCAGCTCTTTCCTCTGCTTTCCCTGCAGGTGCAGTACTTACATACCACAATGAACTCAAGTTATGAAAATATAAAAACACTTTTCATAGACAGATGTCTTGGACTTTCTGTGCTTCAGTGGATTTTTGTTCAGCTCCCCTGCTGGTTGCAATCACTGTGTCTCTGAAGGCGCAGTAATAGACCGCAGAGTCGTTCACTTCGCTGGAGTTTTTCTTCAAATGGAAGGATTTCTTGTCTTGGACATGGTCAGCAAAGAAGTCCTGCTTGCCCCCTTCATCATGGCCACCCCCTGATGTTTTATCTCTCAGCCATAACTTCGGTGCTTTGTGGGGGTGTTGAATATACCAGAGGAGATAAGGGAATAGGATAGACTCATAGGTACACTCAATAACCAAGGGTGCTCCTTCTTTGACAATAGCTGTGCCTTCAGTTTGTGTGACCGAGTCTCCGAACGTCACTTCTGGGGGGGGGGGGGGGGAAGGGAGAGAACAGATATTTATTCTAAACACTATCACTTTAGGGTGAGAATATTTAAAGTTACCTAAGTGATTTAGATGCCTATACCCCGTTATTTGGGGAAAACCCTAACCTTAATTGCATCCAGCCCCTTTTAAACATTTAACCCTTCCGAGCCTAGGCTTTTTAAGGGTGGTTGGGTTTTGCAAAATGACAATAGCAAATATTTCCAGCTGGACAAATGAAAAAGCTACTCACTTGAAATCGCAACCAGCAAAATAATTGACCCTGAGGTGAAGAACATGGTGGGAAGTCAATGGTTCATGATCCGAACTCTTCTTATCACCCCCGAAAAAAACCCAATTATGAGGAAGGGATCCGCCTTTTTATTTCCCACAGCTACCAGACAACTGTCTGTTTCAGAGTAAAGCCCTAAAATCACGGTTTGGTTCTCTACAGTTTCCGTTCAGCTGTCTGTGTGGGTGCTAACAGCCTCCTGAGTGGGTGGTTCCTTCACATCTGACACTTCCCTTGAGCTGCAGAGACAGCATTTTAAACAGGGCTCGAACAGAAAGAGGAGGGGCTGGACTGCAAGAGGCTCAGAGTTCATAAGACACCAGAGGACAGAAGAAAGGGCGGGTCATGCAGAGATAAAATATTACTGTAAAGATGAAACAGATCCTCCTTGTGGTCAAAGGCATCCACTGAATAGCGGTGTCATGATGGAAAATATGGGTATATTGATGGGATGGAGGGAGGTATTGATGGGAATGGGGTATATTGATCATAAATAGGAGATATCTGTGGGCATTGAGCCTATCGCTAGGAAAATAGGGTATTTTGTGGGGGGTAAATGCATTGATGAGAAACGGGGCTACACTGATTGGATACAGCGTATATTGATGGGAAATAGGAGTATATTTGTGGGGAAACATGAGGATGCTGATGGTAATACGAACTATTGTTGAGAAATACGGTAAATTGATGGGCAATGGGTTATATTGATGGGAAATAGTGTTGTGGTGATGGGGAAATTTTGATCTAGTGATATGAAATAGGGTTTATTGATGGGAAATGCGGGTAGATTTGCGGATATGGACTATACAATATGTGGTAATCCTGTTGCGTAGCCACCTTTAGTATCTTCACACCCCTTCACTGGTTTAACTAAATCACTTAACACCTGTGGTATGAAACTAATGAAACTTCCTGGTGTTGATACGGCCTGAGTGTACTGTACCCGTCAGGATAAGGGCGGACTTCCAGCTGCAGGGCTGAGGATTTGACACCTTGACTCAGCAATGGATTGACTGTGGGGGGAGGAGTTTGTGTATCTATATGTAGATTTTGTAAGTGTTCTTGTTCTGTTCCTTAAATGCCTGAGTCATTTCACCTCTCTCCCCCGGGGGGGGGGACCCTCTGCCCCTTTCTGGGCGCTCCCCCCTGCTCAGCCCCGGAGTGGGATATTAATCGCACGGGGCCGCCCCTGACGGTCACACTGTGTCTCTCAGAGCGCAGTGATACACCGCTGTGTCTGCCAGCCTCGCCCTGCGCAGGGACAGGCGGCTGGATTTCCTGTCTCCAGAGATGCGCAAAGCTCCCTCGGGGTCGGGGCTATGAACAGTTTCCATGTATCCACGCCCTATATACTGGGGCCCTCGGTTCGGGAACTGCAGGTACCAGAAAATCCATTCGTCTGTAACTGAAGGGTGAGCGCAAGTCAGGTTCAGGTCTCCTCCCTCCCTCAGACGTTTCTGCAGTGACTGGCTGCTTGATATCAGTTCTGCCCAGGGCACCTGGGAAAGGAGACCGGGCCGAGAATGCATTTCATGGGGGCCTTAGGGTGAACACCCCAGTCCCTTCTCCTCATCCTTTATGTAGATCTCATTAACCTCACAAAGATCCCTACTAAACAGCTTAACAGAGAGAAGAATAATTTCAGAGAGCTCAATCCATAGCCAATGGTCCAGCTTCCAGGTTCATGATGCAGCATGGGAACATTGGAGTTTCTATCACAGAATCATGGGCCTGGAAGGGAACTCGAGAGGTCATCCAGCCTAGTCCCCTGAACTCACTGGCAGGACTAAGTGTTATCTCTAGACCATCCGTGACGGCTGTTAGTCTAACCTGCTCTTTAAAACCTTCAATGATGGAGATTCCACAACCTCTCTGTCCATCTATCTATCTATGTGTATGTCTACATTGGGTGCGGAAGGTGTAATTTCCACGCAGAGCAAACATACCCTGGCTCGCTTTGATTTGAGCTGGCTAGCTAGCAACCTTATCTTTAGGGCTTTTTACAACACTCGCCCATCCCCAGCGTGTCTGAGTATCACATTCCACTAGCAGCAAACCTAAATCTCTCCCTCTGGTCCACCACAGAGTACACAACCCAACGGAGCGAGGTTAGAGGCAAACCACCAGGATCTGTTCCCACCATCCCTCTTCCAAATTCCTAAAGGGTTCGAATACGGATACTCACATAATGTCAGCAACAAAGTCACTCCCCTCAAGAGAAGCAACAGAGGGTCCTGTGGCACCTTTAAGACTAACAGAAGTATTGGAGCATAAGCTTTCGTGGGTGAATGCCCACTTCATCAGACGCAAGACACCCACGAAACCTTATGCTCCAATACTTCTGTTAGTCTTAAAGGTGCCACAGGACCCTCTGTTGCTTTTTACAGATTCAGACTAACACGGCTACCCCTCTGATACTTGACTCCTCTCAAGAGAGACATTTTCTGGGGAAGAGACTCTCAAGGCCGTTAGTACCAGCTCAGCGAGAATTGACAGAGGCGGCCTGAGAGGCCCTGCATTTCCTCTCGCTGTGTCTCTCACGGCGCAGTAATACACCCCCGAGTCCTCCACCGCCACCTTGGTGATGCGCAGCGGAGCGGACCGGCTGGAGGGGTCAATGGACAGTTCAAACCGCTCCGATGTCTCCGCGGAGTTGTAGCCAGAGATCACAGCTCGAGGGTCAGCTCCGGGGTTCTGATAGTACCAAATAATTTTAACGTAGCCAGCTACACTGTGGTTACAGGGGAGGTCAGCTCTGCCCCCCGCCAGGAAAGACAGCGCAGCAGGCTGAGAAACCTTCGCGTCCACCTCTCCGCCTGGGTGGAAAAATAATAAAAACAGAGCATGAAAATCCCCCAGACACAGACAGGGAAACTATCAAGAGCAGCAGCAGCGTGAAGTGTCATCGAGAAGGACACCCGGACACAGGCGAAAATTAATAAATAGGGGGGGAGGGGAGAATAATGCCCAGAAATGCCACGTGGGAATCTGACTCACTCAAAGCAAGGATCAGCACAAGCGTGGAGACCAGGGTTTTAAGCATCCTCTCGATGAAGATTCGGTGTCTCTGCGCTTCTGCACGGAGCGGCTCCGTTTTCTCTCCGCTCAGGCACACCCCCCCACCCGCCCCCAGCAATGTCAGAAGAAACGAATTAGGCCCTTTCCCCGCAGAGGGAAGTCGACCTCTGTCTTCTGAGGGCTGAGGGAATCCGGGAACGCTGCTTCCGCTCCGAATTAAATTGTGACTCCTGGCGTCAAGCATCAAATCTCTCTGTGCTTGGTCGGTCGCTGCCTTTCCGCTGCGCTGGTAAAAAGTCTGGCAGGGCCCGGGAGGGGTTGGGGTGCGGCGTGGGGAGGAGGTGGAGAGAGAACTAGATGTCTAGAAATTCCAGAAAGTGTCTCATTTCTGGAGCGTTCCTGTCGGTGCGGCAGCGCCCTCTGTCGGGCTCTTGTGTGAGCTGCACAGGGATACGGGGGAGCAGAAGTTCTGGTTTCCATAGCGGAGTCGCGGTTTCTAAAGCAGAGGTGGGCAAACTACGACCCGCGGCTCGTCCTGCCCGGCCTTGAGCTCCCGGCAGGGGAGACTAGCCCCCGGCCCCTCCCCCGCGGGGGCAGCGCTCTGGGCCGTGGGGCTGCGAGTTCCTGCAGAGCAGCGCCGCGGCTCGTCTGGCTCCGGCTGGGAGGCGCGGCTGCCAGACATGCTGATCCGAGTGGCATGGTAAGGGGGAGGGAAGGGGGCCGGGAGGTTGGTTAAGGGGCAGAGGGCCCCGGGGGGCAGTCAGGGGACAGGGAGCAGGGGGCAGTTGGATGGGCGGAGGTTCTGGGGGACGGTCAGGGTACGGGGGATGGGGGTTGGATAAACGTGGGAGTCTGGGGGCCTGTCAGGGGGCGGGGGTGTGGATAGGGGTCAGAGCAGTCAGGAGACTGGGAGCAGGGGGGTTGGATAGGGGGTGGGGTCCCGTGGGTGGTTGGGGGCGGGGGTCCCGGGAGGGGGCGGTTAGGGGACAAGGAGGGGGGATTGGATGGATGAGGGGTTCTGAGGGGGCCAGTCAGGGGACGGGAAGTGTGAGGAGTCAGAGGCCAGGCTGTTTGCCGAGGCACAGCCTTCCCTACCCCGTCCTCCATACAATTTTGCAACCCCGATGTGGCCCTCGGGCCAAAAAGTTTGCCCGCCCCTGTTCTAAAGGGAAGGAGAGTGGGGCGGAGGGGGGGGGGCGGCTAGTTTAGTTTTGTTTGTTATTGCTATTGAAACGCGGGTTATCTTACAGCTTTGAAGCCAGAGATATTTTGCATTTCGCTCCATTAAGGGAAGATGGTTTCCCACTGGTTATGTTTAGTAATGAACTTTCCTTGAGAAAGTATCCCGTAGGAAGAAAGGAAAGAAAATGAATTTATGTCTCGGATTTCTTGTAATCTAGTCACCACAATGAACACATGTGCAATGACTCCGGATTTACTCTGATCTTCACACAGCTGTCCCATGATCTGAAGATCTCCTTCCCCTTGAGAAGGGGGTAACCTGAGGGGAGGGAGAATTTTCGTTTCCGCTTGTCTCCTCTCCTGCAGACCTTCCACGGATTGACTCTGCCTCGGTATATTCCTCTGCGAGGGAGAGAAAAAACGGAGCTCACCATGGCCTCAGAGAGTGGAGCTGCTCTGTGGAGCCTTCTCCTCACCTTTGTTTTTCTCTGTGAGTGAAACAAATATTTTCTTGTTCTAAAGGGTAAAAAGATGCAGAATCTTGGAAGTCAGTGAAGGGCAAGATTTCTTAGCTCTTCTTCATTCCTCTGCCAGTAGATTTCTTTCTATCTATCTGTCTATCTATCTAAACAACTACTGCACACGTCAGGAGTGAGGGGTCTGCCAATGGGCCATATTTCAGCATCTGATGTATTTGGACAGTAATATTGCTTTGGAGTTATTTGTTAGCATTTCTTGTCCTGCTTTGTAAGATTCGGGAAGAGAACAGAGAGAAATATAGAGATGTTGATGGAAGGATCTCTATCTATCTGTATCGATATATAGACATGTAGAAATAGATCCTGGGGATAGAACAATAGAGTGATGGACCGAGGCTGCAGAGGGAAGCCTGGATAGATAGATCCATAGATAGACAACGTAACACTCTCATAATCTTCGCTGATTTACACCAGCTGGGGACATAGCTCCATTAACTCCAATAGACCACTGCCAATTTAGGAAAGCTGAGATCTAACCCCTTGAAAACACAGAAAATTGGTAAGTAAGAGACTCTGGGAAGCAAGTCTATGCGGAAAAACAGAGCAGGAGAGTTTGCAGTTTTTTTAGAGAGATATTAATAGGAGCACAGGAGGAAACTATCCCAACGTAGAGGAAAGTTAGGAATTGTGGTAAGAGGCCACCTTGGTTTAACCAGGAAGTCTTCAATGACCTGAAACTCAAAAAAATAAAAAGTCAGGCAAAGAGTAGAAACTAGATTAAATTACAAAGGATGAATATTAAAAAACCAAGAGCATGTAGGGACTAAATTAGAAAGGCCAAGGCACAAAATGAGATTAAACTAGTTAGGATCATAAAGGATATCAAGGCAGTATTTGACAAATACATAAGAGAGAGGAAGACCAAGGACAGGATATACCCTTTACTCAGTAAGGATGGAAAGACTACAACAGAAAATGCAGCAATGGCTGAATTGTTCAATGCCTTTTTTGTTTCAGTTTCCAACAAAAAAAATTAAGTGATCAGGCAGCTAACATAGTGAACATCAGTGTAAATGGGGTAGGATCTGTGGCTAAAATAGGAAAAGAACAAATTAAGAATTACTTAGACAAGTTAAGTGTCTTCAAGACAGCAGGGCCTAATGAAATACAACCTAGAATACTTAAGGAACTGGCTAAAGCCATTAGCAATTTATCTTTGATAATTTATGGAGGACAGGACAGATACCAGAGGACTGGAGAAGGGCAAATATAGTACCTAGCTTTAAAAAGGGCAATATGGAAAACTTGGGGAATTATAAACCAGTAGGCTTAATTTTAGTATCTGGAAAGATAATGGAGCAAATAATCAATCAATCTATTTGTAATCTCCTAGATGAAAATAAGGTAATAAATAACAGTCAACATGGATTTGTCAAGAAAAAATCATGGCAAACCAAGGTAGTATCCTTCTTTGACAGAATAACAAGTCTTGTGTATAGGGGAAAAGCAGTAGATGGGATAAGTCTCAACTTTAGTAAGACTTCTGATACTGTCTCACATAACTTTCTCATAAACAAACTAGAGAAATATCACCTAGACCAGGGGTTCTCAAACTTGGTCCATGGCTTCTTCAGGGTAATCCCCTGGCGGGCCTTGAGACAGGTATGGCCAATCACAGCTCCCAGTGGCCGTGGTTCGCCTTTCCCAGCCAATGGGACCCGTGGGAAGCGGCGCGGTCCAGGCCACCACTTCCCGCAGCTCCCATTGGCCAGGAACAGTGAACCGTGGCCACTGGCAGCTGCGAGTGGCCGTACCTGTGGATGCTCAGGTAAACAAAGTGTCTCAAGGCCCACCAGGGGATTACCCTGAACAAACCACAGACAAGTTTGAGAACCAATGACCTAGACAAACCTACTGTAAGGCAGGTGCACAACTGGCTGGAAAACTGTACTCAGGGAATAGTTATCAAATATGGTTCACAGTCGCGTTATTAGGGCATATGACAAAGGCATCTGTCCTGGGTCTCATTCTATTCAGTATCTTCATAAACGGTTTGGAAAATGGCACAGAGAGTACCTTTATAAAGTTTGCAAAGGATACCAAGCTGTGAGGGGTAGCTAGCACTTTGGAGGACAGAATTAGAGTTCAGATCTTGACAAACTGGAGAAGTGTTCTGAATTAAATAGGATGAAATTTGATAAGGGTAAATACCAAGTACTCCATTTGGAATCAATTGCACAAATACAAAATGTGAAATGAGTGCCTAGGAAGGAGTACTGCAGAAAAGAATCTGGGAATTATAGTGGATCACAAAATAAATATTTATCAGCAATGTAATACAGTTGCAGAAAAAGTAAACATCATTCTGGAAGATATTAGCTGGAGTGCTGTAAGCAAGAGAAGTCATTCTTCCACTCTACTCAGCCCTGATAAGGCCTCCACTGGAGTATTGTGACCAATTCTGAGCACCACACTTCAGGAAAAATGTGGATAAAGTCCAGGGGGCAGCAACAAGGTCTAGAGAACATGATCTCTGAGGAGAGAGAGAAATAATTGTGTGTTTCATCTGGAGAAGAGACGGAGGGGAGCCATGATAGTCTGCAAGTCAGTAAAAGGTGGTTTTAAAGAAGAAGGTGATAAATTGTTCTCCTTAACCACTGAGGACAGGACCAGAAATAATGACTTTAAATTGCAGCAAGGGAGATTTAGGTTGACATTAGGAAAAGCCTCCTGTCAGGTTGTCAACCACTGGAATAAATTAGCGAGCAAAGTTGTGGAATCTCCATCATTGGTGGTTTCTAAGACCAGGTTAGATAAACACCTGTCAGGAATGATCTAGATCAGGGGTTCTCAAACTTGGTCTGTGACTTGTTCAGGGTAAGCCCCTGGCGGGCCGTGAGATGCTTTGTTTACCTGAGCATCCGCAGGTACGGCCGCTCGGAGCTCCCAGTGGATGTGGTTCACTGAGAGCTGTTTTTCAAATCCTCCATTCGCTCACCCATGAACCACCCATCAGTGACTGTCTCCCTAGCATTCACAGTCACCAGGCGGCCAGCCCGCTCCAGGGGAGCTGCTGGCACCACCGGAAGGTTTGGTAAGCACCGGTGTAAGTCCAGGTCACAGTGGAGACGTCTCCTTCCTGCACAACCCATGACTCGGATCCCTAAACCAACAGGGACTCACAGCAGGAGACTGCAGGGAAATGAAATGACAGCATTAGAACGACGTATATCAGAGTGTTACAGCACCTGTTTAACCTAATGTCTGTCTGTCTGCCAGAAGCTGGGAATGGGCGACAGGGGATGGATCACTTGATGATTACCTGTTCTGTTCATTCCCTCTGAAGCACCTGGCATTGGCCGCTGTTGGAAAACAGGATACTGGGCTAGATGGACCTTTGGTCTGACCTAGTCTGGCCATTCTTATGTCTCTCTCCCAGTCTATCTATATTAGCTTTCTTTCTTCTGTTGCCTCTCTCTAATTTCTTAATTCTCCTATCTATCCACGTCCATCTGTCCTTCCCTCGGCATCATCTATCCATACATCAATCTGTTGTAAAATGCACAGTTTCCATCTCTCTCCCTCCCTCTCTCTCTCTCTCTCTCTCTTTCTCTTGATGCTCTTCTGAAGTCTTGAAAAAAGGAGGTAAGAAATGCCAACGAATGTTCCAAATCACTACAAATACTGAAATAGAACAGTGACACATCCAGTTGGCAGCCCCCTCTCTCTGTATGTGTGCAATAACTCTTAATCATCCTAAACCCCGAATCAAATGCTGCTTCAGCCATTTCTGATTCGACATCCCAGAAGCGAAGCAGCTGGGTTGGAAGAGGCCAGAGTATTCTGAACAGAGACTTACAGTAGAAGTGAAGAAAGACCCAAGGACATTTTCAGCCTCATGGCTCTGAGTTGAGTGGTGTTAATTTATTGACACCTGAGACATTCAAAGCACTGAGATACACTGGCTCCCTGTCTCATCTCTGCCTGAGCTTTTTATGCCTCAGGCTCATCACATGACACATAACCCAGGTTGAGGTTCCATATCTGCCTCTGCTTGCCAGGCACCAAGCTGAACTGCCTTCTTGCCGCTCTGCAACCCTGGCCATAGGGACTCCTCCAGCGGCCTCATCCAAGAGAGTGGGAGTAAATTTGATGTGTGTAAATTTGACTGTATGAGTGAATTTTGTGTGGGTCAGTGGTGTGTGGCTGTGTCCAGAATATACTGGATTATATGTCTAATTTACAGGTCAAATATCCAGGATTGCATGAGGATTTGGAATAATAGAGACTTGGTGGGATAACTCACATGACTGAAGTACTGTCATGGATGGATATAAACTGTTCAGGAAGGACAGACAGGGCAGAAAAGGTGGGGGAGTTGCATTGTATGTAAGAGAGGAGTATGACTGCTCAGAGCTCCGGTATGAAACAGCAGAAAAACCTGTGAGTCTCTGGATTAAGTTTAGAAGTGTGAGCAACAAGGGTGATGTCGTGGTAGGAGTCTGCTATAGACCACCAGACCAGAGGGATGAGGTGGACAAGGCTTTCTTCCGGCAACTAGCAGAAGTTACTAGATCGCAGGCCCTGGTTCTCATGGGAGACTTTAATCACCCTGATATCTGCTGGGAGAGCAATACAGCGGTGCACAGACAATCCAGGAAGTTTTTGGAAAGTGTAGGGGACAATTTCCTGGTGCAAGTGCTGGAGGAACCAACTAGGGGCAGAGCTCTTCTAGACCTGTTGCTCACAAACCAGGAAGAATTAGTAGGGGAAGCAAAAGTGGACGGGAACCTGGGAGGCAGTGACCATGAGATGGTCGAGTTCAGGATCCTGACACAAGGAAGAAGGGAGAGCAGCAGAATACAGACCCTGGACTTCAGAAAAGCAGACTTTGACTCCCTCAGGGAAATGATGGGCAGGATCCCCTGGGAGAATAACATGAGGGGGAAAGGAGTCCAGGAGAGCTGGCTGTATTTTAAAGAATCCTTACTGAGGTTGCAGGAACAAACCATCCCGATGTGTAGAAAGAATAGTAAATATGACAGGCGACCAGCTTGGCTTAACAGTGAAATCCTTGCTGATCTTAAATGCAAAAAAGAAGCTTACAAGAAGTGGAAGCTTGGACAAATGATCAGGGAGGAGTATAAAAATATTGCTCAGGCATGCAGGAGTGAAATCAGGAAGGCCACATCACACTTGGAGTTGCAGCTAGCAAGAAATGTTAAGAGTAACAAGAAGGGTTTCTTCAGGTATGTTAGCAACAAGAAGAAAGTCAAGGAAAGTGTGGGCCCCTTACTGAATGAGGGAGGCAACCTAGTGACCGAGGATGTGGAAAAAGCTACTCTGAAACCAGAAAAGTATAGTTCCGAGTGATCTATCCCCTGTTGTCCAGTCCCAGCTTCTGGCAGCTGGAAGTTTCGGGATGTCTATATCTGAGATCAGGGCAGAGGGCACAGAAGTAGGAATATGAACTCTTATGTTCTATGCCCAGTTGTCACAAAGTCAGGGAGGTGAAGTGATTTGGACAAATCACTTCACCTCCCTGACTTACTTGCCCCGATGTACAATGGGAACAATGATACTTGCCTAGTCAACCATTCACTCCACTGTGCCTTCAGTCAGGCCTCTAGCATGCCGGTGTGTTTTGTGGATGAATAGCCATTATTTACACATTGCAGCTGTAAAGAACTACACAAGTGCTAAGTATTATTATCTGTCTGAGGATGATTTCAAACTAACCTACTGGAGGAAGGACATTGCAGTTGGGATTCTCAAAGAAGCCTAAGGGAGTTAATCGTCCAACTTCCACTGAATGTTCCCGACAGCTGGGTACCTGACTCCCTTAACCCCTTTGAAAATACCCGGCTACAATGATGATCGACCATTTATTCTTCCTGCTATAAAGTGATGTTTCTCTCAGCTCAGGGACAGATGGCCTTTGCAGAATGTGGCAAAGTACATGCAATAGTGGGGTGGGTTATAGGTTGTTTCTTAAGCATTTGGTATCGGACAGGGCTTGGAACATGATTCCTAACTATTGTTCTGGTCTAGCCCAGACTGGAAATGTTTGAATGGAGCTGATCCCAGGGGAGGTGAGTGGAAGAGGGGGGCTGTTATGTGAAAGGGAAACTGAGAGCCATTGCACTGTACATCTGGGAAGCTGTTTCTTTGTTGCATGTCTCTACTTGTTTGTCTTCTGGATTGTAAACTGTTTGGAATAGGGATGGTTTCTAGGCTATGTTGTTGCAGTTTCTAGCACAATGAGGTCCCAAGCATAGGTGGGACCATAAAATTCAACCAGAAGACACATAATCAATAATAAACAAAATTGATAGTTTCTAATGTTGTTCCTTATTGCTGAGAATTTGGGGTGAAGGTCTCAGAAAGGACTAAGCAGAGCTGGCCAGAAAACAAGAATTCCCTTTTGTGAAAAATGTCACAGTTTCACACTTTATTTTCATTGCAATATATAAAAAAAGGGAGAATCAAACTTGGTCCCCTACTGTGTCAATGGCGGACCAGATACTATCTTCTGCCCAGGTCCCTAGGCCTCACTAAACACTGACAAATGCACAGCTGGAAACCAGTCTGCTCACCTGGGTGTTAACACTGTTCAAATAGATGTTACGTTTATAAGAATGTATTTAGTGTTTGGATTTTATGAAATGCTGGTGAGTTGCTGCATGCTTCAATCTCACCTATAATATCTGAATCCCATTTTATAAGGATTTAAGTCTTTGCTTTGCAACTATGAAAGTGTTTGCAATTAATCTGGAAACCCCCACAGTCAGGAGAGGAGCATTACCAAGTGTGAACTATGAGTTTACCACAAGAGGTGTCATTTCCTGCCCAACAAAAGAAGGCCTGTAGACACCAGATGAACCATTGTGTAACATCAGTGGGCAAAAGACTTTGTTGATTGCTCTCCCCACACCCATGAAGAGGAGAGGTGCACAAAGCCTCGTTCCCTCACAGTTTGAACTTTGGAGTAAGGGAATAAAAATCCCTGACCAGAAGGGACTTGATCACAATGTTGAATGGCATTTGGAGAGGACAATATTTCTAAACATAAGCAAGGGATCCCCAAGCTGCTTACCTTGGGTTGGCCCTAAAGCAGTGGTTCTGAAAGTTGGTCTGCTGCTTGTTCAGGGAAAGCCCCTGGCGGGCCGGGCCAGTTTGTTTACCTGCCGCGTCTGCAGGTTCAGCCGATTGCGGCTCCCACTGGCCCCGGTTCGCCGCTCCAGGTCAATGCGGGCTGCGGGAAGCGGTGTGGGCCGAGGGATGTGCTGGCCGCCCTTCCTGCAGCCCCCATTGGCCTGGAGCAGCAAACCACGGCCAGTGGGAGCCGTGATCGGCTGAACCTGCAGACGCGGCAGGTAAACAAACCGGCCCGGCCTGCCAGGGGCTTTCCCTGAACAAGCGGCAGACCGGCTTTGAGAACCACTGCCCTAAAGGGCATAGAAAGCTGACATATTACAGCAGCTTCTATCTCCTTTTGAAACCTAGGACTGTAACTCATTTGGAGTGTATGTTTATCTGCCTTAACCTTTTAAATAATTCTCTTATTTCTTTTTCCTAGTTAATACATATATAGTTAGTTTATTATAGGATTGGCTACAAGTGTTGTCTTTGGTGTGAGATCTAAGGTGCAATTGACCTTGGGTAAGTGACTGATCCTTTGGGACCGGGAGTTACCTGAATATTATTGTGATTTTTGGTGTAAGGCAAGCTGGACTGGGTGGCAAGAAAGACTGGAGTGTGCAAGGGGACTGTCTGTGACTCCATGGTAAGGCTGTAATAATGCTTGAGGTGCTCATGCTTGATAATTGGTTGGAGAAATCTAAGTATAGAACACACAACCAGTTGGGGGTTTGTGTCCTGGTTGGTCACAGTCTGCCCTGATTTTGGCCCTCATGTTAGTGAGCCAATCCAGACAACATAAAATCTACATCCCAAACAAGTGCCCTAACCACTAGGCTAGAGAGCTAATTTCTTTTTCAGGTTTTCATTTTGATCAGAAATTCCATGCTGGAACTGAGAAACCATCCTGATGAAATTTTCAGCTAAACCCGATATGTTTCCTTGATATGCTTGCCAGAGGATGTTGTGAAGGCCAACGCTATAACACGGTTAAAAAAAGAACTAGATAAATTCATGGAGGATAGGTCCATCAATGACTATTATCCAAGATGGGCAGGGATGGTGTCCCTAGCCTCTGGTTGTGATAGGCTGGGAGTGGGCAGCAGAGGATGGATCACTTGGTGATTGCCTATTCTGTTCATCCCCTCTGGGGCACCTGGCATTGGCCAATGTCGGAAGACAGGATACTGGGCTACATGGATCTTTGGTCTGACAGAGTCTGGCCATTCTTATGTTCTTATGTAAATATTTCAGTTTTAACAAATTGGAATTTTTCAACGGGAAACAGTTTTGTAAAAAAAAAAAAAAATTACAAGCTCTAGGCCTAAGTGACATAAGTGCCACTGAAAGTCAGAAGAGTGTATGTGACTTAGGAGTAGAAATCCTAGAACTTTCAATGGGACTTGTGAAAAAAATGCCTACTCTGTCCTGAGCAGAGAGCAAAATTATTGTCAAGGTGAGGCATGAAGAGAATGAGCCAAGAGAATGGGCCAAATCCTGAGGCTTTCTCAGGGGTGAGTGGAATGGGGTGGATGGGCTAGATCATCAAGACAGAAAAGATACCATATTGTCAGCCACCCACTGCACCCTCGTGGGCCTTAGAGGACTGTTGAGTGGAGCTCTCATATCTATTGTGGAGGTGGAATGTTGCACAAGGAAGGACGATGTTGAGTAGCATCCATTTTCCCTTATCTTCTATTAGCTTTAGTCCCAGATTTCTGGAGTCTGCACTTTAGCACATCCAAGCATGTATTCAACATGTTTAAATGTCTTATGATCTCTCATGTCTTTACAGATGGATGTCATGGCTGGGACAGAAATAAGAAACCAAACCAGCATGCAGGAGTTCATCCTCCTGGGCTTTCCCGGCACTTGGTATTTTCAGATATTCCTTATTGTGGTGTTTTCAGTTATGTACTTCCTAACCATCATAGGGAATATGTCCATCATAGCCCTAGTGAGGATCCACCCACGCCTGCACACGCCCATGTATTTCTTCCTCTGCAATCTCTCCTTCCTGGAGATCTGGTACACCACAGCATGTGTCCCCAAGGCCATTGGCATCATGCTGCGCACAAGCCAAACCATTTCATTCACTGTTTGCCTCCTTCAATTGTTTTTTCTCCTCTCCATGGGCTCCACAGAATGTTTCCTCCTGGCCGTCATGGCCTATGACCGCTATCTGGCCATATGCCACCCATTGCTACAGCTCCCTCATGAACAGAACTTTCTCTGTTCATCTGGCCCTCCTCTCTTGGCAGTTTGGATTCCTGGCTATCTCTGTGCTGGCAGCTCTAATATCCAGATTGTCCTTCTGTGGCCCTAAAGTTATCAATCATTTCCTTTGTGACATTGATGCCTTGATAGCGCTCTCCTGCACAGACACACGCTTCGTTGAGCTTGCAACGTTCATTGTCTCAATCATTGTTGTTGTGATCTCATGCGTGATAACCCTGGTCTCCTACATTCACATCATCTCCACCATCTTGAGAATCCCATCATCTCAAGGCCGGCAAAAGGCCTTTTCCACTTGCTCTGCCCACCTCACCGTTGTAACTATCTGGTACGGCTCCACCATTTTTCTGTATGTCAAGCCTTCTGCACAGAACTCATTGGATTTGAACAAAACAATCAATATCTTTAACACTGTTGTAACTCCGCTATTAAACCCTTTCATTTACACTCTAAGAAACAAAGAGGTGAAGGAAGCAATGGGAAAGGCATTAAGAAGGATGTTAAGTGGTTTTGAAACACCATGGATTTAGTAGAATTGTAATCCAAAGGACCAAAAAATTAAATAAAATGTCTGAAGGTCATTGATATAATTGAATATGAGGCAAAAGGATTAAGTTATAGATTTTCAAAGGACAGCCCACTCCTTTTCTCTTTCAATTGAAGGTGGACACCTGCATCCTATCTTAAACCCAAATGAAACAATTCCTTATAGTGTACGTCACTGTGTATTTGTTTTACAGCTTTCCTGAATTACTATAACAACTGGCTATTCACTCACAGATGAGCTCAAGTGGGAGGAGGCAACTTGTTTTATGCTGAAGATTCTGAGATGCTAGGTTTCAGTGTCACTTAGCAGGATCTCTGTGTATGCTCCCATTGTTAATTACGCCCAAAGGATTTAGGTTCCCAACTCTCATTGGTTGTTAGATCTAGATCAAGCTGCCATTTTCAAAGCAGCCCATGGGAATTAATTGCCCAAAACTTACTGAATTTCAATAGAAGTTAGGTTTCTAACTTTCTTAACTGCTTTGAAGTCCATCTTTCACACTCGAGCACCCCTTCTTATGTTTACAATATAAACCTTGTTTTCCAGTAGTGGGAACTTAAATGATGTCATAGAACTTCAAGGAAGAAGGCCATACCAGTTAAAAACTGACCTGGTTTACAGCGGAAGTGAAGGGAGTTATAAAAATTAAAAATTAAAAATAATATATAACAAACAAAAGAAAGGGGAAGTTGATAGCATTGGGTATAAATCAGAAGTAAGGAATTGTATAAAATTAATATGGGAAGATAAGGGACACAATGAGAAATATTTGGCCAGTCGAGTTTAGGACAATACTAGTTGTTTGTTTGTTTGTTTGTTTGTTTGTTTGTTTGTTTGTTTGTTAATTATTAGGAACAAAAAGATATTGTCTCTTTCTAGATAGAAAAGCTATAATTATAATAAATAATGCAGAAAGTGCAAAAGTGTTCAATAAATATTTCTGTTCTCTGTTTGGGGAAAACACATGATATACTCTTTTCATATGGCCATGAAAAAACTCTTTCTCTTCCACTAGTATTTCAGGAGGATGTTAAACAGCAGCTACTAAAGTTAGACATTTTTAATCAGCACGTCCTGATAACTTGCATCCAAGAGTTTTAAAAGAGCTGGCTGAGGTACTTTTAGGACTCTTAATATTTATTTTCAGTAAGTCTCAGAGCACTGGGTGAGTGCTAGAAGATTAGAATAAAGCTAATGTTGTGCCAAATTTTAAGTGGGTAAACAGGATGTCCCGGGTGATTATAGGCCAATCAACATGACCAATCTCAGGCAAGATAATGAAGTGATTGAAATGAGTCTCAATTAATAAAGACTTAAAGGAGGGTAATGTAATCAAATGCTAATTTACATGGCTTTATGGCAAATAGATACAGTCAAGCTAACTTGATATTTGTGTGTGTGTATAAAGTGTTTGGTTAATAAAAGTAATATTGTCGATGTAATATACTTAGACTTTTCTAAAGAGTTTGACTTGGTACTGCAAGACATTTTGATTAAAAAACTAGAATAATATAAAATTAAGCTGGCACAGAAATTGATTGAAAATTGGCTGATAGGTAGGAATCAAAGTGTACCTGTAAATGGGGAATTGTCATCTAGTGGGAGTGTTTCTCGTGGGGTCCCCAGAGTGATCACTCCTTAGCCCTACACTATTTAACATTTTTATCAATGACCTAGAAGAAAACATAAAATCATCACAGATAAAGTTTCTAAAGTTGCGGGGAGGGGTAAAAGAAAAGAAGAATTGCCGAGAAAGCCTTTGATGGTCTGGAGTGGGAGTATCTCGGGCATATTTTGGTAAGATATGGTTTTGGAAATCAGTTTTCTAAGGGCATATTAGTCCTGTATATTCAACCTGATTTGGTTAATCGTCATCAGTCCCCACCTTTTAATTGGTTATGGGTACAAGACCAGATTGCCTCTTACCCCCATATTGTTTGCATTGGCAATAGAGCCATTTGCAATAAATGTGAGAAATAGCCCCTTGGTAACAGATATCAAAGCATCTTCTGGTATAGAACACAAAATAGCTCTGTATGCTGCCCATGTCTTATATTTGCAGGATGATCCAGAAGCCTTGTTAAAGATGACTTTGGAAATTGATCAGATATCAGTCTTCAAAATAAACTCTGAGAAATCTGAAAATTTAGGAATGAATATTCCTGAAAGGGTCAAAACCAACTGTTGTCAGCTACATACATTTAAATGGCTAAACATGCCTTTAAAGAATTTAAGAATAAATAACTGAGGAGAAACATAAAAATCAGTTTAAGGCAAATTACCCTCCACTATGGAATAAAATAATAAAAGATTTGCAGGAATTGAACAAATATGAATTTTTTTGGCTAGGCAGGGCAGCTTCAGTAATGAAGAATGTTCCCCCCCATAAGTTATTATTTTTGTTTCAGTACATCCCTGTTGGTATGCCTGACATGACATTAAAAAGATGGCAGGTTGCGCTATTAAAATTCATATGGAAACATAAAAGACAAAGGGGGAGTTCTAAAGTTCTGTATAAACCTACAAAGAGGGTGGATTACCTTTTCTAAGACATGATCATCTGGGCTAAGAATAGACCAGCCAAATACTGGGCAAAAATCAAACAAGGCTGGAGCACAAATATAGCTATTTATAGTAATTGTTGGGTTAAAAAGAAATTTAGGTCATCAACATTTTTTAAAAATCACCCATTCATGTAGACTACCTTAGCAGCTTTGGAAAAATTCCAAATTTGTTTTAAATTTCTGTTGCCGAGGCCAAGGCCCTCCCTTACCGGCTTTCATTCATAATCAGGAATTTATCCCTCGAATATATCAAAGTGAGTATTCATAGAATCATAGAACTAGAGGTTATCTAGTCCAGTCATTGTGTGTAAGAGTTGAGATTACTCAATTCAGACAGCTGTTCCTGAATCCTGATTTGAAATCAAACCAAAAGTTATGTAAGAATGTAAATAACATAAAGATCCTGTATTTTCAATATTTACAAGTCAAACATTTTACTGTGCAATCCGTGTCTATTTAGCCTTTTAACCACATTTGAGGAGCTGAATCAGGAGCAAGCTGGAACAAAATGTTTAATCTGTAAGATACATGCAATTTTGTTGGAAAAGGATGTTAATAAGAAAACAACCCAGATAAAATGATGGGAGAGGGATTTGGACCTGGATTGAGCGGAAATTGACCTGGATAAGTGGGTCTGTACACAGGAAAGAAGATATACATCTTCAATTTGTGTAGCTCATAAAGAAAATGCTTATGAATTAATGTGTGTATGGCATTTGACTCCAGTCATGATCCATCACATTTTTGCTACTAGGAAGTCACACTGTTGGACAGGTTGCAGGGAAAGGGGAACATACTTGCACATGTCGTGATTGTGTATAGGAATTAGCTGATTTTGGGAGGAAGTAATTAAAGAGATTCACTTTATGACAAAATGCCAGCTTCCCAGAGATCCCCTGGACTTCTTACTTAATGCTCCAGTAAAGGCTTTACATTTTAAATAGAACAACACGTTAATTTATTTTATTTAATTGATAGCAGTAATACTCTATATTGCACAATATTGGAAAAAATATGATGTCTCCTCCTATGGAACTGAGATATTGTCAAAAATGGATTGTGCTTGTAATTGAAAAGCTTTCACACCAAGTACATACACAAGAGAAGCACCAAAGAGAGGCTAGTCAGGGTTAGACTAGATGACCCTTGTGGTCCCTTGTAACTCTATGGCTCTATGATTCTGTGAGAAGAAGGGCTCCCCAGCCAGCAAGCCAGAATCTTGAGCCCGATTCTTTGAATATTAACCTGACCCTGAATAAGTAATGTATAATGTAATAAGTTAAGATTTTATTGCAACTTTGCCTTAATAAAAAGCTTCAAAAAAGAAAAATATATTAGTAGTATTCACAGAAGGAAATGTTCAGAGATGCATAGGATAGTTTCTGGTCTCTTGAAAAAGACATGTAGACATGTCGCAGCGGTTCATTAGAGCCAATCCAATGGTAATTGTGAATGGAGTTCTTGCTTTCCTCCATTGAGTTATTTGTGAATATATGTTGATTTCTTTGAATGTTTTGCCAAATAAATTGGATGGTCAATTTCTTTTGCCTATGGGTTGTTCTTTCATGAGCTGGTCATTTTGACTCTTTTTTTAAATTCACACTTGATTGCTAACATCCATTGCTAATTTTGCTTTAGAGACATCAAATTTCTGAAAGCATTCCTTATACCTGCAGACTTTTTCAGGGCTTCTTGACCTCCTCTCCACCGAACCTCCAGAACACCTGAGATGCTAACTGCTCTCTGATTTCAGTCACTTGAGTCACCTTATGGGATATTGCTCTTCTTTAGGAACGTGAACACTTTGCTTCCAACCTTTCGCAGGGCACCTTTGACCTCCTTGTTCCTCAGGCTGTAGATGATGGGGTTGAACATGGGAGAGATGACTGTATAGAGCAGGGAGAAGGCCTTGTTTAAAGCTGGTGACTGGTTACCTACAGGGGCTCCATAAACAATAATGATGGTGCCATAGAAAATAGAAACAACCAGGAGGTGTGAGGAGCAGGTGGAGAAGGCTTTTTTCTTCCCAGTTGTGGAAGGGATCCTTCGGATGGTCAAGATGATCCTATAGTAGGAAGTCAAGGTTAGTAGAAATGGGACCAGGGTCACACATGCAGACACTGTGAAAGACAGAAATTCAACCAAATGGGTGTCAGTGCAGGAAAGTTTTAACAGAGGCATGAAATCACAAAAGAAATGGCCAACCTCCTTGGAAGCACAGAAAGGCAATGTAAAAGTCAAGACCATCATTGCTATAGGAGTCAAGAAGCCAGTTATCCAACAACCAGCTGCTAGCTGAAGGCAAACCTTAAAGTTCATAACAGATGCATAAGACAACGGATGGCATATCGCTAAATACCGATCATAGGACATGACTGATAAAAGGAGGCACTCAGTGACTGCCAAAGATCCAAAAATGTACAACTGGGCTACACAACCCATGAATAAAATCACTTCCCTCACTGTAAGGAAATTTCTTAGCATCTTGGGGACAATGGTGGTGGTGTAGCAGATCTCCAGGAAAGATAAGTTACCCAGGAAGAAGTACATGGGGGTATGTAGATTGTGATCAGCTGCTATCACCAGAACAATTACGATGTTGCCGGACATGGTTATGGTGTAAATGAATAAAAATGTCACGAAGAGTAAGGGCTGCATTTCATGGAAGTCTCCAAACCCCAGAAGAATGAATTCTGTGATGGCTGTTTGATTCTCTTTTTCAGTTACACCCATAGGCTCCATCTAAAGAAAAGGAAATGGACACAAAGGAAAATTAAGTGATTCATAGATTTCAAGGTCAGAAGAGACCATTGTGATTATCTAGTCTGACTTCTTGTTTAACACAGGCCAGAGACCACCAATGAAATAATTCATTTTGAACTAGAACGTATCTCACATAAATGTTATTATTCAATGGAACCTAGTCAACTACAATCCCCTTAAAGGAAGTACAGGTGACAAGAATATGCTTCATCTGAACCAAACCCCCAGCTCCAACCCTAGAAATAACAAGAATTAAAGAGAAAGAAACTCAACACACCCCATACGCGCATCCAATAGCATCAGAAAATATGGGGGAAGTTTAGTAGGATTGTTTGTCTACTTCAATAGGGCTTAAGAAGAGACCCAAAAGATAGATCTATCTAGCTAGCTAGCTAGCTATCATACCTACAGTAAGTACGATGAAGTAGAAACTGAATAACAAATACAGACAATAGTATTAAATGTTATATAGACTATTATGGTAGTTATCCCCACGCAAAAATGCAGAAATTAATACAAAAGAGGTGTAAAATGCTACCAAATCTGAATTCTCCACCCATTTACACCCATGGTGGCCCTTTACACTTCTGATGCATTCGCTTTGAACAGGTGTAAATGACAACACAGAATACAAAATTGGAAAGAATCAAGCCCAAAAGTTTTACTGTAATTTTGTATTGTGGTTCAGTTGCCTCTTGTTCACAAATGCCAGAAAAGTCTGATTATATTTATCCTGATTAACAACTGAAGCCACTTTTACCTTTGATTTGGCTGTGGCCTTTATATGTAATTGTATCCCTTGCTTTCACCTCTCCAGCAATCAGAATCTTGTTTCTCTGGTTCCCTCTTCTCACAGCATGTTGTCCTCTAAAGTAAATAAGAGTTACATGAAAATATACATCATCCCCATGTTTGACCTTCACACAGTGAATTATGTATTAGCAGTCCCAACTCAGAAATATATAAAGACATATTGTCTCATTTGATAACCCAAAAGGGACTAATTACACTATTTATAGAGTGTGATCAGCAGTGTTATTTAAACCAGACTGCTAGGTCCTGTGAGGATATTCTCCTCCCAGACACCATATCTCAGGGCTTGGTCCAAAGCCCTTTGAACTCAATGGAATGGTTCCCACTGGATCAGACACTAAGCTGTGGCAAGTTAAAAGGTGAAAATTATTCCCCTTTTGGCTTGATCTGGCTACCTTCCTCACTGAAGGCCAAATTCACCTCTGCGCAGACGGCTAGCACCCTAACAATGGGCTATGTGAAGGGAATTAAGGTGATTACATTCCCCCAACCCACTGTATTACAACATGGATTGGGATGCTTAGATGTCAACAAAGATGCTCTCCATGTCTTTCGTTCCTTCAGAGACATTGGAAAGTCCTTAAAAATAGTAAAGTGCCTGCATCAATTGTGCATCTATCTATCTATCTATCTATCTATCTATCTATCTATCTATCTATCGATCGATCGATCGATCGATCGATCGATCGATCGATCTAAATTCCTCCCCATCATCCACACTCCAGAGCAATGAGGAACATTGAGGAGGGAAGTAGAGGTGGTTTTGCAACAAACTGGACCTAATTGACCTCTCATTCACACTGTTTCTCCATTGAAATAACTCCACTAAAGTCAATGTAGGGTCTGATTTCCTAAGAGGTCTGAGGGGTTTATGCACCCAACTCCCACTGTCTTTCAATTAGATTTAGGTACAATTTAAAAACCCCTAAGTGACTTAGCACCAGATTTTTGATGGTATTTACCTGCTTCAAGATCCTGCTGGGTGCATAACAAATGAGAGGAGGAGCCCACCTTATAACAGTGCATAACTGCCCTGCTGAGGTCCTATGAAAAATCTCACTGTCACAGATTGACAAGGTCTGGTCTATGTCCCAACCTTTAACCAGTCTCCTGGGAGTGCCCCTTTAGGGTACTGGACCCTAAGGACATACACTGGCTCACTGGGAAAAGCCTCTGGCCTCCACCGCTCTGAAACTGGGCCTGCAGGCATCAGCAATACCCATCTCTCTCTGTGGCTCCCTGAGTGAGTGCAGCCAAGCCAGATTTGCTCTGCCCCTTCAGAGCACAATGCTCTCAGTATCTGCGGTGTCAACAGGCAGCCCTTTCAGAATAAGGTGACCATTCATGTGGCCTACAGCATCTGAAAGTCCTTAGGTTAGCATTATGAAGCAAAGGCTAAGAGAGAGTTCATACTGGCCAGAGCCAGGGCTCCTCTGAGCCATACTGCTGGAGGGTGTATTTTGGCTCGGTCTCTCCCCATCCCCTTTGTCTCTCAGTCCCCACTGAGCGGCTGTGTTTCGGTGAGCCCAGTTCTTAACTCAGATACCTGACACCTTCTCCCTTTACTCCCCAGCTCTGGGTTTTTGCTCTGCTTCCCTGTGAGGGGGAGAGTACCCAACTTTCAGCCATTAAGGCTTCCCATTGTCTTTCCAGATTCTCCATTGATATGTGTCGATTCTAGCCCAGACAGTCCTAGTGGCTCTATGTCTCCAATATGTAGCCTGCTCTCCCATGTGCCAGGGAGAACATCAGTTCTTTCCCCTAAGAGCTAGTAATGCCAAGGGGACTGGTACAGAAGCCATACAGGAATTCCTCACATTTGCTGCACCCACTAGGGGATAGATTCCCAAAGGAACTTAGGAACCACACTGCTGAGCATTATGATGTCTAATCTTTGGGCACCTAGACAATCAAAAAAGCCTGAGTTAGGTGTTCAGGCTGCCTGTGTAATGCACGGAGAGAGATGGGCACCTAATAATGGGATCCACAAAACCCAGCAACCTGGGTGGCTCCCCCACTAAGCCAGATGCTGACAAGAGGAGGGTGTCCTAGGCCCCACCCCTCTCCGGGAAGTTGGCACCTATTTCTGCTCGGCACCCACAACCATAAACACTCTCCTAGAGTCAGTGCCTAAGTTGACTCTAGGGGAGGTGATTTTCTTTGAGAAACCCTGGAGGAGGAGCAGGCGCTGCTGGTGGTCACCTGATAACTCTATCCACCTACTGAGTTCCCAGGGGGTGGGAGGGCACAAGATGAAGGCCCCTCCCCTAGCCTAAGGGGTGGAGCTACTGAACTCAGGGCTCAACTGAATTCAGGAGATAACTAATGAAAAACAAGGATGTAGTGAAGGTCACAGGGCCAAAAGCAGGGAACCAGAGGGGGTAACTGACAACTTTATCCAGTGGTTAGACCTTTACCTGGGATGTGGGAGATATGGATTCTATTCCCTCCTCTGCCTAATAGAGATAAATAATTGGATCTCCTACCTCTGAGAAGCATGCCCTAACCACTGGGCTATGGGATATGCTGGAGTGGGTGGTTCTCAGTAACTCTTGTCCAAGCTGTTCCACTTTGGATAAAATCCGTGACTAGTCATTGGGCCAAAGAGAGTGAGTGAGAGTGAGAGTGACTTTATAGCATGGAGGAGCTCATGTTTACCGCATGGTGGGAAACCCAGGCTCCAGTCCCACTTCTTCAATGAGTACATAACCCAGAGTAAAACAACTTCTATAGGAGGAATTGAGAGAAAGCCACATCAGGCTACCCCATAGGCCAATGGTTAGAGCGCTCGTTTGAGCGGTAAAAGTTCCTTGTCCAAATCCTTTATCCCCATCAGGCAGAGGGGGGACTGAATGCCGGGTGAGTGTTTTCACCACTAAGCTAAAAGTTATAAGGTGGCTCCTCCTCCAGCTGGATTGTGAATGGGCACAGATTCAGTAGGCCTGCTCTTGGTACACCTGTCAGACTGGGCCCCACAGGTGAGATCGGTGGTCCCCCACCTATCTCCCCTGGTTTGTGGATCACTCTGGAGCTAAGCCATCTAGACACCTAGAGCGAGACAGGAGTCTGCATGCCTAAAGTCAGAAATGTAGGCACCTAGGGAACTTTTACAGTGAAAATTTAGGCGCTGAATAAGTTTACATGCCTATGAGGTGAGGAGGCAGCCGAGAGGAGTGAATGCCAGTGGAGCCTAAATCTAGTATTTAGGAGCTAAAGTACAGTTAGGAGCCTAAATCCCTTTGTGAATCCAGCCATAGATGCCTATTTGCATCTTTAGGCACCTCAATTCATTTGAAAATCTGGCTCATAGTGTGATGCAATTGCTCTGGGACCAGTTCAGGTTATGGGGTTTGCCCTGAAGGTTGGTCTGTGACTGGGATGGTGGTAAGAAACATGCAACATTTTCCTTTTTATTATACACAAAGAGCAAGCCATGCACCTTCAGTTCAAAATGGCTTTCAGTTTCAATTAAAGGGGAAAAAAGTGAAAGCAAATAAAAGCAATGTCTTCACAGGAGAGAGAGAGAGACAGAGCACAGTGTGTATGATTGCTCAGTAAAAAGCTACAGCAACTCCAGGAAAGATTTTTCAAAAGCACAAATGGCAGTTAAGCACCTGACTCCCAGGAAAAATCAAATGCTCCTAGGTGACTAGCTGCCATTTGTGTCTTTGAAAATCTCCACCTCTGAAAACAAAATGACATTTAAATGAACAAGTAGAATAGAGTAGAACAGAATGAAATAGATCATTTTTTTCGCACAATCTTTTTATAACAAAAAAGCCCATTTTATTCTGAAACTTACCTTTTAGCAGAAAAATTGACTGCCTCTTCCAAATTTTCCTTTTTTTCCCCATCCTAAGATAATCATCATTACTCTTACATATTTTTGGGTAAATTAAAATATTAGATAATTAATCTCAATTTGATTCTGAAACAAAAATGTTAAAAAATATTGATTTAAAATTAATGCTGGTCTGAAAATGCTGATTTTGTTCTGCAGAAAATTTTAACTTTGCATCAAAAAACCAAAAAACTGAACATTGGCCTATTTTTCTCAGTCATAAACACAATTTTTTGGCAGAAAACTGAATATATAAAAAAAATTGTAGAAAAAGAAAAATAGTGTTGTTCAAAAACTTCCATAAAAGCCTTCTTGTGTTCTATTTTCCAACCAAAATTGGAATGTTTTTGATGAAAGCACACAGTTTGCAAAACATTTTCATTTAGTCCCAAACCTAATTTTTTGTTGGAAAAACAATTCAGTTTGGAGTCAGAGTTACGAGGTTGCTTGCACCTCTATCCTCTTTCTGGTCTCTCCATGTGCACCTCCTCAGGTGTTGGGTGTTGGATCCTCATGTGTCTTGGGGTGGAGTCTCAGACTCCTCCCACTTTTAGACCAGCGGATCTGGGTACAGGACCCGGTCTATGCCAACTGCTTATTACTGTGCAGATCTGACTGAACACCTGTGACCCTGCACTTCAGGAGCCGTGACCTGTGATATACAGTGACCAAAAGCCTTCTTAAAAGAAGCAGGTTTATTTAGCGAATACAACAAAGCATTGGAGAAAATAATTTCAAAACAACAAACAGCTGACACGTACATTTTGACTCATCTAATCCTATGCTTCACTACAATCTCAGGCCTGGTCTACACTACAGAGTTAGGTCGACATAAGGCAGCTTACATTGACCTAACTCTGTAAGCATCTACACTAAAATGTAGCTCCCACCGATGTAACTCGCCCACTACACTGACTTAATAACTCCACCTCCATAAGTGGCATAGTGTTTAGGTCCATGTAGTTAGATCAAGAAACTGCTTTGCTTATATCGAATGTTGCTGCCTTTCAGAAGCCATCCCATAATGCCTCACACTGACAGATAAATTGGTGCAACTTCTCCTGGTGAGGATGTGCACCATTGATACAAGGAGTGTAGTGTGGACATGGAAAAGCGATTTAATTACTGTGGTGGCTGTACATTGATGTAACTTAAGTTGACTTAATTTTGTAGTGTAGACTTGCCCACAGTTACATGAGCTTCCTTTAAAAGCAGCAAAGAGTCCTGTGGCAACTTATAGACTAACAGACGTATTGGAGCATGAGCTTTCGTGGGTGAATACCCACTTCGTTGGATGCACTTCGCCCATGCATCCGACGAAGTGGGTATTCACCCATGAAAGCTCATGCTCCAATTCGTCTGTTAGTCTATAAGGTGCCACAGGACTCTTTGCTGTTTTTACAGATCCAGACTAACACGGCTACCCCTCTGATACATGAGCTTCCTTTGTATCACAGGAACAGAACAGTCCCAGCTTACATTCTTTAGCAAGCCCAGGTGCTCTTGGGACCAAGCCTGGTCTCTGGTTTTCTCCCAGACAGTGTGTCCTCCTCTCAGAAAACTCCCTTTTCACAAAGACCCACCCTGCCTGTGTGAACCTGAGCACAGCTACCACATATCTCAATATCTTTTGATAGAGGGCCTAGGTGCAAAGTCTTCCTTTTGACTGAGAAGGGTTCCTCCCAGTTGGCCTACCAGGCCCTATAGGAGAATGCCCCTTGCTCCATTGTTTGGTGGCTAGGCCCATTTGGCCTAAATGGCTTTCAGGCACACATCCTGTGACTGGAAGAGTGTGCTGAAACTGTCTTCTCCTCCCAACATTCCAGATCTCCTTCTCAGGAATCCTGTCCACAAACCAGTATTTGGGGGTCCAGAGCAATGTTGGTTACGCAGCACCCCCACACCCATTACAGCATGATTATAAGAAGCCAAATAGAACAGAAGAGAATCCTTTAGTGGGGATAGAATTTTACTGGATTCTGCGGGATGGTTTAGGAACTGTGTCAAAAGACTCTCCTTCTCTATCATTTCTAGAGGTTATTAAAGTACATTATGTAGATCCCTGAAAAGGATTTCATGTACCCAGCCCAGAGCAAGAGGAGGAAGAAGGGTTAGGCCTGGATCCTCAAAGGCACTTCGGTGTTGCACCATTGACTGTTGCAATGCCTAACTTTTAGGCACCTAGCTACCCGGTGAATTCACAAACTGTGGCTAAGGTGCCCGGGCTACCTATACAATGCATGAGGAAAGAGAGACACCTAGCAACGATAGCCACAAAAATTAGCACACTGAGCAGCACGCTCCCTAAACTAGCCAATAGCAGATGCTGATATGTCATAAACCACACCCCTTTGGGGAGTTAGGCACCTAAGTCCAAGCTAGAGGGAGGCATCTATTTCTGCTTGGGATCCCCAGCTGGGAACCTTGTCCTGAGTCAGGTGACAAGGCTGTTTCTTGCAAGAAAGGCTTCAGCCCATATTTAACCCCAAGCAAAGTGACTGGGGGGAAATAGGAATGAGGAGTCCTGCCCCTTTATAGCCCCTAGCCTAGTGGTTAAGGAACAAACATAGGGATGTGAGAGACATCAGTTCAGTTCCCTCCCTTGCCTGATGTGGAGAAGGGATTTGAAGTTGGAACACTTCCACCTCTTAGGTGAGTGCTGTAACCACTGGACTATGAGATAGGCTGAGGTGGGTGTCTTAGTCCTTCCTGTTGAAATGGTTTCACTGTGCATAAATAAATATGTTTTGGGCCAAAGGGAGAATGAGAATGGCTCTGTGTCCATCCAGCGGTTAAGCACTCTCCATTGAGGTGGATTGCCTGTTCAAATCTCCACTCTTCATCAAGCAGAGAAAGGGATTGAACTGGGGGTTGCCCATATCCCACGTGAGTTCCCTAAGGGAAATTGCCTACGCCTCTTCTCCCCCCCCCAACAGACATGTTATGTGGAGTTAGGCGTGAGGTGGAGAACACCTACCAGATCAAGTGAGATGGGCAGTGCAACATCTAGTATTACCTGGTTTGAGGAGCCCACTGGGGCTTAGGTGTGAGAGAGGCAGCAGGGTGCATGCCCAATGGCACAAATTTAAGCTCCCTCAGGGACTTTAACAGCCAAACATAGGTGACAAGGGGTATTTTGGGCCTGCAGGGTTAGGCAGCAGCTTAGCAGGCTTTTGGAGGATCTCAGTGGCACCTAAATGTTAGACTTAGGTACCTAAGGTGGAAAGCTAGGTGTCACTTTCAGAGGCCTGGTCTACACTACGAGTTTAGGTCGAATTTAGCAGTGTTAAATTGAATTAAGCCTGGACACGTTCACACGACGATGCCCTTTTTTTTTACTTAAAGGGCCCTTTAAACCGATTTCTTTACTCCACCTCCAACAAGGGGATTAGCGCTGAAATCGGCCTTTGCAGGTCGGATTTGGGGTAGTGTGGATGGAATTCGATGTTATTGGCCTACGGGAGCTATCCCACAGTGCTTCATTGTGACCGCTCTGGACAGCACTCTCAACTCAGATGCACTGACCAGGTAGACAGGAAAAGCCCCGCGAACTTTTGAATTTCATTTCCTGTTTGCCCAGCGTGGAGAGCACAGGTGACCACGCAAAGCTCATCAGCACAGGTAACCATAATAGAGTCCCAGGATCGCAAAAGAGCTCCAGCATGGACAGAATGGGAGGTACGGGATCTGCTCGCCATATGGGGAGACGAACCAGTGCTAGCTGAACTCCGTAGCAGTAAACAAAATGGCAAAATATTAGAAAAAGTCTCAAAGGCCATGAAGGACAGAGGCCATAACAGGGACGCACAGCAGTGCTACGTGAAAATTAAGGAGCTAAGGCAAGCCTACCACAAAGCCAGAGAGGCAAATGGAAGGTCCGAGGCAGAGCCGCAAACATGCCGCTTCTACGCGGAGCTGCATGCCATGCTAGGGGGTGCAGCCACCACTACCCCAACCATGTGCTTTGACTCCATCAATGGAGAATCACGCAACAGGGAAGCGGGTTTGGGGTACGAGGAAGATGATGATGAAGACAATGAAGATAGCTCACAGCAAGGAAGCGGAGAAACCGGTTTCCCCAACAGCCAGGATATGTTTATCACCCTGGACCTGGAACCAGTAACCCCCGAACTCATCCAAGGCGCGCTCCCAGACCCTGAGGGCACACAAGGGACCTCTGGTGAGTGTACCTTTGTAAATATTACACATGGTCTAAAAGCAAGCGTGTTTAATGATTAATGATTAATTTGCCCTGGCAATCGCGGCCAGTACCGCTACTGGAAAAGTCTGTTAACGTGTATGGGGATGGAGCGGAAATCCTCCAGGGACATCTCCAGAAAACTCTCCTGGATGTACTCCCAAAGCCTTTGCAAAAGGTTTCTGGGGAGGGCTGCCTTATCCCGTCCACCATGGTAGGACACTTTACCACGCCAGGCCAGTAGCACGTAGTCTGGAATCATTGCATAACAAAGCATGGCAGCATATGGTCCCAGTGTCTCTTATCTCTCTTTGTTATCCTCAGGAGAGTGATATCATTCACGGTCACCTGGTTGAAATGGGGTGATTTTATTAAGGGGACATTCAGAGGTGCCCGTTCCTGCTCGGCTGAACATAAATGTTCCCCGCTGTTAGCCACGCGGTGGGGGGGAGGGGTGAAGTGATCATCCCAGAGAATTGGGTGTGTGGGGGAGGGGGTAGTTGGGTTTGTGCTGCATGTTAACCCGGAAACCGCAGACCCTCCTTTTACATTGCAAACCCATTTTAAATGGCCAACCCAACGGGTGCTTGGTATGGGAAATGAGAGTGCTGCTGTTTGAAACCATTCCCACATGTTATGAAGGTTAAAAAAGCCAAAAGACTGTGGCTTACCATGGCTGCCTGCAAGCCGAATTCTGTTGCCTGGCACTGCATGAGTGATCTTTCACACCAAACCGGTAGGCCCTCAATATAAGAGGAAAAATGCGACCTTGTAACAAAAGCACATGTGCTGTGTAATATGAACAGCAAAATTTAATGTGAAAGAGTGTACCTATTGTTCTATAAAATGTGTCTTTTCTAACCACCTCTCCCTTCTCCTCCACCAGCTGCAAATGTTTCTTCTTCACAGAGGCTAGTGAAGATTAGAAGGAGAAAACGGCGGATTTGGGATGATATGTTCTCGGAGCTCCAGATGTCCTCCCACACTGACAGAGCACAGCAGAATGCGTGGAGGCAGTCAATGTCAGAGTGCAAAAAAGCACAATATGAACGAGAGGAGAGGTGGTGGGCTGAATCGCGGGCTGAAGAGAGCAAGTGGTGGGCTGAAGAGGATAGGTGGCGTCAGCTTGCTGACAGACGGCAAGAGTCGATGCTCTGGCTGCTGGAGCATCAAACTGATATGCTCCAATGTATGGTTGAGCTGCAGGAAATGCAGCAGGAGCAGAGACCGCCGCTACAGCCCCTGTGACACCAACAGCCCTCCTCCCCAAGTTCCATAGCCTCCTCACCCAGACGCCCAAGAATGCGGTGGGGGGGGGCCTCCGGCCACCCAGCCACTCCACCCCAGATGATTGCCCAAGCGTCAGAAAGCTGGCCTTCAATAAGTGTTAAAGTTTTAAACTGCAGTGTGTCCTTTTCCTTCCCTCCTCCCCCACCCCTCCCGGGCTACCTTGGCAGTTATCCCCCTAGTTGTGTGATGAATTAATAAAGAATGCATGCATGTGAAGTAACAATGACTTTATTGCCTCTGCAAGAGGTGCTCGAAGTGGGGAGGGGAGGGTGGTTAGTTTACAGGGAAGTAGAGTGAACCGGGGGGGTGGGTAGAGGGTTCATCAAGGAGAAACAAACAGAAGTTTCACACCGTAGCCTGGCCAGTCACAAAACTGGTTTTCAAAGCTTCTCTGATGCGCACCATGCCCTGCTGTACTCTTCTAACCGCCCTGGTGTCTGGCTGCGCGTAATCAGCGGCCAGGCGATTTGCCTCAACCTCCCACCCCACTATAAATGTCTCCCCCCAATCTCACAGATATTGTGGAGTGCACAGCAAGCAGCAATAACAATTGGAATATTGGTTTCGCTGAGGTCTATCCGAGTCAGTAAACTTCACCAGCGCGCTTTTAAACGTCCAAATGCACATTCTACCACCATTCGGCACTTGCTCAGCCTATAGTTGAACAGGTCCTGACTACTGTCCAGGCTGCCTGTGTACGGCTTCATGAGCCATGGCATTAAGGGGTAGGCTGGGTCCCCAAGGATAACTATAGGCATTTCAACATCCCCAACGGTTATTTTCTGGTCCAGGAAGAAAGTCCCTTCCTCCAGCTTTTGAAACAGACCAGAGTTCCTGAAGACGCTAGCATCATGTACCTTTCCCGGCCATCCCACATTGATGTTAGTGAAACATCCCTTGTGATCCACCAGGGCTTGCAGCAGCATTGAAAAGTACCCCTTGCGGTTTATGTACTCAGTGGCTTGGTGCTCCAGTGAAAAGATAGGGATATGGGTTCCGTCTATCGCCCCACCACAGTTAGGGAATCCCATTGCAGCAAAGCCATCCACTATGACCTGCATGTTTCCCAGAGTCACTACCCTTGATATCAGCAGGTCTTTGATTGCGTTGGCTACTTGGATCACAGCAGCCCCCACAGTAGATTTGCCCACTCCAAATTGATTCCCGACTGAACGGTAGCTGTCTGGCGTTGCAAGCTTCCACAGGGCTATCACCACTCGCTTCTCAACTGTGAGGGCTGCTCTCATCCTGGTATTCTGGTGCTTCAGGGCAGGGGAAAGCAAGTCACAAAGTTCCATGAAAGTGCCCTTACGCATGCGAAAGTTTCGCAGCCACTGCGAATCGTCCCACACCTGCAACACTATGCAGTCTGTGCTTGTTTCCCGGGCCCAGAATCGGCGTTCCACGCCATGAACCTCCCCCAGTAAAACCATGATTTGCATATTGCTGGGGCCTGTACTTTGTGAGAGGTTTATGTCCATGTCAATTTCCTCATCACTCTCGTCGCCACGCTGCAATCCCTGCAATCGCCTCCTCGCCTGGTTTTACTTTGGCATGTTCTGGCTCTGCATATACTCCAGGACAATGCGCGTGGTGTTCATAGTGCTCATAATTGCCGCGGTGATCTGAGCGGGCTCCATGATCCCAGTGCTATGGCATCTGGGCTGAAAAAAGGCGTGAAACTATTGTCTGACGGAGGGAGGGAGGGGAGAGTGACGACATGGCTTACAGGGAATTAAAATCAAGAAAGGTGGCTTTGCATCAGGGAGAAACACAAACAACTGTCACACAGAATGCCCCCCCCCCAAAGATTGAACTCAAAACCCTGGGTTTAGCAGGCCGTTGATTTCATAGAGGGAGGGGGAAGCAAATGAATACAGAACAAATCTGGTCCATCTATCTTTTACATCTTAGGCTGGCAGCAGACGGTGCAGCATGACTGATAGCCATCAGCATCTTCTGGGTGCTTGGCAGAAGATGCTGTATTACGACTGCTAGCCATCATCGTCAAGACAGTTCAATAGGACTGCTGGCAGGACTGAGTCTCCAGGAGACAAAACATGTCTGCCCAGGTGCCTCTGACCGAACTCACTGAGGAATGCGACGACGATGGATACCAGTCGTACTACACCATCTACTGCCAAAAGGTAAGGAGCTGCTGCTGTATAGCAATGCAGCCCCACGTCTGCCAGCACCCAGATAGCCGATGACGGCTACCAGTCATACTGCACCGTCTAATGCCAAAAGGCAATTAGCTGCTGCTGTGTAGCAATGCAGTACCACGTCTGCCGGCACCCAGGTGACATATGGTGATGGTGAGCTGAGCTGAGCTGAGCGGGCTCCATGCTTGCCGTGGTATGTTGTCTGCACAGGTAACCCAGGAAAAAAGGAGCGAATCGATTGTCTGCTGTTGCTCTGACGGAGGGGGAGGTGCCTGAAGACATGTACCCAGAACCCCCAGCGACACTGTTTTTGTATCATCAGGCATTGGGATCTCAACCCAGAATTCCAATGGGTGGTGGAGACTGCGGGAACTGTGGGATAGCTACCCACAGTGCAACGCTCCGGAAGTCGACGCTAGCCTCGGTACTGTGGACGCGGTCCGCCGATTTAATGCACTTAGAGCATTTTATGTGGGGATACACACAATCGACTGTATAAAACCGATTTCTATAAAACCGTCTTCTATGAATTCGACCTAATTTCGTAGTGTAGACATACCCAGAGTTAACTGCACCTTTGACTCCACCTCACACCTGGTCTTCTTCACAGGCACCTACTTAAAGTTTCAGGCTCCCAGCTGCCCTTGCTGCAGTGGGGTCTCATGTTTGTCTCCCTCCAGACCCGAGGTTTAGGCTTGCAGTCCCTCTGCACCTCACTGGGCTTTCCCCAGCAGGACTGATCAGGGTCAAGCACCTGTGGTCAGCCTTTCCCCAGAGACTACAATAGTGTATCCCAAGTATCAGGGGGTAGCCATGTTAGTCTGTATCTACAAAAACAACAAGGAGTCTGGTGGCACCTTAAAGACTAGCAGATTTATTTGAGCATAAGCTTTCATGGGTAAAAACCTCACTTCTTCGGATGCATAGAGTGAAAGTTACAGATGCAGGCATTATATACTGACACATGGAGAGCAGGGAGTCACTTCGCAAGTGGAGAACCAGTGTTGACAGGGCCAATTCAATCAGGGTGGATGTAGTCCACTCCCAATAATAGATGAGGAGGTGTCAATTCCAGGAGAGGAAAAGCTGCTTCTGTAATGAGCCAGCCACTCCCAGTCCCTATTCAAGCCCAGATTAATGGTGTTAAATTTGCAAATGAATTTTAGTTCTGCTGTTTCTCTTTGAAGTCTGTTATGTATGTTACCATTCCTGATGTCCGATTTGTGTCCATTTATTCTTTTACGTAGCTCATCAAGGGCTCATTCACCTGCACATCCACTAATGTTATATATGCCATCATGTGCCAGCAATGCCCCTCTGCCATGTACATTGGCCAAACCGGACAGTCCCTCCGCAAAAGAATAAATGGTAACATACATAAGCCAGTAAGTGAACACTTCAATCTCCCTGGTCATTCTATTACAGATTTAAAAGTCACTATCATTGAACAAAAAAACTTCAGAAACAGACTTCAAAGAGAAACAGTAGAACTAAAATTCATTTGCAAATTTAACACCATTAATCTGGGTTTGAATAGGGACTGGGAGTGGCTGGCTCATTACAGAAGCAGCTTTTCCTCTCCTGGAATTGACACCGCCTCCTCTATTATTGGGAGTGGACTACATCCACCCTGATTGAATTGGCCCTGTCAACACTGGTTCTCCACTTGCGAAGTAACTCCCTGCTCTCCATGTGTCAGTATATAATGCCTGCATCTGTAACTTTCACTCTATGCATCTGAAGAAGTGAGGTTTTTACCCACGAAAGCTTATGCCCAAATAAATCTGTTAGTCTTTAAGGTGCCACCAGACTCCTTGTTGTTTTAATAGTGTATCCCAGTCACCAGTCAGCCTTCATGAAGCAAAATACATTTATTCTTGGGTAAAAGCATTACAGAAATAACATTAAAAAAACCCATAAAAGTTCATATGTCATGTGTAACAGTGACAGACCCCGGTCATCAGCAGGCAGGATTGAACCTGGGGCCTCTGGAGCTAAATGCATGAGCCTCTACTGCATGAGCTAAAAGCCATGTGGCCCTTAGCTAAGGCTGTAGCAGACTCATTAATCTCTCTCTAAGTGGTCTCGGTGCCACTACATGGGACAGAGCAACACACCCAGGTGGTGTGTGAGTTACATATGCTCAAAGCTTACCAGAGGTCACCCATCAAACTTATGGGTTCCTAGTAGGCCAAAGTTCATCCAATCCTTCTGAAAGTCTTGGGAGCCTCTTTGAAAGAGGGTCCTGTCTGATTTCTGAATCAAAAGAAAACCCTGAGTCAGTTTAAACTCAGCCTTTTTATACTAATTGGCCTTTCTTTGTGTTTTGGTCTCTAGAAAACCCAGTCTGAAACAGTATATGCAAGCGTCTGTCTGGGGTTGTTTACAACCTGAGATGACACCTTAATCTCTCTCTCTCTCTCTCTCTCTCTCTCTCTCTCTCTCTCTCTATTTTCAGTTCTTGGAGAAGCTGTGGCAACCCTTCCCCTGGAACTGGCTGCAATCGTCGAGTATTCATAAACTTAATTCAATACGGTCTCCAAAGAAATGGCATGGGGTTTAATATCTGTCACAGTACTGCCTTAGTCCTTTGGTGGATGAGTCTTAGTGAATTGAACTAGCTGAAAACGTTCCATTGAAAGGCTTTCGGGAGTGAAAATTACATATTTGTCAAAATGGACGTGTTCCTGAAAACTATCCATTTTCATTGAAAAAAAAAATTCAGGCTTTTCTTGTAAAGAAGAATTGGCGAGGACTATTTGATCAGTCAGGGAAAGGGATGACCTTGCTTATGAGTTTCCTCAATGCTTCTTTAACCTCCTTGTTCCTCAGACTATACACAATGGGATTGAACAGTGGAGTCACAATGACGTAGAGCAGGGAAAGGATTTTGTTGAGATGAATGGACTGAGTTCCTGTGGACACGATGTATGTAACGGTCAGCGTCCCATAGAAAGTGGTGACTACGATGAGGTGAGAGCTACAGGTGGAGAATGTTTTCTGCTTCCCACTCTTTGATGGGATTTTGAGGACAGCCAAGAGGATATGAATGTAGGATGTGATGGTCAAAAGGAAGGGGATCAGTGATACAATGCAACATGAGACAAAAATCGCTACCTCCACCATGTAGGTGTCAGAGCAGGACAGTTTCAGCAATGGCGTCAAGTCACAAAAGAAATGGTCGATTTCATTAGGGCCACAAAGAGTTAAAGATTTTGCCAGAAGCAATTGCAACACAGCAGCCAACAGAAATCCCCAAACCCATGTGCCAGCAGCCAGCTTAATGCAAAGATTCCAGTTCATTGTGTCTGCATAGTGCAGAGGCTGACAAATGGCCAGGTACCGATCATAAGACATGAACATCAGGAGAAAACACTCAACAGTCCCTAATGCACAGAAGACGTATAACTGTGTGATACAGCTGGTAAAGGAAATAGATTTGTCCTCTCTCAATAAGTCCACAAGCATCCTGGGGGCAATGTTAGAGGTGTACAAAATCTCCAGGAAGGAGAGGTTACCCAGGAAGAAGTACATAGGAGTGTGAAGACTGCGATCAGCTGATACTGTGATTATAATGAAGATATTCCCCACCATGGTTGCTAGGTACACCACAAAGAAGAGGGGAAAGAGGAAGATCTGCAGATCATGGAGATCGTCGAAGCCCTGGAGTATCAATGTGCCCACGATGGTTTCATTTTCAATTCCAGGGTCCTCCATTATTTATTTCTAGCTGCAAATAAATAAATAATAGTAATAATAGAAGTTATAAATGTAACCCAACTAAAGCTTTTTATTTATTGCCCTTTATTTGGATTTGTAAATAATAAAAGTGCAATCATGCAAAATCTGTGTGTGCCCTCCTTTAATTTACAAGTTATAATTAAATAATATACAAATTATTCAGGGGATGCTTGTGTGTTAGATATCTCTGACAACAAACGAGAGGGAGAGTTAGAGAGAAAGAGAGTGTGACTGATAGATACATATGGTAGCTCTGTGTAAGCTGAAAGCTTCTCTCTCTCACCAACAGAAGCTGGTCCAATAAAAGATATTACCTCACTCGCCTTGTCTCCTTCCAATACTACAGTATCGGGGGTAGCCGTGTTAGTCTGTATCCACAAAAACAGAGGGCATAAGCTTTCGTGGGTAAAAAACCTTGCATATGAAGAAGTGGGCTTTTTACCCATGAAAGCTTATGCCCAAATAAATTTGTTAGTCTTTAAGGTGCCACTGTTGTTTTTGTTGCTAGATGTAACATTCAAGATAGATAGATAGATAGATAGATAGATAGATAGATAGATAGATAGATAGATAGATAGAGTACCTTTATAACTGGCTGATCGGGAATCTCCATGCATTCAGATCTTCCATCTCAGATGGTTGGAGAAGACATTTCACTTCTTAATGTGTGTACATGTTCCTGCATCTTCTTCAATTAAGCTGATTGTTGGCTACATCAGTGTATCTTACTATCCTATGTGGCCCCCATTATTGGAGTAGTCAAACATCTCAAAATTATTCATGGATTTTATCCTCACAACCCCTCTGAAAGCTTGCCCTATGCAATGCCATTCTGGTTTGGTTTGGCTTCCTAGATCTATATAAGCTCTCCTCCTCAATTGGCTTCATTTGCTTTCTTCATTCATTCTGCAAGGAGCATTATTATCCATGTCTAAACACAGCTGGTTGTGCCATCTGATTTATATATTCCTCCAGGTATTTTTTTTCACATGGCACCTGGGATGCATTCTCCAGAGGCTGAAAAGAAAAGTTCTGCAACATTATAGTGAAAAGAAGAATTCTTCAAGGCCTAATTTGAGCTCCCTCACACCAATTCCACACCAGACTTCTTCCCAATTCACCCCATGGTTATGTGGAGCAGCTATCTACAGTTATGAGTGGGTTAATGAGATAACAGCTCATTGGCTATTTTGGAAGGTAGGTTCTTGACTGCAGGAAAGCTGTAGGTTGCAGATACCACTACACCTTGGAGACTATTGTGATAGAGTTATGCCTTGTCGCAAACTCTTGCAATTTTGTCACGAGTCTCATGCTATTTACATAAAGCCCCAGCTCCTGGAGGCACATGGTTAGGTGACAATCCCAGCTTTCACTAAAAACAAACAACAAAACATTTGTAGCCTTCCTGGTTGTAGAAAAAGCTTGAAAAAGTAACTCCTAATGACTTCTACACTAGAAGGCAAATAATACGCACCTAAAAATTGTTGTTATTTTTGAAAATCTCATGATTTGGGGGGCCTGTCTCATGATCCTGGAATTGTTAGGGTTGGTGATCCTGGTTATGTAATGTATAAATACTAATGAACTGAGTATTAAATACCCTAAGAAAAATAGCAAACTGACTTTATTGAAGCCTCTTTATGATAGTCCCCATCCTGGTAGTATCTAAGCCGCTCACCATCTTCACAAAGGGATAGAGCCGTTGTGATGCTCACAACACCTAACTTCTAGGCACCTAGAAAATCACAGGAACAACTCTGTGATCTACAAAGTCTGAGCTAGGTGTCTGGGTTGTCTATACAATGTATGGAGAGAGAAAGACACCTTACAGCGTGATCCACAAAAGCACGTACACTAGGCGGGAAGATGCCTAAGTTAAGTGATGGGAGCATCCTTAGCTGTGCTCTTAGTCTCATGGAGATAGCTGCCTGAGTCCAGGCTGCGTGGAGGTGCCTCTCTCTGCTTGAGATTCACAGCCAGGAGCCCCTCTCCTGGTAACAGGCAGCTTGAGCACCTCAGTTGTTTCTTGTGACACTGAGCTAGGTGCCTGCCTCACTACCCACAAAATGTCTGGAGCAGGAGGGATGGAGCCGTCGCTCACCTTATAACTTTTAGCCCAGTTGTTAGAACACTGATGTGGGATGTGGGGGACCCCCGTTCAATTTCCACCTCTCCCTGAGGGTCAGTCAGGATTTGAAGAGGTCTCTGCCAGCTTCCAGGAGAGTGTGCTAATGGCTGAGCTGTGAGGTACCCTGACACAGGACTCCCTTGGTCTCTCCTGTTTAGGGTGTCCAGATAGCAAGTGTAAAAAATCGGAAGAGGGGGTGGGGGGTAATAGGTGCCTATATAAGAAAAAGCCCCCAAAATCAGGACTGTCCCTATAAAATTGGGACATCTGCTCACCCTACTCCTGTTGAAACTATTCCATCATGGATACCCGACTGTTGAGGATTTTCGGGGACCCCCATATGCCTTACTCTGAATTATAACCTATTGCTAAAGCTAGCAACAGTAGGCCGTGGCAGGCCTGCTTAATATTAAAGGTATAAGCAAGATTTGTAATACGCTTGTGTGGCACAATGCAAAACCTGTATGGCTCAATCAAAAGGCCAACAGGAGAAAAAGGGGAACCAACGCCTACTGGTAGTTGGGTAACCTAACCTAAGATAGCAGTAGTTTAGCTATGGAAAATTAATAAGGCAAAAGAGTCTTGTACAGTAAAACCGCAAGAGGGGGGCCGGGCAGAAGCCTCTAGCAATAACAGGAAAAACCCTAAATGGTATCGGATCCAAAGCGCGGCCCCCAGAGAGGCTTTGATTGGTTTGCTAGCAAATATACCAAATAAGGCTGATAAGATTTGTAATGCTTGATTACGCGTTGTGGTTTTTATCTTTATAAGCTTAAAGCTGTGTGATTTATGCAAGGGCGGCTGACCCCCTTGCATGGGGATACGCCGACCTTCCCTTTATGCATAATTGTATTGTGTAACCTAATAAAGGTGCATCAGTGTGTCTGACCCAAAATCAACGGTGTGGTCAATTTTTCCACGACAATTTGGGGGCTCGTCCGGGATCCACAGATGACATCCCTGGATCGGAGGACCGCGGGCAGTTCTCTTCCAACCCCGGGGCCCATCTGAGAGGTAAGAGACCTTTTGAAATCTCTGCTGTTAGGGGCCTGGGAGAGGACTGGTCCGTAGGCTCTGACTGGGGTAAGTCACAAGCTGGATCCAACCTTGGGACAAGTCAGACACACTTGACGCCTTCATTAGGGTTTGTTTTAGACTGGGCGGGTCTCAGTCTCCGGGTTTGTGTCAGTTTCAGTCTCAGTCTCAGGTTTCAAGTTAGGCTGTGTTACAGTCTCAGGTTTCAAGTTAGGCTGTGTTACAGTCTCAGGTTTCAAGTTAGGCTGTGTTACAGTCTCAAGTTTCAAGTTAGGCTGTGTTACAGTCTCAAGTCGCCCCCTCGGACCACGCTCCTTTGGTCCGAAGTATCCTGATCGCCTATTAGAGCTGGGCGTTCGGGGTCCCGGAGCCGACCAGGTTGGGAGGGACAAGGGGCAGTTTCGCCCTGGCGGCTGTGCCAGGAAATGTGCCTGTGTGTGTGAGGCCGAGCGGCCTGTGTGTGTGTGTATAAGGCCAAGCGGCCGGAGTGTGTTGGTCGTGGAAAGACGCCCCAGACCCCCTGCGAAGCAAGTAATTGCTCGTGACCGGGGGTGTTCTGAAAGCAAGCTCCACGACCCGCTTAAAGAAAGATTGAAAAGCTTCCCCGACTGGCAGGCTTTGGTAAGTGGCTAACCAGTCAGGGTGCTTGTGTGTTCCCCATCCCGTTACCCTTTACCCCTCCACTTCCCCATGGCCCAGTGACCGCTCTTGGAGCACCGCCTTGTAAAAGGCCACGGGGTCCCTTTTTGTTCCCCCCGGAGCAATAAGCTCCCTTCCCTACCTCGGAGAGGAGGGAAGCCCCAGGAAACCGTACCGTCGGCTCAAAAGCTACTGCAGCACCGTTGGCTTAAAGGCTGGTGCCCAGGGCTGGAGAGGGACGTACGGGGACCACGGGTTGTTCAGTCAGCCCGCCCCCCTTGTCCGCTTTCCTGTAGGTTCACCAGAAGAAAAATGCCTGGGAACCTGCTCCCTTGTGTTCCTGCCATGAAACAAGGGCAGGCCTGGAGTTGGGCCATTAGTGTAGAACTGTGGTAACCCCCGAGTTAGCATCCTGGTGTAATTGGCTTGAGTGAAAGTAAGCTGTAAAAAGAATGGGGGCCAAAGGGTCAAAAATCCTGCCGGTCCCACCCAAAGGCACGCCTGCTGCTTATATGTACGTACATTATAAATCGTCGACGTGTAAATAGTTAGATAAGTGGAACTGGTACACTAGAGATAATCCGCAACTACAGTTTCCCCTGGAGGGTAGCTTTGATCTTGACAGGATGGTGCACCTTAGAGGAGCCCTTCTTGCCAACACGGTGCCCCAGGGTCAGTTTGATGCGTATTTTATGTGGTATGATAAGATGGGAAAGGATTTGCTGTGTAAACTGAATTGTACAATTTTTGCTCCCCAGACGGGGTGTTTCTGGAGGTGCCCGATCCTGCACAGAATACAGTTTTAGCTCTGCTGCAGGAAGAGCAGGCTCCGATGGGGGACACCCAGTCCAGCCCTTCCTTGTTGCAACAGGAATTGCTGGCAAAGGTCTCACCCACGTTATGGGCAAAACATGCCAACCAGGTTGGGCGCATTGGTTCTGCCCAACCGGTTAAAATCCGTGTAAACCCAGCGAAGCCCCTCCCCAGGATCCGCCAATATCCATTATCCAGACAGGCGGAGGAGGGTATTCGCCCGGTAATGCCCAGGGTTTATAATTGGTCCCCAATTTCTTAACTCATGACGTATTGTTTGTACCCTGTTTGTGGTTTAATAAAAATAAAAGAAGCTGGTAAGCTGTTGTTGGTGTGTTGGTCTCCGGACCACACCCCAGTGCGTACTGGTTTGTATGTCAATAAACTGGCCTCAGGCTATAAGTCTGTGAACTAAAGTGACTGCGTGGGGTCCCACCGGACCGGAGGACCGTGGACCGCTTCCACACCGATCCCAGGCGCCAGGTAAGAGACCCTTGTCTCTATTTGGGCTTCGGTGGGGAGCTGCCCATAGGCTCTGGGTTCAGGTAAGGGCGCGCTGTGATCCGAACCTTTTGAGGTAAGACTCATTTGCCTGACGCCTGTTCGTTTTGTGTGTGTCTGTTCTGTAACTTGTCTGTTTAAATTCTTGCATCATGCTGCGCTCTCTTAGGCTGTAAGCTAGGGGGGAGGGCGTAGGGGACTGTCTGTTTTGTGGTGTGTACACGAGGTCTTAGACCCAACGGTTTCTTTGAAACAGCCTCGGTGAAATTACTGGGACATCCGTCTGGCAGTTAAACACTTTTAGAGTGCCAGCCCAGAATAAAAACAAGTTTCGGATGACAGGAGATTATTCAGGCAGGAACAAAGGCTGAATAGGCTGAGTGATCTCTCTGGGACATAAAGGAAACCACCACTGACTCAAGAACTGAGTGGCCCGAGGACTAAAGGTAAACAACTGAAAGGGTTTCTAATCTTGATAAGAACAAGAAGTACGCCAAACTCCTATGCCTTGCCTTTTAGGCTTTCTATATTGTTGTTTGTTTAGCTTTGTGGCCATATCCCTCTGGGCAGTGGTGATCTCAGAGGGAGGTGAAAATCAGGCTGTAGGAGCACCCCGGGACAGTGGACCCCATAGTGAGTAGGGGACAGAGCCACTCCCTGGAACCCACTGCAGGCGGGGTAAGGGACCGAGGATAGCGGAGACCCCCGCCTAGAGTGACAGTGGTGGGATGAGGCCAGGGCACCCTGGAGCCTACTACGGGTGGGGTAAGGGACTGGGTAAACCGGAGACCCCCACTTAAGTAAGTAGTAGGAGGGCAGGACTTTAGGGAATCCCGGTGCAGCCGAAGGGGGCAAAGGACTCCCCACCAGCAATAGGCTGTGTGGACTAGTGAGACCTGCGACCCGGGGATTGACAGGACTCCCACTAGCAATAGGCTGGGGGCTGGAAAGGACTGTTATAGCAAAGATCCCAGTTTAAGTGTGGTGTGATTGTAGGTCGCAAGGTGACTCCGGGACTTGCTACGGGCGGGGTAAGGGACCGTAAAGTGAAGTAGCGGAGACCCCCGTTTGTGTGAATAGAGTAGTAGGTCCCCACCCTTTTCTACCCATTTAAGTGACCATTGTGTCCCTTCTCACTCGGAGAGAGAGAAGGCCCCGGGAAACCGTCCAAGTACTCCTAGGCAGTGGTGCAACCCATCCCGTTCTCTTGAAGACGGGCCGGTGCTCTCTACTGGGGGAGGAGAGTACGGTGACAGAAGCTTTCCAAATTTTTCGTGTGATTGACCTACGACCGAAAATCCTCCACAAAACCCTTCCCCGAATCTTATCTTCCTCTGGAGCAAGAACTCGCGTGTGGGTTGGATCACTGTGGAGTGAGCTCCCTCCCCTTGCTGTGTGTGAAGGGGAGCCCCTGGAAATCGTTTGCCAAAACCTGGGGCAATCGGGCATCCTACCCCGTTCCCCTAGAGGGCGGATTGATAACTCGTTGCCGGACAGGGTGCATGCGAGGACCTCCCTTATAAATCCTCCCCAGTGGTGTGAATGTTGAAAGGGGTGAGGCTACACCCAGGTTTAAAAAGGAGCAAGAGGGAAGGATTGCTCTCCCCCGGAAGAGAGAGCAGAGCTTATTGCAGTGTTCTAATTTGTGTAATATAAATTTTAGTGTTGTTTAATTATTCTTCAAGCATAATAGCAAGTGTTTTAGTGTTGTTGTGTTGTTTAACCACTCTTTAAGTATAATAATAATTGTTTTGTTAAATAATTGGTCCTCTTCTACAAGGAGGGTTGGTAAAAACAGCCCACCCTCCCTGCTGAATTGATAGTAAAACAATGCCTGTGCCCATAAGAAAAAAGGATTGGGCCCAAGCGGGCAGACAACCGCAGTTTGAGGAAGTCAGGAGAGGGGGGTTAGGGGGTTAACTCTGTAGTTGCTGGTGAAAATTAAGTAATTGCAGAGTTGGCTTCTTGCCTTTTTCCTTTCATAATAATAATTGCTTAAATAGTGGTGTAATGTAAAGTCCATATAATTTTATAGAAACATAATAAATCAATATAATGTAACTGAAATAGTTTTAGAAAAAATATGGTAATAAGTAAATATAACGTGATTGGGATATGTTTTATGTAAAAGGTCTCTTGTAAGGTATCATTACAGAGCTTATAATCTACTAAGTATAGTCATCTGATTTGTACCACTCTTGTATCTAAAACTGGAAATATAAAATGTATCTCTCTATCAGTGTTATAGAGGGCAAACAATTTATAAGTTTGCCCTGCATGGGCTTGTGCAGGGTAAAACGGATTTATTTGGGTTTAGACCCCATTGGGATTTGGGCATCTGAGTGCTAGAGACAAGCACACTATTGTAAGCTGTTTTCAGGTAGACTTGCAGCTTTGGGACAAGTGATTCAGCGGGGTCTGTGTTAAAACAAACTGGAGTGTCTGGCTCAGCAAGACAGGGTGCTGGAGTCCTGAGCTGGCAGGGAAAGCAGGAGCAGAAGTAGTCTTGGTACATTGGGTGGCAGCTCCCAAGTGGGTTTCTGTAATCCAACCCGTCACAAATGGCATAAGCGGTAAAACTATGAATAAATGTTAAAAAGGAAATTCTTGGTTTCTTTGCAGCCATTCCTTTGGGAGTGTCTGTAAGTAATCCAGGCAGAAGGTTATTAAGGTAAAATCATTTGACTATAAGAAAAGGTTAGTTAAATTTGTTAAGAAACACTCCTGGTGTGTATAATTATTGTTTATAAGTTTAAGATAAGTTAATGTTGTTTTGGGGTTATGGAACCAAGGGAAATATTTTTGCCAAACAAAATAAACTAGTGTTGTTTAGTTTTGGTATTTAGCATTTAATCCTTAAAGTAATTTAGTGCTTTGCAAAGTTTAAATTGTTTTAAAATGGAAAATTTTAAATCTGTTTTGGATATTTAAATTAATTTGTTCAAATGTTTAAAAGTTATAATTATAAGTGTGTGTTAGTTTTGGTGGTGTATTTTTTTGTGAAGGGGGGCAGATGCAGGATCTTGGATGAAGGTTTTACAACAGTTTTGCATTGGTAGAATATGTCATGCGGGGGCTGTTGTGGAGCTTTTGCTTAAGAATTTTGTATCACAATCTGGCATATCTAAACTAATTATAAAAGAGCTATGTGCAGCTTCACAGATCCAGTATGTGTGCAGCTTCACAGATCCAATATGGCCAAATACCCTTTGAAGGCCACTCCCAATCAAGGGACCAAATTCAGCCCTCATGAAAATTTTTACCAGGGCACCCAATGCAACTACCAACAGTGCCCTGCTGGCTTAGCTCAAATAAACAGTCATTTAATAAATTACACAATAGTCAGGCACTAACGAAATGTGAGGTTTTTTTATATACAGCAGTCCTGCCACTCACGGAAACCAGAGACTGGGTCTGCATAGGGGTCCATCAGCAAAGAACTGCCCTGGCCCCATGCTAAGGAACTCTTGTCCGCTGACAAATCCATTAAGCCTTCGGACCTTGCTAAGAAAAACAACTTCTCCGCCTGAGGCCATAATAAAGCCTCCAACCAAGCAAGGTGATTGTGCTGGTAACCCCTCCCTTGCAGCCTCATTGCCGGACAGCTAAGTGAACTGAGACTACGAAATCTTGAAGAATAGCTTGCGGAAGCTAGCCAAAACTACCTAAAGATGAAACTTTTAATATTTTTCAGCCTCTCCTCCTTAACGAACTTGGGGTGGGGAGGGAAAAAGTAATTTTTGTATTGTTTTTGTGTTTTTCTAAATCTTGGCCAATCAGTAGCCTTCGGTTTGGCCTGTGTCGTATTGCAGTGTATTCTGGCTCTATATGGTTGCCCATTGTTGTAGTCCCCGCTCCCCAGCTACTCCCCCTTGTATCTTCTCCAATTCCCATACAAATCTGTCTGGCCATAGCCTCAGGAAAAATTCAAGCCTCGGAACAACGAAAGTGGTATAGCACATCCTACCGATGGAATTGTTGTTTACAGTGGTAAATTGTGCTAAATGCTATTATAAGAACCACCACTTTCTCATTTCCCCCTCTGCTTTCCAAATAACTACCTAGTACCCTGATTGTTTTCAAAGAGCGGCCATTCAACTGGCCCAGCTTGTGCAGTGGGAAAGTTTTTATCAAGGAAGGAGAGGTTTGGTGGAAGGAGCTTTGCATGGCCTAACTAAAGTAGCCGCTATTTGGACAATAAATAAAACATCTGTTGTATGTACCTTCCAAGCTTCGGAACCGGTAAATGGCACCTGGGCTCCAGTGCACTTACTTGTGCCAAAACCCTGGGCGAATTGTCTATGGGACTGGGTTATCCACCGGCAGGTATGGGAAGTTAAACCACCCCATGAACCTAGCCATTTCATCACCACTCCCTATGATTTCGCTGCTCATCATATCTGGGTGGGTATCGGAACCTTGTGGTCATTATGGCCCTTGGAACCCCCACAGCTATTTTGCCTCCGCAAATTGCATCCTGGGAAAATAATCAATGTATTGGATATGGCCTGTTGGGAAGAAGAAGCAATTAAAAAGGACCCAAAGGAAAATTATTGTTTAGCAAAAAGAATGGGTGTGCCCTGCCATCTCAGCCCCAAATCCCCATTCCATACAGTCTTAACTTAACCACTGCACAAGGCAGCCGTTTATTACCTGGCCTGGTATGCCCCAAATCTATGTGTCCCTCAACCCAGCCATCCCTCTTACTAAAGAATTGGCTCAGCTTGTACCCAGCCTTTCCACTTCTATAGTTGTAAAAATTTTGCTTGGTATTATTTTAGCTGCTTATTGTAAATTGTTAATTGCCTTATTGTGCTGCTTATGTAAAGTTTGTCTCATATCCCAGCCTCAGCCACAACCACCCCTCAGGACCCTGTTCTTTTCCACTGATGTTAATAATCTTTCAGACCCAACTGTTAACCACCTTAGTATAAACTTGTGTGCTAAGTATTGCCCAATGACCTCCATTCTAAATAAGAATAGTAATGCCTACCTGAAGACCCTGAAACATCTTCCCTAGAAATCTGCCATACTGAGGACTTTCGTGGGTAATGGGGTAGGCCTAAAAGCCTGAACCAAAAATCAGTTTGTGAGGCTATGCAAAAGTACCAACAGAGGAGGGAATGACCCCCCAGCAGTACTGGTAAAATATGTTCATGGCTAATAAAATATAATAACCGCTTGTGTGAAGCAATAGGTAACTTTAGCTAAATGCAAACTGACTCATGCAATTTCTCCTTTGCATAATCTATGACCTATTTCGAAATTCCAGCTATCTGCAAACTAGCCCCCCCTTAAGCCTTTGCTGAAATCACCCGGAAAATGACATAGTCCAAGTCTTAAGAAATGTACCAAAACTAGGGCCGAGTACCACCCCTGCGGAAACCACCAAGCGCCCTTCTACCCAAACAAACACCCACTCCTCGGAAATTAGGTCAGAGGGTAGGGAGGGGGGTGAGAGGACTGACCCCAACCCCAACACCCTAGCTCGTGATATACATGGGTTTCTGTTCTGGGGGCTCATCGGTGGTGGGCTGTTGTTGGGCACCTGTGTATGCTATTGTTGCTGCACACGTTGCCATCCCCGACCTGCAGTATTGTCCTTCCTTCTACCACGCCCTCACCCCTTGCCCCTCGCCCCTTTGCGGACTTCTGTGTTGGAACCAGAAGATCCAGTATATGACTCACTGGAAATACCCTACTGTGACAAATATAAAACGCCCCTGGGAAAAAAAAAAAAAAACCTGAGGTCCAAGCTTTAATAAACATTCATATTAAGGGAGTTGATGCTGTTGAATTAGCATCAAGAGGAGGGAGTTGTTGAGGATTTTCGGGGACCCCCATATGCCTTACTCTGAATTATAACCTATTGCTAAAGCTAGCAACAGTAGGCCGTGGCAGGCCTGCTTAATATTAAAGGTATAAGCAAGATTTGTAATACGCTTGTGTGGCACAATGCAAAACCTGTATGGCTCAATCAAAAGGCCAACAGGAGAAAAAGGGGAACCAACGCCTACTGGTAGTTGGGTAACCTAACCTAAGATAGCAGTAGTTTAGCTATGGAAAATTAATAAGGCAAAAGAGTCTTGTACAGTAAAACCGCAAGAGGGGGGCCGGGCAGAAGCCTCTAGCAATAACAGGAAAAACCCTAAATGGTATCGGATCCAAAGCGCGGCCCCCAGAGAGGCTTTGATTGGTTTGCTAGCAAATATACCAAATAAGGCTGATAAGATTTGTAATGCTTGATTACGCGTTGTGGTTTTTATCTTTATAAGCTTAAAGCTGTGTGATTTATGCAAGGGCGGCTGACCCCCTTGCATGGGGATACGCCGACCTTCCCTTTATGCATAATTGTATTGTGTAACCTAATAAAGGTGCATCAGTGTGTCTGACCCAAAATCAACGGTGTGGTCAATTTTTCCACGACACCGACTAAATGGGTCTACCACCTCCCAGGGGGTACCCTATGCACCAAGCTGCAGAGACATTCTCATCTCTCTCTCTCTCTCTCTCTCTCTCTCTCACCCAATATCCATAGCCCCGTGGTTATGGCACAAATCTCAAACACAGGAAACATTCATGCAAATCCTTTCCCCCCTCAGCATGAGAATCATAGACTCATAGAAGATTAGAGTTGGAAGAGACCTCAGGACCTCTAGTCCAACCCCCTGTTCAAAGCAGGACCAACCCCAACTAAATCATCCCAGCCAAGGCTTTGTCAAGCCGGATCTTAAAAACCTCTAAGGATGGAGATTCCACCACCTTCCTAGGTAACTCATTCCAGTGCTTCACCACCCTCCTAGTGTTTCCTAATATCCAACCTAGACCTCCCCCACTGCAACTTGAGACCATTGTTCCTTGTTCTGTCATCTGCCACCACTGAGAACAGCCTAGCTCCATCCTTTTTGAAACCCCCCTTCAGGTAGTTGAAGGCTGCTATCAAATCCTCCCTCACTGCAGAACTGCTGCTTAGCCAGTCAGTCCCCAGCCTGTAGCAGTGCATGGGGATTCTTCCTTCCTAAGTGCAGGACTCTGCACTTGTGCTTCTTGAACCTCATCAAATTTATTTTAGCCCAATCCTCCAATTTGTCTAGGTCACTCTGGATCCTATCCCTACCCTCCAGCATATCTACCTCTCCCCCCAGCTTAGTGTCATCCGCAAACTTGCTGAGGGTGCAATCATCCCATCATCCAGATCATTAATGAAGATGTTTATTGTTTTCTGCAGAAGACGTTTATGTTTACATTTATGTTTATGAAGAAGTCTATGTTTTCTGCAGAAAAGGACTTGGGGATTACAGTGGATGAGAAGCTGGATATGAGTCAACAGTGTGCCCTTGTTGCCAAGAAGACTAATGGCACATTGGGCTGCATTAATAGGAGCATTGCCAGCAGATTGAGGGAAGTGATTATTCCCCTCTATTCGGCACTGGCGAGGCCACATCTGGAGTATTGTGTCCAGTTTTGGGCCCCCCACTACAGAAAGGATGTTGACAAATTGGAGAGAGTCCAGTGGAGGGCAACAAAAATGATCAGGGGGCTGGGGCATATGACTTATGAGGAGAGGCTGAGGGAACTGGGATTGTTTAGTCTGCAGAAGAGAAGAGTGAGGGGGGATTTGATAGCAGACATCAACTACCTGAAGGGGGGTTCCAAAGAGAATGGAGCTCGGCTGTTTTTAGTGGTGGCAGATGCCAGAACAAGGAGCAGTGGTCTCAAGTTGCAGTGGGGGAGGTCTAGGTTGGATATTAGGAAACAATATTTCACTAGGAGGGTGGTGAAGCACTGGAATTGGTTCCCTACGGAGGTGGTCGAATCTCCATCCTTAGAGGTTTTTATGGCCCGGCTTGACAAAGCCCTGGCTGGGATGATTTAGTTGGTGTTGCTCCTGCTTTGAGCAAGGGGTTGGACTAGATGACCTCCTGAGGTCTCTTCCAACCCTAATCTTCTATGATTCTATGTTGAACAAAACTGGCCCCAGGACAGACCCCTGGGGCACTCCGCTTGATAGTGGCTGCCAACTAGACATCGAGCCATTGATCACTACCCATTGAGCCCTATTATCTAGCCAGATTTCTATCTACTTTATAGTCCATTAATCCAATCCATACTTTTTTAAGTTGCTGGCAAGAATACTGTGGGAGACAGTATCAAAATCTTTGCTAAAGTCAAGATATGTCACATCCACCACTTTCCACATATCCACAGAGCCAGTTTTCTCATCATAGAAGGCAATCAGGTTGGTCAGGCATGACTTGCCCTTGGGGAATCCATGCTGGCTGATCACTCTCCTCTCCTCTAAGTGCTTCAAAATTGATTCCTTGAGGACCTGCTCCATGATTTTTCCAGGAACTGAGGTATAGCTGACCGATCTGTAGTTACCCGGATTCTTCTTCTTCCCTTTTTAAAAGATGGGCACTATATTTGCCTTTTTCCAATCATCAGGGATCTCCCCCGATCGCCATGAGTTTTCAAAGATAATGGCCAATGGCTCTGCAATCACATCAGCCAACTCCCTCAGCACCCTCGGATGCATTAGATCTGGCCCCATGGACTTGTGCATGTCCAGCTTTTCTAAGTGGTCCTTAACCTGTTCTTTCACCACTGAGGTCTGCTCACCTCCTCCCCATACTGTGCTGCCCAGTGCAACAGTCTGGGAGCTGACCTTGTCTGTGAAGACTGAGGCAAAAAAAGCATTGAATACTTCAGCTTTTTCCACATCATCTGTCACTAGGTTGCCTCCCCCATTCAGTAAGGGGCCCACACTTTCCCTGACCTTCTTGTTGCTAACATACCTGTAGAAATCCTTCCTGTTACCCTTCACATCCCTTGCTAGCTGCAACTCCAATTGTGCTTTGGCCTTCCTGATTACACCCCTGCATGCTTGAGCAATATTTTTATACTTCTCCATAGTCATCTGTCCAAGTTTCCACTTCTTGTAAGCTTCCTTTTTGTGTTTAAGCTCACCTAAGACTTCTCTGTTAAGCCAAGCAGTTCGCCTGCCATATTTGCTATTCTTTCTGCACATCGGGATGATTTGTTCCTGCGCCTTCAATAAGGCTTCTTTAAAATACAGCTACCTTGGATGAGGGAGAATTGAACCTCCCACATCCCAGGTGAATGCTCTAACCACTGAGGAAAAGCTATTAGGGAAACAGCAACAGACAGACCCAATCTGGTAAGTGGTCTTTGAGATGGATTGGGTCCCGTATGCAAGTTGGGCAGATAAATGCCTATCTTCCCCCAGTTCATGGATCCCTCTGGAGCTTATGTGGGAGGTGAGGCAGCAATGCACATGACCAGAGTGAGAAACTTAGGTGCCAAGGGAACTGCTACTAAGAAAACTTGGGCACTGGGTGAGTTTCGGTTCCTATAGGCCTCATTGGGAGTTTTGTGAATCGCAGTGGAGATGAAAATTGGGATTTAGGCGCCTAAGTACCTCTCCCTTCTGTCACCTCTCTGTTCTCAGGCTGGGCCTCTCCTTCACTTCCCTGTTGAGAAGTGGGAAAAAACCTCCTTCTTGATTGTTGGTTGCTAGGCATCATTGTTCTGGCCATTGGGGGTTTCATTGTCTTCTTGGATTTTCCGCTGGTATGGGTTAGCCTGGGCCAGCCCTTTAATGACCCATTCAGTCTGCTCCAAACAGCGAGGCAACACACACACATCATACTTCCTGTGCTGCCCCAAGAGCAGATGTAACTCTTTTGCACCCAGTGCATAGCAACACAAAATATGGGAGAAACAAAGATAAAGGCTTAATGAAAATAGTACAGAAAATGCAGTAACCACTAACGGTTCTGAGATTGCTTCAGCTAGTTCCTTAATTACCCAAGGGTAAATTTCATTAGGCACTGCTGACTCGAATAACTTACCTTATCACCCTCACTAAGGATTCTGAAGGGCACAGTCTCCTCCCAGACACAGCTGTGCAACCCTTTTTTAAGGCAATGTGCATGATTCTACTTCCAGATACCGCAATTGCACTGTGGGGAGGCCCATGTGGGTGTGGTGATGTTGTACACAGGTAAATGTAAAGGCATTCAATGCAGTATCAGTCACCACATGAGCCTTCAAGCTTCTTTTTTCTCATAGTAGCGCTTAGGACTTGGGTAGCATCCCTTTAAATTGTCTGTGAGTCCTCCAGCATGGTGCTCACTGTGTTCTATTTTGCAGAAGCCAGAGCGGCAGTGTCTGAATTTCGCTAGACCTTGCAAATTGTGCATACATAATGAGCACAATTACTCAGACCATGCTGAGTACATGTGGTTCCTTTATATTGAAAAGACACAGCAATTGGACAAACTGTTTAAAGATATGTGACCCGATTACTATACACTATATGCCTCTTCCAGGCCCTCCCTCATTCTCTGTTCTGGCCTCCTAATGTATCAACCCTGGAACATCCAGTCCACCTGCTGCTTCCCTGCTGTTCCTGGAGCTCCAATGTTTTGTGCACTCCCATAGATTATAGATTGCTGATCCAGCAGACTTTGATCTTAATCATAAAGAACAACTATTGGCTCAGCTCAGTGGTGAAGGCTTGGACAGGTTTACTGTCAACAAAGCATGGTCTGAGTGCTCTATCTAGCAGGTTACAAATATGCTAGCACATGTATGCCAGTGACAAGATATCAGCTCAATCAACATCGTGTTGTCCCTAAGCTAACACAAAGCTGCTCCTCCTGCTACAATCCTTTTGTACATTTGATACAAATATGTTTCATATTACATTCCAGATGTTATTAGTTATAATCATAGAATCATAGAAGATTAGGGTTGGAAGAGACCTCAGGAGGTCATCTAGTCCATCCCCCTGCTCAAAGAAGGACCAACCCCAACTAAATCATCCCAGCCAGGGCTTTGTCAAGCCAGGCCTTAAAAACCTCTAAGGATGGAGATTCCACCACCTCCCCAGGTACCATCCTTGGACCTGATAGTTCAAACAAAACTTCCTCATCCATTATCCTGTCATCCCACCCTTATCTTAGGAGGGGTCTGTGTGCTCCTCTACCATCCTCTTAGGATTGTATTTTCATGTTTAGCTGATAAATGACCGTCCTCTTGGGATTGTGGTTAGCCAATACCTAGTGATACTATTCTAATAAGGCCTGCTTTGGTTCACAGCCTACTTTGGTTCATGCTTTTAGCCAAAACGAGGGCTCCAGCAAGGCCTACACCTCCTAGGATGTTTCCATTTGTCAACTTACTACTCACAAAAACCTCTTGACACAGGGGCGCCAGAACAGGGGGGCTAGGGGGCCATGGCCCCATCATTTTTAAAAGTGGGAGGGCATAGTCCTCCCACATTTTACCGGCCCTAAGGATGAGCGATGGGCGGAAGGGGGGCAGAAAGGAGCAAGCAGGGGGCAGGGTCTTGGGGGGAAGAGGTGGCGTGGGGGTGGGGCCATGGGGGAAGAGACAGCATGGAGGCAGGGCCTCAGGGGAATGGGTGATGCAAGGGCGGGGGTTCAGGGAGAAGGGGCGGCACAGGGGTGGGGTCTCGGGGAGAAGAGGTGGCGTGTGGGGGCAGGCCACGGTTTGGGCACCGGTGGTCCCCTTCTTTGAGAGAGTTTCCGCTGCTCCTGTCTTGTCACCTTCTTGACATTGAACACTGTCTTGACACTGACTGCTGTCCCTGAACATAAAGCTGCCCCCCACCCCCCAGGTCCACCAGTACGACAGAGGGAGGATGGTCCAGTGGACACTTATGAGAGCTGGGTTCAATTTCCTGCCCTGACATGTGCTTCCTGTGTGACCTTAGATAATCCCCTTAGAGCAGATTTTTGCAAAATTGCCTAAGAGATTTAGGAACCTAAGCCACATTCATTTTCAATTATCCTTAAGCAGCTAAGGGCCAAACTTTCAAAGGTATGTAGGCATCTAAAGATGCAAATAGGTACCTAATACATTCTTTAAAAGCACATAAGCAGATTAGGGGCCAGATTTTGAAAGGTATTTTGGAGCCTAGTGGGATTTTCAAAAGCACCTATGTGCCCAAAACTCATTGATATCAATGGGAGTTAGGTGCCTAGATATTTCTGAAAATCCCACTACGCATCTAACTACCTTTCAGAATAGACAGTAGAGCTTTCAGCTCTGCATCACGTACCCCCAACTTGTTTCAGGTAGGGTAAATCAGCCATAGCTCCATTGGGTCAATGGATCAAATCCCCAGCTGGTGTAAATGGATGTATGCCGATTTACTCCATCCATGTATCTGGCTTCCATTGTCTGAAGAGGGACCAGCATTCAAAGGTGACTTGCACATGATAGAAAAAGAAACATTTTAATGAAGCCCTTGGGGAACCAAATTAGAATGTGAGGCTTGTACAGGAAAATGCATCAGAACCTATAAAAGACCCAAAACCTGGGGAAATATTATCTGCCTAAATTCTCGATAGCAGAAAGCAGACAATACATGACTCTGGGAAGAGATTGAAGGCATCACAAGAAAAAGCAATAAAAGGGGAACTAAAGATACCTGTCGGTGATCAGCAAATACCTAAGAAAAGTGGAAGATGTTCTAAAGGTGAAAGGTGAATAAAGCATGAAAGGTGAATATGATTGAATTTGTTGCTGAGAAAGAAAATGTGTAGGGTCAAACCCAAGGGGTCTTTATTTGGGTCTTATTCAGGTTAAAGCTGTTCAAAAAATGGCTCATTATTTTTTCTGCAAAAAAATGGAGAGTGGGGGGGAATTTCATCAAAATTTTCAGAAGAAAATTTGTCCTTTTCATCCCCAAACTGAAAACTGGAAATTTTGGGCTGAAATTCAAATAAATGAGACAGTCCAATTTTCCTTTAAAAAAATTTCTATTGGAAAAGTTTTCACCACCCTGCTCAGACTAAATAGGTTATGTGCATGCACGGGTGAGGGATACCACAACAACAGATAAGTACTCAGGTAGCCTCAAAAACTTCAATCAATATGAATGAACAACAGTGGCTGGAAAAGTTTAGACTTTAGTATTCAAATTGCTCCAAAAATTTTGTCAATATTTTATATGGAAAAGAAAAAGGAAAATTGAGAACTGGTCAAAAAAAAGAACATAAATTTCCTTCTCTGCTCCATTTTTGTAGTGATTTTTTTTTTACAAAGGTAAAAACAAAAGTGGATTTATCCTGAATTTTAATAAAAAATTTGAAATATTCAAGCTGGAATTTTCAAAGGAGTTTGAGGACAGTTTAATGCCTAATTTGCCTTGCTGCTTGGAAAATCCTACCATAGGAATTCAATGGGAAGTCTGCTTAATTTCAATGGGAGCTGAGCACCTAACTCTCTGAGGCTCCTTTGAAAATCCCAATTTCAGACTTTTCCGACTAGCTCTAGGGTCATCTTATTGCAGTGTTAGATAATAATTTTGGGTTAACATCTTAATCTGTATGAGATGGAAACTAATAAGGAGGAAGAAGAAAAAGAGGAAAATGAGGAAGAAGAAAAAGAGGGAGAAAAGGATAAGGAAGTTAGAGAGAAGAATGATGATGAATTAGAGAGAATAAGGATGCCAGTTGAGGAGCTACTAGCTGGTGAGATGTGGTAAAAGCAAAAATGATTAAAGGTCTAGAAAACATGACCTGTGAGGGAAGATTGAGAAAAGCTGGGTTTGTTTAGTCTGGAGAAGAGAAGACTGAGAGGGGACATGATAACAGTTTTCAAGTACATAAAAGGTTGTTACAAGGAGAAGGGAGGAAAATTGTACTTCTTAACCTCTGAGGATAGGACAAGAAACAATGGGCTTAAATTGCACAAGGGAGGTTTAGTTTGGACATTAGGAAAAACTTCCTAACTGTCAGGGTGGTTAAGCACTGGAATAAATTGCCTAGGAAGGTTGTGGAATCTCCATCATTGAGGATTTTTTAAGAGCAGGTTAGACAAACACCTGTCAGGAATGGTTTAGATAATACTTAGTCCTGCTATGAGTGCAGGGGACTGAATTAGATGACCTCTCGAGGTCTCTTCCAGTCTTATAATTTTATGATTATAACATTATTTGATCATGAAAGGGTGATCACAAAAGTGTGTCTTGCAATGTCTCCCAGGACTGAGGTTCAAAGGCTCAAGGACACCTCTCTTAAACCAAACATGGCTAAACTGCTCAGGCTAAATCAAACAGCCATCGACGGATTCATCCTCTTAGGATTCTCCGATCTCTGCGAGTCTCAGGTGCTGCTCTTTCTGACTTTTCTCATTATTTACATTGAAACGATCACAGGAAATTTCTTGATTGCGGTTACAGTTCTGTCCCAGCATCGCCTTCATACCCCCATGTACTGGTTCCTCAGCAATTTGTCCTTCCTGGAAATCTGCTACACCACAAATATCGTCCCCAGGATGCTACTTGGTTTCCTGTTGGAGAAGAGTATAATATCATTCCCTGGCTGCATGATACAGTTCTACCTCTTTTGTTCATTGGGAACCACGGAGTGCTTGCTCCTTGGTATGATGGCTTATGATCGGTACCTGGCTATATGCTATCCGCTGCACTATGCAGCTGTCATGACTGGCAGGGTCTGCATCCAGTTAGCAGCTGGTTCCTGGGCATGTGGTTTTCTGATACCCATGATAACAGTATCTGTGATGTCCCATCTGACATTCTGTGGTCCCAATGAAATCAACCATTTCTTCTGCGATTTCAAACCTCTCGTAAAACTCTCCTGCACGGACTCCTTCTCAGTCGAAACCACCGTTTGTATCTTGTCCTCAGCTGTAACCATGGTCCCATTTCTCTTAATCCTGGTGTCCTACACTCACATCCTCAGGGCCATCCTGAGTATCCCTTCCACCACCGGGAGGCAAAAGGCCTTTTCCACCTGCTCCTCCCACCTCATTGTGGTCACCACTTTCTACGGGACCCTGATTGTCATGTACGTGGCCCCCTCAGCAAACGATTTGCCAGCTCTTAACAAGGTCTTCTCCCTGCTGTACACCACAGTGACTCCCATGTTTAATCCCATCATATACAGCCTCAGAAATCAGGAAGTTCGAGACAGTGTGAAGAAACTCCTAAGAGCAATGGTTTTGTAGGGCGGCAAATTGAAGATCACATTATGCAAATAAGAATAGGAGCTTCTATCTATCTAATCTAATCTATCTATCCAATACCCCCTACACCATGGTGTCTGGGGGTGATCATCCTTCTTTTTTAACCCCTCTTGAAATCAGCCACAAACATTTCAATGACCTTGAAAACCTTGACAGTTAGGAGATTTGGTGAGGAACTTGTGGTGAAGGATTTCTGGAGCTATCCATAACTCTTGGAAATGGTAGAAACACTGGGGACGTTGATTGTAAATTAAGAATGGCCCTGTAGCTAAAACAGAGGACTGAGAGTTAAGAGATTTTGGTGCTGGTCCTGACTCAGTTGGCAGTCTCATTTTGCAAGTCACTTCCTTTCTCAGTGCCTCAGTTTCCATATTTGTAAAATGTGTTGTTATTAATCTCTGTAATGTATAGCTTTAAAATCCTTGTGTATTAGACTTTATAGAGAGGACATTATATATTAATATTATTGTTGTTGTTGTCACAGTTTCAGGGTTAAATGCAACATTGGCCCTCTTCCCCCACACCTCCAGCCTTCCTTGAGGGCATCTACTTAAGGATTAAGGCTTCCCAGCTGTCACTTCTTTAAACTGAGGGGTTTAAAACTTGCAGTCCCCTGCACTTCAGTAGATCTGACCAGTGTCGAGCACCAGTGGTTAACTCTTTCTCCAGAGGCTATAACAGTGTATACCAGAGTTGCCAACCAGCCTTCAAAAAGCAAAATACATTTATTCTTAGAGCAAAAGCATTACAGAGAAAACATATAAGAAACAATAAAAGAATCTATATGAGCGGTTCTCAAACCACAGCCTGCAGGTCGCATGCGCCCCAATTAGCACACACCTGCAGCCCAGCTGTGTGCTAAAGGCTGCAGGGCCGCATGGGGCTGGTTTACCAGCTGCCTGGCCACCCAGTGTCACGAGGTCTGGGATGCCCGGCCAAGCAGGGCCAGGGGTCGGGGTCACCGGCCGGCCCCACATGGCAGGGTCCGGCCCCACATAACAGGATCTGGCACTGCTGCCTGGCTGGCACCACAGAGGGTCCGGGGTCAGTGTTGGGGCTGCCAGCTGGCCCTTGTGGTCAGGATCTGGGGCTGCCGCCCGGCTGCCCTGGCTCCATGTGGCCAAGCCCAGTGTCCGGGCTGCTGCTGCGCCCTGCACAGAGGGATCCAGGGTTCCTGCACTCCTGACCCCACTTTGTGGAGGGACCTCTGGCTGGGAGGCACTGGGCATAGAGGATCTGTGGGGGGATGGAGCTGGGGGGACACGCTGTGGTTCTCAACTTGCGGCCCAGATAACACATTGTGGCCCACATATGAGTCCCACAATGATAAATAGGTTGAGAACCACTGATCTATATGCATGCCAACAGTTTACCAGAGGTCACCCCCACGCTCCAGTCTAGGCTGTGGTAAGTGTCAGATTTGCAACCCCCACAACTGGTTTTGTCACCTTCATTATAAGTACAAGTCAGTTTTTAAACCAGGAATCAGACACCAACTGGACAGTTCATCTGTTTCTTGATGCAGCTATGGCCTTTGATCTCCGGCCCCTTGGAACAGGTAATCACCAGCCAGTTACCCGCTCTTCATCAAGGGCATAGCTGGGATTGTTCAATTTTCATTAACCCACCCCCAGGGATGCCCCAGGAAACCCACTTAGAGCTTATATTGTCCCAAAAGTCCATACCAGTCCGGCACATTTCAATACAGTCTTTTGAACTACTTGCACTACCCAGGTCCCCCATTTGTTGTTACAATTACTACTACACTACAATGTAGTAACTGTAGATATACTTACTAGCAACGGAGAGCCCATGCTGTCATGAACTGAGGCAGCTGAGTCAAATAATTCACCCTCTGTACAGCCAATGAAATTGCTGCATGCAAATTAGCTGTAGGGTGGTGGTTGGTTGAAATACCTCTACCTCCAATATCACAACAGTCTAGGACTCCTGGGCTGAATGTAGCTGAAAGCACATGCTGTGACATGGGTGTAATTATGAAAGTCTAAATGGCTGAGCACTTAAAAATTGGGAGATAACAGACCAGAAAACCCACCCCTGGCTCCTTGTCCCAGTCCCATTCTACTTGCCCACTCAGTCCCAGGTCTCCACTGCTTAAGGCTTGTCATCCCAGTACCAGTCTCCTTGCCCAGACAGTCCAATTCCCTCTTCCTAGCTGGATGCAAGGAGGTCTGGCTGGCTGGAGCGGTGGGGTGAAGAGCCTGGCTAGAGGGGTAGGGGCCCTGTTGGAGGAATTGTCTGGACCGGTGGGGCAAGGGGATGGCTTGAGGGGATGGCCAGAGTGGGGGAGAACATCATGGAAGGGAGGGGCCTGGCTGGGTGGAATTGACCAAAGTGGGAGACAAGGAGCCATGCTGGATTTGCTAGACAAAGCATAAATATACAGAGGCTTGTAAGGATTAGATTTTAATCAGTGAATGTTGATAAACATTGATTTCATCATACACATACATGCAAAACTGCAGGGAGGAAAATGCCATCATCAATAATCAAAATTTCCAGGTAGGCAAAGTAAGAAAAATGCTGCTTGAGAACTACTTATGAATTTGAGTTAAGGGGATATATTTCTTTTCTTTGTAAATTTAGATGTGTAATGTTGACAAGTCTGTGTGTTAACAAATACAAAGCTTTAAAATTTTTGAATCTTAACATCCACAGTCATAAAAATAATGATGGGGGGAGGGATAAGCTCAGTGGTTTGAACATTGGCCTGTTGTGAGTTCAGTCCTTGAGGGGGCCACTTAGGTATCTGAGGCAAAATCAGTGCTTGGTCCCGCTAGTGAAGGCAGGGGGCTGGACTCGATGACCTTTCAGGGTCCCTTCCAGTTCTAGGAGATTCTATAAAATTTGGGAGCCTGTTTTCATCAGCCCTTGTGAGCTGGAGTGTTCTTTGGAGCACAAACCATTCTCCTACTCATGGGTCTCCAGCAGGAGCCTTGTACTCACTGCCCGTCTCCTGCAACCTCGGCTACAGCTTCTACTTGCTCTTTTCGGTTCCTTTCTGGCTCTTTATAGAGACCAGCTGCCCTCTTAGAGAGGCAATTAATGGGCTTTAAGGACTCAGTCTCCCCTGTGACGGGGCAATATTGTTTCTGGACTCAGCTGTAACTCTTTAGGTTTTTCTACCTTAAAATATTTGCCCCACAACTCATTTCACTGAGTATGTTAGAAAGGACAAGAAAAATTCACAGTAATATTGGTAATAGGCACGTTGTAAAAAACCAAGCACAGAAAAACTCTGTCTGTGGTTTAAGGCTGGTCAAAAAATGTCCACCTAGACATCTTTTTAATGGAAAACTGTGTTTGACAAAACACAAACTTTCAAAGAAGCTGCCTGCTTTCCAGGAACATGTTCGACTTTTCATCCAAATGCCCTAAACTGAAATTTTTCAGGCAACCCCATAAACTTTAGGTTTTTGTTTTGTTTTCTGCTGTTTGGGACGAAAATGTTATGTTAAGGCTCATTTTCCTCTTCACTTTAATGGTGTAACTGCAATGGGGCCAGGCTCTGGAAGTCCCAGGCTACGTCTACAGTACCCGCCTGAATCGGCGGGTAGAAATCGATCTCTCAGGGATTGAATTATCACGTCTCGTCGGGACGTGACAATTGATCCCCAAATCGACGCTTGTACTCCACCAGCGCAGGTAGGAGTAAGCGTCGTCGACGGGGGAGCCGCGGAGGTCGATTTACCGCCGTCCTCACAGCGGGGTAAGTCGGCTTGGATACATCGAATTCAGCTACGCTATTCACGTAGCTGAATTTGCGTATTTTAAAACGACCCCTCCCCCCCGTAGTGAGGACGTAGCCTCAATGAGCTACAATCCCAGCTGGGTCCCCAGAGGGCAGTTCCAGGAGGGCGGGGTGATTCCCTGCACAGCCCGGGCAGAGGCAGCGTTGCCCTTTTCTCTCCTCTCATTCCGAAGGCTTGGCCCGGACCCGTGTCACAAGGTTGTGTGAGCTGGGTACACGCTGGGAAAAGCCCTGAGTGGGGGGACTCAGGCTGGTGCAGAGAGGGGAGCTAAGCCCGGAGGTCTCCAGCCTGGCTCTCTCTCTCCTTCCCCTCTCCACCTAGTACCTTGTGTACCCTGCTGCGGCTGGGCTGAATCTCTCCCCAGGGGGCCCAGCCGAGGGACACCCCGTCTCTCTCTCGCTCTCCCGGGGGTCTCTCCTGGTGTCAGGGTCACCGTCCACTGACGGAAGAGGTGCCTGGCAGTTGCGGGGAGTCTCGCTTGCTCAAGTGGAGATGACTCTGTCCAAAGCAGAGTGGCGCCTGCCGACATTCCCCGCTCCGGCGGGGTCTGTCTACCACCTACCTCGGCCCTGAAGCGCAGGGTCTCGCCTCTGCCCCACACAGAGGGAGCCCCATTGCTCAGTGTATAACAGGGGGGTCGCTTAGCCTCCTGTACAACACGAGCAAGAGCCTTGTGTCCAGCAAGTATAAATGGGAGTGGTTCCCCCCAGGCTTTGTCTTTGGGTTCGGAAGCCCAGGAGGGCGCCGCCCCTCACTCCCAGGCTGGGGTGGCTGCATGGCTGGAGTGAGACTGCTGTCTAGCCCCGTCCCCAAGGGGCAGAAAGAGGGGGGGGGGCACACAGCAAAGCTCCTGGCGTGTGTTTGGGAGCACAGGTCCCACAGACTGGGAACACATTTCAATTTCATTTTTTTTTATTTTTTTACACTTTTAAAAACTTTTTCTTACTGTTTAAAACATATTATGTATTTTTTTTAAGTTTTTGTCCTTTATTTTTATTGTATTTTTAGTTTTGTATTCTTTTGATTTATTTTATCATATATATAATATATACATATACATTTTTATAAATTCTTTATTAATTTATATTATTTTTTTTTGTTTTAAAACAAACTTTAACTGAAATTGACCTGCAAGTTTTCATTTTAATTAACAATATTTTTCTGTCAGAAAAATGTTCCATCTTGAAAATTTTTAATCTGCTTTAATTCCCACTCATATCTGAATCAATGTGATTTACATTGGATCTGGATAGAGGGGTGAGGCACAGTGACCTCAGGGTTAGGGTTTAAAGCAGGGGCCAGCAACCTTCGGCACACAAGGCCCATCAGGGTAATCCGCTGGCGGGCCGCAAGACATTTCGTTTACGTTGACCGTCCGCAAGCACGGCCTCCTGCAGCTCCCAGTGGCCACAGTTCACTGTTCCCAGCCAATGGGAACTGCGGGAAGCTGCGAGGTGCTGTGACTGGGGACGGCCAATGTAAACAAAATGTCTCGGGGCCTGCCAATGGATTACCCTGATGGGCCACGTGCTGAAGGTTGCCGACCCCTGGTTTAAAGGGAGAGGGGTTAGTGGCCTGAAGTGGACGAATGGACTATAAGGTGGATAGAAAGCAGGCTACATCATCGGGCTCAACAGGTAGTAATCAATGGCTCCATGTCTAAAGTTGGCAGCTGGTATCAAGCAGAGTGCCCCAAGGGTCGGTCCTGGGGCTGGTTATGTTCAATATTTTCATTAATGATCTAGAGGATGGCTTGGACTGCACCCTCAGCAAGTTTGCAGATGATACTAAACTGGGAGGAGTGGTAGAAGATACGCTGGAGGGTAGGGATAGGATACAGAGGGACCTAGACAAATTAGAGGATTGGGCCAAAAGAAAACTGATGAGGTTCAACAAGGAGAAGTGCTGAGTCCTGCACTTAGGACGGAAGAATCCCATGCACTGCTACAGACTAGGTAGGGACCAAATGGCTAGGCAGCAGTTCTGCAGAAAAGGACCTAGGCAGTTACAGTGGACAAGAAGCTGGATATGAGTCAACAGTGTGCCCTTGTTGCCAAGAAGGCTAACGGCATTTTTTGGGCTGTATAAAGTAGGGGCATTACCAGCAGATAGAGGGACATGATCATTCCCCTCTATTCGACATTGATGAGGCCTCATCTGCAGTACTGTGTCCAGTTTTGGACCCTACACTAAATGAAGGATGTGGAAAAATTGGAAAGAGTCCAGCGGAGGGCAACAAAAATTATTAGGGGGCTGGACACATGACTTATGAGGAGAGGCTGAGGGAACTGGGATTATTTAGTCTGCAGAAGAGAAGAATGAGGGGGGATTTGATAGCTGCTTTCAACTACCTGAAAGGGGGTTCCAAAGAGGATGGATCTAGACTGTTCTCAGTGGTAGCAGATGACAGAACAAGGAGTAATGGTCTCAAGTTGCAGTTGGGGAGGTTTAGGTTGGATATTAGGAAAAACTTTTTCACTAGGAGGGTGGTGAAGCACTGGAATGGGGGTTATTACCTAGGGAGGTGGTGGAATCTCCTTCCTTAGAGGTTTTTAAGGTCAGGCTTGACAAAGGCCTGGCTGGGATGATTTAGTTGGGGATTGGTCCTACTTTGAGCAGGGGGTTGGACTAGATGACCTCCTGAGGTCCCTTCGAACCCTGATATTCTATGATTCTATGATTCAGTGTTCTTGGGGGCTGGAGGGTTGAGAGGATCAGAGAGCTTCCTCTCTCCCTCGACTGCTAAAGGGGAATTCTGTGGGCCTGAATTTTAGCGAAAATCAGGCTTCTCCTAATTTTTCTGGTAACTTTTCCCCACATCTCCCTTCCCAGCCCCACTCAGCCAGTTCCACCCAACATATAAGCAATAAAGTGTGACTTTCTAGGCTAAAGGGACCCTAAGGGCTTGTCCATATGGAGAGTTAGTGTTGAGCAAGCTGGGAGGTGTAAATCTACAAAGCCATAAAAGAACATAACAAATGGCCATAGTGGATCAGACCACAGGTCCATCAGCAGCCAGGTGCTTCAGAGGGAATGAACAGAACAGGCAGTCATTGAGTGATCCATCCCTGTCACCGTTTCCCAGCTTCTGACAAGAGAGGGTTTAATAGGGACACCATCCCTGCCCATCCTGGCTAATAGCCATTGATGGACCTATCTTACATGAACTTACCTAGATTGTTTTTTGAACCCTCTTTTATAGTCTTGACCTTCACAACGTCCACTGGCAAAGAGTTCCACAGGTTGAATATCTATCTATCTATCTATCTATCTATCTATCTATCTATCTATCTATCTATCTATCTATCTATCGCACTAAGATGCCTATATCGTGGTGTTGTCATGGAGTGCGCAGCCTCGGTGCTCTTGGAACCATTAGAATGAAGTTCAGATGGGACCCCTCTGGTGTAGTGTGACAACCCCTCCGAGCACACTCTCACTGGGGCAAGCCTCCTTGGTTTCAGCGCCTCCTGGGTCTGACCTCAGAGCGTTCAGCACTCTTCTTTTTGCACTGTGAGATCCCCACAGTGAGTCTGCCTGAATGAGATACCAGGGTAAGCCTTACAAGACCCCCCTCAGTCGAGCTGTGCGCCCCAACTTTTCAGTCAGTAGTGACTCTCAGCCAGCATTGTAAAACAGAAGGGTTTATTAGTCAACTGGGACACAGCGTAGAAAAGATATTGTTAGCACAGAAGCTCAGCAAAGTCCATCTTGGGGAATCCAGAGCCCTGGGCTCTCCCCCCTGAGTCCCAAAAGGAGACTGACTCACTTCCAGCAGCCCACCCTCAGTCATGTCCAGTTGCCCCTCCTCCATCCTTTGTCTCTTTCCCAGGCAAACTGGTCACCTGGCTTCCACTTCTCGCTTTGTTCTCCAACACCTCCAGCTGGCTCTTGCAGAGTTGCCAGGATACAGAGTGTCAGCCATTGTCTGTGCCCAGGCAGCCAGATGATAGTCACACCGGCCCGCTAAGCATCACTGCAATGATCAACACACCCTTGTCCCACCACATAGATACTGGGGTAACACACAGGGGAAACTGAGGCACGCACACTAGTCAGACAAAACATTAAAAACACCACCTCCACTTTGTTACAGGTGTCAGATAACTATTAAAGGAATAAGGCAGTATTATAGAGGAGGAAACTGAGTCATAGAGAGGTTATTTGAAATACCAAAGGTCACACAGTGCGTCATTGAGAGATCTAAGAACTGAACACATATTTCCTATATTCCCAGCCAACTACTGTGTTATAACCAACAGAAATATTCCTGCCTTCATGGAGTTAAATGTCTAATTAAGAATAAAGGACACAATACCATTTTGGGCAGTCACATCTTCCCACTCTTTTCTTTCCAATAAGAAGCAAATTTTCTACCTACCAGCCTCTTCAGGGCTTCGCGTACTTCCCTGTTCCTCAGACTATATATGCGGGGATTCGCCATGGGGGTCATCATGGTATAGAAGATGGAGAAGACTTTATTCAGATTTAGGGAGTGGTCAGCAGCTGGTACCACGTACATAGCAATCAGAGTCCCATAGAATGTGGTGACTACTATAAGGTGAGATGAGCAAGTGGAAATGGCCTTTTGTGACCTGGCGGTGGACTGGCGGTTGAGGTTGGCAGATAGGATATAAATATAGGACACCACGGTTAACAAAAAGGGGACCAGTGTCAGAGTGGAAGACAAGAAGAAGGAGACCTTTTCGAAGAGGTAAGTATCTGAGCAGGCCAGCCTCAGGAGTGGGGTGAAATCACAGAAGAAATGATCTATTTCATTGGGGCCGCAGAATGTTAAGCTCATCATGAACAGAATGGTCACTAAGGCAATCACAAAGCCACTGATCCAGGAGGCAGCTGCCAGGCAAAGGCACATGCCCCTGCTCATAACAGTTGCATAGCGGAGCGGATTGCATATGGCTAGATACCGGTCGTACGACATCACGGACAGGAGGAGACATTCGGTGCCACCCAAGGAACCGAACAGATAAAACTGGGCCATACAGCCACTGAAAGAAATCGATTTTGCCTCAGCAAGGAAGCTGGCTAACATACAGGGGAATATGTTGGTTGTGTAGCAGATCTCCAGGAAGGAGAGGTTACCCAGGAAAAAGTACATGGGGGTATGAAGGCTCCACTCAGCAGCCAGTGTGATGAGCAGGAGAGTGTTTCCTGCCAGGGCTACGAGGTAGAAAAGTAAAAACAATGCAAAGAGTAGGAGCTGTACTTCATGGCTCTCTGAAAATCCCAGCAATATGAATTCCGTGACCGACGTTTCATTCCATGGGAGGAGCTTTGCCATATAGGATTTAGCTGGAGAAAAACATCATGATAATGCAAGTATTACAGAGACAAATATGAAGTTCTTACTCTGTGTTTACTCATCCCTCAGTAAGGGCTAGATTCTGGCCTGACTCGTTTGGTGAAATTCACCCCTGTGCACAGGGGCCAGCACATGAGCTATTCTACACTTCGGCCCCAAGTGCACTTTGATACAATTCATTCCCGTCTGTGGTCCAGCGGGGGCACCCTCTCTATGGCTCCTGGCTCCTCTCTCTTGGGCAGAGACTTGTGACTCCCTCCCTCCTGACCCCCAGCATATTTCCAGGCTGCACAGTTCCCTGACTGTGATGTGAATTTCCCAGCAAAACCATCTGCCTCACCAGGCCTGCTTTGCTTTCCTTCCTCAGAAGCTATAAGCAGTATAATTGCTCACTGTTCAATTACCACACCGCCCTTTCTAAGCAGGTGCATTGATTCTGAAGGTGAAAGCATTACAGAGAAAATATATAAAAACACTAAGAACATAAGAACGGCCATACTGGGTCAGACCAAAGGTCCATCTAGTCCAGTATCCTGTCTTCTGACAGTGGCCAATGTCAGGTTCTTCAGCGGGAATGAACAGAACAGGCAATCATCAAGTGATTCATCCCCTGTCGCCAATTCCCAGCTTCTGGCAAACACAGGCTAGGGACACCATCCCTGCCTATTCCGGCTAATAGCCATTATCGGATCTATCCTCCATGAACTTATCTAGTGCTTTTTTGAACCCATAAAAGAAGCTACACACCTGCTAATGACCTCACTAGAGACCACCCCAACTCCAACCCGGGCTCTGGCCGGTCCTTCAAACACCACTGAGGGGTTGTGGGGGTTTTTTGTGCTTACAAACTCATAACTGCCTTGGCTCAGAACAAGTACACCCATGCATCTATGAGTCACTTCTTTATACAGTTTGGGTCTTTGACCTGTCATCATATAACAGCTGATCTGCAGAGAAAGGGTCACCTCTTCTTTGAGTGGGGGGTTACATTAGCATACACCTCTGCCTAGAGATTTCCTGGGAAACCCAATTAACTTAAAAAGTTCACATTGCTCCAAATAGTTCTTTGAAGCTCATAACACTTCCCAAGGTTTTTCATTAGTTAGGTCTCCTCCTTAGCGACGTTACATTCATTCCACGATAATACATAAACATTTGCATTTTTAATACAATGAACTCCTAAAATTACTTAGTTCAATAGGGTTTAGCGTAATTCAGTAAGGTTTGACCAGGATATTGCAGGAAATTGTCATGTATGTTACACATTTATGCACCATTTAAATTAAACTTGGGACTTCGTAGTGCATAGGCTTTTTGCTGGACAATCTGCACATCCATTTCATGCAATCATTTAATGCACTGAGTGATATTCTACCCCATGACTAGTCCCAAGTGCTATTCAAAATGACAAAGGATGGCAAAATTGTAGCCTTTCTTGAAAAGCCACTCACAGAGCTCAAAGATCAGAGCCTGAAACCATTACCCTTTATTATTTTTTTCCCCTGGTTTATACAGCCAAATTCCCACTGAAGTTATCATGAGTTTGCTTGAGCTAGGACTTTAGCAAGTGGCCCATTGTTTATGCAACCTTCATCCACTTTGAAAATCGCAGTGTGGGGCTCTGAGCTTTAGAGATGCTGATACCAATTACTTCATCTGCAGTCATGGACTCTTACTAGAGCTGGTTGACATTTTCTGAATTTCAGTTTTTTGGACAAAAAAAAAATCAGGATTAAATGTTTGCCAAACTTTACATGATAAGTTTGTCCCCTTTTGGAAGCAGCTATAGTACTTTTCCCTTCTGAAAACTGGCCTCTAGATCCCAGTTAGTTACATGAAAATAAATTATTCGCCATCATCTAGAAATAGACATCACTTATCAGTATCAAGAAAAATTAACAAGTGTCAATACTTTAACTTCCCGTCATACCTGGCCAGATTCTTATCAAATTTAAATCCACTAACGCCAGTAGAGGCAATTCATTTTTACACCAGTGCAAATGAGATCAGAATCTGGCCTGTGTTTTCTTTGTAGAAATGCACTATAAAGGCCCTGATCAGATTCACATGTTCAGTAATTATTCGGGACAGTTATCAGTCACCTTTCCTTCCTGATGTTTTCCTCTTCTTTCCATAAGAATTGCAGATAAAAGGAGAGAATGAAGAGGATAGATTTGAACCTCTTGTCTTCAAGTATCATTCTGACTGGTAGCCAACACACAAAAAAGTAACCTCTCCTTCTGTGATGACGACGCAGGAAAGGAAACAGAACGCCAGGTTTGTTGGTAGCCAGAGAGCTTTACAAGCCTCCTGCAAAAAGCCTCCCAGGAAAAAACTTTTCCTGGGGTTTTTATTCTTCTCCTTACTTTATTTACAACACTTCTTAGTGGTTACATTCTTGCCCATTCAGAAGGCAGGCAATAAACATGAGCATAGGATTACAAACCCATCTTTTGAGCGCGTGAACAGCCAGCTGCAAAGGTGATGTCATTGTTGCCAATAAGTTTTCCAAACATAGGCGCTAGAACAAGGTCACTCCCGCCTCAATTCCGAGGGAACAGTTTGCCGTTCTTCAAGGCTTATGATTAGGGAGCAACACATTCCTACATCCTTCTACATAATGATGTGATATTTATAGCAGACAGCAAGATCTCCCTTAATGCTCTTGAACGGCATAAGAATTACTGAGCTGGAGAGCTAATAATTGTTTTGTTTTGAAGATTGAGTAAACAGCTATTTTAATTATAATTGTAACCTCAGATGAAGCAGTATTGCAATAACTTGTCCATTATGGGAGGTCTCTAGTGGATGCATAGAGTAGTCTTCAGCATGAAATCCTCACTGAAACATGCCAACCCCACTGTATTCCTGCTGTACTAGTGAAAAACACTTATGCATGTCATTAGTTTAACACACGAGTAATCCCACTGAATTTAGGCATAAAATGCCCCACATGCATAAGAGTCAGTACAAATGCCTATCAAGTGAGTGAGTAACCCATTGCCTGCTTGGTGTGGTACTCTGTCCCTGTCTACTAGCACCTATACCATCTAGAGATTAATGAGTTTGCTACAACCTTAGCTAAGAGGCGCATGGCTTTTAGCTCCTGCAGAACAGGCTCATGTATTAAGCTTCAGAGGTCCCAAGTTCAATCCTGCCTGCTGATGACCATGATCTGTTGGTATTACAAGTGCAAGACTGTTAGAATCATAGAATATTAGGGTTGGAAGAGACCTCAGGAGGTCATCTAGTCCAATCCCATGCTCAAAGCAGGACCAATCCCAGCCAGGGCTTTGTCAACACAAGCCGAGCCTTAAAAACCTCTAAGGATGGAGATTCCACCACCTCCCTAGGGAACACATTCCAGTGCTTCACCACCCTCCTAGTGAGAAATAGTATTTCCTAATATCCAACCTAGACCACCACTGCAACTTGAGACCATTGCTTCTTGTTCTGTCATATGCCACCACTGAGAACAGCCTAGCTCCATCCTCTTTGGAACCCCCCTTCAGGTAGTTGAAGGCTGCTATAAAATCCACCCTCACTCTTCTCTTCTGCAGACTAAATAACCCCAGTTCCCTCAGCCTCTCCTCGTAAGTCATGTGCCCCAGCCTCCTAATCATTTTCATTGCCCTCCGCTGGACTCTCTCCAATTTGTCCACATCCCTTCTGTAGTGGGGGGACCAAAACTAGACACAATACTCCAGGTGTGGCCTCACCAGTGCCAAATAGAGGGGAACGTGAGCTATCAACTCAATTCCCACCCATGCTTGAGACTGTGGGGTTCTGGAGGGGAAATCAACCTGTGTTGACTGCACAGTCCCCGTTAGAAATTAAAAGCAGTTGAGCCTCATATGTGGCCTTGAAAAATCCCACCCTCTGTAATATAGGGATAGATTTATTGTAGGGTTATATTTATAAATACAAAGTGGTCATGCAGACCCTAGTGTAACAGAGGGGGCTCTTTACCTCCACCTAAGAGCTAGGCCATGTACAGCTGTTTACCAGTCTGCTATTGCTTCCAAGTTGGCACGGCTGGTACTTTAGTTCAATCAGTAGACATACATGTTTTTAGATCCAGAGGTCTTATGATCAGTTTCCCAGGATGACCCATCCAAGGATGCCCTAACACTAGGTTAAGAGGAGCCGTAGAAGTAGATAGTTTGAAGAGATGAAAGTTAAGTCATTTTTACAGAATGTCTACACTGCAGCTGGAGGTGTTATTTCCAGCTCGGGCAGTGTAGCAACAGGGTGGGGTGTTTCTAGGGTCATCACTAGGGTCTCGGTGGGATTCTGCTAGCCTGTGCTGCCAAAGCTACTCTTCTTTTTTTAGCTGGCTTGCTTGATCAAAGCTAGTGCAGAAATGTCTAACTCAGCTGCTGTGTATACACACCCATAGGTAGAAGTGGAACTCATAAAGATGCCTATCAAAGAGTGTTAGGGAAAATACAGTCTAAGAAAGCAATAAAAAAGCAGAGTGATGGAAGATCACAAAAAGGATGTTAGACATATTTGGTCAATTTTTTTGTTCATTTTATTAAATTTGCTATTGTGATATTCCTACCCCGTCACACGCACATGGGTCCATCCCCGCAGCTTAATTACATTTGCCTTGTGTCAAATATCGGAGACCCTTTCACTCTATCACCGGTCTCTGCACATTTTCAGCTAGTGCCACCCTCCTCAGCCTCAGAGCGACATTTACCCAGGTCAGAGGCCACAAATAAGGTTGTCAGCCACTGAATCTGAACACGCCTGAAGCTGAGCTATTCTAAGAAGACAAAGGGAGTTAGGAACCCAATTCCCATTGTTGAGCACCTAACTCCCTTAAACTTTTTTGGGCACCTAAAGAGCGGCGAAAAGCGGAGGCTAACAGAGGGAGTTTGCCTGGGATCTGTCCAAGAGGAGGTACGCTAAGTGCTGCATTAGGGGGGCTGTGTTGGTGAGTATCTGAGTGTCTGTTTTCTTGGGGACAGTTTGTCAGTTTGACCGTGTGCTTGATTGTTTGATAGTTTGTTTGAACAGTGTGAATTGGGAGTGCTTTGTTCCAGGTCGGCCTTGAGTGGGCCTGACTGTTATAAAAAGGCAGTCATCAGCGAACCAGCTGAGCGGCAAACAGCAGAGCCTAACAGAGGGAGTTTGCCTGGGATCTCTCCGAGAGGAGGTACGCTAAGTGCTGCATTGGAGTGCTGTGTTGGTGAGTATCTGAGTGTCTGTTGCAGGGGACAGTTTGTCAGTTTGACCGTGTGCTTGATTGTTTGATTGTTTGTTTGAACTGTGTGAATTGGGAGTGCTTTGTTCCAGGTGGGCCTTGAGTGGGCCTGACTGTTATAAAAAGGCAGTCAGCAGCGAACCAGCTGAGCGGCAAACAGCAGAGCCTAACAGAGGGAGTTTGCCTGGGATCTCTCCGAGAGGAGGTACGCTAAGTGCTGCATTGGAGTGCTGTGTTGGTGAGTATCTGAGTGTCTGTTGCAGGGGACAGTTTGTCAGTTTGACCGTGTGCTTGATTGTTTGATTGTTTGTTTGAACTGTGTGAATTGGGAGTGCTTTGTTCCAGGTGGGCCTTGAGTGGGCCTGACTGTTATAAAAAGGCAGTCAGCAGCGAACCAGCTGAGCGGCAAACAGCAGAGCCTAACAGAGGGAGTTTGCCTGGGATCTCTCCGAGAGGAGGTACGCTAAGTGCTGCATTGGAGTGCTGTGTTGGTGAGTATCTGAGTGTCTGTTGCAGGGGACAGTTTGTCAGTTTGACCGTGTGCTTGATTGTTTGATTGTTTGTTTGAACTGTGTGAATTGGGCAGGGCCGGCTCTGGGGGCGGGGGGGGGGGCGGCGAGCCCCGGCGGGGGCTCCGCTCTCCCCCCGGCGGCCGGGGGCAGGGCGCCGGGGGGGGGAGGGCGGCTGGAGCCCTGGGAGGAGGGCAGCGAGCCCCGGCGGGGGCTCGGCTCCCCCCCGGCGGCCAGAGCGCCGGGGGCAGGGCGGCGAGCCCCGGCGGGGGCAGGGCGGCGAGCCCCGGCGGGGGCTCGGCTCTCCCCCCGGCAGCCGGGGGGAGGGCGGCCAGAGCGCCGGGGGGAGGGCGGCAAGCCCGGCTGTGGCCCCGCTCTCCCCGGCGGCCCGAGCGCCGCGCCGCCCCCCTCCAGGTGCCGCCCCAAGCACCAGCTTGGTTGCCTGGTGCCTGGAGCCGGCCCTGGAATTGGGAGTGCTTTGTTCCAGGTGGGCTAACAGTGGAGGCTAACAGAGGGCGTTTGCTAGGAGTTCGCCTGGGGAGAGCCCACTGAGGCTTTCATCTTGCAGGCTTCTCTGAGTTGCTGCAACAGCTGAGGAAGCTCTTAGAAGGAAGAAATTATGGAAGGTGAGAGTTCAGCTGTTGTAACCTGCACAGGTTGTGCCATGTTTGTCTTTCTTCCACAGGACAGAAACGACTTTGTCTGTACAAAGTGCAAGCTGGTCTCCATATTGGAAGAGAAGGTTCGAGGTCTGGAGAAACAAGTATCGACCCTGTGTTGCATAAGAGAAAATGAAGATGTCCTGGACAGATGTCAGGATATGCTTCTATGGGCACAACGTTCTGAAGAATCGGAGCAGGCTTTTCAGAGGGGACTGAGGGACGGTGAAGAAATTTGGCAGCATGTGACCTCCAGAAGAAGAAAGAGGAGCGTCCATGTACCAGCAATGGATATACAGGTGAGCAACCGTTTTCATGTTCTCTCCACAGGTACTAATGCAGAGAGTGGACTAGATGATACATCTGAGGGAAGGGAGCAGAAGGAGACTCCACCGATTGGAAGGCATGAGATGCACTGTCCTAGGGATGGGGTTCCATGACCACCACTCCCAAGAGAAGGAGGAGGGTAGTGGTGGTCGGGGACTCCCTCCTCAGGGGGAATGAGTCATCTATCTGCTGCCCCGACCGAGAAAACCGAGAGGTGTGCTGCTTGCCAGGAGCTAGGATTCACAATGTGATGGAGAGACTGCCGAGACTCATCAAGCCCTCGGATCGCTACCCCTTCCTGCTTCTCCACGTGGGCACCAATGATACTGCCAAGAATGACCTTGAGCTGATCACCGCAGACTATGTGGCTCTGGGAAGAAGGATAAAGGAGTTTGAGGTGCAAGTGGTGTTCTCGTCCATCCTCCCTGTGCAGGGAAAAGGCCTGGGTAGAGACCGTCGAATTGTGGAAGTCAACGAATGGCTACGCAGGTGGTGTCAGAGAGAAGGCTTTGGATTCTTCGACCATGGGATGGTGTTCCAAGAAGGAGGAGTGCTAGGCAGAGACGGGCTCCACCTAACGAAGAAAGGGAAGAGCATCTTCGCAAGCAGGCTGGCTAACTTAGTGAGGATAGCTTTAAACTAGGTTCACCTGGGGAAGGAGACCAAAGCCCTGAGGTAAGTGGGGAAATGGGATACCAGGAGGAAGCACAAGCAGGAGAGTGCAAGAGGGGAGGACTCCTGTCTCAGACTGAGAAAGCGGTACAATCAGCAAGTTATCTTAAGTGCCTATACACAAATGCAAGAAGCCTGGGAAACAAGCAGGGAGAACTGGAAGTCCTGGCACAGTCAAGGAACTATGATGTGATTGGAATAACAGAGACTTGGTGGGATAACTCACATGACTGGAGTACTGTCATGGATGGATATAAACTGTTCAGGAAGGACAGGCGGGGCAGAAAAGGTGGGGGAGTTGCATTGTATGTAAGAGAGGAGTATGACTGCTCAGAGCTCCGGTATGAAACTGCAAAAAAACCTGAGAGTCTCTGAATTAAGTTTAGAAGTGTGAGCAAGAAGGGTGATGTCGTGGTGGGAGTCTGCTATAGACCACCAGACCAGGGGGATGAGGTGGACGAGGCTTTCTTCTGGCAACTAGCGGAAGTTACTAGATCACAGGCCCTGGTTCTCATGGGAGACTTTAGTCACCCTGATATCTGCTGGGAGAACAATATAGAAGTGCACAGACAATCCAGGAAGTTTTTGAAAAGTCTAGGGGACAATTTCCTGGTGCAAGTGCTGGAGGAACCAACTAGGGGCACAGCTCTTCTAGACCTGCTACTCACAAACCGGGAAGAATTAGTAGGGGAAGCAAAAGTGGATGGAAACCTGGGAGGCAGTGACCATGACATAGTCGAGTTCAGGATCCTGACACAAGGAAGAAAGGAGAGCAGCAGAATACGAACCCTGGACTTCAGAAAAGCTGACTTTGACTCCCTCAGGGAACTGATGGGAAGGATCCCCTGGGAGAATAACATGGGGGGGAAAGAAGTTCAGGAGAGCTGGCTGTATTTTAAAGAATCCTTATTGAGGTTGCAGGAAAAATCATCCCAATGTGTAGAAAGAACAGTAAATATGGCAGGCGATCAGCTTGGTTTAACAGTAAAATCCATGCAGGAATGAAATCAGGAAGGCCAAATCACACTTGGAGTTGCAGCTAGCAAGAGATGTTAAGAGTAACAAGAAGGGTTTCTTCAGGTATGTTAGCAACAAGAAGAAAGTCAAGGAAAGTGTGGGCCCCTTACTGAATGAGGGAGGCAACCTAGTGAGAGAGGATGTGGAAAAAGCTAATGTACTCAATAATTTTTTTGCCTCTGTCTTCATAAACAAGGTCAGCTCCCAGACTGCTGCAGTGGGCAGCACAGTATGGGGAGAAGGTGACCAGCCCTCTGTGGAGAAAGAAGTGGTTCGGGACTATTTAGAAAAACTGGACGAGCACAACTCCATGGGGCCAGATGCGCTGCATCCGAGGGTGCTAAAGGAGTTGGCAAATATAATTGCAGAGCCATTGGCCATTATCTTTGAAAACTCATGGTGATCGGGGGAGGTCCCGGATGACTGGAAAAAGGCTAATGTAGTGCCCATCTTTAAAAAAGTGAAGAAGAAGGATCCGGGGAACTACAGGCCAGTCAGCCTCACCTCAGTCCCTGGAAAAATCATGGAGCAGGTCCTCAAGGAATCAATTCTGAAGCACTTAGAGGAGAGGAATGTGATCAGGAACAGTCAGCATGGATTCACCAAGGGCAAGTCATGTCTGACTAACCTAATTGCCTTCTATGATTGAGATAACTGGGTCTGTGGATGAGGGGAAAGCAGTGGATGTGTTATTCCTTGACTTTAGCAAGGCTTTTTATACAGTCTCCCACAGTATCCTTGCCAGCAAGTTAAAGAAGTATGGGCTGGATGAATGGACTATAAGGTGGATAGAAAGCTGGCTAGATCGTCGGCCTTAATGGGTAGTGATCCACGGCTCCATGTCTAGTTGGCAGCCGGTTTCAAGCGGAGTGCCCCAAGGGTCGGTCCTGGGGCTGGTTTTGTTCAATATCTTCATTAATGATCTGGAGGATGGCGTGGACTGCACTCTGAGCAAGTTTGCAGATGACACTAAATTGGGAGGAGTGGTAGATACACTGGAGGGTAGGGATAGGATACAGAGGGACCTAGACAAATTAGAGGATTGGGCTAAAAGAAACCTGATGAGGTTCAACAAGGACAAGTGCAGAGTCCTGCACTTAGGACGGAAGAATCCCATTCACTGTTACAGACTAGGGACCGAATGGCTAGGAAGCAGTTCTGCAGAAAAGGACCTAGGCAGTTACAGTGGACGAGAAGCTGGATATGAGTCAACAGTGTGCCCTTGTTGCCAAGAAGGCTAATGGCATTTTGGGCTGTATAAGTAGGGGCATTGCCAGCAGATCAAGGGACGTGATCATTCCCCTCTATTCGACATTGGTGAGGCCTCATCTGAAGTACTGTGTCCAGTTTTGGACCCCACACTACAAGAAGGATGTGGAAAAATTGGAAAGCGTCCAGCGGAGGGCAACAAAAATGATTAGGTGGCTGGAGCACATGACTTATGAGGAGAGGCTGAGGGAACTGGGCTTGTTTAGTCTGCAGAAGAGAAGAGTGAGGGGGGATTTGATAGCAGCCTTCAACTACCTGAAAGGGGGTTCCAAAGAGGATGGATCTAGACGGTTCTCAGTGGTAGCAGATGACAGAACAAGGAGTAATGGTCTCAAGTTGCAGTGGGGAAGGTTTAGGTTGGATATTAGGAAAAACTTTTTCATTAGGAGGGTGGTGAAGCACTGGAATGGGTTACCTAGGGAAGTGGTGGAATCTCCATCGTTAGAGGTTTTTAAGGTCAGGCTTGACAAAGCCCTGGCTGGGATGATTTAGTTGGGGATTGGTCCTGCTTTGAGCAGGGGGTTGGACTACATGACCTCCTGAGGTCCCTTCCAACCCTGATATTCTATGATTCTATGATTCTATGAACTCACTGGGGATCTTTTGAAATCCCTAACCTTCAGCAGGTGTTAAAGGCTTTGTGCTAGTTTCACTGAATTTTGCCCCCAATGCGTACTGTGATAACCACCCATCATCATCAACACCTCATTGCTGGCAACGATCATGACCAGAGCTGGTTGAAAATTGGAAAGACTTTCACAAAAAATTGTTTTTTCACATTTTATATTGAAAATTATTATCCAAATTTTTCCTGTTAGAAAATTTTCATTTCTCTGAGTTTTCTGGGTTTTTTATTGTTTGGATGGTTGGTTTTCCCTCCCCATCCCCTCCTGTCCCTTTCTCTTGTCTCATCTTCCTCTTTCCACGCCCCGTTGCCCCCACATTTCCCCTTTTTTTCCATTTTCCATTTTGCCACTGAAAAAAGGGAGTGGGGAAAGACAGGGGGAAAGGAGGGAAATAAAAAGAAAGAGAATTAAAACAAAAGTTTTCAGTTTCATTGAAAGAAAAGGAAAATGATATATATATTCACAAAAATTACCAATTTTGAAAAAAGGACAATTTTTCAACAACAACAAAATTCAGCCAGCTTTAATAATTACCATAGGCACTGACTCCGTGGGTGCTCCAGGGATGGACCACCCACGGAGAAAAAAATAGTGGGTGCTTATCACCCACCGGCAGCCAAGCTCCCCCACTCCCACCCAAACTCCTTCCCAGTGTCTCCTGAACTCTGCAGAACAGCTGTTCAGCAGCACGCAGGAGATGCTGGAAAGGAGGAGGAGGTGCGGGGACAGGGTGCACTTGGGTGACGGGGTGGAAATAGGCAGGGAAGAGATGGGGTGGGGGTGGGGGTGGGGCTGGAGGTGGAGCAGGGACGGGAAGAGGGGGGGCAGAGGTGAGGGCTTAGGGGAAGTGGTGGAGTTTGGCAGGGCCTGGGGCTAAGCGGGGGTTGAGCAGCCCCGGGGAAAATTAGAAGCCGAAGGCTGTGATAATTCCTAACCACACTGATAAAGAAATAAACAAAGTAATATGCTAGATGGACCCCTGACACCAGCTCAACACATATGAGTTTTAAATTGAGTGACAGTCACACATGTCAAAATACTCAGTGTGTGCTTGTTTCCCCAAGATCTTGAAGCATCTAATGATCATCCACATGCACTATCTCCAGGTTATTTATCCTTAATAAATTAGCTCAGATTCTCTGAATTCTTCTAAAAGCCCAGGGGCGGCTTTAGCATTTTTGCCACCCCAAGCATGGCAGGCAGGCTGCCTTCGGCGGCTTGCCTGCAGGAGGTCCCCGGTCTCGCGGCTTCGGCATACCCGCCACCAAATTGCCGCTGAATCCCCGGGACCGGTGGACCTCCTGCAGGCATGTTGCCGAAGGCTGCCTGACTTCCGCCCTCGCAGGAACCGGCAGGGCGCCCCCCCACGGCTTGCCGCCCCAGGCACACACTTGGAGCGCTGGTGCCTGGAGCCGCCGCTGTAAAAGCCACAAGTTTCCTGGCAGTTTTTCTCAGGGCCTGCTTGACCTCTTTGTTTCTTAGACTGTATATGAGAGGATTGACCAAGGGAGTAAAGACCATGTAGAAGACAGAGAACACTTTGTGTAGGTCTCCCATCAGGTTATGGTTTGGCAAGATATACACAATTATTAGGGTCCCATAGAAACTTGTCACCACAATGAGGTGAGAGGAGTAGGCGGAAAAAGCCTTTTGCCTCCCGGTGGTGGAAGGGATCCTCAGGATGGTACTGATTATATGAACATAGAATGTCAAGGTTAATAGAAATGTGGGAAGGATGTCAATGGCAGAGAGTATGAAAGCCAGAAGTTGTATCAGGTGGGTGTCGCTGCAGGACAATTTTATCATTGGCGTGAAGTCACAAAAGAAATGGTCAATTTCATTGGGGCCACAGAAAGTTAAAGGTGACATTAGAAATATTATTATGCTAATAGGTAGAAATGCACTGAACCAAGACCCAGCTGCTAGCTGAAAGCACAACCTGCCATTCATAAGGGCTGCATAATGCAGGGGGTTACATATCGCTCAATACTGGTCATAAGACATCACGGCTAGGAAATAACACTCTATACACGCAAGGAATCCAAAGAAATGTAATTGCACAATACAACCGCTAACAGAAATGGTTCTGACCCCAGTCAGCAAACTGGCCAGCATCCTGGGCAGGATGGTGGAGCTGTAGCAGGTCTCAAAGCAGGACAAGTTTCCAAGGAAGAAGTACATGAGGGTGTGAAGGTGCTGATCAGCCACAACTACCGCAACACAGAGGATGTTCCCGACCACTGTCTCAATGTAGATCACTAGGAACAACAGGAAGAGAAGAATCTGTAGTTCAGGGAGATCCCTGAATCCCAGGAGGATGAATTCTGTGCTGGTTGATTGATTCCTCCAATCCATGTTTGCCTTGTGCTGCATCTATGGCTTATAAAAGAAACTGGAATTTAGTTTAAAAAACATCATGTTATATTTTGATGCAATATTTCTATATCAATTCTTTGCTGTTTATATTTCCCAAAATTAGGTCAAGAACTCAGACTAGGAAATTTACCTTCCTCATCTTTCAACTCGTCGAGTAGATTTTAAAAATTCTGGTATCCTACTTCCTCCAAAAAAAAAAAAAAAAAGAAACAAAAAAACAAGCACTTTGCTAATCAGAGACTTGACTACTGCCATGAAATTTTACATCAGCTATTGATTTTCTTATATATTCTACCTCCCAAGCTGAAAAATGTCCTTCTTCAGATGCGTTTCCATAGCTTATGGTAGTCACCAGGTGATGTTTTATTGGGTGCATATATAATTAAATAACCCTTGATGCACTTTAATGTTCATTACAAATATTTCAGTGTTCTGCATATGGAGGAAATCCTCCTGCAAGCACACACTGTTGTTCAGTCTGTGACATCTATCTTTACAAGAGATTACATTTTTCAGGGAGAGAGGATAATATGGGCATGGTGATTTTGTGGCTAAGGTACCAACCTGGTAAGCTGGAGAGCAGGGTTTGGACGTTTTTCTCTGTGAAAGGCTCACAACATTACCTTGGACAATTCACTTAGGCTGGGATTTTCAAAGTTGCCTTTGAAAGTAGATCCACTAAGGGACTTAGACACTTCACTGCCACTTTAGGGGCCTAAGTCCAACGTTGAAGTGCCACTGAGATCCTCTGGACCCCCACTCTGCCTAACCCTAAAGGCACCTAAAGTCCCTAAACATCTGCTGGTGGCATGCGCACAGCTACCTCAGTCTTGATGCAGCTGGTGCCTAAACCCAGGTGGGATTCACAAAGAAAGCTTTCCCCTGCCTATCTCGCCTGATCTGGTAGGTGTTCTCAAAGCATGCCTAACCCATGAGGAGGAGGAAGAGGTTAGGTGTGCTTTGACCGGGTTTTGGGCACCTGCATTTCTTCCCTTTGGGAATCTGTGAATGGTAATATATTGACTAACCACCGCCTTACAATATTTTTATTTATCTGCTAGAAAAAGGATTTTAAAACAGAAAACAGCCTTTACCCATATATAGTCTTATCCCATCTTACACTGCACTAACTAAGGCTTCCTCTGAAATTACAGGAACAGATCTTGGCCAGGTTACATTCACCAGGCCAGCCCATTGACTCCCCATTGACAGCTTGCCCTATTGTTCTTCCTTTCTCATTGCTAGTTGGTGAGGGTTTCTCACCTTTCTTCTCTTTGACCCATGCTAGTCAAACTATGATTTTCTAGTCAGCCATAGCATCCACCAAGATCTACCCAAAAGAACACCCCTATGATGATGGCAGTACCATTGTTTGGTCATCAGTCTCTATGGGTGTAAACATTAGCCTGGGGTAGGTGAGGGAGTTGGAACTCTCTGTTCCTCTTTGTTAGCCTAACTCATCATCTTGGAAGTCAAGGACATAAATCATGGTTTGGGCTATACATTGAAGTATGTATTAATACCTATGGTCATATTTTGTCACAAATACTGATCTACCTCGGAAGCATAGGTGCAGGGTTTACAGTTTGGTTCAATGGCTCTCAGCACTCCCACTATAAGAATTGTTTCAGCGCTCCTGCTCAGAGGTGTTTTGTCATGGCAAATAAATAAATAAATACTTGTGATGGGCTCAGACAGTACGTAGTTTAATATTGCCCATAAAGTTATAAAATAATTCTGGATTTGGGAAGAGGGCTTTTTCAGGTTGACTCCTTGTGGCAAAAAGAAATATATTATTTTATGGTTATAAAATTATTTGGTACCTTTTGATGCATTATAGTTCCAGAGATCTCTATCTATCTATCTATCTATCTATCTATCTATCTATCTATCTATCTATCTATCTATCTATCTATCTATCTATCTATCTATCTATCTATCTATCTCCAGACATTCATTTTCTCTCTCTCTCTCTCTCTCTCTCTCTCTGACTGACACTAATACTAAAACAAAGAGACATTTCAGATGTGCCAATAAGGCCATTAACATAAAAGAGTTTGTTGACTTTTTAACTACTGCAGCATCATAGAACTGAAAGATTGTACAAGCAACATCTCTGCTCCACATTTGTGTCAGAGAAATTCTGGAGTGACAATTAAGAAAGTCCTTAAAGGAAGAGGGCTCATCTAGATGAGAAAAATTCACACTAGTGTAACTGCATTAAGAGATATGCCAATACAGACTTCTCAGTAAACACAAGATGACAACGATATAAGAGAGAGAGAAGACAATCTGGGTAAACATGTGGGAAAGGTTGGTTTACCTTTAAGATGGGTGCACAAGAGCCCAAGTCTCGAACATAACCTTCATTCATTGCTTCATAAGCCAGGATATAGGTTCTTCTATCACCATATCCTGTCTGAGCTTTGGTTCTGTCAATGAAGAAATCTGGTTGTGCTGTCCTGCTTGGAACATTGTATTGAATACCAGGGAACATGTATCTCTCCTGAATCATTGTTTATCCTTCATGTGAGAAGGTGAAATACTTCCTTGACATACTGGAACTTATAACTAATGAGGCAGGGGAAGTTAATTATATCTTTATTCTCCAGACAGCGGAAGCAGCTGTGGGAATGGAGTCAGCGTGAAAACTCAAAACAGAATTAACAGAAAGAGGAGAGCTTCTGAACACATAGGAAATATTCCTCTTTTCCAGGGATGAGATGGGATGAGATTTCCTATGATTGTGAAATAATAACTTGCCAAAGCAAAAAGTTCAGCTTAGAAGCCGGATCATGTGTTTCTTGCCCATTGAATGCTGGAGGCAATCTGTGACCCCTCTAAGGAAGCATGTGTTTCCCTAGCCCAGTGGTTCACAACCCGCGGCCCATGGGCCACTTGCGGCCCAATCAGCATACAGCTGTAGCCCATGTGACATCCTCGGGGCCATACAGGTAGTATATATATAGGGTGGCCATATTTCCCAAAGGGAAAATGGGACACCACATGGGGCTAGCCCGAACTCTCCCCCCCCACACACACACGGGGCTGGACTGAGCTGCTTGTCCATGCCCCCCCCCAACAGTATGGGACTAGAGTTGCTGCTTGTCTGAGCCCTGCATGCCCCTCACCTGAGTGCTGGCTCACTGGAATCACTGCTAACCTCCCCCCGCACATTCCTTCGCACCCCACTTTTTTGGCAAAAATGGGCATTTGTCCCATTTGCTCTAGTCAAAAAAGTTTGCACAGCTGGGACAGGACTTAAGAAAAGAGATTGTCCCAGCCAAAACAGTAATTATGGTCACCCTATATAGATATATTGTGTGGAGATGGCCCACACAACACATAGAGAGCTGCATATTCAGCTCACAATGGTAAACAGTTTGAGAACCACTGCTCTATCCAATAGCTGGAGGGCAGAGTGGGAGAAGATGTGTCTTCTTTATATTAAAAGTAAACTGCAAGATAGTGATGTCTATGGCCCATACTCAAGGGCGCCAGAGCCTCCCAAAAGTGACTCTGCCCTCCCCCCCCCCCGAGGTCCTGCCCTAGATGGAAGCTGGCGAAGAACCAGGGATCCCCTCTCCCCCCGCTCCCAACCTGTGTCACCACCCTTTGAGCCCTCAGCTCAGGGCAGGTGGAGAGATCCAGGCTCCTCACAGCTGCCTGCATGGCTGTCCCCAATCTGGCTCCGGCTTGGGGGGGCCTTGGAGCTGCAGCCCAGCCATGGTAAGAGCCGCACAGGCAGCTGTGAGGAGCCGTGGAGGACCCTCCACCTGCGCGGGGTGAGAGCACAGTCCCCATCCAGAGTCCCTGCCTGCTGCGCAGGGCAGGTGGAGTGTCCGCGGCTTCTCAAAGCTATCCGTGAAGCTCTTAACATGGCCGGGCTGCAGCTAGGTTGGGGGGAGCCACGTGGGCAGCTGTGGGGAGATAGAACAGAGTCGAGGACCCTCCACATGCACCTGCCCTGGGCCGGGCAAGGAGCCTGGTTTGGCAGGGACATGGACCAGGGGCTGCTCTTATCAGGCCCCCTGCACCAGTGTCAGGTGGAGGGTCCACCTCCACACTGGCCTGGCTGGGGGTTGAGGCCTCAGGGGGAAGAGATGGGGAATGGGGCAGGGTCCGCCCTGGCGAAAAGTGGATGGACTAGGTCAGTTCCCTTTAAAAGTGGGAGGGCCATGGCCCCTGGCCCCCAGGTTCTGGTGCTACTGACCATAGACGTTTAACACAAGCTAGCAAATTGCAGCTCTCTGCTCCCTTTTAGTGGCTAGACTGATTACAGAGATTTCTGTGTCCGCTCCAGGCTCCAAGCTGACAGTTGTTCCTTTATCTCATACAGTAGAGGCTCATGCTTTTAACCTAGAGATGTTCTAGGTTAAGTTCTTGTTGATGATTTAGCTAGTGAAATTATTAGACTTGTATAGTGCAATCTGGTCCCAAGCTTCTATTAGAGACACAAGTGAATAAGCAGGTGGGTTTATTGACCTGATCCACTATCCAAAGTTAGCCCTTCATGAGGAGTACCGTGGTCAGAAACCTCCGTGCATCCTCTTGCAAGGTAATGCATATTGGAAAACATAATCCCAACTATGCATATAAAATGATGGAGTCTAAATTAGCTGTTACCACTCAAGAAAGAGATCTTGGAGTCCTTGTGGATAGTTCTCTGAAAACATCCATTCGATGTGCAGCAGCAATCAAAACATTAACCGAATGTAGGGAATCGTTAGGAAAGAGATAGAAATAAGACAGAAAATATCACATTGCCTCTATATAAATCCATGGTACGCCCTCATAGAATCATAGAATCATAGAAGATTAGGGTTGGAAGAGACCTCAGGAGGTCATCTAGTACAATCCCCTGCTCAAAGCAGGACCAACCCCAACTAAATCATTACAGCCAGGGCTTTGTCAAGCCAGGCCTTAAAAACCTCTAAGGATGGAGATTCCACCACTTCCCTAGGTAACCCATTCCAGTGCTTCACCACCCTCCTAGTGAAATAGTGTTTTCTAATATCCAACCTAGACCTCCCCCACTGTAACTTGAGACCATTGCTCCTTGTTCTGTCATCTGCCACCACTGAGAACACCTGATTTCCATCCTCTTTGGAACCCCCCTTCATGTAGTTGAAGGCTGCTATCAAATCCCCCCTCACTCTTCTCTTCTGCAGACTAAACAAGCCCAGTTCCCTCAGCCTCTTCTCGTAAGTCATGTGCTCCAGCCCCTGACCATTTTTGTTGCCCTCTGCTGGACTCTCTCCAATTTGTCCACATCCTTTCTGTAGTGGGGGGCCCAAAACTGGACGCAATACTCCAGATGTGGCCTCACCAGTGCTGAATAGAGGGGAATAATCACTTCCCTCGGTCTGCTGGCAATGCTCTTACTAATGCATCCCAATATGCCATTAGCCTTCTTTGCAACATGGGCACACTGCTGACTTATATCCAGCTTCTCATCCACTGTAATCCCCAGATCCTTTTCTGCAGAACTGCTGCTTAGCCAGTCAGTCCCCAGCCTATCACAGTGCATGGGATTCTTCGGTCCTAAGTGCAGGACTCTGCACTTGTCCTTGTTGAACCTCATCAGATTTCTTTTGGCCCAATCCTCCAATTTGTCTAAATCACTCTGGACCCTATTCCTACCCTCTACCGTATCTGCCTCTCCCCCCAGCTTAGTGTCATATGCGAACTTGCTGAGAGTGCAATCCATCCCATCATCCAGATCATTAATAAAGATGCAAAGAGTCCTGTGGCACCTTATAGACTAACAGACATTTTGGAACATGAGCTTTCGTGGGTGAATACCCACTTCTTCGGACATGCATCCAAAGAAGTGGGTATTCACCCACGAAAGCTCATGCTCCAAAATGTCTGTTAGTCTATAAGGTGCCACAGGACTCTTTGCTGCTTTTACAGATCCAGACTAACACGGCTACCCCTTTGATAATTAATAAAGATGTTGAACAAAACCAGCCACAGGACCAACCCCTGAGGCACTCTGCTTGATACTGGCTGCCAACTAGACATCGAGCCTTTGGTCACTGCCCATTGAACCCAACAATCTAGCCAGATTTCTATCCACCTTATAGTCCATTCATCCAATCCATACTTTTTTAACTTGCTGGTAAGAATACTGTGAGAGACCGTATCAAAAGCTTTACTAAAGTCAAGATATATCACGTCCACTGCTTTCCCCATATCCACAGAGCCAGTTATCTCATCATAGAAGGCAATCAGGCTGGTCAGGCATAACTTGCCCTTGGTGAATCCATGTTGACTGTTCCTGATCACCTTCCTCTCCTCCAAGTGCTTCAAAATGGTTTCCTTGAGGACCTGCTCCATGATTTTTCTAGGGACTGAGGTGAGGCTGACCAGTCTGTAGTTCCCCGGGTTCTCCTTCTTCCCTTTTCTAAGGATGGGCACTATATTTCCCTTTTTCCAATTGTCCAGTCATCTTGAAGACTGTGTGAAGATCTGGTCACCCTATCTCAAAAAAGATATATTGGGATTGGAAAAGGTACAGAAAAGGGCAACAAAAATTATTAGGGTTACGGAACAGCTTCCATATGAGGAGAGATTAATAAGACTGGGACTTTTCAGCTTGGAAAAGAGATGACAAAGGGGGGGATATGATAGAGGTCTATAAAATCATGAGTGGTATGGAGAAAGTAAATAAGGAAGTGTTATTTACTCCTTCTCATAACACAAGAACCAGGGGTCACCAAATGAAATTAATAGACAGCAGGTTTAAAACAAACAAAAGGAAGTATTTCTTCACACAACACCCAGTCAACATGTGGAACTCTTTGCCAGAGGATGTTGTGAAGTCCAGGACACTAACAGGTTTCAAAAAAGAACTAAATAAGTTCATGGAGAATAAGTCCATCAATGGCTATTAGCCAGGATGGGCATGGATGTTGTCCTTAGCCTCTGTTTGCCAGAAGCTATGAACGGGGGTGGATCACTTGATTGCTGCCTGTTCTGTTCATTCCCTCCATAGCACCTGGCATTGGCCATTGTCGGAAGACAAGATAATGGGCTAGATGGACCTTTGGTCTCACCTAATATGGCCATTCTTATGTTCTCTTTGCTCCAAGAACTTGTCAAAGGTCAGATGTATTATTCAGGGTGGGTGTCATAGACTCAAAAGTGAATATTATTGGTTTAAAAACCATGCTTATTGCGAAAATATTGAACAGCTCAGTCTGACCTGCCATTCAGATCAAGTAAACATTGTTGTTTTTTTATTCCCATTGTAACAAAGACCATTAACAATTATTTTATTATATTATTATACAGGCAGAAAAGGAAGGAAACAGTTAAAATATTTGAAACTTATAAAGTGTGACAGACCCAGACCAGTGGGGTACAGGAGTCTGGTGGAGAGCAAATATACTGGTCCCTGGATGAGTAGTTTTCTGTTCCCTGAGTGACCAGAGCAGGGGCTGCACTAGAGTAATCAGGAACCTGCTAGAACCAGTTAAGGCAGGCGGGCTAATTAGGACACCTGGAGCCAATTAAGAAGAAGCTGCTAGAATCAATTAAGGCAGGCTAATCAGGGCACCTGGATTTTAAAAGGAGCTCACTTCAGTTTATGGTGCGAGTGTGAGGAGCTGGGAGCAAGAGGCGCAAGGAGCTGAGAGCGAGAGGTTGTACTGCTGGAGGACTGAGGAGCACAAGCGTTATCAGACACCAGGAAGAAGGTCCTGTGGTCAGAATAAGAAAGGTGTTTTGAGGAGGCCTTGGGGAAGTAGCCCAGGGAGTTGTAGCTGTCATGCAGCTGTTACAGGAGGCACTATAGACAGCTGCAGTCCACAGGGCCCTGGGCTGGAACCCAGAGTAGAGGGCGGGCCCGGGTTCCCCCCAAAGATTCCAATTGACCTGGACTGTGGGTTCTTCCAGAGGGGAAGGTCTCTGGGCTGTTCCCCAACTCACACAGTGAATCTCTGAGGCAAGAACATCCACCAATAAGCGCAGGACCCACCAAGATAGAGGAGGAACTTTGTCACACTGGTGTCAGGAGTGGGATCTTGGGGTGCACAGCGCAGCGGAAGAAGGAGGGTGATTTAAAAAAAACAACAACAACAAAAACAAACAAAAAAAGGGAGAGGGTTTATTTTTTTTCACCACAATGGATGACGTAGTGCGGGCACTGATACAAGCTGCGGCAGCCCAGCAGGAGGCTACCCGTGTCCAGACAGCCGCCCAACAGGAGGCAGTGCGGCTGCAGCAAGAGACTAATTGCCTGCTGATGGACCAGGCTGCTCAAGACCGAGCTATGTTGTGGGAACTGGTAAACCATGTAAAGTCCCTTACAGAGCTGAATCACGGCCATGATGGGACGTGGCTCATATGGGCCAGCCATTGGCTGCAGAAAATGACACAGGAGGATGATGTAGAGGCATACCTTCTGGCCTTTGAGAGGACAGCCCTACGGGAGGCTTGGCCTCGAGATCAGTGGTCTGGCATCCTTGCCCCATTCCTGTGTGGAGAGGCCCAGAAGGCCTACCATGATCTGCCTGAAGAGGCTGCGGCAGACTACCCCCAGCTGAAAGCAGAGATCCTGGCCAGATCTGGGGTAACGACAGCAGTGTGGGCCCAGCAGTATCACGGTTGGAGGTACCAGGAAGACAAAACCCCGCGGTCCCAATTGTATGACCTCATCCATCTCGTACGAAAGTGGTTGCAAACAGAGTCCCGGAGTCCGGAAGAGATACTAGCGGTTCTGGTCATCGACCGATACGTGAGGGGACTACCACCAGACCTTCGTGCCTGGGTAAGCCAGAACGAACCCTCCACCTATGACGAGGTTGTCGCCCTGGTAGGGAGGCGAAGGACAGCGAGGGAGCTGACCCGACCAGTTAAGGAAGAGGCACCCCGGGTTAAACTAGCAGCACCAAGTCCTAAAGTTCGGGTGACTGGGCCACCAGGAGGGCCCAGGTGGAAAAAGAGAGAGGCTGAAGGCCCATCAGAGGCCACAAAGAGTCGGAGCACTGAGGGAGAAGAGGATCGTGATGTTAGACTGCCCAAACCAAGAGACCGGGGAACGCCTAGGGCTCCATACAGATGTTATGCCTGCGGGGAGTGGGGACACATCCTTTTGTAGCTGCTCAGTGTCCCAATGCTGAGGAGCCTATGCAGTGTAACCTGGGGAAATGGGCCGATCCATGCTCCCTAATCCACCTTGTGGGGGTCTCACTAACCCCACATATGTATACCAGACCAGTGAAACTAAATGGCGTAGGGACCACAGCACTGGTTGATTCGGGGAGTTCTATCACGCTTATCTCAAGGAAGCTCGTGAAGCGTAGTCAGCTGCTGCAGGCTAAACGTACAGGGATAACATGTGTCCATGGGACAGTTAGTTACTACCCCACCATCCCAGTAAAAATCGAGATCCAAGGGAACACTACTGAGGTAGCAGCAGGTGTAGTCCCTAAACTCCCATACCCGGTGCTCATAGGGAGGGACATCCCAAGGTTTGGAAACTTACTCCCAGTAGGGGGATTGGAGAAAGATGGGGACCCTAAAATTGGTGAGGCATCCACAGCAGACTGTCAACCCCCAATCTTCTCTGAAATATCCCCAGATTTGTTCTCCACTCCCAGACAGGGTAGAAAGACAAAAAGGTAAAGAAGGGCAGCTAAGGCCTTGGGAACCCAAATACTGACCCAAAGCCAGAGGGTTGCTCTTGTAGGTAGGCGGACCCATGCAGCTGAAAAGGAGGCCACGCAGGAGGGAGAAGCACCTGAGTCTGACCCCCACCCTAATGCTTCTGAACCAGTAGAGGCAACAGAGACTGGGCCCCTAGATCTTGGGCAGATTAGCCCAGGGAGAGGAAATTTTGGACGGGACTAGGCAGAAGACCCAAGGTATGACAACATTAGGAAGGAGGTGACTGAAATAGATGGGGTCACCATGGAAGGGAAAACCCAGGGACCAGGACCCTACTTCATAATGAAGAAGGATCTCTTATACCAGGTTGCACCAGTACAGGGGCAGAAGGTACAGCAGATCCTAGTACCTCAAAAACACCAGAATGCTGTATTAAGTCTTGCTCATAGTCATCTTTTTGGGGAGCATTTGGGGGTAGAGAAGACCCTGGCCCGGAGTACATGAAGAAGTGCGGAGGTACTGTGCCTCCTGCCCGGAGTGTCAGCTGCACAGTCCCCGTCCCCACTTGAGGGCACCTTTAGTACCCCTTCCCATCATAGAGGTCCCCTTTGAGCGAATAGCCATGGACCTAGTGGGACCCCTGGAGAAGACGGCTCAGGGCCACCAATATATACTTGTTGTTTTGGACTATGCTACTCGCTACCCAGAAGCCGTCCCCCTGCAGAACACGGCCTCTAAAACTATAGCCAAAGAGCCGGTGGGGATCTTTGCCCGAATGGGGCTACCGAAGGAGATATTAACCGACCAAGGAACCCCATTTATGTCGAAGCTAATGAAGGACCTCTGTACGCTGCTCCATATACATACCCTGAGAACTTCGGTCTACCATCCACAGACTGATGGGTTGGTAGAAAGGTTTAACCGGACCCTCAAGGCTATGATAAGGAAGGTAGTAAGTCAGGATGGGAGGGATTGGGACACCCTACTATCCTACCTTATGTTCACTATCCGGGAGGTACCTCAGGCCTCAACTGGGTTTTCCCCCTTCGAGTTATTGTACTGGTGTCACCCCCGTGGCATACTAGATATCGCCAAAGAGATCTGGGAAGAGGAACCCAATGAGGGGAGAAATATAATAGAGCATGTAATGCAGATGCGAGACCAGATAGCCCGGGTCACCCCTATTGTACGGGAACATTTGGAGAAGGCACAGGAGGCCCAGCGAACCCATTACAATCGCCAGGCAAAAGTGCAACAGTTCCAACCAGGGGATCAGGTTATGGTGTTGGTACCCACGGCAGAAAGCAAGCTTCTGGCCCAATGGCAGGGGCCCTATGAGGTGGTTGAATCCGTGTGGGAAGTAACCTACAAGGTGCGTCAGCCAGGACACAGAAAACAAGAACAGATTTATCACGTTAACCTTCTGAAACCCTGGCATGCACAAGAGGCATGCACAATGGTCCAAAAAGACCTAACCCAGGAAAACAAGCCTTCCAAACAGGTGAGAGTGTCTCCCGATTTAACACCAGACCAGAAGAATGAGGTGTCTGAGATGATCTTCCGGAACCAAGATGTGTTCTTATCAAAACCAGGTTGAACAACCGAGACATATCACCACATCGTCACGAACCCTGGGGCCAGAGTAACAATGAGGCCCTATCGGGTGCCAGTAGCAAAAAGGGAGGAAATAAAAGCAGAAGTAAAAAAAATGCTGGCGTTGGGGATCGTCGAAGAATCCCACAGTCAGTGGTCCAGCCCAATTCTGCTGGGGCCCAAACCTGATGGCACCACAAGATTTTGCAACAACTTCCAGCGACTAAACAAAGTATCCCAGTTTGACGCGTACCCCATACCTTGCATAGATGAGCTAGTGGACCATCTGGGTAATGGCCGGTACTTGACTACCCTAGACTTGACAAAGGGGTACTGGCAGATTCCCCTTGCAGAAGACGTAAAGGAAAAGACTGAGTTCTCTACACTAGAGGGTCTTTTTCAATATACTGTCCTCCCTTTTGGACTACATGGGGCCCCAGCTACTTTCCAGCGCCTCATGGACAAGCTATTACACCCGCATAACAGTTATGCTGCTGCCTACTTGGACGATGTGGTCATTCATACCCCAGACTGGGAAACCCACCTGGAGAAGGTGGAGGCAGTCCTCGATACCTTCAGGCGAGTTGGCCTTACAGCAAACCCTGCCAAGTGCGCTGTAGGGTTTACAGAGGCCAAATATCTTGGCTACATTGTGGGAAAAGGTCTGGTAAAACCCCAAGTGAACAAGTTAGAGGCCATCCAAAATTGGCCCTGACCAAGTCGCAAGAAACAAGTCCGGGCGTTCCTAGGTGTGGTGGGGTATTACCGACGATTTATCCCCCACTTTGCCACAAGGGCAGGCCCCCTGACAGACCTAGTGAAAGCCCGTGGACCTGATCTGGTGAGATGGTCTGACGCAGCAGAGGAAGCATTCACAGACCTACGGACTGCCCTCTGCAGTAACCCCGTACTGATAGCCCCTGATTTCACCAAAGAGTTTATCCTGCAGATGGATGCATCAGAAGTAGGGTTGGGGGCCGTTCTATCACAGATGGTCAGGGAGGAGGAACACCCAATTCTATACCTCATTTGGAAACTTCTTCCAAGGAAACAAAAATATGCAGTGGTGGAGAGAGAATGCCTTGCTGTAAAATGGGCCATGGAAACTACTACCTGCTCGGACGCAGATTTGTCCTCGTGACCGACCATGCCCCTCTTCAATGGATGCAGCGGAAAAAGGAGAAGAACACAAGGGTGACCAGATGGTTCTTATCCCTCCAACCTTTCCAGTTCCGTGTGCAACACAGAGCAGGGAGCCGTCATGGCAACGCCGATGGCTTGTCACGTGTGCACTGTCTGGCGTCCCAAGCTGCCCAACCCCTTGGCGTTGAGCAGGGGGGAGGGATATGTGACAGACCCAGACCAGTGGGGTACAGACGTCTGGTAGAGGGCAAATATACTGGTCACTGGATGAGTAGTTTTCTGTTCCCTGAGTGACCAGAGCAGGGGCTGCACTAGAGTAATCAGGAACCTGCTAGAACCAGTTAAGGCAGGCAGGCTAATTAGGACATCTGGAGCCAATTAAGAAGAAGCTGCTAGAATCAATTAAGGCAGGCTAATCAGGGCACCTGGGTTTTAAAAGGAGCTCACTTCAGTTTGTGGTGCAAGTGTGAGGAGCTGGGAGCAAGAGGCGCAAGGAGCTGAGAGCGAGAGGGTGTGCTGCTGGAGGACTGAGGAGCACAAGCATTATCAGATACCAGGAAGAAGGTCCTGTGGTGAGATTAAGGAAGGTTTTTGGAGGAGGCCATGGGGAAGTAGCCCAGGGAGTTGTAGCTGTCATGCAGCTGTTACAGGAGGCACTATAGACAGCTGCAGTCCACAGGGCCCTGGGCTGGAACCCAGAGTAGTGGGCGGGCCCGGGTTCCCCCCAAAACCTCCCAATTGACCTGGACTGTGGGTTCTTCCAGAGGGGAATGTCTCTGGGCTGTTCCCCAACCCACATGGTGAATCTCTGAGGCAAGAAAATCCGTCAATAAGTGCAGGACCCACCAAGATAGAGGAGGAAATTTGTCACAAAAGTTAATGATCATTTCATTTTAACAATCTCCCTTTCCCCATTTTCTTTACTTTTTAGCTGGTCAGCATTCTTCAAATGAAAAGTGTCTCACCTGAATGACAAATGGCCTTTTTTAAATTAAAAGTTTTAACAAAAACTTGCTGAGTTTGTCAATTATTTTTGTTATTTTTGTCAAATATTTTATAAGATTTGCATTCACATTTTAGAAACAAGTCTTTTTTTAAAAAGTATATAGTTTAAAAAAAACTAGTTTATATATTCATAATTAAAAACTATGAATAATTTTGAAAACTTTTATTTCCTGCACAATTGATCGAATTGTAATAATTTTTTTTAATTTGTGAAATCTTCAAACCTTTTATGTTTTATTCACTTAAAACTCAGTTTTTCTGTAAACAACAAAAACTTGAAAACTTTTAAAATCAAAATATTGGGATTTGTGTGTGAAAAAGTTCCAAAAACAAATGAAAATGGTGGCAGAGGGGGAGTTATACTTTAGTTTTAATGGTCAAATCCCCAACTGGAGTAACCAGCAAAGATTCATTAAAGTCATCTGCTGGGGATATGGGACATAAAATCATTTATAAAGGAAATCCCTGTATTGACAGTCATTGTAGCTGATATTGTTGGCAATGGGGTTTGTTGCAAGGATAGCTTCCTGGGTTAGTGTTTTTGTTGTGTGGTGTGTAGTTGCTGGTGAGTATTAGCTTCAGGTTGAGGGGTTGTCTGTAAGCAAGGACTGGCCTGTCTCCCAAGGTCTGTGTGAGTGAGGGATCGTCCTTCGGGATATGTTGTAGATCCTTGATGATGTGCTGGAGAGGTTTTAGTTGGGGGCTGAAGGTGACGGCTAGTGGCGTTCTAACTAACCCAGGAACCTATCCCTGCAACAAACCCCGTTGCCAACTCTGTCCACATATCTATTCACAGGACACCATCATAGGACCTAACCACATCAGCCACACCATCAGGGGCTCGTTCACCTGCACATCTACCAATATGATATACGCCATCATGTGCCAGCAATGCCCCTCTGCCATGGACATTGGCCAAACCAGACAGTCTCTACGCAAAAGAATAAATGGACACAAATCAGACATTAAGAATTATAACATTCAAAAACCAATCAGAGAACACTTCACTCTCCCTGAACACTCAATAACAGACTTAAAAGTGGCAATTCTTCGACAAAAAATCTTCAGAAACAGACTCCAACTAGAAACTGCAGAACTGGAATTAATTTGCAAACTGGACACCATCAAATTAGGCCTGAATAAAGACTGGGAGTGGATGGGTCACTACAAAACTAATTTCCCCCTACTGTTTCTCACACCTTCTTGTGAACTGTTTGAAATGCGCCACCCTGACTACATTGGCCTCATTACCACTACAAAAGTGTTTTTTCCTCCCTTGGTATTCTACTGTTGAGAATAGCCCACTTCCACCTTAATTGAATTGTCTCGTTAGCACTGACCCCCCACTTGGTAAGGCAACTCCAGTCTTCTAATGTACTGTGTATTTATACCTGCCTACTGTATTTTCCACTCCATGCATCTGATGAAGTGGGTTTAGCTCATGGAAGCTTAGGCCCAAATACATTTGATAGATCATACACTACATTTAATGTCACCCTCTATAAATGAACTCATGAAAGCCACAGAGTTCCTGACAGCTTTTCTCAGGGCCTCCATGACCTCTTTGTTTCTCAGGCTGTAGATGAGGGGGTTGGCCAGGGGAGTCAGGATGGTGTAGAAGACAGAGAACACTTTGTTAAGCTCTCGCAGCATCTTAGTTTTTGGTAAAATATACACAATGATTAGCGTGCCATAAAAAGTAGTCACCACAATAAGGTGAGAAGAGCAGGTGGAAAATGCCTTTTGCCTCCCAGTGCTAGAAGAGATTCTCAGGATGGCAGTTATTATACAAACGTAGGATGTCAGGGTTAATAGAAATGGTGGTAAAGTGAATAGGAAGGAGCCCAAGAAGGTCACAAGTTCCATCTGGTGGGTGACACTACAGGACAGTTTTATCACTGGAGTGAGATCACAAAAGAAATGGTCCATTTCCTTGGGGCCACAGAAAGTTAATTGTGACATTAAAAATATTATTATGGTAACAACCAAAAATGCACTTAGCCAAGACCCAGCTGCTAGGTGGAGGCAGAACCTGTCATTCATATGAGTTGAATAATGCAGTGGTTTACATATTGCTAAATACCGATCATAAGACATTGCAGCTAGCAGGTAACATTCTGTACCTACTAGAGAACCAAAGAAATATAATTGCACCAAGCAGCCGCTAACAGAAATGGTTCTGTCCCCAGTCAGGAGACTGGCCAGCATCCTGGGCAGGATGGTGGAGGTGTAGCAGGTCTCCAAGCAGGACAAGTTCCCCAGGAAGAAGTACATGGGGGTGTGAAGGTGCTGATCAACCACAACTAGCACAATGATGAGGATGTTCCCAGCCAAGGTCACAATGTAGATCACTAGCAACAATTGGAAGAGAAGAATCTGCAATGCGGGGAGATCCCCAAATCCCAGGAGGATGAATTCGATGATGGTTGTTTGATTTCTCCACTCTGCATTTGTCATTGTCATATCTAGGGAACACAAACAAATCCAAAAATACAACTTGAAGAGAATAAACCTAAACCATATCTTCTTTTAAATTCCAGAAATGTTCAAAACTCATCATTCCCTGCTACTTACCTTTCCAACAATTGGATCAAAACCCCAGACCATGGCATTTATTTGCCTGGTATCTCTCATTTCGGAACAAAACATGCATATTCTGCCATGCAAACTCCACCAGTAAAAGATCAAATAATGGCTCAGGCTACCCAACTTAGAGGTGGTTGGGAAATTTCTTTGTTTTGTTTTTTACCTGGAAAAAAAAAAGTTGAAAAAGAAATAAATGTTTTAATCTACAATTTTTGCTCATTGTTTTCAGTGTTTGGGGTTTTGGTTCTTCAAAAGAAAAAAACCAGAAAATTTAGCAGAATATGGAAATTTTCACAAAATATTCCATTCAATTTAAAAAGCCATTTTGCTTCAAAAGAAGCACCTCAGTGAAAAAGTTTTCCCTAGCAGTATGCAGAGACCTAAGTGTTGTCATAACAGTTCAGATTATTTGCTCACCTTCTGTCACGCGTTAAATATAGGAGCAGAAAAATGCTTTCCTTCAGTGAAGAGTCCACTGCTGATGATGTTCATTATTTGATACTTTTGGGGATTTCCTTATTGCTCTTTAGTGTTTTTCACTCCTATAGGTGCTGTGATATGATTGTGATTGGTGCGGGATACTTACCTGAATAGAAGTGACAAGGATAACACCAACATCTGTGTAACGCCATTGTCAGGGATCTAGTCATGCTCCCCGTGTTGGACATGCGCCAGAATGCTGTCAGGGGTTCCAAATGCTGAATGACATATGCTCTTAGCGTGCTGGTGCTGGGCCAAGTTTAGGCACTGTCCCTGGCTTTGGGACTCCAGGTTCAGAACTTTTGTCTGGCACCTCTCTTGCCAGATCCAATTGCCCAGGCCCTGAAACTAGCATCAGCTCCTCAGGCCTCCCCAGCAGCTCTCCTGCATTCCCCACAGTGCCACTAAAGGTGTGAGCCCTCTGGTTTACAGTGAGAGCCAGCAGATGCACAGACAGACTTTGTACAGGATTCCAAAACCCCATTGCTCTTTACTTAACAGCATGAGAGATACACAGAGCTATAAAAAATAATCAACACACCTATCCACATTTCCCTGTCTCGGCTTTCTCCGAACCCTGGAGAGTTCTCTGGGCTTGGGTGTACAGGATCCTTTGCTGGTGGCTCATGACTTCTCTACCCCAGCCAGCCTTCTCTGACTTGGCTAGTCTGCAGCTAAACAGAACCTCCACTACAAAAGTTTCTCTGTGTCTTCTCCTCTCCTACCCAAAACTTTGTCTTCCTGTCTTAGCAAGTGTCTTGAATGTATATGTCCCCCTACCAAAACCTGGTTCCTTTGTTCTGCTCCTGGTGCTTTTCCAAATCCTTCATCACCAGCCCCCCTGCAACAATCTGGAGGAAGTAGCTTCTCCAAGCACCAGCCCACTTCCTCAGCATACCAATTGTTGAGTCAGAGTTCAGCCATTAATGTTAACAACTCTCCATTGCCTGGTAGGTACATCCTTCTGCCAGTGTTAGCAAGTGGTGGAGTCCACATCCACTTAGAGGCATTCCCGGATACATCCATTTTATAACAACTTCATAGCATCAACCAGAATTCATAAATTACACAGATAAATTCCCCAAATCATCACAGCCATAAATCATGACTGTATCGCTGTGAATGCAAATTTGGTATTGCTGGCCATATAAATATCTGCTTGTTTTGGAAATCCAGCTACATTTCAGTTTCAGATGAGAAAATATTTCAGGCTGACACTGTATTGCACACAGAAGCATTTTCTTTTATTGGTGGGTGCCGCAGAAATTAATTTGGGGAAGTTCCAAAGGCCTGTGTTTTGCATGAGGTCAGACTAGATGTTCACCATGGTACCTTCTGGCCTTGGAATCTATGAATGGTTGTATTTTTATTTCCTGATCTGTTTCTATCATTTCAAATAGGAAGGGGGGGAAAGATTGCTTTACCTTTAAGACTGATCTGCATAATCTTGAATCTCTGATATAACCTCTTCAGTCAGCCTTTTGGAGAGCCGGATGCAGATTGCATTCTCGGCAGTCAGTCACCATCTTCTTCACTTGTCTTCATTCTCTCAGCAATGGTCCAGATGGCCTGCTTGGTTTTCCATGCCTTGTATGTAGTACTAAAGAGCCTGTGTCTCTTCTGATTCATTATTTATCCTTCATGTGAGAAGGAGGCATCTCCCTTGGCACTTTGGCTGATAGGTGCTTGAAATAAGCCAAAGGGGAAAAGCTAATCATATCTATACTCTCTAGACAGTATCAGCAGAGGTGGGAATGGAGTCAACTTCTAAACTCAAAGGAAAAATTAAGGCGTGAGAAGAACTTCTAAGGGTATGTCTACACTACGAAATTAGGTCGAATTAATAGAAGCCGGTTTTATAGAAATCGGTTGTGTACAGCCGATTGTGTGTGTCCCCACATAAAATGCTCTAAGTGCTCTAGTCGGCGGACCGTGTCCACAGTACCGAGGCTAGCGTCGACTTCTGGAGCATTGCACTATGGGTAGCTATCCCACAGTTCCCGCAGTCTCCGCCGCCCATTGGAATTCTGGGTTGAGATCCCAATGCCCGAATGATGCAAAACAGTGTCGCGGGGGGTTCTGGGTACATGTCATCAGGCCCCTCCCCCTCCATCAGAGCAACGGCAGACAATAGATCCGCACCTTTTTACCTGGGTTACCTGTGCAGACAACATACCATGGCAAGCATGGAGCCCGCTCAGCTCAGCTCACCGTCACCATATGTCATCTGGGTGCCGGCAGACGTGGGACTGCATTGCTACACAGCAGCAGCAGCTAACTGCCTTTTGGCGGTAGACGGTGCAGCATGACTGGTAGCCTTCATTGGCGATCTGGGTGCTGGCAGCCGTGGGGCTGGCAGCCGTAGGGCTGCATTGCACCAGCCCTTGCCTTTTGCCTTTTGGCAGTAGATGGTTTATTATGACTGGTAACTATCCTCGTCGTACAGCAGTGGCTGTCAATCATGGGCACCTGGGCAGACGTGCTCAGTCCAGCAATGATGATGATGGCTATCAATCGTAGTATGCCATTTTCTGCCAAGCGCCCTGTTGGATCATCGCACATTAGCAGAGTCTTCCCTGAGCAGCAGATCGTGCAATAGGCCTGAAGGCTACTGCCAAGCGCCCAGTATTTGCTGCCAAGCACCCAGAAGATGCCGAGGGCTATCAGTCATGCTGCACCATCATCTTAAAATGTAAAAAATAGATTTGTTCTGTATTCATTTGCTTCCCCCCTCCCTCCGTGAAATCAATGGCCTGCTAAACCCAGGCTTTTGAGTTCAATCTTTGGGGGGGGGGGCTTTCTGTGTGACAGTTGTTTGTGTTTCTCCCTGATGCACAGCCACCTTTCTTGATTTTAATTCCCTGTACCTGTACGCCATGTCGTCACTCGCCCCTCCCTCTCTCCCTCCCTCCCTCCTTTCCCTGGTCCATCAGATACTAGTTTCGCGCCTTTTTTCAGACCAGACGCCATAGCTAGCACTGGGATCATGGAGCCCGCTCAGATCACCGCGGCAATTATGACCACTATGAACACCACGCGCATTGTGCTCGAGTATATGCAGAGCTAGGACATGCCAAAGCAAAACCAGGACCAGCCGAGGAGGCGATTGCAGCGCGGCCATGAGAGTGATGAGGAAATGGACATGGACATAGACCTCTCACAAGGCACAGGCCCCAGCAATGTGGAAATCATGGTGTTACTGCGGCAGGTTCATGCCGTGGAACGCCAATTCTGGGCCTGGGAAACAAGCACAGACTGGTGGGACCGCATCGTGCTGCAGGTGTGGGACGATTCCCAGTGGCTGCGAAACTTTCGCATGCGTAAGGGCACTTTCATGGAACTTTGTGACTTGCTTTCCCCTGCCCTGAAGCGCCAGAATACCAGGATAAGAGCAGCCCTCACAGTTGAGAAGTGAGTGGCGATAGCCCTGTGGAAGCTTGCAACGCCAGACAGCTACTGGTCAGTCGGGAATCAATTTGGAGTGGGCAAATCTACTGTGAGGGCTGCTGTGATCCAAGTTGCCAGGGCAATGAGAGACCTGGTGATATCAAGGGTAGTGACTCTGGGAAACATGCAGGCCATAGTGGATGGCTTTGCTGCAATGGGATTCCCAAACTGTGGTGGGGCGATAGACGGAACCCATATCCCTATCTTGTCACCGGAGCACCAAGCCACCGAGTACATAAACCGCAAGGGGTACTTTTCAATGCTGCTGCAAGCCCTGGTGGATCACAAGGGACGTTTCACCAACATCAACGTGGGCTGGCCGGGAAGGGTACATGATGCTCGCGTCTTCAGGCACTCTGGTCTGTTTCGAAAGCTGGAGGAAGGGACTTTCTTCCCAGACCAGAAAATAACCGTTGGGGATGTTGAAATGCCTATCGTGATCCTTGGGGACCCAGCCTACCCCTTAATGCCATGGCTCATGAAGCCGTACACAGGCAGCCTGGAAAGGAGTCAGGACCTGTTCAACTACAGGCTGAGCAAGTGCCGAATGGTGGTGGAATGTGCATTTGGGCGTTTAAAAGCACGCTGGCGCAGCTTACTGACTCACTCAGACCTTAGCGAAAAGAATATCCCCATTGTTATTGCTGCTTGCTGTGCGCTCCACAATATCTGTGAGAGTAAGGGGGAGACATTTATGGCGGGGTGGGAGGTTGAGGCAAATCGCCTGGCCGCTGATTACGCGCAGCCAGACACCAGGGCGGTTAGAGGAGCACAGCATGGCGCGGTGCGCATCAGAGAAGCTTTGACTGGAGTGACTGGGTGGCCGGAGGCCCCCCCACCGTGTTCTTGGGCGTCTGGGTGAGGAGGCTATGGAACTTGGGGAAGAGGGCTGTTGGTTACACAGGGGCTGTAGCGGCGGTCTCTGCTCCTGCTGCCTTTCCTGCAGCTCAACCATACGCTGGAGCATATCAGTTTGATGCTCCAGCAGCCGGAGCATCGACTCTTGCCTTCTGTCTGCAAGCTGACGCCACCTATCATCTTCAGCCCGCAACTTGCTCTGTTCATCCCGCGATTCAGCACGCCACCTCTCCTCTCGTTCATATTGTGCTTTTCTATAATCAGTCATTGACTGCCTCCACGCATTCTGCTGTGCTCTGTCAGTGTGGGAGGACATCTGTAGTTCTGTAAACATGTCATCACGTGTCCTTCGCTTTCTCTTTCTAATCTTCACTAGCCTCTGTGAAGGAGAAACATTTGCAGCTGGTGGAGGAGAAGGGAGAGGTGGTTAAAAAAGACACATTTTAGAGAACAATGGGTACACTCTTTCACGTTAAATTTTGCTGTTCACATTACACAGCATATGTGCTTTCGTTACAAGGTCGCATTTTTCCTCTTATATTGAGGGCGTGCCGGTTTGGTGTGAGAGATCACTCACGCAGTGCCAGGCCACAGATTTCAGCTTGTAGGCAGCCATGGTAAGACACAGTCTTTTGGCTTTTTTAACCTTCTTAACATGTGGGAATGGTTTCAAACAGTAGTGCTGTCGTTTCCCATACCAAGCACCCGTTGGGTTGGCCATTTAAAATGGGTTTGCAATGTAAAAGGAGGTGCTGTGGTTTCAGGGTTAACATGCAGCACAAACCCAACTAATTCCCCTCCCCCACACCCAATTCTCTGGGATGATCACTTCACCCGCCCCCCACCGTGTGGCTAACAGCGGGGAATATTTCTGTTCAGCAGAGCAGGAACGGGCACCTCTGAATGTCCCCTTAATAAAATTGCCCCATTTCAACCAGGTGACCCTGAATGATATCACTCTCCTGAGGATAACAAAGAGCGATCAGGAATGGATGTTGTCTGCATACCAGCAAACACCGGGACCATACGCTGCCATGCTTTGTTATGCAATGATTCCAGACTACGTGCTACTGGCCTGGCATGGTAAAGTGTCCTACCATGGCGGACGGGATAAGGCAGCCCTCCCCAGAAACCTTTTGCAAAGGCTTTGGGAGTACATGAAGGAGAGATTTCTGGAGATGTCCCTGGAGGATTTCCGCTCCATCCCCATACACGTTAACAGACTTTTCCAGTAGCTGTACTGGCCGCGATTGCCAGGGCAAATTAATCATTAATCATTAAACACGCTTGCTTTTAAACCATGTGTAATATTTACAAAGGTACACTCACCAGAGGTCCCCTGTGTGTCCTCAGGGTCTTCGGTGAGTTCGGGGGTTACTGGTTCCAGGTCCAGGGTGACAAACATATCCTGGCTTTTGGGGAAACCGGTTTCTCCGCTTCCTTGCGGCTGTGAGCTATCTACATTTCCTCCATCCTCCTCTTCCGAACCTTCTTCCCTGTGTGTTTCTCCAGTGAGGGAGTCATAGCACACGGTTGGGGTAGTGGTGGCTGCACCCCCTAGAATGGCATGCAGCTCCGCGTAGAAGCGGCATGTTTGCGGCTCAGCCCCGGACCTTCCGTTTGCTTCTCTGGATTTGTGGTAGGCTTGCCTTAGCTCCTTAATTTTCACGTGGCACTGCTCTGCGTCCCTGTTATGGCCTCTTTCCTTCATGGCCTTGGAGACCTTTTCTAATAGTTTGCCATTTCGTTTACTGCTTCGGAGTTCAGCCAGCACTGATTCATCTCCCCATATGGCGAGCAGATCCCGTACCTCCCGTTCTGTCCATGCTGGAGCTCTTTTGCGATCCTGGGACTCCATCACGGTTACCTGTGCTGATGAGCTCTGCCTGGTCACCTGTGCTCTCCACGCTGAGCAAACAGGAAATGAAATTCAAACGTTCGCGGGGCTTTTCCTGTCTACCTGGCCAGTGCATCTGAGTTGAGAGTGCTGTCCAGAGCGGTCACAATGAAGCACTGTGGGATAGCTCCCGGAGGCCAATAACATCGAATTCCATCCACACTACCCCAATTCCGACCCCCTAAGGCCGATTTTATCGCTAATCCCCTCGTCGGAGGTGGAGTAAAGAAACCGGTTTAAAGGGCCCTTTAAGTCGAAAGAAAGGGCTTTGTCGTGTGAACGTGTCCAGGCTTAATTCGATTTAACGCGGCTAAAGTCGACCTAAACTCGTAGTGTGGACCAGGCCTAACTCAAAGGACATCTTTGTTTTTATTAGGTAGATGAGATGACAGCTCAGGTAACTTTGAAGCAATAACTTACCAGACCATGAAGATAAGTTTAGTGGGGTGATCATACATGTTTTCATAGAATCATAGAATATCAGGGTTGGAAGGGACCTCAGGAGGTCATCTAGTTCAACCCCCTGCTCAAAGGAGGACCAATCCCCAACTAAATCATTCATTGGCCTTATCCCTTTCTCGGTGGCTTCCCTGAGCACCTGGCCAGCATGTCAGTTAAGAAGAGCTCCCATCACAGTTGGGTAAATGCCAGTTAACTGACCTTTACCCAACCCCCTTTGGTGCCATGTCATGACTTTGCACTTCCCTTCCCCTCCCAGCATGTGCATCGAGGTAGGAAGGTCACAACAGTGTGTGTCGGGGGGTCCCTGACAGCATCTCACAGGAGATGGGAGTCTCAAGAAGTCACAAAGGAAGCTGGTGAGCAGCAATGAGAAGGGAAATGCAGAGATAGGACAGGGCAAACTGTGCCTCCCACCCATCACATCTACACTGGGCACAGACGAGAGCTCAGCAAATCCATGAAGGTTATTTGTCTGTACCTGGAGGCTCCTCAAGACCGTGTGTTGATTTCTGTGTAAATCTTTCCAGTCTTTCTTTGGAGATTTGCTTTCTTCTCTCCTTTATGCTTTCTTGGCCTGGGATGCACACTTGGCCATCGCTTGGTATTATGACCTTTCACTCTGACTGACTCCTCACAGAATTGATGTTATATTCTTCATTTTTAATTGCTTCCTCCACAGATAGCAGACTTTTCCCTCTATCACAGTGGTCCCAAACTTTAACAACCTGTGAACCCCTTTCACTAAAATGTCAAGTCTCGCAACCCCCCTCCTAAAAATGAATATTTCCAGGGATTTTCTCTTTTACCTGAGTATAAATTATAAAAGCAGTGATCTTGGAAATATAAAAGTTGTTTTTATGACATGCTTATTACACACTATTTATTATTTATCATTACAGTATTTGTATAACATTATGAAAACGGCAACACTCTTCCAAGATCTCACTTTCATAGCTTGTATCACTTTGAATAAGCCTGTTATAAGATAAGGCTCTTATGTTTCATCAAGGAGTATCAGGTGTGGAACAGCATGAAGGTATGTAAAAAGCCAACTCAAAGAGTCCCTCCTACACAAGCATTCAGGTCTTGAGCAGTCCAGGCAAGCAACGCACGTTACAACAAAGCTTAAACTTATTCTTCATAATAATTTTAAAAACAATACTAGCTGCCTATTTAATTTTAAAAACAGCAAAAAATATCCACCTCCCTTTCCATTTCTTATAAGGAGTCTTGAAGTTTAAATCTCCTCAGTGTGATAGATATGCTTGCTTTGATCTGCTGAGCTCTTGGAAGTCTAGGGGCTCCAGGCTGCCTCCCCTGTGCTACCCGGGGTCCCTAGGGACAGCTCTGTCCGCCATTAGGGATTTTTTTCCTGAGAACCCCCTGTAACATTTTGCAAACCCCCAGGGGTTCACGAACCCCACTTTGGGAACCTCTGTATCATATCGTCAGATGTACAACATCTCCACATCTTGCTTGATAGTCATAATTTTATGCAGCCCCATGGTTTATTATTATTATTATTATTATTATTATTATTATTATTATTATTATTATTATTATTATTAATAACAATAATAATAATAATAATAATAATAATAATAATAGTAAATAATGTAATTATTATTGAGTGCATGATGCAGGCACTGGGCTAGCTGGCCTCTCAGGGTCCCTTCCAGTCCTATGATTCGATTTTCTCTGACCTAACTCACTTATTTTTAACACTTGGGATTGGCCATACTGCCAAAACCAAAAATAAAGCAGCAGCAGATCCTACCCAAAGACAAACACAAAGACACACTCATATACACACAGAAAGAAACACAACAAATCACACACACACAAACACACACAAACATACACACACACACACTAGGATTGCCAACCCCAACCATTCAAAAATCATGAGTCAGCCCCAAAAATCGCATGAGGTTGGTTGAAAATCATGAGATAAACAAAAGCCAAACAGAAATTACAGGTTGCTTTTTATTTGCATTCTTGCTTCTGAGCCTTTCGGTGTATGTGGTCACATTTTCAAGCATTCCGCCACCATTGTGATCGTGACTGCAGCAGGGTCACAGACAGAGTGAAATTCACCTGTAGCAATGGCCAAGACAGACTCATGTCCCACTCACATCCCCCTTAAGCCTGAGGATTTTAGAGTATGTTTACACTGCAATCACAGGGTGTGATGGCAGCACGGGTAGATATACCCACACTATCTTTTATCTAGCGAGCATACGGACCAAAAGCCATGAAGCAGGAGCAGCATGGGCTGTACAAACCTGGCCCAGGACTCTGGGTACATACTTGGGTGGTTAGCCTGCTGTTGGCCAAGAGAAATGTTATACGTACTGCACACTATATTTATATGTATTACACATCACATGATAAACATTAGCACAAAGTTATGCTAAATTGTATTAGGTTCACTCTTGCTCCCTTGTGACAAGAGCTATATGTCCCACAATACATGGCAAGGCTAAATGGAGTGTTTGGCACTAGAGTATATAAACCCTGTCAAAATCAGGATATGTGAGTGTTCTACCCTGGTACAAGTTAAGGAATGCCTTCATGCCTCACTGGTTTGGAATGCTGTGTTCAAAAATAAGAGCTATAGGGTACATCATGGTACCAGAAAAAACAAAGTATAAAATCATGACTAGTGTGGACAAAGTAAATAAGGAAGTGTTATTTACTCCTTCGCATAACACAAGAACTAGGGGGTAACCAAAGGAAATTAATAGGCAGCAGATTTAAAATAAACAAAAGGAAGTATTTTTCACACAACACACAGTCAACCTGTGGAACTCCTTGCCAGAGGATATCATTGTGATGTTGCACGCCATATGATTTTATGAAAATATGCTAATGAATGTGAATATAATGAACTGGAATATGCTTCATGCAAAAGGTCTCTTGTAAGGTATCATTACAAAGCTTATAATCTACTTAGTGTGTTCATCCTATTTGTATGAATGTATCATTCTTGTATCTGAAACTAGAAATATGAAACATAACTCTAAGGTCCTATTGTAATTATGCAAAGTGTGGGCCATTAATGGTGGTTTGGAATCTTGATGACTCCCATTAACCAGGACAATTGGGTTGCAAATGGCTCTGTTTACTTGTAAGCCTTTCTGTATACGTGGGTGCCAGCAAGTGGGTAATGAAGTCTTACAGTGACATGTGATCACTGGAATCCATCTTTAACCTGGTGCTTTTCCATTTAGAAGGATGGATGGGAACCCAGAGAGAGATGAAGGATTCCGGCCTTGTGCCAAAGATATATAAGGGGATGGAACAGAACAAAGAGGGTTCCAGTCATGAGAAGTCCCCTATTTACCACCTGAGCTGGAGCTAACAAGAACTGTACCAGGGAAAGAATTGGGCCCAGACTAGGAAGGAGTACAATCTGTGAAAGAAGCTTATTGGAACATCTCTGAGGGTTAGATTTTATCTGTAATCAGTTTCTTAATGTATTAGGCTTACACTTGCATGTTTTGTTTTATTTTGCTTGGTAATTTACTTTGTTCTGTCTGTTATTACTTGAAACCACTTAAATTCTACCTTATATACTTAATAAACTCACTTTTGGTATTAATTAACCCAGAGTAAGTGATGAATACCTGGGGCAGCAAACAGCTGTGCATACCTCTCTATCAGTGTTTTAGAGGGTGGACAATTTATGAGTTTACCCTGTATAAGCTTTATACAGAGTAAAATGGATTTATTTGGGATTTGGATCCCACTGGGAGCTGGGTGTCTGGGTACTGGAGACAGGAGCACTTGTTAAGCTGTTTTCAGTTAAGTCTGCAGCTTTGGGGGTGTGGTTCAGACCATGGCTCTGTGTTGCAGCAGGCTTGCGTCTCTGACTCAACAAGACAGGGTTCTGGAGTCCCAAACTGGCAGAGAAAATGGGCTCAGAGGTAGTCTCAGCACATCAGGTGACAGTCCCAAGGAGGTCTCTGTGACCGAACCCGTCACAATCATGAAGGCCAAGACTATAACAGGGTTCAAAAAAGAACTAGATATGTTCGTGGAGTATAGGTCCATCAATGGCTATGAGCCAGGATGGACAGGGATGGTGTCCTTAGCCCCTGTTTGCCCGAAGCTGGGAATGGGCGAGAAGGGATGGATCACTTGATGATTGCCTGTTCTGTTCATTTCCTCTGGGGCCCCTGGCATTGGCCACTGTCAGGAGACAGGATACTGGGCTAGGTGGACCTTTGGTCTGATCCAGTATGGCTGTTCTTATGTTCTTAAGTAAAAAGCTGATTGGTGAATTCTTGTCTTGGGTGATCTATAGAGTTCTTGTAACTGGTATCTATCAATATAACTAATTCAGGGGTGGGGGCATACTTTGGGAGTGTACCTTCTGTGCAAGATGAACTGACATGGTACATGGAATAGTTTCCCAGAAGGATCAGTAACATAGTAACTCTTTCCGGTACTGCACTGTTATTTACTTTTAGCAGTAAATTAAGGTATGTTTGGTTATTTGGTCTTCTGAACATTTATCATCATTAACTACATATGTGTTCAATCTTCTTCTTCTTTTGTTTGGCTGGTGTAGAGCAGCAACTACCATGTCCCCTGAGGTCGATCAAGCCAGATGGCACCATCAGGAGTGACAGAATTTATTGCAGTGATGCCTCCTTCGTATATATAAACTGGGCAGTAGGTGGTGATATGTTTGATGGTCTGTCATGGGGATCTGCCCCACCATGCTGGGGATTCCTTGATTTTCCATTTGTGCATTAGATGTCTGCATCTACCATGGTTGGTTCGGATTTGGTTCAGAGTTGACCAAGATGTTTGTGTTCAATCAATTGGCTGTACTATTAGTCAGCACTACGCTGAAGTGCATGTTATTGTGGCTTCCCTTGGTACTAATGCTAGCTAGATTAAAGCTAACACAGGTATGTTGACATGTGATGATGATGATGTTTTGTATTGTGATAGCACCTTGGTCCCCAATCATGGACCAAGACACCATTGTGCTAGGTGCTGTACAAACATATAACAAAAAGATTATCCCTACCCAAGGAGCTTTCAATGTAAGTACAAGACAAGAGACAACAGATGGATACAGATAGGCCAGAAGGGGAGTACAAGGAAACAATGAGATAATATTGGTCAGCGTCATAGGTAGTGGTCTCAGCTCCCCAGTTTCCTAACTGTCGTCACGTTTTTTTGCAGATATTACGGTAAAGGAGATTTTAAAGCAGGAATGTGAAGGAGGATAATGAGGTTGCTTTGTGGATGTTTATGGCGGCTCCCCCAGGCATGAGGGGCAGCATGGGAGAAAATATGAAGATGCTTGTTTGAAAACTTAACAAGAGGGCAATGGAGGCTGGCATTGATGGGCTGATCAGAGGTGGGAGTCGACATCTTGATAGTGAAAGAAAGATGGGGATAGGCCAGGAAGGGTCTTGAAAATGAAGACCAATAGATTATGTTTGATGTGATGGAGAATAGGGAGCCTATGGACGGATGCAAAGAGAAGGGTGACATGGTCAAAGACATGAACTAGGAAAAGTGTTCTCAGGAAGAGCTACTCTGCTTACCAACTGGCCTCATGTAACTTGCATGACCTTCAACTTGAGAGGAGATTTCAGTTATGACCCACTATAGAGTGCATCATAGTAATCTGCTTTGGAACTGATCAAGTTATAGAGGGGTCCACATCTCAGAAGAAAGAAGGCCTCTTTTCTGGATGTGGATAGACCTCTTGTCTGGTGTTGGCTGAAGCTACTGGGAATCTAAGTCCCTACCTCCAGTTCTGAACTCAGGTAACAACTGGTGGGCACATTCCCTCAGTTAATCGAGGGAAGGATGGTCTTGTGGTTCAGGAGATTTGGAGGAGACTTGAGAGACCAGCTCTGCCAAAGATTCACTTGTGACCTTAGGCAAGTCATATAGGGCCAGATTTTTAAAGGTACTTTGGTGCCTAATGGAATTTTCAAAAGCATCTAGCTGCTTAACAATGGGTGATTTCAATGGGTGTTACGTGCATAGGTATTTTTGAAAATCCCATTAGGCACCTAGATACCTTTAAAAATCTGGCCCTACATGCCTATCTGCATCTTTAGCTGCCTAAATATCTTTCTAGACATTGTCCAAGGATAATTTTGAAAATGGGACTTAGTATTCTAAGTCACTTAGTTGCTTTGGACAATTTTAACCTTAGGCAAAAAATGTCAAAAGCAAGAAAATACATGTGGGCGCCTAAATCCTCATTTATGTGTTTGAGGATTAGAATTTCAAAAGCATTTCAAATTTGTGACAAAATTAACCTTTTTCCCCCATCACAATTTCACCTTTTTTCATCAATGTTTTGAAATACAACATTTTCAACCAGAAAAATAGGACAAATTTTTCATGCCCACAAGCATGAAAAATTATCTATTTCTTTGTATCGGCATTTCAAATTGATGGAAAATGTCAGTAACAAAATGTGAAACTCCAAACATTTCAACTAGCTGTACACTGAGCAGGTGGTGAGTGAGGGTGAGGGACAGAGGGATATGTTTATCTTAGCAGGTCTCCTCTCTCCTTTTGAGGATTGAAGTCTATTCCTTTGGCTGTTTGTACAGTCTAGAGAATAAGCATGTTATTAACATTCCCCTTCTCATTAATTTTGAAAACCCAGCAGCAAAAGAGTCAAGATGCACCTTCCTATTGGAAGGATAAATATTGAGTTAGGAAAGGCACTCATTTGCTGTCACTGGATATAATACAAGACATACCACATGGGACAAGAGAATCAGGTCTCATTTCTGAGAGAATTGAAGCACATGAGATAGATGGGGAGTCTAGACAGCCTGCAGAAATGGCATATGTGATACTGAGTGAAGGAGTCAGATCAGGGTTTAAATATTGTATCCATCATTCTGAAAGGTAAAGTAACCATTTAATAACTCCTTTTATTTGCAAATATGAGAATCAGGGCAGGTCTTCACTACAGGGGGGGTCAATTTAAGATACGCAAATTCAGCTACGCGAATAGCGTAGCTGAATTCGATGTATCGCAGCTGACTTACCCCGCTGTAAGGACAAATCAACCTCTGCGGCTTCCCGTCGACGGCGCTTACTCCCACCTCCGCTGGTGGAGTAAGAGCATCAATTCGGGGATCGATTGTCGCGTCCCGACGAGACGTGATAATTCGATCCCCGAGAGGTCGATTTCTACCCGCCGATTCAGGCGGGTAGTGTAGACCTAGCCTTAGATAAGGAAATGAAATTGAGGGATTAAGTGATCTTGTTCATCCACTACCACCACCCCGCCCCAGCGCAGGATTTTATCATATTGTTGCACTTCCTTCACAAGCCTGCTGAGGCCCTGGATAGATATGATTATATGGTAAACAGTTGTAAAGAGCTTCAGTCTCCAATGAAAATTTCAGCCGTAAGCATTGATAGATTCCAAGGCCAGAAGGGGCCATTGTGAGCACCTAGTCTGACCTCCTGCATAACACAGGCCATAGAACTTTCCCAAAAATAATTCCTAGAGCAGATCTTTTAGATAAACATCCAATCTTGATTTTAAAATTACCAGTGATGGAGAATCCACCATGACCCGTGGTAAATTGTTCTACTGGTTAATTACTCTCACTGTTAAAAATGTACACCTTATTTCCAGTCTGAATTTGTCTAGCCTCAAATTCCAGCAACTGGATAGTGTTAGACCTTTCTCTGCTAAGTTGAAGAGCCCATTATTACATATTTGTTCCCCACGTAGGTACTTACAGACTGTCATCATGTCACCTCTTAACCTTCTCTTTGTTAAGCTAAATAGATTGAGCTCCTTGAGTCTATCTTTATAAAGCAGGTTTTCTAATCCTTTAATCATTCTCAGGGCTCTTCTCTGAACCCTCTCCAATTTGTCAACATCTTTCTTGCACTGTGGGCAACAGAACTGGACACAGGATTCCAGCAGCGGTCACACCAGTGCCAAATACAGAGGTAAAATAACCTCTCTGCTCCTACTCAAGATTCCCTTATTTATGCATCCAAAGATTGCATTAGCCCTTTTGGCCACAGCCCTGCACCAGGAGCACATCTGCACTTGATTATCCACCACCACCCCAATCTTTTTCTGAGTCAGTCCTTCCCAGGATACAGCCCCACATCCTGTAAGTATGGCCGACATTCTTTGTTCCTAGATGCATATATTTACATTTAGCCATATTAAAATGCAAATTGCTTGTGCCCAGTTTACCAAGTGATCCAGATCACTCTGTATCAGTGGCTTTTCCTGTTCTTATTTACCACTCCCCCAATTTTTTTTTCGCCTGAAAACTTTCTCAGTGAAGATTTTATGTTTTCTTCCACTGATGAAGCTGAAAACTGTCTTCACTTCCCTCTAAACCAAGTCAGTTTTTTTTTTAGCTAATACCTTTTTCTTCCTTACGTGTGTCTTTTTGGGTGACTAGTAAAGCATCCTTAAATGATTCCCAATTATCATTCACATTTTTCTAACTAAATTATTCCTCCCAGCTGATTTGGCTCATAACTGTTTTCAACTTTGTGCAGTTGGCCCTTTTAAAGCCCCAAGTATACATATATATCACTGCTCTAGACGTTATTCTTTTTGCACATTGTATGTGTGGTTAAGTCATGATCACTTGTACTTAAGTTACCATGAATTTTTAGTTCTGTGATCAGTTCCTCTTTGTCTGTCAAGACAAGATCTAATATAGAATTCCCCCATATAGGATGCAACACTTTTTGCATTTGGGAATTATCATCTATAATGTTTAGAAATTCAAGGGATGTTTTAGCATGAGACCTGCAGCAAATGTCACTCAAATTGGAGTCCTCTATGATCATTCATCTTTTTTTCTTACACATTGTAGACAGCTGGGTCAGTCTGTTCAATGGGAGTCAGGCCCATGATGTGCTTAGGTATTTTTGTCAATCCCACTAGGCTCCTATCGGCCCCTTTAGGTACCTAAATACATTTGAAAAGCTGGCCATAGGAGCCTAATTCCCTTAGGCTCCTTTGAAATTCCTAGTCAGGGAGAGAAATATTTGCTCCTGGGGGTTGAAGACTTTTGAAAATCTAGTCACTTATTTAGGTGATTCCACTCTCATTCTCATGCTCTTTCTCTTTTAGGTTGTTTTATTATTATTATTATTTATTATACAAATCACTGTAGAATCTATGTCCTGACAAACTAATTTTCAGCTTTGGACATCTCTGATTATGTCTGGGAGAAATCATTGACATCCCACCTGAAGCAGAAAAGGCAGGCACAAGAATGGCTGAAAGAAACAAATGGGTGGTGATAGCAGGAAGGAAACTAGATCTGCAAATCCTCACTGAAGAAAGAAAAGAATGGCTCAAGCCCAACTCTCCGCTGATTCTCTGATAGAAAACAGCTATAGCCATTATGACAGAGAGCTGGGTTTTTTTTACTTAAACTGAAGGGAAAGTGTGTGCATTAAAAAACTGTGCATAATATCTTTGGAAACTGTGACCTATTTTTTACTGGCTCAGAGGAAGCAATGGGATTGGGTGTAAATCAGGAGTAACTCAATTGAAGCCCTTCATCTGAAACATCTAGTACTGACCACTCCTGGGGATGTGTTGTACTTCATGATTTATGGCATCAACTGACCAACTCTACTAGGAAGGTGTGACAGTCTGTAACCCTATATTGACCCCTTTTAAAGGACTATGATAAATCTTGTACAAAGTAGGCCTTGTGAGGTATCGTTTGTAAACTCATAATCCGCTGATTATTATTGTCTTGTTAAAATATGTGGGGTAGCATTGTATGTAGGGTTATAAGATTACACTGTATGATGTTACCAAGACATGTTCCAACATATTATGGAGGACAGTCACAAACCAGTTCCAGAGACAAAAGGCTAGCCAAGGGCTCAGCCAGGTGTCCACAGGATCAAATGGACCATCAACAGATTAAGTGGCCACTTTTTGGCAGGAGAGAGGATGTCGGCAAAAAAACTACATTTTGAAAAAGAAGCAGCTTAAGCTTCTTGTCCACACAAACTTTCTGTCTCCTGAACCTGAACGGGAGATGATTCTTGTGCAAGAGACATAACAATACAAGGTGAGAGCAGACAACCAAAATCATCTCTCCCTTTCTCTCTTCCAACAGCATCAGCAATACCTGAAGAACAACGGAGCAGAATTGGACTTGGGGAGGGATTCTGACTGAAAGATTCAGCCAGTAAGACTGTTGCAACTTGTGGTGAGAGAGACCTTTGTTTTGAATTCACTTAGCTTGTTAAGTTAAGTATTAGTTTTGTTTTACCTTTTATTTCTTTGTAACCATTCCTGAGCTGTATGCCTCATTACTTGTAATTAAGGCTACATTTTAGTCACTGGTATTTTTAGTAAAAGTCATATACAGGTCATGGGCAGTAAACAAAAATTCACGGCTCATGACCTGTCCATGACTTGTACTATATACCCCTGACTAAATATGGGTGCTCTGGGGAGGTGGCCTGGGGATGGCATGGGTGCTCTGGGGGTGCCAGCCAGGGACCCCTGCTGCTGCTGTGGGGGGTTGGCGGGCTCCCTACCTGGCTCCACACAGCTCCCTGGAAGCAGTGACATGTCCCTCGGCTCCTAGGCAGAGGCACAGCCAGGGGGATACGCGTGCTGCCTCCACCCTGAGCGCTGGCTCCGCAGCTCCCATTGGCTGGGAACCATGGCCAATGGGAGCTGTGGGGGCAGCACCTGCAGGGGGAGGCAGTGTGTAGAGCCGCCTGGCTGCGCCTCCACCTAGGAGCCGAGGGAGGGACATGTCGCTGCTTCCAGGGATCCTCATAAGGTAAGCGCTGCCCAGAGTCCACAACCCCTTCCGTGCCCCAACCCCCTGCAACTAGCCTTGAGCCCCCTCCCACACTCTAACACCTGCTGCTGCTGGGGGGGGCGTGATGGCTCGAGACTCCCGCAGCAGCGGCCGGTGCGGCTGGTCACGGGGCTGCCCGAGCTACTCAGGTGGCCCCCAGGCCAGCCGCACTGGCCAATGCAGATGTCACAGAGGTCCTGGAAAGTCATGGAATCCGTGACTTCTGTGACCTCCATGACCAACTCGCAGCCTTACCTGTAATGACTTAAAATCTATTTTGCTGTAGTTAATAAATTTGTTTTATTATTTTATCTAAACCAATGTATTTGGATTGAAGTGTTTGGCAAACTCCATTTTAGATAACGGGATTTGAGTGTATCACTTTCATAGAATCATAGAAGATTAGGGTTGGAAGAGACCTCAGGAGGTCCTCTAGTTCAACCCCCTGCTCAAAGCAGGACCAACCCCAACCAAATCATCCCAGCCAGGGCTTTGTCAAGCCAGGCCTTAAAAACCTCTAAGGATGGAGATTCCACCACCTCCACCTTTCTATTGATTAAGTGACAGACTTTATATGAGCTTGTCTAGAAGGAGAGAGCTGGGCTGTACAAGACGCACATTTCTGGGGGGAAGTCTGGGACTGGGAGTTTGCTGGTGTTGTGAAGTGTAATTCAAGAGTGGCTGGTTATAGCAGTCGTACAATATAGCTGGGAGTGATTTACATGCTGGAGATTGTGTGTGAACAGACTAGGTGTGGTGGCTTTCACAGTGAAGCAGTGTAAAAGGCACCCCAGACTGGAGAATGGAGGGGACACAGCTGTTCAACAGTCCGGATTGTACCCTGGGGAATGTCACGGAAGGAAAAATGTATATTGAATTTAGAGTTTGGGATTGTAAAAATTGTCTAAGGCAGTTGGGTGCTCATATTCCACTGTGAGGAGATAGGATACCAAAGAAGATGAAAAAATTCTGATGGCACCAGCCAGGTGTGTGGATAAACAGAGCATATGCTTGAACTCTCATAAGAGGAGATGGGTTACCAGAATTAAAATGAATTTGTATAGTGGGAATATCAAACATTCAAACTGCTGTGAGCCAAATACATGGTTGGTTAAAATGTCAAGATACAGGAAAGTTCACCTTTCTGATCTGGGGTCTTGACCCACCTGTTGGGAAAGTAAATAGCCCAGAACTTGGGTAAAGAACCCAGATCCCAGAAGAGAGGTGAGGATTTTGGTATTCCTGGGATTAAATAAAAGATGCTTGGCTAAAATTTAAAAGTATGTCCTTAAATTTAAATGGCTGAGATTATTTTCTTTCCCCTAGATGCCATCAGCGGCAAACACTGAGTGCGGAAATCAATCGATAATCACAGAATTCATCTTCCTGGGATTTGAGAATATTCAGGAACTTCAGGTTCTTCTCTTCCTGGTATTTCTAGTGATCTACATTGTGACCGTGACCGTGAACATGCTCATCATGGCTCTAGTTATGGCTGGTCAGCACCTTCACACCCCCATGTACTTCTTCCTGGGGAACTTGGCCTGCTTGGAGACCTGCTACACCTCCATCATCCTGCCCAGGCTGCTGGCCAGTCTCCTGACTGGGGACAGAACCATCTCTGTCATGGGCTGTATTACACAAATGTATTTTTTTGGTTCTTTGGCAGCTGCAGAATGTTACCTCCTCGCAGCAATGTCTTATGATCGGTATCTGGCAATATGTAAACCACTGCATTATGCAACCTGTATGACAGGCAGGTTCTGCCTTCAGCTCACAGCTGGGTCTTGGATAAGTGCATTACTGGCTATGAGCATAATAGTATGGTTCGTGTCACAGTTAACTTTCTGTGGCCCCAATGAAATTGACCATTTCTTTTGTGAGCTCACCCCAGTGGTAAAACTCTCCTGCAGTGACACCAACGTGGTAGAATTTGTAACGTTCCTATTTGCCTATTTTTTCACTCTGCCCCCATTTCTATTAACAATTATCTCCTATGTTCTTATTATAGCCACCATCCTGAGAATCTCTTCCATCACTGGAAAGCAAAAGGCATTTTCCACCTGCTCCTCTCACCTCATAGTTGTTACAATTTTCTACGGGACACTAATAATTGTCTATGTGTTACCGAAAAACAACACACTCAGAGATTTAAACAAATTGTTTTCTGTCTTCTACACTGTCTTAACTCCTATGGTCAATCCCCTTATATATAGCCTGAGAAACAAAGATGTAAAGCAGGCTCTGAAAAAATATGCCAGTATGCTTTTGGCTTTCCCAAGAATTCAGACAATCAGAGCTAATCCATTCAGGATAACATCAAGTTGAAAGAACCCAGCTTATATTTAAACAAAAAAATGACAATTTTTCAGAAACCAAATTGTTCAGAAAAAAATTAGTTCATTTGTTCTTGAAATTTTCTTCTTTCTTTTTTCCACTGGAACTTGCCATGAAAATTTGTTGGTTTTTTGTTTGTTTGTTTTTTTATCTTTATTTTTCACTTTTTCACTTCATGTTTTTTTCCCTTTCTTCCCCCTTTTCCCCTAAATCCCCCTTTTCATTGGCAAAATAGGAAAAAGAAAAACATGGGGAAGGGGAATAAAGGGGAAAGGAAAGGGAAAAATCTAGAGAGATTGTGGAAAAAGCAAGAAACAAACATCAGACCACATAGTAAATGATTTCTTCAACTCCATATTTCAATAATAAATGTCATGACAATTTTTGATAAAATAAAATGTAGTCCCTTTCAAAATATGCTGAAAGAAAATGATTATTAAGAGCTTGGGGTTTTATGAGAAATCTTTACCATTTTTCAAACAGCTCTTTGTGTTAGATAAAACTTTGTGCAGGGTATGTAAAATTGGATAGTGTGGGTAGGAGTTTTCAAAGTATCCAATATGGTCATTCCTAAAGAAGGAAAAGATCTTACCAATTGTGCATCATACAGACCCATTTCTTTAACTAATGTGGATTTTAAAACAATCAAAAGCCTATAGGCCTGTCTGTCTAACCTAGAGCTTACCATCTCTGGAAAAGCTTAGGATGCACCAGTTGTTTTAGCCCCATCTGGAAGGGCCTGTCTATGGACTGGTCTACACTAAAGCTGTAAGTTGACCTAAGTTACGCTACTTCAGTTATGTACATTATGTAACTTAAGTCCACGTAACTTAGGTCGATTGACAGCGATGTCTACACCACACTGTGTTGACAGGAGACACTCTCCTGCCGACTTACCTTCCACCTCTCAGGGAGGTGGAGTAAAGACGTCCATGGGAGACCATTCTGCCATCGACTTAGCTTGTCTTCATCATACCCACTAAATCGACACCACTGCATCGATCGCAGCAGTGCCGATTTATCCGTAAGTATAGACAAGCCCTATGTGTCAGTCTGTTTCCCTGCAAAGAGCCCCTGACAACTCTCTCTCTCTCGCTCGCTCTCTCGCTCTTTTTTTTTTTAACTGTTTCTGTCCTTTTGATCTGTCTTTTCCCAGCCTGGGCAGAAGAGCCATATAACTGAGCAGGGTCCCCTGTAAATAACATCTTCACAGCTCAGTTTTAATGAGAAACCTAGACTGATACAAAATTAACATGGCATACACTAAATGGATTAAAAACTGGCTAACCGACAAGTCTCAAAATGTAATTGTAAATGGGAAATCATCACCTAGTGGGTGTGTTTCTAGTGGTGCCCTGCAAGTCTTAAGGCGTTTAACCTTTTTTGAAAAACCCATACAATCTTCGCTGGTAAAGTTTTCAGATGACTCAAAGATTGGGTGAGTGGGTAAATAATGAAAAGGACAGACCACCTATGCAGAGAAATCAGAATCTCTTGGTAAACTAGGCACAATCAATAAAAATACATTCAAATACGGTCAAATGTAAAGTGGTACATCTAGGAGCAAAAACATAGGCTATACTTACAGCATGAGGGACTTCATCCTGGGAAGCAGTGAGTCAGAAAAAGACTTGGAGGATTAGCTAAACATGAGCTCCCAGTGCAGTGCTGGGACCAAGAGGATAATATGATCCTTGGCTGTATAAACAGGGGAATCTCGAGTAAGAGTAAGTAGGATATACTGCCTCTGTATTTGTCACTGGCATAACCGCCACTGGAATAACTTGTCTCATTCTGCTGGGCACAATTCAAGAAGGATGTTAATAAGTTGGAGAGAGTTCAGAGAAGCGCCACGAGAATGTTTAAGGGATTGGAAAACCTACCTTAGAGTGACAGACTAAAGGAACACATTTTTATCAGAGAAGGTAATTAACCATTGGAACAATTTATCAAGGGTCGTGGTGGATTCTCCATCACTGGAGATTTTTTTAAAACAAGATTGGACATCCATCTTAAAAATATGCTCTGTTTTAAAGGCATGAACTCAGGGATGCCCTGTGGAATGTGTGATGCAGGCAATCAGACTAGAGATGATCGCAGTGGTTCCTTCTAGCCTTTTCATAGATTCATACAAATGTTGGGCAGGAAGGGACCTCAAGAGATCAAGTCCAGCCCCCTGTGCTTAGGCAGGACCAATTAAAACTAGATTCATAGATTCAAAGATTCCAAGACCAGAAGGGACCATTGTGATCATCTTGTCCAGGAGTGGGCAAACCTTTTGGCCTGAGGGCCATATTGGGGTTGAAAAACTGTATGGAGGGCTGGTAGGGAAGGCTGGGCCTCCCCAAACAGCCCCCTCCCACTTCCCACACCCTGAATGCCCCCCTCAGAACCTCCAACCCATCCAACCCCCCTTGCTCATTGTCCCCTAACCGCCCCCTCCCAGGACTCCCACCCCTAACCGCCCCCCGGGTCCTCACCCCATATCCAACCCCTGCGCCCAGTCACCCAACCCCTATCCACACCCCCGCCCCCTGACAGGCCCCCCGGGACCCCACTCCTATCCAACCCCCCTGTTCCCCATCCCCTGGCTGCCCCCCCAAGAACCTCCGCCCCCTCCAACCGGCCCCTGCTCCCTGTCCCCTGACTGCCCCCCGGAACCCTCTTCCCCTTATCTAACCCCCCTGGCCCCGTTCCCGGCCCCCTTATCTTGCTGCTTAGAGCTCGGCAGGAGCTCACAGCCCACAATGCTGCCCGTGCGGCGGCGGGGGAGGGGCTGGAGACTAGCCTCCCCAGCCAGGAGCTCAAGGGCCGGGCAGGACGGTCCCGTGGGAAGGATGTGTTATTAAATATTTGTTTCCCATGTAGATACTTATAGACTTCAATTAAATCACCCCTTAACCTTCTCTTTGTTAAGCGAAATAGACGGAGCTCCTTGAGTCAAACACTATCAGACATGTTTTCTAATCTTTTAATCATTCTTGTGGCTCTTCTATGAACCCTCTCCAATTACCAACATCCTTCTTGTACTGTGGGAACAACAACTGAAAATGGTTTTCCAGCAGCAGTCACACCAGTGCCAAACACAGAAGAAAAATGACCTCACTACTCCTTTTTGAGATTGCCATGTTTATGCATCCAAAGATTGTATTAGCTCTTTTGGTCACAGCACTGCGCTGGGAGCTCATGTGCAGTTGATTATCCACCACGACCCTGCAAATCTTTTTCAGTCACTGCTTCCCAGCATAGAGCCTTTTTCTTCTAACTATGGCCTACATTCTTTGTTCCTAGATGTACACATTTCCATGTAGCCACATTAAAACTCAAATTGTTTGTTTTTGCCCAGTTTACCAAGCAATCCAGATGGCTCTGTATCAGTGACTTGTCCACTTCATTATTTACCACTTCCCCAATTTTTCTGTCTTCTGCATGCTTTATCAATTATGATTTTGTTTTCTTTCAGGTCATGGATAAAAATGTTAAATAGTGTAAGGTCAAGAACCGATCCCTGTGGGACCCAACTGAAACACACCCACTTGATGATGATTCCATGTTTACAGTTACAGTTTGAGACCTATCAGTTAGCCAGTTTTTAAAGCATTTAATGTGTGCCATGTTAATTTTACAATATTCTATTTTTTTAATCAAAATGCCATCTGATATCTAGTCAAATGCATTACAGAAATCTCAGTATATTGAGTAAATTCTATCACCTTTATCAACCAAACTTGTAATCTCATCAAAATAAGGCACCAAGTTATTTTAACGGGATCTATTTTTTTATAAATTTATGTTGATTGGCATTCATTACATTACTATCTTTAACTCTTTATTAACTGAGTCCCATATCAGCCACTGCATTATCTTCATAGAATCAGAGAATATCAGGGTTGGAAGGGACCTCAGGAGGTCATCTAGTCCAACCCCCTGCTCAAATCAGGACCAATTCCCAACTAAATCATCCCAGCCAGGGCTTTGTCAAGCCTGACCTTAAAAACCTCTAAGGAAAGAGATTCCACCACCTCCTAGGTAACCCATTTTAGTGCTTCACCACCCTCCTAGTGAAAAAGTTTTTCCTAATATCCAACCTAAACCTCCCCCACTGCAACTTGAGACCATTACTCCTTGTTCTGTCATCTGCTACCACTGAGAACAGTCTAGATCCATCCCCTTTGGAACCCCCTTTCAGGTAGTTGAAAGCAGCTATCAAATCCCCCCTCATTCTTCTCTTCTGCAGACTAAACAATCCCAGTTCCCTCAGCATCTCCTCATAACTCATGTGCTCCAGCCCCCGAATCATTTTTGTTGCCCTCCATTGGATGGTCTCCATTTTTTCCACATCCTTCTTGTAGTGTGGGGCCCAAAACTGGACACAGTACTTCAGATGAGGCCTCACCAATGTTGAATAGAGGGGAATGATCACGTCCCTCGATCTGCTGGCAATGCCCCTATTTATACAGCCCAAAATGCCATTAGCCTTCTTGGCAACAAGGGCACACTGTCGACTCATATCCAGCTTCTCATCCACTGTAACCCCTAGGTCCTTTTCTGCAGAACTGCTTCCTAGCCATTCGGTCCCTAGTCTGTAAGAGTGAATGGGATTCTTCCGTCCTAGGTGCAGGACTCTGCACTTGTCCTTGTTGAACCTCATCAGTTTACTTTTGGCCCAATCCTCTAATTTGTCTAGGTCCCTCTGTATCCTATCCCTACCCTCCAGCGTATCTACCACTTCTCCCAGTTTAGTGGCATCTGCAAACTTGCTGAGAGTGCAGTCCATGCCATCCTTCAGATTTGAAGATATTGAACAAAACCGGCCCCAGGACCGACTCTTGGGGCACTCCACTTGAAACCAGCTGCCAACTAGACATGGAGCCATTAATCACTACCCGTTGAGTCCGACGATCTAGCCAGCTTTCTATCCACCTTATAGTCCATTCATCCAGCCCATACTTCTTTAACTTTCTGGCAAGAATACTGTGGGATGGACAAGAACACCACTTGCACCTTGAACTCCTTTATCCTTCTTCCCAGAGCCAGGTAGTCTGCAGTGATCCGCTCAAGGTCATTCTTGGCAGTATCATTGGTGCCCATGTGGAGAAGCAGGAAGGGGTAGCGATCCGTGGCCTTGAGGAGTCTTGGCAGTCTCTCCGTCACATCGTGAATCCTAGCTCCTGGCAAGCAGCACACCTCTCGGTTTTCTCGGTCGGGGCGGCAGATAGATGACTAAGTCCCCCGGAGGAGGGAGTCCCCGACCACCACCACCCTCCTCCTTCTCTTGGGAGCGGTGGTCGTGGAACCCCCATCCCTAGGACAGTGCATCTCATGCCTTTCAATCGGTGGAGTCTCCTTCTGCTCCTTCTGCTCCCTTCCCTCAGATGTATTAGTACCTGTAGAGAGAACATGAAAACGGTTGCTCACCTGTATCTCCATTGCTGGTACATGGACGCTCCTCTTTCTTCTTCTGGAGGTCACATGCTGCCAAATTTCTTCACCGTCCCTTAGTCCCCTCTGCGCAGCCTGCTCCGATTCTTCAGAACGTTGTGCCCGTAGAAGCATATCCTGACGTCTATCCAGGAAATCTTCATTTTCTCGTATGCAATGCAGGGTCGATACTTGTTTCTGCAGACCTCGAAACTTCTCTTCCAATATGGAGACCAGCTTGCACTTTGTACAGACAAAGTCGCTTCTGTCCTGTGGAAGAAAGACAAACATGGCACAACCTGTGCAGGTTACAACAGCTGAATGCTCACCTTCCCTAATTTCTACCTTCTAAGAGCTTCCTCAGCTGTTGCAGCAACTCATGGAAGCTCGCGAGATGAAAGCCTCAGTGGGCTCTCCCCAGGCAAACTCCCTCTGTTAGCCTCCGCTATTCGCTGATCAGCTGGTTCGCTGCTGACTGCCTTTTTATAACAGTCAGGCCCACTCAAGGCCCACCTGGAACAAAGCATTCCCAATTCACACTTTTCAAACAAACAATCAAGCACACGGTCAAACTGACAAACTGTCCCCTGCAACAGACACTCAGATACTCACCAACACAGCCCCCCTAATGCAGCACTTAGCGTACCTCCTCTCGGAGAGATCCCAGGCAAACTCCCTCTTTTAGCCTCCGTGGTTTGCTGCTGGGATCAAGGTCATTCTGACAGGCTTATAATTAACTGGGCCATCCCGTTTATCCTTTTTAAATATGGGCATAACATTAGCTTTCTTTCAGTCTTCTGGAACTTCCCTAGTGCTCCAAGATATTGAAAATTAACATTACTGATCCAGCAAGCTCCTCAGCCAGCTCTTTAAAAACTCTTGGAGGCAAGTTACCTGGACCTGCTAATTTTAAAATGTCTGAATTTGGTATCTGTTGTTTAACATTCACTGGAGATATTAATGGAATGCAAAGAGTGTTAACATCACTACTAAGGGGCCTAAAAGAGTTAGGTGCCCGCCCCCTATTGACTTTCAATGGGAGTTGCATGCACTGATTTGAAATGAAAATAGGGTCCATGGACCTGCAGTGGGAGTTCGGTATCTCACTCCCTTAGGTTCTGTTAAATCTCAGCAAACTCCACTGTACTGAATGGAGTTATTTTGAACCTTAACTGGTGGTAGGATGTGGCCATTTGCCTTTTGCAGACCCTGTCTTCAGTATTTCTCCTCACAATCCCACCTGCTGATCGCAACTTGCTCTTTCTGATGTATTCACACTGAGGGAAAGTGGTGTAGAGAGAGAGATGCAGGAGATACACTAATACAAAAAGGAATTGTTAGACAGACAGATCTCATAGATTTTTTTGTGAAAGGATGTTGTGTGGCCAAGACTTTCATGTCTGGGAACCTAAAGATAGGTTTCTAATCCAGGACTTTCAAAGGGGCCTAAAGGTGTGATACATAAGAGAACTCAATGAAAGGGGATAGACAAAAACAAACAAGTCAACAAAAAGCCAGCTATCTTCCTTAAAGTCCTTCAGGGTTTATATGTGTTTGCCATTGTCCACCATTGTAACTAGGGATGGTTCTCAGAGTCCTTTCACCAGAAATCCTTAAAATATGAGAACATGAACTGTCTGGGAAACATTTCAATTTTGTCCTTCTCTTGAAACAGTCTGTGCTCCTATCAATATAGACTCGGATTGTCAAAGAGGTCTGTGGGAGTTAGTTGCCATGCATCTGAAGAAGTGTTTTTTTACCCACGAAAGCTTATGCCCAAATAAATCTGTTAGTCTTTAAGGTGCCACTGGACTCCTTGTTGTTTTTGTTATTGAACAGTGACTCCCATGGAGGGGTTCTTAGGATCACAGAGGATCGAGGAAGGAAAGATTTAAGAGTAACTAAAAGGCTATAACAACAACTGAACCATTTCCCTGGATCGCACCATTCACAACTATGCCCCAGCCCCAGACCCCTCCCTGGCATCTTCCCAGGCAGATGGAATGCCCAGGATGAGTCCTGGAGATGGGTGTAGCAGCATCGTAAACGCTGGTCAGCTTAAAGAAAATACAAGGGCAGGGTCCTTTCCTGGGTCCCTGGTCTGGAGTCCCACGGAGGTCCCAGTTGGTTCTAGGTAGCCAGCACCCAGGTCAGATCTTTGCTTCTGGATCTTGGTCTCCTCAGGCTTGGACCTGCCTGATCCATGCATCAGGTCCCACATCAGTTCAGGGTCTGCCTTTTTGGGGAGGGGGAGCTAAGCACAGAATCCCTGAGCTGTTCTGCTTCTTATTCCAAACTCAAACTCTAAGCAGGCTGAGAAGTGGTGTCTGGAGGCTGTGGAGTCATTATTGTTGTAGTCCATGGGTAGGTCCCCTAGAAGCTCAGTCCAGCATTCCAGGGAGCCGACAAACTCCAAATTCGGCCCATTTATAGATTATATAGGAACACAGGACAAGCACATAATTTCCAGGTCCTGATTCTTATCTCACTCATTCAGCTGCCAGTGGGAGTCTCTCCTACAGAAGTTAATGTTGTAAAGAACAATTTAAGTGGGGTCAGAATTAGACCAAGGCAATTTCTCATGTGAGGAAAGGCTGCAAGATTGGCCCCATTATTGGAGCAATTCCAACACTCTTGCTTAGCTCCTTAGACCTTTACTGAGTGGTATAAAACTTCCCACTGGCTAGCATGAGAAACCAGTCCCTATGTTTCTCTGTATAGCTTAATTAAAATCCTTATTCAGCAAAGCACTTGGGGCCATATTTTTAAAGGTATTTGGGCACCTAGCAGGATTTTCAAAAGCACCTAGGCACCAAGAACTCATAGATTTCAATATAGGTACTAACTGCCTTTGGCACCAATCTGCAATTTTAAGCACCTATGGCTTTTGAAAATCTGGCCTTCATCACTTGCTTAAACCAGTGCAAGTTCAGGGTTTCATAATTCTGCTTTTGAAAGTCCTGCCTCTCCTGTATAGTATTTTTATATTTACCTAGATGACCCACATACAGAAAGCAGAAGTGGACAATCAAACGGTCGTCACCAAGTTCATCCTCTTGGGATGCAGGGATGTCCCTGAACTGCATACTCTACTCTTCCAGCTGTTTCTAGTGATCTACATTGTGACTATGGCCAGGAACATCCTCATCATTGCTCTAGTTGTGGCTGATCAGCATCTGAACACCCCCATGTACTTCTTCCTGGGGAACTTGCCCTTTGTGGAGACCTGCTACAGTTCCACCATCCTGCGCAGTCTCCTGACTGGAGTCAGAACCATGTCTGTTAGTGCTTGCATCATGCAGTTTTATTGTTTTGGTTTCTTGGCATGTACAGAGTGTTATCTCCTAGCAACAATGTCTTATGACCGGTATTTAGGTATATGTAAACCTCTGCATTATGCAGCCCTTATGAATGGCAGAACCTGGGTTCTAGCAGCTGTGTCATGGCTATGGGCATTTGTGGCTAGTACCATAACTGTATGGTTGATGACACAATTAACATAGAATCATGGAATATTAGGGTTAGAAGGGACCTCAGGAGGTCATCTAGTTCAACCTCCTGCTCAAAGCAGGACCAATCCCCATTTTGTTTTTTATTTTGTTGCCCAGATCCCTAAATGGCCCCCTCAAGGATTGAGCACACAACCCTGGGTTTAGCAGGCCAATGCTCAAACCACTCAGCTATTCCTCCCCAAGGCCCTAGTAAAATTGACCATTTATTCTGTGATCTCAACCCATTGATTAAATATTCCTGTCATGACTCCAACCTGATCACACTCACCTCCATAGGCGTCCCTTTCCCATTTCTATTAACCCTGGCGTCCTACACTTTTATCATCACCTCCATTTTAAGAATCCCCAGGCATTTTCTACGTGCTCCTCTGACCTCATGGTGATGACAATTTTCTATGGGACTATAATCATTGTCTATATTTTACCAGACACTGACACTCTTAGAGACCTCAACAAAGTGTTCTCTGTCTTCTACACTGCCCTGACTCCCCTGGTCAATCCCCTCATCTAAGCCTGAGGAACAAAGAGGTCAAGGAGGCCCTGAGAAAGATCATCCATAAATTGATGGTGCTCACAGGAATTCAGAAGGAGTGACTGCTGTGGGAACAAATCCATCTGGCTGAACTAGCAGTGGTGGTAGCATCTAGGTGGCCTCGCGCTCATGCCCATTGGAGCTTCCATGGGGAATGTGAGGTCATACTAAGTTTTGCGACAGCCGCATTCCCATTAAATACTAGAGCTCCTATTTACTACTGCCCTCACTGCAAACATAACTGTGATACGCTCTGCACTCCACACAGCACAATTCAAGATTCTAGTTCCATATTTCATCTGCTCTTCTGTTCTAACTGAGTTGGGAAAACACATTTTGCATAGCCCTGGTTTTGGATTCCAGTGGGTGGGTTTCGATTGTTACACTATTTGGTCTCTCCTTTGTGTCCTGGATTCCTAAATGCTCCCTAATTTTGTATCTGGGAAGACTGTATTTTTGTAATATGTGCTCTCTTGAAAAGATTAGTAGGTTTAGAAGACCCAAATAGTTTCCTATCAATCAATCAATCAATCAATCAATCAATAATCAGTCAATAAATGATAAAAATGTTTTTGTTGAAACATCAATTTATAACAACAAGTCATATAAGTATGTGTGGAGAAAATGCTACTCAATTCTGTATTTGAAAAACGCCAGGATCTATTCTCCTGAAGCACATTGGGTAAAATTATCAAAGTGCCTAAATGCCTTAAAAGCACAAATCCCATTGACTTTCACTGAAACGTACATTTCTAAGGACCTTGTTCACTTTTGAAAATAGAACTTAGGCTCCTAAATCACTTAGAGGCTTTGCAAATTCTATACATTGAGTAGTACCTTGTACCTTAGACGTACATTCAAAGTAATATACAGGATCTAATTCAAGGCATAACAGTAGAGGGAGCCACTAAGCAGCAGTGCCCACAGTATAATTAGGCTCAACATCCTAGGGGCAGGTAGGGTACCAAATAGTGATAGTTTTGGTTTTGTGGCTGAATGTTATCTGCTAGCAGCAATGTCTTATGATTGGTATTTATCAATATGTAAACCACCCTATTATGCAGCCCTCGTGAATGGCTGTAGCATAAGTACCTTTCTGACTTTTACCATAGTAACATCTTTGCTGTAACGAATAATGTTCTGTGGCCACCAATGAAATTGACCGTTTCTTTTGTGACATCACCCCATTGATCAATCTCTCCTGCCATGGCATCACCTGGATGACTGGTGACCTTCAGATCCTCTTCCATAGACACCCTGCCCCATTTCTATTGACCCCGGCATCCTATGCTTGTGTCATCACCACCATCCTGAGAATCCCTACCACGACCACAGGCAAAAGGCATTTTCCACCTGCTCCTCTTACCTCATTGGGGTTACAATTTTCTATGGGACCTAACAGCTGGTTTGCTACAAAATGCTGTTGCACTAAGAGACTTGAACAAAGAGATCTCCACCTTCTTGTCTCCACCTCTCAATCCCTTCATGAAGGCAAAGGAAACCTGGAGAAAAAGCTGTCAGGAAATCTGTAGAGTTCAGCAGAATTTAGGCCAGTTCAGAAAAATAAAACAGTTTAAGGAGCAGTTAAAGTCACCCCTTGGTCACAGCAGAGTCTAGTGACCTTGGCTGGGATTTTCAGAGGCCTAAGTGAGTTTGGCATTCAACTGCCACTGAATTTTACGGTAGGGTTTTCTAAAGCACCTCAGTGATTTAATTGCCTGAACAGAGAGAGGAAAGTAAGGAAGGTGTCTATGGTGGCATTTTTAATAGTGACAAAGGGCCAGATTTTTAAAGGTATTTAGACACTTAAGGAAGCAGATGAGTCCAAATGAGATTTCAAAAGCACCTAGGCACCTAATTTCTTCTTAGTTCAATGGGAGTTAGCCACCTAGTGCATTTTAAGTGCCTATACACCTATCTGCCTCTTTAGGCAACTAAATATCTTTAAAAAATCTGGACTAAGGCCTGGTCTACACTATGAGTTTAGGTCAACTTTAGCCGCGTTAAATCGAATTAAGCCTGGACACGTTCACACAACGAAGCCCTTTCTTTCGACTTAAAGGGCCCTTTAAACCGGTTTCTATACTCCACCTCCGACGAGGGGATTAGTGATAAAATCGGCCTTACGGGGTCGGAATTGGGGTAGTGTGGACGGAATTCGACGTTATTGGCCTCCGGGAGCTATCCCACAGTGCTTCATTGTGACCGCTCTGGACAGCACTCTCAACTCAGATGCACTGGCCAGGTAGACAGGAAAAGCCCCGCGAACGTTTGAATTTCATTTCCTGTTTGCTCAGTGTGGAGAGCACAGGTGACCATGCAGAGCTCATCAGCACAGGTAACCGTGATGGAGTCCCAGGATCGCAAAAGAGCTCCAGCATGAACAGAACGGGAGGTACGGGATCTGCTCGCCATATGGGGAGATGAATCAGTGCTGGCTGAACTCCGAAGCAGTAAAAGAAATGGCAAAATATTAGAAAAGGTCTCCAAGGCCATGAAGGACAGAGGCCATAACAGGGACGCACAGCAGTGCCGCGTGAAAATTAAGGAGCTAAGGCAAGCCTACCACAAAGCCAGAGAAGCAAACGGAAGGTCCGGGGCTGAGCCGCAAACATGCCGCTTCTATGCGGAGCTGCATGCCATTCTAGGGGGTGCAGCCACCACTACCCCAACCATGTGCTATGACTCCCTCACTGGAGAAACACACAGGGAAGAGGGTTCGGAAGAGGAGGATGGAGGAAATGTAGATAGCTCACAGCCGCAAGGAAGCGGAGAAACCGGTTTCCCCAACAGCCAGGATATGTTTGTCACCCTGGACCTGGAACCAGTAACCCCCGGACTCACCGAAGACCCTGAGGACACACAGGGGACCTCTGGTGAGTGTACCTTTGTAAATATTACACATGGTTTAAAAGCAAGCGTGTTTAATGATTAATGATTAATTTGCCCTGGCAATCGCGGCCAGTACTGCTACTGGAAAAGTCTGTTAACGTGTATGGGGAAGGAGCGGAAATCCTCCAGGGACATCTCCAGAAAGCTCTCCTTCATGTACTCCCAAAGCCTTTGCAAAAGGTTTCTGGGGAGGGCTGCCTTATCCCGTCCACCATGGTAGGACACTTTACCACGCCAGGCCAGTAGCACGTAGTCTGGAATCATTGCATAACAAAGCATGGCAGCGTATGGTCCCGGTGTTTGCTGGCATGCAGACAACATCCATTCCTTATCGCTCTTTGTTATCCTCAGGAGAGTGATATCATTCACGTTCACCTGGCTGAAATGGGACAATTTTATTAAGGGGACATTCAGAGGTGCCCGTTCCTGCTCTGCTGAACAGAAATATTCCCCGCTGTTAGCCACGCGGTGGGGGGGAGGGGTGAAGTGATCATCCCAGAGAATTGGGTGTGTGGTGGAGGGGAATTAGTTGGGTTTGTGCTGCATGTTAACCCTGAAACCGCAGCCCCTCCTTTTACATTGAAAACCCATTTTAAATGGCCAACCCAACGGGTGCTTGGCATGGGAAATGAGAGCACTACTGTTTGAAACCATTCCCACATGTTAAGAAGGTTAAAAAAGCCAAAAGACTGTGTCTTACCATGGCTGCCTACAAGCTGAAATCTGTGCCCTGGCACTGCGTGAGTGATCTCTCACACCAAACCGGCAGGCCCTCAATATAAGAGGAAAAATGCGACCTTGTAACGAAAGCACATGTGCTGTGTAATGTGAACAGCAAAATTTAACGTGAAAGAGTGTACCCATTGTTCTCTAAAATGTGTCTTTTTTAACCACCTCTCCCTTCTCCTCCACCAGCTGCAAATGTTTCTCCTTCACAGAGGCTAGTGAAGATTAGAAAGAGAAAGCGTAGGACGCGTGATGACATGTTTACAGAACTACAGATGTCCTCCCATGCTGACAGAGCACAGCAGAATGCGTGGAGGCAGTCAATGACTGATTATAGAAAAGCACAATATGAACGAGAGGAGAGGTGGCGTGCTGAATCGCGGGATGAACAGAGCAAGTTGCGGGCTGAAGATGATAGGTGGCGTCAGCTTGCAGACAGAAGGCAAGAGTCAATGCTCCGGCTGCTGGAGCATCAAACTGATATGCTCCAGCGTATGGTTGAGCTGCAGGAAAGGCAGCAGGAGCAGAGACCGCCGCTACAGCCCCTGTGTAACCAACAGCCCTCCTCCCCAAGTTCCATAGCCTCCTCACCCAGACCCCCAAGAACACGGTGGGGGGGCCTCCGGCCACCCAGTCACTCCACCCTAGATGATTGCCCTAGCATCAGAAGGCTGGCCTCCAATAAGAGTTAAAGTTTTAAACTGCAGTGTGTCCTTTTCCTTCCCTCCTCCCCCACCCATCCCGGGCTACCTTTGCAATTATCCCCCTAGTTGTGTGATGAATTAATAAAGAATGCATGAATGTGAAGTAACAATGACTTTATTGCCTCTGCAAGTGGTGCTCGAAGGGGGGAGGGTAGGGGAGGGTGGGGTGGTTGGTTTACAGGGAAGTAGAGTTAACCGGGTGGGGGGGGGGCGGAGGGTTCATCAAGGAGAAACAAACAGAAGTTTCACACCGCAGCCTGGCCAGTCACAAAACTCGTTTTCAAAGCTTCTCCGATGCGCACCGCACCATGCTGTGCTCCTCTAACCGCCCTGGTGTCTGGCTGCGCATAATCAGCGGCCAGGCGATTTGCCTCAACCTCCCACCCCGCCATAAATGTCTCCCCCTTACTCTCACAGATATTGTGGAGCGCACAGCAAGCAGCAATAACAATGGGGATATTCTTTTCGCTAAGGTCTGAGTGAGTCAGTAAGCTGCGCCAGCGCGTTTTTAAACGTCCAAATGCACATTCCACCACCATTCGGCACTTGCTCAGCCTGTAGTTGAACAGGTCCTGACTACTGTCCAGGCTGCCTGTGTACGGCTTCATGAGCCATGGCATTAAGGTGTAGGCTGGGTCCCCAAGGATCACGATAGGCATTTCAACATCCCCAACGGTTAGTCCCTTCCTCCAACTTTCGAAACAGAGCAGAGTGCCTGAAGACGCGAGCATCATGTACCCTTCCCGGCCATCCCACGTTGATGTTGGTGAAACGTCCCTTGTGATCCACCAGGGCTTGCAGCAGCATTGAAAAGTACCCCTTGCGGTTTATGTACTCGGTGGCTTGGTGCTCCGGTGACAAGATAGGGATATGGGTTCCGTCTATCGCCCCACCACAGTTTGGGAATCCCATTGCAGCAAAGCCATCCACTATGGCCTGCATGTTTCCCAGAGTCACTACCCTTGATATCACCAGGTCTTTCATTGCCCTGGCAACTTGGATCACAGCAGCCCCCACAGTAGATTTGCCCACTCCAAATTGATTCCCGACTGACCGGTAGCTGTCTGGCGTTGCAAGCTTCCACAGGGCTATCGCTACTCGCTTCTCAACTGTGAGGGCTGCTCTCATCCTGGTATTCTGGCGCTTCAGGGCAGGGGAAAGCAAGTCACAAAGTTCCATGAAAGTGCCCTTACGCATGCGAAAGTTTCGCAGCCACTTGGAATCATCCCACACCTGCAGCACGATGCGGTCCCACCAGTCTGTGCTTGTTTCCCAGGCCCAGAATCGGCGTTCCATGGCATGAGCCTGCCCCAGGAACACCATGATTTCCACATTGCTGGGGCCTGTGCCTTGTGAGAGGTCTATGTCCATGTCCATTTCCTCATCACTCTCGTGGCCGCGCTGCAATCGCCTCCTCGGCTGGTCCTGGTTTTGCTTTGGCATGTCCTGGCTCTGCATATACTCCAGGACAATGCGTGTGGTGTTCATAGTGCTCATAATTGCCGCGGTGATCTGAGCGGGCTCCATGATCACAGTGCTAGCTATGGCGTCTGGTCTGAAAAAAGGCGCGAAACTAGTATCTGACGGACCAGGGGAAGGAAGGAGGGAGGGAGGGAGGGGCGAGTGACGACATGGCGTACAGGTACAGGGAATTAAAATCAAGAAAGGTGGCTGTGCATCAGGGAGAAACACAAACAACTGTCACACAGAATGGCCCCCCCCAAAGATTGAACTCAAAAGCCTGGGTTTAGCAGGCCGTTGATTTGACGGAGGGAGGGGGAAGCAAATGAATACAGAACAAATCTATTTTTTACATCTTAAGACGACGGTGCAGCATGACTGATAGCCCTCGGCATCTTCTGGGTGCTTGGCAGCAAATACTGGGCGCTTGGCAGTTATAGCCACATTTTCCCTGTATGATGACAATGGCCTTCAGGCCTATTGCACGATCTGCTGCTCAGGGAAGACTCTGGGCGCTTGGCAGAAAATGGCATACTAAGACTGATAGCCATCATCGTCATTGTGAAGGCAGCAGAATATGACTGGGGGGATGGGGGACTGGGGGACATACGGAGTTCCAGCCACTGCTGTACGATGAGGACGGTTACCAGTCGTAATAAACCATCTACTGCCAAAAGGCAAAAGGCAAGGGCTGGTGCAATGCAGCCCTACGGCTGCCAGCCCCACGGCTGCCAGCACCCAGATTGCCGATGAAGGCTACCAGTCATGCTGCACCGTCTACCGCCAAAAGGCAGTTAGCTGCTGCTGCTGTGTAGCAATGCAGTCCCACATCTGCCGGCACCCAGATGACATATGGTGATGGTGAGCTGAGCTGAGCGGGCTCCATGCTTGCCGTGGTATGTTGTCTGCACAGGTAACCCAGGTAAAAAGGCGTGAATCTATTGTCTGCCGTTGCTCTGACGGAGGGGGAGGGGCCTGACGACATGTACCCAGAACCCCCCGCGACACTGTTTTGCATCATTCGGGCATTGGGATCTCAACCCAGAATTCCAATGGGCGGCGGAGACTGCGGGAACTGTGGGATAGCTACCCATAGTGCAATGCTCCGGAAGTCGACGCTAGCCTCGGTACTGTGGATGCAGTCCGCCGACTAGAGCACTTAGAGCATTTTATGTGGGGACACACACAATCGGCTGTATACAACTGATTTCTATAAAACCGGCTTCTATTAATTCAACCTAATTTCGTAGTGTAGACATACCCTAAGTGACTTAGGTGCACAAGTCCCATTGACTTTCGGTGAGGAGTAGGACACCTAACTCATTTTGGCCTCTAGGAATAACCGAATGGCATCTGTTAGGCAGACTTAAAAACTGCAGACTTTCCCCCTTCCCCCCTCTTCTGGATGGATATACAGGGCCCTGGGCCAATTGTGTCTCTCATTAAGTTGTTGGGTTGGTACTGACCACTGCATTTGGGACTATGGGTATAAAAGTCTAAGCATTTAGGGCTGTGGAGGGGGGACCACAGTGAATGAGTCAAGCAAAGTTGAGCAATACACCTGAAACCATTTAGACAAACCAGACACATGGTGCAATAGACAAGATCTAGCCCAGGGATGATGGCATTTCAAATAAACAATTCAATTAATGATTCATTGCAGCATGATAGTCTCATAGCAATTTTCAATTTAAATAAAAGATAAATAAATACAATCTTTCTTTCCTCAAGCCATGACAATAAAATCAACGCTCTAGCACAACTCAATCGGTGATGTTGTTGCACATCATCTAGACATTCCATTTCCTTAGTGCGTGGACAATGGACAGTCTTTGAAGAAATGGTGTATAGTCCTTGGTTTAGTGATGTAGTTTCTGTTGTGGAGAGTTGTTGCAAACAACAAAAGAGTTTGCTCTCTGACCAAATCTATCTAACTAGAGTCAATGCTTGGGGAAGAGTTGTTCTCCAGAAACCAGACATTGGTATTTGGACTCCTATTTCTGAAAGAGGGGTTTGCCTTCATGCCATTTATGACCACCTCTGTTCCAGGCCTGGCATAAATAAACTTCACTAAGAATTCACCCAGACTCCACATCACTGAGTTTTCCTCCAACAGGAAATGAAATTGCAAGCACCCAACATCTGCTACTGCTCATAGAATCATAGAATCATAGAATATCAGGGTTGGAAGGGACCTCAAGAGGTCATCTAGTCCAACCCCCTGCTCAAAGCAGGACCAATTCCCAACTAAATCATCCCAGCCAGGGCTTTGTCAAGCCGGGCCTTAAAAACCTCCAAGGAAGGAGACTCCACCACCTCCCTAGGTAACGCATTCCAGTGCTTCACCACCCTCCTAGTGAAATAGTGTTTCCTAATATCCAACCTGGACCTCCCCCACTGCAACTTGAGACCATTGCTCCTTGTTCTGTCATCTGCCACCACTGAGAACAGCCGAGCTCCATCCTCTTTGGAACCTCCCTTCAGGTAGTTGAAGGCTGCTATCAAATCCCCCCTCATTCTTCTCTTCTGGAGACTAAACAATCCCAGTTCCCTCAGCCTCTCCTCATAAGTCATGTGCTCCAGACCCCTAATCATTTTTGTTGCCCTCCGCTGGACTCTTTCCAATTTTTCCACATCCTTCTTGTAGTGTGGGGCCCAAAATTGGACACAGTATTCCAGATGAGGCCTCACCAATGTCGAATAAAGGGGAACGATCACGTTCCTCGATCTGCTGGCAATGCCCCTACTTATACAGCCCAAAATGCCGTTAGCCTTCTTGGCAACAAGAGCACACTGTTGACTCATATCCAGCTTCTCGTCCACTGTGACCCCTAGGTCCTTTTCTGCAGAACTGCTACCTAGCCATTCGGTCCCTAGTCTGTAGCAGTGCATGGGATTCTTCCGTCCTAAGTGCAGGACTCTGCACTTATCCTTGTTGAACCTCATCAGGTTTTTTTTGGCCCAATCCTCTAATTTGTCTAGGTCCCTCTGTATCCGATCCCTACCCTCTAGTGTATCTACCACGCCTCCTAGTTTAGTGTCATCTGCAAACTTGCTGAGAGTGCAGTCCACACCATCCTCCAGATCATTAATAAAGATATTAAACAAAACCGGCCCCAGGACCGACCCTTGGGGCACTCCGCTTGAAACCGGCTGCCAACTAGACATGGAGCCATTGATCACTACCCGTTGAGCCCGATGATCTAGCCAGCTTTCTATCCACCTTACAGTCCATTCATCCAGCCCATATTTCTTTAACTTGGCGGCAAGAATACTGTGGGAGACTGTATCAAAAGCTTTGCTAAAGTCAAGGAATAACACATCCACTGCTTTCCCCTCATCCACAGAGCCAGTTATCTCATCATAGAAGGCAATTAGGTTAGTCAGGCACGACTTCCCTTTGGTGAATCCATGCTGACTGTTCCTGATCACTTTCCTCTCCTCTAAGTGTTTCATAATTGATTCCTTGAGGACCTGTTCCATGATTTTTCCAGGGACTGAGGTGAGGCTGACTGGCCTGTAGTTCCCCGGATCCTCCTTCTTCCCTTTTTTAAAGATGGGCACTACATTAGCCTTTTTCCAGTCATCCGGGACCTCCCCCGATCGCCATGAGTTTTCAAAAATAATGGCTAATGGCTCTGCAATCTCATCCGCCAACTCCTTTAGCACCCTCGGATGCAGCGCATCCGGCCCCATGGACTTGTGCACATCCAGTTTTTCTAAATAGTCCCGAACCACTTCTTTCTCCACATAGGGCTGGTCACCTTCTCCCCATATTGTGCTGCCCAGTGCAGCAGTCTGGGAGCTGACCTTGTTTGTGAAGACAGAGGCAAAAAAATCATTGAGTACATTAGCTTTTTCCACATCCTCGGTCACTAGGTTGCCTCCCACATTCAGTAAGGGGCCCACACTTTCCTTGACTTTCTTCTTGTTGCTAACATACCTGAAGAAACCTTTCTTGTTACTCTTAACATCTCTTGCTAGCTGCAACTCCAAGTGTGATTTGGCCTTCCTGATTTCATTCCTGCATGCCTGAGCAATAGTTTTATACTCCTCCCTGGTCATTTGTCCAATCTTCCACTTCTTGTAAGCTTCTTTTTTGCGTTTAAGTTCAGCAAGGATTTCACTGTTTAGCCAAGCTGGTCGCCTGCCATATTTACTATTCTTTCTACACATCGGGATGTTTTTTTCCTGCAACCGCAATAAGGATTCTTTAAAATACAGCCAGCTCTCCTGGACCCCTTTGCCCTTCATGTTATTCTCCCAGGGGATCCTGCCCATCTGTTCCCTGAGGGAGTCAAAGTCTGCTTTTCTGAAGTCCAGGGTCCGTATTCTGCTGCTCTCCTTTCTTCCTTGTGTCAGGATCCTGAACTCGACCATCTCATGGTCACTGCCTCCCAGGTTCCCATCCACTTTTGCTTCCCCTACTAATTCTTCCCTGTTTGTGAGCAGCAGGTCAAGAAAAGCTCTGCCCCTAGTTGGTTCCTCCAGCACTTGCACCAGGAAATTGTCCCCTACACTTTCCAAAAACTTCCTGGATTGTCTGTGCACCGCTGTATTGCTCTCCCAGCAGATATCAGGGTGATTAAAGTCTCCCATGAGAACCAGGGCCTGCGATCTAGCAACTTCTGCTAGTTGCCAGAAGAAAGCCTCATCCACCTCATCCCCCTGGTCTGGTGGTCTATAGCAGACTCCAACCACGACATCACCCTTGTTGCTCACACTTCTCAACTTTATCCAGAGACTCTCAGGTTTTTCTGCAGTTTCATATCGGAGCTCTGAGCAGTCATACTCCTCTCTTACATACAACGCAACTCCCCCACCTTTTCTGCCCTGCCTGTCCTTCCTGAACAGTTTATATCCATCCATGACAGTACTCCAGTCATGTGAGTTATCCCACCAAGTCTCTGTTATTCCAATCGCATCATAGTTCCCTGATTGTGCCAGGACTTCCAGTTCTCCCTGCTTGTTTCCCAGGCTTCTTGCATTTGTGTATAGGCACTTAAGATAACTCATCGATCGTCCCTCTTTCTCAGCATGAGACAGGAGTCCTCCCCTCTTGCGCTCTCCTGCTTGTGCTTCCTCCCAGGATCCCATTTCCCCACTTACCTCAGGGCTTTGGTCTCCTTCCCCCGGTGAACCTAGTTTAAAGCCCTCCTCACTAGGTTAGCCAGCCTGCTGGCGAAGATGCTCTTCCCTCTCTTCGTTAGGTGGAGCCCGTCTCTGCCCAGCACTCCTCCTTCTTGGAACACCATCCCATGGTCGAAGAATCCAAAGCCTTCTCTCCGACACCACCTGCGTAGCCATTCATTGACTTCCACGATTCGACGGTCTCTACCCAGGCCTTTTCCTTGCACAGGGAGGATGGACGAGAACACCACTTGCGCCTCAAACTCCTTTATCCTTCTTCCCAGAGCCACGTAGTCTGCAGTGATCCGCTCAAGGTCATTCTTGGCAGTATCATTGGTGCCCACATGGAGAAGCAGGAAGGGGTAGCGATCCGAGGGCTTGATGAGTCTCGGCAGTCTCTCTGTCACATCGTGTATCCTAGCTCCTGGCAAGCAGCAGACCTCTCGGTTTTCCCGGTCGGGGCGGCAGATAGATGACTCAGTCCCCCTGAGGAGGGAGTCCCCGACCACCACCACCCTCCTCCTCCTCTTGGGAGTGGTGGTCGTGGAACCCCCATCCCTAGGACAGTGCATCTTTTGCCTTCCAATCGGTGGAGTCTCCTTCTGCTCCCTTCCCTCAGATGGGTCATCTAGTCCACTCTCCGCATTAGTACCTGTGGAGAGAACATGGAAACGATTGCTCACCTGTATCTCCAATGCTGGTGCATGGACGCTCCTCTTTCTCCTTCTGGAAGTCACATGCTGCCAAACCTCTTCACAATCCTTCTGTCCCTGCTGTGCCTGCTCTGAATCTTCAGAACATTGTGGCCGTAGAAGCATCTCCTGACGTCTGTCCAGGAAATCTTCATTTTCCCTTATGCAACGCAGTGTTGATACTCGTTTCTCCAGCCCTCGAACCTTCTCTTCCAATATGGAGACCAGCTTGCACTTTGTACAGACAAAGTCGCTTCTGTCCTGTGGAAGAAAGACAAACATGGCACAACCTGTGCAGGTTACAACAGCTGATCACTCACCTTCCATATCCCTGTCCTATTAAGAGCTTCCTCAGCTGTTGCAGGAACTACTCAGAGAAACCTGCAGATGAAAGCCTCAGTGAGCTCTCTCCAGGCAAACTCCCTCTGTTAGCCTCTGCTGTTCGCCGCTCAGCTGGTTCGCTGCTGACTGCCCTTATATACCAGTCAGGCCCACTCAAGGCCCACCTGGAACAAAGCACTCCCAATTCACACTTTTCAAACAAACAAGCAAGCAATCAAGCACACGGTCAAACTGACCAACTGTCCCAGCAGCAGACACTCAGATACTCACCAACACAGCCCCCCTAATGCAGCACTTAGCGTACCTCCTCTCGGACAGCTCCCAGGCAAACTCCCTCTGTTAGCCTCTGCTGTTCGCCGCTCAGCTGGTTCGCTGCTGACTGCCCTTATATACCAGTCAGGCCCACTCAAGGCCCACCTGGAACAAAGCACTCCCAATTCACACTTTTCAAACAAACAAGCAAGCAATCAAGCACACGGTCAAACTGACCAACTGTCCCAGCAGCAGACACTCAGATACTCACCAACACAGCCCCCCTAATGCAGCACTTAGCGTACCTCCTCTCGGTCAGGCCCACTCAAGGCCCACCTGGAACAAAGCACTCCCAATTCACACTTTTCAAACAAACAAGCAAGCAATCAAGCACACGGTCAAACTGACCAACTGTCCCAGCAGCAGACACTCAGATACTCACCAACACAGCCCCCCTAATGCAGCACTTAGCGTACCTCCTCTCGGACAGCTCCCAGGCAAACTCCCTCTGTTAGCCTCTGCTGTTCGCCGCTCAGCTGGTTCGCTGCTGACTGCCCTTATATACCAGTCAGGCCCACTCAAGGCCCACCTGGAACAAAGCACTCCCAATTCACACTTTTCAAACAAACAAGCAAGCAATCAAGCACACGGTCAAACTGACCAACTGTCCCAGCAGCAGACACTCAGATACTCACCAACACAGCCCCCCTAATGCAGCACTTAGCGTACCTCCTCTCGGACAGCTCCCAGGCAAACTCCCTCTGTTAGCCTCTGCTGTTCGCCGCTCAGCTGGTTCGCTGCTGACTGCCCTTATATACCAGTCAGGCCCACTCAAGGCCCACCTGGAACAAAGCACTCCCAATTCACACTTTTCAAACAAACAAGCAAGCAATCAAGCACACGGTCAAACTGACCAACTGTCCCAGCAGCAGACACTCAGATACTCACCAACACAGCCCCCCTAATGCAGCACTTAGCGTACCTCCTCTCGGTCAGGCCCACTCAAGGCCCACCTGGAACAAAGCACTCCCAATTCACACTTTTCAAACAAACAAGCAAGCAATCAAGCACACGGTCAAACTGACCAACTGTCCCAGCAGCAGACACTCAGATACTCACCAACACAGCCCCCCTAATGCAGCACTTAGCGTACCTCCTCTCGGACAGCTCCCAGGCAAACTCCCTCTGTTAGCCTCTGCTGTTCGCCGCTCAGCTGGTTCGCTGCTGACTGCCCTTATATACCAGTCAGGCCCACTCAAGGCCCACCTGGAACAAAGCACTCCCAATTCACACTTTTCAAACAAACAAGCAAGCAATCAAGCACACGGTCAAACTGACCAACTGTCCCAGCAGCAGACACTCAGATACTCACCAACACAGCCCCCCTAATGCAGCACTTAGCGTACCTCCTCTCGGACAGCTCCCAGGCAAACTCCCTCTGTTAGCCTCTGCTGTTCGCCGCTCAGCTGGTTCGCTGCTGACTGCCCTTATATACCAGTCAGGCCCACTCAAGGCCCACCTGGAACAAAGCACTCCCAATTCACACTTTTCAAACAAACAAGCAAGCAATCAAGCACACGGTCAAACTGACCAACTGTCCCAGCAGCAGACACTCAGATACTCACCAACACAGCCCCCCTAATGCAGCACTTAGCGTACCTCCTCTCGGACAGCTCCCAGGCAAACTCCCTCTGTTAGCCTCTGCTGTTCGCCGCTCAGCTGGTTCGCTGCTGACTGCCCTTATATACCAGTCAGGCCCACTCAAGGCCCACCTGGAACAAAGCACTCCCAATTCACACTTTTCAAACAAACAAGCAAGCAATCAAGCACACGGTCAAACTGACCAACTGTCCCAGCAGCAGACACTCAGATACTCACCAACACAGCCCCCCTAATGCAGCACTTAGCGTACCTCCTCTCGGACAGCTCCCAGGCAAACTCCCTCTGTTAGCCTCTGCTGTTCGCCGCTCAGCTGGTTCGCTGCTGACTGCCCTTATATACCAGTCAGGCCCACTCAAGGCCCACCTGGAACAAAGCACTCCCAATTCACACTTTTCAAACAAACAAGCAAGCAATCAAGCACACGGTCAAACTGACCAACTGTCCCAGCAGCAGACACTCAGATACTCACCAACACAGCCCCCCTAATGCAGCACTTAGCGTACCTCCTCTCGGACAGCTCCCAGGCAAACTCCCTCTGTTAGCCTCTGCTGTTCGCCGCTCAGCTGGTTCGCTGCTGACTGCCCTTATATACCAGTCAGGCCCACTCAAGGCCCACCAACACAGCCCCCCTAATGCAGCACTTAGCGTACCTCCTCTCGGACAGCTCCCAGGCAAACTCCCTCTGTTAGCCTCTGCTCAGCAGAGGGACAGACAATAAAGTCAGTCTCACTTAGTTCTTTATGCCACTTTTCTTTCTAGCCACAGAATAATCTATTCCTAACTCCCTAGAGAGGGCTTTGAGTTCCGGCATAGAAGTGATTCATGCTAGCTGTCTCCTTGTCTCTTGAACATGGCTCTGATTTCTGGCCTAGTCCCCCGGCTCTTCTCTCTTTCCCTCACAACCAGCTTTTAACACTGTCAGGAAGGGATTTGAACAAGTATCTGTTATATCTGTGGTGACTGCCCTGACCAGTGTTGGGGTGTCTCTGAGACCATCCCATTGAGGCAGGTCCATTTTGTATTAATAATTCAATATGCATCGGGCTAGAGAAAGCATGTGACCCACTTTACAGTCCACTACTTGGAGCACTCACCTGAGGGGCTCTACCCTGGCTGTCTAGTGATGTCAGTGTGAGATTCCAGGTGCTGGGCTTGACCTTTTAGGCTTTGTTTCTGAACAATACTGCCAGAGCTTAACCAGCCGAGGAATTCAATCTGGGCCGTTCTTGCGATGAAGGAAATGGGGCTGCTTGTAGCGCATTCTTCATAAGCAGCGCTTCATTTTGGGTAAGATTTTCAGAAGTCCCTACAGGACATTTTAAAGGTATTTTAGGTATTTTAGCATCTAGGCACCTAAAACTCATTGATTGCAGTGGGTGTTGGGTGCCCAGGTGCTTCTGAAAATCCCACTAGATGCCTAAAATACCTTTAAAAATCTGGGCCTGAATAATTTAGGAGCAAGCCCCATGTCCTAAAAGTGACTTCAGGCCAGATTTCCCAAGGTATTTAGGGACCTAAAGATGCAGATAGGACTAAAATACCTAAGTGAGCTACACTCCTAAAATTTAGGCAGGTTTGAAAATGTAACTGCTGTATACGAGCATCTAAACTGCAGCTTGGTGCCTAATGGGATTTTCAGAAGCATTAACCTGCCAAACTCTGATTGATTTAAATGGGAGTTAGGCACCTGTGTCACACTTAAGCTCTGAGAATGTTACCAGGACTATGCATATCTTTAGGCACCTAAATATCTTGGGAAATCTGGCTCTGAGTCACCTTTGAAAATGCTAGGAAACTTGCCCAGGATCACATGTGGGGCCTGGCACAGAGACAGGAACTGATGCCCTATGTCCTGAAACCCAGGGCAAGGTCCTGGCTCCTGGATAACCCTTACTAATCACAAAACCTTCGACCACCTGAGCCAAAGAACAATTTCAATGGTAATGAATAAAAGGGGGAACTCTTCACAAAGGATGCAGGATAAAAAGAGACCTATTGGTCTATCCAATAGTCCATCCCTCCAACCATAAACATTAAAGATGTGGAAAGGCTGTGACAGTGCTGTCTAGTAGTTAGAGCACAGGATGGGGACTCAGGAGGCCTGGGTCCTATCCTGGCTCTGCTTCTTGCCTGATAAGGGATCTTGAGCAAGTCACTCTGTGCCTCAGTTTCCCTACCTGTGAAATGGGGATAATGATACTGCCTCAGGGACCTGTTGAAGGATTGGCCTTTCTGGAGCCTACAACGTGCCTGCACATCTCATACATCACATAAACATGCACAGAATAAGTGAATGGAAAAGAGCTTGTTTGCACATCAAAACCCATTGTAGAGTGGCCTCCCTCTATGGCCATCTATCAGCTAGGATATATTTAAGGCACCTATCAAAATGTATGCAACTAGTGGTTGAACATGACCTTGGGTGACATTCTCATTTATACTGAGGTCAAGGGACACTAAAGTGGGAGCAAATCCTATTTATGGCATAAAGAGACCTTTGTGTAAATGACAGTCAGGCCCCTTATACATTGACTTCACCTCTCAGCTTCGTGTCTTGGTGTCTTGCATATTTAATTTCTAAAATATCTGTCTGTTTGTCTCGTTTCCCTTCATATCACCTAACAAGAAAAGTTAACATGCTGCATTGACCAGTGCATCTCCCACATGCCTTGAAACCAGCAGGAGACCTGTCTTCTGTTGCTGTCTCCGCCACTGATCTGCTGGCTGACCTTGGGCAAGTCACTTCCCCTTCCCAGGCGTCAGTTCATGGACCTAGCCTCAATAAGAACATAAGAATGACTAGGCGGGGTCAGACCAACAGTCCGTCTAGCCCAGTACCCTGTCTTCTGACAGTGGCCAATGCCAGGTGCTTCAGAGGGAATGAACAGAACAGGTCAATTATCAAGTGATCCATCCCCTGTCATAGAATCTTAGAATCATAGAATATCAGGGTTGGAAGGGAGCTCAGGAGGTCATCTAGTCCAACCCCCTGCTCAAAGCAGGACCAAATCCCAACTAAATCATCCCAGACATGGCTTTGTCAAATCTGACCTTAAAAACCTCTAAGGAAGGAGATTCCACCACCTCCCTAGGTAACCCATTCCAGTGCTTCACCACCCTCCTAGTGAAAAAGTTTTTCCTAATATCCAACCTAAACCTCCCCCACTGCAACTTGAGACCATTACTCCTTGCTCTGTCATCAGGTATCACTGAGAACAGTATAGATCCATCCTCTTTGGAACCCCCCTTCAGGTAGTTGAAAGCAGCTATCAAATCCCCCCTCATTCTTCTCTTCTGCAGACTAAACAATACCAGTTCCCTCAGCCTCTCCTCATAACTCATGTCCTCCAGCCCCCTAATCATTTTTGTTGCCCTCCGCTGGACTCTTTCCAATTTTTCTACATCCTTCTTGTAGTGTGGGGCCCAAAACTGGACACAGTACTCCAGATGAGGCCTCACCAATGTTGAATAGAGGGAAATGATCACATCCCTCGATCTGCTGGCAATGCCCCTACTTGCACTGTAACCCATAGGTCCTTTTCTGCAGAACTGCTTCCTAGCCATTCGATCCCTAGTCTGTAACAGTGCATGGGATTCTTCTGTCCTAAGCACAGGACTCTGCACTTGTCCTTGTTGAACCTCATCAGGTTTCTTTTGGCCCAATCCTCTAATTTGTCTAGGTCCCTCTGTATCCTATCCCTACCCTCCAGCATATCTACCATTCCTCCCAGTTTAGTGTCATCTGCGAATTTGCTGAGAGAGCAGTCCATACCATCCTCCAGATCATTAATGAAGATATTGAACAAAACTGGCCCCAGGACTGACCCTTCGGGCACTCCGCTTGAAACGGGCTGCCAACTAGACATGGAGCCGTTGATCAATACCCATTGAGTCCGACGATCTAGCCAGCTTTCTATCCACCTTATAGTCCATTCATCCAGCCCATTTTTCTGTTGTCCTGTCCCAGCTTCTGGCAAAGAGACGCTTTGGGACACCAAGAGCACAGGTTGCGTCCCTGACCATCTTGGTTAATGGATGGACCTAGCCTCCATGAACTTATCTCATTCTTTTTTGAATTCCGTTATCATTTTGGTCTTTGTAACGTCCCCTGGCAATGAGTTCCACAGGTTGATTGGGCATTGTGTGAAGAAGCACTTGCACACAGATCGACCGCAGTCTTTGTCCCAGAGCATTAGACAGCTTTTTAATTGTCCAGAGCCCAGGCCACAGAGACCTTTGAAGATAAGGTCCAAGCCCTTGAATTCAAGTTGCAGTTCTTTGGGAAGCCAGTGTAGAGAGTGGAGGAGGTGTGAGGTGCTCCTGTTAGCCTGTGTTGCTGAGGAAACACGCAGCAGTGTTTTGTGCTAGTTGGAGCTTTCTAAGTGCAGAAGGTTTCATGCCCTGGGGTGTCGCATTGCTGTAGTCCAGCTGAGAGGTGCCAATGGTGCGAAGCAAAAATAAATAAAACATGCACGTCTATGTCTAATCAAACTGAATAAAGATAAAAGCCTCACCTGTTCCAGTATGCTTCCTTTTACAGACTAATCTCCTTCTAGTCTGTGTCCAGCAATCACTCACACCCGCTGTAAGTTACTGTCCTTTGTTCCAGTTCCTTTCAGGTATCCTTGGGGTTGGAGAGGTGCTGTCGTTAGCCAGCTGAAGACAAAATGGAGGGGTCTCCCATGGGCTTAAATAGACTTTCTCTTGTGGCAGGAGACCTCTGCCTCTCTCCTATGCAAAGTCCAGCTTCAAGATGGAGTTCTGGAGTCACCTGGACAAGTCACATGTCCATGCATGACTCACAGTTTTTTTCAGGCAGAAGCCATTGTTCACATGGTATCTTGAATGTCTCCAGGAAGACTTCTTATGTGGATTGGAGCCCTCCAACATCCATTGTTCCTTAAGTGCATCATGACTGGGCACTTAACTTTGCAAATTCCTTTCTAAAGAAGCAGACTAAATGACTTACAAAGCTTACTTAGAAATCAAGCAAGTATACAGCCATGTAGCGAGGTGGTCTGGTTCCCCACCGCCCCGGAGAGGGACGAACCTCTCTGGACACCAAAGTGGGAGGAGCCAGCGAATCCTCCACCCGCCAATCAGAAGTCAAGGAGCAGGACAGGAAGTATAAAAGCCCGGTCCCAGAGCTCACTTGGAACTCAGCCACCGGAGAGGCCAGACGCTTGTGGCATAGCTCCCAGTTGGGAGGCCACAGCAATCAGCGGCCAACCTGAGGACTGGCCAGACCAGCCAATGCCTTATGCTAGCCCAAGCCCAGAGATGCTGCTAAGCCTGCCGCTTGCCCATTACCCTGAGGAGTTGCCAAGCCAACTGTGCACCAGTTACCCTGAGGAGCCCATGGTGTGTGACCCCTGGGAGGATGCCATCCGGACCCAGGTACCTCTAGAGGGGGAGGTAGGAAGTAGCTCGGGGGCAGCCGACCCAAGTCTGGCTGCAACACTGCCAGAGCCCAATGTCAGTGTGTTGCAGCCAGGATCCCCACTGACACAGCAGCGGGTCTTCTGCCGCTGCTAGGGCCCCAGGCTGGGACGCAGTGGAGTAGGTGGGCCTGCATCCCCCCTGCCACCCACCTCGCAGGTGGCTGTCTCCCCCTATCCCCAGCCACTCAGGTCCAGGAGCCTGGACTTGCTAATATTGAACTGTTTGCTCAGCCCCCGCCTGAGGGCCTGAGCCACTGACTGTTTGTTGCCCCGCCCTGATCCAGGGCCTGAGCTTGCTAATATTGAACTGTGTGCTCTGCCCCGCCTGAGGGGCTGAGCTACCGACTGTTTGCCCCGCAGCCAGGCTAGTTCTCAAACACACCTGACAGAAGTAGTGAGGCGGTCTGGTTCCCTGCCAATTTTTCCACATCCTTCTTTTAGTGTGGGGCCCAAAACTGGACACAGTACTCCAGGTGTGGCCTCACCAATGCTGAATAGAGGGGAATGATCACGTCCCTTGATCTGCTGGCAATACCCTTACATATGCAGCCCAAAATGCTGTTAGCCTTCTTGGCAACAAGGGCACACTGTCGACTCATATCCAGCTTCTCGTCCACTGTAACCCCTAGGTCCTTTTCTGCAGAACTGCTTCCTAGCCATTCGGTCCCTAGTCTGTAAGAGTGAATGGAATTCTTCCGTCCTAGGTGCAGGACTCTGCACTTGTCCTTGTTGAACCTCATCAGGTTTCTTTTGGCCCAATCCTCTAATTTGTCTAGGTCCCTCTGTATCCTATCCCTACCCTCCAGCGTATCTACCACTCCTCCCAGTTTAGTGTCATATGTAAACTTGCTGAGGGTGCAGTCCACACCATCCTCCAGATCATTAATGAAGATATTGAACAAAACTGGCCACAGGACTGACCCTTGGAGCACTCTGCTTCATAACAGCTGCCAACTAGACATGGAGCCATTAATCACTACCCGTTGACCCTGACGATCTAGCCAGCTTTTTATCCACCTTATAGTACATTCATCCAGCCCATACTTCTTTAACTTGCTGGCAAAGAATACTGTGGGAGACCGTATCAAAAGCTTTGCTAAAGTCAAGGAATAACACGTCCACTGCTTTCCCCTCATCCACAAAGCCAGTTATCTCGCCATAGAAGGCAATTAGGTTAGTCAGGCATGATTTGCCCTTGGTGAATCCATGCTGACTGTTCCTGATCAACTTCCTCTCCTCTAAGTGCTTCAGAATTGATTCCTTGAGGACCTGCTCCATGATTTTTCCAGGGACTGAGGTGAGGTTGACTGTCCTGTAGTTCCCCGGATACTCCTTCTTCCATTTTTTAAAGATGGGCACTACATTAGCCTTTTTCCAGTCATCCAGGACCTAGCCCGATCGCCATGAGTTTTCAAAGATAATGGCCAATGGCTCTGCAATCACATCCACCAACTCCTTTAGCACCCTCGGATGCAGTGCATCCGGCCCCATGGACTTGTGCATGTCCAGTTTTTCTAAATAGTCCTGAACCACTTCTTTCTCCACAGAGGGCTGGTCACCTCCTCCCCATACTGTGCTGCCCACTGCAGTAGTCTGGGAGCTGACCTTGTTTGTGAAGACAGAGGCAAAAAAAGCATTGAGTACATTAGCTTTTTCCACATCCTCTGTCACTAGGTTGCCTCCCCCATTCAGTAAGGGGCCCACACTTTCCCTGACCTTCTTGTTGCTAACATACCTGTAGAAACCCTTCTTGTTACTCTTAACATCCCTTGCTAGCTGCAACTCCAAGTGTGATTTGGCCTTCCTGATTTCATTCCTGCATGCCTGAGCAATATTTTTATACTTCTCTCTGGTCATTTGTCCAAGCTTCCACTTCTTGTAAGCTTCTTTTTTTGTGTTTAAGATCAGCAAGGATTTCACTGCTAAGCCAAGCTGGTCGCCTGCCATATTTACTATTCTTTTGACACATCAGGATGGTTTGTTCCTGCAACCGCAATAAGGATTCTTTAAAATACAGCCAGCTCTCCTGGACTCCTTTCCCCGTCATGTTATTCTCCCAGGGGATCCTTCCCATCAGTTCCCCGAGGGAGTCAAAGTCTGCTTTTCTGAAGTCCAGGGTCCGTATTCTGCTGCTTTCCTTTCTTCCTTGTGTCAGGATCCTGAACTCGACCATCTCATGGTCACTGCCTCCCAGGTTCCCATCCACTTTTGCTTCCCTACTAATTCTTCCCTGTTTGTGATGCAGCCCTTAGTTTTTCCACTACAGCCAATGAGGTCTAGTATTAGCTCATTAAGCACTGATGAGATTGTGACATTGCACCCCATAAAACTTTATGGAAATATGCTTATAAATATATATGACATAACTGGAATATGTTTTATGTTACATATGCCATGTAACATATCTCTGTAAAGGTTATGACCCATTGAATGTATTAATCCTATTTGTATGCATGTATCATTTTTGTATTCAAAGTTATGAATAATGGCTGTGTTCTGGCTTGAATTCTAAATAACCTTAGTAGAGCATTTGGTCAGTTCCTGGAGAAAGGAATGTTGAAATTAAGTACCTAATCAAGAAACACTTAAAGAACAATGAATCTTGGACAGGGCCGGCTCCAGGCACCAGCTTAACAAGCAGGTGCTTGGGGCGGCCAAGGGAGAGGGGCGGCACCTGAGGCAATTCGGGGGCGGCAGGTCCCTCACTCCCTCTAGGAGCAAAGGACCTGCTGCTGAACTGCCGCCGCCGATCGCGGCTTTTTTTTTTTTTTTGCTTGGGGCGGCAGAAATGCTGGAGCCGGCCCTGATCTTGGAATGCTCCAATCCACATAAGAAGTCTACTTGAGGACATTCGAGGTAGCATGTGACCCATGGCTGCTACCTGGTAAGAAACTGTGAGTCATGCATGGACATGTGACTTTCCCAGGTGACTCCAGAACTCCATCTTGGAGCTGGACTTTGCATAGGAGAGAGGAGGGGGTCTCCACCCACAAGAGAACCCTCCATTTGGTCTTCAGCTGGCTAAAGCGAGAGCCTCTCCACCCCCAAAGATACCTGAAAGAAACTGGAACAAAGGACAGTAATTGCAAGGGGTGTGAGAGAGTGCTGGACCCAGACTAGAAGGAGATTAGTCTGTGAAAGAAAAGTATTGAAACATCTCTGAGGGTGAGATCTTATCTGTATTCAGTTTGATTAGACATAGATTTGCATGTTTTATTTTATTTTACTTGGTGACTTACTTTGTTCTGTCTGTTACTACTTGGAACCACTTAAATCCTACTTTCTGAGTTAAAAAAACACTTTTTACTTATTAATTAACTCAGACTATGTATTAATACCTCGGGGGGCAAACAGCTGTGCATATCTCTCTATCAGTGTTATAGAAGGCGAACAATTTATGAGTTTACCCTGTATAAGCTTTATACAGGGTAAAATGGATTTATTTGGGTTTAGACCCCATTGGGAGATGGGCATCTGAGTGTTAAAGACAAGCACACTTCTGTAAGCTGTTTTCAGTTAAATCTGCAGCTTTTCGGCACTTGGTTCAGACCCTGGGTGTGTGTTGGAGCAGACAGGTGTGTCTGGCTCAGCAAGACAGGGTGCTGGATTCCCAGGCTGGCAGAGGGAAAGCAGGGGCAGAAGTAGTCTTGGCAATCGGGTGGCAGCTCCCAAGGGGGTTTCTGTGATCCAACCCGTCACAATGAGTTTACCCTGTATAAGCTTTATACAGGGTAAAATGGATTTATTTGGGGTTTGGACCCCACTGGGAGTTGGGCATCTGAGTGTTAAAGACAGGAACACTTCTTAAGCTGCTTTCACTTAAGCCTACAGCTGTTAGGGAACGTGGTCCAGACCCTGGGTCTGGGTTTGCAGCAGGCTAGCAGGTCTGGCTCAAACCAGGCAGGGCACTGAAGTCCCAAGCTGCCAGGGCAGGGAAAGCAGGGGCAGAAGTAGTCTTGGCACCTCAGGTGGCAGCCCCAAGGGGGTTTCTGTGATCCAACCCATCACAGAGATATTGGAGGATTGGCCTTTTTGGAGCCTACAACATGCCAGCACATCTGATAACATCACATAAACATGCACTGAACTAATAAGTGAATGGAAAATAGAGCTTGTTTGCACATCAAAACCCATTGTAGCGGGACCTGTCTCCACAGCCATCTATCAGCTAGTATATTTTGAAGGCACCAATCAACAGAACACCAAAATGTCACCAAGATACTACACCTCCATATATGCAACTAGTGGTCAAACATGTCATTCTGATTTATACTGAGGTCACTTTAAACAACTCAGGGAGTGTCAAGGGACACTAAAGTGGGAGCAAATCCTATTTATGGCATAAAGAGGCCTTTGTGTACATGAGAATCAGGCACCTTATGCATTGACTTCACCTCTCATCTTGATATTTAGTGTATTTCATATCTGAAATGCCAGTTTGTCTCTTGTTTCACCTAAGAAGAGAAGTTAACTTGCTGCATTAACCGGAGGATCTGCCACGTGCCTTGATACAAGGAGACATGGCTTCTCTGCCACTGATCTTGTGGCTGACCTTGGGCAAGTCACTTCCCCTTCCCAGGCCTCAGTTTTCCCATCTGTGAAATTGGCATTCACAGACATGTAATGAGTACTTTGAAAATGTATGGAATAAAATTGTTGCGCACTGTGTAAGTACACCTAGTAAAGCAATGGATGTGTATTTCTCATTCACTCAGGCTCCTGATACACACGGGGCATGACAAAGAGGGAGGTTTCCCATGGGGTTGCACTGACCTCCGCATTCACACTGTTTTAACAAGGAACATGGGGTTAATTCCCCCGGGAGGTCCATTTAAAAGTGATCAAAATCAGCAATCTGGGAGGAGACCCGCCTAGCAGCAGGAGTTCCCCTATAAACCCTGTAAGAATCCACACCAGGAAACGCTGGGGTTCTGTGTAATCTGCACAAGCAAGAGCAGCCCAGGCCAGCAGCAAAAATGAGGTGGCTTTGCAGAGCAAAGGAGAGTGCATGAGACAGTGAGGACAGCGGGTGCCCTTGAGGGAGAGGTCGCCACCAGATGCTGAGGATTAAAGGTAAATTGGATAATTCTGATTGACCGCCTGAGGTCTCCTCCAATCCTAATCTTCTACAATTCTATGATTCCTGGGACAAGTGCTGGAGGGTTCAGTTAGGAAGGAAAAGTTGGCATGTTGGGAAGCAGAGTGGCCGGAGAGGTCTCTCAGGCCCGCCCTGTAACCGTGCACTTACTGCTCTGTGGCACTGCCTGTTCCCTCCTTGACACGTCTCAGCACAGCTCCTAATGCAGAGCGCTGCTGGGGGGATGGCGTTGTGGCTGCTGTACTGCAGAATCCGAGACTGCCCAATAATAAAGGCACACTATGAAAGAAACCAGATTAGATGGATTGTTCTGGTGTGGCAATGCCCATGTCTATGATTCTATGATCTATGATTCTATGTCCCTTACCAAGTCTCAAAGGTTTCAGCCTTAGAAGACAGTAAATGACCTTCTCGGAGTCCCGTTGGTAATTTTCTGTAATCATATGGATGCTTCTTTATTGAGTTTAACAGGTGAGAGAGAAAAAAATCTCCACTGTTTCTTGTTTCCTTCCTCCTACTAGATACGTCCCATGGGGAAAGGAGAAGGGGAAAATCGAACATCCATCACCAAGTTCATCCTTCTAGGATTTGGGAATGTCCCAGAACTGCAGGTTCTTCTCTTCCTGGTGTTTCTAGTGATCTATGTGGTGACCATGGCTGGAAACATCCTCATCGTTGTGCTAGTTGTGGCTGATCAGCGCCTACACACCCCCATGTATTTCTTCCTGGGGAACTTGTCCTGCTTGGAGACCTGCTACACCTCCACCGTCCTGCCCAGGATGCTGACCAGTCTCCTTACTGGGGACAGAACCATTTCTGTTGGTGGCTGTATTGTGCAATTATATTTATTTGGTTCTCTAGTAGGTGCAGAATGTTGTCTTCTAGCAGTGATGTCTTACGTCCGGTATTTAGCCATATGTAAACCTCTGCATTATTCAACCATTATGAAAGGCAGCTTCTTTCTCCAGCTAGCAGCTGGGTCATGGCTGTTGGCATTTGTGGCTAGTACTACTTTGCTTGTATGTTTGATTTCACCATTAACATTCTGTGGCCCCAATGAAATGGACCATTTCTTTTGTGACTTCACCCCAATGATTAAGCTTTCTTGTAATGATACCAACCTGGTCATACTGGTGAGTTTCATACTCTGCTCCACAGAGGTGCTTTCCACATTTATATTAACAGTAACATCCTATATTTCAATCATCACCACCATCCTGAGAATCCCTTCCACCACCGGGAGGGAAAAAGCATTTTCCACCTGCTCCTTTCACCTCATGGTTGTAACAATTTTCTATGGGACCCTGATCATTGTCTATATGCTCCCAGACATTGCTGCACTGAGAGACCTGAACAAAGTGCTCTCTGTCTTCAACACCGCCCTGCCTCCCCTGGCCAACCCCCTCATCTACAGCCTGAGAAATAGAGAGGTCAAGGGAGCCATGAGGAAAGTCATCCAAACTATGCGGCACTCACAAAAATTCGGATGGATTGACTGATAGGGGAGTCAACCTGTGTGGTTTAGCCAGCAAGCGATGTAGCATCAAGGTTGCCCCTAGATCACGTTAATTGTATGATCCTTGAGTAATGTAGGAATAACAGCTACATGTTTCCTTTGCTTCTGTGTTCTGACACTCCAAATTTTACAAGGCACTGACCTGGTCCTGTGGATGGGTTCAACTCCTTTTCTTGATGTTCTGGATTGCTAGATCCTGCACACCTTTGTATCTGGGAAGATCATGATGGTCTTCGTGTGTGTGTGTGTGTGTGATATCTTGCAAAGATTAGAAGGAGTCTAGAACTAATGGCTAGAGCTGGGTGATTTCTTTTAAACATATAGAATTTTTTTTCAAAAATACATTTTTCAGAGCACAGAAAGTATTCATAAATTCATATTGAATTCATTTAGTAGTTTTCTTTCAAAAAAATGGTATTTTCTTTTTAAAAAATAAAACCGTTTCTTTCTACCTTTTCAGACAGAAATATTTCAACTATTTATTTGGAATGTTTCCTTTGGAAATTTCTTATTTTTTAAAAACGTTGAAAAGGGGACACCAGTGGGTACTGAGACCGAGGTGGATGTAGGTTGCTTGAGCTCTGAAGTGGCCCCTGGGGAATCCCCAAACATTGTCCCCTAAAACCTGCCATCCAACCCCAAGAAATATTGTTCCCATCTACTGAAAGCCCCAAGATGCTCTGCACCTTCCTCTCCAAATCCGAAAGCAATGAAAACACAGAGGAGATCTGCCTACCTCACTTCTACAAACAAAATGCTCCTGAGCCGGATGGAATGTAGCTGATGGCTGTTCTGCAACTGGTGGCTGCAGATTCTGTTGAAATTAAATCTACAGACCCTACAGACCACCATGACTGAGATTCAGAGTGTGCTACAAGCTCTAGCCAGATGGATGGGTGAAGCAGAACCCAGAATTTCTGAAGTGGAAGAGGATTTCAAAGAGCTGTAATATAACATTTGGGGGCTCAAGTGCAGTGAGGATCATCAAGTTTCACCTGATCTGGCTGCCCCATCTGGGTGTCAAGTGTGTATTTTTGGACTGTTTCAACAGAGTCTCCTTTTTGACTGTATGGTACTGATGTGTATTTCTCGCTCCACTATCATTTCTGATTTTTTTATAACCATATGAAAAGGAAAAATACATATTCGATGCTTACAAGAGAATGTTGGCATTGCCTTGCTCCAGGACAGACATCTGACAGTACTTGAAGCTTGTAAATTGAACAGAGATTGGGAAGGCCTCTCCATTTTTAGCTGTTTTAATTCTAAAGCAAGGGGAGTTGCTATACTAATGGATTAAAAAGAATAGAATGTTAATATTCTGAGCATAATGTCTGACAGTGAGGGCCGAGTTACTGTCCTCATGGCTGAAACTGGCAATTCTATATCATCTTTGCCAACCTCTGTGTGGCAAACCAGGATGATGCCAATTTTTTTCATAATTGTTTTATGAGTATAAATGACCATGGGCCACCATCCAAATATTCTAGCTGGAGAATTTAATGAAACTCTTGACCCAGGCCTTGAGAAATCTTCTCCATCTCTATATAAAAATGCGAATGTTTGCCAGGAACTTCATACATAACTGCCTGATTTGGGTTTACAGATGTTTGAAGACTGGGTAATCCAACAGCCAGACAATATAGGGTTTTTTTTTCCCTGCAGCTCATTCAATTCAGTCAAGATTGGACTATTTCTTATTATCTCAAGACTTGATCCATTCTGTCACTGATTGCGTCATTATTAACTATTATTATTATTATTATATCTGACCATGCTTCTATACTTTTGTCTTGTATGCGCCCCCAACTAAAATGTGGAGGTTAAATACCTCTCTGCTGTTTGACACATCATTTGTTAACTCTCTCCAGCAGGAGTTAGAACTTTCAAAATAAATAAATGTCCCCCCACTTCGGGGAATCTTTCAAGCCTTCATCAGAGGCCTCATAACTGCTGACCACTGTTGGAAATGTAACTCCTTTGGTGCAACATTAGCTCATATGGTTTGAGAATACCCCTCTGTCAAGAATTTCTGGTCTGAGGTGGGTCAAGGGACCAATTTGATATTGGATGCTAAGCCTTCCCCCTTAAGTTTCATTCTTGGACATGTTCCCAATACCTGGAGATTACCTGGCAACAAGGCAGTGTGGTTCCACAGTGAAGCTTTGGTCACTCAATAATTAATCCTGCAAAACTGGAAAAGTTTCTCCCCACCAAGTACCGCTGCCTGGCTCAGTGAGTTGGCTGCCCTTGCAGCTAGCGAATGAGTGGTGTTCTGCAGAAAGGGAATGGCCAGAAAATTCAAAGCCGTTTGGGCTGACTTTTTAAAGGTCTGTGATTAACATACACCCTGAAGATAAATACATTGCTTCCGCTCCTTTTATCCTAACCATTTTGATTTACATTATGTGTTATGATGAACCTGATATTTTGGAATATTTCTTATATTGGGAAAAGTTAGTAAAAATGATAAATAAAAAGGAGGAAATTTTGAAATGAACAATTGATAGTTTTTGTTCTGAAAATGTCAGACTATCCCATTCTGACATTCTTGAAATGTTTTTCTAGTTTTCTTACATGAAATGGATATGATGTTTTAAAAACAGCTTAATCAAAACGGCATTTTCTGATGGAAATCATTAGTTTTCCACCCAGCTGTAGTGTTAGGCCATGTAGAGACAAATGATGAAAAGACAGTCTGTGCCGTGAAATGCTCACTAAGTAAGACAAGAGAACAGGTGGATACAACAGACAGACAGAGGGAGGACAAGGTAAAATGAGACAGGACTGTTCAGCATGAAAAGAAGTGACCACAGCACATCATCTGCCTCATTAGTGACCTCAGGGTCAGATCCTGCCATGGCCTGAGCAGTGATAACCCTGAGGACATCAGCACTGTGCCAGATGAGACATTTAGAAAGCCCTCCTAAAGTCCTTTCTTACATCCTGCAAACACCTCCTTGTGCAGGTAGCCTGGGATTGCCAAAAAAAAAAAAAAGCTTAAAGGAGTTAGGTACCCATCTTCCTCTGAAAGTCAATGGTACTTGGCATCTAAATCCCTTAGGCTCTTTTGAATATCTTAGATGCAGCTGTTAGTTGTCCCACTGAAGCCAGTGAGCATGCTCACATGAATCAAGGATAGGAGGACTCAAAGATTCATAGATTTCAAGGCCAGGAGGGACCGTCAGACCATCTAGTCTGACCTGCAGAACGTTATCCAGAGAGCTCCACCCACTGACTTCTGCAGCCAGTCCTATCATTTGGGTTTCACCTATAGCGTATCATTTAGCAAGTCACTCTACAAGACATCAAGGAATGGAGAATCCACCACATTGCTCGGGGATCTGTGGGTGAGGTCCTTAGTCCTTTAAAAGCCCACTGGGGTTGGGGTATACATCACTGTGTAACCAAAGTTGGGTTAACAGAAGCCCCATGGATGTGGGGCCTGGGTTCAGAGGGGTTTCATTGACCCAGCTATCTGGGATCCAATGATCTATGGAGGGTGCCTACGGGGTCTGCTAAGGGACTTTGGGGGCACCACACACAGGGAATGGAAGCAGAAGTGGTGTGAAGAATGGGATTTAGTTTGAATGAGCCCATATCTGTCTTTCTCCACCAGCCTCACCATTATTCTTTTGTTCTCCATGTGCTGCACCTTTACATTTCAAGGAGTCCATCATTCTGTGAGTGGCAGCTGCAATTTTCGCTTCAGTTCTGAGACATACACCCTGTGCTCTCCTCTCCTAGACATTCTGGGTGGCACTTTCCAAACCTGCTCAAGGATTTTGGCACTGTCTCCTAGGCAGTATTAACATTTCTTCCCAAGAGCACATCAGAGACTGGGATTTTCAAAGGGCGCAAGGGATTTAGGTGCCCAACTCCCATAGAAATTCAATTCATCCTCCTTAGTGGTTGGGGCACTAGCCTAGGGGAAAGCTAGGTTCAAGTCCCTGCTCCACCACAGACTTCCTATGTATTGGGGAAGTCACTTAGACCCAGACCCACAAAAGGATTTAGACACCTACCTGCCATATCAGGCCCCTAAGCCTGACTTTTAGAAGCCACTGAGATCCTCAGAACTCCTGATCAGCTGCCAACTAACTCTGGAGGCATCTAAAAGTCCCTAGACATCTAAATTTTCCCCACTAATGTCCCCAAGGTGCCTAAGTTTCAGCCACGGGGCTTGTGCCTTGCTACCTGAATCCCAAGGACTGGGGCCCATCTCACAGCAAAGCCATAGCAAGATATCCCAGCTCGACGTTGTCTTGTCTTCCTCGCCTGGGTGGCATACTCAGAGCATGCCCAAGGCCACACAAGACAATTGGGGAGGGAAAGGGAATTAAACTGGGGTCTCCCATGTCACACGTCACAGGGAAGCACCCTAGCCATTGGGATAGAGGTGCGCTTCCCTCTTCATTCCGCCCCACCTCCCAGAATTCCTTGCAAAATGGCTTTGGTGCCTAACTCCAGGAGAGGGGTCACAGCTGAGAACAACAAGCAGAGGGAGGTGCCTCCCTCTGGCCCAGCCCCTGAGAGGGGAGGGACTTAGGTCCCACCCTCCTCCTCAGTATCTCCCACTGGCTCGCTTAGGTGGCTCCCTGCCTAGTGTGCTTCCTTTGTGGATCCCATTCCTAGGTGCCCAAACTCTTACCATGCATTGTATAGGGCACCTAACCTGGGGCTGGAGATCCCACTGGGTGGTTAGGTATCTAAAACACTCGCCATTGCCCAAGTCCCTTGGTGGATCTGTGCCTGAGTCTCTCTGTGCCTCAGCTTCCCATCGGTGCAATGGGAATAATACCTCTCTGTGGCATTATGAGGATAAACACTGCAGACTGGGAGACGTTCCGATGCTACAGTAATGTGGCCCATAAAAGTACTTTAGAGTGCTAGATTAGTAAAATTGAAAATTTTATCCTTAATGTACGGTTTTGAATGGCATTTCCTAGGGTTTTCTAAAAGAGTACACATATCTCAATTGTTAAATGTAACAGAAACAATTCCCCACATCTAACACCAGCAGGTTTTGCACCCAGGACTGTCCAATCTGCTACACAGCCCTCTGCCACTTGAACTAGAAGAGGAAGTTAGCACCTTACTGGTAGCTGTTAAACTCTAGTACTTCACTTGCTACCCCTAGTAGTAGCTTATTATACCCACTGGCCCAGCCCCTAGAGGGGAATGGGTTTGATATCCAGGAATTGCCTCATTTTACAGACAGCATATGCACACACACAGATTTGGCAGGTTCCATCTGAGAGGCAGGACTGCTGAACCAATCCTGGAGGCACCCTTACTAAAGAGCTGTTTTATTTCCCAGCTCTGTCTGCCGTGACTTTGTGAAACCTCTCAGCTGTGCAAGGTCTGTAAAAGGACTAACTATTGACAGAAGTCAGCGGAGACCTGGCTGCATGCGGCATGCAATTGGGAATGTTGAGTGACAAGTTTTGGACACTTTTTTCTGGGCATGTGCAAATGGTGATGCTCTGTGCCTGATAACTCACCCAAACTTGGATGGATTTTGACTGGGACCATGGGCAGCGGGTATAAGAGGCCAAGGGAGGCTAAGCCTCCCCAAACAGCCGGCTCACCACCTTTGGAGTGTCCCACCTCTGAAAGGGTGCCCTGGCTGTGGCCCCGCCCACACTCCACCCCAAGGCCCTGCTCCTGTTCATTCTCCTCCCGCACGAGGTACCAGGCTCCCTCCACTCTTCCCATCCCTGCTCTGCCCACATGGGAGCCTGGGGGTGGCGGAGAAGAGGCACGTAGGAGCAGTGAGCAGCTGGTGGGTGGGCAGGCAGGTGTTCCTGGGGGAGAGGGCGAAGAGGTGTGCATGTGGTGGGCTGGGGGGGGCTTCAGGGGAAGAGGTGGGCTGGGGGACTGAGCGGAGCCGGGGGTGGAGCATGGGCGGGGCTTCAGGGGGAGGAGGCATCAAGGCAGGGCCACATTCCGGGTGTACCCAGCCTCCCCAAATGGAGGAGTCACACGCTGCCTATGACTGGGAGCATTACAGACCTCATGCTGACCCCAGGACTGCCCGTCTGCCAAACGTCAACTTCCCAGAGCCAGAGCAGTTCAGAAAAGGGCTGAGGAAAGTGGCACCACGCCCTATTCTTGGGAAGGGCGGAATTGGTTTTGCTCAAACTTGGAAAAAACAAATTGAACTTGAGGCAGAGGGTGAACAGGGACAATTCCAACCCCAGCAGTTAACATTATACCACTACGACAATTGTAACCACAGGCGTTGCTGTACTCCACGCATATGGCCTAGCTCTTCTCTGTGCGCACGCGAGCTACGCTCCCTGTGCCCCAACTTCACATAACTGCGGGAGAATCAGGGGTAGGAGGGCCTCCCTCCACCACACTCGCTGCCATCCCTTTCCTGCCTTAATCCACCTGCTCCATGCCAGCCCCTTCCTGGTGGGCAGCACAGCACTGTCAGAGGAGGAAGCAGCAGATGCGGCATATCCACTTCCTTACCCCTGCCAGAGATTCTCCCGCTTCAGAGGGAGTTCTCCAGCCAGCTCACACTCGCTTTGCGCTGTGTGAACTTTGCATATGGGAGGATCAAGCCCCCCAAGCAGGGGCCCCACTGCACTAGGCGCTGTACAAACACAGATGGTCCCAGCCCCAGAGAGCTGGCAGTCTGCATAGCCCAGACAGATGCGGGGTGGGGGAAGGGGGAGAACACACCAGCAGCGAACCATGCCACAGCAGCAAGAAGCAGGTTAAAGACTTGTTATATTTTTTAAAGATGGGTTTAGCTAGGAGGTGATCTGCAAAGTGGAAAGAAAACTGAAGGCAGAGGGGACATTCCAGGGAGAGGGGGCCATATGAGGAGAAATTAATAAGACTGGAACTTTTCAGCTTGGAAAAGAGACGAGTAAGAGTGATATGATTGAGGTCTATAAAATTATGTGTGGTGTCGAGAAAGTAAATAAGGACATAACACAAGAACTAGGCATCACCCAATGAAATTAATAGGCAGCAGGTTTAAAACAAACACACAACAAACAGTCAACCTGTGGAACTCTTTGCCAGAGGATGTTGTGAAGGTCAAGACTATAACAGGGTTCAAAAAAGAACTAGATAAGTTCATGGCCATTCTTACGTTCTTATATTGGAGCCAACAGGCCATCAGCACGGAGCGGGGAAAGTCCATTCAAAATTGTGGAAAGTTCTCTAAATGCCCAGAGGTTTTGAGGGCTTTGAGAACCCCATCCTACTTGTCCCTGAAGATGACTGAGATGCCCTCACAACCTAACCCCAATTGGTTACGAATACATAGGTTCAAAGTCTCACCACGCTATACACTAGCAGAAAACCTGAGCAGTCAGCTATCGACACTTCTCTGCTTCTTTATTACACATTCAACATAATGTTTGGGTTACCTGGGAGCTGGGTGGTTCTTTCCCCCCAGTAGTCTCCTCAGAGCTGCCTTCACCTCCTTGTTTTTCAGGCTGTAGATGAGGGGGTTTAACATGGGGGTTAAGATGCTGTACTGGATGGATACCAGGCCATCCAGTACCACCGAAGAGACCGAATTGGGTCTGAAATACCTAAACAAACCCGTCCCGTAGCATAAACCCACCACAATGAGGTGGGAGCTGCAGGTGGAGAAGGCTTTACGCCTGCCCTCCATGGAGCGTATCCTCAGGATGGTGGTGAGGATATGAATGTAAGAGCCCAGGGTAAGGGAGAATGAGACCAGACCTATAGTCAGAGCAGAGGTGAGAAACACCATATTGTTAGTGAAGGTCTCAGAGCAGGACAGGGCCACCAGGGAGGGGAGCTCACAACTGAAATGGTTGATTGTGTTAGGCCCACAGAAATGTAAGGCCAACAGAGGGAGGGTGTTGATGAGGGCATACAAAGATCCGATCAGCCATGCACCAGCTACCAGCTGACTGCAGACGCGTTTGCTCATTGTCCTCATATAACGCAACGGGTCGCAGATGGCAGCATATCGGTCATAAGCCATTGCTGAGAGAATGAAAACCTCACTACACCCTGACAGGAGGAGGAAGAACATCTGGGCAAAGCAGCAGCTGACAGAAATGGTTTTCCGCTCTGATAAGAGGGTCTCCAGCATCTTAGGCACTGTTACTGAGGAGAAGCAGATATCTGAGAAGGATAAATGGGAAAGGAGGAAATACATGGGGGTGCCCAGGTGAGAATCAGCCCTTCTCACCAACATGATGGCCACATTGCCCCCTAGGGTGGACAGGTAAATAACTAGGAACACCAGGAAGAGGAAAGTCTGGAGCTGCGGGTCACTGAAAAGTCCCAGGAGAATAAACTCGGTCACCGTTGTCTGGTTTGCCATGGACATTTATTCAGCCAAAACTGTGACCTGTAAGCACAGAAAGAAATCATAGAATCATAGAATCATAGGACTGGAAGGGACCTCGAGAGGTCATCTAGTCCATTCCCCTGCACTCGTGGCAGGACTAATTATCTAGACCATCCCTGACAGGTGTTTGTCTAACCTGCTCTTAAAAATCTTCAATGATGGAGATTCCACAACCTCCCTAGGCAATTTATTCCAGTGCTTAACCACCCTGACAGTTAGGAAGTTTTTCCTAATGTCCAACCTGAACCTCCCTTGCTGCAATTTAAGCCTATTGCTTCTTGTCCTATCCTCAGAGGTTAAGAAGAACAATTCTTCTCCCTCCTCCTTGTACCAACTTTTTATGTACTTGAAAACTGTTATCATGTCCCCTCTCAGTCTTCTCTTTTCCAGACTAAACAAACCTGATTTTTTCAATCTTCCCTCAGAGGTCATGTTTTCTAGACCTTTAATCATTTTTGTAGCTCTTCTCTGGACTTTCTCTAATTTGTCCACATCTTTCCTGAAATGTGGCACCCAGAATTGGACACAATACTCCAGTTGAGGCCTAATCAGTGCGGAGTAGAGCGGAAGAATTACTTCTCGTGTCTTGCTTACAACACTCCTGCTAATACATCCCAGAATGATGTTTGCTTTTTTTGCAACAGTGTTACACTGTTGACTCATATTTAGCTTGTGAATCATTGGGAAGCACTTTTTAATACCAACACCCTCTTCTCCACTCTTCTACCTCCCCAAGCCTGCAGCATTTCCCTGTGGCAACATTGCCAAAGGGATTTAGACACCTAAAGATGCAGATAGGTACCTAGGCCCATATTCTGAAAGGTCCTAGCGGGAGTTCAGTGGGAAGTAGGCAATTGGACACTTTTGAAAATCCTATTAAGTGGCTGGACACCTCTAAAATATGTCCCCCAGTTCCCATTGAAATCATAGGCTCCTGTTCTGCAAGGTGGGTCCCAGCTCTGGGCGTTGCTACCTGATGCTCAGGGTCACAGCACTTCTCGCTAAACTTTCGGCCTGCCCACTGCTCCACCATGAAGATGGAGGGGCAGCTGGGCCAAACCTGAGCTGTGCTGTAAAAAATGATAAAAGGCGGAAAGAATTTCAAGCATCTCTACCTATTGTGACAGACCCAGACCAGTGGGGTACAGGAGTCTTGTAGAGGGCAAATATACTGGTCACTGGATGAGTAGTTTTCTGTTTCCTGAGTGACCAGAGCAGGGGCTGCACTAGAGTAATCAGTGCTAGAACCAGTTAAGGCAGGCAGGCTAATTAGGACACCTGGAGCCAATTAAGAAGAAGCTGCTAGAATCAATTAAGGCAGGCTAATCAGGGCACCTGGGCTTTAAAAAGGAACTCACTTCAGTTTGTGGTGCGAGTGTGAGGAGCTGGGAGCAAGAGGCACAAGGAGCTGAGAGTGAGAGGGTGTGCTGCTGGAGGACTGAGGAGCACAAGCGTTATCAGACACCAGGAGGAAGGTCCTGTGGTGAGAATAAGGAAGGTGTTTGGAGGAGGCCATGGGGAAGTAGCCCAGGGAGTTGTAGCTGTCATGCAGCTGTTACAGGAGGCACTATAGACAGCTGCAGTCCACAGGGCCCTGGGCTGGAACCCGGAGTAGAGGGCAGGCCCGGGTTCCCCCCAAACCTCCCAATTGACCTGGACTGTGGGTTCTTCCAGAGGGGAAGGTCTCTGGGCTGTTCCCCAACCCACATGGTGAATCTCTGAGGCAAGAAAATCCGCCAATAAGCGCAGGACCCACCAAGATAGAGGAGGAACTTTGTCACACTATCTGTGTCTTTAGACACATGTCTGTCTATATACCTTTGAAAATCTGGTGGCTGGTGTACTAAGGTCCCTGAATGGGGCATAGCTGGGAATGGAACCCATGACCTCTGGATATAAAATGATGGTCTACTAACTCTTTAGCTCTACAAGTTGGTGTATGGGATACAGGCTATAGTGAACAACCTCTGTCTAGTCATAGAATCATAGAAGATTAGGGTTGGAAGAGACCTCAGGAGGTCATCTAGTCCAACCCCCTGCTCAAAGCAGGACCAACCCCAACTAAATCATCCCAGCCAGGGTTTTGTCAAGCCAGGCTTTAAAAACCTCTAAGGATGGAGATTCCACCACCTCCCTAGGTATAACCCCCATTCCAGTGCTTCACTAGTGAAATAGTGTTTCCTAATATCCAGTCTAGATCTCCCCCACTGCAACTTGAGACCGTTGCTCCTTTTTCTGTCATCTGCCACCACTAAGAACAGTTGAGCTCCATCCTCTTTGGAACCCCCCTTCAGGTAGTTGAAGGCTGCTATCAAATCCTCCCTCCTCACTCCTCTCTTTTGCAGACTAAATAATCCCAGTTCCCTCAGCCTCTCCTCATAAATCATGTGCCCCAGCCCCCTAATCAGTTTCGTTGCCCTCTGCTGGACTCTCTCCAATTTGTCCACATCTTTCCTGTAGCGAGGGGCCCAAAACCAAATGCAGTACTCCAGATGTGGCCTCACCAATGCCGAATACAGGGGGAAAATCACTTCCCTTGATCTGCTGTCAATGCTCCTAGTAATGCAGCCCAACATTAGCCTTCTTGGCAATAAGGGCACACTGTTGACTCATATCCAGCTTCTCATTCACTGTAATCCCCAGGTCCTTTTTTGCAGAACTGCTGCTTAGCTAGTCGGTCCCCGGCCTGTAGCAGTGCATGGGATTCTTCCGTCCTAAGTGCAGGACTTTGCACTTGTCCTTGTTGAACCTCATCAGATTTCTTTTAGCCCAGTCCTTCAATTTGTCTAGGTCCCTCTGTATCCTATCCCTACCCTCCAGCTTATCTACCTCTCCCCACAGCTTAGTCTCTTCCATGAACTTGCTGAGAATGCAATCCATCCCATCATCCAGATCATTAATGAAGATGTTAAACAAAACCAGCCACTAGAAAGTCACCTTATCATACTGTGGCTTACGCCAAGAAGGAGATATGCTATTATGAAAGAGTCAAGGCAACAAGAAGATACATGGCAAGGGTGTTTCAGCTCTGAGAAATGACCACAAAATTCCATTATGGGCTATGAAAGCCAAGCTAGGTTCCTCCCGGCTCACACATCATCACCCATGATACTATTTCTGTGTTTGGAAATTACATAGCCATTCTGCTGATGATGCAAGAGTCGGAATCAAAGCCAGCTCCTTCTCTCTGGGCATGAAGCAAGGTTTTGGTTTTTAAATGTTTTAGTCACTAACAGCTGATGTTACTTTGCACCACGTGTCTGCAGTTGCTGGGTTAGTGCTCCCCATTTGTACCTATTCTTTAGAACACATGATGCTAAGAGCTGCCAAACCAGATCAAGCAGGGAGTCCATCTAAGCCAATATGATCTCTTGCATACCAACTAGAGATGAAGGTTCGTCCTGGGTTGGTGCATGACCCAAGCATATTGGAGCTGTGGATCAAGTCTCTGTTCTTCTCCTCACGTAAGACCTTGCACAGATTACTTAATCTTTTTGTGACTTAGTTCCACATCTGTATAATGGGGATAACAGCACTTTCTTACTCCATGGAGCTGTTTTGAGGCTAAATACATTAAAGATTGTGCGACATTTTGGTAGTGAGGTCCATATTAGTACCTTAGAGAGACAGGGCCAGCTTCCTTAGGGGTATGAAAGGACCCATTTTTTTCCTGAATGCTTCTTAATTATTGGCTTCAATTTTATCATGTGGCAATGAGTTCCACAGGCTAACTGCATTTGTGAACATTGTGTGAAAAAGTATCTCCTTTTGTGAGTGTCAATTTTTCTGCCATTCACTCCTATTGAACATCTCTCTTCCTCATATTGAGACAGGGAGAACAGAAGTGTCTGAACTTTCTTCTCTGTGCCATTTAGTGTATTTTGTATACTTTAATCAAGTGCCTACTTATCCATCTCATGTCTAAAGAGAAGTGAGCTCTGTATTCCACATCAGAACATACCACATTGTTCCCTCCTGTGTGCATTATTTTGTGTCTTTCAACACTGAATTTCATCTGCCTTTTTGATGTCTCTCTATCTAGCTTGGTCAGGTCTCTCTGACATTCCTAACAGCCTTCTCTGTCTTGACAATACAAAACAGTTTTGTTTCATTGGCAAATTTTCCCAGCTCACTTGTTTAATCCCATTTCCAATCATCCATCTGTTTCGCTATCCCCATATGTAAGCAGGGGAATGGTCCTGTTCTTGTGGGGAACTTTCCTGGCTTATACACTAACTACCCCAGTGAAGTGGGCTAGCGAAAGGATCTGAGTCGTCGCTCCCACTTCCTTTACCCAGAGCCCTGCCTGACCTAGAGGACTCCCCTTCCACTCTCCTGTGTGGCAGTCCTCGTAACCCCAACAAGGCTGGGCCTAGTATTCCTGGGGGGCTGGACGTCCAATCATGTTGAGGTCACTTAGGGCAGGGGCTAGAGTGTCCCCACTCTGGGGTGCTCTCTCTGCACTGGACACTTCCCTGACCCATTGATCATTACATACACTTCAAAGAAAATACAATTTATTAAACAACATTCAATTTTAAAAAATAAGGAAAAAATGGGAAAGGTTAAAGGAAAACACATAACCCTGCTCTGTGGCATGGGGACAGCACAACCAGCGTCTCTGGAATGTAAGGGAAGTTCAGTCTGTTCCTCACAAGTCCCAGGCTCCTTCTCAGGCCCTGGCTGTGCTGCAGGGGTGCTGTGGGTCGGACATTTGCTCTAGCGGTGGCCACATACTCTCAGGCTCTAAATGGCAGGACCCTTCTTCCCAACATCACCCCCACCCCGTCGGGGTCATAGGCGCCGACTTCCCCTCTGCCCGGTGGGTGCTCGACCCCTCCCCGCCCTTGGTCCCGCCCCTGCACCCCTATTCCCGCCCCTGCACTGCCCTCGCCCTGCCCCCATTCCACCCCTTCCCCAAAGTCCCTGCCCCTGTCCCACCTCTTCTCTGCCTCCTCCCCTGAGCATGCCATGTCCCCGCTCCTCCCCCTCCCTCCCAGAAAGTCCTAAGTGCCACCAAACAGCTGTTAGGTGCGGGGGGTGGGAAGCACTGGGAGGGACGAGGAGGAGCGGGGACGCAGCACGCTGGGGGGGGAGAAGGAGGCAAGGAGGGGAGAGCTTGGCTGCTGGTAGGTGAGGAGTACCCGCTAATTTTTCCCCGTGGGTGCTCCAGCCCCGGAGCACCCACGGAGGGTCGGGGTTACAATCCCTCTCCAAGGCTAGCCTGCAAGGCCTCTTGCCTGGGGGCGTCTCCCTGCGCTGGGCCCACTGCCCGGGGTCCCCCTTGCTCTCCCCAACTGCTCACCGCACCCGGCTTCAGACTGCTCCAGCCCCAGCTCCACTCTCCCTCAGCTCCAGCTCCACTCTGCCTCAACACAGCTGCTGCTGCTGCTCTGCCTCCAGCTTCCTGGGCTGCATCTCTGGCCCCTCTGGCTCTGGTTGCTACAGCTCTGCTCCCAGCACAGGTACACTATCTGGGCTGTTTCTGTGGCTCTACTCCCAGCACTGACCTCCTTCCTGGGCTGCTTTTCTGGCCCCTCTGGCTCTGGCACAGCTCTACTCCTCAGCTCAGCTTGGGCCCCTGCTTTCTCCTTAGCTCAGCCTAGGGTGACCAGATAGCAAATGTGAAAAACTGGGACATGGTGTGGGGGGTAATAGGTGCCTATATATGAAAAAACCCTGAATATCGGGACTGTGTCTATAAAATTGGGACATCTGGTCACCCTAGCTCGGCCTCACTCTGTCTGACCCAGGCAATTCCAGCTCACATGGAGGACGGGACCCCCTGGCCTCCTGACTCCCTGATTAGCCTTGACGGCCTGTCAATCAGGCTGACCTGGAGCATTGACCACTCCCCTATTGTTCCTGGGGACTGTCAGTCTCGGGGTCCTGATTTCCCACCGACCCTTCCCCTTTCCTTTGGTACTGGGAGCTAGCCAACCAAAACACCCCCACTGAGTTTTAGTAAGGGGACAACAGTCCCCTTACACATACACACCCATCTGTCTGTCTAGCTAGCTATCCGCAACACTGGTCCAGTGGTGCTGGAACAGTTTCTGTAGTGGGGGTGCTGAGTTGCACCCCTCTTACCCCTGTCTGCATCCCTCAGCGCCCCCTATAGCTGGGGATGGGAGCAGGGCCGTGGATCTTGGGGGCTGGACTCACAGGTAAAGGAGAAGAGGCTGGAGCCACAGCTAGAGGTGAGTGCGAAGCCCCGGGTGTGGGGCTATCAGCCAGTACCCCACATGCAGGGCCAGCAATGGAGCCCCCGGGACCAGGGCCAGCAGCTGGGCAGGACCCCTGGGGCTGGCAGTGGAGCCTCCGGGGTCCCGGCTGGACAGGACCCCAAGCCGGTGGCCAGGATCCTGCATGCGGGCCGGCGGCCGGGACCCTGGGGCCAGCAGCTGAGCAGGACCCCACAGGTGGGACAGCGGCCAGGACCATGGGGCCAGCTCCTGGGTGGGACCCCGCATGTGGGCTGGTGGCCAGAACCCTGGGGCTGGCAGCGGAGCCTCTAGGGCCAACAGAGGAGCCCCTAGGGCCGGTGGCCGAGTGGGACCCCGGGCCGGCAGTGGAGCCCCTGGGCAGTAGCGAGGCCAGTGGCTGGGATCCCGTGCAGCAGGGGCCAGTGTCCAGGACCCAGGGCCAGCAGCCAGGATGCCGGGCGCAAAACCTGAGGGTGCTGCAGCACCCCCCGGACACCTACTTCCCACACCTATGCACTGGTCTGTGGAATGGAAGCTCAAGGCATCCCAGTGTTAATTTGTAAAATTGAAAATTGTTCACTTAATCCCATTCTTTGTTTTTTGCCTCTTAAGGTACTTCTGATCCATGACAGATTTTTACCCTTCACACCATGATGACTTAGTCTCCTTCAAATTAAATATTGTCATAAACAGACAGTTAAGGGTTAATACCTCTCTTACCTGTAAAGGTTTAAGAAGTTCACCTAGCCTAGCTGACACCTGACCAGAGGAACCAATGAGGGGACAAGATGTTTCAAGAGGAAGGAGGGAAGTTTCTCTTTGTCTCAGTGTTAGTTTCAGTTTTGTGCCGGAGTGAAAAGACCCAGGAATCAAACAGGGTAGTGAGTATTAGACAAGGAATAAATTAGTTTATGTTTATTTTCTTTTGTGACTTGTCTTGTGCATTAGAAGGATAATCAAACTGGGTTTTCTTCTGTGTAACTAAGGTTTTGCCCAGGGGAACATCCTCTGTGTTTTGAACTGTTGCCTGTGAGAGTAGCTTGTATGCTAATCTCACAGAGGTATTTTTTTAACCCCTTTCTTTAATTAAAAGTCTTATTTTAAGAACCTGATTAATTTTTCCTTGTTTTAAAATCCAAGGGGATTGGATCTGGACTCACCAGGAATTGGTGGGGGAAAGGGAAATTAACTCAAATCCTGCCAGGATAGGGGTGAATTATTAATTTCTCCTTGTTTTAAGATCCAAGGGTTTGGATCGGTGTTCACCAGGAAATTGGTGGAAAAGTCTCTCAAGAAGAACAGGAGTACTTGTGGCACCTTAGAGACTAACAAATTTATTAGAGCATAAGCTTTCGTGGGCTACAACCCACTTCTTCGGATGCATATAGAGTGAAACATATATTGAGGAGATATATATACACACATACAGAGAGCATGAGACATTTTCTGTGCTTGTGTGTGTGTGTGTGTGTGTGTGTGTGTGTGTGTGTGTGTGTGTGTGTGTGTGTGTGTGTGTGTGTGTGTTAAAAACCTCTAAGGATGGAGATTCCACCACCTCCTTAGGTAACCCATTCCAGTGCTTCACCACCCTCCGAGTGAAATAGTTTTTACTAATATCCAACGTAGACCTCCAACCTGCTACTCTGCTGGTTCAGAATGTAATGACCAATGCTGAATTATTTATTTATACATTAATTTAGTAGCAGTGGTCATACATTTGATTTTAACTTCATGTACCAAAGGATGGCTATCCAAAGTTTGTAAACCTTTGAAAAACCTTAAAACACACACACACAAAGAATTCACATAAAAATGCCATTCCTCTATAGTTTGTTTTTAATACATATTTTTCTGTATTTTGTAACAATTTGAAGAATTCATAAAACAGATATTTTTAAATTTAGTTTGGCATACTCCTATTTTGAAATTCAGTGCTACGGATGGGGAATTGTGAGTCAGTTATCCTGTATTTTTTTTTAATTAATTGTAGTTTTTTAGGTTCACCCCTAAAAATCAACACTTCAAACTAAATCTGAAAATGTTTGCCAGGGCAGAGTTTTTATGCTCCACTAAATATGTGGGCTGTAAATTTCTGCAATAGTGATAGGGACAGATTTTCAAAAAAGCTCAGGGCCAGATTTTAAAAGGTATTTAGTCAGCTAAAGATGTAGATAAATGCTTAACTCCTATTGATTTCAATGGGTGTTAGGTGTTTTATTGCTCTTTGAAATCCCTCTGTGTCTAAATAACTTTAAAAATATGGCCACTGGCCCTTAGCTCCCACTTAGGCAACTACACGAAATGATCAGATTTTCAAAAGTGCTTAACTTCCAGCAGGTCTCCTCTTCTGCCCCTTCTTAGCAACAGGAGATGCTGGAATCTGTTTCTCGGCCTTGGAGAATCTAGACAAATCACTTAGGGCTTGTCTATACTTACGCGGTAGTTCGACGGCTGGCAATCGAACTTCTGGGTTCGATTTATCGCGTCTTGTCTGGACGCGATAAATCGATCCCGGAAGTGCTCGCCGTCGACTGCGGTACTCCAGCTCGGCGAGAGGAGTACTGCGGAGTCGACGGGGGAGCCTGCCTGCCGCGTGTGGACCGCGTCTGAACCGCGGTAAGTTCGAACTAAGGTATGTCGACTTCAGCTACGTTATTCACGTAGCTGAAGTTGCGTACCTTAGTTCAAATTGGGGGGTTAGTGTAGACCAGGCCTTAGATAACTACATGGGATCTGGGCTCATTTGAGGACCTGACCAACAGTGATCTTCAGATGGAACCGGCCAGAAATGTTTTTATGAAAGATTTTTTTCATCAGAAAATAGCAACACATCAAAACTAGAATGTTTTGCTGGAAAGAGGTGGTTTCAATGAATTGCCTAAATCAAAATAATTTTGGGGGGAAATGAAAAACAAAAAAAAAGATTTTTCATTTAGAAATTTAAGCAAATTATTCTAAAATATAAAATTAAAACAGTCAAAAACTGAAAAGACACATATTGAAATTATCAAAGTGAAACATTTTGATGGACCTGAACAGCAGTTCAGGGGATTTTCAGTCTGTGAACATTTATAAGATTTTGACTTTTCATCCTGATTTGGAATGGGAAAAAAATTTGAAATCTCGAAAAGTTTCACAGCATAGGAAAACTGTTTCCCACTCAGCTCTACTTCAGATGTAAGTCACCAGCCCTCCTGGCTTCATCTAGACACAGGGGTGCTCAGAATCCACGAAAAAAAGGCTTTGAGGTGGCTCAGGTTTGGCACTGACTTATCTAAATTCAAGTCTAAGTCCCCCACTCTACCCATTGGAACAAAGTTCCTGGTTTGAAAATTCACTGGCAGTACATTTTTCTCCTTTTTGTCTTGTGAGTATGAAACTCACGTCTATACGTGTTTGCAGCAGCGGGTTCCTATTGTCCCACAATCTGCCAAAGAAACTGACAGAAGCAAATCTGATATATGATTTCTCCTCTGACATTGGTTTTATGATGGTGTAATCCCTACAAATGGTTGGAAATTTTCTGATGGAACGTTTCTCTATCGGAAAATGCCGTTTTGTTGAAATCTAAATGTTTTGTTGGAACATGTCAATTTCCACATCACCGTGTTTCTGAAAAGAAAGAAACATTTAGATGATGTTTTGATATTATCAGAACAAAAGGTTGTGATTTTTTATTTCGAAACAACTTTACAGTTCTAATTATTTTAAGTCAAAACCAGAAACAAAACCTTTGGATTTAATCGGATTGAAATGTTTTCACTGATCCAAAATGAAGGTTCTTTTTCAGAATTTCATTTCACAGGAAATTAAAAAAAAAACTGTTTCTATCCTAAACAAATTTTGAAATGTTGAAATTTTTCATGGAGTGGGAATTCCTAGTTTCAACCTCTAATAGCCCCACTGGCTTCTAGGGATGGATTTCTGATTTACACTAGGGCAAGTGAGAGGACAGTCAGATCAGGACATTTGTATGCATTTAAAAAAATAAACCTTATATTTTCAAAGATGAAAATCTGCAAGCAGGTGTCTGGGGAATATTTTACTGGTTGAAACCTTGATTATTTCACAGTCATTTAGCAATCCAGAATGTGGATCTCTCTGTGTTTAGCTCCTGAAACACCCGGCAGCTTCCAGGATTCTACTGGCAGGTACAGCTCTGAGTCCCTGGGATAATCTAATCATCAATTAGGACCTGGGTCTGCAGTGGGGTCTGGTACCATGTATCCTTGCAATCACGCAGAACTGTATTCATTGTAGTAGATCTGCTGAGAGGACTGGGGTCTGCCACTCCTGGAAACAAAGGAGCAGGTAGCACTGGAGAGCAGTGGATGCTAAAGCAGGAGAATTCCCTGTTCAGCTCTCATGGGAAAACAGACCCACAGTAAGGGGTTCAGGGTAGGCAGGCTGGGAAGAAGGGGCTCAGAGGAAGCAAATGAATCACTGTGCCATGGAATGAAGGGGTCAGGGAACCTGTGACTGATGGACAGAAAAGGGGAGGAGAAAAACAGCCTTGCTGATTATAAGAGGGAAAAGAGCAGCGGGAACCCTGAATAAATAGACAGAACAATGCTTTAGCCCACATCCTCAGCTGGTGTGAATAGCCCCATTAACTGTACTAGCTGGGGATCTGGCCCCATTGACTCCAGTGGAGCTGAGGCTGATTCACAGCCACTGGGGATCTGAACGGTTGACTGCTATGGCTGATTTACCCAGCTGGGGATCTGGCCCATTATTCCCACGTGTGCAAATTTTTCTCCATATCGCTGGTTGATCTGATTTGTGTTTCAGTTTCTTGGTTCCAAACACTGACATTATTCAGTTAGGGCCAGATTTTTAAAAGGAGTTAGGTGCCTAGTGGGATTTTCAAATGCATCCAGGTGTCTGACACTCAATGCATTTTAGGTGCCTAGATGTTTTGAAAATCCTACTAGATATCTAAACTTTAAAAATCTGACCCTTGGTGCATTTCTGGTCAGTTTTTTCTCTGCCGCGAACATACTGTCATCACTTACACTAGTGCAGAGGGAGTGGGAAATGCTGCTGGATCCCAATACTTGCACTCTGAGGTGGGTTTAATGTGCACATATGGCATCAAACCACACAGAATCAGGTACTACCTCTTCAAAAGGAAAACAACAGGTAGACCAGGTGTAAAACAGAATGAAACTCACCTGCAATCCATGTGCCCATTGCACATAAAGTGCAGCGTATCCCTCCCTCGTGTCTGGGTCACAGATGCAAGAATAAACATATGAAATCTTCCATCTCCTAATTAATCCACAAAAAAGGTAACTGGATAATCCAGACCTCAGACAGGTGAACCCCTTGTAACTGAGAGGAGACAACCGTGGTGAATGGAGCTTTAGTAGCTCTCTGATCTGTCACTAACCCCACTAAGGAACTGAAGCTATCTTCTCCGTTGGATCTCGGATTTAAGGCAGAAGGCAGGATGAAGTGTCTCTATGATTCCTTTGGGAGCCAATCCCTGATGTTACCCCAGGTTAACGACCCAATACTCATTATAAGTCAGAAATTTATTAACATTTTACTTTCCACACAGCTGACACCACTACATAAAGTTCAATGAGTCATCTGAGTTTACATGATTTTATTTATTGATGTATGTTTAAATGATGTGACTTTAGCTGCATTATAGATCTGGCAATAACAACACTGGTAGTAGGCTGTTTAACACTTCCCACTCCAACTCCTGTTTGCAATTGCTTAGACATTTGCCAAAATTCTCCTACTTGGCCTCTGCCTTGGCTCCATTTTTCAGCTGTTTCCAAGAAGCAGGGTGGTGACAAATGGGTGGAAATTTGCCGCCTTTGACCATGACCAGGGACCGACATTTGAACAGCTCTAATACTTCAAAGGATTCAAATAGGAAATTGAAATGTGAGGTGGTCTAGAACTCAGCGGTGGCCATAAAAGTGTGTCTTGATTTGGCTGAGTTCTAAGCCATAGAAAATCCCCATTTATACTAGCTCAACCGATTTCAACTTTTGTCACTTACTGTCCTTAACATTCCAGCTGGGGTTTGTCAGAGGAAGCTAGGAGAGTAAAATACGTTTGACCCTTTGGAAAGATCAACTCCCAAGCATGCTCCTAGGCCAGTGGTACCCAAACTGTGGGGTGTGTGTGGAGGAATGTTCGGGGGTCATGGTGGGGCCCAGGCCAGCCCCCATAGGGGGCAGGGAGGGAGCAGCACCCAGACCCCCTCCTCCCCCAACTCTGCTCCAGCCCTGCCTCTAGCCGCAGCACTGGCTCCTGCCCCCTGCTCTGGATCCCAACCGCAGCCCCACCCCTGGCCATGGCCCCGGTTGCCAGCTCTCACCATGGCCCAGCCACAGCTCCACTTCCAGCCCCGTCCCTATCCCTGGCCCTGGCCCCGGCCCCAGACCTGCCCCCAGCTGCAGCCCAGCCTAAGCCCCATTACCCCTGTCTACGCTCCCTGGGGGGAGGGGGAGGATGCAGACAGGGGTAAGGGGAGGCATGACTCTGAAATGTTTGGGGACCACTGTCATAGACCCCACTGATATTCCTGCATTGTTCTGAAGCAGACACACTGGACTGTACCCAGAAGATAAAGCAGATGACCACCATCATCCTTTCCCTCACCAGATTACTCTCTGGCCCAGGGGAAGGTGCACTGGATTGGGAGCCAGGAGGCTATTCTCACTCCTCTGAATGACTGCTATTAGGAAATCTGTGCGTTCCAAACCCCTAATTAGTGAGCAAGATCTCAGATCGCTGTCCCAGAAGAGCGACAAGAATCAGGCACTCCATTTCCCAGATGACATTTTACAGAAGTGAATGGAACCGCACTGATTTACAGCATGTGGCGATCTGGTCCAGAGGACCCCAGAATGGACAGTGACTGGAATGGAGATCTGTAATGGGTGGAGATGAGGAGACCTTGCTAGAGCTTGCTGAAAATTTCCCAACAGGCCCGAGTTGCTGATTGAACAGATCTGACGTGATCCCTGGGAACAGGGGGATTCTGTCGCAGCTTTCGATGTAAACAGGCCGGGAAACAAACCGGCTAACCTACATCCCTGCCTGCTTTTCTGTCAACATGCCCACTATTCAGCCAGCCTAGCAATTAGAAGGCCAGCTGCCAGGTGACCAGGGCTGCACAGGTCCCAGGCAGCCTGCTGGTCACTCAGCGTTACTGGCTCCACTGTAGCCCACTTGCTCGGCAGACATTCCCCAACTCCCTGAGCAGCTGACTCCCTGGGCAGCCATCACCTCGACTCCTTGAGCAACCAACACCTCAGCAACTAGCTCACTGGACAGGTAGCTTCCCATCTCCCTGGGAAGCCCATCAAATCAAGCGGCCCCATGAGCCTGTGAACAATTTTTAAGGTTTCACTTTTTGTCCCCTGGCTGTCAACTTGGGATGAAAATTTGTTCCAACACCCACAGGAAGGAAATTCTGTTCTCCAGGCAGCTCTACGCCCTGCCCTAGTTCATTGCAGAAGCTGGAACATTTGTAGCCAATGGTGCACAGGCCTAACGGAAGAGAAGGGATGGTCTAGTGGCCTCAGGCCAAGGAAAATTGGCTTCTAGTCCTGGTTCTGCTACAGATTTCTGAAGCAATTTTTGGAGAGTCACTTCCGTCAGGACTTTTATGGGCAGCCACCAACTTGATAGGCCTGCGGCATGATTTTCAGAAGCATTGAGTGCTCATAACAGCAGCAGACGTCACTGGGAGAGCCCAGCCAACCTCAGAAATCATGCCCAAGGAGTCTCAATTCAGTCACTAAGGCGACCAAAACCAATAAGCACTTTGGTCAATTGTGCCCCCAGCAGTATGCTTATTAGACAAGTCACATTCTCTGAGTACTAGAGGTCACTGGGAATTTTTCAATTAAAGTTTTATTTTCCAGTGGAAAATTTCAATTTGTTGAAATGGAAATTCTGGAGGGAAAGTTTTGGTTTTGATGAATGTTTCATTGATCTACAATGGGATCTGAACTAAAAAAGAGAGCCCACTCCAAGAGTAGACTGGGGTTAGGACACTAACCTGGGGCGTGTGGGGTCAGTCTACCAATCGTGCTGGTGGGAGCTGTTCCACTTTGCATAAAGCTCTACAGAGGTGGAGGCTATAGCTTGGTGCTTCGGGCCTTTGCCGAGGATGTGGGTGAGCTGAGTTCGAATCCCTGCTCCCCTGTTTTCAAGCAGGAAACCCAGAGATCAGCCCCCACTGGCTTTGGGGGAGAGGGTGGGGCCTTCGGGCAGATTGTGGGTGGGGCCACAGCCAGAGTTATGGGGGATTAGCTTCCCCTGGCCTATTATTACCGCCACCATGCCCCTAAAGACCGGGCTATTCTGGTGTGGGTGAGTCTTGTTCTTTGAAAAAAATGTAGTAGGCCTTAGTTTCATCCTGAGGCAGAACAGGCTGGGAAATCTGTTTTCCATTCAGCGCTAGCGAGGAACTATTTTGTGCCACATATTTCTCTTCAGGGCCATTTGGATATCCCTGTTCCTCAGGCTATAGATAAAAGGGTTTAACATAGCAGGCAAAACAGTGTAAAACAGGGAGAGAAGTTTACCGCCATCTGGAAATCCACTGGACCTTGGTCGTAAATAAAGGAGGATGCCAGAACCTTAGAATAAAGTCACCACAATGAGGTGGGAGGAGCAGGTGGAGAAGGTTTTCCTCTTGCCCTCAATTGATGGCATCATGAGGATGGTGGTGATGATCCGGATATAGCACAACAGGATCCAGGCAAAGGGCACCATTCCAAAGAAAGTGACCATGCTGTACCTCAAAGTTTCATTCATGGAGGTGTCAGCACAGGCCAGCAACAGCAGAGGGGCCGGGTCACAGACGAAATGGTTGATCTCTTTGGATCTACAGAAGGGTAAGGTGAACACCAAACTGGTCTGCACTACCTGGGCCGGGATGCCTTCTTGTTCATAATCATGGGATAACACAGGCATATTGCCATGTAGCGGTCATACCCATAGCGGCCAGAAAGAAAGACTGCATGCTCGCGAAGCAAAGGAAGGAGCACATTTGTATGGCACAGCCAGCAAAGGAGATGTGTTTATCTCCTGAGATGAGGCTCACCAGCATTTTGGGGACAGTGACAGAGGTGTAAACAACATCTAAGGCAGACAAGTTAGAGAGGGAAAAGTACATGGAGGTGTGAAGGGCAGGATCCACCAAAGTTACGAGGATAATGAGGAGGTTTCCCACCACAGTGACCTGATAAATGGCATAAAGGAATGAGGTGCCCAAATCTCATTGAAATTAAGAAGCATAAATTTCTTAGGTTCCTTTGAAAATCCCAGCCTGAGAGAAAGGGTAACAGAATTTCTCTTTTCAAGTTAGGGGTACTCATTGGTGACTAACGTATAATTGACCAGAGGGGTAGAATCTGATGCATAGTCCTTTATTTCCTCTTCATTCAAGCCCACTTATAATGACTGTGATTCAGAATAAATACTTTGGCTAGCTCTAGTTATGAGTTGAGTTGAGGGAGAAAAGTGATTCTGTTTCATGAAAGATTTCAATATTTTGAAATTGGGTTTTGTTCCAAATGAAACCCACCATTTTTGACATTTTCTGTGGAAAGAAATAGAGCCCCATTTTCAGGGCTGTGTGGCTGCTGGGCTTCCTTAGAGCCATAGACCTTTGAAGAAAGGCATCCAATCTTGGTTGATAGAAGACCTGGAGATGGTTGATACACCATGTAATACCTGTCTCTGTCTTCCAGTTGAACACTTATGAAGAAATGATTAACTTGAATCGAACAGTGGTGACAGAGTTTCTTCTCCTAGCAGGTTTTACTCTTTGTGGCACTGTTGGCCATTTATCTGTGTCCTGCTGGCAGCCACTATTGGCATCACGGCCCAGGTAGCGCAGACTGGTTTGGTGTTCACCTTACCCTTCTGTAGATCCAAAGAGATCAACCATTTTGTCTGTGACCCGGCCCCTCTGCTGTTCCTGGCCTGTGCTGACATCTCCATGAATGAAACTTTGATGTACAGCCACCCTCCTAGTGAAAAAGTTTTTCCTAATATCCAACCTAGACCTCCCCCACTGCAACTTGAGACTATTGCTCCTTGTTCTGTCATATGCCACCACTGAGAACAGTCTAGATCCAGCCTCTTTGAAACCCCCTTTCAGGTAGTTGAAAGCAGCTATCAAATCCCCCCTCATTCTTCTCTTCTGCAGACTAAAAAATCCCAGTTCCCTCAGCCTCTCCTCATAAGTCATGTGTTCCAGCCCCCAATCATTTTTGTTGCCCTCCGCTGGACTCTTTCCAATTTTTCCACATCCTCCTTGTAGTGGGGGTCCCAAAACTGGACACAGTACTCCAGATGAGGCCTCACCAATGCCAAATACACGGGAATGATCATGTCCCTCGATCTGCTGGCAATGCCCCTACTTATACAGCCCAAAATGACGTTAGCCTTCTTGGCAACAAGGGCACACTGTTGACTCATATCCAGCTTCTCATCCACCGTAACCCCTAGGTGCTTTTCTGAGGAACTGCTGCCTAGCAATTCGGTCCCTAGTCTGTAGCAGTGCATGGGATTCTTCCATCCTAAGTGCAGGACTCTGCACTTTTCCTTGTTGAACCTCATCAGGTTTCTTTTGGCCCAGTCCTCAAATTTGTCTAAGTCCCTCTGTATCCTATCCCTACCCTCCAGCATATCTACCACTCCAACCAGTTTAGTGTCATCTGCAAACTTGCTGAGAGTGCAGTCCACGCCATCCTCCAGATCATTAATAAAGATATTGAACAAAACCGGCTCCCGGACCGACCCATGGGGCACTCCGCGTGATACCGGCCGCCAACTAGACATGGAGCCATTGATCACTACCCATTGAGCCTGACGATCTAGCCAGCTTTCTATCCACCTTATAGTCCATTCATCCAGCCCATACTTCTTTAACTTGCTGGAAAAGAATACTGTGGGAGTACGTATCAAAAGCTTTGCTAAAGTCAAGGAATAACACATCCACTGCTTTTCCCTCATCCACAGACCCAGTTATCTCCTCATAGATGGCAGTTAGGTTAGTCAGGCATGACTTGCCCTTGGTGAATCCATACTGACTGTTCCTGACCACTTTCCTCTCCTCTAAGTGCTTCAGAATTGATCCCTTGAGGACCTGCTCCATGATTTTTCCAGGGACTGAGGTGAGGCTGAATGGCCTGTAGTTCCCCGGATCCTCCTTCTTCCCTTTTTTAAAGATGGGCACTACATTGGCCTTTTTCCAGTCATCCGGGTCCTCCCCCGATCGCCATGAGTTTTCAAAGATGATGGCCAATGGCTCTGCAATCACATCCACCAACTCCTTTAGCACCCTCGGATGCAGCGCATCCAGTCCCATGGATTTGTGCTCATCCAGCTTTTCTAAATAGTCCCGAACCACTTCCTTCTCCACAGACGGCTGGTCACCTTCTCCCCATGCTGTGCTGCCAAGTGCAGCAGTCTGGGAGTGTGACCTTGTTCTTGAAGACAGAGGCAAAGAAAGCATTGTGTACATTAGCTTTTTCCACATCCTCTGCCACTAGGTTGCTGCCCTCATTCAGTAAGGGGGCCACACTTTCCTTGACTTTCTTCTTGTTGCTAACATACCTGAAGAAACCCTTCTTGTTACCCTTAACATCTCTTGCTAGCTGCAACTCCAAGTGTGATTTGGCCTTCCTGATTTCACTCCTGCATGCCTGAGCAATATTTTTATACTCCTCCCTGGTCATTTGTCCAATCTTCCACTTCTTGTAAGCTTCTTTTTTGTGTTTAAGATCAGCAAGGATTTCACTGTTAAGCCAAGCTGGTCACCTGCCATATTTACTATTCTTTCTACACATCGGGATGGTTTGTTCCTGCAACCTCAATAAGGATTCTTTAAAATACAGCCAGCTCTCCTGGTCTCCGTTGCCCCTCATGTTACTCTCCCAGGGGATCCTTCCCATCAGTTCCCTGAGGGAGTCAAAGTCTGCTTTTCTAATGTCCAGGGTCCATATTCTGCTGCAGTCCTTTCTTTCTTGTGTCAGGATCCTGAACTCGACCATCTCATGGTCACTGCCTCCCAGGTTCCCATCCACTTTTGCTTCCCCTACTAATTCTTCCCTGTTTGTGAGCAGCAGGTCCCTCCAGCACCTGCACCAGGAAATTGTCCCCTACACTTTCCAAAAACTTCCTGGATTGTCTGTGCACCATTGTATTGTTCTTCCAACAGATATCAGGGTAATTAAAGTCTCCCATGAGAACCAGGGCCTGCGATCTAGTAACTTCTGTTAGTTGCTGGAAGAAAGCTTTGTCCACTTCTTCCCCCTGGTCTGGTGGTCTATAGCAGACTCCCACCACGACATCACCCTTGTTGCTCACACTTCTAAACTTAATCCAGAGACTCTCAGGTTTTTCTGCAGTTTCATACCAGAGCTCTGAGCAGTCATACTGCTCTCTTACATACAATGCAACTCCCCCACCTTTTCTGCCCTGCCTGTCTTTCTTGAACAGTTTATATCCATCCATGACAGTACTCCAGTCATGTGAGTTATCCCACCAAGTCTCTGTTATTCAATCACATCATAATTCTTGGACTGTGCCAGGACTTCCAGTTCTCCCTGCTTGTTTCCCAGGCTTCTTGCATTTGTGTATAGGCACTTAAGATAACTCACTGATCGTCCCGCTTTCTCAGTATGAGACAGGAGTCCTCCCCTCTTGCGCTCTCCTGCTTGTGCTTCCTCCTGGTATCCCATTTCCCCACTTACCTCAGGGCTTTGGTCTCCTTCCCCCGGTGAACCTAGTTTAAAGCCCTCCTCACTAGGTTAGCCAGCCTGCTTGCGAAGATGCTCTTCCCTCTCTTCGTTAGGTGGAACCCATCTCTGCCTAGCACTTCTCCTTCTTGGAACATCATCCCATGGTCAAAGAATCCAAAGCCTTCTCTCTGAAACCACCTGTGTAGCCATTCGTTGACTTCCACGATTCGATGGTCTCTACCTGGGCCTTTTCCTTCCACAGGGAATATGGACGAGAACACCACTTGCGCCTCAAACTCCATTATCCTTCTTCCCAGAGCCACGTAGTCTGCAGTGATCCGCTCAAGGTCATTCTTGGCAGTATCATTGGTGCCCACGTGGAGAAGCAGGAAGGGGTAGCGATCCAAGGGCTTGATGAGTCTCAACAGTCTCTCCATCACATCGTGAATCCTAGCTCCTGGGAAGCAGCACACTTCTCGGTTTTCCCAGTCGGGGCGGCAGATAGATGACTCAGTCCCCCGGAGGAGGAGTCCCCGACCACCACCACCCACCTCCTTCTCTTGGGAGCGTTGGTTGTGGAACCCCCATCCGTAGGACAGTGCATCTCATGCCTTCCTATCGGTGGATTCTCCTTCTGCTCCCTTCCCTGAGATGTATCATCTAATCCACTCTCCGCATTAGTACCTGTGGAGAGAACATGATAATGGTTGCTCACCTGTATCTGCATTGATGGTACATGGATGCTCCTCTTTCTTCTTCTGATGGTCACATGCTGCCAATTTTCTTCACCCTCCTTCTGTCCCTGCTGCGCAGCCTGCTCTGAATCTCCAGAATGTTGTGCCCATAGAAGCATATCCTGATGTCTGTCCAGGAAATCTTCATTTCTCTTATGCAACACAGGGCTGATACTTGTTTTTCCAGACCTTGAACCTTCTGTTCCAATATGGAGACCAGCTTGCACTTTGTACAGACAAAGTCGCTTCTGTCCTGTGCAAGAAAGTTAAACATGGCACATCCTGTGCAGGTCACAACAGCTGATCGCTCACCTTCCATATCACCTTCCTTCTAAGAGCTTCCTCAGCTGTTGCAGCTACTACTCAGAGGATCCTGCAAGTTGAACGCCTCTGCGGCTATTTCAGGAAGCAGTGTGGCTAGGGATTGTAGTGTGGCCATGTGGATAGTCTTTAAAGAAGCATGGATGCCAGTGATAGGAAAAAAAAACCTACTGGGCTATTATTTGTCAAATAAATATTTGCCAGGATTTTAGGGGGCCCAATTTGCGACACTTTAAAAGGGCCTGATTTCCAGAAAGAGCTGAGAACTTATTTTACATCTAAACAGAGAGGCCTGGTTGATTGTAGCTTTGTATCTATTCATGTGAGAGGCAGAAAGAAGCAGAACGCAAGAGAGGCAGGGGTTAGCAAAGCCTTGGGGTAAAAACAAGAGACAGAGCTACTTTTGGGCATAGGACCCAATGGAAAGGCAGACGTGGATTGCCAAATGAGGAAAGTGCCCTCTGCACATTCTTTGTAAATAAACAGGATTCTCTACAAACATCTCTGACTTTTATCATTGATCTCTGCTACCTGTGCCGGCCAAGGGACAATGGTGTTTAAATTTATTTCTCCATGTTGACTGCTGAAGCCTCCCTGCCCCATTCATGCTAAAGATTTCCCCCTCTTGGGGTGTGACCCTATGCCCAGTGAAGACCCTTTATATTGTAAACTGTCCAGGGTTCATCTCTGTGTCTTGTACTTAATAAATAACAAAAGTGAGGCACAGAGAGGTTAAGGGACATACTCAAGGTCACCAGCAAGTCAGAGACAAAGGCCGAAATCGAGCCTTTTGATAGGAGAGGCCTATCCTGGCACACAATCCAATGCATTTACCTTGACATAGTGTTACCTATCATCAGTTATTATCCACAGTGTCCCGAATCCTCAGTCTTCACAGCAAAGGTTGGTCCACAATTTGCTGAATGACCAGTTTTCCTCTCAGTTTGCTGATTCAACAAAATGCAAATGTTTCATGGGAACATACCGTTTTTGGCACATTTTTTATGACAAATGAGTGCGGTATTTTATATCTGTAACGTCAAAGCACGTCAATTCGACTATCATCTCAAGTTTAATAGACTAGAATAGAACGAAGTAGAAATGATAAAGTAAAAAAGGAAGTGCTTTATTGATATCCCAACAAAGCACGTCAACATTTTGATAAGGTTCTTTAACTCTCCGAAATGAAATTTGTCAGAATTTTGCTGGCAATGTTGCTGTTTCATTATGATCTGGGATGAAAGGCAATTTCAGAATGTCAGGATTGCCCATGGAATGGAAATTCTGAGTTTTGACCAGGTCACATTGTTGAAAGAAGAGAAATAAATGAAGCACAGCTTCAAGATACTTCTTCTTATTCACAATGGGGGCTGGAGGGCCAGTACTTTTGCTCAATCTTGCTAAACCCCATTGCCCTTCCAGCCATAGGATAGAACCCAGGAGTCCTGATGCTAAAACCCCCTTCTCTAATCCACTAGACCCCAGGCCTTTCTCAGAGCTAAGATACAACCCAGGAGTCCTGGCCTCCATTGCTCTAACCACTGGCCCCCACTCCTCTCCTTCACTGCTGTAATCACCAGACAGTACTATTTCCCACAAGGACATATAGCTGCAGGCTTTATGAATAGTTTTTTCATTGTCTCATAATTATCTGCTGACTCTCTTTCCCCCAGATTCTCCCTATGAAAGAGACAGGCAGTGGAAACCTCACCACCATCTCCCACATCCTCCTCCTGAGATTTGGGATCCTCAAGAAAAAGTGGCTCCCGCTCTTTACTGGCTTCCTAGCTGTCTATATCATATCCATGGCCGCCAACCTCCTCCTGGTGGTGCTGGACCCCCATCTCCAGACCCCTATGTATTTCTTCCTCTCCAGCCTCTCCTGCCTGGAGATTGTCTCCACCTCCAACATCTCCCCTGTGATGCTCGCTGATCTCCAGACAGGCAATGTGATGATATCTCTTGGCGGCTGCCTTGCGCAGCTGTATCTCTTTGGCGCCCTGGCCACCGTGGAGTGCTTCCTGCTGGCAGCCATGTCTTATGACCAGTATTTGGCTGTGTGCTACCCACTCCACTACCCTTCCCTCATGGATGGCAGGGTCTGCAGGCAGCTGGTGGTTGGGTCCTGGGTGGGCAGGTTCCTGTTCATGGGTATTGTGTCACTGTCACTTATAGCCTTGAGCTTCTGCGGGCCCTGCGAGATAGATGACTATTTCTGTGATTTCCAGCCCCTCCTGGAGCTCTCCTGCACCTTCACCTCCAAGGTCCAGATGGTCACTGTCAGGTTTCCCTTCCCACTCTGAACTCTGGGGCACAGATGTGGGGACCTGCATGAAAAACCCCTTAAGCTTATTTCTACCAGCTTAGGTTAAAAACTTCCCCAAGGTACGAATCCTTCCTTCTCCTTGGATGGTATTGCTGCTACCACCAAGTGAGTTAGATAAAGATTCAGGAAAAGGACCACTTGGAGTTCCTGTTTCCCCCAAAATATCCCCCCAAACCCCTTCACCCCCTTTCCTGGGGAGGCTTGAGAATAATCTACCAACCAGATTGGTAATTAAAGTGAGCACAGACCAGACCCTTGGGTTTTTAGGACACTAAAAACCAATCAGATTATTAAAAAACAGAACTTTATTATAAAGAAAAAAAGTAAAAGAAGCACCTCTGTAAAATCAGGATGTGAAGTAATTTTACAGGGTAATAAGATTTAAAACACAGAGGGTTCGTGTAATGCTCCCTCGCTCTCCTGGTCGGAGGAAGGCCACTCAGCCTCATTCCAGGGACTGGTCAGTTTTCTCTGGCTGCCCTGCTGTTTTGGGGAGCAAGGGAAAGAGGCGCGGAGCCCTCCCCCTCGCCCATCTGCTCCCCCCCTACTTCCACCCCCACCGGCACCCCCTTCACCACCCCGCATATCACCTGGACCTACTCTTCTCCCCTCGACATGGCTGTTTGCTTCCCCACTTTTCACCACCTGGGACTGTTTGCAGCAGTGAGGAGCAAGAGACTGAGTTACACAAGCACACGTGGGCGCACGTGCCTCCTTACCTTGGACTTCACTTCCCCCAGCTGTGTTTGGCTGGTGGGGTCCCCTCCCTGCTCTCCCCCCCAGCCTCCCTGTGTTAGTTTGCCCCTACCCTTCCTCTGCAGCCTGCCCCGCCCGCTGCTTGCTTTGACCCTGTCATAACTATAAAGGGAAGGGTAACAGCTCTCTGTGTACAGAGACTCCAAATCCTTTTACCTGTAAAGGGTTAAGAAGCTCGGGTAACCTGGCTGACACCTGACCCCAAGGACCAATAAGGGGACAAGATACTTTCAAATCTTGGGGGGGGGGGGGAAAGGCTTTTGTGTGTGTCCTTTGTTTAAGGGGTTGTTCGCTCTGGGGACTGAGAGGGACCAGACATCAATCCAGGTTCTCCCCATCTTTCTAAACAAGTCTCTCCTATTTCAAACTTGTAAGTAAAAAGCCAGGCAAGGCGTCTTAGATTTACTTTGTTTTCTCAACTTGTAAATGTACCTTTTACCAGAGTGTTTATCTTTGTTTGCTGTACTTTGAACCTAAAACAGAGGGGGGGTCCTCTGAGCTCTTTAAGTTTGATTACCCTGTAAAGTTATTTTCCATACTGATTTTACAGAGATGATTTTTACCTTTTTCTTTAATTAAAAGCCTTCTTTTTTAAGAACCAGATTGATTTCTCCTTGTTTTAAGATCCAAGGGGGTTTGGATCTGTATTCACCAGGAGTTGGTGAAAGGAGGGTGGGAGGAAGGAGGGGGGATGGTTAATTTCTCTTTGTTTTAAGATCCAAGGGGGTTTGGATCTGTGTTCATCAGGGAATTGGTGAAAGGTTTCTCAAGGCTTCCCAGGGAGGGAATTCTTGAGATGGTGGCAGCGGACCAGAGCTAAGCTGGTAGATAAGCTTAGAAGTTTTCATGCAGGCCCCTACATTTGTACCATAAAGTTCAAAGTGGGGATACAGCCTTGACATGGTGGCACAGCGGTGGAGATCGTTTTAAACCCAAAAGCAAGTAAGAGATTTTTTTTTCCTTCTAGCTGCTTGGAAAGCAGAGCTGAAGGTAGATGCATATCTTATCTCTCCTTGCCTGAAGGCAGAGGTGTTAAGTTTTTTTTAACAAGGTCCTTTGTTAAGAGAAGGGTTCAAAGTGAGTAGACTTTGACTGGTAAAGGAATTTACAAGCTGAATTGTTTTTTTTCTTTTTACATCCTCGGGAGTAGCTTGTTAGAAAGTCTCTGTTAACTCAGCAGCAGCCAGAGCTACGTACATCCCAGTTTCAGTCAACTTCAGAGGGTGTGACCCAGCACAAGAAAACAGGAAAATGACAACCAAAGAAGCAGCTAACAAACTAGAACTGGCCAGACTAGAAGCAGAAGAAAATGAGAGAAAACATCAGAGACTGCTTGAAATTAAAAAACTCGAGAAAGAAGCCAAAGAGGAGGCCCACAAGAGAGAAATGGAGCTGGAAAAAGCCAAACAGGAGGCCCATGAAAGAGAAGAAAAAGCCAAACAGGAGGCCCATGAAAGAGAAGAAAAAGCCAAACAAGAGGCCCATGAAAGAGAAGAGAAAGCCAAAGAGGAGGCCCACGAGAGAGATGGAGCTGGAAAAAGCCAAAGAGGAGGCGAGAGAAAAAGAAAGGAAGCATGAACTGGAAGCAGCAAGTGCTAAGCAGGATGCATCAGACCATCCTAACAATTCCTCTCCAGGTACCACTTCCCATCCCAGGAAATTCCCCACCTACAAGGCAGGCGATGATACTGAGGCCTTCTTAGAAAATTTTGAAAGGGCCTGCCTTGGATACAACATCACTCCAACCCAGTACATGGTAGAGCTGAGGCCGCAGCTCAGTGGACCCTTAGCAGAGGTGGCGGCTGAAATGCCTAAGGAACACATGAACAGTTATGAACTTTTTAAAAACAAGGCCAGAATCAGAATGGGGCTAACACCTGAGCATGCCCGTCGGCGGTTCAGAGCCCTAAGGTGGAAACCCGATGTGTCATTTACCCGACATGCCTACCACATTGGGAAAAATTGGGATGCCTGGATATCAGGAGCAAATGTTAAATCTACGGAAGAGTTGCCCTTCCTATTGCAAATGGAGCAGTTTTTAGAGGGTGTTCCTGAGGAAATAGAAAGGTACATCCTAGATGGGAAGCCCAAAACTGTAACCGAGGCGGGGGAGATTGGAGCCAAATGGGTGGAGGTGACAGAAAAGAACAAAGCTAGTAGCAGTTGGAGCGAATATCAGAAGGGGCAAGCCGAAACAAAACCTTATCACCGGGGACAACCCAAGGCCCCACCCACATCCCAAGGGAAACCCCAGACGCCTTCTCACCCCACCACACCAGTCTTCATCAACCAACATCGCCCCAGTGATACCTTAGCAGGGCGATGTTTTAAATGTAATGAACTGGGGCATATAAAGGCTCACTGCCCCAAGAACCCCAACCGATTACAGTTCATTACACCCCAATCACACCAAAGAACCCCAGACCCAGATGCCTCTCTCATACCCTCGGAGCGAAGGGAAACCTTGAGAGTGGGCGGAAAGAAGGTTATCGCTTGGAGGGACACTGGGGCACAAGTGTCAACTATTCACCAATCCCTAGTGGACCCCAAACTCATCAACCCGGAGGCTACAGTGACAATTCAACCCTTCGTGTCACAGTCTGTAACTTTGCCTACAGCCCAGTTGCATGTCCAGTACAAGGGCTGGGCAGGAATGTGGACTTTTGCAGTCTATGACAATTATCCCATCCCCATGCTGCTGGGGGAAGACTTGGCCAACCATGTGAAGCTAGCCAAGAGGGTGGGAATAGTCACCCGCAGCCAGGCTAAGCAAGCTTTCACCCCCATCCCTGTTCCTGAGCCGTCCACCAGGGCCCTGTCTGTGTTACCGGAGACCCAAACACAGGTGGTGGAACCGGATCACCTGCCAACAACTGCAACAGCCATAGTGGATCCAATCCCAGAGACCCAGCCAAAGCCAGTCCCGGAACCGGAACTGGCAACGCAACCAGCACCAGAACCATTGCCAGCACTGAATCCAGCGCTTGCAACCCCATCTACAACTCCAATGCCAGAGGACACCAGCAAGCCTGAACTGGCGGAAGCAGCAGATAACCTTACCCAAGAGGCTCAGCCAGAGCCTGAGATACCACATAGTGCACCAGCGGGCAGCGGTTCACAGTCAATGGAAAAAACCCCAGCCCCTACATCGCTTCCAGAGGGACCAAGCCCCAGTCCACAGTCCAAGGAGGAACTGATGTCTCCAGCATCAAGGGAACAGTTCCAGGCCGAGCAGGAAGCAGATGACAGCCTTCAGAAAGCTTGGGAGGCGGCGCGGAGCACCCCACTGCCTCTCTGCTCTTCTAACCGATCCCGGTTTGTTGTAGAACAAGGACTTTTATACAAGGAGACTCTTTCTGGTGGGCACCAGGAAGACTGGCATCCTCAAAGACAGTTGGTAGTTCCCAGTAAGTATCGCGTAAAGCTCTTGAGCTTAGCCCATGATCATCCCAGTGGCCATTCTGGGGTGAACAGAACCAAAGACCGGTTGGGGAAGTCCTTCCACTGGGAGGGAATGGGCAAGGACGTTGCTAATTATGTCCAGTCTTGTGAGGTGTGCCAACGAGTGGGAAAGCACCAAGACCAGGTTAAAGCCCCTCTCCAGCCACTACCCATAATTGAGGTCCCATTTCAGCGAGTAGCTGTGGATATTCTGGGTCCTTTCCCAAAGAAGACACCCAGAGGAAAGCAGTACGTACTGACTTTCATGGATTTTGCTACCCGATGGCCGGAAGCTGTACCCTTAAGCAACACCAAGGCTAAAAGTGTGTGCCAGGCATTAGCAGACATTTTTGCCAGGGTAGGTTGGCCCTCCGACATCCTTACAGACTCGGGAACTAATTTCCTGGCAGGGAACATGAAAAACCTGTGGGAAGCTCATGGGGTGAATCACTTGGTTGCCACCCCTCATCACCATCAAACCAATGGTCTGGTGGAGAGGTTTAATGGAACTTTGGGGGCCATGATACGTAAATTCATAAATGAACACTCCAATGATTGGGACCTAGTGTTGCAGCAGTTGCTTTTTGCCTACAGGGCTGTACCACATCCCAGTTTAGGGTTTTCACCATTTGAACTTGTGTATGGCCGCGAGGTTAAGGGGCCATTACAGTTGGTGAAGCAGCAATGGGAGGGGTTTACGCCTTCTCCAGGAACTAACATTCTAGACTTTGTAAGCAAACTACAAAGCACCCTCCGACACTCTTTAGCCCTTGCTAAAGAAAACCTAAAGGAAGCTCAGAAAGAGCAAAAGGCCTGGTATGATAAACATTCCAGAGAACGGTCCTTCAAAGTAGGAGACCAAGTCATGGTCTTAAAGGCGCTCCATGCCCATAAAATGGAAGCGTCGTGGGAAGGACCATTCACGGTCCAGGAGCGCCTAGGAGCTGTTAACTATCTCATAGCCTCCCCCACCTCCAACATAAAGCCTAAGGTATACCATGTTAATTCTCTTAAGCCCTTTTATTCCAGAGAATTAAACGTTTGCCAGTTTACAGCCCAGGAAACAGATGATGCGGAGTGGCCTGCAGGTGTCTACTACGAAGGAAAAAGGAATGGTGGCGTGGAAGAGGTGAACCTCTCCACGACCCTGGGACATCTGCAGCGACAGCAGATCAAGGAGCTGTGCACAAGCTTTGCACCGATTTTCTCAGCCACTCCAGGCCGGACCGAACGGGCATACCACTCCATTGACACAGGTAATGCTCACCCAATTAGAACCCCACCCTACCGGGAGTCACCTCATGCCCAAACTGCTATACAAAGGGAGATCCAGGACATGCTACAGATGGGTATAATCCGCCCCTCTACCAGTGCATGGGCATCTCCAGTGCTTCTAGTTCCCAAACCAGATGGGGAAATACGCTTTTGCGTGGACTACCGTAAGCTAAATGCTGTAACTCGTCCTGACAACTATCCAATGCCACGCACAGATGAGCTATTGGAAAAATTGGGACATGCCCAATTCATCTCTACTTTAGACTTAACCAAAGGGTACTGGCAAGTACCACTAGATGAACCCGCTAAGGAAAGGTCCGCCTTCGTCACCCAGGCAGGGGTGTATGAATTCAGTGTACTCCCTTTCAGGTTGCGAAATGCACCCGCCACCTTCCAAAGACTTGTGGATGGTCTCTTAGCGGGATTGGGAGAATCTGCAGTTGCCTACCTCGATGATGTGGCCATTTTTTCTGATTCATGGACAGAACACCTGGAGCACCTGGAAAAAGTCTTCGAGCGCATCCGACAGGCAGGACTAACTGTTAAGGCTAAAAAGTGTCAAATAGGCCAAAACAGAGTGACGTACCTGGGGCACCAGGTGGGTCAAGGAACTATAAATCCCCTACAGGCCAAAGTGGATGCTATCCAAAAGTGGCCGGTTCCAAAGTCAAAGAAACAGGTCCAATCCTTCTTAGGCTTGGCTGGATATTATAGGCGATTTGTACCACACTACAGCCAAATCGCCGCCCCGCTGACAGACCTAACCAGAAAGAAACAGCCAAATGCAGTTCAGTGGACTGATAAGTGTCAAAAGGCCTTTAACCAGCTTAAGGCAACACTCATGTCTGACCCTGTGCTAAGGGCCCCAGACTTTGACAAACCGTTCCTAGTAACCACAGATGCTTCCGAGCGAGGCGTGGGAGCAGTTTTAATGCAGGAAGGACCGGATCAAGAATTCCATCCTGTCGTGTTTCTCAGCAAGAAACTGTCTGAGAGGGAAAGCCACTGGTCAATCAGTGAAAAGGAATGCTACGCCATTGTGTACGCGCTGGAAAAGCTACGCCCATATGTTTGGGGACGGCGTTTCCAACTACAAACAGACCATGCTGCGCTACAGTGGCTTCATACCGCCAAGGGAAATAACAAAAAACTTCTTCGATGGAGTTTAGCTCTCCAAGATTTTGATTTTGAAATACAACACATTTCGGGAGCTTCTAACAAAGTGGCTGATGCACTCTCCCGGGAAAGTTTCCCAGAGTTAACTGGTTAACAATTGTTCTTGGAATGAAACATATTGTTAGTTTTTATATAATCAGTAGTATGTCTAAAGGTACATGTGTCTTATTAACTCTGTTTTCTCCTAGAACTCCAGGAAGAAATCACAGCCAGTGTGGAACCGAACGTCCAACACTATCTGTGATTTGGGGGGCGTGTCATAACTATAAAGGGAAGGGTAACAGCTCTCTGTGTACAGAGACTCCAAATCCTTTTACCTGTAAAGGGTTAAGAAGCTCGGGTAACCTGGCTGACACCTGACCCCAAGGACCAATAAGGGGACAAGATACTTTCAAATCTTGGCGGGGGGGAAAGGCTTTTGTGTGTGTCCTTTGTTTAAGGGGTTGTTCGCTCTTGGGACTGAGAGGGACCAGACATCAATCCAGGTTCTCCCCCATCTTTCTAAACAAGTCTCTCCTATTTCAAACTTGTAAGTAAAAAAGCCAGGCAAGGCGTCTTAGATTTACTTTGTTTTCTCAACTTGTAAATGTACCTTTTACCAGAGTGTTTATCTTTGTTTGCTGTACTTTGAACCTAAAACAGAGGGGGGGTCCTCTGAGCTCTTTAAGTTTGATTACCCTGTAAAGTTATTTTCCATACTGATTTTACAGAGATGATTTTTACCTTTTTCTTTAATTAAAAGCCTTCTTTTTTAAGAACCAGATTGATTTCTCCTTGTTTTAAGATCCAAGGGGGTTTGGATCTGTGTTCATCAGGGAATTGGTGAAAGGTTTCTCAAGGCTTCCCAGGGAGGGAATTCTTGAGATGGTGGCAGCGGACCAGAGCTAAGCTGGTAGATAAGCTTAGAAGTTTTCATGCAGGCCCCTACATTTGTACCATAAAGTTCAAAGTGGGGATACAGCCTTGACAGACCCTTTGGGAGTTTCCCTTTCTGTTGGTTTGCCTGCCGTGCCCTGACTCAGTGTTTGTTAGTTTGCCTGCCCCACCCCAGCCCTTCAGTGTTTGCTACCTGCTCTGCTGCAGCATAAACACACCCCTGAGCGCAGCAAGTTTCAGCGCTGTAAAGTGCCAGTGTAGACAGTGCACCAGCGCTGGGAGCTACGCCCCTCACAGAGGTGGTTTTTTTAGAGTGCTGGGACAGCTCTTTCACATCGCTCTGCCGTGACTACAGAAGTCATGTTAAAACGCTGCCATGGCAGCTCTTTAATGTTGCCAGTGAAGATGTGCCCTAAGTTACTAGATCACCTCCGGAGGAAGACTCACCAGGCTGCAGCAGCCAGCTGTGATGGAAGCCTGCAGGAAGGGTCAGAACAGCGATAGGAAAAAGAGAAAGGTGGACACTAAGACCCGGGGGTGCTCCAAATTTTCGGGTGTCCTACACAGCTGCGTATGCCTAAGGATAGCCCTGCTGGTGGCCACACTCCCCAGCCACCTCTGGCTAACCCAGTGCTATGGCCTCCTCTGCTCACGCTAACCCACCTCCCTGGCCTGCTCATCACAGCCCCAGGCCTTGCTAGTCCACCATCTCATCCTGCTCCATCCCCGTTAAGACACCATCCTCACCTTCTCCATTCTGGCTTCCTCACAGCCCCATCCTGCTCCATCAGTGCTAATCCATCTTTTCACCCAGCTGCTCCCCCTGCCCTAACCCACTGCCCCCACCTGCTCCACCCATGCTAACTCACTGCCTGGCTGATAGCAGGGGGCGATTTGTCAGGATTGAAGGCCATTGGCAGAGATACAGAGGGATGGGTGGGGAGAAATAAGCCATGAAATATTGCCCATAGTACGTATAATGTGATTTGACAATACTTTGTGAAATAAGCTGCATTTTTCTATGTGTACAGGAAGGCAATGGAGCTAGAGTCTTGGTTCCTATGTTTGTTTGTTTGTTTCTTAATTACTCGCTAGAGTATTTATTGAAACAATACCTCAGGGAGAAAAAGAGTTTGTTCCATTTGAGGAAATAACCCCATCCCAACAATTCTTTTTAATATTTTTGAGTTCCATGAAGAGACTTAATCAAACGTAACTCCATGTTAATGCATTGTGTGTGCTCTGGGGCCTATAGTGCTAACAGATCGTGAAGATTCTCCCTTAGCTCTAGGGAAATGGTCTGTGGAGGGAACTGAGGCTAAATTGGAACATCTAGAGTGTAGGACTTGAAACAATGTTGGGGGTATGAAAAATTAGCCACAGAGGAACAAACGGTCTTCTTGGGTGTTCTCCAGAATCTCAGATTTCATTTGGGGAAGGGGACAGGGAAATCTGTTGCTGTTATGGTAGAGAAGGAAACCTTCAAAATGTGATCGGAGAGTGACTGATGCAGGGAAGTCTGCTTGAATTTGCAGAGAGCCTGAAGCAATAGCTTTTGGTGTGAAATGTCCCATTCATTTCCATGTGTCAGGTGCCATTCCTCAGTCCCCTCTGAGCTAGCCATACCATAGGGATGGATTGGAACTGGTGCCTTAAAGGGAGAAGGTCTATATCCCCGGGAAGGGAAGACCCAGAGTGTGGGGGTACTGTGGTGGGCAGAACCCCAAGGGTAAAGGGCACTGGGGTCCAGGGGCAGAAGCGACACCGTCCAGCAGGTTGTGCTCCAAGTGCTGGAATCAAGCTACTTCCCGGAGCAACCAGCAGGAATCGCCACGGTGGTGAGTCTGCGATCTGCTACAGGGACCTAGAGGTGAAGGCTCCGTATTCCATTCCCCAGATGCTCTGAGTGCTAAAGCTAACTGAGGGGAAAAAATGTCTATCATACTGGCCTCATTTCTACATGGCTAGAAAACAGATTTGCCACATGTGCTACGAACATTGCCAAGTTTTTAGGAATAGAGTTTTTGCAGCCAGCCAGTCAGTCTGTGGAACTCTTTGCCAGAGGATGTTGTGAAGGCCAAGTTTATAACAGGGTTCAAAAAAGAATTACCTTAGTTCATGGAGGATAGGTCCATCAATGGCTATTGGCCAGGGATGGTGTCAATAGCCTATGTTTGCCAGAAGCTGGGAATGAGAGACAGGGGATGGTTCACTTGGTGATTATCTGTTCTGTTCATTCCCTCTGAAGCACCTGGCATTGGCCACTGTTGGAAGACAGGATACTGGGCTAGATGGACCTTTGGTCTGACCCGGAATGGCCATTATTATGTTCTTAAATGTTCTAGTACCACCTCCCTCCCCCCACACACACACATATAGCCATTAGTTAATGTTCATACAAACAAGAGCACAAGTAACTTTATTTAAATTAATAAACTTAATTTCGGTTAATTTCATTTATTATAGCTGGATTATGCAGCATGGGGCTACTAATAAGAATCATCTCATAAAAATTGACTGAGCTACTTCATAGGATAAAGTAACAGTTTAGTTAATATAGACAAACTAAAACTACAACTACACACAATCCTACACAATTGATAAAATATACCAAGACTATTGTCCAAAATAAGGGTTTTAAACCATTTCTCATACCATTAGGGAAGTTGGCTTGCATTTGAAAGTGAGAAAAACGCAACACTGTTATTATTTCCTTTGGGTCACGGCCCTTTTCCTTTTTCACTCAGTGAAACAGGAGAGTTAAAAATGTGGGTCCTTCCATCCTACAAGGTCCACTCTCAATCTCAGAGCTATATATTTAGAATTGGAAGGTTTAGATTTTTATCCGTAAATGTCAATTTCACTGCATACACACACTGATGAAAAAATACTTCCAGAAATAAAAATAGAAATTCACAGCTCGCCAAAGAAAACTGCTGCTTGAAAACTTATTTGAGAGTGATTTAGGGATATTCACTTTGTATATTTTGACATATGATGTTAACTGTTTGTGTTTTAAGGGTTACAGAGCTTTACCTTTCTGAATCTCATCTGTAGTCATTAAATAATTGTCTGTCCTATTATGCAATGATGAAAATTTAAATTGATAATCTAAAAAATGCTTAAAAGTCAACATTGATTTATCCATCAAAATTATAAAACAATAAAAATTGAATTCTGCCGAGCCTAAATATATTATGTCTTAGGTTGTCAAAGGTGCCTAAAGGAATTAGGCACCCAACTTCCCCCGAAAATCTCAGCCTGCATAGATGTAATTGCAGCCCTCTGAACTCATTGAGCAAACCTCTTGTTCCCATGTGACAGGAGAGTGTAATAAGGACTGATCAAACACTGTTACAACCAATCCTTGCTGGGATACAGTTGGCACCCAAACACACCGCACAGTTATCAACGGTGCTACAGTTATGGATCAGCTGGGTGGGGACTGTGCAGCATTAAGTCTGCCATATCTGCCAAGTCTGTCAAAAAATCATTTAAAAAAAATACTCTGTCTATGCTGGACCGGGAAATGATTATCCAGCCATGTTAGCTACAAACCCTTTGGCAACGGGTTGTCTGGAAGGCCACGTTGTGATCATTATGGTAGATCACAGAGTTGTGTCTCTGTACCTGATAATTAGGGCCCTACCAAATTCACGACTGTGAAAAAGAAGTCACGGTCCGTGAAATCTGGTCTCCCCCGTGAAATCTAATCTTTTGTGTGCTTTTACTCTATACTATACAACTTTTACAGGTGAGACCAGCGTTTCTCTAACTGGGGGTCCCCATCCAAAAGGGGGTTGGAAGGTAATTGTAAGGCCGGGGGGGTCACAGTATTGTCACCCTTACTTCTGCACTGTCTTCAGAGGTGAACGGCTAGAGAACGGTGGCTGCTGGCCAAGGGCCCAGCTCTGAAGGCAGTAGCACAGAAGTGAGTGTGGCAATACTGCAACCTCCCTACAATAATTTTGTGACCCCCTCACAACCGCCTTTTGGGTCAGGACCGCCACAGTTACAACACCATGAAATTTCAGATTTAAATATCAGAAATAATTAAATTTACGATTTTTAAAATCCTATGACTGTGAAATTGACTGCGAATTTGGTAGCCCTACATATAATCCTAGCTACTGTCCCTGAGGGCAAACTGGGCCTCACTAAACACACTGCACCGCAAACCTTGTAGAACTACTATGAGGTATTAACCCTAAATACACTGACTGCCCCAATTCTTAGCAATACCACAAAGCAGCGAGCAGGCCCTTAGGTATTCCTGGAGGATCCCCATTTCAGATCACTGGCTAGAAGGCAACTGTTCTCAGTGGTGGCAGATGACAGAACAAGGAGCAATGGTCTCAAGTTGCAGTGGGGGAGATCTAGGCTGGATATTAGGAAAAACTATTTCACTCGGAGGGTGGTGAAGCACTGGAATGGGTTACCTAGGGAGGTGGTGGAATCTCCATCCTTAGAGGTTTTTAAGGCCCGGCTTTTCAAAGCCCTGGCTGGGATGATTTAGTTGGGGTTGGTCCTGCTTTGAGCAGGGAATTGGACTAGATGACTTCCTGAGGTCTCTGCCAACCCTAATCTTCTATGATTCTATGAATCTATGATTTCCAACAGGGGTCAGGCTTGGAACAAGGGGTTAAAAGGGCAGAGCCCAACTCAGCTGGGGGCTGATTGGGAAGGAGATCTGATTTCCAGTTTTCACTCTGCGAAAGGAGTCAGGGACTGCTTGAGAGGATTGTGGGAAGGTACGCCTGATATGGCTCTATCATTCTTTTGATTTGCTGCTGGTGACTTGTCTATGGTTGTGGGGACAAGTGGTGCCCTGCTGAAAGGGGGTGACTGCCCAATAAAATCCCCTTTTCATAGATTCTAGGACTGGAAGGGACCTCGAGAGGTCATCGAGTCCAGTCCCCTGCCCGCATGGCAGGACCAAATACTGTCTAGACCATCCCTGATAGACATTTATCTAACCTACTCTTAAATATCTCCAGAGATGGAGATTCCACAACCTCCCTAGGTAATTTATTCCAGTGTTTAACCACCCTGACAGTTAGGAACTTTTTCCTAATGTCCAACCTAGACCTCCCTTGCTGCAGTTTAAACCCATTGCTTTTTGTCCTAAAGAGCCAGATGGAATCTGGCCTCTCTCCCTGCACCGCAGCAGTCCAGAAAAAGTTCTGTGTAGACATGTTGTGTCCTCTCCTACCACACTCCCCTGTTGGCGACTAATGCAGTCCCAGAGTCCAGGCTCGGTGTCAGGCATTCCTCTGGGCTGGGACAAGCAGGAGGACGTGAGCTGCAATGGATCCTCCTGTGCATGGGCTGAGTGGGCAACCTCTCTCCTGCCATCTCTGGTTTCCAGCCCACAGGCAGGAAGGAGAAGGTGATGCACTTACCCCAAAGGTGGGGGTGGGAAGAAGCCGAGTGAAGACGCGATCAGAGCGCCATCCCATAGCATTCCTCCTAGAGTCTCTCCAACCACCACCTGGCTCCTTCCTGCCGTAGGCCGCAGCCCCTAGGCTCCACAGGGAATTTCTGAATTAACCCTCTAGAAACCTGCCTCTGGCTTCCTACAAGCTCTCCCACGGCCCTGCCACGAGAGGTAAGGAATAAGGTCCTGCCTCCCCCAACTGCTCGGGGGAATCCTCTCCGAAAATCAGTGCAGGGCTTTATGCAGCTCAACAAACAGATCCCTTTGTGTGGTGGTGTCAAGAAGCTGCACCCCCCTGGGCAGCTCTTTCTAGAGCAACATTAACTCCCCCAGGGATTTCTGCTCTAAATGCTCCAGGCCTGAGGGAAGGATTCTGTGGAAAACAGGCCTTTCCCTTGCTCCAGTCCAGGCTCTGCTGTTCTGATGCTGCAGAGGCTTGAGGGTTCCTGGAGAGCATGCTGCAACGCCCGCAATCCCATGGGGCCTCAGCCCTCGGGACATGTTCTCTTTCTCCCCCAGCACCTTGCAACGGAGGGAAGAAAGGGACATGGGAGATGGAGTCTCTCACTGCAGGATGGGTTCTCTGTAAGCCAGGAACACCAGTGTGGACGCAGGGGAATGCTGTGCTGTGGTGTATGTGCCCTGCAGGATATCACTCGTGAAAGGAAGCAACACTGCTCTTGGCAGCGGAATGTGGGCAATAAGGAAGAGGAGTTGGAAATTCTCCCTGGGGAGGGGAAATGGGGAAACCCGGGGGGACGATGCGTATGACTGGAATGTTCCTGTCGCTGGTTACAGCCCATTGAGGTAGGGGAGAGAGGGTACAAAAAGTGGTGAGCAGGGAGGCGGTTCTCAAGCTGTGGGTCAGGACCCCAAAGTGAGTTGCAACCCCATTTTAATGGGGTCACCGGGGCTGGCTTAGACTTGCTGGGGCCTGGGGCCAAAGTTAAAGCCCAAGCCCCACTGACTGAGGCCGAAGCCAAAGCCTGAGGGCCTCAGCCCTAGGCAGTCAAGCTCAGGTTGCAAGCCCCTTGTCTGGGGCTGAAGCCCTTGGGCTTCGATTTTGGCCTCCCCACGCAGGGTGGGGGGACTCGGGCTTTGGCTTTCCCCCCGCACCTGGGGTTCGAGAGGGCTCAGGCTTCGGTCCCCCCTCCTGGGCTTGTGTAGTAATTTTTGTTGTCAGAAGGGGGTCGGAGTGCAGTGAAGTTTGAGAACCCCTGCATTAGACACATCATTACCTGGTTTACGTTATTGAGAACCCCAGGACCTCGAATGGACAGGGATCAATCTGCTAACTAACACTGCCCAGCAGATGAACCGGTGGGGGGCTGGCACAGTTCACTGAATCCAAACCAGAGAGCAGGAAATGTTTCTCCTTTTGCACCTATCTGTGACTTGTGGGAAGAAATTAGGTTAGCCCGGGGGACTTCCTATTGGGAGACAGACGGGGGAGGTCTCACGTAGCCAGGAGTAAATCGTCCTTGGAGATTTTGAAAAATTATAGATACTTTTCTAATACAAAGTTTTGTACCCAACTAGGGGTGACTCTATTGTGGGCCTCCTTGTGGTGGATAATGATGAACTGATCACTGGACTGGATGGCCGTGGTTGCTCTGGGGCCAGTGATCATGACTTGACTACTCTATAAGGAGGTTTTGGAACAAATTGATAAATTAAACAGCACTAAGTCACCGGAACTAGATAGTATCCACCCAAGAGTTCTGAAGAGACTCAAATGTGAAATTGCCGTACTAACTAACTGTGGTATGTAACCTGTCCTTTAAATCAGCTTCCATACCAGATGCCTGGAGGAGAGCTAATATGACACCAATGCATAAAAAACGCTCCAGAGACGCTCCCCGCAATTACAGGCCACTAATGCTAACTTCAGTACCAGGCAAATTGGGTGAAATTATAATAAAGAGCACAATTATTAGACACAGAGATAAACACAATCTGTTGGGGAAGAGAGAACGTGGTTTCAGTAAAGGGAAATCATGCCTCACAAATCTACTAGAATTCTTTGAGGGAGTCTACAAGCATGTGGATAAAGGTGATCCCGTGGATATAGTGTACTTAGATTTTCAGAAAACCTTTGACAAGGTCCCACCCCAAAGGCTCTGAAGCAAAATGGGATAAGATGGAAGGTCCTCTCTGGGCTAGGTAACTGGTTCAACGGCAAGAAAGAAAGGGTCTAAGTGGTCAGTTTTCAGAATGGAGAGAGGTAAATAGTGGTGTCCCCCTGGGGTCTGTACTGGGACCGTTCTGTTCAACATACTCCTAAGTGATCTGGAAAAAGGGGTAAACAGTGAGGTGGCAACATTTGCAGCTGATACAAACCAACTCAAGTTAGTTAAGTCCAAAAGAGAGTGCAAAGTGTGACAAAGGGATCTCACCAAACTGAGTGACTGGGCAACAAAAAGGCAGATGAAATTCAACGTTGATAAATGCAAAGTAATGCACATTGGAAAACATGATCCCAACTCTACATCTAAAATGATGGGGTCTAAATTAGCTCTTACAACTTAAGAAAGATCTTGGAGTCATTGTGGATAGTTCTCTGAAAACGTCCACTCAATGTGCATCGGCAGTCAAAAAAGCGAACAAAATGTTGGGAAGTCATTAGGAAAGGGATAGATAGCAAGACAGAAATGTAATATTGCCTCTCTAGAAATCCATGGTATGCCCACAGCTTGAATACTGGAGCTGGTCCCCCATCTCAAAAAGAATTGGAATTGGAATTGGAAAAGGTACAGAAAAGGGCAACCAAAATGATTAGGGGTATGGAACAGCTTCCATATGAGGTGACATTTCTCCGTCTGCAAATGTGGGAACCGTTTTAAAATCGAGATCCAATCAATTACAACACCTCAGGGAAGATTCTAGGCATCAATGATCTGATCATTGGGTTGATGGCGGTAAACAGATTCCCATAAGGCTCCCTCCCTCCCTCTTCCCAAGAGCCACCCTCATCCGCTCTCCCCTTTCTGCTCCTGCATCCTCTGCAAACTTTCGAAGACGGATGCCTCGTGATGGCCTTCGCTCATGGGGATGTTGCCTAGTGGTCAGGGTTTCGGCCCTTTGGGGGGGAAGGGCGCGGCAGATGGTGGGGGAGCCCAGGGCTATTGTCCAAAGTTTGCAGTTTATCACAGGAAGCTCTGAAGGGTGCTTGGCACCTCTTCGCGGCCGGGCGTGGCATGGCAGCTCTCTCCTTCTTGGGGCGGCAGCTGCCTCTGTAACGCTGACAGATCTCGGTCGGCGACTCGTCGGTGGCCGGGATCGAACTGGAGACCTCTGGAGCTTAGTGCATGAGCCTCTACAGCATGAGCTAAAAGCCACCTGGCTGTTAGCTATGGCTGTAGAGAAGCCTCGTTTTATCTCTCCCGCTAAGTGGTCTTGGTGCCACTAGCTGGGACACACCACCACACCCAGAAGGTGTGTGGTTACATACTTCCCCTAGCTGAGGAAGCGCGTCCTGAGTTCCCAGTTGTAATCCCGGACGACCCCTGTAACGATGCGGCCTCTGGCGGGACCCTACCGAGAGTATCAATTCCGGACCAATTGCTTGGAGCAGGGCAGTCACAGCCCAAGGCTGGGTGTCCTTTACTATTAAAGCACGCCACACCAGCCATGCAGAGAGGACTTTGGTTTTACCCCACTGGCTAATCGGACGTCATGCAAGCAATTCCTTCAGAGATTCCAGTTCCCTTGTATCACCACCAGCACCACTCCTTATGGGGATGAACGGTTATGAAAACCAAGACCCCAGTAAAAGAAAAAAGGTTCTCTCAAAGGACCCCAAAGGACCAAGCCCCACATCCAGGTCAATAGACAAGTCAGATCTTACCCACAAATCACACTGTTGCCAATCCTTTAGCATCTAAAATCTAAAGGTTTATTCATAAAAAGAAAGAAAGATAGAGGAGAGTTAAAATTGTTAAAGGAATCAATTACATACAGAAATGGCAAAGTTCTTGGTTCAGGCTTGTAGCAGTGATGGAATAAACTGCAGGCACAAATCAAGTCTCTGGAGTACATCTAGAGATTTGGATGGGTCATTCAGTCCATTGTCAGAGCTTCAGTTTGTAGCAAAGTTCCTCCCAAATGGAGGGGTTTCTAGGGCCTTTTCTATCCTCTGCCGTGTGGAAGGACCCCTTTGTTCTTACTGTGGAAAAGCACAGCAGCAAGGTGGAGTTTGGAGTCACATGGGCAAGTCACATGTCCATGCCTGAGTCCGTTCTTTACAGGTAGAGCAGCCATTGCTCACATGCTACCTTGAACGTTCCCAGGAAGGCTTCTCATAGGTGGATTGGAGTCTCCCAAGCTCCATTGTGAGTTAAGTGATTCTTGATTGGGCACTTCATCAGAAAATTCCTTTCTCAAGAAACTGACCAAATGCTTCACGAATGCTACTTAGAACCAAACACATTGCGATACAAGTGCATAGCCAATACTCATAACTTCAAATACAAAAGTGATACACACGTACAGACAGCATCATCATACCCAGCAAATTACAACCTTTCCATAGACACCTCACATGACCTCCTTCGTACAAGATTTGGTGCAACTCTAGGACCTTGGCTGCAGCAAGGAGCGATACGGTCACAGTTCATGTCAATAAAGTCACAACCCCTCACTTAGAACACCGAGAGACCCCGGTCGTCAGCGGGCAGGATCGAACCTGGGGGCTTAGTGCATGAGCCTCTCCAGCAGGAGCTAAAAGCCAACTGGCTATTAGCTAAGGCTATGGAGCTGACTCCTTTAATTCTCTCTCTAGGTGGTCTCAGCGCCACTAGCTGGGACAGAACACCACACCCTGGTGCAACAGGAGCAGGTCCTCCCTTCCCTCGGGGCGAGGGACCTTCAGGTAGTTGCTGAGGGAGAGATCCTGCTTCCTTCAGTGCTTCTCTCCCGGGTACCAGCAGGGCTGGACGGCCTTTTCTCCCTGTGCTGTGGGGAGCAGGTCCTGGGGACTAAGCGTCTGAAGACGCTCTCAAGGACTCATTTTTAAACATAGTTTTGATCAGTGAATTGGGAGATAACGTAGAATCACTGCTGCTAAGATTGGCGGGTGACAAAATACTGCCGAGTGGTAACGACTGATGAGGAGAGCGGGACGGCGAGTTATATTCCCTGCTGGAGCCCAGGGGCCCGGCTCCACCAATATTTGGGGCCGGGTCTCCCCCCCGGCCTCACCTGCCGCCCCCACGCGCCTTCCCCTTGCTGCTCCCACGCACCTCCCCGGGGCCCCGGAGCAGAGCGTCTCTGCTTCTCCTGTGCAGATCCATGCTGCCTACCTGGATCAACTGCCGCCTCAGGGTCCTAGTGCCCCCTTTCTCCCTGAGCCTGAGCCTGCCCCCTTCAGACCCTTCCCTTTTTCGGCAGGACCTTCCACCAGCACAGCCCTTCACCCCCCTGCCCGCAGTCACCGCTCCTGCCCCACACTAAAATCTAAAGGTTTATTCATAAAGATGAGAACTAGAATTGGCTTCGGCGTACAGACAGTGGCTCTCGTCTTCCACAATGTGGACTCTGCTCTAACCACTAGACCCCACTCCCCTCCCAAGGCTGGAGATAGAACCCAGGAGTCCTGACTCCCAGGCCCCGCTGCTCTAACCACCACTCCCCTCCCAAGGCCAGGGATAGAACCCAGGAGTCTGGGCTCTCAGCCCCAGCCCCGCCCCCCCCGCTCTAACCGCTAGACCCCACTCCCCTCCCAAGGCTGGGGATAGAACCCAGGAGTCCTGACTCCCAGGCCCCCCTGCTCTAACCACCATTCCCCTCCCAAGGCCAGGGATAGAACCCAGGAGTCTGGGCTCTCAGCCCCAGCCCCCCCGCTCTAACCACTAGAGCCCACTCCCCTCCCAAGGCCGGGGATAGAACCCAGGAGTCCTGACTCCTAAGCCCCTAACTCCTGCTCCAGCTGGGGAGGGGGGGGGGCTATAAATTCTGATAGCTCAATTCACACCCCCTGGCACTGAAGGACCCCACTGAGCTGAGGCTGGGGGGCCGCAGGGGTGGGCTGGCTCAGCTGAGTGGAACAGCCCCTGGGGCCCTAATAGGGACCAGAACCGGGTTACATTGCAGCTCCCGTGGGCCCAGCAATTGCCAGCCGCTACGGAGCCCCTACAACGGTGGCAGAAATAGAACACCCTGGCAATGACTGACAACGGCCTCCGCCCATCACAGCGCGGCAGGCGGGACTGGTAGCCTAGGAAACGCTTTCATTGATAAAAGCTCCCCTCTTCCCCACCCCCCCTCACAGGAGGGAAGCCAGCTGTTTATCCTGCTGCCAGATGTTTCAGGGGGTTTTCCACTGTGAGGGGAGGGGGGAGCACAGGCAGAATGAACGTGTGTGAGTCTGAGGTGCACGCAATCGGGTCCGTCCACAGCCAAACACGAGTCCTGACGGTATCAGAACTGGTGTTTCACCCGCGCCCCAGATTCCCGCGTGTGTGTTTTTCACCGAGATCAGGGCCCCCGTCATGCTGGGCAAACCTCCCCCGCCCTCCTCAAGTGAAATCAGTGCCGCCCGCGTGCCCCGTATTGCATGGACCCGACTTGCCCTTCCTTGACTGAGACTGGGACCCCCGTCATGCCAGACACTGCATGGAGCCCCCAGCCAAACCCAGATCCCCCACTGCTCCAGGTGCTGCACAGACCCCCCCTCCCCGACCAAGATTAGGGCCTGCCATTGTTCCAGATGCTGGGCAGACACACAGTGAGAGACAGTCCCTGCCCCGCAGAGCTGACAGTCGAAACAGACAAAGGAGAGTTCTCCCCATTTTATAGATGGGGAAACTGAGGCCCAGATGCAGCATCTGAGGCGGAGCTGAGAACAAAACCAAGATCTCCTGGGTCCCAATCCAGTGCCTCACTACTTGGCCCAGTCCCCACTGGTTCTGTTGACAGGCCAGGGTCATTCCCCTTCCACCTCTCTCTGCCAGTGATAAAGCGTCCGTCACCTCTGCCCCATCCCTGCGTTCGATCTGGCTGTGTGCAGAAGACTGAGTAAACTAAACCCTGGTTCTTTCCTTCCACCCCTCGGAACATTTCCCCCCTCTACTAAAAAGGACAGCAATTCACTCCAGACCCTTCAAAAACATTTTTAAAAGAAGTTTCAAGGGCCTCCAAATGAAATGAAAAGTAGTTTCAAGTGCTCCGCTGTCCTCCAACTGAAAAGTAGCTGTAAGTGCCCCCCCCCATTCCTTTGCCAAATGTTTGCCATTTTATAACCACATTTCCCTATATTTTTTAAAATATCTCGGTATCTTTACAGTCGCTCCTAGAAGCACTAAAGAAGGATTAACAGCCCACAGCGCCAGGCGCTGTACAAACCAGGGCCAAGACGACAAACCTTGCCTCTGAGAGCTGAGCAAGAGCTCTGAGCTCCTGCGAAACCACGTTGTAACCACTTGGCTGGTGGGTCCGGCTCACGGAGGGTTGCCAGATTTGGGAAGAGGAATTCCCCCAGCTCAGACTGGCAGGGACCCTGGGGCAGACTTCACCTCCCTCTGCAGCGTGGATCACCTGGGCACATCTCAGCTAATCCGTTCCCTGGCACCGCGAGGGCCTCAGGCATTGGGGCCCCCTCAGTTTTGCCTGTTCTCTGCCTGATCCCACTCAACACAGAGGGAACTGAGTGAAACTGACCGGCCTGCGCTCTCCAGGTCAGACCAGATGATCTCAGGGTCTCTCTGGATCTACCAAACAAACTGGGGGAGCTGGCAACACACAGCACAAAGGGGACAGGCTGGAAACAGAGATGCCAGGTCATCAGCAAGGCTGAGGCAGCAGGAAAGGACTAAGCAGAGAGTGCACAAGCACAGGGCTCTCCCATGGAGTGGGAAAGCACATAGGGCCTAGGAGGCTGGGGTATGCCCCATGGGATAGGCACACAGGGCTGCAGCACGGCATAGTGGGGTGGGCACAGCACAGGGGGCAGCAGGGTGGAACACAGCGCATGGGATTGGGGCAGCAGAGCTATTGCACGGGGGGCTGGGGCAGTTGGGGGATAGTGCACAGGGAGGGCAGGAGCACGGATGTCACTGCACAGGAAGGCTGAGGAAAGGGGGCTATAGCACAGGGGTGTTGCAGCAGGGAGCAGGGGAGGTTCATGCAATGGGGCTGGGGCTGCAATAGGAAGCACGGGTCATGCAATGGGGCCGAGCTGTTGCAGTGGGGAGCAGGGGTTCCAGTGGGGCAAAGGAGAGTCATGCACTGGGGCCAGGTGTTGCAATGGGGGGAGGGGAGTCATGCAATGGGGCCGGGGTGTTGCAGAAGGAGCTGGGGTTGCAGTGGGGCAAGAGGGGAAGTCATGCAACGGGGCCAGGGGCTGCAGTGGGGGGAGGGGGAGTCATGCCATGGGGCCGGGGGTTGCAATGGGGGGAGGGGGAGTCATCCCATGGGGCGGGGGGTTGCAATGGGGGGAGGGGGAGTCATCCCATGGGGCGGGGGGTTGCAATGGGGGGAGGAGGAGTCATGCCATGGGGCGGGGGGTTGCAATGGGGACCAGGGGTTGCAGTGGGGGGAGGGGGAGTCATGGAGTGGGAAGCAGGGGGAGTCATGCAATGGGGCTGGGGCCTGCAATGGGAAGCAGGTGGTTGCAGAGGAGCGAGGGGGAGTCATGCCATGGGGCGGGGGGTTGCAATGGGGGGAGGGGGAGTCATCCCATGGGGCAGGGGGATGCAATGGGGGGAGGGGGAGTCATGCCATGGGGCGGGGGGTTGCAATGGGGGGAGGGGGAATCATCCCATGGGGCGGGGGGTTGCAATGGGGGGAGGGGGAATCATCCCATGGGGCGGGGGGTTGCAATGGGGACCAGGGGTTGCAGTGGGGGGAGGGAGAGTCATGCAGTGGGAAGCAGGGGGAGTTGCAGAGGGGGGAGGGGGAGTTATGCCATGGGGCCGGTGGTGGGGAAGGGGGAGTCATGCCATGGGGCCGGTGGTTGCAAGGGGGGGAGAGGGAGTCATGCCATGGGGCGGGGGATTGCAATGGGGGCGGGGGATTGCAATGGGGCCGGTCCCCCCCCCCCGTGCACCTGGAGGTGAAGACCTTGGAGCAGCTGACGGAGGGGCTCAGGTCGCACATGGCCCGGTCCCCGGGGTCCCGCTCCCGCGAGCTCTCCGCGTGCAGCGCATACAGGGAGAGCGCCAGCCCCAGCGCGCACAACACGAGCCGCACCGCCCGCTCCCAGCCCGGCGCCGCCATCGCCTGCTGCCACCGCGCGCCGGGCACGGGCTCGCCCCCACTGGCGCGCGCACCTGCCAATCAGCCAACGGCTCCGGCCCATTGGCTGTCCTTTCAGGAGGTGGAACGGGGAAGCAAGGGATTCTGGGACTTGTAGTTTTATGTACCCAGTGGAGGAGAGGGGAGAGCTATGGCGCTTATGGGGGGGGGGGGTGTCTAGTGGTTGGCCCAGAGCCCTGGGGTAGCAGGGGACGCCGGGGGCTATTTAAAGTGCCGGGGCTCCAGCTACCTCTGCTGCCTCGGTCCTCTAAATAGCCGCGAGAGCCCCGCAGCTTCCCCAGGGCTCCGGCACCTATTTAAAGGGCCAGGGTGGTAGAAGCAGGGGGGGCCCTGCCCTGCCTGGAGCCAGCCCCTGCTGCACCCTCTGCCCTGCCTCCAGCCCCGCACCCCCTGCTCCCACCAGCCCCTGTCTCCAGTCAGCCCCTGCCTGCACCCCCTGCCCTGCCTCCAGCCCCGCACCCCCTGCCCTGCCCCCACCAGCCCCTGTCTCCAGCCAGCCCCTGCCTGGAGTCAGCCCCTGCTGCACCCCCTCCCCTGCCTCCAGCCCCGCACCCCCTGCCCTGCCCGCACCAGCCCCTTCCTGCAGCCAGCCCCTGCTGCACCCCCTGCCCTGCCTCCAGCCCCGCACCCCCTGCCCTGCCCGTACCAGCCTGCAGCCAGCCCCGCACCCCCTGCCCCCACCAGCCCCTGCCTGCAGCCAGCCCCGAACCTCCTGCCCTGCCTCCAGCCCCGCACCAGCCCCTGCCTGCAGCCAGCCCCGCACCCCCTGCCCCCACCAGCCCCTGTCTCCAGCCAGCCCCTGCCTGCACCCCCTGCCCTGCCTCCAGCCCCGCACCCCCTGCCCTGCCCGCATCAACCCCTGCCTGCAGCCAGCCCCTCACCCCCTGCCCCCACCAGCCCCTGTCTCCAGCCAGCCCCTGCCTGGAGCCAGCCCCTGCTGCACCCCCTGCCCTGCCTCCAGCCCCGCACCCCCTGCCCTGCCCGCACCAGCCCCTGCCTGCAGCCAGCCCCTGCTGCACCCCCTGCCCTGCCTCCAGCCCCGCACCCCCTGCCCTGCCCGCACCAGCCCCTGCCTGCAGCCAGCCCCTGCTGCACCCCCTGCCCTGCCTCCAGCCCCGCACCCGCTGCCCTGCCCGCACCAGCCCCTGCCTGCAGCCAGCCCCTGCTGCACCCCCTGCCCTGCCTCCAGCCCCGCACCCCCTGCCCTGCCCGTACCAGCCTGCAGCCAGCCCCGCACCCCCTGCCCCCACCAGCCCCTGTCTCCAGCCAGCCCCTGCCTGCACCCCCTGCCCTGCCTCCAGCCCCGCACCCCCTGCCCTGCCCGCATCAGCCCCTGCCTGCAGCCAGCCCCTCACCCCCTGCCCCCACCAGCCCCTGTCTCCAGCCAGCCCCTGCCTGGAGCCAGCCCCTGCTGCACCCCCTGCCCTGCCTCCAGCCCCGCACCCCCTGCCCTGCCCGCACCAGCCCCTGCCTGCAGCCAGCCCCGCACCCCCTGCCCCCACCAGCCCCTGCCTGCAGCCAGCCCCGCACCCCCTGCCCCCACCAGCCCCTGTCTCCAGTCAGCCCCTGCCCTGCCCCTGCCCTGCCTCCAGCAAGGAATATATGTAATATATCATTTTGATTTTATTTATATAGTTATGGAAAGTAAATAATACACGGAAGAAATGAAAGGGGGTTTTTTACGTCTTTTTTTTTAGTCATCCCTGTCGGGACCCCGCCTAAAATGTTCAAATTGGGCCCCGCACTTCCTAAAGCCAGCCCTGCATACAGTAATGGCAAAGTTCTCGGTCCAGGCTTGTAGCAGTGATAGAATAAACTGCAGGTTCAAATCAAGTCTTTGGTGTACATCCACAGCTGGGATGGGTCATTCAGTCCTTTGTATAGAGCTTCCTTTTTTAGCAAAGTCCCTCCAGAGGTATGAAGCAGGATTGAAGACAAGATGGAGACAAGGCATCAGCCTTTTATAGTCTCTTGCCGTGTGGTCTTTGCTTTCTTTGTCCCAAGGACACTCTATCCAGCATGTGGCATAGAAAAACCTTAGAGTTCTGTCCATAGGCAGGTCCCTGCATGCCTTGCTGAGTCACAAGGTGTATCTACCTTCTCTCAATGGGTCAATTGTATAGCTCATGGTCCTTAGTGGGCCATCAAGCAGGCTAGGCAGAACTAACACCAACTTGTCTGGGGTGTTCCCCGGAAGCATAGCACAAGTTTGAAATACAGACAGTATAGAGCCAATATTCATAACGTCAACTACAAAACTGATACACATATACAGATAGCATAATTATAATCAGCCAATCAGAACCTCTCCATAGACCCCTTCCACGACAACCTTTATACAATATTGGCTGCAAATATATAACAGTGGTCGCAACGGCGATCTATACAGTTACAGATTATGTCAATAGCATCACAGGAGGTGACACGGCATCAGTGAGACTGATGGTGGAATACTGCATCCAGTTTTGGTGTCCACCTTTGAAAAAGATGTTGTGAAATTGGAGCTGGGGCAGCAAAGAGCCACCAAATGTTCTGAGGGCTGGAGAAAAATGCCTTCTAGTGAGCGATTGAAAGAGCTCAACCTCTTTAGCTTATCAAAAGAAGATCAAAAGGTGACTTCATTGAAGTGTTGAAGTGCCTTAATGGAGAGAAAAGATTGGGTATTAAAGGGCTCTTTAATCGAGCAGAGAAAGGCAGAACAAGACCCAGTGGCTGGAAAGTGAAAAGAGACAAATTCATATGACAAATAAAGCACAAATATTCAACAGCGAGAATGATTCACCACAGGAACAAGCTACCAAGGAAAGTGGTGGATTCTCCATCTCTTGATGTCATTTCATGAAGACTAGATGCCTTTCTGGAATGTGTTTGCCCCCAAAGTAGCTATTGTGTCATACAGGAGGCCTGTGACATGCAGGGGGTCAGATTAGATGCTCTCATGGTCTCTTGTGGCCATCAAGTCTACTAATTTCTGAAAAACTGAGTGTAGCATTGGGAGCAGCGTCTGAGGTTTTACCGTCTAGTCGGCTTGCTTCCTAAAATGAACACTCCTTGAGTGGGGTGATCCACAGGGAGTAGCTCAAACCTCCAAAGTGCCTGGCCAGGGGCAGGATATTAGCACAGCAAGGGAGGGGCGTGGCAGTGACATCACAAAGGCCTTTTGCAGGACCTCAAACTATTGGTCAAAGGTGGTGACCTCACAGAGAGATGCTGACATCAGCCAGGCAGGACAGAGGCGAGTGGCCCGGGAAACCTCAGAGACTCCTGTGGCTTTGCTTCAGCAAGTCTCTGTCTCGAGGTCTCTCTTTGAGGACTGAGAGAACATTCGGGTTCACGTACGTGAGCGGCAGGAGGAACCTCCGTCGAGTTTTCTCCTTCCCTTTTCGTGATTGTACTAGAAAGCAGACGTCCCTGTTTAGAAGGTAAGAGCCTCCTCCAGGTTGGAAACCTCTTCAGTCTGATCCATCTGGTGACAGTTGAATTCTAGGCATGGAAAACACCAACTTAAGGAGGCAGAATTTGATTCCCCACCTGGGATTTTGTCCCTTAGAATCACTGGGGACATTGGGGTTTGTCCTTTTGGTTTCACCTTTTCCTCCATCCCTCCCTCCTTTCTTTTCTTCTCTTGCTTCTTTTGTCCTTTCCCTGTTCCCCTCCCAACACCAGGGGGTGTGTGTTTGTGTGTCGCGGGGGAGTGCTCTGCAGCTCCCACTGTGGGAGGTCCACCCAAAAATGTGGGGCTGAAGTAGTGACCCGGCAGTGATCCCCACCAGTAGCGTAGCTAGGGGGGGTGCACGGGAAGCAGCCACTTCCCCTCAGCACATTTTCCAAAAGCGGCGCCTTAGTTAGGGGTTACCATGGCGCCAGCAGGAGGGGCCCACACTCCGCTCTGAAGCTTGGCCTGCCTGGCTGGCAATAGTGGGAAAGTATGAAATCCCCATTTGACTGCTGGGGACAGAGCCAGAGAGGGGGGAGCAATTTGCTTAAAGTCCCACAGGGAAAGGAAAACACCCAGCAGTGGAACCAACAGGAAACCCAGCAATGGAACTCAGGAGTCCTGACTCCCAATCCCCTGGTCCAGTCACTCCAGCGGAGCACACGCCCTCTCAAAGCAGGGGGAGCGGACGTGAGGGCCTGCTTGTAATTGCCAGCTGTGGGAGGGAGTGTGCAGCAGTGGTTAGCGAAGGGGCCTGGAAAGAAGGCCTGCTGGGTCCCATCCATTCTTCTGACACTTGGTGTGATCCTGAGCCAGTAGCTTCCCCGCCCCAGGCCTGGTTCTCATCAGTGGGGTTGGGGTCGCAGTCCCGACAGCCCAGGCGGGTTGGGAGGCTCCAGGAAGGTGTGTAAAGTGCTGGGATGTCGGGATCCCGGACGCGCTGTCAGCCCCGCACTAGGGCGGTGTCCGGCACCCCCTGCTGCTGGCCGAGTTTCTCTGTCCCTTGGCAATAAGACAGACTCTTGTTTTCACAGCCAGCCGATCGCCCCGTGCCATCACCCTGCCTGCTTGCTGGGCAGGGTAACTCCTCAGGTCACCACCACCCTCTCCAGCCTGCCTTGGGCTTGGAGAGTGAGGAGAAGGGCGAGGGACGACCCTGAACATCCTCCATCCATCGCTCCATCACCAGAGCAAGTGAGTGGCATTAGGGTTCCTCGGTGGCGTCCCCTGTCTGTCCGGGGAGAGGCAGAAAGAGGGGGAGAGAATCTCTCCCAAAGGAGATTGGATTTGCAAACAGCCCCCAGGAACCCCTCGCACTCAGACCAGGGAGGGGCTTCTCCAGAGCCATCTCTAGTGTGTTTGGCCAGGTCCCAGCAATGGGGCTCCCAGCCCTTCCCTTGTGGGAGACTGTTCCCCAGGCTGAGAGTCTCTGAGCTGGGCCAGACCCGGTGAGCTGCTGAGCATGGAAATCAATGGGAACTGAGGGGGCCCTGGCCTTGCTATGCCTAGGGACTTTGAAGTGGGGAATGGTTTCCCAGAAGAAGTCCGGACTCCTGGGTTCAGGGCTGGCTTTAGCAAGTGCGGAGCCCGATTCCTGGGGAGGCACTTTGGATTGCCGGCTGGGGGAGCAGGCCCCGCCGGGCTTGCCGCGCTCCGTCTGGAGGTCTGGCCGGGGTCGCGGGGCTGTCACGGTCCAGCCTGGGTCGTGGGGCTGCGGAGCTGCCGCGCTCCGGCCGGGGTCACGGGGTCACAGGGCTGCCGTGCTCCAGCCTGGGTTGCGGGGCTACGGGGCTGCTGCGCTCCGGCCGGCGCTCTGGCCAGGGGAGCGGGGACCCCGAAGACGACTGCCGCCGGGGTGAGTGCGGAGGGCCCTCTTAGGCGCGGGGCCCGATTCTGGGGAATCGGGCGAATCGGCCTAAAGCCGGCCCTGCCTGGGTTCTGTTCCTTCTCTAGCCTGGGCGGAGGTGCGGGGTGGTGAGTGTGGTCTGGGGTGGCAGGAGGGAGCTGCTTGTCCAAAGTGACCAGTGGTCTTTGTGACTGACCCCAGTGCTCGAAAAGGACGAGACTCCCCGGTTCTTGCAGCCCCAGGGATGACGAGGGGGAGCGTTGAGGGGGAGCAGATCATGCAATGAACTCCTGCCAGTGTGTGTAGCTTGCCCTCCCTGCACCCCCGTGGGGGAGCAGGAGCTGCTCTGGCTGGGGCAGGGATGGGGAGGGAGCAAACAGGCTGGTTAGTGAGAGGCTGTCTTGACCCCAGACTCACGCCTGCTCCCCGCTGGGTTCCAGGATGGCCAGGCTCCTGAGGATGTTCAGGAAGAAGGCTCTGCAGGTGGCCCCAGAGCCTGAGGGAAGCAGCCACCATCTTCCCCAGGAGCGGAGCGGCCCCTCCGTCCCCGCTGGCGGGGAAGGAGCTCCCGGCTGCGCCAGGAGGTGGAAGTGCCCAGCCTTCTGGCGGAGGAAACCCACTCCCAGCGCAGGCGCCGAGGTGGGAGCATCACCTCCCAGGCCAAAATGGAGCTGGGCCAGGCTGCGGCTGGGCAGGCAGGACCCAGCCCAGGGGCGGAACCGGGCAGGGTGGCTCTGGGGCTTGTGGTTGTGTGGGCAGCAGCGGCCCCAGGAGCCCAGCCCCAACTTCCAAGAGGGGGCATCGCCCTGCTCGGTCAGTGAGGACCTTCCAGCCTCCCCAGGGCAGGAGGTGGAGGATCCCTCTGCCAGCCCCAGCAGCTCGGGCCGCTCCCCATCCGACAGCAGCAGCGCCTGCGACTCGGACAGCACCCTGGCCGATGGACGCTTCTGCTTTCTTCCAGGTGAGGAGCCAGGCTGGGTTCAGGGAGGGGTGAGGAGGGGGCTGTGAACACCCTGGGCCCAGGCCCTCGAGCAGTGCTATGGGGGTGGGTCTCCAGCCCAGGTGTCTGGCCTGAGCCATGTGAACCCCACCGACACTAGATGCTGCCACTATGGTCCTTGGTGCTCCATTTTGCGGGGGGTGGGCGGGGGGAGGCACCTCCAAGGGAGTCCAGGACAGTGGGGGGGGGGTCTCTTTGCTATGGGCTCCTGAAGGAGTTGGGGGCTGACGACATCACTGAGAGGGGGGAGTGTGGGGCCCAATCTGCCCTATGTCGCGGAGGTTTGAAGGGGACACATTGTCCCACCATGCCCCTGTCCTTCCCCCGAGTGGCAGCAGGCGTCACCCTGTCCCCTTCTCTCCCTGGTGCAGCGTCCGCCAGGGACTCCGAGGACGAGGAGGAGGAAGAAGAAGGGGTAGACTTGGTAACAGAGGAGGCTGCTCTCATGAACATCCGAGAGCAGCTCCATGGCCGAGAAAAGGTACAAACGTTCCCCAGCTGTGCTGGAACTGAGATTGTCCTGCTCCTTCCCAGCATCCCGACCCCCTGCAGAAGGTCTTGGCCCTAATGGGGACCTTTCTCCTCCATGATCTGGGACCCCCAAGATGGGGGTGTTTGTCACACACCAGCTGGGGTCTCCTCCCCCCACAGGCACTGTCCCAGTTCCTGACCCTGATTGTGGAGGAGTCGTGGGTGATTTGGACAATAGGCGGGTCCCCACTATCCCCCATTCAGGCCTAAGTCCTGCAGCTGGTGTGGCTGGGGCAGGGAGGTCCCTGGCTAACTGGCTCTCTCTCCCCTAACCCCACTCCTGGTGGGCGCAGGACGAGGCGCAGCAGCTCGAGTTCCTGCACGCCATCTACCCCGCGTGCCTCGCTGCCCAGGAGAGAGGGGAGGACACATTGGAGCCACACTGCTCGAAGGCGGCTGTGGTGGAGAGGATTGTGGTGAGTGAGACACGGCGCCCGGCAGCTGGAGGGAGGACAGAGGCATGGGAGGGGCAGGGGTCTCCCCGGGTCGATGGTTGGGGGATGGCTGGTGCTGGAGGGCAGCTGAGGGCAGGGATTGCTGGGGCTGAAGATTGGGGAGAAGAGACGGGAGAACTAGTGGGCAGGAATCGGAGGAGCGGGAGGCAGCTGGGGGGATCCTGCTGGCTGTGTAATCTCCTCCTTGGGAAGTGTCAGTGAGGCCCAAATCTCACATGCTCCTTTGTCTCCTTTGGGTCTCACAGGAGCTCATTGAGGAGCTTCCTCCTGACTCTCCACCCGGCGCCGTCCTGGCCAACTCCCTCTTTGCTGTGGCCAACCTCAGGTACCGAGACCCTCTTGCCCGGTTCCCCTAACCCCGGTGCTGCTCAGGCCCATGGCTGGGAGTCACTGCCCCTCCCACTCCCAGGTCACCTCCCAAGCCAGGGGGGCTCCTCTGGCAGAGGTGCGGGGAAGGGTCACTCCCTCGCCTGGCTGCTCTGTTCTTTTCACTCCAGTAACATTGCAATGGCTTTGGGGAGAGGCTGACTCCCAGGATCAGATACAGGAGGGGCAGCAGGGTCCAGGGAACAGGCGCTATTCCTGCCCTGCCACTGTCGGTCTGGGAAACCTTGGCCTTATCATTCCCTGGCTCAGTGCCTCAGTTTCCATTCTCACCAGCCTCTGCCTATTTCCCTGCAGTTTCACGTCCGTGTCGGTGCCAGTCCCACCCCCGCACTGCACAGTCTAATACCGGCTCCTCTCTCTTGCCAGCACCATGACACCTGCCCTGGAGCCGGAGCTGGAGACCCACCTCCTCCAAGCCACCCTGCACGCAGTCTTCACCCTGGGCACGGAGAAGGACACCACCCAAGTCCAGGTAGATCAGCTAAATCATGGATTGAAGAACCAGCTGTCATCCTGCCTGAATCCTTGCTAATTGCCTGCAGTGGGATGTGAATGAGAGAGGCCAGGATATGTGTTTGGGGGTCTCACCAGTGCTTCCCAGAGACCCCTCTTCCCATCCTGTGGCAGGTGTAGCCCCAGTTTCCCTAAGTCTGACCCATGGTTCTCCCTTGCTTTGCAGGATCTGCATAGGCTCATAGCAGACCTTCTGGACGCCATGCTGGAGAACCTGCTGGCAAAGACCCCAGACATTGACAAGCTCCACTACATCTTGGAGGTGAGCCCGATGAGAGGGGTGGGGGCAATTTGACCTTCACTCTTAGATCCATTTTCCAGTCTGTCCTCCTAGCTGGGCCCCCAGTGGCCGTCCTTGGTCAGGGCAGTCAGTGCAATGCAGGGTCAGGCCCTTCCTCCTTGAAGGACAGAGGAAGGAGGTGGGACTTCACCCAGAGCTCTGCCTGGTTGTGTCGAGCACTAAGCACAGGGCCGCTGGCTGGCTTGGGGAGTGAGAGTCTGAACCCCGCCTGGGAGATCCAGAAGATGGTCCTCAGAGAAGAGCCACAGCCTCATTCCTAGAGAAACAGGAGGGCCCCAGAGAATCAGCCCTTGTCTCTGACGGGCCCCGAGATTCCTGGGGGGATTGTGCTCACACTCAGTCCCTTCACCCAGCCAAGGACTTGAGAACCAGGGAGGGGGGAGGGGTCTGTCTCCTTCCTGGGGAGCTGCTCAGGAATCAGGAGTTCAGGGAGGATGGGACCAGCCCCGACACCGAGCATTGTCCCAATCTAGAGAGACAATGACAAGCTGTGACCTGCAGGATACAAGCATCGTCCTGGGGGCAAGAGTCCCCTTCTAAAGCTCTGCGGTCAATGAATCTGATATTCCACCCCCACCGCATACAATGTCTCAGCCCCCTGGGGATGGAGAGGGGCCATTAGCACAACACATGCACCCCCCCATCAATCCTGAGCTGCCTCCTTTCCCCACAGCACATTAACTACTGGACCGTGTCCAGGGTGCCACAAGAGAGAGCCAGGGCCATCAGGAGCAGCGCGGCCCTGCTCACGTCCGTCATCCCCCTCCCTGACTTTGACGTAAGTGGCCTCTGAGCCCAGCTTCCTGACTCCAGGCGTAGGGGGGCTGGCTCCAACGGGCTGGAGGATCTGCTGCTGCAGGGGCTGTGGGCTAGGAGTGGTCCTCTTGGGGAGGCAGAGTCAGAGCAGAGAATGAGCCTGGCTTGAGTCAAGTTCTTCTTGTCCTGGTTAAGTGGCAACTCTCGCTTGTAAGGGGAGCATGCTCCAGGTTCTTGCCTTCTTGTCATCCTGGAGCAGCTGGGGAAGCAAATCCTCATGGAGGGCCCTGCCCGCATCCCTGTTCTCCGGGCTCCCTTGTGGGCAGAGAGAATTAAGGATCCAGCTCTAGCTCCTATCCTCTAGCATCTCCTGCAGAGGGGCTGAGGGGAAGGAGAGTCCTGGCCCAGGCGGGGACTGGGAGCTGACAGGAAAATGCTGATGGAGTCCCCTCTCCCTCTCCCTTCCATTCGAACTCAGCCGAATTCCCCAAGATGGGCCACCACGTGGCACAGCTGGCTCTGTCCATCAGTGACCCAGACCAGGACGTCAGCCAGCAGGCCAGGGAGGGGGTTTACCGGCTCTACCAGCTCCTGCTGCGCCAGAGGGGTAAGGAACCCGGCTGGGAACTGGCACCCGCTAGACGAGTGAGACTGGGACCCCAGCCAATTTCTCTCCGAGTGACCCCGGCTGGCGGATAAGTCTCTCTCGATCTCTTTCTGTGTTCTCCACCACCCCCGCAGTTCTGTTGGGCTCTGCCCACTGTGCAGCCACCAATGGGATTGGAAGGACACAAGCCCTGCAAGCAGAATGACAAAGGTGTGTGTGTCTCTCTCTTTCCCAGACCTGAACATCCATGAGGTCGAAGACCTTTGGTGCTGGGACTGGCACCAGGACAGCAGGCTCCTGGGCTACAAGAACACAGCCAGGGTCGGGGAGGTAAGGACACTCTGCCAGGGCATGGCACAGCTCTGCAGGGCAGGTGGCTGCCTCCTGGAGCCACGCGACGGAGTGGCCGTTCTAGGCCAGGATTTGGAGCCTGGTTCTGGGCAATCTGCTGAAGCCTCACATCTGCTTGGTTTCAGGTCTTTGGCAAATTCTTCTGCGAGGGGCAGAGAAGATTCTTCCTGCAGACAGCAGTGCTGGCCATGCACGACCCCCTGCTGCGTGTCAGCCAGGCTGGGCTGCTCCTCACTTACTCCCTCCTGGGGCAAGCCCAGCAGCTGATGGGGAACAAGGTGAGCAGCTGCATTAGACTCAGGAGATTGGGGCGGGGCCCAGGCCTCATTCCCATCCTCTGGCCATTCGCCGGCCTGGCAGCAAGGCGACTGGTGGGGAATGAGAGTGAGAGCAGCTGCTCCTGGGAAGGGAGATGAATTCACCTCCATGAGCAGGAGGGAACCAGCTTGTCCCCGGAGCAGTTCCAGCCCAGCTCTTTAGCAAAGCTAATGAATGACAAGCATTGCCTCAGCACGGACTTCTGTTCTTGGGAAGGGCAGCAGAGTCCTCTACGTGCCCTCTGCGAGCCTCTCCTCTCACCCGCGCCACCACCCAGAGTTGTTCCCGTCACTGGCAGCCTGGGAGGCCAAGGACTGAGGGGTGATGACAACTGACCGGGCAGTTCTGAGGCACATGGGCAGGGGAAGCTCGTCCTGCTGCCGGCAGGGCTGGACTCGCTCTAGAGAGAACGGGAGGATTCAGTCAGCAGGGGTTGCTGATCTGCCCCATTCACCAGGGCTGCCATCCTGTGGCTTCAGCCTCAGTGGCTGGGATGACTTGGGGAAAGGTCTCAAGCTCCCAACATCCCACTTCACTGCTGCCAGAATCCCTCTGCCCCCCCGCCCGCTAAAGCCCCCTCCCTGCCCAACCTGGGTGGGGGTGGAGGAGAATGGTCGGAGAACTTGAGCTGTGGATTGGCGGTGGAACAGATGTCAGGGGCACTGGGCGGGAGGTGTCAGGAGCTCCCCCTACAAGGAGGGGGGTTGGCACTGGAGGTCCCTAGAAAGACTCCATTCTGGGGGTCAGGAGGGGGACTCCATCCCTCAGAGGTGCGCGGGTGCTGGGTGGAAATGCTGCTGGTCCCAGGTGCCCTTAATTCCCCCTGATTCCGCGGGGCCTCTGAGTCTCTGACAGTCTCTGAGTCTCGTTCCCTTGCAGCAGGAGGACGTCACGGCCAACATAACGAACCAACTTTACATCATCCGGCACTTGCGCCAAGTGCCGGAGGCGCTGCAGGAGTTCTGCCTCCAAGGCCACCAGCAACTCCCGCTCCCTCTAAACGGGGAGTGTAGTGAGACTGAGTGGCCTCCCTCCGAGCAGGAGAGCGAGGGCACCTCTACACGCCCCTTGGAGGGCGGAGACTATATCGCCCCACCTCCCTCGCCTGTTGGACTGTTTGTTTTCCGGCCACCGGGGCCTCTGGTGGACTCCCTTGAGACTGAGTGGCCTCCCTCCGAGCAGGAGAGCGAGGGATCCCCTACACGCCCCTTGGAGGGCGGAGCCTATAGCGCCCCGCCCCCCTCGCCGTAAGGACCGGGGCGTGGGGCCGGAAATATAAAAGGCCGGCCCTGCACCACAGTTGGGGGACAGCCTGCAACAGAGGAGGACACTTGGCCTGTTCTCCAGGGGCCCCTAACCCTAACCCTAAGCGCAGGCATGGACGAGGACTGGCCCGGAGTACCCACTGCGGTTTACCCCAAGGAGCCGGAAGAGGCCTGGAGGCCAGAGGTACCAAACCCCGGGGAGGCAGGAAGTAGCCCAGGGGCAGCCCGGGAGCTGCTGGCTGCAGAGCCCGGCGCGACTCAGTCGGCGTGTTGCGGCTGGATCCCCGCCGACGCAGGGGCAACCAATCCTGCCCCTGCCAGCGCCTTGGGCTGGGACGCAGGGGAGGAGGGTGGGACCGCGTCCCCCTGCCACCCCACCCCGGGTGGCTGACCCCCTACACGGTGCAAGGAGGCTGTAGCCCAGGACAGGAACTCTTTGTTGGCTGGCCACCGGGGCCCCGCCCAGGCTAGAGCCAGCCCTATCAAGTCTGTCTGTTTGCTGGCTGCCAGGGTTCCACCCAGGCCAGGGCCCGCCCTGGAAGTTTGGTTGTTTGTGGGGTGCTTGGGCCCCGCCCAGGCCTGAGCCACCCCCGATACACTGTGTTGAGGGGCTGACCACTTGAGCGACCTCAGCCCAGCAGCGGCGGCTCTACCATTTTTGCCGCCCCAAGCAAAAAAAACCCAAAAAACAACGCTCGGACTGCCAAAGCGAGCAAAAAGAAAACCAAAAAAACCCCAACCACTTGGACTGCTGCCACCCGAACTGCCGAAGCAGAAAAAACGACAACAACAACGCTCGGACTGCCGCCGCCCGAACTGCCGAAGTGCCAAAAACAAAAAAGTCGCCCGGCCTGTGCTGCCCCAAGAATGGACGGAATGCCGCCCCAGGCATGTGTTTCCTCCGCTGGGGCCTGGAGCCGGCCCCGCAGCCTGGTTGGGACAGCTGATCGCTGAGGTGGGGCGGCTGCTCCACCCCCATGTGAGAGGGGGCTAGAGTAGGCCAGAATGGCTGTGCAAGCCAGCAGCCAATCAGGGAAGGGCCTACTGAGAGCCAATATAATGGCTGCCCAGGAGAGCAGCAGGTAGTCTGTCCCAGAACTTCATGGGGGAAGGGCTGTCTCCAGAGCAGGAGACCAGCACCTCGGGCTGGGCAGTACTGCACCTGGCCATCCGATGGCCGAGACAAATTGTAACCGGCCCTTGAGACAAGGGGCTAGACTTTGGGGGTTGCGGTTGGCCACCGAGGCAGGTGCAAGGACTGTTGCTAACCCCCGCCCCCTGGAATGGGGTGAGGATGGACTAGTGGGCACTGCTGGAGGGGCAGTGGCCTGAAGGACACAGTCAAGCGGTGAGCAACGCGGGTCCAGATGCCAACGGAGGACAAGAGACAGATGGGACGCTGCCAGCAGAGGGCGTTCCCCATGGACTGAGCTAATTCCCGGAGTGACCAGCGGGAGGCGCCATGGTGGTGAGTCCCAACCCCGTCAAAACCGCCCAGCCCTATTGTGGGCCCACTGCTACCCTGCAGACTCTGGTCCGGACCAGACTGGGCCAGCCGGAGTGGCCTCCCTGTGAGTGGGAGAGCGAGAAGGAGAGCTAGTGGAAGGGGAAATGGAGCCCCCTGGCACTCACAGAAACTCTCTCCCCTCTCTGTGGAGTAGGGTTCTTCCCTCTGCCCCCCAAATTCCTTCATATGGGGCAGGACCTCTTTCCCACTGGAACTCGGAAAGCTCCACTTTTGAGGAGGTGGGGGTGGGACAGAGGCTCAGGGCTAGCTTCATCTCCTGCCCTTTATTCTCCCCTTGGCCCTTCTATGGGGTCTCTAGGTGTGACAGGAATAGGAGCCTCCTTCCCAGCTGTCTTCCAGGCCCTGGGATCTGGCACAGCCTCCCAGACGGGCGCATCCTGTAGCTGAGCCACGTCCGGGAGCAGTGGAGACAGGTCACCTCGTCCCATCCAAGCAAGCAATGCTGGCTCTCAAAGAGGCTTAGCTGGAAGACCCCAGTCCCTCATGGAGGTAAGAGCCATTTACTCCTTGGGGCGTGTGGGTCTCTTGGGGGAGAAATGGCATCCCCGATGCATAGCCTGTCTGGGAGCTTCCCCGGTCCCTGGCTCCCAGTTCTGGGACAGAGCCTTCGCCATCATCCTACCACCCTAGTTTTGTTCCTAGGAAGGGGCTCTCCAGAGACGTCCTCGAACCTGGACTCCTGAGAGCATTTCTGGCAGGAGACTCCAGCCCCTGGGGCATGAAGAGAGCATCGGGTAGTCTTGATCACCTGGCATCTCCGGTCTCCAGCTCCACTTCCCGCAGCAGTGGGGTTTCTCCAGCCCCCTCACCACACCTGTCAGCCTCTGAATGTCAGAGTCACCAGAACGAGCAAACTCCAGTTCCAGGCAGTGGGGCCTGTGTGTCCTCAGTCCCTCTGGAAACCAGGTCTGAAATGGGGAGCAAGGACCCCAGGCCACGAACAGTCGGAGTGGGCAGAGCAGGCCTGTAACAGGGTGCTTTCCCCTGGGCTGCACAGCCTGGGGCCTAGCCAAGCTGATTCTAGACTGAGCCCTAACTGAGAGGCAAAAGGAGAGGCCAGCCCCTCGCACCTCCCCTCCCCCTGGAGCGTCGCTAAACTATCAAAAATGAATCCAGTGGAGTCACATCTTACGCGGGGGTTAGGTTCTAAGGTCAGCGCATGTCAGGGTTCCTTCCCCACTCTCAGTGGGGCTTGGCTTTAGCTGCTGGGCCTGTGAGCCTAGACCAGGGGTCTCAAACTCAAATGACCATGAGGGCCACCTGAGGACTAGTTCATTGGCCCGAGGGCCGCATCGCTGACACCCCCCCTCGCTGTCCCCAGCCCTGCCCCCAGAGGGGGCAGGAGGGGTGTGGCGGGGGCTCAGGGCGGGAGTTGGAGAGGTGAGGCAGGGGGTTGGGGTGCAGGGTGCAGTAGGGGGCTCTGGGCAGGGGGTTGGGGTGCAGCAGGGGGCTCAGGATAGGGAGTTGGGGTGCAGGGTGCAGGAGGGAGTGTGAGGTGTGGCAGAGGGTTGGGATTCAGACAGGGGGCTCAGGGCAGGTTAGTGTGTAGAAGGGGTGGGGGATGCAGCAGGGGGCTCAGGGCAGAGAGTTGGGGTGCAGGAAGGATGTGGGATGCAGCAGGGGGCTGAGGGCAGGAAGTTGGGGTGCAGCAGGGGGTTGAGGTGCAGGCAGGAGGCTCAGGGCAGGGGGTTGGGGGGTGGGGTGCAGGAGGGAGTGCGAGGTGTGGCAGAGGGTTGGGGTGCAGGCAGGGGGCTCATGGCAGGGGATTGGGGTGCAGGACGGCATTGGGCTCTGGTCCGGAGCCGCTTCCCTAGAGAAATAGCCCCGCAGGCCGCGTGTTTCAGACCCCTGGCCTAGACAGAGCACTCAGGTATTTCCATCAGCCTGCTCAATGGCAAATGCAGCCACCCAAAGAAGTGAAGAAGAATGGAAGTGAAAGAGTAAAGCTGGACCATCCGCTGAGCTGCTGCAATCAAGTGAGCAGAGCCGGGGAGAGAAGAGGGAGAACGTGAAGGTGGCTGGCGGCAGTAGGGAGGAGAAGCAGTTTGGGAGCCGGGAGAGGAGAAATAAATCGTTAATGACAAATGCTGCCGGCTTTCTCTTGGGTGGTGAAGGGTTGACAAGGGGTCTCTTTACTATCACGCTAAACTTTAAAATAGCTGTGTATGATGGGAGGGGGGGTGTCTATAAAGGTAAGAGGTTACTCTAGGGGCTTGAAGTCCCAGATTCTTGGGCTATTGCCTCCTTCCACCAGCTGATCTCAACCCAGCAACTCCCTCAGATGGTAGCAGTAGTGAGCTCTTGTCCTGCTTTTCTGGACCAGCCACCAGAAGAAGGACACGATACATGTGGCCAAGGCAATAGAGCTCCGAGTGCCTTGTGCACATTGGGTCCAACATGCAGTAATACTCAGCAGCATCCTCGGGTCTAAGGTTAGTTATATGCAAGTACAAGAAGTTGTTGGGATTGTCCCTGGAGATGGTGAATCGGCCTTTCACTGAAGCAGCGTAATTTTTTGTATCTCTGGCCCAATAGCTAATGGTTGATGCCCTTTCCAGGTGTGTTTCCGTACCAGGTCATCCTATAATCACCAAAACTGAATCCGGAGGTTTTGCAGGAGATCTGGAGAGAGTCCCAGAGCATTTTAACTTCTCCACCAGATGCCACAAGTTCTAATTTTGACTGGTGTCATAGAGTGTGGGGGAGTCAGGGTCCTGCATCCCTCTTCCTGGGATTCACCGTGACTCTCAGCCAGCCAGTAAAACGGAAGGTTTATTGGACAATAGGAACGCAGTCTAAAACAGAGCTTGTAGGTACAACCAGGACCGCTCAGTCAAGTCCTTCTGGGAGGCAGGGAGCTTAGACCCCAGCCTTGGGTTCCCTGCGTTCCACCACCCAGCACCAAACTGAAACCAAAAACCCCTCCAGCAGGCTCTCTCCCCCTCCTTCCCTCCACCTCTCCCTTTGTCCAGTTTCCCGGGCAAAGGTGTCGCCTAGCCCCAGGACCTGGATAGAAAAAAAGAGACATGGAGACTTCTATAATAATACTTGGGCATCTCCCATGTCTGCAATACTGACCCATAATATCATCTCTCTGATTCTCAGGAGCGTTCTTTTGGGAATTTGCTGTTAATTGCACACACAGGGGATGCAGGTTGTCTAGATCAGGGGAATCAATTATTTTTTGTCAGGGTCCAGATTTCTTGGTCAAGGTCCAGACTCCAGAGAAAATAATAATTATTATAATAATTAATAATAAATAAGTAAATAAAAAGATTTCAATTCCATTCAAAAGTATCTGGCAGTCCGCCTTTGGCTTGCAGCCCGCCTATTGACTACTCCTGGGCTTGATTGTCTCTCCAAGAGCTGCAGAGTCCGGCAAATCATGGGCTTTAAACAAGCAATTCAGTTATGGATTTTGCACATGTTCTCTTTTATAAAAGTTAGATGAACTCCAGCCCAGAATAACCACCATTTTATACACCACAGTTTGGTGTTGCTTGACTGAGGGGAAAAAATAATAATATTCATGGAATTAACAACAGCTGGGCTCATTTTCACAGGGGCTGACTATGCTGAATCCTGGTCCCATTCCCTTTTTCTTTTCTTTTCTTTTCTTTTCTTTTCTTTTCTTTTCTTCTTTTTATTTTTGGTCTGTTCAAGATGTAAGCTACTTGGGACAAGGACTGTCTCTTCCTATGGGTCACACGGTGATCTTTTTACATTTGGTAATACTTTATCCCCAAAGTAGCCACATTCCTACAATGGAACTATTCAACCTGATTAAGGATATTGCAGTCTGGTCCTATATGGTTTTTATTAACAGCACAAAACACAAGTACTAGTATATATTATTTATATTATAATACCACCTAGATAGATAGATAAACAAGGTAGGTGAGGTAATATCTTTTAATAGACCAATTTCTGTTGGTGAGAAAGACAAACTTTCAAGCTACACCGAGCTCGTCCTCAGGTCTGTTAGCTCAAAAACTTGTCTTGCTCACCAACAGAAGTTGGTCCAATAAAAGATGTTGCCTCACCCACCTTGTCTCTCTAATATCTGGGGACAAACAGGGCTCCAATAACACTGCATATAAGCTAGATAGATAGATGGACGCATGAATGCACAGGGCACATCCAGCATGTCAGAAACACCCAATCCTTGTGCCCTGTTCAAGAAAAACATAAAACAATTTATATTCTTTTTGATCACACCCCCAGCCCATGTTGGAAAATGGAGACACCCCCACCCACCCACACCTTGCAAGGTCTCCTTTTGCCCCATCAAAAAGCACAGATAAGCGCCTTTGGTGGGAGTCCTAACAAACCCTGGTGAGATGCTTGGATTTTGGTGTTCCCTGGGGTTTTGGGGTAGGGGTGTGGGGGAACTGGGGCACCTCAAGGGGACAGGAAAGAGCTGGTGCCAGGGGGAAAGGAAAAGTTTCTTGGTATTCAGTTCCAGAGAAAGAAAGTGGATGGAAGCAGGTAACCCTGTACTATTGTTAACACAGAGTGGATAGACTCCGCCTGTTTCTGTCAGGGTTTTCTAGCATTCAGGCCTTTGGCTTCCTCAGCAGAAATCTGCTCCCCCAACCACAAGTCACGGTTCTTGTCTGAGCTCCCACTGCCTTCTGCACACCGTGTCCCACGTGCAGTAATACTCAGCAGCGTCCTCCAGTCTCAGCTCAGTCATATGCAAATACAACACGTTCCAGTAATTGTCTCTGGAGATGGTGAATCGCCCTTTCACAGACTCAGAGTAATATATTGTATCCCCGTCTTTGCTAATTGTGGCAACCCACTGCAGTCCCTTCCCAGGAGCGTGTCTGACCCAGGACAACCAGGTGCCACCAAAGTTGAATCCGGAGGTTTTGCAGGAGATCCGGAGAGAGTCCCCAAGCATTTTAATTTTTCCACCGGATGCCACAAACTCATAGTTTGTGTGGACTCCTGGGTGGAAAAAACAGACAGTAAGACTCATAAATAAAAGAACCGCCAACATCTTTAGCAATTAAATTACCTTTGAAAGCGAATAGAATGGATGCGAAGCTGAGCCAGTGTTTCATCTTTCTGATTCTGGGGAGAGGTCCCAGGGGGTTGGCTGGTAACTGCAGGGACCCAGGGGGCTGTGGTTGTGTCTCCGAGAGCTGCAGGGTCAGGGGACTAGCCAGCGCTAAGCAGGAAATGAACTCCAGCCCAGAGTGAGCTGAGTTTCAGAGACTGGTTTTCATGCTGCTTAGCTCTTTGGTGGAAAGTACTAAGAACAGATCTAATAACAGGTGTGTACCAAAACTCTGCCCACTTTGGTCTGTGCTGTTGCCAATTCCACCTCCCTTTTCCTGCCTTGTCTACTTAGACTATAAGCTCTTCAGGGCAGGGGCTGTCTCTGACTCTGTCTGTGCAGCTCCCAACACAATGGGACCCGGATCTCAGTTACTCACTGGGTATGTTCAGTGCCCAGCACCGTCAGGCACCGATCTCTAGGTAGGACCATAATAGACATGATAAATAACGGCATTCTAATTCTGGATTTCTTACTCAGTCTTCCTGGGCTGAAAACTCTTTGGGGAATAGAGTGCCGCATTTTTCTGGGCAGAAAAGCCCTGACTAGAACCAGAAAGAGGGTGGGATTTTAAAAAATGCTTCTTGGATTTAGAAGCACAGTTTCTATTCCGAGTCAATGGGATTTGCACTCCTAAATCCCCAGTGTGCTTCTGAAACTCTTTGGCTCTTGGCAAGCTTCTCCAGCTCCTTTGTGCTAAGGCACTTCACACCTGCCTAGAGCGGGGTGGGGGTTGGGCTTTCGGTTTTGTGACTAGTTTATTCTCCAAAATACACAGTTTTGAGTCAATCAAATTTGTTCATGAATATGGGTCAAATTCAGCAAACAGTTTCAGCCAAAATAACGGGGGGAGGGGGGTTTGGCATTTTTTAAACAAAATGTTTTGACTTTTTGTGTCAGAATGGTGTTAGGTAGATTTAACTATTTTAAAAAGTTAAAAACACCCACAAATGAACTGAAATGTTTCAGGTAAAAAAAATTGTTGTATTCAACCCAAAACAAAATGTTTTCATTTTGGCGAGAAAAACTCATTTCCACTCAATGCAAAATGAAATTTTTTGTTATTATTTTTCAAAGAAGCACTGAACCAAAAAAATCAATTATTTGCCCAGCTTCGGTTCTGACTTTGCTGCACCCAAATGGTTTTTTTTTAATATCCATGAACCTTTTTATTTAATTAATTTCCTTCCGTTAATTACACAGTTTGCATAGCCTCATTTTACAAGGGCCAATGAGCGCTCAGAACACTCTTAGGGCTTGGCTACACTTGCGAGTTGCAGCGCTGTAAAGACGCCCCCAGCGCTGTACCTCACTCCCCGTCCACACTGGCAAGGCACGTACAGCGCTGTATCTCCCTGGCTGCGTCGCTGCTGGTACTCCGCCTCCCCGAGAGGAATAAGAGATGCAGCGGAGTGGCTACAACTCCGGGTGTCAGTGTGAACGAGGAGTTAACTTGCTGCGCTGTGATAATCCCCTTATCAAGTGGCCCCTCGTCTCATTGTTGTGATCAGCTCCAGGAATGCGGCAGTGCCTTTCAAAGCTCCGTACCAGAGAGAAAAAGGAAACATTTTGCTGTTTGCTTTGAGTGAGTGAATGAGAAGCGGAGGGGCAGGGGGGTCGGAACTTGCAAGGCAGCGTGCTGACAGCGTGCTTAGCACCCCAAAAACCCCTCTCTCTCACCCCACACTCCCTGTCACACTCCACCCCCCCCTTTTGAAGAGCACGTTGCAGCCACATGAACGCTGGGATAGCTGCCCATAATGCACAGCTTCCAATGCACCTGCAAACGCTGCAAATGTGGCCACGCCAGTGCGCTGGCAGCTGTCAGTGTGGACAGACTGCAGCGCTTTCCCTATTGCGCTCTCCGAAGGCGGGTTTAACTCAGCGCTGTACAGCTGCAAGTGTAGCCATACCCTGAGGCCTTGGCTACACTTGCAGTTGTACAGCGCTGTGAGTTAAACCTGACTTCGTGCAGCTGAGTAGGGAAAGTGCTGCAGTCTGTCCACACTGACAGCTGCCCAGCGAACTGTCGTGGCCACATTTGCGGCAATTGCAGCGCTATTGGGAGCGGTGCATTATGGGCAGCTATCCCACAGAGCACCTCTTCCCATTCTGGCGCCGTGGGTTGTGGGAAGGGGGCGTGGGTGCGGGGGATTCTGGGTCCTGTCCCAATGCCCCATGATGCATCGCTTCGCATCCCAGAAATCCCTTTGTTTCCGTCCACCTTTGGCGCCATCTTTCAACGGTTTCTGTGCAGCGCGATCTGTCTGCAGGAAATGGAGCCCGAACTGCTGAGGCGTATGCTGACGAGTCTCGCCAGCACGTCACGTTTGGCTGTCGAACTATTCCTTAAGATCCAAAGTGACAGTGAGAGTGAGGAGTCCGACGATGCTATCGAGCCGCGTAACGCGTACGACACGAAATTGCTTGTGGCATTCACGGACATGCTCAGCACCGTGGAACGCCGCTTTTGGGCTCGGGAAACAAGCACCGAGTGGTGGGATCACATCGTCATGGAAGTCTGGGATGACGAGCAGTGGCTGCAGAACTTTCGGATGAGAAAAGCCACTTTCATGGGACTGTGTGAGGAACTCGCCCCCACCCTGCGGCGCAAGGACACGAGATTGAGAGCTGCCCTGCCAGTGGAGAAGCGGGTGGTTATTGCAATCTGGAAGCTGGCAACTCCAGACAGCTACCGGTCGGTCACAAACCAGTTTGGAGCGGGAAAGTCGACCGTTGGAATCGTGTTGATGCAAGTTTGCAAGGCCATTAATCGCATCCTACTCAGAAGAACCGTGACTCTGGGTAACGTGCAGGAAATAGTGGATGGCTTTGCACAAATGGGGTTCCCTAACTGTGGAGGGGTGATAGATGGGACACACATTCCTATTCTGGCACCACCCCATCTAGGATCCGAGTACGTTAATCGGAAGGGGTATTTCTCTATGGTTCTCCAGGCGCTTGTGGATCACCGTGGGCGTTTCATTGACATTAACACAGGCTGGCCCGGAAAGGTGCATGACGCACGCATCTTTCGGAACACTTGGCTGTTCAGGAAGATGCAGGCCGGGACTTTTTTCCCAGAGCGGAAGATCATGGTAGGGGAAGTCGAAATGCCCATTGTGATCCTTGGAGACCCTGCTTACCCGTTAATGCCGTGGCTCATGAAACCCTACACAGGGAGCCTTGACAGCAGCAAGGAACGGTTCAACTACAGGCTGAGCCGGTGCCGAATGACTGTGGAGTGTGCCTTTGGCCGTTTAAAGGGCCGCTGGCGATCTCTATATGGGAAGCTGGACTTGGCCGAAAACAGCATCCCCGCGGTTATATCCGCGTGCTGTGCCCTCCATAATATTTGTGAAGGGAAGGGTGAAAGCTTCACTCAGGCATGGACCTCCGAGGTTCAACACCTGGAGGCTGAATTTTCACAGCCAGAGAGCAGGGCTATTACAGGGGCCCAGCCCGGGGCTGCAAGGATTAGGGATGCCTTGAGGGAGCAATTAGAGGCTGAAAACCAGCAGTGATATCTGGTGCCCTGCACGGGAGTGAAGTGCAGTAGTTCCAATCTTTGGGAATCCGTGTTTGCTAAGCAGACAAGCAGACTTGCAGTGCCTGTTTATTTCCTGGGCTAAGGAGTCTTTTACTTTATGCAATAATAAAGAATGTTTTCAAAACCAAAAAATCCATTTATTGAAAAGAAAAAAAAATTATTTATTGAAAAGAAACAAGGGGGTGGAGTGGGGAACAGTACAATCACAGATTCGCGTCTGTCCTGTCTGGTGTGCTGTGCAGTGAGTGCTGCACTTCAGGACAGCTATACTGCATGGTGATGGGGGTTGAGTGCAGAGGGTAAGGGTCGTGGTTTTCAGGGCTGGGTGGTGAAGATACTGGTGTTGGAGGCAGCGGGTGGCGTGAAGAACACGGAAGTTGGGGAAAGTGGGTTGGAGGTGACAGTGGGGCACAACAGAAAGAGTTTTGGGGCAAGGGCTGTAGGGAGGGTGGCGTTTGCGGTACTGCTCCTCTTTCTGCATGGCTACCAGCTCCTGGATAGCGTCTGCTTGGCGCTCCAGGATGCTTATGACCCTATCAGTGCTTTGCTGCCTGTGCGCGGTGCTTTGCCGCCGGTGCGCTGCGTTTTCCTGGCGGATCCTGCTTTCTCTCTCCCTCCAGTCCTGTGCTTTCTCATTCTCTTTAATAGATTGCCGCATCACTTCTTGCAGCATGTCTTCTTTGCTTTTTCGCGGTCTCTTCCTGAGTCTTTGCAGTCTCTGAGCAGGCGATAAGAGGGACGGCTGAGGTCTCAAGGTTGATGCAGCTGTATAGGCAAAATGCAACATTTAACAGAGGCAGCATTGATTACCAGACAGAGTAATGATTCCCCCCGCACTTAAGGAGTAGAAAACACACAGGGTCTACACAATAGCATAATTTTCCCCTCCGAAACAGAGCACACATATCCCACGGGAGCCTCGAAATGGTGAGTAAGGGGGACTGATTGTTTCAGGGCTGCACTGTCCTCTGGGTTTCTGTGTCTTGGGGAGAGCCAACAGCTTCAGGGGGCACCTACACTGAACACTGTCCCAACATTTTCCACAGGAGTTCATCCTGGACGATATCTCGCTGCTGAGGGTGACCTGGGAAGCAAGGGAGGGTATTCTACTGCAATGCGGCTTCCGCCCTGGCCCATATGCAGCTTGCCTGTGTGCAGCAATGGTCCCCCCACCCCTCGCGGCACAATGGCGCGGACACGTTAGCCTGGCTGGGACAAGGACCACGGTGGCTCTCCCGATAAACCTGCGCAAGTGTATTGCACATGTTCTGGATGAGACATTCGAGGAGATTACCGCGATGTGATAAACCACATCAATGCACTATTCCGCATCTAGGCATGCATGCCTAACCCTCCTCTCCCAAAGAGCCCGCACCGAAAAAATTCCTTCCTGAAAAAAAACCCGCTTACCGGGAACCTGCTCTTCTGTTTGTCCTCCACCAGGTACCGGCCGCTGCGACTGGCTACCTTCCTCCTGGCTCGAGAAGAGCTCCTGGCTGCATGGCTCCAGGGATTCCGGGGTGTCTCCATCCGGCCCACCACCATCACTCTCGTTTTCCTCTTTCTCCTCCTCCTCCTCCTCTTCCTCCTCCCCCCCCCAGCTCTGAAGTGTCCATGGTGGTGCTCGGAGTGGAGGTGGGGTTAACCCCAAGTATCGCATCCAGCTCTTTGTAGAATCGGCAGGTCGCGGGGGGAGCACCCGAGCGGCCGTTTGCGTTGCGGGCTTTGCAGTAGGCACTCTGCAGCTCCTTCACTTTAATCCTGCACTGCAGGGCGTCCCGGTCATGGCCCCTTTCCATCATGTCCTTTGATACCTTCCCGAAGGTATCGTAATTCCTACGGTTGGAGCGCACCTGGGACTGGACAGCTTCCTCCCCCCAAACACTGATGAGGTCCAGCAACTCGCCATTGCTCCATGCTGGGGCTCGCTTGGCGCGTGGAGGCATGGTCACCTGGAAAGATTCGCTGATAGCACTCCACACCACGCCGGGCTGAGCAAACAGGAAGGGGATTTTTAAAATTCCCGGGGAATGTAAAGGGTGGGTCACATGGTTGGTTACCTGAGGCCAGGGCAGTAGAGTTTGAACTGATGACCAGAGTGGCTAGAACAGGCATTGTGGGATACTGCCGAATAATTCTGGAGGCCAGTCACAGCGCATTGGGTGGCCACACTGGCGCCGCAGCGCAATACTCGCTATTCCTCTCAGAGAGGTGGAGTACATGCAGCGCTGCAACCACGGAGATACAGCGCTGCAAATGCCTTGCCAGTGTGGACGGGGAGTGAGTTACAGCGCTGGGGGCGGCTTTACAGTGCTGCAACTCGCAAGTGTAGCCAAGGCCTGAGTTTCATGGACTCTGGTTTAGAGAGAAGAAGCATCATTTTATTTATGTAGTAGAAGGAAAAACGAACACATTTCTTTATATTCATTTTTTGAAATAGTCTCCAAATCCCATTCCCTCACTCCCACCTTTGCCCCACATCTAGTTCCTGCAGTGTGCAGCCAGACTGGTATGTCCTAAAAGAGAAAGGCCCTGTAGCCTATTCACTCACCCCAGCCAATCTCTCTGACCTGGGACGAAATCAGAACCAACACCCCGAGCCGGGAAAGGTCTTGTATTTCATTCCCCACCCCTGGAGCCAGCCAATCTCCCTGCCTTGGCGCTAGATCAGAGCTGACGCCCCCTAGAGAGGAAAGACCCATATTCCATTCCCTGCCCACCCGAACCAGTCTCTCCCACAACACGGAGCTGGATTGGAGCTAGCACCTCTGGAGAGAGAAGCCTCTCTGCCATTTATAGGTTCTTTTTATAGGTTAAAATCATTCAATATTGTTAAAAGAAACAACTCTTGTTGTGCAACATTTTTTAATTGTGTAAGCAACATGCGCCGAAACACAAAACATTGTTAAAAATAGGCAAGGCAAATACATGAATGCAAAAAAATCAGATGACAAAAAAAATCATCTTTCAAAGTCAACTCTTTCAAAAAGTCTTGTACAATCAGTATAATTTAGCTGGCAAACATCCTATTCTAGCCTAAGAAACATGGTAAGTTTGCACTAAAGATAGGGGTTTATTTTCAAGGGGCAGGGAAAGTTTTGAGGGAATACAAAATAAAGTTTAAAATAGAAACTCTCCTCCAGTCTTAACTCTGAAGTCACTATTGTAACTTTACAATTCTTTGTGCAGTTACCAAAATTAGCTTGTTAAAAATCTATTCATAGCAACAATAAATGCAGACTAATTGTCAGTATCAAAAGCAGTGTATATAATTAATATAAACAAAGATGACAGAAATTTTGCTTTATTTCTCAGGTCCTTCCTCGCTCCTTCTTGCAACCTAGAATAACAACAATGACATTGCTATTAATTATTGTGTTCATTTATTTTATTACAGCACAATTATCTGGTCTTTTCCACGTGGCAAACCCAATTACATAGTCATCATACAGGTGCTGAAGTTATAGTGACATCTGTGGGAGTTTCACATGTGAAGCAATTACAGAACAAGAGATTCATAGAGTCCAAGGCCAGGAGGGAGCATTGTGATAATGCTATGAATCTATGAATCTGACCTCCTGTATAACACAAGCCAGAGAAATCCCCCAAAATAACTCCTAGAGTAGATCTTTTAGAAAAGCTTCCAATCTTGGTTTAAAATTTTTCAGTGATGGAGGATCCACCAGGACCCTGGGAAAATTGGGGATATTGATCCTTCTTCCGTCTGTTTTCTTTATTTCAGTTGTCAGGTATAGGCAGGGACTGTCTCTCATCATGTGTCTGAGCAGTGCCCAGAATAATGGATCCCGCATCTCAGCTGGCCCTATACTAGGCACTAGTGCAATACTAATCAATATAAACTTCCAGACTAGAGACAGGAGATCTCTGCTTACACAACCATTCTGAGAAATGGCCTATTATTTCATAGAGACAAGGTGGGTGAGGTAATATCTTCTATTGGATCAACCTCTGTTGGAGAAAGAGACCTGAAGAAGAGCTCTGTGTAGCTCGAAAGCTTGTCTCTTTCACCAATGGGAGTTGGTCCAACAAAAGATTTTACCTCACCCTCCTGGTCTCTCTAATATCCTGAAACCAACACGGCTACTACAATAGTGCAAACCACTATTTCCTGACTAATGGTAGCAACTGTGTGCATGCTATCACCCTACGGTACTTATACAGCCTCCAATAGTAATGGCTGAGAACTTTTGTGTATTAATCCTCCCAAGCCCTCTGTGAGGTAGGGGAATGCTGTTATTCCCATTCTACAGATGGGCACCCAAGACAGAGAGAGAATAAAGGCAGAACATTCTAAAGAACCTGTGCGACTTGCTCAAGCTGACACAGAACATGGTAAAGCCGGGAACAGAGCCCAAGCCCCTAACCACGAAACAATTCTTCTCCTTCTATGTCTTCTCTTCCTGCTAGTGTACGCAGGGCTTAGGCTCCAGCTACATTTTTACTAGTATGTTAAAAAAACCTGCCCTAGGCGCTATTAGCAGACATAGTGATAAAAATGCCCGAGCCCAGTCTGTACTACAAAGTATCGCATACCTCAAAGACTAATCTTGCAATCATGAGCACATTAAAGACGATGCTCTTTGCAAGCACAATTTCCAAACCCAGCAGGGCAGCGGATAGTGTCTGCATGTTTTTCTCCTCATTCGTATCTATAAAATATGAAACAATGGTGTAGTTTGCCCATGAAAATTCATATTTGCACAGAGCCAAATAAAACAATATGAGATATATGTATCATTTGTTTAATAATTTAGACCGATAACATCAGTGGTTTTTAAGAATTTTTTTTTCTATTTCTATTTATTTAAATTTTTCACAGTTGTATGAAATGACTGGGGCTCAGACAATAATTATTCAATGACAGTATATTTTGAGATTCAATAAATTAAAGCTTTATAACCATTAAAACATAGATTGTCAATATCAGATGTCAATATACCAAGTAAATACCCGGAAGTCAAACTCTAATACATTCTCAAGCAGAATTTTTCTTGTTTTGCTTCCCTTACTTTGTACACTTCAATTGCTATCAGTAGAAACAGTTTTGTTGTTGGTTTCTGTGTGTGAGGTGAACTGATGTTTATCGACTTTACCGATAAAAATTCGAACCCTTCCAAGCCTGTCTCTGTGCTGGAGCAGGAGTAAGGAAGTGGAGCTGGCAAAGTGCAGCTCTCTTCTGCAATGCAAAATGATTAGAGAAGGAGAAGAATCACTTGATGAATTGTCATTGATGTCAGTGGGAAATGGGCCCATGTGGAATGAGTTAACAACGTGTAATAGGAATAGACCACAGGGGAGATGTTTTTTCCTCAGTCCTGTGCCTTTGACGCCAATGGGAGCAGGACTGGACTCTCAGAGCTAGAATGTATGACCCCTGTTCACACTGCTGAGCACTTACTCCCATTCACCCCAGTGAGACTCCTTGCGTGAATAGCTGCTCGCCAACATGAGTAAAGGTTGGACAACCTGGTCCTCTGTTTCTTACATTTAAATTACCAAATGCAGTAAGGGCCAGATTCTCAGCTGACGCTGAAGTCGTAGTGGGAAACCATCTTCCCTTAATGGAGCGAAATGCAAAATATCTCTGGCTTCAAAGCTGTAAGATAACCCGCGTTTCAATAGCAATAACAAACAAAAATAAACTAGCCGCCCCCCCCCCGCCCCACTCTCCTTCCCTTTAGAACAGGGGCGGGCAAACTTTTTGGCCCGAGGGCCACATTGGGGTTGCAAAATTGTATGGAGGACGGGGTAGGGAAGGCTGTGCCTCGGCAAACAGCCTGGCCTCTGACTCCTCACACTTCCCGTCCCCTGACTGGCCCCCTCAGAACCCCTCACCCATCCAACCCCCGCTCCTTGTCCCCTAACCGCCCCCTCCCGGGACCCCCGCCCCCAACCGCCACGGGACCCCACCCCCTAGCCAACCCCCCTGCTCCCAGTCTCCTGACTGCTCTGACCCCTATCCACACCCCCGCCCCCTGACAGGCCCCCAGACTTCCACGTTTATCCAACCCCCCGTCCCCTGACCGTCCCCCAGAACCTCCGCCCATCCAACTGCCCCCTGCTCCCTGTCCCCTGACTGCCCCCCGGGGCCCTCTGCCCCTTAACCAACCTCCCGGCCCCCTTCCCTCCCCCTTACCATGCCACTCGGATCAGCATGTCTGGCAGCCGCGCCTCCCAGCCGGAGCCAGACGCGCCGCGGCGCTGCTCTGCAGGAACTCGCAGCCCCACGGCCCAGAGCGCTGCCCCCGCGGCGGCGGGACTGCGGGGGAGGGGCCGGGGGCTAGTCTCCCCTGCCGGGAGCTCAAGGCCGGGCAGGACGAGCCGCGGGTCGTAGTTTGCCCACCTCTGCTTTAGAAACCGCGACTCCGCTATGGAAACCAGAGCTTCTGCTCCCCCGTATCCCTGTGCAGCTCAGACAAGAACCCGACAGAGGGCGCTGCCGCACCGACAGGAACGCTCCAGAAATGAGACACTTTCTGGAGTTTCTAGACATCTGGTTCTCTCTCCACCTCCGCCCCACGCCGCCCCACCAACAGTGGCGGCTCTAGGCACCAACAAAGCAAGCACGTGCTTGGGGCAGCCCATTTGCAGGGGCGGCAGGGATCCAGCATGGGAGCTGAGAACCAACAGGGGGCCCTGGGAGCTGTAGTTCCTTGGTTAGCTCCCTGCCTATAGAGCCAGCCCTGGAGCAGGGAAAGAACTACATTTCCCAGCATTCGCTTGGCCACTACAAACAGGAAAGAGGGGGAGGGAATGAGGTAGCTGAGACCTCATGCTGCAGCCTGCTGTGAATGGAGAGCTGCGCTGTGAGTAGGGATTCCATATTTTAACATTCAAAAAATAGGACACTCCACAGGGAGGGAGGGTAGCCCCACCCTGCCACCATCCACTCCCTCCGACTGCCCTCCACAGAAACCCCAACCCATCCAACCCCCCCTGCTCCCTGTCCCCTGATCACCCCTGCCCCCAACTGCCCCTTGGGACCCCACCCCCTATCTAAGCCTCCCTTCTCCTTGTCCCCAACTGCCCCCTCCTGAGACCCCCCCAACTTCCACCCTAGGACCCCACCCCCTACCTGTCCCCTGACAAACCCCCGGGACTCCCATGCCTATCCAACCACTGCCTGTCCCCTGACTGCCCCCCCAACCCCCTAACCCATCTAACCCCCCCCTCCCTGCCCATGACTGCCCCCCCGAACTTCCGCCCCATCCAACCCCCCAGCCCCCTTACCGTGCCACTCAGACCAGCGTGTCTGTCTCCACGCAGCACCAGACACACTGCTGCATACATGCTGCCGTGCTCCCCCGCGGTGCTGCCTTCCAGATTTGAACACCTCAAAATTCAGGAGTGCTCAAGCTCAGTTTGGGCGGCTGTTACTTCATTTCTCCCAAATATACTTATCCACTGTAACTTGCTGTAGAAAAAGTAGGATAAAATTGAGCAAGAAATGATTCCCAGTGGTTATTAGGACTGGAATTGCTATTTTCAACAGCCATTGCCCTGTTTGTTTGTTTGTTTGTTTAAAAGGAAGACAGTGATATTGCATTGGCAAATTCCCCATAGAAAGAAAGAGTGGAACAAAAGAATAATAAAGGCACCTCAACTTTTCCTCATTTATGGAGGACAGTCTTATAACATGCATCCAGATATCCTCCAATCACACAAGCTGAAAATTGTTCCACTTTACTGCAGTTCTGTAACCATATGGGAACCAATCCTGTCTGTGTTCTGTGCACATCTAAAATTCCTGCTGAATGACCCGCCCTGGGAGCGAGTTACCAGTAACCCAGGGCTGCGGCGGAAAGACGGTGCAGGTGTGGGGTGGGAGAGAGCCCAGGGCTGGGGTGGCAGGAGGTGTGTGTGTGGGGGCAATGGTGAGGGGGAATGAGGGAGCCCAGAGCTGAGGTTGCAGGGTGTGTGTGCGGGGGGGAGAGCCCAGGGCTGGGGCAGCAGGTGGGGGGTGTGGCGAGGAGCCCAGGGCTGGGACGGGGGGCAGCCAAAATTTTTTTTGCTTGGGGCAGCAAAAAACCTAAAGCCGGCCCTGTCTGTAGTCCTGGGGGCCATTCACATGGCGCTGTAAAGCGGTGTAGCCCCAGGAAGGATGCGAATTTGAAAGAGACCCCCGCTCTTCCCCACAACCCATCTGTGTCTAGAAGCCAGGCTCCGCCCACTCACAACACCCACTTGCTCAGAGCAGTTCTACAAAGTGACTCCCTGGGACTCATTTCCTGGCTGTGTTAGGCCACCCGGAGCTGCTGCTGCGGGTACCAAAGAGGCTCCTAGTTCAGGAGGCGGAGCTGGTAAATTTGCCCCAGAGGGAGAAGTAAATCTACCGGTGAGGGGGCTGAACCTTTTGTACTGAACGGGGAACACCCGGCTAGACAGCTTCTTCGCTGAGGGACAATGGGGAAACCCTGGCAGCTGTTCCCACGCCTGCTGCTACTGCTGGTGAACATTCCCTGTAAGTCTGGGGGCAGGAAACGCGACAGAAGACGCTGAACGTGATGGTGGATTTAAGAGAGAAGGACTAATTCCCTGACTCTCCCTTTGCTTTGCAAGCCAGGCACCGTTCTCTGTACTGGATGGGGATAAGGACTCCTGGGTTCAATTCCCAGCTCTGGCCTGCTGGAGTTCCTTCCCTTTTGTGTGCCTCAGTTTCCCCTCCCACCCTTTGCTTGACTATTTAATCTGTACACTCTTTGGGGGCAGGGGATGTCTCTTATTATTGTGCCTTTGGGAATCTCGCAGCCAGCAATAATCTAGGGCTAACCCCCTGACCCCAAACCCTAACCCCAGATTATAGCTATCTAGGAATATAGCAATATAGGAAAATAGCAGTCGTGGGCCAGATGCAAAGCCCCTGAAAATGAAGAGAAACTCCCCTGGGCTTCGCATCCGGCCAGTGTGTGAACGGGGCAGCGGTGCCCTGATATCTATGGGGTGTGTCTTTTGCCCTCTGCCCACAGGGGGGAGCTGCCAGACCGAGGTGCACCAGAACCTGTCTGCGGTCACTTGGGAAGGGCAGAACGGCAGCATCTCTTGCCTCTACACGACGAGCAATTTCTGGAGTTTGCAGTGGTTCAGGCAGCTTCCCGGAGGCCAGCCTGTCTCCCTGCTGATTCTGGTGTCCGATGGGAAACAAACCAAGGAGCCCAACCTCACCGCGGAGCTGGACAAGGGGAAGCGGCTGAGCTCGCTGCACATCAGAGAATCACAGCTGGGAGACGCAGCCACCTACTTCTGCGCCGTGGCGACACGGTGACACAGGAGCACTGGCAGCCTGTGCAAAAACTCCCCAGCTGGAGGGTAACTGTCAGGCTGGCTGGCGGGACAACACCACCTACTTCTTCCACAGTGCATCCCTGAGCGTGCCTCGCCTTCCTTGACATGGTCAGCCCGCAGCACCCTGCTGAGGCAGGGCAGTGCGAGGATCCGCATCGCACAGGTCCGGAGCTGAGACAGAGAGGCTGAGGAGGGAATGCACTTGGGGAATACCTCCTCCGGAATGACGCCTGAGGCAGTGGCTCTCAACCTTTCCAGAATAGTGTTGCCCTTTCAGGAACTGGATTTGTCTGGCGTACCCCCAACTTTCACCTCACTTAAAAACTACTTGCTTACAAAATCAGACCTAAAAATACGGAAGTGTCCCAGTCATACTAGTACTGAGCAGTTGCCGACTTTCTCATTTGTACCATATAATTATAAAATAAATCAATTGAAATATAACTACTGTACTTACATTTCAGTGCGTAGTATATAGAGCAGTGTAAACAAGTCATTGTATGAAATGTTAGTTTGTACTGACTTCGCTAGTGCTTTTTAAGTAGCCTGTTGTAAAACTAGGCAAGTGTCTACACGAGTTGATGTATCCCCTGGAAGACCTCTGAGTACCCCCAGGGGTACATGTGCCCCTGGTTGAGAACCACTGGTCTAAGGAGCCTGAAGGTTTGGAGGGAGGAAGGAAATTAAAAGATAAAATATAAAAACAAATGAACAGGGAGAAAAGAAAGAAAAAAGAGATGGGTAGATTTATAGATACATAGACAGGGAGAGAGACAGACAGCCAGGCATAAGAAACAGAAACGGAGATACATAAGATACTCCAGTGGCACAAAATAGCCCCCTTTCTTGAGGGACCATTAGACACTGAGGATTAAACCGAGACTGATCTCCGTTTGCCACAGACTGTGCCTCTAGAAGACAAGGCTGAGACAGCGGCAGAGTGTTTGTGCATAGCTGGCACTGCCCATTCCCATGAAGCCCAGCTCTGGGGATCACCCCTTTGTCCAGGGGGAGGCAAGTCAGAGTGTTAAACCCAGCGAAAAGGGAACTATTGAGCACAGACACAAAATGTACCAACAGTGACAACCACAGGGGGATTCACTTCAGTGTGTACGTCTCTGGCCAGGAGGGGGCAGCATTTCTAAGGAAGAGGAAGGTAGATTGAGGTTAATACAGTTGCACCTGTCTATTGTCTCTGTGCCCGGCAGAGGGCAGCTTTTCCCCTAAGACATCAGAGGCAAAGGATTACTCCAGGGCATGGTTCTGTTTTAGTGTGACTAGGGGCTTGTCCCTGATTGGCTGGGCTCACAGTGTGAGAATAACGTGTCTGATCCCTCCAGCAGAGGGCTGCAGACAGATTTTGCATCGCTGTCCTTGAGGCATGGAAAAAGCACCATCCCTTGGCCTCAGTGCGCTGAGGGGTAACCCGAAGCAGCAATAGAGAGGCAGCTGACAGCCTTGTCAGTGATACTGTCCATTCAGTTCTACTGTAAGTCTAGGGGGAGTTTGTCTGTCTAGACTGTGAGCTCATCAGGGTGGGGGCTTTTCCCCACTGTGTCTGTGCAGTGCCCGGCGTAACAGGGATCTCAGTTCCTGGGGGTCTCTGCAGCGCCGGCATAATGCCCCTCCCCCAGCTCAGTTCAGTTCTGTTGTATGGTTGTGGAGGTTTTGTCTGTTGAGCTCTGGGGGACAGGAATTGTCTTGTACTCTGTGTCTCTACAGCGCCTGGCACGAGGGGCTCTGATCTCGGCCGGGTCTCCAGGTGCTATAATAATAATTCATAGAGTTTAAAGCCGGCAAGGATCTAATCTGACCTCCTGTGCACTGAACAGGTCACAGAGTTGCACTGAGTTACTCCAGTATTGAGATAATAACAATGAGGGGATGAGGAAGGTCTGGTGCTTTTTTAGCCACTGGACTGTCACTCAGGAGACGTGATCTCATTTCCCGGCTCCGCCAGAGACCTGACCTTGGGCAAGTGACTTAGGCTTGGATTTTGGAAGGAAGCCAACAGAGTCAGGTGCCCGAATCCCATTGAAACTGCAATATGCGTTGAGTGCCTGGCTCCTATGGAAACCCCTCCCTGATCTCTGGGTGCCTCAGTTCCCCAGTGCAGGAAGCTGAATACACATAAGAACATAAGAACGGCTGTACCGGGTCAGACCAAAGGTCCATCCAGCCCAGTATCCTGTCTACTGACAGTGGCCAATGCCAGGTGCCCCAGAAGGAGTGAACCTAACAGGCAATGATCAAGTGATCTCTGTCCTGCCATCCATCTCCACCCTCTGGCAAACAGAGTCTAGGGACACCATTCCTTACCCATCCTGGCTAATAGCCATTAATGGACTTAACCTCCATGAATCTATCTAGTTCTCTTTTAAACCCTGTTATAGTCCTAGCCTTCACAACCTCCTCAGGCAAGGGGTTCCACAGGTTGACTGTGCGCTGTGTGAAGAACTTCCTTTTATTTGTTTTAAACCTGCTGCCCATTAATTTCATTTGGTGGACCCTAGTTCTTATATTATGGGAACAAGTAAATAACTTTTCCTTATTCACTTTCTCCACACCACTCATGATTTTATATACCGCTATTATATCCCCCCTTAGTCTCCTCTTTTCCAAGCTGAAAAGTCCTAACCTCTTTAATCTCTCCTCAGATGGGACCCGTTCCAACCCCGTAATCATTTTAGTTGCCCTTCTCTGAACCTTTTCTAATGCCAGTATATCTTTTTTGAAATGAGGAGACCACATCTGTACGCAGTATTCAATATGTGGGCATACTGTGGATTTATATAAAGGCAATAAGATATTCTCCGTCTTATTCTCTATCCCTTTTTGAATGATTCCTAATATCCTGTTTGCTTTTTTGACTGCCGCTGCACACTGCGTGGACGTCTTCAGAGAACTATCCACAATGGCTCCAAAATCTCTTTCCTGATTCGTTGTAGCTAAATTAGCCCCCATCATATTGTATGTATAGTTGGGGTTATTTTTTCCAATGTGCATTACTTTACATTTATCCACATTAAATTTCATTTGCCATTTTGTTGCCCAGTCCCTTAGTTTTGCGAGATCTTATTGAAGTTCGTCACAGTCTGCTTTGGTCTTAACTATCTTGAGCAGTTTAGTATCATCCGCAAACTTTGCCACCTCACTGTTTACCCCTTTCTCCAGATCATTTATGAATAAGTTGAATAGGATTGGTCCTAGGACTGACCCTTGGGGAACACCACTAGTTACCCTTCTCCATTCTGAAAATTTAAAAGACCCTTTGTTCCCTGTCTTTTAACCAGTTCTCAATCCATGAAAGGACCTTCCCTTTTATCTCATGACAACTTAATTTACATAAGAGCCTTTGGTGAGGGACCTTGTCAAAGGCTTTCTGGAAATCTAAGTACACTATGTCCACTGAATCCCCCTTGTCCACATGTTTGTTGACCCCTTCAAAGAACTCTAATAGATTAGTAAGACATGATTTCCCTTTACAGAAACCATGTTGACTTTTGCCCAACAATTTATGTTCTTCTGTGTGTCTGACAATTTTATTCTTTACTATTGTTTCAACTAATTTGCCCAGTACTGACGTTAGACTTGCCGGTCTGTAATTGTCGGGATCACCTCTAGAGTCCTTTTTTAAATATTGGCATTACATTAGCAGAGCTTTTGATAAGGTCTCCCACAGTATTCTTGCCACCAAGTTAAAGAAGTATGGGCTGGATGAATGGACTATAAGGTGGATAGAAAGCTGGCTAGATCGTCAGGCTCAACGGGTAGTGATCAACGGCTCCATGTCTAGTTGGCAGCCGGTTTCAAGTGGAGTGCCCCAGGGGTCGGTCCTGGGGACGGTTTTGTTCAATATCTTCATTAATGATCTGGAGGGTGGCGTGGACTGCACTCTCAGCAAGTTTGCAGATGACACTAAACTGGGAGGAGTGGTAGATACGCTGGAGGGTAGGGATAGGATACAGAGGGACCTAGACAAATTAGAGGATTGGGCCAAAAGAAACCTGATGAGGTTCAACAAGGACAAGTGCAGAGTCCTGCACTTAGGACGGAAGAATCCCATGGACTGCTACAGACTAGGGACTGAATGGCTAGTCAGCAGTTCTGCAGAAAAGGACCTAGGGGTTACAGTGGACGAGAAGCTGGATATGAGTCAACAGTGTGCCCTTGCTGCCAAGAAGGCTAACGGCATTTTGGGCTGTATAAGTAGGGGCATTGCCAGCAGATCGAGGGACGTGATTGTTCCCCTCTATTTGACATTGGTGAGGCCTCATCTGGAGTACTGTGTCCAGTTTTGGGCCCCACACTACAAGAAGGATGTGGAAAAATTGGAAAGAGTCCAGCGGAGGGCAACAAAAGTGATTAGGGGGCTGGAGCACATGACTTATGAGGCGAGGCTGAGGGAATTGGGATTGTTTAGTCTGCAGAAGAGAAGAATGAGGGGGGATTCAATAGCTGCTTTCAACTACCTGAAAGGGGGTTCCAAAGAGGATGGATCTAGACTGTTCTCAGTGGTACCTGATGACAGAACAAGGAGTAATGGTCCCGGTGACTTGTTAATGTTAATTTTATCAATTAATTCCAAAACCTCCTCTAGTGACACTTCAATCTGTGACAATTCCTCAGATTTGTCACCTACAAAGGACGGCTCAGGTTTGGGAATCTCCCTAGCATCCTCAGCCATGAAGACTGAAGCAAAGAATTCATTTAGTTTCTCTATAATGACTTTATCGTCTTTAAGTGCTCCTTTTGTATCTCGATCGTCCAGGGGCCCCACTGGTTGTTTAGCAGGCTTCCTTCTTCTGATGTACTTAAAAACATTTTGTTATTACCTTTTGAGTTTTTGGCTAGCCGTTCTTCAACCTCCTCTTTGGCTTTTCTTATTACATTTTTACACTTAATTTGGCAGTGTTTATGCTCCTTTCTATATACCTCACTAGGATTTGACTCCCACTTTTTAAAAGATGCCTTTTTATCTCTCACTGCTTCATTTACATGTTTCAGAGTAGCAGCCGTGTTAGTCTGTAGCCCAGGAAAGCTTATGCTCTCATAAATTTGTTAGTCTCTAAGGTGCCACAAGTACTCTTGTTCTTTTTTCATTTACATGGTTATTAAGCCACGGTGGCTCTTTTAAAATTGTTTTACTGTGTTTTTTAATTTGGGATATACATTTAAGTTGGGCCTCTGTAATGGTGTCTTTGAAAAGTGTCCATGAAGCTTGCAGGGATTTCACTCCAGTCATTGTACCTTTTATTTTCTGTTTAACTAATCTCCTCATTTTTGCATAGTTCCCCTTTCTGAAATTAAATGCCACAGTGTTGGGCTGTTGAGGTGTTCTTCCCACCACAGGAATGTTAAATGTTATTATATTATGGTCACTATTTCCAAGCGGTCCTGTTATAGTTACCTCTTGGACCAGATCCTGTGCGCCACAAAGGAATAAATCGAGAATTGACACTCCCCTTGTGGGTTCATGTACCAGCTGCTCCAAGAAGCAGTCATTTAAAGTATTGAGAAATTTTGTCTCTGCATTTCGTCCAGAGGTGACATGTACCCAGTCAATATGGGGATAATTGAAATCCCCCACTATTATTGAGTTCTTTATTTTGATAGCCTCTCTAATCTGCCTTAGCATTTCATCGTCACTATCACTGTCCTGGTCAGGTGGTCGATAATAGATCCCTACAGTTATATTCTTATTAGAGCATGAAATTACTATCCATAGAGATTCTATGGAATATGTGGATTCATTTAAGATTTTTACTTCATTTGATTCTACATTTTCTTTCACATATAGTGCCACTCCCCCCCCCCCCCCCCCGCCCCACGACCTGTTCTGTCCTTCCGATATATTTTGTACCCCGGAATGATTGTGTCCCATTGATTGTCCTCAGTCCACCAGGTTTCTGTGATGCCTATTATATCAATATCCTCCTTTAACACGAGGCACTCTAGTTCACCCATCTTATTATTTAGACTTCTAGCGTTTGTGTACAAGCACTTTAAAAACTTGTCACTGTTTATTTTTCTGCCCTTTTCTGATGTGTCAGATTCTTTTTTATGTGAATGTTTCTCGTCTGGTCTGGCCCATACTTTATCCTCTTCCATCTTCTCGTCCTGACTAAAACCCACTACACAGGAGGCCAGACTAATGGACTCTTGTAGACTTAAACTCTATGAATAAAAATCAATTGGGCAGTATTATTAATGGGACTTGTGCTCCTGAGTCCCCTAAGTACTTTGGAGAAATCTCTCCCTACAGCTTTAGTTTGATAATTGAGAGGAGTCGTTTCTTCATGGAGGCTGCCTAGGAGATTTGGACACTCGGGTCAATGGGAGTTGGGCACCTGACTCCCCTTTGAAAAGAACTGAATATTTCTGCACTCGCTTATACACTTGGCCACACGGGGGCAGCTTTCACAAGGTGAAGGGCACTACGGGAAGGAGTTCTAGGCAGTGGCACACGGCTGAGATGGGAGAGAAGGGGCTGGTCCCTCATTGGCTGGGCACACGGGGGCGGGGGGGGGGGGGGAGAAGAACGTGTCCGATCCCTCCAGCAGAGGAGACCCCAACACACGGGCCAGCCCCAGGGGAGAACCCAGCAGCGTCCCCGCGCCCTGGGCTGTCAGGGAGCGCAGGGATGGGGAGGCCGCGGGGGCTGTCCTGGGTGATCCAGCTAATGCACGTGTGGGGTAAGGGCTGGGGAGACAGACCCGCTGGTGACTAGCAGGGAGCTGGGGCTGGATTTCATTGACTGTGTGGTGGGGAAGAAGGGAGTGAAATGGGGAGATCGGTCGGTCTCTCCCCCCACAACCTGTCTCTCTTCCCACCCTGTCCCGCGGTTCCCGGGGGCAGGTGGCTCGGGGCAGTATCTGACTCGGTTCCCCCTTGTCTCTGTTATTCCCAGTGGCCAGCGGGCAGCTCTCTGTGGAGCAGAGCACGGAATGGCGGGGTGTCTCCGAGGGGCAGAATGGCACCGTGACCTGCACTTACTCCAGCGCTATCACCAGTTTACACTGGTACCGGCAGGCTCCCGGGGAGCGGCCCCTTTTCCTGCTGATGCTGTTCGGCAAGGGGAGCGAGACACAAGAACCGAATTTCACTGCGGATCACGATCCGGAGCAGAAGCGGAGCTCCCTGCACATCCGCGGCTGCCAGCTGGGGGACACCGCCCGCTACCTCTGCGCCGTGGAGACACCGTGACACAGGGCGCAGCGCAGCCTGTCCAATAACTCTGGGGGTGACCCGGGAGGGGCTGCGGGGCGCTGGGGGCGCGCGGGGCGGGGTGCGACAGAGCCCCTTGGGCAGACGGGGACAGGCCCTGCTGGGGGGGGGGCGCTTCCCACAGAGGGCCTCCCCTCACACCTCTCTCCAGGACCGTCTCTCCTTCAACGAGCGCCCTGCCCTATTTAAATAGCGCTCTGCCTGCTTCACCACCACAACTGGGGGTCGGGGGGCAGCCCTTCTAATTAACCCCCATTACACCCAGCAGGGGTCACTAATGAGCCCTTATGTTGCCTGCTCATCAGTGAGCTGGTAGCCGAAGCTAGCTTGCTGCAAAGGGCCGGCCAGCCCATGACGCTGTCCAATCCCTGCTGAAACTTTCTTATTATTGCTCAGTTGGGTCTGATGGTGCTAGGCGCTGTACAAAGAAGCGACTTGTGCAAGGTCACTTAGGAGGCCAGAGCCAAGATTGTCAGAGCATTTTATAGGAATTAGGAGCTTAACTCCCATAGGCACCTTGGAAAAAAATCCAACCCTAATCTCCCTGGGTTTCAGTTCCTCATCTGTATAATGGAGGTGGCTAATAATATTTTCTCTGTCTTTTCTATTTAGATTGTAAGTTTCTTAGAGCAGGGACTGTCTCTATATATCCGTGCATTGCCCAGCAAAATAAGGCTCTGATCTCAATTGGGTTTCTAGGTGCTACTATAATATCAAAAGTTAATAAATGGTACCAACAGCAGCTCTGAATCCAAAGGCCAGCAAGTCGAAATAAGGCAAACGTTTTTTAACAGTGAGGGTAGTTAACCATAGGAACAACCTGCCTGGGGTGTGAGGGATTCTCCATCCCTTGAAGTCTTTACATCGGATTTGGATGGGACACCTGATAATTCATGGGATGATGAGGGTGACTCAGCACTGACCTCAGTGCCCCAGCAGGGTGCTAGGGGGCGCTGTGCTGCAGGCAGCAGGGTGGGGGCTCTTTATGGGGCTCTCTTCCCTGAGAGCTAGTGCTGAGCCCAATGTGACACTAGGGGGCGCTGTTCTGCAGGGAGCAGGTTGAGGAGCTCAGGCGGGAGGGCCCCGTTTTAGCCAGTTCTGATTGCAATCTGCCAGTGGGGTGGTACTGTCACTCAATCAGTGGTTAACTCCGCCAGGAAGTTTGGCTCTGCTGCCAGTCTACAATCAATCAGGAAACACTAATTGCTTGTTTGCAGCAGAGCTGTCACAGACACGTCGGTTGTCATGTCGAGGGCCATGCAGCAGCCTGAGAGCTAACAAGACTTGTGGTGCAGAAGAAGAGAGAAAGTGTGACACTGGGGCAGGAGGAAAATCTTTTCATTATGAAGGAAGAAAACCTACTGTGGGCTGTGACCGCTTTGGTATTACTTGGTAAACAGAGACTCTACAATTGGAATCTTCTTAACTCAGAGCCAGAATAGAAATGAGGGTTGGGGAGTCTTGGTGAACTGGGCAGGGGTTTTCAAAGTGAGGGTTTGGGTACCCAGTTCTCTTAAGTGCCTTTGAAAAAATCTCAGCCTGAAGCTTTGAAAAACCTTGGATGAAGGGGGTGGATCACTTGATGATTCCCTGTTCTGTTCATTCCCTCTGGGGCACCTGGCACTGGCCACTGTGGGAAGGCAGAATACTGGGCTAAATGAACCTTTGGTCTGACCCATTATGCCCGTTCTTATGTAACGGGAAAATATCGCAATGCTGCCCAGTCCTTGGGCCATTCTTTCTATTGGTAAAAAGTTCCAATGGAAATCACTGGAAATGTGAGTAAAACTGATGGTGGGGTGGAATAGTAATAATATAATAATAGTATATAATAATATTTAATAATTAATAAATATTTACCAATAATTAATCAGCTGCAACAGCCCATGATTCCCACCTAGGGGTGGGTGCTGTGCAAATCAAAAATAAGTGTCAGTGCCTGATCCAAGATGACGATGAAGATTGTTGTCATCATCAGGATAATCAATGAGGGACGCTCTCCATAAATAAATTCAGGGGCAAGATTCTATGACTAACCTCTCCTTCACCCTCTCTTTGTAACAGGCTCCAACATGGAAGATGCTGTAACGCAGACCCAGCCGGCAGCGTCAGGCATGGAGGGTGGGTCTGTGACCTTGGACTGCACTTACGAAACGGACGCTAGCTATTATTCTTTGTATTGGTACAAACAACATGGAGCGGAAAAGCTTGTTTTCCTACTTTGGGAATATTCCGATGGATTAAAGAAGAATGAGGCTGGGGAGAGATGCTCTGTGGACGTCAAGAAATCCGAAAGCTCCATCAGTTTGAGGATCACGGGTTTGGAGCTGAGGGACTCAGCCACGTATTTCTGTGCTTTCAATAGAGACACACGGTGATGTGATTAACAGGGAGCCCTGCACAAAAATCCTACAGCTTTCTCCTTCCCTGAGAAACTGACTCCTACACGCAAAGTTAAAAGGAGACCACAGACAGGAAAGGTGTGTGTGTGTGTCTGTGTCTGTGTGTGTGTAGGGGAGAGGGAAGAGGGAAGTGCTGCAGCCGGGTTCCTGGAGATGAAAACCTCTAACTGATTTCTGGGAATCAGCACCTCAGTTGTGCTCAGAAATTCACCACAAAGGGGAGAGCTGGAAGGAGACACAGCAGAATGTGATGCAAGGACCGGAAGGGCCTTTACTGGGAGAAGATTTCTGGTAGCAGAGGGGTCTTTAATCAAGCACGAGAAAGTCAGAATGAGATCCAATGTCTGGAAACTGAAGCAGGACAAACTCAGGCTAGAAATAAGGCAGAAAATTTCCAGAGTGAATGTTTCAGTTACCCATTGCATCAACTTATCTAACGAGGTGGTGGGTTCTTCCTCACTTGGATGGTTCAAACCCAGACAGGATTTCTCCTTCTAAAGGACATACTATAGCTCAGGCTTAGGGAGCACTGGCTGAAATTCTCGGGCCTGTGCGATACAGGATTGGAGATCACATGATCATAATGGTCCTTTCTGGCCTTACAAATCCATGAACCTGCTGAATAAATCCCTGGTTGTGAAGGCTGGAATTGTCACAGGCTCCTCACGGTGTTAGGCACCCACATTCTATTGACACTCAAGGGGGATTTAAGTGCCTAAATCCCAATGGATCCTTTGAAAATCACAGCTGCAATTGTGCAGTTGATCAGAAAAAAGGCCTATGCACCACTTAAGTCGTACTTCAGCCCTCAGTGCATGGATTTAATCAGACAGAATCAGGGCAAACACCACTGTATGCTAAGAAGAGTTAGGCATACCTAAAAAAATAGCTCCCAGAGCTATATTGTTACTGGAATTTTCAAAGGATGATCAAATCCTGGTTAAATTAAAAGGGATTTGGGCACCTAACTCTCTTAGTCTGCTTTGGAATCCCATCCTGAATGCCCAAACCCCATTAATTATAGGGATTAATAACCCTGCCTACCCTTAGGCAGTCTTCACAGTTACAGCCTGCATTTTCAAATCACAGGGAAATATAAAATGGATTGAAAGTAGAAGGGTCCCCATAACCCACAATCAAAAGTGAAATAATAGAACTGTTTGAAGACCCAGTGTGTTTATTTGTACATAACATTTAATAAAAGTGTGACCTGTCCTTATCTGGAAGGAAATAGCAGGTTCATTCAGCATTCACATCTACAGAAAATTTGTATAAAATTGTTCTGAAGTTTTCCACCACTGTTCTACTAGACTGATGTCAAATATGAGCATAAATCATAATCATAAAATATCAGGGTTGAAAGGTACCTCAGGAGGTCATCTAGTCCAACCCCCTGCTCAAAGCAGGACCAATTCCCAACTAAATCATCCCAGCCAGGGCTTTGTCAAGCCTGACCTTAAAAACCTCTAAGGAAGGAGATTCCACCACCTCCCTAGGTAACCCATTCCACTTCTTCACCACCCTCCTAGTGAAATAGTGTTTCCTAATATCCAACCTAAACCTTCCCCACTGCAACTTGAGACCATTGCTCCTTGTTCTGTCATCTGGTACCACTGAGAACAGTCTAGATCCATCCTCTTTGGAACCCCCTTTCAGGTAGTTGAAAGCAGCTATCAAATCCCCCCTCATTCTTCTCTTCTGGAGACTAAACAATCCCAGTTCCCTCAGCCTCTCCTCATAAGTCATGTGCTCCAGCCCCCTAATCATTTTTGTTGCCCTCCGCTGGACTCTTTCCAATTTTTCCACATCCTTCTTGTAGTGTGGGGCTCAAAACTAGACACAGTACTCCAGATGAGGCCTCACCAACAGGGCCGGCTCCAGGCACCAGCTGAGCAAAGCTGAGCCCAATCCTAGGGCGGCACGGCCGCTTTTTTTTTCCTTTTGTTCTGCTCCGGCCGCCCTGTAGGGAGCGGCGGCGTGGAGGACCTGAGCGCCCTGCAGCAAGCCCAGCAGGGCAGTCCTCGTCCTTCCCTCCCCGCCGACAGGAGCGGAGCCCTCCCAGCAGGCGGCAGGAGGCGGCGCGGCGGGAGGGGCCGCGTGGCAGCGCCCCCGCTGTAGCCCTGGCCGCCCCCCCCTCTCTCTCTCCCGCCCGCTCCCTCCCCCTCCCCCCCGCTAGCCAGTCCCCCTGCATCCGCACTCCGGCCGCGCCGCAGGTTTTTTTTCTTTTTCTTCCGCTTGGGGCGGCCAAAAATCCAGAGCCGGCCCTGCTCACCAATGTCGAATAGAGGGGAATAATCACGTCCCTCGATCTGCTGGCAATGCCCCTACTTATACAACCCAAAATGCCGTTAGCCTTCTTGGCAACGAGGGCACACAGTTGACTCATATCCAGCTTCTTGTCCACTGTAACCCCTAGGTCCTTTTCTGCAGAACTGCTTCCTAGCCATTCGGTCCCTAGTCTGTAACAGTGTATGGGATTCTTCCATCCTAAGTGCAGGACTCTGCACTTGTCCTTGTTGAACCTCATCAGGTTTCTTTTGGCCCAATCCTCTAATTTGTCTAGGTCCCTCTGTATCCTATCCCTACCCTCCAGCGTATCTACCACTCCTCCCAGTTTAGTGTCATCTGCAAACTTGCTGAGAGTGCAGTCCACGCCACCCTCCAGATCATTAATGAAGATATTGAACAAAACCGGCCCCAGGGGCACTCCGCTTGAAACAGGCTGCCAACTAGACATGGAGCCGTTGATCACTACCCATTGAGCCCAACGATCTAGCCAGCTTTCTATCCACCTTATAGTCCATTCATCCAGCCCATACTTCTTTAACTTGCTGGCAAGAATACTGTGGGAGACCATATCAAAAGCTTTCCTAAAGTCAAGGAATAACACATCCACTGCTTTCCCCTCATCCACAGACCCAGTTATCTCCTCGTAGAAGGCAATCAGGTTGGTCAGGCATGACTTGCCCTTGCTGAATCCATGCTGACTGTTCCTGATCACTTTCCTCTCCTCTAAGTGCTTCAGAATTGATGCCTTGAGGACCTGCTCCATGATTTTTCCAGGGACTGAGGTGAGGCCAGAGGCGTAGCGAGCGCCCTCCGTACCCTCCGACCGGAGGGGGCCCCGCAAGGAAGGGGGCCCCTAAAAGTGGCAAAATAAATACCGCATTCCAGTTTCTGCATTGTAAGGGGCCCCGCCCGGACATATGTTCGGAGGGGGCCACCGTTCGGAGGGGGCCACGTTCTTTGTTGCTACGGCCCTGGGTGAGGCTGACTGGCCTGTAGTTCCCCGGATCCTCCTCCTTCCCTTTTTTAAAGGTGGGCACTACATTAGCCTTTTTCCAGTCATCCGGGACCTCCCCCAATCACCATGAGTTTTCAAAGATAATGGCCAATGCCTCTGCAATCACATCCGCCAATTCCTTTAACACCCTCGGATGCAGCGCATCCGGCCCCAGGGACTTGTGCTCGTCCAGTTTTTCTAAATAGTCCTGAACCACTTCTTTCTCCACAGAGGGCTGGTCACCTTCTTCCCATACTGTGCTGCCCAGTGCAGCAGTCTGGGAGCTGACCTTGTTTGTGAAGACAGAGGCAAAAAAATCATTGAGTACATACTTTTCTGTTCATTCCCTCTGAAGCTTCTCACATGGGCTACTATCAGAAGACAAGATACTGGGATATAGGCTCCATTAGTCTGACCTTCTCGGAAAAGTTGTTGCTAGCGTACTAGATATTAGATATTTACATAAATATATTCCAGTTAGTACAGATACATCCCAATCTAGTACAAGCTAAGATGGTCTGATAAATCAATGAGTAAGGATGTTGGGTCTAAGATATTAGGAGCAAGGGGAGGTAACAAACAGATGACGTTTAATACATAAGGTGGTGTGTAGGTTGTGTATGTTAGTTGTTTATCTTAGTCTATAAATGTCAGGATACTTTGCCTTAATTCTTTGTGTGGCCTAGGGGATGACAGAAACTCCCACTGCAGACTGATCCATTCCTTGCTACTAAGCACTCATGTGTTAGTGTACTTGTAACCACAGAGCCAGGGCATTCATACTGTCCCTAAGGGGCAGTAAGCCTGGCTGAGTGCTTTTGTCACCGAACTGTGTCTGTGGTCTTTCTTTATGAGTAACATCAAGCTCTGCTGAATGAGGAGGCTGCCTTATCTGCTGTTAATAATAACCAAGGACAGAAGCACTGGGCATCCTGGACAGCGTTACTAAGGCAACGACGTTCCAGCCTTCAGCACTTAACCACACTGGGTAGTATTTTCGAGGTCTGCTAAACCAGTTCTCTGCGCAGAGCTGGAACAGCACCCCAAAAGAACACACACATACAAGCCAGCTAACAACATATATATTCTTCTTTATTTGCCTCAGCTAAATTATTGACCCCGTAAATTTCAAGAGGTTAATTCATTACTGATCCTTGAAACATTTCCATATCCATTTCAACATTTTTGGATGGAAACTTGTCTTTTTGATGACATGGAGACTTCAGCAAAAAAAGTATTTCCATGAAGCAATTTTAGGTTTTTTATAAACTGAAAAGTTCCATTTCTGGTAACTGAATCATAGAAATGTAGTGTGGGAGGGGACGTCATAAAGTTCAGCTGGTCCAGCCCCAGGCACTGTTGGAGGGAGAAGTAAACCTGATGCTCATTGTGGGTTGTAGCCCACGAAAGCTTATGCTCTAATAAATTTGTTAGTCTCTAAGGTGCCACAAGTACTCCTATTTCCATGAAGATTACTCTACACCACAGTAGCAATGTCCAGGGGGCTTAAATTGTGCGTGATGAGTCTAAATCACTTCCACTTTTTACACTGTTGGGATAGTGTGAGGTGTTGTTATTATAAATGGTAATCTGCCACTCCAAAACCAAAAGACTCTGGTAAAATCTGTAGACATCTGCATTGGTTAGAATCTCTTTCCATCACCACCCACCTGCTTTTAGCCCTACCTACTGTATTAATGAACTGCAGCTCAAATTGGCTGCACGAGAGGGAATGTTTTGTACTCCTCCCTCACCTACCCATCACCCTGGGGATGTCTGATCAGAACAGAATTTCACAGAATTCCCTAGAAGGTATAACACATTCTGCTACGTCCGGCTCATCTCCTGGTTAAAGCACCAGGACTAACAGCTAGGAAACCAGCACACTTTTCCAAATGCTTCCCACACTTCGGGAACATCAGTGTCTTACTTGAGCCCCTCCTTCAGCCTCATTTTCCCCATCTGTGAAATAACGAGAAATGCCATAATTTGACTCCTCCCACTTGCTGGGCACAAAGCAGTCTCAACAAAAACCCCAAAAAAACAACCACCACAGCTATGAGTGTTATAAGTTATAAGTTATAACAAGGATTTCTGCTGCATATACTTGAGTGCAATCCACTAGCACCTGATCTAGTCACCATTTACAGATATACAGCTACAGAGCACTCCTGTAATAGGGGAAAGCACCACTTCATAAATCCATAGATTCATAGATTCCAAAGCCTGCATAACACAGGCCATAGAATGTTCCTAAAATAATTCCTACAGCATATCTTTTATTAAAAAATAATCCAATATTTTTTTAAAAAAGATTGATGGAGAACCGCCGCCCTTAGTGAATTCTTTCAATAATTAATTGAACTCATTGCAAAAATTAACACCTTATGTCCAGTCTGAATTTGTCCAGCTTCAACCTCCAGCCATTGGATCATGTTAGAACTATCTCTGCCAAATTGAAGAGTCCATTATAAATATTTGTACCCCATCTGGGAACTTAAAGACTTTGATCAAGTCACCCCTTAACCTTCTCTTTGTTAAACTAATTAGAGTGAGCTCTTTGAGTCTGTCACAATAAGGCATGTTTTCTCATCCTTTCATTGTTCTTGTGGCTCTTCTCTGAACCATTTCCAGTTTATCAACATCCTTCTTGAGTTGTAAACACCAGAACTGGACACAGTATCCCAGCAGTGGTTGCACCAGTGCCAAATACAGAGACAAAATAACCTCTCTACTCCTTCTTGAGATTCCCCTGTTTATGCATCCAAGCATTGCATTAGACCTTTACACCACAGCATCTCACTGGGCGCTCATGTTCCGCTGGTTATCCATCATGCCCCCCCAAACTTTTTCTGAGTCATAGCTTCTCAAGATAAACAACCTATCCTGTAAGTATGGCCTGTGTTCTTTGTTCCTGTAAAAACAACAAGGAGTCTGGTGGCACCTTAAAGACTAACAGATTTATTTGGGCATAAGCTTTCGTGCGTAAAAACCTCACTTCTTCAGATGCCCAAATAAATCTGTTAGTCTTTAAGGTGCCACCAGACTCCTTGTTGTTTTTGTAGATACAGACTAACACGGCTACCCCCTGATACTTTATTCCTGTAGGTATACATTTAAATTTAACCACATTAAAACACATATCATTATTTGCTTACATCCAGTTTACCACACAGTCCATATTTCCCTATATCAGGGACCTTGCCTCGTCATTATTATTTACCACTCCCCCAATTTTTGCATCATCTGCAACTGTGTGATTATTTTATGCTTTAATCTAAGTTGTTTATAAAAATGTTAAAAAGCACAGTGTCAAGAACCAATCGTGACGGGACCATACCAGAAAGACACCTGCTAGATGATGATTCTATTAATTACTACATTTTGAAACCTATCAGTTAGTAAGCTATTAATCCATTTAATGGTTGCCATATTGATTTTATGTATGCAGTGCTTTTGTAGCTGTGTCAGTCCCAGGATAGTAGAGGGACAAGGTTACTGAGGTAACAACTTTTGTTGGACCAATTTTTGTTGGTGGGAGAGGCAAGATTTTGAGCTTACACAGAGGTCTCAGCTCTGTGAGTTCTGTGTAAACTTGAAAGCTTGTCAATGTCAAGAACAGAAGTTCATCCAATAAAAGATGTTGCCTCACCCACCTTTTCTCTCTAATGTTGATCTTATGTCATTCTCTAGGGTATGTTTATTCAAATTATCATGAGGTGCCAAGCCAAATGCTTTATTAAGTCTATTACATCAGCAGTATTACCTTTATCAGGCAAACTTGTAATCTCATCAAAAAAAGATGGCCAATTAGTTAACAGGATCTCTTTTCCATAAAACACAACAGAAGTGACATTAATTATATCACCCCTTTAGTCCTTTATTAAACAAGTCCTGTATCAGCTGCTCCGTTATCTTGCCTGGCATTGATGTCAGACTGAGAGGTATATAATTACCTAGGCCATTCCATTTTCTCTTTTTAAATATTGGACCAAGATTAGCTCTCTTCCAGTTTTCTGGAACTTCTCTGGAGTTCCATGGCTTATTGAAAATCATTATTAACAGAGCAGTTAACAGAGCAGTGATTTCCTCAGTCAGCTCTTTAAAAAGTCTTGGACACAAGTTCTCCAGTCCTGCTGATTTGAAAATGTCTAAATATACTACACCTCTACCCTGATATAACACGAATTCGGATATAATGCGGTAAAGCAGCGCTGCAGGGGGGGGGGGAGCTGCGCACTCCGGAGGATCAAAGCAAGTTTGATATAATGCGGTTTCACCTATAACACGGTAAGATTTTTTGGCTCCCGAGGACAGCGTTATATTGGGGTAGAGGTGTAATTATAGTAGCTGTGACTTATCATCCTCCTGAGATACAGGAGGAAGGGAAATAGTGTTATTATCGTCATATGATATGATTACATCATCTGTTTCTTTCCCAAATGTAGACTTTTTATATTATTATTGATATTTATACTGTTTCTATCTAGTAGTGGATCAATACCATTGTGAGGATTCTTTGATATATATATATCTATATATATATCTATATATATATATCAACTCTGCTGACTATAGATTTGTTCTTGTTCCCCGTTGCTTCCCATATCAATTTTCTAAAATTCCTAACTTCTCATAATCAGAGTAAGCCCAGTGTGCCCAGCCAGCTGAAGAGTCAGTAGCCCACCATTGAAATCAGTCTGTGGGTACTCATCAAGGATATGCAACATAGTCTGAAGTTGACCACCTCTACAGCACAGGTTGTTACAGAAACTCCATTTGAAGAGCTTGGCTACACAATTGCCCTGTCCTATTCAAAACCAGTTCAGGGAAGACCACATGTGCCTTGACTGGTCAAAACCCGAAGTGCAGATTATTGGGTCTGGTGTTGGTTGAACCAATGTAGCTTGCAGCTTTTTGACTCAGCAGACCTCGATGTTAATTATTAAAAAAAGACCACACGCTCAGTTTGGTGGCAAAGGCTCAGCTAGATTTATTGTCAACAACAAACGGTACCACACACCAAGCTACAGTTTTACTAACACATGTATGCCTGTGACAAGACATTCACTCAGTCAACATAATGTTGTTCCCTAGGCCAATTCTATTATCGCTCCTTTCGCAGAGACCTACACTTAGGACAGGGGGAGGGATAGCTCAGTGGTTTGAGCATTGGCCTGCTAAACCCAGGGTTGTGAGTTCAATCCTTGAGGGGACCACCCCGCCATAAATGTCTCCCCCTTACTCTCACAGATATTATGGAGCACACAGCAAGCAGCAATAACAATGGGAATGTTGGTTGCGCTGAGGTCTAACCTAGTCAGCAAACAGCACCAGCAAGCTTTTAAACGTCCAAAGGCACATTCTACCACCATTCTGCACTTGCTCAGCCTATAATTGAACTGCTCCTTACTACTGTCCAGGCTGCCTGTGTACGGCTTCATAAACAATGGGAGCAAGGGGTAGGCTGGGTCCCCAAGGATAACTATTGGCATTTCAACATCCCCAATGGTAATTTTCTGGTCTGGGAAGTAAATCCCTTCTTGCAGCTACTCGAACAGCCTGGAGTTCCTAAAGATGTGAGCGTCATGAACCTTTCCCAGCCATCCCACGTTGATGTCGGTGAAACATCCCTTGTGATCCACCAGTGCTTGCAGCACCATTGAGAAGTACCCCTTGCAGTTCACGTACTGCTTAGCAAGGTGGTCCGGTGCCAAGATAGGGATATGTGTTCCATCTATCACCCCACAACAGTTGGGAACCCCATTGCAGCAAAGCCATCCACTATGACCTGCACGTTTCCCAGAGTCGCTACCCTTGATAACATTATGTCAGTGATTGCATTGGCTACTTGGATCACAGCAGTCCCCACAGTAGACTTTCCGACTCCAAATTGATTCCGGACTGACCGGTAGCAGTCAGGCATTGCAAGCTTCCACAGGGTTATTGCCACTTGCTTCTCAACTGTCAGGGCAACTCTCATCTCATCTCAATGGGTCACTGTTCTTTGGTTAAGAACACAAGAACAATGACCCATCTAGTCCAGTACCCTGTCTTCTGACAGTGGCCGATGGCAGGTGCTTTAGAGGGAATGTACAGAACAGGCAATTGAGTGATCCATCCTCTGTTTTTCACTCCCAGCTTCTGGCAAACAGAGGTTAGGGATATGCAGAACATGGTGTTGCCTCCCTGCCCATCATGGCTAACAGCTATTGATGGGCCTATCCTCCATGAACCTATCTAATTTTTTTTAACTCAGTTATATTTTTGGACTTTACAACATCCCCTGGCAAGGAGTTCCACAGGTTGACTGTGCTTTGTGTGAAGAAATACTTCCTTTTATTTGTTTTAAACCTGCTGCTTATTAATTTCATTGGGCGACCCCTGGTTCTTGTGTTATGTGAAGGAGTACATAACATTTTCTTATTCACTTTCTCCACACCAGTCAAGATTTTATAGACCTCTTCATATCTCCCTTTAGTTTTTCTTTTCCAAGTTGAAAAGTCCCAGTCTTTTAAACCTTTCCTCATATAGAAGCTGTTCCATAGCCTTAATCATTTTTGTTGCCCTTTTCTGTACCATTTCCAATTCTAATATATCTTTTTTGAGATGGGGCAATTGAAACTGAATACAGTATTCAATGTGGCACCACACCATGGCTTCAGACAGTGGCATTATGACATTTTCTGTCTTATTATCTGTCCCTTTCCTAATGATTCTTAACATTCTGTTAGTTTTACCGCAAATCCAAAAATGACCGGGTCTTAAGGAAGAAACTGTGGTATGGCTCCACCCATTATTGGTTACAGAATAAAAGCTGGATGCACGATTGATACATGCAGCCTCAGCATGATGCATATGCTGGGCATGAAACAGATACGTATGTGTTATGGAGGTATAGAAGGTTCCAAAAAAAATATTATAATTAAGACGATAAGAACAATTAATGGGAGGGGGATAGGTAAAATTAAGAGTGGGTTTAGTTAGGGAAGTATTAGCATAAGAGAAACTCCACATAGAACAATTAGAATAAGTACCAACCCAAGTAGGGGCTGGGGTTAAACTATTACCAACAAAAACCCAACAATGAGATGCTGGAACTCTAATACTCTCAATTAAAGGAAAGCTATGATCACTTCGACCTGAAGCATTAAGAACTGGAAACACATAAGAATTAAATTGTGAAGAACAATTATTCCAAACACTAGAAGCAGCCCACTGCACATAGGGGGAAGAACAATTCACACTAGAAATATTAAATGAAGAAAAATTATAAACTATTGGTACAAATTGAAAGGGTAATGGATATTTAGGTGAGAGCTGAGTGGAGCAAACAAGACAATCTTCTGGACTCAGCGCTGACAGGGACTGGTTTCCGCTGACCTCCTGCACCCAGTAGGCGGCGAACCAGGTTTGTAGTCCACCTTCTCCTAAGGGCTCCGTGGGCAAAGATGTTGTGAGGGAGAGCAGCATAACCTGTAAAACAGAATAATACAAGCCCTGCTCAGGGGCATTAGTTTGTTTATTAAGAACTACATTTGCTGAGCCAGTTATGATGAACTAGCTTGTTACCGGGGGTACTTGTAGCCACTAAGTAGGTGTTAGGGTACTTGCCGGCCCGGAGAATGGTGGCTTTTATAGGTTCTCGATGGCCAGAGGCTTGAGGTTCTGTAAGCCAAACCAGTTGGCCGGTGTTAAACACGGGGGACCAAGGCGGCTTAGGAGTAGGTGAAATGTGAGGCCAGCGAGAGTAACTTTTGTTGAGTGCGATAAGTACCTGGGGTAAAAATGAGCTCCAGTTTTTAAAATCAGGGTTGGGGTTTGCTGTTCGCAGCATAGTCTTAAGGACTGCGATTTTTCGCTCCACCACACCATTGCTTTGAGGATGATATTTAGTATGGATGTGAAGGGAAGCCCCCCATCCAAAAATGAGCTGTTCAATGCTTTTGCTGGTAAAGGGTGGCCCACCATCTGCTTGGACTTCAGTGGGAGTGCCCCAGGCAGCTGCTGTTTGCTTAAGAGCCACAGCGACAGAAGCAGCATTGGTTTTAGTAAGAGGGACACAAAAAGTTTGCCGAGACCCCAGATCGACAGTAACTAAGGCTTTTGGAAAACGACGAGCACCTGGCAGGGGTCCTATTAAGTCAATTTGCCACGTACTACCTGGGGCAAAGTGTTCTGCAGCGTATGCAGAGCGCTCATATCGGGGACGATTCATAGTTTTTACCTGCACACACTGCAAGCAGGACTGAACAATGAGCTCGCACTGACTGCGGCTAACGTCAGGCTTTTGGTTAGAAAAGCCAGATAACAGGCCGTACAATTTTGTGGGTGGTAAGTGTCCCCATTCTTCGTGGAGCCAGCGCAACAGCGGGTCGGCCTGTGGGGCGGGATTTGCCATATGAACTTGGGAGACCTCTCTCATTCTTTGATCAAGACTGGAATGCAGGGGGTTAGAGTCTGGTCGATGAGAGGGACAGTGCGTAACGAACCAAGGGTGAGAGAATTTACGAATTAGGGTAAAAATTTGGTCCCACATTTTAACAAAAGCTGAGGGAGAGGCTTGCTCAATTAAAATATCTAAACAAAATTGAGAATCGATACCTAAAACAACTTGCTTGTTGGCAGAGTGGGCATTAGCAACATGCTGGGCAGCTAAAAGAACGCCCTGCACTTCGCATTCTTGTGCGGAGCAGGAGGGGGGCAGTAACTGCACATTAAAGTAATTACATGTGGAACAAAGAACTCCTGCCCTGGGGGATGGTGAGGTGCCCCCGTCAGACACAACCCAGGGATCATATTTTGTTTCAATGCATAACGGTTGGTGAGAGGGGGGGCTAAGATGTTATCGCTGGGAGTTAGGGTCCATGCCTGCCAAGCTACCTCAGCCTGGAAACATAGAAGCTGCCAGGTGCGAGTAGTGCCATGAAACTCGGGTGGAGGGGTACTTGTAAGCCACGGGATTAAATGAACACGTGGTCCAGACAAGGTACCTGGGATAGGGACTTGGGACCAGTGACGAGCACTGGACGCAGCCAGTAGCATTTTTCCCACCAGACCATAGTTATACTGGGGTCCAGACAGGCGATGGGCCCAATTGTAAATGGCATTACCATGTTGCAATACAGTGAACCCTACATGGTGTTTTGTGATAAACAAATTAATGTTGAGGGGTTCTTGGGAATTAAAACGGGTGAGGGGGGGGTTAGAGGCGAACCAGCCAGCTAGCTTCTCTAAGCTTTTTTGTGCTGATGCATTCCACACTTCTCGGGAGCGTTTAGAAGAGAGAGAGCTTTGTAGGATTTCTAGGTTAGAAATTAATTGCGCCGGAATATATTGGCGGTGATAATTAAGGAGACCTAGTAGCTGCTGAAGCTCTCGTTTATTTTTTGGAGGGGCTTCTGTCCAAGGGTCTAATACGCTGGCTGGGGCTTGTGTGTGAGTGGTGGGAGTGAAATGGAGTCCCAAGAATGAGAATTTCTGGCTGGCCTGCAGGTGGCTCTTTGTTTTGTTAATTTGCCACCCATCTGCTTCTAATGCATCTATTATCATTTGTGTGGTACTTTGAGCTGCTTGTGGATTGGGCCCACAAATGACAATATCATCTACATAGGCTAACACGGACACATCCTGTAGGGGTTTTACCTTTTGTAATGTGATATTGAGATGGGACGATGCAAGTGCAGGTGAATTACAGAACCCCTGTGGGCAGACTTTCCATTTATATTGGACGCCCTTAAAAGCAAAATTTAAGATTCCTTGTGTGTCCTGGAGTGGGATTTGGTAAAACATATCTTTTAAATCAAGAGTACATGCCCACTGGTTACTTGCATCGCTTAGTTGCCGCTGTATTTCTGGAATGGTGACAGAGCTGGAAAATGCGATAGGCTTTACACGGCTGTTAGCTTGTCTATAATCAATGACAAGGCGATATTTAGAGGGATCGCTGGGCTTGGGAATACCCCAACCCGCGGACAGAAAGGTGGATGCAGTAACCCTTTCTATCTTTTTCTCTTCTAGAAGCTGAGTGAGCAAAGCTTCAATAAGGGGAAGCCCTTCGGATTTTGTGGGGATAGGGGAAAATTTCCATGGCTGGGAGTTAACTACTTCGGGGGTATAGGGGGAATGATCGCCTACGGTTATAGGGAGGGCTTGCAGAATTTGATTATGCAGTTTAAATTTTTTAATATCTGAGACACCTAGCAGATTTTTTGATCCTAACAAGGCTTTTATTTTTCTTACGTATTTTTCGTGGGCAATTTTAACCCAAACCACGGGTTTTTCTTGTACTGCATTGAGGCCTTGAACAAACATAAAGGAGCCAGTAGGACAGTGGGGAACGTTGGGCTCAATAATGCTAACTTGAGCTCCAGTGTCTAATAAAAAGGAGGTGGGGGTGTCACCGTTAACTAACAGGGTGGCATATGGGCGTTCATCATTGGGATCTTTAATTTGGGCCGGGCAGCATCCGGCCCCTATTCGTTTTTTGACCTAACATAGTCCTCCCAATTTTTCCAGCCTAGCTGTTCGGCTATATTTTGCTGCTCTTGGTCTGACATTTTACGCAGGGCTTCTTTGGGGATTCCTTTGTTAAGAAGGAAGCCAAATCGTGCCCGTTCAGCTTTAGTTCGCTCAGGATATTTCTGGGGATTAAACTGACTCTTTGGATGGTCTTTTGGTGGCGAATCAACTGGGAGGACAACAGGCGGGGGCGGCAGTGACAACTTAATTTTACTAACTACTTCAAATAATGTTAAGATGGATCTGCGAACAGCCGCATGCAAGTGCAGCATGGCACCGGTGTCAGCTCCAGGGGCAGCTTCTAATGCTAAATCAACTGCCTCTGCTGAGACAGGAATTTGGGTGGGATCAGTAACATGTATAAAGGGTGTGGCCACCAATTGCTGTTGAACAGTTAAATTAAGTGGGTTTTGTAGTGGATCCCACAGGGCTATGGAAGCTCCTGCGATTGCCCATATTAAATCATGTGGAGTAACTAAGGCTCCCGGGGGGATATACAATCCTTTAAAACTGCCTTGCATTGCTAAAATGGCAGCTGCCGGGGTGGTAAGTGGCCAAATGCGATTATTTAATAAAGCATGACCCGGGAAGCCTCGTGCCCAATTGGCCGTTTTGGCTAAGATGCCAGCCTCCTCACGGTCCACCCATTCTGCTCCGTGTTCTAAGGCTAGCCGCCCGACCCAAACCATTGGTGCCTCATCGGCTTTTCGTTGCGTTTCCTTTAAAAACTCTTTAAGTTCGGCCTTAGTACGTGTTCGCAGTTCAGTAACCTGCGTGGTGTTGCCTGTTTGTGCATCTGTTTTAGTTCTAGTTATCGCAATAGGCAAAGCTTCTGCTACAGTTTCAGATTCAGTAAATTCTGGGGCTGTTGGCAGAGCTGGACACAGAGGAGTTTTAGGAGCTTCATATGGGGGTGGCAAAATTTTCTGAGAGGGACTTGGGGAGGGGGAGGTAGTGATGGGCTCTACCTTTTCTGTCTTCTCCTCATTATCATCTTTAGGAGAGCCTGGGGCTGCCTGTTTAGCTGCAAACATTGTGCCCCCGTGGAGGACAGAGCACAGATCGAGGGCCTTACATATCATGCTAAACAGGACGGTGGAAACATCCTCAGATTTATATTCATCGGGTCGCAATTTTTTGGTTTTCTTAATTAAATTTAATTCTTTTATCATCTGGCACAATAATTTGTGTGCCGGATCAGCAGGTATTACCCGAGGTGGGGGAATCAATTTGGAAACGGTACCTCCGGATTTTCTAACAATGCGGCTACACTCTCTCCAAAGCTGAGAGGGATCTGCAGCACCGAGGTTCTCCACAGCCTCCGTGCACTGAGGCTGTAGGGAACAATCGGCTGGCTGACACCTAAAGCTTGGGTGGCACCGAAGGAGGCATCCCATATCTGCCAGGGTTAATGGTACAGTGTAGCCTTTTAGAATTTTACCCAAGCCAAGGGAACAGATCCATTCTATTTTTGGATCAGTCGAATTTTGGCTAGTAAAAAGGTGAAACTGCAAATGTTGGAACTGTTCAGTTTCATCATCTGCGCGGTCTGCAGCGTGCCACGGGCATGGCCCAACTCCCTTGCATCCTGTTCGTGACGCCATGTGGATTGCCACGGGCACGCAGGGGCGAAAGAAAATGCAGGCCTGTTATTTACCAGGCTGCACGTGGCAATAGACTATATTGGTAAGGGATGCAAGGAGAGTATGGGTCACGCTGCAAACTGCAGACACACACACACACACACAACTAAAATTAATCAATTTAAAGTTTTATTGGGGATAATTACAAGGGGTAAGGGAGCAGCGTTTGATTAGCTAATAGAGTTAATGAAACTTAAAACACACAATGACTAAAATATCTACTAACAATATTTATAAACAAAGATGCAGCAATTAGTAATAACTGATACTTACAAATACAAACCAATGCATAACGACCGGCAAACGTAGAAACTCTGTTTGAAACACGTGAGCTGAGAGAGAGGCTTCGAGGTGATCAGGCTCGGTTACGGGTGTACACAGGATACACAGGATTCGTTTTTCTTTCTCCTCTCCCTGCCTGCACATGGCAGGCAGCCCATAAAGTACCAACTATGACATCATAGAAGTGTCATAGGGGACGGGGCCCAAAACCTGTTTGTGTTTGTTTCTGATTGGCACGAGCAAAGTTTACACCAAGTAGGGGAGCAGGTGCCTCAAAGTCTGGCTTCGCCCCCAAAAGGTGAGGAAATGCATATTGCTTTAGAATGCGTGCAACACTGAATGACAAAAGAAGAGGCCAGGGCAATACCGGTATGGGCAAGTTTTACAGGATGCAGACAGGAACTCATCTCAACAAGATGGGGCAATTGAAACTGAATACAGTATTCAATGTGGCACCACACCATGGCTTCAGACAGTGGCATTATGACATTTTCTGTCTTATTATCTGTCCCTTTCCTAATGATTCTTAACATTCTGTTAGTTTTTTTGATGGTGTCTGCACATTGAGTGGATGTTTTCAGAGAACTATCCACAATCACTCCAAGATCTAATTACAGCTAATTTAGATCTAATCAGTTTGTACGTACAGTTGGGATTATGTTTTCCAATGTGCATTACTTTGCATTTTTTAACATTGAATTTCATCTGCCATTTTGTTGCTCAGTCCCCCCGTTTTGTGAGATTCCTTTGTAACTCTTTGCAATCAGCTTTGAACTTAACTATCTTGAGAAATTTTGTATTGTCTGTAAATGTTTCTACCTCACCTTCTGCCCCGTTTTCCAGATTATTTATGAATATGTTGAATGGCACATGTCCCAGTACAGATCCACAGGGGACCCTGCTATTAACCTCTCTCCATTCTGAAAAATGACCATTTATTCCTACTTTTTGTTTCCTGTCTTTTAACCAGTTACTGATCCATGAGAGAACCTTCCCTCATATCCCATGACCATTTAGTTTGCTTAAGAGATTTGGGTGAGGGACTTTTTCAAAAGCTTTCTGAAAGTCCAAGTACACTGTGTCCACTGGATCACCCTTATCCACATGTTTGTTAACTCCCTCAAGCAGTTCTAATAGATTAGTGAGGCATGAGTTGTGTTGGCTCTTCCCAAACAAATACTGTTCATCCACGTGTCTGATAAATTCCCTGATACTGAAATTAGGTTTACCGGCCTGTAATTGCCAGAATCGTCTCTGGATCCTTAAAAATTGGTGTGATATTAGCTATATTCCAGTCATATGGTACAGAACCTTATTTAAATGATAGGTTACATACCACACTTAGTAGTTGGGCAATGTCCTATTTGAGACCCTTCAGAACTCTAGGTTGAAACCCATCTGATCCCAGAAACTTATGATTGCTCAGCTTAGCAATTTGTTCCAACATCTGTATTGACACCACAATCAGGGAACGTTGCTCAGATTTGTCACTTAAAAAGCATGGCTCAGGTGTGGAAACCTCCCTCCCATCCTCTGCAGTGAAGACTGATGCAAAGAATTCATTTAGCTTCTCTGCAATGGCCTGACATTGAGTGCTCCTTTAGCATCTCAATTGTGCAGTGGCTCCACTGAGTATTTGGCAGGATTCCTGGTCTGATGTACTTAAAAAAATGTTGGTGTAAGTCTTTGAGACTTTGGCTAGCTGCTCTTCAAATTCTTTTTTGGCCTGCCAAATTATACTTTTACAAATGACTTGCCAGAGTTGATTCTCTTTTTTTTCCTCAGTAGGATTTAATTTCCTATTTTCCTATTTCTTTTTGCTTCTAACTGCTTCTTTGACTTTGTTGTTTAGCCATGGTTGCACTTCTGTGGTCCTCTTACTATGATTTTAAATTTGGGTTACACATTTAATTTGAGCCTCTATTATGGTGTTTTTAAAAAGTCTCCATACAGCTTGTTGGCCTTTCACCTTTGTGACTGCTTTTTAATTTCTGTTTAATGAACGTCCTCATTTTTGTGTAGTTCCCCTTTCTGAAATTAATTGCTACTATGGTGGGTTGCTTTAGTGTCTCTCCCCCTCCCCTGCCACACACACATATGAATGTTAGCCTGCCTAGGGCCGCAGCAAGGCTTACAACATCCAATGGAAGTTGGAAACCTACCTCCCTTGGGCCTTATGCAATTAACAATGGATCCATCCATACAGATCCTGCTGAGTGACATTCAAACCTAGCATCTTGGAATCTTCAACACAAAAAAGTTTCCTCCTCTCACTGGAGCTCATCTATCAAGGTTGTTACAGTAAATGAGGAAAGCTGTACAGCAAAGACACAACAACATGCACTAAGGAAATGTTACATTAGGGTTTGGGGTAGGCTGTAGGTCCAACTGCAATTGCAGAAGAAAAGGAGTTGGCTGTCCTTTGAAAAATCCATGACTTAATTCTTTTGCTTCCTATATCAATTACCTTCAGGACATTATGATTACAGTTTTGGTCATTTTGATGACATTTCTACTTTTCTAAAACCACTTAGTATTCCACTGACTGTCTTTCCGAAGGCTTCCTTCACCTCCTTGTTTCTTAGAGTGTAAATGAAAGGGTTTAATAGTGGAGTTACAATAGTGTTAAAGATGTTGACAGTTTTGTTCAAATCCAGTGAGTTCTGCGCAGAAGGCTTGAGAAAAAGAAAAATGGCAGAGCCGTACCAGATAGTCACAACGGTAAGATGGGCCGAGCAAGTGGAAAAGGCCTTTTGCCAGCCTTGGGCTGAAGGGATTCTCAAGATGGTGGAGATAATGAAAATGTAGGAGACCATGGTTATTGCACATGAGACCATGACAACAATGAACGAGTCGATGAATGTTGCCAGCTCAACGAGGCGCACGTCAGCACAGGAAAGGACTATCCAGGAATCTATGTCACAAATGAAATGATTGATGACATTTGGGCCACAGAAAGGCAACCTGGATATTAGAGACACAAGCACAGAGATAGCCAGGAAACCACACAGCCAAGAGGCAAGGGCCAGCTGAGCACAGAAAGTACTGTTCATGAGGGAACTGTAGCGCAATGGATGGCATATGGCCAGATAGCGGTCATAGGCCATGACGGCCAGGAGGAAACATTCTGTGGCACCCATGGAGAGGAGAAAAAACAATTGCAGGAGGCAGACAGCAAATGAGATGGTTTGGCTTGTGCCCAGCATGACGCCAATAGCCTTGGGAACACATGCTGTGGTGTACCAGATCTCCAGGAAGGAGAGATTGCAGTGGAAGAAGTACATAGGGATGTGGAGCCGTGGATGGGTCCTCACTAGTGCTATGATGGACACATTCCCTAGGATGGTTAGGACGTACATCACAGAAAACAGCACAGCAAGGGACATTTGGAAATACCAAGTGCCGGGAAAGCCCAGTAAGATGAACTCCTGCACGCTGGTTTGATTTCTTATTTTTGTCGCAGCCATGACATCCATCTGTCAAGACATGAGAGATCATAAGGCATTTAAACACACTGAACACAAATTTGGGTGTGCAGAAGTACAGATCCCACAATCTGTTAATAAAGCTAAGATAAGAGAAGGTAAAAGGGGTGCTACTCAACACCGTCCTGCCTTGTGCATCTTTCCATCTCCACAATGAAGATGAGATCTCAATTCATCATTCTTATAAGACCCATGAGGATGCATGTTCATCCTATGGTATCTTTCATGTCTTAATGATCTTGCTCAGCAACCCCATTCCACCCACCCCTGAGAAAGTTTCAGGATTTGGTCCATTCTTTTCATCACTAACCTTGGAAGACAACTTTGCTGTCTACTTAGGACAGAGTTGGAGTTTTTGCACAAGTTGCATTGAAGGTTGACAGGATTTCTATTCCTAAATCCTTTGCACTCTTCTGACCTTCAATCAGGCTTGTGTTACTTGCGCCTAGAGTGGTAAAAAAAATTTATAGAAAACTGTATCCCTTTGAAAAATGCCATTTTTGTTGAAACTAGAATAGTTCATGAAAACACACTAAGTTTAGCTGAAAATCTCATCAGGCTGGTGTCTCATGTTCAGAGTGAAATTTCTAATTAAAAAAAAAACTGAAAAAAATCAGCTTTCTATCCCATTATTTAGGGCACTTATTTGGGATGTAGGGGACCCAATTTGTGTCTTATTTTTGTTCCATATTGGAATGAAAACAAAGTGCGAAACCGTGCCATTTTCCACAAAATAGAATTCTTGTTTCCATTTTTCGTAGTGTCTTTTGAAAAACCCAAATCAAATTCTCAGTAACAAGGAAAAAAATAGAAAATAGCAGTTATGTTTATTATTTCTTGTTGTCTTCTAGTAGAATTTTAAGGTCCCACCTGTGGTTGGAGACCCATTGTGCTACGCACTGAATAAACACTAGGAGGGTGATCAGTTAGACCCTGAGCATGTGGGCAAGACCCACCAGCCAGACCCCTGGGAAAGAATTTTCTGTAGTAACTCAGAGCCCTCCCCATCTAGTTACCCATCTCCAGCCACTGGGGATATTTGCCACTAGCAGTTGCATATTGGCTACATGCCATTGTAGGCAGCCCCATCATACCATCCCCTCCATAAACTTATCAAGTTCAGTCTTGAAGCCAGTTAGGTTTTTTGCCCCCACTACTCCCCTTCAAAGGCTGTTGCAGAAATTCACTCCACTGATGGTTAGAAACCTTTGTTTAATTTCAAGCCTAAACTTGCTGATGGCCAATTATAGCCATTTGTTCTTGTGTTCACATTGGTGCTTAACTTAAATAACTCCTATCCCTCCCTGGTGTTTATCCCTCTGATGTATTTATAGAGAGAAATCATATCTCCCCTCAGCCTTCTTTTGGTTAGGCTAAACAAGCCTAGCTCTTTGAGTCTCTTGTCACAAGGTAGGTTTTTCCATTCCTCGGATTCTCCTAGTGGCTCTTCTCTGCACCTGTTCCAGTTTGAATTAATCTTTCTCAAAAACAGGAGACAGAATATTCCAGATGATATCTCACTATTGACTTGTATTATGGTACCAACACTAACCTGTCTCTAATGGAATACCTCGCCTGATGCATCCTAGGACTGAACTAGTCTTTTTCACAGTCTCAACACATTGGCAGCTCATAGTCATCCTGTGATCAACAATACACCCAGGTCTTTCTCCCAGCTTAAAGCAAACATTCTTGTTGTTAGTCCCTAAAAGAATGACCTGCACTTTGGACTATTACATTTCATCCGATTTCTATTATTCCAGTTTACAAGGTTATCCAGATCTTGTTGTATGATATTCTGGTCCTCCTCTGTATGGGCAATACCTTCCAACTTTATGTCCTCGGCAAATTTTATTAGCACACTCCCACTTTTTGTGCCATGGTCAGTATTAAAAATGTTAAATAAGATTGTAACTCCACTAGTAACCTCGCTCTCTCCTGACAGTTCACCTTTCAGCATGACCTGTTGTAGGCTCCTCTTTAAGCAGTTCCTTATCCACTTTTCAGTTCTCATAATAATCCCCATCTTCTCCCATTTAACTAAGAATTTCCTATGTGGAACTGTATCAGCTGCCTTACAGAAATACAGGTAGTGCAGAGCTACTGCATTTCTTTTGTCTAAAATATCAGTTAGCTTCTCAAAGAAAGAGATCACTTTGGTCTGCCATGATTAACCTTTTAAAAAAATGTTGTATTTTGTCCCAATTACACTTAACCTCTATGTCCTTAACTACTTTCTCTTTCAAAATGTGTTCCAAGACCTTGCATACAATTGAGGTCAAACTAATAGACCTGTAGTTTCCCAGATCATTTTTTCATATTCTTAAAAATGGGAACTATATTAGCAATTCTCCACTCATAGGTTACATCCCCCAAGTTTACAGATTCATTAAAGATCCTTGCTATTGGGCTTGCAATTTTATGTGCTAATTCCTTTAATATTGTTGGATGGAGACGATACCCTTCCCCCTGCCCCTGATATAGTCCATTAAGCTGTTTGAGTTTGACTTCCACTTCAGACGTGGTAATTTCTACCTCCATATCCTCGTTCCCATTAGCTACCCTGCCACTACTCCTAAATTCTTCATTAGCCTTATTAAAAACTGAGGCAAAGTACTTTTTTAGGTGTAAATCCATGCTGAGATTATTTTTGATCTCTACCCCATCCTCAGTGCTTAGCAGTCCAACTTCTTTCCTTGTTTTCTTTTTATTTATATGGCAATAGAACCTTTTACTATTGGTTTTCATTCCCTCATATTCAATAGGGGATCCACTATAACCCCCAGATACTTGTCAGCAGTACGACCACTTAGACAGTTATCCCCCATTTTGTAGTTATGCATTTGATTTTCCCTTTCTACGTTTTGGAAAATGCACTTGTCTTGCTTGAATTTCATCTTGCTGATTGTTGACCAATTCTCTAATTTTTCAGGGTCGTTTTGAATTCTAATCCTGTCCTCCAAAGTGCTTGAAACCCTTCCTAGCTTGGCGTCACCTACAGTTTTATTAAGCATAGTCTCCATTTCATTATCCAAGTTATTAATGAAAATATTGTGCAGTACTGGACCCAGGACTGAGCCCGGCAGGGCTCCACTAGGCACGCCGTCCCAGTTTAACAGTAAACCATTCATAACTACACGTTTGTGTACCCACCTGATAGTAATTTCTTCTAGACCACATTTCTCTAGTTTGTGTCAAAGCCTGATTTACATCAAGATATATCACATCAACAGCTTCCCCCCATCCGCTAGACCAATAACCCTGTCAAACAAATGTTTTGATTTAAAACTGAATGTTTTTAAACAAAAAATGTCATTTTTTTTTTCAATGAAAAAAATGCATTACAATTTTGGATGAAAATTAAAATAACTTTATGGAGGATATGTCCATCAATGGCTATTAGCCAGGGATGGTGTCCCTAGCCTCTGTTTGCTGGAAGCTGGGAATAGGTGACGGGATGATCATTTGATGATTACCTGTTCTTTTCATTCCTTCTGGGGTACCTGGCATTGGCCACTGTTGGAAGACATGATCCTGGGCTAGATGGACCTTTGGTCTGACCCAGCATAGCCATTCTTATGTTCTTATGTTATGTTCTTATGTTCTCTAAATATTAGATGCAAAAAACCCAACTGACTCTATTAGGTACACAATTTAAAATGAATGCTATTTCCTTTTGCTCATCCTAGACTACAAAATATATATTTAAAAATAAAGATGAGCTGTATCCATTCTTCCTATACAGGTCAGCTGACTCCTCAATGAGGCAAACTTTTAGAATGACAGTGGCGATTTCCAGCTGGCTCACATTGCCCTGAAAGGTGAAGGTATTTCACAATACAGTTACTTTCTTTTACAATTCCAGGTGTGTCTGGCTAGTGGATCTGTCTTACCAGCTGTGCTGATGGAACTTGTCAATATAAACTCCCTTCATTCCCAATCTTTTTCTCTCCAGGAGACACACAGCAGCCTTGGCTGCTGCTAAGTGGTGCATTGTAGGATGGCATAACTTGCTTTCCCCAAATCTATATATATACATTGCAGGAAGATTTCTTAGGTGATTCTCATTTCTGTGACGGTAACTTTACACCACTATAGCAGTGTCAAGGGGACTTAAAGTCTTTGTGATCATTCTACAGCACTTCCCTTTTATGAACCCCGTACACTGCTAGAGTGGTGTGCAGGGTAGTCTGTATAAATGAGAATCTGCCACTTCACAACCAGACAACTCTCTCAAAGTATGTAGATCTCTACATCAGTTAGCATCTCTTTCCATCACCATCCAACTGTCTTTACCCCTACCTACCTTCCTCATAAAAGGCAGCTCAAAAGAATCGCATGGGGGGAACTGTTTTGTACTCCACTCTCAGCTCCCCATCACCCTGGGGACATGTGAACTCAACAGAATGTCACAGACTTCCCTAGAGTGTGTAACACATTCTGCTAAGTCAGGCTGGTCTCCTGGTTAAAGCATAGGAAACCAGCACACTAGTCCTGCCTTTCCCAAATGCTTCTTACACTGTGAACTTCAGTGTGTTACGCCAGCCCCCTCCCGCAGCCTCATTTCCCCCTTTTGCGAAATAATGATAAATACCATAATTTGACCCCTCCCAGTTGCACAGACAAAGAGCTCCCAGAAGAAGCCACATCTATGAGTTTTATGGGTCCTAGAATAGTAAGGATTTCTGCTGCATGTACTTGAGCGCAATCCACTAGCACCTGTTCTAATCACCATTTACAGATATACAGCTACAGAGCACTCCTGTAACAGGGGAAAGCAGCAGTACACAAATCCATAGATTCATAGATTCCAAGGACAGAAGAGGCCATTGCGATCATCTAGTTTGGCCTCTACAAAATAATTCCTACTGCACTTTAAAAAAAAATCCAATCTTGATTTAAAAATTCCCACCACACACCTTGGTAAATTGTTCCAATAATTAATTACACTCATTGTAAAAATTAACACCTTATGCCCAGTCTGAATTTGTCTAGTTTCAACTTCCAGCTACTGGATCGTGTTAGAACTTTCTCTGCCAGATTGAAGAGTCCATTATAAATATTTGCACCCCATCTAGGAATTTAGAGACTTTGATTAAGTCAGCCCTTAACTTGCTCTTTGTTAAACTAACTAGATTGAGCTCTTTGAGTCTATCACCTTAGGGCGTGTTTTCTAATCCTTCAGTTTTTCTTGTGGTGCTTCTCTGAACCATTTCCAGTTGTTTATTATCCAGTTGTTTGAGTTGCAAACACCAGAACTGGACACAGGATTCCAGTAGTGTTTGCACCAGTGCCAGATACACAGAGAAAATAGCCTCTCTACTCCTTCTTGAGATTCCCCTCTTTATGCATCCAAGCATTGCATTAGACCTTTACACCACAGCATCTCACTGGGAGCTCATGTTCTGCTGGTTATCCACCATGGCCCCTGTCAGGGTTCCCCCCCACACACTCTGAACTCTGGGGTACAGATGTGGGGACCCGCATGAAAGACCCCTAATCTTATATTCTACCATCTTAGGTTAAAACTTCCCCAAGGCACAAATTCCTTTCCTTGTCCTTGGATAGTATTGCTGCCACCACCACATGATTTACACAAAAATTCAGGGCAGGGTCACTTGGAATCCCACCATGTCAGGGTTCCGTCCCCACCCCCCAACTCTGAACTCTAGGGTATAGATGTGGGGACCCACATGAAAGACCCCCTAAGCTTATATTCCATCATCTTAGGTTAAAATTTCCCAAGGCACAAATTCCTTTCCTTGTCCTTGGACAGTATTGCTGCCACCACCAAGTGATTTACATAAAAATTCTGCAAAAAGAACAGGAGTACTTGTGGCACCTTAGAGACTAACAAATTTACTACAGCCCACTTCTTCGGATGCATAGAATTGAACATATATTGAGGAAATATATATACACATACAGAGAGCATAAAAAGGTGGGAGTTATCTTACCAACTCTGAGAGGCCAATTAAGTAAGAGAGAAAAAACTTTTGAAGTGATAATCAAGTTAGCCCAGTACAGTACAGACAGTTTGATAAGAAGTGTGAGAATAATTACAAGGGGAGATAGATTCAATGTTTGTAATGGCTCAGCCATTCCCAGTCCCTATTCAAGCCTAAATTGATTGTATCTAGTCTGCATATCAATTCCAGCTCAGCAGTTTCTCATTGGAGTCTGTTTTTGAAGCTTTCTGTTGCAAAATTGCCACCAGCAGGTCTGTCATTGAATGACCAGACAGGTTAAAGTGTTCTCCTACTGGTTTTTGAGTGTTATGATTCCTGATGTCAGATTTGTGTCCATTAATTCTTTTGTGTAGAGACTGTCCGGTTTGGCCAATGTACATGGCAGAGGGGCATTGCTGGCACATGATGGCATATATCACATTGGTAGATGTGCGGGCTCGTTCACCAGTAGGAGAACACTTTAACCTGTCTGGTCAATAAAACTACCAGCATCGAAAAATTCACAAGCTAAAACAAAAGATAATCTAACACATTTCCTTGCCCTACTTGCAATTTTTGTGATTTTAGATGGATTATTCCAGGTATATTTTCAGGAGATGTACCTGCTTGGCTTCTCTCTCTGTCCGGAGAGGGAACAAACAAAGAGAAGAACAAAGAAATCCTCCCCTCCCCCCCCGATTTGAAATTATCTTCTTTCTTCATTGGTCCTTCTGGGCAGGTGCCAACTAGGTTATTGATCTGTTTAACCCCTTCCAGGTAAGGCAGTTCAGTACAGCTGCCAAGGAGGGATTTTATGCTACTCTTTCCTCTATATTTATGACAGCCCCAAAACCTTTTTCTGAGTCATTACTTCTCAGGATATAGTCCCCCATCCTGTGAGTATGGCCTGCGTTCTTTGTTCCTGTAGGTATACATTTACATATAACCACATTAAAACATATATTATTATTTGCTTACATCCAGTTTACCACGCAATCCATATTTCCCGATATTAGGAACCTCACTTCTTCATTATTTACCACTCCCCCAATTTTTTGCAATATCTGCAACCTTGTGATGATTTTTATGCTTTAATCTAAGTTGTTTATAAAAACATTAAATAGCATAGTGCCAACAACCAATCCCTTCAGGACCATACCAGAGAGATACCTTCTAGATGATGATTCTCTATTTATAACTATATTTTGAGACTTATCAGTTAGCAAGCTATTAATCCATTTAATGGTTGCCACATTGATTTTATCTATGCAGTGCTGTTGTAGATGTGTCAGTCCCAGACACTAAAGAGACAAGGTGGGTGAGGTAACATCTTTCATTGGACAAATGTCTGTTGGTGAGAGAGACAAGTTTTTGCACTTACAAAGAGCTCTTCTTCAGGTCTCAGCTCTGTGACCTCTGTCTAAACTCTAAAGCTTGTGTCATCAACAGATATTGGTCCAGTAAAAGATGTTACCTCACTCACATTTTCTCTCTAATGTTGATATTATGTCATTCTAGGTTTTTTTTATTCAAATTGTCATGAGGTACCAAGCCAAAGGCCTTAATGAAGGCTATTACATCAACACCATTACCATTATCAGCCAAACTTATAATCTCATCTGAAAAACAGATATCCAATTAGTTGAAAGGGTCTATTTTCCATAAAAAGCAAGGATTGTTCCAAAATTTCTTCTCTTGACACCTCAATCTAAGCCAGTCCCTCAGAAGCCTAAGGAATTCAGACACTTTTCATCTATTTAAATTCAGTGGGATTTGGGCAATTAATTTACACAGTTCCTTTGAAAGTGCCAGCTTGAAACTTGGTCTGATATGTGTCGTTAGCACTGCTGTGTGTCTTAATATTTCCCCTGTGCTGTGCCCGGATGTCCAGTATTAGCTGCACCAGCGTAGTTTGCACCTTGTTGATTTAGCAGACCTCAATGTTACTCATAAGGAAGGACCACACGCTCGGTTCAGTGTCAAAGGTTGGGACAGTTTTATTGTCAACAAAGCATGGTACTGGTTCCGTGCATACCATGCTACAGGTTTACTAACAAATATAAGGCTGTGACAAGGTGTCTGCTCAATACAAAGTTGCCCCTCCTATCTCTCTTCCTCATATACAGTATACCAACAAGTTACATATTGCATTCCATATCTTATTACCACCCTTCTATCGTGAAGTTCAAACAAAACATCCTCATCCATTATTCTGTCATCCCATCCTTTTCTTTACAAGCAATCTGTGTGTTCCTATGCCACCCTCTTAGCAATGTGTTTATGCAGTGACTTAAGAGATCTTTGTGTTCCAGTAGCATCCTTTCAGATCAGGAATGTGATTATTTGGTTAGCCGATATTCTGACACAGCCTACTTTGCATGGTATTGTTACCCATGATTGGGGCCCCAGCAAGGCCTACAATATCCAATGGGAGTTAGGAACCTAACTCCCTTAGGCATAATGTAATTAAGAATGGTTCCATCCATACAGATCCTGGTAAGTGACACTCAAACCTAACAGCTTGGAATTTCTACTAAATCCAGGGTCTTTGAAAACCACTTAACATTCCCCTGACTGTCTTTCCCAAGGCTTCCTTCACCTCCTTGTTTCTTAGAGTGTAAATAAAAGGGTTTAGTAGAGGAGTTACCATAGTGTTAAAGATGTTGATAGTTTTATTCAAATCCAACAAGTTCTGTGCAGAAGGCTTGACATACAGAAAAATGCCAGAGCCGTACCAGATAGTCACGACAGTGAGGTGGGCCGAGCAAGTAGAAAAGGCTTTTTGCCAGCCTTGGACTGAAGGGATTCTCAAGATGGTGGAGATAATGAAAATGTAGGAGACCAGGGTTATCGTGCATGAGACTATGACAACAATGAATGAGTCGATGAAAGTTGCCAGTTCAATGAGGCGCTTGTGAGCACAGGAAAGCACTATGCATGAATCTATGTCACAAATAAAATGATTGATGACGTTACGGCCACAGAAAGACAACCTGGATATAAGAGCTGCCAGCACAGAGACAGCCAGGAACCCACACAGCCAAGAGAGGAGGGCCTGCTGAGCACAGAAGGTGCTGTTCATGAGGGAGCTGTAGCGCAATGGGTGGCATATGGCCAGATAGCGGTCATAGGCCATGATGGCCAGGAGGAAACATTCTGTGGCACCCACGGAGAGAAGAAAAAACAATTGCAGGAGACAGACAGTGAAAGAGATGGTTTGGCTTGTGCCCAGCATGACGCCAATGGCCTTGGGGACAGATGCTGTGGTGTACCAGATCTCCAGGAAGGAGAGATTGCAGAGGAAGAAGTACATGGGGGTGTGGAGCCGTGGGTGGGTCCTCACTAGGGCTATGATGGACACATTCCCTAGGATTGTTAGGACATACATCACAGAAAACAGCACAGCAAGGGCCACCCGGAAATACCAAGTGCCAGGAAAGCCGAGGAGGATGAACTCCTGCACGTTGGTTTGATTTCTTTCTGTCCCAGCCATGACGTACATCTGTCAAGACATGAGAGATAATAAGACATTTAAACATGCTGAACACACATTTGGATGTGCAGTAGTGCAGGCCCCAGAAACCTGGTACTAAAACTAAGAGAAGAGAAGACAAAATGGGTGCTACTCAACACCCTTATGCATCTTTCTACCTCCTCAATAAAGATGTCAAGTATCAGAGGGGTAGCTGTGTTAGTCTGGATCTGTAAAAGCAGCAAAGAGTCCTGTGGCACCTTATAGACTAACAGACGTATAGGAGCATGAGCCACGAAAAGCTCATGCTCCTATACATCTGTTAGTCTATAAGGTGCCACAGGACTCTTTGCTACAATAAAGATGAGATCTCCACTCTTCATTCCTCTGAGGCCCATGAGGAGGCAGTGCCATGGCTGACCCTATGGTATCTTCTCTCTTGATGATCTAGCCTATCCACCCCACTCCTCCCTCCGAGAAAGCCTCAGGATTTGGCCCATTCTCTTCATGCTTAACCTTGGAAGATAACTTTCAACTCTGATCAGGAGCAGGAATGCACAGATCTCATTGAAAGTTGATACAATTTCCACTCATAAATAAGTGATACTCTTCTGACCTTCAATGGGACTTGTGTTACTTAGGTGTAGAGCTGGTCAAAAAAAATCTACAAAACTTTTTGTTTCCCTTTGGAAAACACCGGTTTGTTAAAACTGTAATATTTCACAGAAACACACAAGGTTTAGATCAAAAATCTCATCAGGATGGTGTCTCGGGTATAGATTGAAGTCTCTGATTAAAACAAAAACCTGAGAAAAATCAGTTTTCTAGCCCGGTGGTTAGGGAACTTCTGTGGGATGTAGAAGACCCAATTTGAGTCTCATTTTTGTTTCACATTGAAATGAAAACAAAGTGTGAAGCTGTGACATTTTTCACAAAATGGTATTCTTCTTTCCTGGGCAGCCCTGCTTAGTCCTTTTTGAAAACCCCATCTCAAATTCTCAGCAAGGAAACAACATTAAAAAACAGGAATTATACAGTATTTCTTGTGTGTTGTGGTAGAATCTTAGGGTCCCACCTCTGGTTGGGACCCCACTGGGTTAGGCACTGTAAAAACATAACATAGAAACCATCCCTACTCCAAACAGCTTACAATCCAGAAGACAAGACAAACAAGGAGAGGCAGACAACAAAGAAACAGCTTCCCAGATGTACAGTGCAATGGCGCCCAGTTTCCTTTTGCAAAACAGCCCCCTTCTTCCACTCACCTCCCCAGGGCTCAGCTCCACTCACACCTTCACAGTCTGGGCTAGACCAGAACAATAGTTAGGAATCACCTTCCAAGCCCTGTCAAATGCTTAAAAAAACAACCTATAACCCACCCGGCTATTGCATGAATATTTGCCACATTCTGCAAAGGCCATTGCTCCCAAAGCTGAGAGAGATGTCAGTGTACAGCAGGAAGAATAAATGGTCAATCCTCATTGTAGTTGGGTATTTTCAAAGAGGTTAAGGGGGTCAGATACCCAGGTACCCAGCTCTCTGTAACATCCAGTGGAAGTTGGACAATTAACTCCCTGAGGCTTCTTTGAGAATCCCAACTGCAATGTCCTTCCTCAATATTTCAGTTTGGTATCATCCTTGTACAGATAATTATACTAGTTCTTTACCGCTGCAATGTGTAGAGTATGGCTACTCAGCCACACACACACTGGCACGCTATCGGCCTGATTGAAGGCATAGTGGAGTGAAAGGTTGACTAGAAAAGTATCATTGTTCCCATTTCACAGCAGTGAAAACTAAGTCAGGGAGGTGAAGGAATTTATGCAAATCAGAGAGACAACTGGGCATAGAATATAAGAGTTCAGATTCCCATTTCTGTACCCTGTGCCCTGATCTCAGATAAAGACATCCAGAAACCTCCAGTTGCTAGAAGTTGGCATTGGAGAACAGGGGAGGGATCACTCAAAATTACTCTGTTCTTTTCATTGTCTATGAAGCATCTGGCTCTGGCAACTGTCAGAAGACAGGATATTGGGCTAGATGGGCCATTGGTCTGACCCAGTATGGCCATTCTTATGTTTATATATAGATAACTTCTCTATTTGTCTGAGATAAATTACTGAACCAATAAATTAAAGAGTTTAATTTATTAGAGCTCCTTGAAACATCTCTATTTCCATTTAAACATTTTTGATGGAAATGTCTTTTTGATGAAATGGAGACTTTAGCAAAAAATATGTTCATAAAACAATTTGGGATTTTCATAAACAGAAAAATTCAGTTTCCAATATCTTAATTATAGAAATTAAGTAACCTCAATAAGTCATTAAGTCCAGCCCTTTGTCCTGTAGCACGGCCACGTAACCCTGGGTTATCAGTGAAAAGTCCAACCAGTTTACAAAAAGTTGCAGTGATGGGGATTCTACAACCTCCCCTGGAAGCTTGTTCCAGAGTTGAACTACCCCTTATAATTAGAAAGTTTTTCCTAAAATGTATCCTAAATCTACTTTGTTGCAGATTAAGCCCATTACTTCTTATCCTAACTTCAGTGGACAAGGAGAACCATCAATTCCCACCCTCTTGATAATAACCCTTAATATATTTGAAGATTGTTGTTAGTTTCCCCTCACACAAGTCTTCTTTTCAAGTTTTCTAAACCTTTTATCATTTCTGTTTCTCTCCTCTGGACCCTGTCCAATTTGTCCACATCTTTCCTAAAGTGTGGTGCCCAGAATTGGACACACTACTCCACTGGGGCCTCACCCTCACCCACAGTAGTGTGGACAATTACCTCCCATGTCTTACATACCACTTTCCTGTTAATACACCCCAGGATGATACTTGCCTTTTATACAGCTGCATCACATTTCTGACTCATATTCCATTTGTGATTCCCAAGTTCCTTTTCAGCAGACCTATCATCTAGCCTTTTATCCCTCGTTTTGTAGTTGTGCATTTGACTTCTCCTTTCAAAGTAAAGTACTTTGCACTAGCCTTTCTTAAATTTCATCTTGCTAAGTATGGACCAATTGTCTAATTTGTCAGGGTCATTTTCAATTCTAATCCTGTCCTCCAAAGTGATTGCAACCCCGCTTGGCTTGGTGTCATCTGCAATTTTATTAAGGACAACCTCCACTACATTATGCAAATCAGTAATGAAAATATTGGATGGTACTGAACCCAGGACTGACACCTGCAGGACCCCACTAAATTCACACTCCTAGTTTGCTAGTGAACCATTGATAACTACTCTTTGAGTACCATCTTTCAATAGTCGAGTACCCACCATATAGTAGTTTCCTCTAGATCTTATTTCTCTAATTTGTTTATGAGAATGTCATGGGGAACTGTATCAAAAGCCTTACTTAAATCAAGATAAATCACAGCTACTCTTTTCTCCCCATCCACTACACCAATAACTTATCAAAGGAATGTTTTGATTTAAAACTGAACATTTTTAGTTAACCAAAACATGTTGGTCTTTTGATGAAAGCTGAAAAAAAAATACATGAACATTTTTCATGAAAGCTAAAATATTTTTATTTTTGTCCACGTATTTGATGCCAAAGAATCAATTGGATGTATTAGTTATAGAATGTATAAAGAATATTATTTCCTTGTGTTCCTCCTAGACTATCCACTACATTAAAACAGAGGAATGAATTAAGTCCAGTCTTCCAGTACAGGTCTGGTAACTCCTTAATGAGGCAAACTTTTGGAACAGCAGGAGGCATTTCCAGCTGGCTCGCATTACCAAGAAAGGTGAAGCTGTTTCAATTTTAATTTCAGCTCCAGCTATGCCTGGCTAGTGGATCTAACTTACCAGCTGTGCTGATGGAGCTTGTCAATATAAATTCCCTTCATTCCCAATCTTTTTCTCTCCAGAGGACACATAATAGCTTTGGCCTCTGCTCAGTGGCGCATTGTAAGGTGGTATATTTTGCTTTTCCCGCACCTAGAAATATATCAATTATAAGAAGATTTCATACCAGATTCTCATTTCCATGAAGGTCACTTTACACCACTGTAGCATTTCAAGTGGATTTAAAGTCTGTATGATCATTCTAAATCACTTCCCCTTTATGGAGCCCCTACACTATTAGAGTGCTGTGAAATATTGTCAGTATAAAAAAGAATCTGCCACTTCAAAACCAAAAGGCTCTGGCAAAGTCAGTAGATCTCTACATTGGTTAGAATCTCTTTCCATCACCATCCAACTGTCTTTACCCCACCTACCGTGCTCATGAACTGCATCTCAAATTGATCGCATGAGGGAAACTGTTTTGTACTCCACCCTCAGCTCCCCATCACCCTGGGGACATGTGAACTCAACAGAATGTCACAGACTTCCCTAGAGTGTGTAACACATTCTGCTAAGTCAGGCTGCTCTCCTGGTTAAGGCATAGGAAACCAGCACACTAGCCCTGCCTTTCCCAAATGCTTTTTGCACTGTGAACTTCAGAGTGTTATGCCAGCCCCTCCCTCAGCCTCATTTTCCCCTTCTGTGAAATAATGATAAATACCATAATTTGACCCCTGAGTACAGACAAAGAGCTCCCAGAAGAAGCCACATCTTTGAGTTTTATTAGTCCTAGAAAAGCAAGGATTTCTTCCGCATATACTTGAGTGTAATCCACTAGCACCTGAGCTATTCACCATTTACAGACAAACAGCTATTGAGTTCTCCTGTAACAGGGGAAGGCACCAGTACACAAATCCATAGATACCAAGGCCAGAAGGGAAGATTGTGATAATCTAGTCTGGCCTCCCATATAACACAGGCCATACAGCATCTGCAAAATAATTCCTGGATCCGGTCTTTTAGAAAAAATATCCCATGTTGATTTGAAAATTGCCAGTGACAGCGAATTCACCAGTAGACTTGGTAAATGGATCCAATGATTAATTACTCTCCCTGTAAAAATAAGCACTTTATTTCCTGTTTGAATTCCTCTAGCTTCAACTTTCAGCCATTGGATCACGTTAGACCTTTCTCTGCCAGATTGAAGAGTTCATTATAAATATTTGTTCCTCATGTAGGAATTTATAGTCTGTGATCAACTCACCCCTTAACCTTCTTTTTGTTAAGCTAAATAGTTTGAGCTCTTTGAGTCTATCATTATAAGGCATGTTTTCTAGTCCTGTAACCATTTGCCTGGCTCCTCTCTGAACCCTCTCCAATTTATCAACATCCTTCTTGAATTGTGAACACAAGAACTGGACACAGTATTCCAGCAGTGGTCACACCAGTTCCAAACAGATTAAAAATGAACTCATCTACTCCTATTTGAGATTCCCCATTCATGCACTAATTTTTTAGCCACAGCATGGGAGCTCATGTTCAGCTGATTATCCACCCTAGCCCTGAAATCTTTTTCAAAGTCACTGCTTCCCTCGATAAAGTCCCCCACCCTGTAAGTTTGGCTGACAATTGTTGTTCCCAGAGCTATACATTTACATTTAACCACGTTAAAACACATATTGTTTGCTTATATACAGCTTATCAAGGTATCCATATTGCTCTATAGAAGAGACCTTGCCTCTTCGTTATTTACCATTCCTCCAATTTTTCTGTTATCTGTAAACATTAGCAGTGATGATTTATGTTTTCTTATAGATCACTGATAAAAATGAAAATTAGCCTAGGGCCAAGAACCAATCTCTGCAGGGCCCTACTAGAAACACACCTGATCAATGATGATTTCTCATTTACAATGACATTTTGAGCAATCTGTTAATCCATTTAATGTTTGCTCCATTGATTTTATATCTTTCTAGTTTTTTAATCAAAGTGTCTTGAGGTACCAAGTCAAATGTCTTATAAAAGTCTAAGTCTATTACATCCACACTATTACCTTTATCAGCCAAACTTGTAATTTCATCCAAAAATGATATCCAATTAGTTTGACAGGACCTATTTTCTATAAACCCATGTGGACTGGCATTAATTATAGTACCTTCCTTTAAGTTCTTTATTTCTTGAGTCCTGTATCAGCCAGTCCATTATCTTGCCTGGGATCCATGGCAGACAGACATGCCTATAATTACCTAGGTCAACCCATTTTCCCTTTTTAAACATTGGCCCAACATTAGTTTTCTTCAAGTCTTATGGAACTTCTCCAGACTCCAAGGCTTATTGAAAATCAATATTAACAGTCCAGTGATCTCCTCAGCCAGCTCTTTTAAAACTCTTGGATGCAAGTTCTCCAGCCCTTCTGATTTTAAAATTTCCCATTATAACAGCTGATGTTTATCATCTTTCAGAGATATTAGTGTAAGGGAAATTGTGTAATTGTCATTATACGATATGACTACATCATCTGTTTTTGATTTCCCAAATGCAGACCAGAAATATTTATTGACCACTTCTGCCTTTCTGCATTATTATGGATAATTCTATCATTTACATCTAGTAATGGCCCAATAGTACTCTCAGGATTATTTTTGTTTCTTATACTTTTAAAAACATACTAATTGTCCTTAACTCCACTGGCCATAAATATCTCCTTGTGTCCCTTTGCTTCCTGTATCAATTTTCCTAAATTCCAATATGTATATTTGTGTGTGTATTTATATATATATAATGCCTTCACTTCCTCTCCAAACCAGGGGAGTTTTTTAAACAGTATGGCCTTCTTTCTCAAGGATCCATGGCAACACTTAAATTCCAACTAGTGGGGACACAAATTTTATATAGTAAACATAAGGAGAGGACCTAGATTGTGAAAGTGGGATTTTCAAAGAACATAAGAATGGCCAACTGGGTCAGACCAATGGCTCATCTAGCCCAGTAGCCTGTCTTCCAGTGATGGCCAGTACCAGATGATTCAGAGGGAATGAACAAAACAGGGCAATTATTGAGTGGTCCATCCCCATTGTCTAGTCCCAGCTTCTGGCAGTCAGAGTTTAAGGGACACCCAGAGCATAGTGTTGCGTCCCTGACCATCTTGGCTCATAGCCATTGATGGTCTCATAACATTTCCTTATTCACTTTCTCCACACCATTCATGATTTTATAGACCTCTCTTGTATCCCCACTCAGTCGTCTCTTTTCCACTCTGAACAGTCCCAGTCTTATTAATCTGTCCTCACAGGGAAGGTGTTTCATACCTCTAATAATTTTTGTTGCCCCTTTCTCTCCTTTTTCCTACTCTAATATATCTTTATTGAAATGGAGTGACCAGAACTATTTTCAGTATTCAAGGTGATGGTTAATTCACTGGGATTTGGGCAATTAATTCCCACAGGCTTCTTTGAAAATGCAAGCTTCAAACTAGATCTGACATCCAATGGGAGTTGGGAACCTAACTCCCTTAGGCATAATGTAATGAATAATGGGGGCATATATAAAGAATATGCTAAGTGTCATTCAATCCTAGCATCTTAGACTCATAGACATTAAAATCAGAAGGACCATCATGATCATCTAGTCCAGTGGTTTTCAACCTTTTTTTCTGGGGACCCAGAAGAAAACTGTTGATGCCCACGACCCAACGGAGCTGGAGATGTGTGAGAGGTTTGGGGTGTGAGAGGGGGCTCTGGGCTGGGGCAGGGGGTTGGGGTGCAGGTGGGGGTCAGGGCTCTGGGCTGGGGCTGCAGGCTTTGGGGTGGGGCCGGGGATGAGGGGTTTGGGGTGCAGGAGGGTCTCTGGGTTGGGGGGGGGTTCAGGGCTGGGGCAGGGAGTTGGGGTGTGGGAAGGGGTCAGGGTTCTGGGCTGGGGGTGCAGGCTCTGGGGTGGGGCTGGGGATGAGGGGTTTGGAGTGCAGGAGGGGGGTCTGGCTTTGGGGGGCTCAGGGCTGGGACAGGGGGGTGCAGGCTCTGGGGTGGGGCCAGAGCTGAGGGGCTTGGGGTGCAGGACGGGGCTTTGGGTTTGGGGGGGGTCAGGGCTGGGGCAGTGGATTGGGGTGTGGGAGGGGGTCAGGGCTCTGGGCTGGGGGTGCATGCTCTGGGGTGGGACCAGGGATGAGGGGTTTGGGGTGCAGGAAGGAGTTCTAGGTTTGGGGGGGCTCATGGCTGGGGCAGGGGTTTGGGGTGCGGGGTTGGGGTGTGGGCTTACCTCCTGGTGGCTCCCAGTTAGCAGCACAGCCGGGGTGCAGAGGCAGGCTTCCCGCCTGTCCTGGCACTGTAGACCGTGTTGCACCCCGGAGCAAGCCAGCAGCAGGTCCAGCTCCTAGGTAGAGGCATGCAAGCGGCTCCGCATGCCTCTCGCCCACAAGATTGGGTGTGGGGGCAGTGCGTGGAGCCCCATGGCCCCCCTGGGAATGGTGGCAGTGGACCAGATCTAAGCTGGTAGTGACTTTGGAGTCACTGTGGTGTAGTGGAGCAGGCAGTATCCTTGGCCTTAGAAGTCCTGAATTTTAGTCCCCTCTCTGCTACTAGCTTGTTGGGTGACCTTGACCCAGTCAGTTTGTAAAAGGGGGATAATGCTAGTGGCTTCCTTTGTAAAGTGCTTTGAGATCTCCTGGGGGAAAGTGCAAGCTACAAGTGATTATTATTACCCTTGCTTTACAGTGCTGTCAGCATGACTCATCCCCCTAGACCCGAGGAGAGTTAGTCCTGATTTAGACCTTTGGAAGCGAGAGCAGAATCAGGTCCCTTTGATCTTAATTTTCCTCCTCTACATGTGGCTCTACTGAGACAGCAGCTGGTTCAATGGCAGAGCTGAGCATAAATCCCACTTCAGCTGACTACCAGCCGTTTCCCCAGCCTAGAGTTGGAATAGGCACCTTCAAATGATCCTGTCCAACACCCCTTTGGTGAGACCCAATCCCACTGACATCCATGGAAAGATGCCTACTTCCTTGGTGATCAGTGGATGAAACCTGGGAGCTGGGATTTTCAAAGGAATACGGCTGGCTTTCCAAAGGTTATTGGGCAACTGAAGATACTGAGCAGTCCCTAGTGGAATTTTCAAAATCACTTCACGAGGTTAAGTGTCTCTCTTCCATTACAAATCAATAGGAGTTAAGAGTCAGATTTTTAAAGGAATTTCCGTGCCTAACTCCCATTGTAATCAGTGGGAGTGAGGCTCCTAAATGCCTTTACAAATCTAATTCCGGGATCCTAACCGGTTTAGGCAGTTTTGTAATCCCACTCAGCATCTATCTGCATCTACAGGTGCATGAATAGCTTTGAAAATCTGGACCTTAGACTCCCCGCTCCCACTGACTTTCAATCCCTTAAACGCCTTGGGAAATCCCGGCCTTGGGATGCCTACTCCATTCTTTGATCTTTATTAGGAATGCTATCTTGGATGGTGAACACTGGAAATACAGAGACTCAGCTGCCATGAAGATGGGCTTAGCTACATAGATAAATCTACACATGGGGATCTGATCCCAAGCCATCGTGTTATCATGCTGCCAGATGCATCTACCTCAGCAGCTCTATAAACCAACCAATATCGTACAGAGTGAAACCCAACTCCAACTTTGCCTAGTAAATGATAGTACCATTCTGCACCTACGTCTCACAGCTCTGACTTTGCAAAGGAAATGCACAGGTCTGATGGCCCAGAACCTTCGTATAGCCCTTTGACATCTGAAACTTGTACCATGTGTGCTGTAATGGGCAGGGCCGGCTCTGGCTTTTTGGCCGCCCCAAGCAAAAAAAAAAAAAAAAAAAAAAGGGGGCGGCCAGAACGGCAAAGCAAAAAACAAAAAAAAAACAAAAAACCTGCGGCGCGGACGGAGCGCGGGTGCAGCGGAACCGGCTAGCGGGTGGGAGGGTGCGGGAGCGGGCGGGAGAGAGAGAGAGAGAAGGGGGGCGGCCAGGGCTACAGCGAGGCACTGCCACGCGGCCCCTCCCGCCGCTCTGCACCACGCTGTGCCGCGCCACCTGCCGCCTGCCGGGAGGGCTCCGCTCCGGTCGGCGGGGAGGGAAGGACGAGGACTGCCCTGCTGGGCTTGCTACCGGACGGCCGGAGCAGAACAACAACAACAACAAAAAGCGGCCGTGCCGCCCTAGGATTGGGCCAAATGCTGCCTCGTTCAATCTGCCGCCCCAAGTACCAGCTTGCTCGGCTGGTGCCTGGAGCCGGCCCTGGTAATGGGCCACTGGGAATAGGGATGGTGTAGTTCTAATGGCCAGGGCATGGGGCTGGCACTCAGATGGAACTAGAACCCAGGTCTCCTATGACACTGGGCATCTTGTTCACTGTGACCTAAATATAAACCCCTTAGGACAAGAACTGTGTCTGTACAGTGCTTGTCACACTGTGGCCTCTAGGTGGTGCTATTGTAATAATAAAGCCACCAAGAAGGATGGAGACTTGCCTTGACAGCTTCTTACTGCACTATAAATCAATCAATCTGAGTTTGGGGGGCAGTGACACAGTACAGCAGAACTAAACCATAGTGCTCCATTGGCTGGCACATTGCATGGACATTTAAATTGCATTGAGTTAGCTAGAGCTCTGGGACAGATCCTTAGCTGGTGTAGATCAACAAGCCAATAGAGCTATGCTAATTGACACCAGCCGAGGATCTGACCCCTTGCCTGCAAGACGTCTGACATCAGTACATAATTATATGTATTTTTATAGGTTAGTGACTCAACCATTTGCACACAGCAGTAGAGGCACTAGTGGTTTGGGAGGTGAGACTGATTTGTGAGACGCTATTGCTCATTTATTTATAAAGTTGCACTCAGGATAAAAATGGCAGAGAACCACTAGTCTAACAGTGACAGAGCCACTCATCTGGATGCTTACATCCAGATCCTCAGCTGGTGTAAAGTGGCGTAACTCCACTGGCTTGTCTTCACTACCCGCCGATCCGGCGGGTAGCAATCGGTCTATCGGGGATCGACTTACCGCGTCTAGTGAAGACGCGATAAAATCGATCCCTGATGGCTCTACCGTCGACTCCGGAAATCCACCGCAGCAAGAGGCGGTAGCGGAGTCGACGGCGGCGCGGCAGCGGTCGACTTGCCGCCGTCCTCACAGCCAGGTAAGTCGACCTAAAATACGCCACTTCAGCTACGCTATTCACGTAGCTGAAGTTGCGTATCTTAGGTCGACCCCCCGCTGTAGTGTAGACCTAGCCATCTGACCTATGTCAATTTACATCTCTTGAGGATCAGACTCCAATGATATGAACAGAGCTATGCAGATTTACACCTTGCTCAAAATCTGGCCCATTAACATCAGTGTAGCTAACCTGATTTACACCAGATGGGGACCTGAAACAGTGACTTCAGTGGAGTATTTCTGATTCACATCAGATGGAGATCTGGCTTCTCTCTTTAGTGACACAGCAAACGGCTTTTCAGACCAAAATACGTCTATGTCAACTAAGTATATATATTTCAACCTCTGTTTGCCTCCCACTGCAAGCGTTTTACAGCAGTGTCATATGTTGGGGGTGATTGGCCAATTACTTTTAACATCAGCTGGGTTTTACATCATAAAAATGGAATGTCAAAGTGACTGTCCAATGCTATAATTGGTATGAGGAGGAAAGAGTAAGCTGATAGAGTTACCCAACGACTCTGCACTAATTTATCACAAATAGAAATGACAACAGGAGGTGGGAGACCATGGAAAATCAGGGGCATCTATGCTGTTTGCAGGGACTACACAGAAGCAGAGGCTAAGGGATGCAAATGCTGTTACTATACTATAATAAAACATGACTAGGATACAGCAGAGAGTGGAGGTGGGGAAGGAGCGACTATACATTATAATGAACACAAGGGGCTAGGATGACCAGATAGCAAGTGTGAAAAATCGGGACGGAAGGTGGGGGTTAATAGGTGCCTATATAAGAAAAAGCTCCCCAAATTGGGATTGTCCCTATAAAATCGGGACAAGGGGCAGCAGAGGGTGAGGACCAGGGAACAGGGGACCATACTGTATAATAGACACCAGGGGCAGCAGGGGGTGGGGGTGGGGAAGAGGCAGATATAATGTATAATGGCCACTAGGGGCAGCAGAGGGTGGGTGGGGAAGAGGTGGCTATACTGTATAATGGGCACTAGGGGCAGCAGAGGGTGAGAGGTAGGCAAGTGTGGAAGTTTTTTTAGGTTTACAGCATATACCTTTATGTGCATTTGCTTTAGTTGGCATAATCAGGAGAAAATCTGTTGGTGTGACTATCGTTACACTTTTGTAAACTAATCTGAATGGAGAATTAAATCATAAGACTACATACGTGAATTAATGTGAATGTGTGGGTGAGAATATCAGCCTTTATATATCTTTCTGAAAGGACAGGTGTGTATTTGATGGTTTCTGTATCAGAGTGATTTTCTATGTACGTGTGCTTATGCCTTAGAGAGAGAGAGAGAGATAATGTGTGTGCATTGTGTTTGTGTGGCTGTGTTTGAGCGTGTGCATTTCAGTGTTTGAATCTGTATGTATGTACCTCCATATGTGTGTCTGCTGTGTATGTGTTGTGTGGATCTGCAGTGTGCCCATGTGTGTGTGCGCTCACACCTGTTTGTGTGTATATGCATAAATGAATAAATGCTTGGTTAATACATGTGTGTGACTGAATATATTTGCCTGCTCTATGTGTGTGAACTGTGATCTGCTGTGTAGCATGGACAACTAAAGCCAGGTCCTCAGCTGGTGGATATGAATGTAGCTCTGTGGAAGCCAACTGAGTTCCACCCGTTTTCGCCTGCTGAAGCTGTGTCCTGAAGTTCCACATTTCTCCCTGGTTTGTCCCATGGAGCATTGATGTCCAGGCAGAACTGTGCTCCACAGTAGCACCACTGCAAATCACTGATGTTAAATGCACCATGGCCTGATATATCAGTGGGGGCATATGCATCCCTGGCAGCAACTGGATAGTGTCACTATCTATCTTACAGCTCTGTCCTGGCCTCTCTGTGAATTGCTTAGTGGTCCTGGTCTAATTCACAGCAGAAACAGGCTTCCTGGACTCCAGGACTAAGAGAAAAATCTCGGATCTGAAGAATGCCAATAAACATGGTGAGTCCCAGGCCCCAGGACTAAATTTCACAGCCCAGATCAGTCGCTAGTTATGAGTTGACAGGAGGGGGCATGGATCAGCATTCATGTTGCACTACCCAGCCTCAGGCTGGGGAAGCTAATGATCCAACCACTGGACCAAATTTGGTGAAGAATCTTGATCACATGCTACCTAAGGTAGCATATGCTAAGAAGAAGAAGAAGTTGACAGGAAGCCACATGAAAACTAAAATACTGTGTATGACGCCAATTGGCCTATTTACTGGTAGGCTCAGAAGTCACATTAAGGGAAGACAGACATGTCATGTGAACTAATTTCAGGGTTCAGGCCCATATCTCATTTGGGTCACTTTTGAAACACATTGCCTGATGGGAGCATGAGTGTGTGTATGTGTGAGCAAGTGAGCTTGTATTCCCACTGCTCTCTCTAATTATCTATCAGTCCGTCTAACTGTCCGTCTAATTATTCATCTGTATAATCATTTGCCAATCCACCCAATTGTCTGTCTTGCTCTCTGTCTGTCCATCAAGATGTCTGTCCATTTTTTCTCCTTCTGCTTTTTGTCCACCCAATTATCTATCCATCTGTCTAACTGCCCATCTATACTGGGCAAGGTAATATTTTTCACTGGTCCAACTTCTGTCGGTGTAAGAGACAAGCTTTTGAGGTTACAGAGAGTTCTGCTTCAGTGGAGGATAGCTAATGTGATGCCAATTTTTTAAAAGCAGCTCCAGAGTCAATCCTGGTAATTACAGGCTAGTAAGTCTAACTTCAACACCAGACAAATTGGCTGAAACAGTAAAGAACAGAATTATCAGACACAGAGATGAACACGATTTATTGGGAAAGAGTCAACATGGCTTTTGTACATGGAAATCATGCCTCACCAATCTGTTAGAATTCTTTGAGGGGGTCAGCAAACATGTGGATAAGGGTGATCCAGTGGATATAGTGTGCTTGTATTTTCAGAAACTCTTTGACAAGTTCCCTCACCAAAGTCTCTTAAGCAAAGTAACCTATCATGGGATAAGAGGGAAGGTCCTCTCTGTAGTAGAAAGAGAGACTAAGTTATAAGTCCTTGTATCAGAGGCCTGAGCTAAAATAGTGGGCAAGCTTTTCTAATATAAAGCAAAGTTAGCAAAAGTCAGGCTGTGAGCAAACATCAGGCTCTGTCTGCTTGCAAGTTTATAGAATTTGGCAAGAACAGAGCTGATATTGCAGAAATACACATTCCTAAGAAGTGCTAGTTACAGAGTACTTACGCAAACACATGTACAAGGTGATAAGTGATAACTAGCCACGTCAGGGGGCAATAACTAACTATGTCAGAGGGGCAGTACTAACTTGTTTGTATCGGGTATAAAAATGTACCTCCGAGGGAGTATCATTGTCTGGCCTAGGGAGGAATGGAAAGTCCCGCCGTTCACTGAGCTGGTCCATTGTTATGGGCATACATGTGTTAGTGGTCTGGTAGAGTCTGTGGGATACTAGTACCGTGCTTCATCGACAATAAACCTGGCTGGGTGCCTTCATGCCTTAACGGATCTTGTGGTCATCGGGCAGTTTGCTCAAGGTCTCCTGTGCCAGCTGTCTGTACAGGGCTGGGGTGGCACACAGAGGGAACACACACGCAAAGCTGAACATCTGTCAACATCTAACCACACTCTCATGAATCGGTAACTGGCTGAAAGACGGGAAACAAAGGGTAGGAATAAGTGGCCAGTTTTCACAATGGAGAGAGGTAAGTAGCAGGGTCTGTACTGGGACCAGTGCTGTTCAACATATTCATAAACAATTTGGTAAAAAGAGCAAACACTAAGATGGCAGTTTGCAAATGATACAAAATTATTCAAGATAGTTAAGTCTAAAGTTGACTGCAAAGAGTTACAAAGGGATCTCATTAAATTGGCAGATGGAATTCAGTGTTGATAAATGCAAAGTAATGCACTTTGGAAAACATAACCCCAACTTTACATTTAAAATGATGGGGTCTAAATTAGTTGTTTCCACTCAAGAAAGAGATCTTGGAGTCATTGTGAATAGTTCTTTGAAAACATCAACTCAATGTGCAGCAGCAGTCAAAAAAGTAAACTGTACCATTACAGTTATAGTTGCCCCATCTCCAGAAAGATATATTAGAATTGGAAAAGATACAGAGAAGGTCAACAAAAATGATTAGGAGTTTGGAACAGCTTCAGTAGGAGGAGAGATTAAAAATACTGGGACTGTTCAGCTAGGAAAAGAGACTACTAAAAGGGCACATGATAGAGGTTTATAAAATCATGAATGGTGTAGAGAAAGTTAATAGGGAAGTCTTATTTCCCCCTTCACATAAAACAAGAACCAGGGGTCACCCAATGAAATTAATAGACAGCAGGTTTACAATTAACAAAAGGAAGTATTTCTTCACACAACACATACTCAATCAGTGGTACTCATTCCCAGGGGACTTTGTGAAGGCCAAAAGTATAACTGTGTTAAAAAAATTAGAGCAGTGCATGGGGATAGGGCCATCAATGGCTATTAACTAAGATGGCCAGGGATGCAAACCCATGCTCTGGGTGTCCCTAAGCCTCTGACTTGCAGAAGCTGGGACTGGACAACAGATCATTCAATAATTGTCAAGTTCTGTTCAATCCCTCTGATCCATTTGGCACCAGTCATTGTCAGAAGACAAGATGCTGGGCTAGATGGACCCTTTGTCTGGTCCAGTATGGCTGTTCTTATGTTCTTACGTAGGCAGGGGCTGCTGTGTGGGTAATTTTCACAGTCATGGACATTAAATTTAATTTAAAAATATAACATGATTTTTGGTAACTAAAGGATATTCCTTCTGACTCTGTGGGAAGCTAATGTCACAGGCAAAGCAGATGGGAATTGGAGCTGACAAGGGGCTTGCAGTGTGACTGTGACTCTCTGCTAAGAGCAGCAGCGGCAAGCGGGATAGACTTTAATAGGAGTTATCTCAGTCACTGGTGGTTGACAGGAGAAGTGGCAATGAAAAGTCTGTCCATAGTGTGTAAAGTGCTTGACCTTAAGGATGCAGCTGTTTCTATAGGTTTGATAGCAGATCTGCACTGACAGATCCCCAGCATGAAGGAATCCTAAGCAATGTCATTTGAAACATGTTAATTTCATTGACTCTTGCTTAGGATAAAAATAATAATTAAATAAAAAAATCCTTGCTTCATTATGTTCTCATTAAAATCATCCCCGTTAGCAACACAGCTACTAAAGAGAAATCTCCCCAACTAGCCATGCAGCACCTGTGGCTCTATGGGGATTTGCAGGAGGACACAGAGGTCATTATAACTCCTCATGTCTTAATCAGCAATCTGAGAAATGTTCTGCTCAGCTGAGACCTGGGCACTGCCTGGAGATCTGACAAACCTCTCAAGGAATGAAGAGCCAGCAACAGAAACAAAGTTACTCCTCATTTTAATGGGTCCCATGGAGGCCATTAGAATGGAAACGCTGTTAGAAAATGCAGGTTGCGGTGGCAGTCCCATCAGGGCTGATTAGCAAGGAAAGTCAGAAGCATTGATTAATGTTAGACAAAGGAAGGGGAGGGTTTGTTCCTATGGCAAGGAGCCCCCTGATGTGTAAAGTGAAAGGGGTCAAGCCAGTTCGGCCAGCTCCTGTGAAGGGTGATCCCTTCATTCATAAATTCCACCAGAGTCTCACCTAGCTAGGGGATGTAGTGTGTGTGTGTGGATTGCAGTGAAACTGACTTGTAAACAAACCCACTGGGTTAGCCGAGGCGCAGGGCCCAGGTGCAGTGAGTGAAAGGCAATTCCAGGTGTCTAGGCCTCAATGACAGAGATCAGCCAACGTACCTGGATAGTGACAGGCTTTGCTGTCCTGCCCATGACACCCAGTGCTGCCAGTCCCCCTCAGTCCTAACCCACAGCCCCTACCCACAATGCTATTCCATCTCAGGGCCCACACATGCTCAGAGCTCTGCACACAGACCTAAAAGTGGCCATTCTTCAACAAAAAAACTTCAAAAATAGACTCCAACGTGAAACTGCAGAGCTGGAATTAATTTGCAAACTGGACATCATCAGATTAAGCTTGAATAAAGACTGGGAGTGGTTGGGTCATTGCAAAACCTAAACCTAATTTCCCCAATACTAATTTCCCCCTACTGTTACTCACACCTTCTTGTCAACTGTCTGAAATGGGCCACTCTCATTACCACTTCAAAAGTTATTTTTCCTCCCTTGGTATCCTGCTGTCAATTGAATTGTCTTGTTAGACTGACCTAACAGTTGGTAAGGCAAATCCTGTCTTTTCATGTATTTATACTTGCACCTATATTTTCACTCCATGCATCCGATGAAGTGGGTTCTAGCCCACGAAAGTTTATGCCCAAATAAATTTGTTAGTCTCTAAGGTGCCACAAAGCCTGCTCGTTGTTTTTGCTGATACAGACTAACACGGCTACCACTCTGAGAGCTCTGCCAGTGCTCCTCAGTCCTGACCCACAGCCCCTACCCACAATGCTATTCCATCTCTGGGCCCACATGCACACACACCTCAATCCTGATCCTGTAGTCCCCTGGCTGTCACAGCCCTGCACTGTCCCCACCCCAAAGCTCTGCCAGTGCCCCTCAATCCTGACCTGCAGCTTCCTGCTATCCCAGCCCTGGGCTCCTCCATGTCCCCTAAAGCTCTGTCTATGTCCATTAATCCTGATTGCAGCCCCCGCCTTCTATCCCATTTCTGGGCTAACACACACAACACACACAGCTCTGCTGCTGCTGCTGCACCTCAATCCCAACCCACAGACACCCTGCTGTCCCAGCCCTGCCCCCTGTCCCCCTCTCTCCAACTCTACCAGTGCCTTGGAATAAATTGTGCGATCGGTTGCTTGACCACACTTTGGTTCAGTACAAAATAGATTCAAGAGACACACTCAGCAACAAGCAAGGTTGATTGCTATAAATCAGTGGCGCTGCAATGGGGGAGGGAGGGCCAGGGACCCCACCCCCTTCCCCTTCTCTTCCGCCCGAGGTCCCACCCACCGGCCAGGCCAGCAGGCCAGCAGTTGGTGGAGCCTGTCCAGGGAGCCCTGGCAATTGTGGGAGCCATGTGGACCTCCCGTCCAGCCCGGGGTGGGGTGAGGCCAAAAACAGTCCCCCTGCCCATGTCACCACCCCACGGGCTCCTTGCACAGCCCAGGGCAGGTGGAGGGTCTGCGACTCCACGCCAGCTCCCCACAACTGCCCACGCGGCTCTGTCCCTGACCCGGCTCTCTCCGGCTGAGTGGGGGCCTCGGAGCCATAACCCTGCCATGGTAAGAGCTGCGAGGGCAGTTGTGGGGAGATGGTGCATACATACTCTGGGTTAATTAATAAGTAAAAAGTGATTTTATTAAATACAGAAAGTGGGATTTAAGTGGTTCAAAGTAGTAACAGACAGAACAAAGTGAATTACCAAGTAAAATAAAATAAAACACGCCAGTCTATGTCTAATCCAACTGAATACAGATAACATTCTCACCAGTTCCAGTATGCTTTCTTTTACAGATTAATCTCCTTCTAGTCTGGGTTCAGCAATCACTCACACCCCTTGCAGTTACGTCCTTTGTTCCTGTTTCTTTCAGGTATCTTTGGGTGTGGAGAGGCTTTCTCTTTAGCCAGCTGAAGACCAAATGGAGGGGTCTCCCACAGGCTTAAATAGACTTTCTCTTGTGGGTGGAGACCCCCTCCTCTCTCCTATTCAAAGTCCAGCTCCAAGATGGAGTTTAGGAGTCACCTGGGCAAGTCACATGTCCATGCATGCATGAGTTCCTTACCAGCCAAGCCACATTCCTGGGAAAGCGCAGATGTGGATTGGTGTCCACAAGTTCATTGTTGGCTTAAGTGTTTCTTGATTGGGCACTTACTGAGAATAGTCTTTTCTCAGGAAGCTGACCAACTGCTTCACTACAGCCTACTTAGAATCAAACAAGTATGTAGCCGATATTCATAACTTCGAATACAAAAATGATACAAATAGGATTAATAGATTCAGTAGATCATAACCTTTACAGAGATATGTTACATGGCATATGTAGCATAAAACAGATACATGTAAACCCACAAAACCCACAATCATTATCTATTAACATGTTTCTAAAGGTTGAATCTGGGTCAGTTAGCCTCTTAGTGTGTAACCCTTTCTGGCCCTGTGTCACAAGGACTTTGTCTTGTATAAGCGCCTATTACACCCCACACCTGTCCTGATTTCTCACACTTGCTATCTGGTCACCCTAACTGCATATTCCTGTGATATTATAATGATTTTCCTGCTGCTGACTGGAATTATTATTATTATTATTATTATTATTGTTGTTGTTGTTACTATTATCAGGCTAATCTAGGTCAAACTTTCAAAGTTCTGCCATTTTTCATAACGGCCACTGGCATAGTTCACACCATCTGCTAATCCTCTGGCAAAAAATTTTTGAGCATGCACCCCCTGCCGCTCCGGCTCTACCATTTTTGCCAAAGCTACAAAACCAACCAAACAAACAAACAAACAAAAAAGCCCGCTCGGACTCCCGCCCGAACTGCCGAAGCAAAGAAAAAAAAAAAAACCTGCTCAGACTCCCATCCGCACTGATGAAGCAAAAAAAGAAGGGCTCTTCCTGCCGCACACCCCCAAGGATCCTCTTGCGCACCCCCGGGGGTGCGCACACCCCACTTTGGAGACCACTGCTCTAAGTGACTAGATCCCCCTTGTGTGCAGTCTGGGAGTGTGGTGGGCCCGCTGTGCACCCCTGACTCTCTCTCCCGCTTGCCCCTGCTTGCCGAGAGCCGATCAAAAAAAAAAAAGCAACAAGCTACAACAAGCTACAAGCTAAACAAGCTACAAGCCAAAAACCAGCCAACAAGCAACTCACAAGCCAGTTAAGCCAAAAAGAAGCCCAATTTCTGTGTTTTATTGCGTGTTTGGCATGTCTGCTTTCTGATAGGCAGGGACAGGGGTGTGAGACATACTTTCCCCCCCAGGGTCTCGTCTCTCCTCTAGAGAGACGGGGTGGAAGTAAGAGGCCCCCAGTATTTATCCCAGCAGCTGAGGTATTTCTGATCTAGGGAACTGGAGCAGGCCCAGTGCACTCTTCCCTCTTGCTGCATCCAAACTGGGGTGTGGTTGGCAGAGTCCCCCCGAACAGGGCTTGGAATCAACCGCCACACTGAGATGCAAGGAGCTATCCTATCCTCTCAGATATAGTCACTCAGGCTTTGTACACATTCAGGAAAGCATGAGTTATGCACTGGGCAGTTGCCTCTCTCTAAGCAATTGTTTCAGGCTCTCTGCAGACTCAGGCAGGTGTCACTGCATTGGTCACTCTGGGTTCATGGTTTCAACCTTTCTGTCATGAAAAAAAAACCTTACTTTTTTCTTTTTAATTGGGAGCTGAAATTCTGATGTAAATCTATTGACTCCATGAGCTGGGGCTTAGGATTGGTCTTTACTGACTGTGATTTAAATCAGCCCAGACTGTATCTTTCTTATTCAAGAGGAAGCCCAAAACATCCTGAATCCAGTGGCCTTTACTGTTTTCAGGTGGGGTAGTATATTGGTTGGCTAGAAGCTATTTTGATTTCAATTTTGAGATGTATGGACTCAATAAGCTGCTGGCTGGCTCCACTTGTATTACATGCATTTACATTTTAATTCAATGTTAGGGCCCCAAGGCTGGGTATAGGATTTTTTGGGGACACTTAAATTTAAGTAAATGAATAAAGTTCTCAGACAAACAAAACAAAACTCTATGTTACTTTTGAGTGAAAGTTGACAGTATATATCAGGAAACGAAGAGTAAAAAAACCCACAAATATATTGTAGTGATCTCAAAACCAACACCCTGAATTTAGAACTGTTCCAATTCAAAATAAATTCTAACATTTTAAGTAATGGACATTCACACTTGAGACAGAACGACCTGAAATACAGCAGCAGCAAAACCCGTTAGGTGCCTGACTCTAGGAGAGGGCTGACAGCTGAGAATTTCAAGCAGAGATTGCTCTTTTGCAAATCTGAAAATCTTCTCTTTAATCCCTACTTTAAGGGTAATAGTTAACTTAACCTGAATGATGAAAACATAAATATCATCTCCATAATAAACACAGGTTATCATTTCAGAAAATGGATATTGGCAAAATGTTCTCTTCACTAGAACCTCAATAAAAAAAGGACAACCCCCCCCCCAAAAAAAACAAATCCCAAACCAACCAACCAACCAACCAACCAACCAACCAAACAAACAAACAAACATTAACATTAATTGAGCCACTTCCATTTCCATAATACATTCCTCAGAGCTGTTCTCACTTCTTTGTTTTTCAGGCTATAGATGATGGGGTTCAAGATAGGGGTTAAGATGCTGTACTGGAAGGAGAAGAGTTTGTCCAGAAATAATGGAGACCCTAAGTTTGGATTCATGTACCGTAAAAAGCCCGACATGTAGAATAAACTGACCACGATAAGGTGGGAGGTGCAGATGGAGAAAGGCTTTATATCTGTCCTCCACGGGGAGTATCCTCAGTATAGTGGAGATGATGCGAATGTAGGAGACCAGGGTGAGAAAGAAAGAGCTCATTCAAAATATTACAAGAGTTGTAAGAAGCATCGTGCTTCTTGTCAGTGCAGGACAAGACCAAAACAGAAGGGAGCTGACAGCTGAAATGGCTGATTCAGAAGTTTAACGTTAGTATGGGAATAGTGTTTAACAGTGCATACAAGACATCCATTATCCATCCAATGACCACTAGCTGACTGCAGAATTGTTTGTTCATAGTCCCCATGTAGTGCAATGGATCACATATGGCAGAATATCGATCGTAAGCCATTACTGAAAGGATGAAAACTTTAGTAAAACTAGACACGATAAAAAAGAACATCTGGGCAATGTAGTCATTGAAATAAATTGTTTTCCCCTTTGCCAGGAAGTTCTCTAGCATCTTAGGCACAGTGACTGAGGAATAGCAGATGTCAACAGAGGATGAATGGAACAAAAAGAAGTACATCGGGCTGTGGAGGTGAGGATCAAACATTCAAACATTATCAACAGCATGATCATTATATTCCCCACCAGGGTAAATAGGTAAATCACTAAAAACACCAAGAGCAGTAAAATCTGGAGCTGTGGGTCATTGGAAAGTCCAAAGAGAATAAAGTAGGTTACAGTGGTTTGATTTTCCATTGACATGTATTCAGCAAAATTGGGACTTGTAGAACATGAAAAATAGGTGAAATTAAATCAAGCAATTGAACACAATAAAAATGCAATCATTAGATAAGCTGAGATAGATAGATAAATAGAGAGAGAGGGGGACAAAGGCCTTGGCTACACTTGGGGATTAACAGTGCTGCCGCGGCAGCGCTGTGAAGCGCTGAGAGAGCTCTCCGAGGGGAATAGCTTGCAGCGCTGCGAGCGAGCGTGCAGCGCTGCAGGCGCTGATTACACTGGCGCTTTACAGCGCTGCACTCGCTGCGCTCGGGGGGGGTGTTTTCACACCCCTGAGCGCAGCAAGTTGCAGCGCTGTACAGCGCCAGTGTAGCCAAGGCCAGAGAGAGAGAGTTGGTAGGTGTATAGATGGAGCTGGTAGGTGGATGGAGATGGATAAATACCTAATATGAACTCTAGAATAGTTTTAAAATGGGTCTTACTCTTCAAAATATGCATTCTAAGTGAATGGAAAAGTGTGGGCTTGTATTTTTAACAGTCCTTATTATGCACGGTTCAACAACTTAGCACAGTTTTAGCCAGGGCCGGCTCCAGGCACCAGCGCAGCAAGCGCGTGCCTGGGGCAGCAAGCCGCGGGGGGCAGCCTCTTGGTCGCTGTGAGGGTGGTAGTGAGGCCGCCTTCGGTGGCGTGCCTGCGGGAGGTCCGCCGGTCCCACAGATTCGGCGGTAATTTTGTGGCGGGGACGCCAAAGGCGTGGCATTGGCGGACCTCCGGCAGGCACGCCGCCGAATCGGCGTGACCAGCGGACCCCCGCAGGCGTGCCGCCAAAAGCCGCCTGACTGCCATGCTTGGGGCGGCAAAAGACATAGAGCCACCCCTGGTTTTAGCCAAGCACTATCCATAGTGGGTATCACTTCTGAAGATTCTGGTGTTTTCCTTGACATCTTGATTCCGAACTACTGAAATACAGAGACAACTGCCGATTACCAGAGCTACAGGTCAAGCCAGAGTTAGAGTCAGAAGTCAGAGGCTGGAGTCACAGCCAGGACTGGTAACTGATGGCTGGAAGTGACCTGTAAGGGCAAGGACTGGAGAAGAGGCAAGGATCAGGATAAAGGTGGGAACAGAAGTGAAATCAGGGGCGAGGCAGGAGCCGGGAGCAGAGCAGGAACAGGGTTGGGTGCAGAAAGCAGCCACAAAAGGAAATTGCCTAGTCACACAGACAACTTCCTGGTTTCAGTAGTGTGGTTGGACCAATCGGTGGACCTGGGCAATCTTCCAATCAGGGCTCCCATAGGAGGGGCTTTGTCTGAGGCTGTAGTCCTACTGGCTTCTTGGTCCACCAGGTTTCAGCTGACACTGGGTAAATGCTGAGATGTGAGGAGTGTCTGGGAGCTCCCTGACCTGGGATATCACAAGCATATCTCTCAGGATTAGGATGAAGAAGGCCTGGGGTCCCAAGCAAGGGTGGGGGTCTGGGACCATGATGATGATAAAGCTCATTGCAGTGGTTGTTGGTAGACAGCTACTTCCCTAAAAGTCTCTTCTCTTTTTAAGAACTCCCAAAGGAAGAGTTGGGGGGAATAGTCTCATTTGGCCCCCAATAGATTTAATTTCTGACACACCAGTTCTGGCTAATTGATTTCCAGTCTCACACTCTTCTTGTTTACCAGGCACAATCTCAACATAATCCTTGAATCATAGCAACAGGCCCTTTTGTTTGGACTAATTCAATCTTTCAAGTCTCTTGTTTGCACCTTATCCCACCAACATTTGTTATGACAGGGTATTGTGACATTTTATGGATTTATCACTCACTTTTCACCCTTAAGCTCACCATGAGGGTAAAATTTATAGGCCCAATTATCACAACATTGTTGGTGGCCTGTGATCTGCAGAAGGCCAGACTAGATGATCTGGTGGTCTCTTCTGACCTTGAACTCTATGATTCTAACCAAGAGGCAACCACTATTTGGAGTGACCATGCATATTAGTACCTAAATGGGAGAAGAATCCTTTGCAAAATGTGGCCCAATTGGGGCTGGAAGGGAAAGGCTGGTCTTGTGATTAAGGATCTGGATGGGGGATTCAGCAGACTTGAATGCAATTCCCAGCTCTGCCACATACCGCTTGGACAAATCTCTTATCTCTCTGTGTGAAAGTTCTACTCTTGAAGAACTGGAATATGTTGGTGTACGTGGAACTTCGGCACTTCTGATAACCCACCCCCAATGATCTCACGCTATCTACTTCATAAACTGGAATCTTTCTCTTGGGATTTCCTCACATGCATACCAAAATGGATGTTGCTTTTGTGAGAGGTGCATCCCTTTCCAACTAGAAGTTGGGCCGAGACAAGTGATTCATATGATGTTGAACTCCTAACATTTTAGATTATATCTCTTACAATAGATATAATATATTATAGTTTATGGGGGTTAAACTATGAGTCAGCAGTGTGCCCTTGTTGCCAAGGAGGCCTATTGGCATATTGGGCTGTATTAGTAGGAGCATTGCCAGCAGATCGAGGGAAGTGATTATTCCCCTTTACTTGGCACTGGTGAGGCCACACCTGGAGTATTGCATCCAGTTTTGGTCGCCCCACTACAGAAGGGATGTACACAAATTGGAGAGAGTCCAGCAGAGGGCAACAAAAATGATTAGGTGGCTGGGGCATGTGACTTTTTTAATATATATCTGTCAAGGCTGCTTCCCCACTCTGAACTTTAGGGTACAAATGTGGGGGCCTGCATGAAAACTGCTAAGCTTAACTACCAGCTTAGATCTGGTCCGCTGCCACCACTCCCAATGTGCTAATTCCCTTCCCTGGGTAGCCTTGAGAGACTCTTCACCAATTCCCTGGAGAATACAGATCCAAACCCCTTGGATCTTAAAACAAGGAGAAATTAACCACCCCCCCTCCTTTCTTCCACCAACTCCTGGTGGATCAAGATCCAACCCCCTTGGATCTAAAAACAAGGAAAAATCAATCAGGTTCTTAAAAAGAAGGCTTTTAATTAAAGAAAAAGGTAAAAATCATCTCTGTAAAATCAGGATGGGAAATAACTTTACAGGGTAATCAAACTTAAAGAGCCCAGAGGACCCCCCTCTAGCCTTAGGTTCAAAGTTACAGCAAACAGAGGTAAACACCCTAGTAAAAGGTACATTTACAAGTTGAGAAAACAAAGATAAAACTAACACGCCTTGCCTGGCTATTTACTTACAAGTTTAAAATATGAGAGACTTGTTCAGAAAGATTTGGAGAGCCTGGATTGATGTCTGGTCCCTCTTAGTCCCAAGAGCGAACAACCACCAAAACAAAGAGCACAAACAAAAGCCTTCCCCCCACCAAGATTTGAAAGTATCTTGTCCCCTTATTGGTCCTTTGGGTCAGGTGTCAGCCAGGTTACCAGAGCTTCTTAACCCTTTACAGGTAAAAGGATTTTGGAGTCTCTGGCCAGGAGGGATTTTATAGTACTGTACACAGGAGAGCTGTTACCCTTCCCTTTATAGTTATGACAATATCTATCTCATAGAAGTGGAAGGGACATTGAGTCCACTCCCCTGCCTACACTAGCAGGACCAAGTACTGATTTTGCCCCAGATTCCTAAGTGGTTCCCTCAAGGATTGAGTTCCTAACCCTGGGTTTAACAGGCCTATGCTCAAACCACTGAGCTATCCCTTCCCGCTTATGAGGAGAGGCTGAGGGAACTGGGGTTATTTAGTCTACAGAAGAGAAGAGTGAGGGGAAATTTGATAGCAGCTTTCAACTACCTGAAGGGGGGTTCCAAAGAGGATGGAGCTCGGCTGTTCTCAATGGTGGCAGATGACCGAACAAGGAGCAATGGTCTCAAATTGCAGTGGGGGAGGTCTAGGTTGGATATTAGGAAACACTATTTCACTAGGAGGTTGGTGAAGCACTGGAATCGGCTATCTAGAGAGGTGGTGGAATCTCCATCCTTCGAGGTTTTTAAGGCCTGGCTTGACAAAGCCCTGGCTGTGATGATTTAGTTGGTGTTGGTCCTGCTTTGAGCAGGGAATTGGACTATATGGCCTCCTGAGGTCTCTTCCAATCCCAATATTCTATGATTCTATGATTCTAGATGACTATTGTGGTCCCTTCTAACCCTATGGTTCTATGAGTATACACCTAGCTTGGATTCACACTGGAGTTTGAAGACAAGAATCTAACTTGCAATACACTTATCAAAATCCAGAGTAATTCCAGTGAAGTCACTGAAGATTTACATTAATTTAAATCAGATCAGACTTTGGCTTCTGGCTATGAAAAGTTCCATGTTCTTTTCCCAATGACTGAGCCCCCTATTCCAAGAATAATTCAGGATGCTTCAGGCATGAGCACACAGGTGAGTCTGGATATGACTACACAGCAAACAAAATACACCACCACCCCAAAACACCACAGCAGTGAGAATCAGAGCCTGGGTCAACTGACTTGGGTTCACAAGGCTTGTGCAGGGGGGCTCAAAATAACAGTGTAGATGTTCACGCTTTGGATGGATCCTGCACCTCAAGACCCTCCCTGCTTGCTGTGTTTCACAGCTCAGGCTCTAGCCTGAGCCCAAACATGACAGTTGCTATTTTTAGCCTCACAGCAGTCTTTTTTTTTTTTTTTTTTTTTTTTGCAGTGTAGACATAACCAGTGATTCTACTGTGTTTATGGTGTGATGTTACAGGATTCTTGCTTGCAAATTTCAGCAAAGTTTGAACCAGCTTCCTTGAAACCAATAGCAAAGCTCCCACTGAGTTCAGCTGAGCTGGGACAAATACTTCTATTTCTTTATAGATTCTAGGACTGGAAGGGACCTCGAGAGGTCATCGAGTCCAGTCCCCTGCCCTCATGGCAGGACCAGATACTGTCTAGACCATCCCTGATAGACATTTATCTAACCTACTCTAAAATATCTCCAGAGATGGAGATTCCACAACTTCCCTAGGCAGTTTATTCTAGTGTTTAACCACCCTGACAGTTAGGAACTTTTTCCTAATGTCCAACCTAAACCTCCCTTGCTGCAGTTTAAGCCCATTGCTTCTTGTTCTATCCTTAGAGGCTAAGGTGAACAAGTTTTCTCCCTCCTCCTTATGACACCCTTTTAGATACCTGAAAACTGCTATCATGTCCCCTCTCAGTCTTCTCTTTTCCAAACTAAACAAACCCAATTCTTTCAGCCTTCTTTCATAGGTCATATTCTCTAGACCTTTAATCATTCTTGTTGCTCTTCTCTGGACCCTCTCCAATTTCTCCACATCTTTCTTGAAATGCAGTGCCCAGAACTGGACACAATACTCCAGTTGAGGCCTAACCAGCGCAGAGTACAGCGGAAGAATGACTTCTCGTGTCTTGCTCACAACACACCTGTTAATGCATCCCAGAATCATGTTTGCTTTTTTTGCAACAGCATCACACTGTTGACTCATATTTAGCTTGTGGTCCACTATAACCCCTAGATCCCTTTCTGCCCTACTCCTTCCTAGACAGTCTCTTCCCATTCTGTATGTGTGAAACTGATTGTTCCTTCCTAAGTGGAGCACTTTGCATTTGTCTTTATTAAACTTCATCCTGTTTACCTCAGACCATTTCTCCAATTTGTCCACATCATTTTGAATTATGACCCTATTCTCCAAAGCAATTGTAATCCCTCCCAGTTTGGTATCATCTGCAAACTTAATAAGCGTACTTTCTATGCCAATATCTAAGTCGTTGATGAAGATATTGAACAGAGCCAGTTCCAAAACAGACCCCCTGTGGAACCTCACTTGTTATACCTTTCCAGCAGGATTGGGAACCATTAATAACTACTCTCTGAATATGGTTATCCAGCCAGTTATGCACCCACCTTATAGTAGCCCCATCTAAGTTGTATTTGCCTAGTTTATTGATAAGAATATCATGCGAGACCGTATCAAATGCCTTACTAAAGTCTAGGTATACCACATCCACAGCTTCTCCCTTATCCACAAGACTCGTTATACTATCAAAGAAAGCTATCAGATTGGTTTGACATGATTTGTTCTTTACAAATCCATGCTGGTTAGTCCCTATCACCTTACCACCTTCCAAATGTTTGCAGATGATTTCCTTAATTACTTGCTCCATTATCTTCCCTGGCACAGAAGTTAAACTAACTGGTCTGTAGTTTCCTGGGTTGTTTTTATTTCCCTTTTTATAGATGGGCACTATATTTGCCCTTTTCCAGTCTTCTGGAATCTCTCCTGTCTCCCATGATTTTCCAAAGATAATAGCTAGGATAATTGCAAGAAAAAAAAAAGGTATAGTTAACAACCCAGGGGGACTGTGATGGGTTGGATCACAGAAACCCCCTTGGGGCTGCCAACTTATATGCCAAGGCTACTTCTGCCCCTGCATTCCTTGCCAGCTTGGGACTCCAGAACCCTGCCTGGTTGTGCAAGACACATTTGCCGGCCACAGACACAGACCCAGGTTTGAACCACATCCCACAAACTGCAAGCTTAACTGAAAGCAGCTTAAGAAGTGTTCCTGTCTTTAACACTCAGATGCCCAACTCTCAATGGGGTCTAAACCCCAAATAAATCCGTTTTACCCTGTATAAAGCTTATACAGGGTAAACTCATAAATCGTTCACCCTCTATAACATTGAGAGAGAGAGATGCACAGCTGTTCCACCCTCCACAGGTATTAATACATACTCTTGCTTAAATAATGAGTAAAAGGTTATTTTATTAAATACAGAAAGTAGGATTTAAGTTGTTCCAAGTAATAGCAAACAGAACAAAGTGAATTACCAAGCAAAATAAAATAGAACATGCAAGTCTATGCCTAATACAATAAGAAAACTGAATACAGATAAAACCTCACCCTCAGAGGTGTTCCAGTAAGCTTCCTTTTACAGACTAGTCTCCTTCTAGTCTGGGTCCAGCAATCACTCACACCCCCTGTAGTTACTGTCCTTTGTTCCAGTTTCTTTCAGGTATCCTTTGGGGGTGGAGAGGCTATCTTTTGAGCCAGCTGAAGACAAAATGGAGGGGTCTCCCAGGGGGTTAAATAGACTTTCTCTTCTGGGTGGACACCCCTCCCTCCCCCTCTGTAGAATCCTAGCTACAAGATGGAGTTTTGGAGTCACATGGGCAAGTCACGTGTCCATGCATGACTCAGAACTTACAAGTAGCAGCCATGGTTCACATGCTACCCTGAATGTCCTCAAGTAGACTTCTTATGTGGATTGGAGACTTCCAAGATCCATTGTTCATTAAGTGTTTCTTGATTGGGCATTTAATTTGCACATTCCTTTCTCAAGAACCTGACCAAATGCTTTACTAAGGCTACTTAAGATCAAGCAACTACACAGCCAATATTCATAACTTCGAATACAAAAATGATACATGTATACAAATAGGAGGAATAGATTCAGCAGATCATAACCTTTGCAAAGATATGTTACATGGCATATGTAGCATAAAACATATTCCAGTTATGTCATATACACATTCATAAGCATATTTCCATAAAGCCTTATGGGGTGCAATGTCATAGGGACATTATCACCTAGACTTGTATAAAACGTGATGCTGATCATTCATATGCTGGAGGAAAGTTTCAAGCAATGTTATCTTTGTTCTCACTGATTGAAATTGATTGTATTATTTATGCCATGAATCAACTGGACCTGCATCCATGTGATTGGGCACAGACTTCGGCCCTAAAGCACCACCAACTGTTGGTCCCCATGATGCAGACTGTGTAATTAATGGGAATTTTAAAATTGACTTCAAGAAGAACAAGATCATTTGAAAACCTCCTGTCTATTCATTGTATGTCTATTGGAAAGTCTTTGGTATAATCAGTAGATAGATAGATAATCTCTTTTTGTTTATACATTTTTAAATACGATGACATCTATCTGTTCTCTCTCTCTTTTTTTTTTTCTTTGAATAAAACTAGAAAGTACCCTGAAAGGTCATTGAGTCCAGCCACCTGCCTTCACTAGCAGGACCAAGTACTGATTTTTGCTCCAGACCCCCTAAGTGGCCCCCTCAAGGATTGAACTCACAACCCTGGGTTTAGCAGGTCAATGCTCAAACCACTGAGCTAGCCCTCCCTTTTTATCATTGTAAATCTGGAATACCCAATTAACATCAGTAGAATTACTTTGATTTTCAACCTTTTAAGGATAGCAAAGTTTGGACCACCAGAAAAAAAGAAGCAACAATATTATTGGCACTGACCACTGGCTGACTTGCCTGCAAAAGAAAGCCAAATATACTGCCTGACGTTCCTTTCTAATAAGAAAAAACAAGAGCAAGAGAAATAAATCCAGCCCACATAGCATTCTTGGTTCCACAATTAGAAGTTTTTGGAGTATGGCTCACAAAAACATCAATGCTCCTAAGAGCAGCAGTCCCCTGGGTATCATCAAAGAGCAATAATAACCACACACATGAGATTGCAGGAAAGACCATCACCAACCCCTAAGATAAAGTCTCATCAAATTAATTATGATGAACTATTGAAAACCAAGTATTTAAAACATGTTTTTCTTATTTTAACCAATTTCTATGATAAATGTATTTAAATGTATGTAAAAATTCTAGCACCCTCCACTTCATTGACGAACAGGATTCTGGCAATAAAGTTGGTAGCAAGTTTATTTCGGTCACTCATCTGATTTCTGAAGAGTTCTATCGTGAGTAATTTTGCACACTTCCTTCTTCTATGACTCTTGGTTTCTTTTTATTTTTCTATATAAATATGAGACTATTTGATTTTAAGTAGTATTCAACTTCATTAGAGAATTATACTCCCAGACTTATGGCAAACTATGATCCATAGTTACTTATATTACAAGTCTCTTATAATGATACTCTCATAGGAGGTGTATTAGTTAGAGAACAGGATACAAAGATCACTTCTAGAAATGCTAGACAGACATAAATGCTACACTGTATGCATGTATACAGTAATATGGACTCACAGAAGTAATGTTATATCAAAAATAGAGCAGGTATCTCCATAGCATTCATCCGAAGGACATTTGAAATGTGAGATAGATAGATAGATAGATAAATAGACCAACCTGGTCAGGAAATATTTTAGTTCCTAATAAAATTTTTGATGGAAACAAACAATGTTTTCTTTCCTCAAAATATTTCATCTTGAGTAAGAAGAAAGAAAGAAAGAAAGAAAGAAAGAAAGAAAGAAAGAAAGAAAGAAAGAAAATCTGAGAACAGATTTTTGTTCCAGTTATGGGTTTTGCGTTTTTTGATGAAAACCTGAAACATTTAATAAAAATTTCCCACAGAAATTTCATTTCAAAAAAGCAATTTTTTTCGTAAAAATATTTTGAATGAAATATAATGACCATCTTAGATAAATAGATATTTTTGAATGCATGTACAACCTTGGTATGGGGCAGAAGTAATAAAACTGGAGACTGAAGACTTTTATTTGTCTCAAGATAAATATTGGCAGGAAATCAGAACCCATTCACCTCTTACCCTGAATCTCTTCTACCAACACACAACCACACTTCCATGCCAGTACATCACAGCCCACATCTCAGGATGACAAGACCATCAGCCTATGCACTGAATCCTAATATTGATGGCACAATGCCTTATCAGTGACCATTGTGATGGTGATGTCTTGCAGTGTAAACACATAGCCAGTGAAGACTCAGTACCAAATTCTAATCTCAGTTGTAACTCAGTAGAAGTTAATGTATTTATTTGGATTTAAACTAGTGTAACTGAGATCAGAATCTGATTCCGAAGTGCTTTAACCTAAACTCATTTTTTTTTGGGTAGATTAATACTCATCAATTCACTTTACTTAGGTTGCTGAATAGTATTAGTAGATTCATTGTACCTATCAAATTCTCCTTTCATTTGTACCAGTGTAATCCTTGTCCAGCTAGACTGGTATAACTCAGAGCAGAACTTGTTCCCATGTCTTCCAGCACTTTCCAATTTGGCTAGGGGACTTGGAAGTTAAAAATATCCAAGAAAAATTCTGGCCTCAGTTACACTGCTTTAAATCCATAGTATTGTTTATAATTGCAAGGCTCAATCATGAGACTCTGTACCTTACTCCACAACTACTCCTACTGAAAATGAGGAAAATGAAGTGGATTTGAATGGGAAATTCAAGTGGAAAGGAGGGAGGCTTGATGTATTGGATTATAAATTTCACTGCAGGTTTAGGAATCAACATGAAAAAAAGAAAGGCACTATTTAAAGGTCAAGATATTTAAAGGTATTTAGGTACCTAACTCTCATTGAAATCAATTAGGTGCCTAAATACCTTTACAAATCTGGTCCTCATTCCTGTTGGTAATCAAATAATGTTCTGATGCACAGATGACATGCAAACAGACAGATAGACATCATCTATCTATATATATATACAGAGAGAGAGAGAGAGAGAGAGAGAAAGGCTCCTAGTAATTCATTAATCCAAGATGTAACTGGTGTGCTTTGGGCCAATTGTGTTTATGCAGAAGATGAGGTGCCTTTTAATTTACAGATTTATCCGGCCAATCCCATGGAGAGAGAGAACCGGACAGTGGTCATTGAGTTCATCTTCCAGAGGTTCACCAGCCTGCCACAGTTCCAGATCCTGCTCTTTGTGCTGTTCCTAATCAAAGCGGCAGCCAATCAGGGAGGGCCTGTTAGAGAGACAATCAGGGCTGAGCAGGAGGCGGCCAATCAGGGCCGGGCTCAGCCCTAGATAGAGGCTGGCCAGGAGAGCAGCAGGCAGTCTCTCCCAGACCTTCAGAGGGGAAGGTCTGTCTCCTCAGCAAGGAGACCAGTACCTGGGACAGCGCAGTGCTGGGCAGGGTCGGGGGAGCAGAAGGGAACTCCAGCCTGGTACCTGCCAGGCTGCAGGCCCTGATAGAAGGGCCCACAAGGTGCAAAGGGGCCGAAGGGGAAGCAGCCCAGGGAAGAGAGATGGACAAGGGGAGCGAAGGAGGGCAGGGAGACTGCTGCCAGAGGGTCCCTGGGCTGGGACACAGAGTAGAGGGCGGGCCTGGGTCCCCCCCTTCTCCCTTGTATTACACCTGGCTGTTGGAAGTGGCCATAGTGGACTGCATCAGACCCCTGATGGAAGGGATTAGACTTTGGGGTGTGGTTTGCCCCTGCGGCTGGGGCAACATGAAAGACTGCTGTTGCCCACCCCCCCACACTCCCAGAAGGGGGTGAGAATGGACTAGGGGGCACTGCTGGAGGGCAGTGTCCTGAAGGGGACGCCGTGCACAGAAGGGAGCAATGTGGGTCCAAGTGCCAACAGAGGGTGAGAGATGGATGGGACACCACCAGGAGAGGATGCTCCCCATGGACTGAGCTAATTCCCAGACGTACCAGCAGGAGGTGCCAGCGGTAGTGAGCCCAACCCCGTCACAGTGGTCTTTGTTGTTCTCTCCAAGACAAAGAGAGAGACCAAGCAAGTAATCCAGCTTCTACTGAAATGATACATCTAAAATTACAGAAATTGTAGGTAATAGCAAGGACATGTGTGAGAGTATCTTTTGTTTTAGCTTGTTAATTTTCCCTATGCTAAGAGGGAGGTTTATTTCTGTTTTTTTGTAACTTTGAAGTTTTGCCTAGAGGAGAATCCTCTGTGTTTTAAATCTTATTACCCTTTAAAATGATCTTCCATCCTGATTTTACAGAGGTGCTTCTTTTACTTTTTTCTTTATTATAAAGTTCTGTTTTTAAAAACCTGATTGAATTTTAGTGTCCTAAAAATCCAAGGGTCTGATCTGCGCTCACCTTGTTTACCTATTTGGTTGGTATATTATTCTCAAGCCTCCCCAGGAAAGGGGGTGAAGGGGTTTGGGGGGATATTTTGGGGAAATGGGAACTCCAAGTGGTCCTTTTCCTGAATCTTTGTCTAACTCACTTGGTGATGGCAGCAATCCCGTCCAAGGACAGGGAAGAATTTGTGCCTTGGGGAAGTTTTAACCTAAGCTGGTAGAAATAAGCGTAGGGTGTCTTTCATGTGGGTCCCCACATCTGTACCCTAGAGTTCAGAGTGGGGAGGGAACCCTGATACCCAGTATGGCTGTTCTTATGTTTCTTATGAGATAAAAGCCCCTGAAAAGTTATGAGATGGAATATTTTTTGTTGATTCTTCCAATATTTTTTTCCTACACCTGGTGATCAAATCTTTGATACACGAATTTTGTATTTCCTGGTTTTCAGAGTTTTAAGTTTAGCTACTTTCCATATTCTGGAAGGGCAAGGGGCAACACTGAGAAACCATAACTCTGTGTTAATGAAGTTTTTGGCATTTAATAAATAAAAGTGGGGAAAAAGAGCTATGGGTAAACAAATAGCCACACCCTAGGCTGGTGTAAAATGGTGTCACTGTATTGCAGTCCATTGAGCTACACTGTTTTACACAAGCTGAAGATCTGGCCCATAATGTAACTAATAAATGCACAAAATAGCAACTACTATGCAGGTTGTCCAATATCACTCTGATCCTTTGGCTTGTATGTATGCATGTGAGGTGGCACGCTTTGTGATTAAGGGTATTACAATCTAGTCTTACAATTAACAGGTCAGGATCGGCCCCAACATTCAAATCCGTACCTAGATTCCAAAGGTGTGTATATTCAGATCAGATGTTTTCTTTCAGCCCCATCCTGGAGCTAGGAAACAGTCACAAAATGAGACATAATTTGGGTGAATTTTTTTGGACAACACTTTTTTTTCACCAAAATATGCTGGTTTGGGTTGATGGAAACATTTTGTGAATTCATGATGAATTCGCCCAACAGTTTCTGTAGACAAAAATATTGGGGAAAAACAGAATTTTCACGTTTAAGATGAAATATTCTGATTTTTTAAATTCAAAATAATGTTTGGTTGCAAGTTCTACTTAAATTTTATTCTTAAAAAGGTATTTAAAAAACTCAGCAATGAAATAAAATATTTTGTTGAATCCAAAATGATTTTTTTTTTACTTTCTCATTTTGCCAAAAATTTCAAAAGGTTTTTGTTTTAGTTTGACTCAATTCTTTTCCCCTCATTTTTTTTCAGTTCAGCCCATGATCCGGAAAATCGGTTATTCACACAGCTGTAAATGAAATCCACACTGAGATCAGGTTCAGACTGGGAAATGCTCCACAAATCACATATCTTATGGAGACACCTTCGCAGTTCCATGTTCAAGGCTGCATTGTGATTTCATTTCTGTTTAGAGCAGGTGGTAAAAATCCTTCAGATAGTAGCTACACCTGGTCCCTCATCAGGAAATACATAGCAGTAGAACCAGAAGGAGGGACTTAAATTACTGACCTGCACCATAAGGGCTTCGTTCTGCAGAATATGGAGCCAGTGATAGATCTCCTGTTGACTTCAACTGGGCAGGATCCAGCACAGGGAGAACAAGTATTAACTATTTTTATGGGAACGTTTCTAAAATTCTCTCCTTTCTGAAAATTTCTGAAGACATGATTTTTAAGACTGTTCTTGTAACACCAACAGACCCTGGTCAAACCTGGGACCTCTCTCTCGCTCTCGTCTCAGTGCCACTAGATGGGACAGAACACCACACCCAGGAGGTGTGTGGGTTACACTGTCAATAAATCATTGACCTAAATTACCACTGGGTTACGGTCCTCTGACAAGCTGTGTAGGACCATTAAATCAAGATCCACTAACTAGGTGAAATTTTGCATGCCTGCTGAGAAACCAAATGTTTAAAGTACAGTATGGTGCACATTAACAGAGTACTAATACACATTCATTGTGCATTCATTTTTAGAGATGTTCAACATTTATCGATTTCAAAATTTCACTGAAAATTAGCTCCCCCCAAATCATTGTTTTCTGTCTTTTCTTATGTTTTTGGACCAAAATCTGAATTTCAACTAAACTAGCAAAACATTACAATTTTTTTTACAAATTTTCCTCCTTACCCCCAGTTTTCCAACTCATTATTTTTGTCGAGGAAGCTGGAGAAGAAATTTGTACTTCTGGACTGCAATGCAACTTGAATCAAGGGAAAAGGGCAGGGGATGGCCATGAGAGGAAAACTCTATTGTTATTTTTTTATATATATATATAAAAGATTTTGTCAGCTGGTGCTGAAGTTTTCACCTTTTCATCTTGGATTTATGACTGATACGCTGCCATATGTGGCTCACTGCATTACACAGATGCTATAAAGACACGGTTTTGAAGACAGCTTGTGGTTGGTGTGTGGACAAAGGTGTTTCTATATTCGCTAGTAGATACTGTTACTGTATTAAAATCTGTGGTCACAGCCATTTCAATGGTGAGTTCCCTTCACCATTGGTCTTGTCCTGCACTGAGACATTGATCATTAAAATGGTGGGTCTTTCCTCTGCTGTCAGGGGCGGCTCCAGGTACCAGCTCAGCAAGCGCCTGCCTGGGGCGGCAAGCCACGGGGCGCGGCCTGCCAGTCGCCCTGAAGGCGGCAGTCAGGCTGCCTTCAGCGGCATGCCTGCAGGAGATCCCCCAGTCCCGAGGGGCACCCCTGCTCTGACACACCCCAAACACTCTGTCCAGCACCTCCCAAATACCATCTCCCAGTACACACACACCCCTTCAGCACCCCGAAATACCCCCTCGAGCTCACCCCCCCGCAGCAGTGTCCTCTATTAGGGAACTTGAAATACAGGTGGAGTCACCCTAGATACAGTTGAATTTTAAAGGCAGGTGTTTCTGTTCTCCTTCATGGAGTGACCGCAATGGGGCCAGGCTCTGGAAGTCTCAGTGAGCTACAATCCCAGCTGGGTCCGCAGAGGCAGTTCCAGGCGGGCGGGGTGATTCCCTGCACAGCCCGGGCAGAGGCAGCGTTGCCCTTTTCTCTCTGCTCATTCCAAAGGCTTGGGCCGGACCCGTGTCACAAGGTTGTGTGAGCTGGGTACACGCTGGGAAAAGCCCTGAGTGGGGGGACTCAGGCTAGTGCAGAGAGGGGAGCTAAGCCCGGAGGTCTCCAGCCTGGCTCTCTCTCTCCTTCCCCTCTCCACCTAGTACCTTGTGTACCCCGCTGCGGCTGGGCTGAATCTCGCCCCAGGGGGCCCAGCCGAGGGACACCCCGTCTCTCTCTCGCTCTCCCGGGGGTCTCTCCCAGAGTCAGGGTCACCGTCCACTGACGGAAGAGGTGCCTGGCGGTTGCGGGGAGTCTCGCTTGCTCAAGTGGAGATGAGGGTCTCACCTCTGCCCCACACGGAGGGAGCCCTCATTGCTCAGTGTATAACAGGGGGGTCGCTTAGCCTCCTGTACAACACGAGCAAGAGCCTTGTGTCCAGCAAGTATAAATGGGAGTGGTTCCCCACCGGGCTTTGTCTGTGGGTTTGGAAGCCCGGGAGGGCGCCGCCCCTCACTCCCAGGCTGGGGTGGCCGCATGGCCGGAGTGAGACTAGCCCTATCCACATGGGGGGCAGAGAGAGAGGGACACGGGGGCACACACCAGAGCTCCTCACCTGTGATATAGGAGCACAAGTCCCATGGACTCTCGCCCTCGGTTTTACAATTGTACATCTTTTTTCTTTCTTTTTGTGTGTGTGTTTTTTCTTAATAGTTATATTTTTACCTTTTTAATATCTTTTACTTGTATTTCCTTTTTGATTTTATTGTTGTTTATATATATTTTAAGTTTCATTTTATTTTATTTCCCCTTTTACGGTTTTTATGTATTTTACAATTCTTTTATTTTTCAGTTTTTATTATTTTACTTTTTTAAAGTCTGTTAATATTTTTGTATTTTATTCATTAGTATTTTAAATTTATTGTGCACTTTTTATAAATGTATTATTTTTTCTATTTTTTATTCTACTTCATGTGAATCGTATACTCTGTTGTCCAGTCATTTGGGCTCCTATCAGCCTCTCACCCCATCATGGTAGTCATGCGCCGCCCCAGCCAAGTCTCTTTTTCCCCTGACTCCAGCCAGACCCTCCACCACCACCATTCCAGCGCACCCCCTGGCTTGAAGTGGTTTCCATCCTATGGTTTACAGATTGGTTCACTGACTCTCAGCACCCCACTATAAAAATTGTTCCAGAACCTCTGATCCAGCCTGGTCCCTTGTCCCAGGAGTCAGCTGACTGGTGTGGGGGCCAAAGGGCTGAGCTGGGTTTTACAGTTCAGTCAACATAACCAAATAAAGCATGTGTAAGCCTCTGTGAAAAAGTGGTAGCCTTAAGGGAGTTAGGCACCAACCTCTTTTTAGAGCATAAAGTGCAATAGAAAGTTAACAGTACTCCTATGTTTTACCCCACCCATAAAACTTTGGCTGTTTTATCAAAATGTAAATTAATGTGATCATTTAACATAACTTGCTTAAATCCAAGGAATGAGTTTAGTCCATAAGGGACAAATTGTCAAGGCCCCAGGGCTCACATAAGTCAGGGATGGGCATTGTTTTAAGAACGTGAATAGAATAGAATCTGACTCCTGGTTAGGAAGAAAACAATTCAGTGATAGAGTGGGGATACACAACTGCAGTTATTGCTGTAGCTCCATAAGCAGGCTGAACCGACTTCTTCCCTGCCCCCCATCTCTTCTCTTCCCCCCACTCTGGTAGATGCATAGGGAATCTCCTAGCATGGGCCACCTAATTCGTCTCTCCTTTCCTGGACTAATCCATGACCTCAAAGGAATAATTGTGATCTTATTACCTCTTACTAGCCACCAGAAGGCACACTGGATGCACAAGCCTAAACACAAATATTCCCTGGATGCACAAGCCTAAACACAAATATTCCCTTTGAGTAAAGCAAGTGGGCTAAATATCTTCTTTTAAAAAACAGCTCTGACAAATGCTGCATTTAATAAATCCCTTTGCAGATCAATTCCAACAGCCAGGGAAAAGAGGTTTTACTGAACAGCCATTATGGATAAAAGCAAGGGGGAACAAAGGAAATTGCACTGCAGAATTGTGAAGGAGTGGGGAAGCATGACAGATGTAGCTACAGAATAAGTGGGAAACAGGGCCGGCTCCAGGCACCAGCTAAAGAAGCAGGTGCTTCAGGCGGCCAATACCAAGGGGCGGCACTCTGGCCGCTATTGGGGCGGCACGTCTGGGTCTGCAGCGCGGTAATTCGGCGGCGGGTCCCTCAGTCCCTCTCGGAGCGAAGGACCTGCAACCGAAATGCCACCAAAGAGTGGAATGGTGCGATCGTGCTGCCGCAGCTTTTTTTTTTTTTTTTTTTTTTGCCGCTTGGGGTGGCAGAAAACCTGGAGCCGGCCCTGTCTGCTGTGATTATTGGATTGAGCTCTTTATTTCTCACCCTGGTCTCCTACATTCACATCATCTGCACCATCCTGAGGATATGCTTCTTGGAAGAAAGGTATAAAGCTTTCTCAACTGGATGCTCCCACCTTGTCAGGTTTATTTGATACTATGGGACTGATTTCTCTCCATTTGTGAGACTCACGCCAGCCTTCTTGGTGGTTCTGCATAGACTGATCTCTATCAATTACAGCAGCTTACCTCCCATGATTAACCCCCATCATCCACAGCTCAGAAAGACAAAGAGGTGGAAAGAGCTCTGACCAAAAATTTGGAAACAAAAAAAATGGTAAATTTCGCATGTAGCATAAAAATGTTTTTGGAAGAAGCAGTGAAATATCAGTAATGGACTCTAAGGACATTTCTTCGCCTCTGCAGGCAGTGGAAAAAGCACATTACATACAAGGAGTGTGGGTTAATTAATGGGAAATGGGCTTCCAGGTCCCCTATGTGACTTTTAAAAATCTTAGCTATAGTCTATAAAGCAAGTGCAGTAAAACTGCCACTGGATTTTGCTTTTAAAGTTCTTTGTTTCAAACCCTCCTAATAGCCCATGCAGTAAATCTGTGTTTACCCTCTTCTTCACAAAGTGCTTTGGGTCTCACAGATAAATGAGGACTGTGTAAATGCCAATAAAATCAAACATCACCCAGAACTCTTCTTTCTCAGCCCAGCTGCCCTGCATCCCAGTTCTTCCTGTTCTAATCAATATATCCCACTGCTCTCCCAAGGCCAGCAATAGAACCCAGGAGTCTTGACTTCCCAACCCCATCCCGATATCAACCCTTAGATCAGATTTCTCAGTCCAAGCCGGGAATAATGATAACTAGTTAATAGAATATCCTTTGATCTTTATATCTCCCTTTTACTAAATCGAACTTAGGAAATTCCATGCCACCCCCCCCCTCCCACACACACACATTGGATAATATTGGAAAGTATTAAAATATTGGGAAATGTCTTGCAAACTTAAAACTGCTGGATTGTTTGTGTGTGTGTGTGTGTGTGTGCATTTCCACAGAGCTGGCCAAAATTCCCAGTTTTTTCTAGGACAATTTTTCCTTCAATTTTTGTTTGTTTGTCTGAGCTGTTTCCACTTCTGTGGGTGGTGGGGGGAATGAGAGAAAGGAAAAATGAAACTATTATTTTGGCACTAGGCCTAATAGGAAAAGACATTCTTTACCCAAAACAACTCCTTCTGTAGCATTAGAATCTAGCCAACACCTTTGGCAAACACAGAAAAGATTATGTGATGTTTAAAATTATGAGAGATTAATATAAAAAGGATAATAAAAGATTTATATTTACTGAGAACACTAAACCTTCAGTGACTTTCCATGAGATTTGGGCACCTAAATTCCTTGAGCTGTTTTTAAACTCACAGCCATAATATATAATATACATAGAGCCATATCTTTAGCTGGTGGAAATCAGTATGGCCTACTGAATTCAATAGAGCTATGACAATTTACACCAGCGGGGGACCTGCCTTATTGATGTCAGGGAAGCCGTGTTAATTTACAGCAGTGTGGGATCTGACCACTGTTGATTTTGATGGAGCTACATCAATTTATACCAATTGAGGATCCGTCCTCTGTTGCTTTCAGTAGAGCTACAATGATTTACACCACTGGTCTTCTGGCCCATTCACGCCAGTAGAGATACACTGATTTAAACTAGCTAGAAATAGGTCCCTATCTATCTATCTATCGTTCGTTCGTTCGTTCGTTCGTTCGTTCTTTCGTTCGTTGGTTGTTCCCGGCCAATGGGAGCTGCAGGAAGCGGTGGGCCACAGGGACGTGCTGGCTGCTGCTTCCCACAGATCCCATTGGCCGGGCACTGAGAACCGCAGCCACTGGGAGCTGCAGGGGGCCATGCCTGCGGACAGTCAACATCAGCAAAATGTCTCGTGGCCTGCAATCAGATTACCCAGATAGGCTGCATGCGGCCTGCGGGTCACAGGTTGCCCACAACTGTGTTAGACCAATTAGTTAAAAATCCATACTTTCCTCCTTGGACAGATCCATCTATCCCTGGTTCTGATAACTTAAGAGACATTATTTATGTATTAGATATTATCCATTCATTGAATTTCCATGTATATTAATTATGTTTTTAAATTTTATTATTTTTTTCTGTTTCTCTCTGGATACAGTTTTGCTGAAGAATAATGGAGACTAAAACCACCATGGCTGAATTTATTCTTTTCGCACTTTTGAGTGATCCACAGCTACAGATTTTCCTCTTCTTGGTATTTCAAGTATTTCAAGCTCCTTCTATCTCACCCTGGTCTCCTACATTCACATCATCTCCACCATACTGAGGATATGTTCTGTAGGACAGGCGTAAAGCCTCCGCCACCTGCAGCTTTCACCTCAATGTGGCTATTTTATACTATGGGACAGGTTTCTCGCAGTATGTGAGATGCTCTGGTCTCCATCCTATACAGCACCTTGTAACCCTCATGTTAAGTCTTGACATCTACAACCTGCAAAACAAAGGAGTGCAAGCAGTTCCAGTGAAAATGTTGAAAAGAGCATATGTTTCTCATGTAGCATTCAAATGTTTATTAAAGTAGCAGTGAAATATCAATGCCTATGTCTTCAGTGTTCCCATTCAAGGAAAGTGGGATAATTATTGGGCAATGGACTTCCAAACCCCAGGTGTGGCTCTGAAAATCTCATCCATATTCCATATAATATTGTGGACCAGAATCCACTCTTAGGGCTTGTCTACACAAGGCAGTAGTGCGGACGACGGCTCTATGATTTCTAAAGTGCACTCATGTGTTGCACGTTAATGGGTCTGTGTAGACTCTGCTGGTGTGAACAAAAAGTTCCTAATGCACATTATTGTAGTGCTGTTTCTCTCAGTCTCTTCTGTTGAAGCTGTCCCACTTTGGATAATTACCTGAATAATCATAGGCTAACTTCCTTTGTGAACCAAGCCCTTCGTGGGTCTGGGCCTACTAAGCCAGGCCAGATCTGTGGTCCATCTAATACTCCATCAGATGCTTCAGAAGAAAGTCCAAGAAAACCTAAAATGGGCAATTATGGAATAACCCATCCCTAGAACTTAAAGCATGGTGGTTTTAAGACCTAGCCCCTGCTTACCATGAAGCAGAGATCTCAATCTGGAGCTAACTCAGTGTATTTGAATGGTAATAAGAAAATTATTTACAGTAGGAACTGAAATCTACCTGGGAGAGAAACCAAGGAAGAGTGAGATGTTGGTTAAAGCATCAGCCTGTGGTTACAGAAGCTCAGATTTCAAGTTTCTGCTCTGTCATGGACTTCTTATGCGACCTTAAGCAAGTCATTGATCCTCTCTGTGGCTTGGATTCATAGATTCTAAGGTCATAAGGCGCCATTGTCATCATCTAGTCCAACATCCTGTATCACACAGGCCACAGAATTTCCCCCAAAATAATTCATAGAGCCAATCTGTTAGAAAAACATCCAATCTTGATTTAAAAATTGTCAGTGATGGAAAATCCACCACAACCATTGCTAAATTGTTCTAGTGGTTAATTACTCTCACTGTTAAAAAATTATGCATTATTTCCCATCTGAATTTGTCTATCTTCAACTTCCAGCCATTGGATCGTGTGATACTTTTCTCTGCTACATTGAAGAGCCTATTGTCAAGCTGTCGGGAGTGATTCACAACCATGAGAGGTTCACCAACCTCAGGACAAATTGCCTAAAAGCAGGGCATACACCCCAAATGGGTGGTTTGTTCTATAATTACATTTCACCAACCCAGTAACAAATGTGAATGCCTGTGAATCAAAGTAACAGTCTTACTATGGAGTCACACACAGACAGTCCCGTTGGGCCCTCCAGTCTATCTTGCCACCCAGGTACACTGGACTTAGTGATAAATGGTTAATTACACCAAGAAAACACAAAATATTCACGTTGCCCCCAGTCCCAAGAGACCAGTCACTTACCCCAGATCAATTTGTACCTTAGATCTCATGCCAAAGTCAACACCAGTAGCTAATGCAATAATAAACTAACTAAGGATTTATTAACTAGGGGAAAAAAGAGTTATTTACAAGTTAAAGCAGGCAACATATAGGCACAGATGAATAACAGGTGGTTCCAAAAGGTGACTGAAGTTGTAGCAATCTGTTCACTGAATGACTTTTAGGGATAACCTAGGTTGACCCTGGGGATCTCTGATTTTTGTTCCTTAACAGCAGCCCTTGTAAGAGTCCAAACACCAAAGAGAGAACCATTTCTTCTTGTGAGCATATTTACATGCCCTTCCCCCAGAGTTCAAACTGATGGGATGAGAGCTTCTGCATGTAACTTCTTCATGGATGGATGGGGCAGTCAACAGAGCTTTGTCCTACAATGGACCATGTAGTCTTCATTGTCCTTCTTGATGGATGGGAAAACCACTCTTCCTGCCTAGGTTCACAAGTTCAGAGCAGGCATTTTTACAATTATAAAACAAAACTTATATTACCTTCTAGCATGGTATATAGACATCACAAATAAGAATCACACATGCAGCCACTTTAAACACTAAACACATCTTTACAAGTCTAACACCTATCTTGAAGAAAATTAACATACAGGTGAGCTGGTCTCATAGGTGCAGAAACTAGGGGTGTCGGGGTGCTGCAGCACCCCCAGGTTTTACTGTGAAAAGTTTGCTGGTGCTGTCGAAACAAAGTTTGCATTATTTTGCGATTCTGGAGAATCCCAGAGCAGTGCTGCTCCCATGTGGTGTAAGCGGGAATTGCACTTTGTTCTCAATTTTGAACACAAAGGGTTTAGAGCTTTCAGCACCCCCACTATAACAAGTTTTCCCGCGCCACTAGCTGGTCAGGATTCCAACTATGAATTTGTCAGTGCTCAGCTAACGCCTATAGACTTGGCAAGATTTGGCACCTGGTTTGTCGGCATCACACCCATTATTCAATATTTGTTCCCTACTGAGATGCTATAGACTGTAATCAAGTCACCCCGTAACCTTCTCTTTGTTAAGATAAATAGACTGAGTTCCTTGAGTCATTCACTATAAAGCATGTTTTCTAATCCTTTAATCATTCTCATAGCTCTTTTCTCACCCCTCTCCAATTTTTCAACATCCTTCTCTAATTGTGGGCACCAGAACTGGACACACTATTCCAGCAGGGGTCTCACCAGTACCAAAGAAAGAGGTAAAATAACCTCTCTACTCTACCCAAGATTCCCCTATTTCTGCATCCTGGAATTGCATTAGCTCTGCTGGCCACAATATCACATTGGGAGCTCATGCTCAGCTGATTATCCACCATGACCCCCAAATCTCCCTTTGTATATGGAAATAATAGCACTGCCCTGACTCACAATCACTGTCCATTACCCAGAGCAGATTCACTGGGATAATGTATAATTGTTATTAGAAACATGGGCCAATGATTCAGCTGGTATAATGTGGTGCAGTGCCATTGTTTTCACTGTAGAGGCAGTGATTCACATTATCTAAGGATCTAGTCCAGACATTAATCAATAAATAAAATAAATCAAAGCATATAGAGCTTTCTGGGTCTGTCATATTACCCATTGCGAAATACTCATTCATTACTGATGCAGAACACTGTTAGCTTTCTACACAAGAGATTCTTGTCCCAGAGGAAACCAGAAAGTATTCGGACTCCCCAGAAGTAATTAACTCTTGCTCTTAGAGTCAGATGAATAAAGGATTTTATTTTCCAAGAGGAGAGGGATTTATTTTTCCAAGAGAAGAGAAGTATATAAATTTGATCAACACCCACATATAGCCCCCTCACCCTGCAGGAGCTGATTTTGCAGGGTAAAGTGAAGCTGATGGTGTTACATGTTGTATTTGTGAGACACAGAGTGAAAGAGAGAGAAGGAGACAGAGAGAAGGAAGGGAGGGAGATATTAACTAGATAGATAGATAGATAATGTGTATGGGGATAGAGAGAGAGAAAGATTTATCTTTCAGGGCTATATGGTGATAACAAAGTCACTACAACTAGTACTTTACCCCCAGTTCCATTATATGTTATATACATTATTTATATATACATTATATATAGTTCCATTAATTTCAGTGGCATCACTAAGTAAAGCGCTTTTCAACTTCAGTAACGGTGTCACAATAAATCTGTCTCTTTGTCTATCTATGTAGGGGAGTATGCATTACAAGTCCGAAGGTCATAGAATCATAGAATATCAGGGTTGGAAGGGACCTCAGGAGGTCATCTAGTCCAACCCCCTGCTCAAAGCAGGACCAATTCCAAACTAAATCATCCCAGCCAGGGCTTGATCCATGATCTCTTTCTGGAAGCTAGGTGAGTTTGCTTTTATTTTACTCCTCTTTAATCTGTTACATCTATGAGGTATGCTCCCTTTCAAAAGAAACTCTTATCTGCAAACACTGAACCTTATCCTCAAAATCTATATCTCCCTGAGGAAACTATCAGGGTCTAGAGCCCGTCAGCCCTTCTCAGGAACCAGCCACGATTGCAAAGCCAGTGTTGGATAATATAACCCATCAGAGCCAGGGGAGGCAGCAGCCTGAAGTTTCTTGCTCAGAAATCCTCGGATTTATTGGCAGAGGGATTGTCATTCTGAGAGAGACCTCAGTCTCCTAGGAAGGTGGGTCTTGTGCTGAAGTTGACCTCTCTATGTATTGGAGTTCCATGGCTGTAAAATAACATTTTCTTTCTCTGTTTATTGGGGCAGGTACAGACAAGCTTTCTAGGGCAGGTCCTGTATGTCATGCCTAAACGTATAGCAGCACGTAGAGTACAGTATACATGTAGTTACATGCCAGAGTGAAAGTCAGGCTGTGCCCATGTGTAATTGTGATGCTGCTGCAAAGAAAGGCTCCTGCATTGGGAAGGCAAGTGGGAAAGGTTACTGCAGAGGGGGGGCCAATGGGGCCATTATCTCAGTTGGGGTCCCCTGGTGCTAAATAACAATAATATGAAGACTCATAAGATATCAGGAGGAGGAAGATGACAAGTAATGTCCAAAATATGCCTCTTGAAAATGAATGCACATTTGTATAACACAGGCTCTGATTTTCAGGAAGATTAAAGGCCAAAGACTAGAAGCCATACAAAAAATAGACAAGTTATTTTATATAATCACATAGCTATGGAAAGCTTATTATCCCGGAAGAGTAGAACAGTCAAGAAATCCAGAACAAACTTCTATAGAATACTTTGGATCAAGTGGTTTCACTGCCTGTCTATTCGATTCAGTTTGGTTAAGAAAATGTAGCCAAAACACAAAGCCTTGGTTGATTTTTCATCACTTTGTAGGCAAGTTATCTTTCTGCTAACCATTTCACTCAGGCTTTAGAAAAGGTTTGGTTTTGGAAAACTGAAAACTAAACATTTCTATGGAAAACTGATTTTCTTTTGAAATCCTTTTGTTGTTGTTTTCTGTGTTTGAAAAGATGAATAAAAACCATCTTTGGGCTTTTGAAACAGATTTTTTTGTTCATGTTTTGGAGGGTCAGATTTTCACTGTAAAAATGGGAAATTTTGAATAAAAATATTTTTTACACAAAAATACAGTACATCATCACCCCAGATACATTGCCTGCTTATCAGAGATGCTGAGCACTTTGAGATCCCACTGATATACATGGGGATTTGTGGGTGCTTTACGTCTCTGAGCATCAGGTCAATTACCGAGTTGCCTAAATGCAGATTTCAGTGGCTAACTGTAGGCACGCAAGTTTAAAAGTGTTAGTCAATCATTTATAAGACATGTCAAATATTTGTGCTGTTTCCTCAGTATGGCTCTAGAGACTATTCAAAAGGCAAAGACTCTGTCCTGAAGAACTTATAGTCCAAATTAGGACAGGATGAGAACTGGTGTACTCAGTTGGGAATGGAAGGGAAGACAATGGTTGTAATAAGAAGAACACATGATTGCTTTTGTTAGTAACTTGTGCATGCTGAGGATTTCATAATCAATCAGCTAAACAGAAAGAGCGCTCTAACAGGCATCCATAACTGGTCGCAGAACAACAGATTTTGGCCCTGGTGCTGTAACTGGATCTGTACGAATGGACTCCTGTGCCTTCTGGAACCCCATTTACCTCAGCGGGACTCCGCACATGGGTGCAGGGGTCCATCCAGCAAATCCAGCTCAATGAAATGGGCTGTGAAGTGCTGTTCTATTCTGCCATTTGCTTATCAATGACACCTACTTTTCAACCAATCCCATCCTTCAGCTCATGTCATCTCCATTCTTTTCAGCATCTGTTGAGGTTACTGATCGAAAATGAGATGGAGAGACAGTGATGCTAAGGGAGTTTGAGAGAGATTCTCCTCCCTCTAGTGTGTCATCAACCAAAATGTCTACTGGGATTGATTTTTTATGTCAATGGGGTTACACAGATTTGGTTGACGGCAGAATGTGTGTAAGAGAATGGGGTCAAATATGTTTTAGAATTTCAGACCAGGATGCTCAGCAATTTCTGAAAATCAAGACCCTTTATGGTTTCTCAAGTCAACCAGCCAAATTTGAGAAAATCAAAATCACCATCTACTTTGGCAAATCTTGGCCAATAACATTACGCTAGAAAGAGAGAACACATCCTGATGTACATATCCCATGTTTAATGTCCAGGGTTGGAAACTAGTGAAAAACATCTTCGATTTGCAAACCTATCACTTATCGAGCTCAATTCACCACTGCCCATTCCACTCAAGTCATTGTAGTTGTGCTGGGGAAAAGCTAGAGTAACACAGGAGTTAATGAGACTTATTTATACCAATCACTGACACAGATATTCACTATGCCGCTTTTACAAAGTTATCTGAAAAAAAAAGCAGTGATTGGAAGGTTATTTTCAATTTAGATTCTTAATACTTTTTGTCCACTGTAAGCCAACACAGTGTACTGGATGGATGATATGGGATCTGGTTTAGAAGAAAGGGTTGTACATGAGGTTTCTAAAAGCAGATCTCTCTTGGATGGCTCACAACACGAGACATGGGGTCAAATAGGAGAACTAATTGGACACGGTGTTGACACCGGTGTAATCAAATAAAATATTTGTGTAAATCCACATGGAATAGGACCCACTTTATTTTTTATCCAACTTAGAGGGTTGAATTAGAAATGTGAATTTGTCCATCTGAGTCCCCTTGGCTTTCAAAATCTCACTTGGGTTTTATCTATCTATCTATCTATCTATCTATCTATCTATCTATCTATCTATCTATCTATCTATCTATCTATCTATCTATCTCATTGAATTTCCATAACCTGCTATGTTGGTTAATTTCATTTCGTTTTCTCTTCATACAGATCACTAAATGTGAATGGAAAACCAAACCAATGTGAATGAATTTATTCTTGTGGGACTTTCTAATTACCCGGAACTTCAATTTTTCCTCTTCCTGGTGTTTTTAGTTATTTACCTAATCACCCTGGTGGGGAACATGATGATTATGCTGGTGATAAGGGCTGATCCTCACCTACACACTCCCATGTTCTTCTTCCTGTCTCATTTGTCCTTTGTTGATATCTGTTATTCCTCAGCCATTGTCCCTAAGATGTTGGCGAATTTCCTAGCAAAGCACAAAACCATTTCTGTCAATGGCTGCCTTGCCCAGATGTTCTTCATCCTCCTCTCAGCTGGTACTGAAGTTTTTGTGCTCTCAGCAATGGCTTATGACCGATACGCTGCCATATGTCACCCATTGCATTATGTGGGGACCATGAACAAACGAGTGAGCAGACAGTTGGTGGGTGGTTCCTGGATAATGGGGCTCTTGTATTCATTGGTCAACACTGTCCCTGTGTTAAATTTACACTTCTGTGGGCCCAATGAAATCAGGCATTTCAGCTGTGAGCTCCCTCCGCTACTACAACTATCATGCACTGTGACCTTCACCAATAAAATAGCTCTTCTTTCTTCTGCTGTGATATTTGGTTTCAGCTCCTTCCTCTTCACCTTGGTCTCCTACATTCACATCATCTCCACTGTCCTCCGAATACGCTCCCAGGAGGGAAGACGTAAAGCCTTCTCTACATGCAGCTCCCACCTCATTGTGGTGGTTTTATTGTTTGTGACAGCTCTTTCCCAGTACATGAAACCCAGCTCAGTCACTTCCCTGGTTCTAGATGAACTCTTCTCCATCCAGTACAGCATCTTGACCCCCATGTTGAACCCCATCATCTACAGCTTGAAAAATAAAGATATGAAAACTGCTCTGACAAGAACACTTGGGAAAATTCAAGTTTCTCATGCAATGTAACCATTTCTAGGTTTTATCATTTTCAATAAAATTATAATATAAATCAAAGAATTGTGGGAACTGCACTATCTAGATATTTTGAGTTCTTTCAACTGGTTGACACTGATACACAATTGGCAATCAATTTAGTCTAGATCAGGGATAAGCAACCTTTGGCACGTGGCCCGTCAGGGAAATCCACTGGCGAGCTGGGATGGTTTGTTTACCTGCAGCATCCGCAGGTTCAGCCGATCGCAGCTCCCACTGGCCGCGGTTCACCGTTCCAGGCCAATGGGGGCTGTGGGAATTGGCACGGACCAAGGGATGTGCTGGTTGCCACTTCCCACAGCCCCCATTGGCCTGGAACAGTGGGAGCTGCGATCAGCCAAATCTGTGGACGCTGCGGGTAAACAAACCTTCCCGGCCCGCCAGCGGATGTCCCTGATGGGCCGCGTGCCAAAGGTTGCTTATCCCTGGTCTAGATAAAAGCACTCACGCAAACACAGTTTATAGGGCCAAAATGTTAGGTGCGATAAACAGATGTATCTCAGTTGGCTTCAATTGAACTATTTCAATTTACACCAGCTGAGGACCTGGCTCATTATGTTGATATCCATCCTTGATTTATTTCTACTTAAAGCAATGTAAGCTTTGGGGTTTGAGTAGCATTAAATTTGAAAATCAACGTGCAAAGAGTCCCAACACTAGGGATTTAGACTGAACTTGAATTGGCATTGAGTATAGTTTGAGCTAAGGCATGCTAGGTAAACCAAAATTTTCACTTGATTTTTAGCCTAGCCACAACTCCACGAGATAAATCAAGCTACATGATTTTACCCTGTATCTACATTAGGAAAAAAGGGCCTTAACCTTAAGACATCCTTCCTAAAGGGCCTAAGGGAGTTAGGTGCTGAAATGTGGCCCTGGATGTTACAGTGAAGAAAGCAGGTGTTAGGAGTATTAGTGATGATAATGTAGTATTCAGGCCTGTATATCTGCTTATATTTTGGGTCTTTTTGCCCATTTGACTTTTGATATTTTTATATCCTTAAAGCACTTATATCCTGGTGAACAAAGAATAAAGACACTGTGTGTTACATCTGCCCACAAGAAGATGTGGTGAAAAGAGATAAGAGATAGAGTTGAAGTGTTGCTGGGTAGAGTGGGAGTTCAATATACGAGCGTACACTTGAAGGACAGTCCTGCCTCAACTCCTCTTCCTAGATAAGATCAAGCAACCAGTCAGAAGGGGTGAGGGGGATAGGGTGGGGGAAGGTATAAGAAACACTAAAAGCCAAAGAAATGCCTGTTCCTGACTGAAGCACAACCTCACTCCCTAACCCCGCATGGGATACAAAAGAGGTGCCATATACATTAATGGATTCAGAGATTCCGAGGTCAGAAGGGACCATTGTGATCACCTAGTCATCCTGTAGAGATAGGCCATAGAACTTCCCCACAATAATTTCTAGAACAGATCGTTTAGAAAAAAATCCCATCTTGATTTAAAAATTGTCCTTGATGGAGAATCGACCATGACCTTTTACAATTGCTACAGTGGTTAATTACTTTATTAAATCTTACACCTTATTTCCAGGCTGAATTTGTCTAGCTTCAACTTCCAGCCACTGGATCATGTTAGACCTTTCTCTGCTAGATGGAATAGCCCATTATTAAATATGTGTTCTCCGTGTAGATACTTATAGACTGTAACCAACTCATCCCTTAACTTTCTCTTGCTTGAACTGAATAGACTGAGCTCCTCGAGTCTATCTCTATAAGGCATATTTTCCGATCCTTTAATCATTTTCAGGGCCTTCTCCAATTTATCAACATCCTCCTTGAATTGTGAACACCAGCAACGGACACAGTTTTCCAGCAGCATACTTAGATACATTCTTATGCTTTGTCCAATTAGGGCCTTATCCAACTCTCAGAAAAGAAATTATTTCCTTTGAGCTATGAATTGCCTGTTGTATGACAGGCTTGAAGCAGAGTCTAGTCTAGTAAGTATAATCTAGAAGACCTAGGTTCTACTCCTGGGTTCTGGTTCTGCCACAGATCTGCTGTGTGACCTTGGGCCAGTCACTTCCGCCCTCTGCAGCTGTTTCCCCTCTCAATCTTTGTCTATCTTGTCTATTTAGATTGATGAAAATGTGGGCTAGAGATTGTCTTTTCCTATGTGTTTGTCCAACACAATAGGGTCCTGTTCTTAACTGGGGCTTCTAGACACTACTGTAATGCATGTAATTATGGATCATGTCCTATTATATATTTGTATAGTGCCCAGCACAGTGGGAGCCTGATTCTGATGAAGATTTTTGGCAATCTCATAGTGCAAAGAATCATTGTTGAAGTAAGAGAGAGGAGAACCAGGCTCTCCATATACAGACTTCAAGGCTTTCAGGATTGGGCCCAAATGTTGGTCTCTTTTCTCAGTTACTTGGATTGGAATCCAGCTTAGACTCTGATTTGTATCAATGAAAGTAAGCGTGAGTGAGGACAAAGATGTTGCTGTTTAAAATTTTGCCCCTAGATATTAATAAAGGAAGAATTGCTAAGGGAAGGACTCTGCAGGTCAAAGATAATTGTTAGCCTGGACTGTTCAGTGGGGCCTAAGTGAGTTAGCCACCTTCAAGAATCCCAGCCTATATGTCCCTTCAGGGGTAGCAGTGTTCTCTAGCAATTATCTTGGAGGCACATGCACCCAGATTCACAAAGGGACTTAGGTGCCAATATCCCAGTTTTAGGCACTACTGCAAGCCATGAAACCCCACATGGCTGCCGCCCCACTTTGTAGGTGCCTAAACTAACTCAGCACCTACATTTTTGCTGTGAAAGTCCCCTAGGTACTTTAGTTTCTGTTTCTGAGCATATACACTGCTGCATCAAGCAGACACCAGGACTCCAATCTAATGCTTAAGCCTCAGCATGCTGTGCACACCTATCTGGCCTGTGGGTCCCGGTCTGGTAGCACACCTAACTCCACACAAAATAGCTGAGAGGACAGAAAAGACGTCCTCCTTCATAACCTTTAGTCCAGTGCTTAGGCAACTCACCCAAGATGTTGGCTATTCCAGTTGAATTCCCCACTTGGCCTGAGGAGGAGAAGACATTTGAATAAGGGTTCCCCGCCTCTCGGCTGAGTGTTCTACTGGTCTCTGGAATACCCTGATGTGGCTATCTTTGAATTTCTCTTGTTAAAACTCTTCCACATTGGAGATATTATTAAATATGCATTGAGCCAGAGAGATGGTGGGAATGATTCTATAGTCCAGTGCTGCATAGTCAACATTAATGTCATTACCCTGTTAATCTTAATCTACTCAGCAATCTAACCTATTGACACTGAACACTCATCTTTATGTTAGGAGTCACAGATCCCATTTAATATTATATATGGTAAAGAGCTTAGGCTAGGATTTTCAGAGGAGCCTAAGGGAGTTAGGCACCCAACAGCCATTGAATTTCAATCAGAATTGAGCCTTTGGCTTCATCAGTTACTTTGGAAAACCACAACCTAAATAATTAATGTAAATAACATAAGGAAAAGGTCAGAACTTTATTTAGGATCTTCCTCAATTAACTTTGTATATTCATAGATTTAAAGCCAGAAAGAACCATTATGATCATCTCTTATCTGCAGCATAACAGGGACCCAATCATTCCTGACCCAAGCTTAATAACTTCTGCATGATAAAAGTGACCTCTTAACCTTCTCTTTAGTAAAATAAATAGATTAGATTCTTTTAGTCTCGTGTTATAAGTCCACTTTTCCAGACCTCAGTTCATTTTTTAGCACTTTTCTGAAGCTGGTTGACACCCAAGGAAGATCTGTCCCTTATTGTACACAAACATATGTGGCATTAAGTGTTGGTGAATTAGTGACACAGATTGTTAGGCAGAGTAAACTTCAGAGATCAAATCCTAAAGGTAACAGAATGTTACGCCATCCATTCTCCAGGTATAAGTAAGTCCTCTTTGACTAAAATAAAAGAAGGCTCTTATTCATCTTGATAAAGATTAGGTCTCTCTGTCAGATCTACATCCATTCATATCCCTTCGTATTTACCAGGATTTGCCTATTCAGAGTTAGGCTAATTTGTTGTGCTTTTTTTAGGGATAGAAGGTCTTGTTACTTGCATGTGTACAAAAGCTGCATGTCAGTTTGAAATCCTCACATGATCTGCACTTGGCAAAGGGACCTCAGGTGAGTTTAGTTTCTTTAACATCTGTGTAATCTATTGTTTCTGTTTTTTTTTTAAAGGGACGTGATTGTTCCTGCCTTGTGTTTTCTCTGTCATTCATGCCCGTGCAAGGTGAAGTGGTGCTTCCATTCGGATCCAGCAGCATTATACGAGTACCCAGGTTCATACACAGCTCTCACCGACTTCAGCTAGATTCACCAGTGCTCAGCCACTCTGAAAATCAGACTCGCAGAACATCAAGCAGGGCACCATTCACTTGTGAATAGTTGTAAATCTGGGCCAATGCCATTGGGTTAATAGATCCCTAATGGACCTCCCAGCACTGGGAATACATTTTGTCCATTCGTATCTAAATCTCTGCATTATTGTGTGGTTTCCCAGACTTTCTGCACTCAGCCTGCCACTTTTAGGTGCATATATCCCATCTCAGGGATCACCAGATGAATGGCAGCTGTGGTCATAAGAGGCATCCATGCTGGTTCCCCCTCAGTCTAAAAGAGAGATGGGGTGTTGGCAGGGTGTTCTCTGTGAGAACTCCAAGACCTTAGAACTTGCTCCTCACCTTGGACCAAAAGACCACAAATTTTGAGACTTTCCAGGCATGTTCATGAAGACACTGGTTTAACATGTGATGAAGATATGGAGAGGCAGAGAGGTTGCTGGCTGGCTGACTTCCTGTTGAAAGGATCATTTGATGCTGCTAGGGTTTTACTGTAGTATTAATGATGCCTTAGGGTTGCTGTTGGGTGCCTACATGCTTTTGAAAATCCCACTAGGCTCCTAAATGTGTTGAAAAATGTGGCCCTTAGGCCCTTGGATAGGTGTTGTTCTTGTTTAAATCTGAATCAATTAATTAATTAATAGCTCTTATCAACCCTAGTATCACATTATCTAGCCCTCCCTGGGAAAGTACTTTATACTGCCAGGCAAGAGCTCTGTCAGCTACCCTGATTTCAGTAGGATTTGGAACATGAGCTAGGACAAAGATATTTGATAGTGCTATTTCCTTGCTTTGGCACAGATCAGTTGATTATCAAGAGAAATGATCTGGTGTCATGGATGGGATTATCAAAGGGTGCTAAAGGCTTTAGGCGCACAACTTCCTTTGACATTCAGTCAGACTTGGGCACCTATCTCCCTTCTGCTTATTAAGGAATCCCAGACTCCTTGCCCACTTCCCCAGATTTCTTCCTTTTTAGACATGCATCAGTTTCAGCCGGGGCCTCCAAAGCACTTGGAGCTCTAGTTGATAGCAGAATAATAGGGATTCAAGTCTGTTCCACTGAGGATTCTGCATTCTGATCTGCCAGCAAAAATATATTAGGATTAAAAAATAAGTTGTAGCTTCTCAGCTTTGGAGAAAAGCCACAAGGTATTATGAAGAAATAGATTTCTAGGCAGCCAGAATAGATTTTCAGAATAGATCAGACCAATAATCTATCATCTCCTCTCTGTGATATAGGCCAATAATAGATGCCTCCGATGAAGGTGGGAGAAAATTTGAATTGTGTAATTATCAAAGAACCTGCACACTGGGAAAATTTAATGCTAGCCTCCATCAGTCAGAGGTTTATATATACTCTGAAGCACAAAGGTTTCTGTATCTTCCAGTCTAGGTTCACTTACGATCTGAAGTATGAAGGATTATATATGTTACACATTTCTTGGGCTTTTTTAAAATATTTTTATTTTCTTAATTCTTATTGCCCCCTTATCCATATAGTTGTCCAGTACCTTTCTGAATCTCTCTAAGCTCATTGATATCTTGTTGCAAGGAGTTCCAATGGAGAATCTGAAACACTGATATTAATTTTAACTCTCTCTGGCCCAATGACTATTTTAGTATTTATCCACAGTTAATTTAATTTATAAGGATATTTAGGGAAAGAAGGCATTCTGTCATGTAAATGCTGAGGTAGGGATAAAGGTTTTTAATTTGGTATTTATTATATGTGGGTAGCGATATAGGTAGACAATCAAACAGAATAGTATTTCTTATCATAATTCATAGGAAGCTTAAAAAACATTGAGACTCTTAGATGCACAGGCTGACAGTATGTGATGTTTTTTATTATTTCTCTTTGATATAATTTGCTGATTTGTTTAAAATGATATTGTTGAGAAGATAAGTAATGTGTCACATTGGAAGATGTAAGTAAGAGGTACATACATGTATTGATAAACAAACAAAAAAATCCCTTTCTCTGAGAAACTTAGAAGCAGAGTGGCCCAGGGCAACATGTCCCAGAAACTACAAATTCAGCAAGAAAATTGTAGGCATTAGGTTATTAACACTTGTGCATGCGTAATGTACAGGTACCAGGTTATGTAAATTCAATGGATAATACGTAGGTTAAAATTTGGGGGGGAAATTAAGCAATTGAGAATGGGATTATGTATGAGAGTACATATAAAAGGGGCCCAATGGTGGAGAAACGTTGTACCAGAAACCGATGAATGTGGCTGAAGGACTAGACCAGGAGATCAAGGGATGTGACAACCATCATGGAAGAAGGAAGGACTTGTTAATGGAATGTGGTAACTTGGGCCCATTTACCTATTCTGTCTTGTCTGTTTTTACTTGCCAGGCAGAACATTATGTCTAGACCTATAGGTGACACTAATTCTGTCTGAAATTGTATTCAATAAAGGCAAAACTGATTAAATCTAAATTGGGTGGTCGTGTGACTCAGTTTCCCACTCTAAATTCCCAACAACCACTTACACAATTTGATTAAACAGGGTAAATCCCACATAAGTGCCCTCATCTCAGCTTCGTAAATTAATTTAGCAAAGGTAGGACCCTCATATAATAATAATCAGAGCAACCAGCAGTGGCCTGTTAGCGAATACATACATGTTAGCTTAGTATATACCCCATGATATGAATCCCTGGCAGTTAAACAAGCCTAATTAGTTTCAGAGTAGCAGTCATGTTAGTCTGTATCCGCAAAAAGAACAGGAGTACTCATCTTAATTAATTAGCCTCTTAGAGTTGGTAGGGGAACTCCCAGCTTTTCATGTTCTCTGTATGTATATATATCTCCTCACTATATGTTCCATTCTATGCATCCGATGAAGTGGGCTGTAGCCCACAAAAGCTGATGCTCAAATAAATTTGTTAGTCTCTAAGGTGCCATAAGTAAGCCTAATTAGTATATGTTTTCCCCAGAGTTCTGTTCATTCATGCTAAATTACATCCCATACTACCAATCAATAGTGTAACTCAGCATTTAGCACAGGCAGATAGGAAATTTGTGAAAGTCAAGATACCTTAATTCAATAGCTTAGTACAAGCTTGTGGGGAAACTTCATGGAGCAGTACCTGGAATGCTGTGTCCAAAACAAAGATAAGGAAGGTAAAAGTTCAGAACCAGAAGTTAAGGAACAGGGATGAACAGACAGGCTGGATTTCTGTGACATGTAAAGAATTTTGTAACTAGAGTTACTTTTAGCTGAAATTTATAAATTTGGAAGCCCACCTTCTGTGTAAGGTTAATTTAACAATGATGCATGAGACAGCTTCCTGCAGACTTGAATCATATTGAACCTTTTCCGAGTACTATACTATGATGGATTTCTAGCAATAAACCTGACTGTCAAGAAATTGACTGTACAATTTATCAACAATAGGCAGCAGAGGGTAGCAGATGATGAATGAAAGGAAACTGGCTGCTATACTGTATAACAGCTGTGAGAAAGGTGTGGCTATACTAAATAAGGGCCACTTGCAGAGGTTAACAATTTAAAGGGGGTGTCTATACTGTATAATGGGCACGAGGGGCACCAGAGTGTGGGGCTGCTGGAGGGTCAGGCAATGGTCAGAAACGATGTCAAAGACTTTGCTTTTTCAGCTCCTGCAGCTTTACACTCTCTTGTTTGTACAGAGCAGTGTATTTCCCGTCTGTCAGAGCCAATCCCGAGCCTCAGAGCAGTGAGGAAAATTAATTAATACTAAGGGAATTAATTACTCCAACAGTGTAACTATTTGTTACAGCTAATATGCTGCCCTATAGTTGAGAAGGTGGCCAGGTCAGGAGATGTGCCTGGACCTGGTATGATCGTCGATCATTTTCCATTCATCATTGCTCAGAGTGGGCTTGATTTGCAAAGGGGCTGAGGTCTCATTGACTTCAGTGGCAGATGCAGGTCTCAAATGTTGCTGTAAATTAGACCCAAGGGTGTGATAAGTGTCTGGAGAATAAGGAGACAAATAATTCACCTGCGGGAGCAGAACCTTTTCCCACTAGGCCCTGAATAGACATTTCATGTAGAGCAACAAGGATGATGGAACAGCCTGTAGCTGTCGCCGAATAACATTTCCCTACGGAGCTAGTGCTGTAGTTTGTGTCTTTGAAAAAACACGAGATAATCTCCTCTACTCTTCTGGGGCTGTTTGGCACCTAGAGATTCCGTTTATTAGTCTTTAAGATTCACTTCTATCATATCTGTGCTTATTTCATCCCAAACACTTCCGGTCACATATCACTGGTGTATTTCATATTGTCAGAGAGTCACAGAGTTTAAGGACAAAAGGGACGATTAGATTATCTCGTCTGACCTCCTCCATCTCACAATGTGTTGGGTTTCATCACACAGGCCCACAGAGCATTTTAGCCAGGCATCAAATTGAACGTAAAAGAGAAATATACCTGGTGGTCCCTTTACCGGACCACTGAAATGGCGGCACCTCTGGGATGCAGAATGTATAATATCACACAACACTATTAAACAGATGATTAAGGCAGGAAGGAAAGAACACCTTATGCAAAATAGAAACTCTGTGCGTGCATGTGTATGTGTGACTTGTAGCCCATGAAGTGAGCATATAGCCATGCAATGATGATAGTTATATAGTAAGACAAGGATAAAGGGGTGAGGAACGGATAACAGAAACACAAAAGAGCTATAGGTCTAGACTTATAAAAAATACTTAGAAAGACAAGATGGGTGAGATAATATATTTTATTGTTGGTGAGAGAAACAGAAGTTGGTGCAGGAAAAGATATTACCTCACCCGCTTTGTCTCGCTAGTATCCTGGGACCCAGACAGCTACATCAGCACTGCATACAAGAATAGCTTAAGTAATTAGCGTAAGTAGAAGGCCTTCTACCCTGAACAGGAGCAGTTGCTCAATGAGTTGGCATAAGGAAGTAAACTATAGACTCATAGACTCACAGATTTTAAGGTCAGAAGGGACCATTATGATCGTCTAGTCTGACCTACTGCACAACGCAGGCCAAAGAATCCCACCCACCCACTCCTGTAATAAACCCCTAACCTATGTCTGAGTTATTGAAGTCCTCAAATCATGGTTTAAAGACTTCATGGTGCAGAGAATCCTCCAGCAAGTGACCCATGCCCCACGCTACAGAGGAAGGCGAAAAACCCCCAGGGCCTCTGCCAATCTGTCCTGGAGGAAACTTCCTTCCTGACCCCAAATATGGCGATCAGGTAAACTGGGCAAGACTCACCAGCCAGCACCCAGGAAAGAATTCTCTGTAGTAACTCAGATCCCACCCCATCTAACATCCCATCATAGGCCATTGGGCATCTTTACCGCTAATAGTCAAAGATCAATTAAATGCCAAAATTAGGCTATCCCATCATACCACCCCCTCCATAAACTTTTCAAGCTTAGTCTTGAAGCCAGATATGTCTTTTGCCCCCACTACTCCCCTTGGAAAGCTGTTCCAGAACTTCACTCCTCTGATGGTTAGAAATCTTTGTCTAATTTCAAGTCTAAACTTCCTGATGGCCAGTTTATATCCATTCGTTCTTGTGTCCACATTGGTACTAAGCTTAAATAATTCCTCTCCCTGCCTAGTATTTATCCCTCTGATATATTTATAGAGAGCAATCATGTCTCCCCTCAGCCTTCTTTTGGTTAGGCTAAACAAGCCAAGCTCTTTGAGTCTCCTTTCATAAGACAGGTTTAAGTCACAAAACATCACAAGGCTCTGTTTATTGTTTTGCCATAATGACGAGTGTTGCAAACAGCGGATAGGTAACCACAAGGGAATGGCAAGCTGTCATAACTATAAAGGGAAGGGTAACAGCTCTCCTGTGTACAGTACTATAAAATCCCTCCTGGCCAGAGACTCCAAAATCCTTTTACCTGTAAAGGGTTAAGAAGCTCAGGTAACCTGGCTGACACCTGACCCAAAGGACCAATAAGGGGACAAGATACTTTCAAATCTTGGGGGGGGGGGGAAGGCTTTTGTTTGTGCTCTTTGTTTTGGGGGTTGTTCGCTCTTGGGACTAAGAGGGACCAGACATCAATCCAGGCTCTCCACATCTTTCTGAACAAGTCTCTCATATTTCAAACTTGTAAGTAAACAGCCAGGCAAGACGTGTTAGTTTACCTTTGTTTTCTCAACTTGTAAATGCACCTTTTACTAGAGTGTTTATCTCTGTTTGCTGTACTTTGAGCCTAAGGCTAGAGGGGGTCCTCTGAGCTCTTTAAGTTTGATTATTTTCCATCCTGATTTTACAGAGATGACTTTTACCTTTTTCTTTAATTAAAAGCCTTCCTTTTAAGAACCTGATTGATTTTTCTTGTTTTTAGATCCAAGGGGGTTGGATCTTGATCCACCAGGAGTTGGTGGGAGGAAGGAGGGGGGATGGTTAATTTCTCCTTGTTTTAAGATCCAAGGGGTTTGGATCTATATTCACCAGGGAATTGGTGAAGAGTCTCTTAAGGCTACCCAGGGAAGGGAATTAGCTTTGGGAGTGGTGGCACGGACCAGATCTAAGCTGGTAGTTAAGCTTAGAAGTTTTCATGCAGGCCCCCACATTTGTACCCTAAAGTTCAGAGTGGGGAAGCAGCCTGGACAGAAGCCCTGCTCAATATATGTGTGTGTGTGTGTGTGTGTGTCCCTTGGACCTACGCTGGAGCACTGGGGTTAGTACTGACCCACAGAGGAGAATGTCCCTTAATGAGTCCTCCATCCTCTTCTCTGCAGCACAGTGACCCCTATTGCTGAACTGGGACATTAGGATCAATCAACCTGAGAAAATCCTACAGAGTCCATCCCTGCAGCTCAGCGGCCCCTAGTGCTATGCTGGGGCACTGCTAGGAGCACTGACTAAGGGGGAAGAGTGCCTCAAATTGAGCATCCCACCCCACTACCAGTAGCACAGCCCCCACTACGGCCATGCTGGAGTAATGGGGTCAGCACTGTCTAAGAAATGAGAGTGCTCCCAGCTGAACCCATCACCCCATTCCCTGCAGCACACTAGCCCCTAGCACTGCTCAGCTTCCACACAGAGTTTTTTCTAACGCTTCTGGGAACTAGTCCTGATTCTGGTCCCACTGCAAACTTACTGGAGTAAAAGGGAATAGTCCCGCTGACTTCAATGGGCTTTGGATCTGGTCCTCTAGGAGGGAAATGGGCCCTATGGTTGGGGCAGTAGAGTCTAAGACTGAGGACTCCTGGGTTCTGTTCCCAGCTCCGGGAGGGGAGCGGGGTCTAATATTTAGAGCAGTTGGGACTGGGAGTCTGAGCTCCTGGGTTCTAATCATGGCTCTGAGATGAGAGTGGGGCTCACAATCTGAGCCTTGGGTGTTGTTCCTGGCTCTTTGTGTTGTTTTTGAACAAGTAATTCTTCCTCATCATGTCTCTAGACAAAAAGTGTCACACGCTTTACCACACTTAGTAAATCCCATTATGATTTTCATCTAGAAAACACACATAATGATGATAATGATGATGATGATACAACTGCCTATGAAATGATTGCCCTAGTGAATTTTGTTTTGTTGCAGGTTGATGCAGAATTGTTCTTCCTCTGAGGAATATTACAAGAAATTTTCTTCAGGGACTAGGTCCCAGAAGCCAGTGAATGAATTAAAAACACCTCTGTTTCCTTCAACACACTTAGCGTCTGCAGCTGGGAGAGGGAACTACTCTTCTTAAACAAGGTAGGCTATTGATGAATAATTTAAGCCCCCAACCATTCTCCCACTGAAGTCCATGGACATTGTGCCCCAGTCCGCAATGGGAGCAAGATCATGTCATGGGTTTCTTCATTTGAATTTTCCATACATTGGCAGAGAATCGTAGTGTGTGTCTGAGCACATGGATTTTGTCTGTGTTCATATCTATCTATCTATCTATCTATCTATCTATCTATCTATCTATCTATCTATCTATCTATCTATTGTGGCAAATTGACAGCACTACTATGATGGGTCTCGCGCTTTCACTTCTTGGGGGGGGGGGGTTCAGGACGCCGTGTCTTGCCCCTGAACTGGGATATTAACTGCCCCACTAGTGTCCTAGAGGAGGGGAGTGGAGAGGGAGGGACCCGGGCCCACCCTCTACTCCGGGTCCCAGCCCAGGGGCCCTCGGGATAGTGGTAAACCACTTGAACTAGTGGTTCCTTCCCCTGGGCTACTTCCCTCTCCTGCCCTTCAGCCTGTGGCGGGGGGGAGCTTCCTGCCCTCCCTCTGCACAAGCCAGGTGTCCCTTTTCCTAGGGTCTTGGTCTTCTTAGCCCACCGCAGCACTTCTCCACACTTTCCTCTGCTTCCCTCAAAACTGCTCTCTGCGCCAACACCAGTCCATTCTGTTTCTACTCCTTCAAACTGTTCTCTACTCCAACACCAATCCATTCTGCTCCAACACCAATCCATTCTGCTCCCACTCCTTCCCCTGTATGATTGAAGCAGGGTTTTTTTATCAGGTGACTAACTTCAGGTGTTCTAATTGGCTTCAGGTGCTCTAATTAATCTATAGCAAACTTTCTTCCCTGTACAGGTAATAAGGCTCCCTTATAACCCTCTCCTGCTGCCCTCTGGCCATGCTGTATCACACTATCTATTGGGTCTAAATCTATCATTCTGAACTGAACTAATTATCAATCATGGGTCAGGTCATAAGCTTGACTTCAGTGGTGTTTTGCTAATTTACTCTAGGTGAAATTCTGGTCTCATAATTCCATAGTGCCCACCAGAGTGATCGATAAGCACTAGACATACTCATCATCAGGCCATGGCTCTATTTATTATTTTTGTTGTTGTTGTTGTTGTGTTGGTAGTGGTGTTTCTTGCTTCTCCCTCCTCTCGTCCTTACTGCCCTCTCTTCCCCAATCCTTATCATCATCCACTGAATCAAAGTGGAAATGTTGTTTCTTGAGATGGGTCTTTTATTTGGCTCTGAATACAATTGGCTGGGAGAGCTCAGTCTGATCTCTTTTAATAAGAGAGTCTACTCTTAGGATCCGACCATTGCTCATGCTCCACACCTGGTGTCCAAGAGTTAAATGGTTTTCTCTTTTAGCTGAATTTACCTCAACCGTCTCTCCACATAATGAGAGCCCTGCACAGATACAAAAAATGTATATCTGCATCCGATACACGATCCACAAAAATTGTCTGCAGACATCCACATGCATGATGCAGATATCTGCAGGGATCTACTTACCGTGGCCAGGCTGAGGCTCTGAGGCACCCCTCTGCCTGAGCCTGGTCGGGGAGAGCTGTGCAGGAGTCGCGGATCCTCCACCTGCCCTCGGCCAGGTAGGGATCCTGTGGGGTGGGAACACAGCCTGGGGATGCTCTCAGCCCCCCACCCCACCCCACGGGAGGTGGAGGGTCTGCCGCAGTCCCCAGCTGGACTCCATGCTGTCATTGCTGGAGATGGAGGGGAAGGTGACCTGTGGAACTCCTGGGGGCTACTCAGGCCCCCCGCACTCGGCAGGTGGAGCGACTGCTGTGGCTCTGCACAGGTGCCCGCCTGACTCTTAGGATGGCCAGGCTATGGCTCTTAACCCCCCTCCACACCTCCCTCTGGCAGCTGCAGGGAGCCTGCATCCCTCCACCGGCCCTAGGCAGGGTCTGGGAGGCAGGGACATGGGCTGGAGGCTGCTTGGGCCCCCCGCCCAGGGCAGATGGAGGAACCCAGGCTCTGCACAGATGCCAGCATGGCTCTGTGGCTCCGACAGGGGGGCCTGCTTGGAGCCGCAGCCTGGCCATGGTAAGAGCTGGGTGGGCAGCTGTGGGGAGCTGCAATGGACCATCCACCTGCCCTGGATGGGGGGCCAGAGCAGCCTCCAGCCCATGTCCCTGCCCCCCAGGACCTACGCCCAGTGCAGGTAGAGGGTCCGCACTGCGGCTCCTCACAGCTGCCTGCCCGGCTTTTACTGTCAGAGCCCTGCATGCATACAAAATTTGAATCTGGATCTGCGCTGCTATCTGCAAAAATAGTCCATGGATATTAAGCGGATACCTGCAGATTTGCAGGGCTCTATACATAATGTATGTTTCTTTTGTTGATTTCATGTTCTCCTGTATATAAATGGAATGGCCGGATGCCTTGAAGATCTGTGCAATTATCACTCAACTGCCAGTGAAAAGAATCTATACAGACCTTATTCCTAATGGTGAGTAAATTTCTCCATTTATTTAAAGCCCATCCAAATGTCAGCCAACAAATAAAGAAATAAATCCAAATCCCTTCTGAAAAAATGGTTTCATCAATATTGATGTTTTCCATGAGAAAACGTAGATGTTGATGGCAGTTTTCAATTTTCCATTCGATTTCATGTGGACTCTTCTGAATCAAAATTAGGGGTTTTGCTATTTCAACTTTTCATATCAATTCAGGGTGAAAACAGATATTGGAATATTGGAATTTCACATTTTCCAGCCAGCTCTGCATTTAGTGCAATGCTTGTGGTGAGGAAACTACTCACAAACATCAACAGAGGTTCCCCAGAGTAGCTCTTAAGAGAGGCAGAAGAATTCCCACCTCTTCCCCAGGTCTCACTATTTAGAGAACATGATTCTTATTTGTTTTAAATTGTTCTGTGTAGTGCACTCTGCATAGAGCGCCACTACAGTGTGCTTTGGTTGTTGGATTTAATTTTCTCTACTTCATTCCCTTTGAATGTATGGGATTGTGTGTGTGTGTGTGTGTGTGTGTGTGTGTGTGTGTGTGTGTGTGTGTGTGTGTTCAATTTCGAGGAGAATGGTTCTGTGGTTATGGCAGAGTATCAGGTATCAGGAATGTTGACTCTCTGTGTAAACCCAGTCTCTCACCCTTATCGTTCCCCCGATCATTCCCAGTTTCCCCCTTAGTAGCTCACTATTATTTGATGTGTTGCTTTGAGATCCACATATTGAAGGTGCAAAGGGTATGCAAAATATGATATTTGTTATTGCTCACTTTTATTTCAACTCTATCATTTCACTTTCATGCCCGTTATTAGGAAGTTCCTTGTCAACAAGTAACCTTGAAGTAAAACATCTGTGGAAAACGTCTCTTCTAACATTGTAGGATCTTCATTCTTGTAAAAATCTTTATAGCAAGGTCATAAGACAACGATCTCAACCGGTGTTAATCAGTATAGAGCTTTTTATACCCATGGAGCTGTTAAGATTTACACCAGCAAAGGTACTGACCCTAGGTCTTACTTTTGTATGTTGAGAGAAACCAATGTATTTTGGATGTTGTGATGAGAAAGGCAGGAATGATTTAAGTTGTTTTCTAATATCTAGGGAAGAATAGCATTTTTTAGTACACAAAAGGCCAAAATCCCCCATTGTTTTCACCATTTATCGAGCTTCTCATTCTTCAAAGGGCTTCAAACATATTGAGCTCAGCAGCATCAGTGTACTCATGTGAGTAGTCCTCACTTTTGTGAGTTGTAACAGCAGTGGAAATACTTGAATTTCTAAAACAATTCTTGTGATTAAGATCTGAATGAGATCTTAAGAATAACATTCTTAGAGGCAAAAGAAAGAAAGAAAGAAAGAAAGAAAGAAAGAAAAAAAGAAAGAAAGAAAGATTGATCCCTTTTTGGATTTTTATGTAAACTGAAAAAAAAATTGTTTGAAGAGGAAGAATAGAACGCCTGATGTTGGAAACTGGTATACCTCCATTGCTGGTTGAAATTGATGTAGCTTCTTTAGGGCTGGTCTACACTAGGGGTTGGGGTTGATGTAAGATACGCAACTTCAGCTATGGGAATGGAGAAGCTGAAGTTGACGTATCTTATTTCGACTTACCTCCCGTCCTCATGGTGCGAGATCGACGGCCGTGGTTCCCCCGTCGACTCCGCTACTGCCGCTCTCCCTGGTGGACTTCCAGAGACGACGGGAGCGCGTTCGGGGATTGATATATCACGTCTAGACGAGACACGATATATCGATCCCCGATAGATCGATCGGTACCCACCGATCCGGTGGGTAGTCTGGACGTACCCTTAGAGTACCCCGTCTGTTGTAAATCAGCTGTATTTCTACTGCTCTCAAAGTGGTCAGATTTCCAGCTGATGTACATTGACATAGCTTGATTGACAGCAATGTGCCTACACCAGTTTATGCCTGATGATGATTGGACCCAGTTACATATTTCTATACAGAATTGCAGCAGGTATTAGTCTGAAGAATCTCAACAGAAGGGAAACCAGTATGAATTATTTGATTCACATCCACAGGTTTCCAATTCCTTAGATTAAGTATCTTTCTTTGCCACCCCTACAGATGATCTATTCTGAGAGCGACCCAGGAGAGAACCAGACCATCTCTGAAGTATTCATCCTGGTGGGATTTTCAAACCTTAACAAGCTGCAAATCATTCTGTTTCTGGTGCTTCTGGTCATCTACCTGGTCACCCTGATAGGGAACCTGCTTGTTATCCTGCTTATAAAGCTAAACCCCTCACTCCACACCCCCATGTATTTCTTCCTGGTGAACCTGTCTTTCTTGGAAATCTGCTTCACCAGCAGTGTGGTTCCTCAGCTGCTGATTCACCTCCTGGTGGAGCAAAAGACCATCACCATTGCGGGCTGCGCTGCCCAAATGTACGTCATCACCATCATGGGCCTGACAGAATGCTGCCTCCTAGCAGTCATGGCGTACGACCGTTATATGGCCATATGTCACCCCCTGCACTACAAAACTATCATGAGTGGCCGGGCATGTGCACAGCTCGCGGGTGCTTCATGGATCATCGGCATCTCGGTGGAAGTAGCTCAGACCACTTGGATCTTCAGCCTGCCCTTCTGTGGCTCCAACCGCATCCACAACTTCTTCTGTGACATCCCGCCAGTGTTGAAGATGGCATGTACGGACACATCCAAAAATGAGATTATGGTCTTCACTGTGTCGGTGCTGTTCATCATGAGCCCTTTCCTGATGATAATCCTGTCCTACATCTGCATTATTTCCACCATCCTCATGCTGCCATCAGTGGAGGGAAGGAATAAAGCCTTCTCCACCTGCTCCTCCCACCTCATGGTGGTGACGTTGTTCTATGGAATGGCGCTTATCTCTTACCTGGGGCTCAAGTCTAGCTTCACCCCAGAAAGTAATCAAATGATTTCCCTCATGAACACAATTGTGGGACCAGTGTTGAACCCCATAATATACACTCTGAGGAACAAAGAGGTGAAGGGAGCCTTTATAAAAACAGTAGAGAAGAGCATCTTTTCACACAATCAGAGAAAACAGAGAATGAAAGATAGAGTTAGTTAAAACAGGGGAATGAGGGAAATTCATACATGTTTTGTTGAATTACTCCCGATGACCCTCATTTTTTAAATTGAAATTTTGCCATTTGAAAAGCTTTGACCTCTTGTAAACCTGTCAGGAAAATGGGAAGAGAAACTTTTCTTACCAAAATGAGCCAAAATTTTAAATATTTAAATTTTTGTGAAAATTTGATAGAACCTTTTCACCAGATTTAAACATCACTGAAAAATCAAATGAGAAAATTTAATCCATGTCGTTTCTTGATTTTATATCTTCAAAATTTGAAATGTCAAAGCAAAAAATAAGCTCAAAATGAGAATCATTTCATGAAACGTTGAACTTGGTGTGTGCAAATTTAACAATTTTCATCAAAATTTTCATAGTTGAAAAATTCCAACCTGCTCTACAGAAAAGTCCATTTAGGCTTCTCCTTTTCCTGCTCTGTCAGTCCAGTGCAGCATTTTCGGTTTTTGGTTGGGTTGGATTAGGTTTTTTTGGCCTGTCTCTTGATTGCAATTTCCCAGTGCTCCCTCTGGTCTAATTTTAAATAACATTCCTCAACACTTATGAATGGCTTCCTATGTAAGACTCTGATGGATCTTTCAATGCCTAACCTGATCAGGTCAAACAACAACTCAGGGAGCTGGCTATTGACTTCTATGGCATTTTGCACAGGTTCAGAGCCTATGCTAGCAGATCATGGTGCATACCATAGATTCATTGATTAAAAGGCCATACGGAACCATTTTGATCATCTAGTTTGACATCCTGCTTAACACAGGGCAGAGAATGTCAACCTGGTGATTCCTGAGTCAAGGAAGCACTGTACATATTTTATATTCCATATGTAAAATAATAGCTGTGTTATAAACTCATATAACTATAAGTGGTTATATCAATATATAACAATATTGCACCAAATGCTAGTGTATATGGTACATCTTTGTATAACTATATGCTAAAATACATTTGTATATTTTTATCATGAGAAATACTACTCTGTTGGCTTGTCTACCTATATCACTTCCTACGTATAATAAATACCAAATTTAAAACCTCTATCCCTAGCTCAGCAATTACAGGACTATATGCCTTCTTTCCCTAAATATCCCTATAATGCATTTTTAAGATGCACTGGCTGGCAGTATGTCTTGGCTTTTATTATTTCTCTTTGATAGAATTTGCTGATTTGTTTAAAATGATATTGTTAAGAAGTTAAGTAATGTGTCACGTTGGAAGAAGTGAGAGTTACATACATGTAATGATAAACAAAAAAAATCCCTTTCTCTGAGAAACTTAGAAACTGAGTGGCCTAGGGCAACATGTCCCAGAAACTACAAATTCAGCAAGAAAATTGTAGGAATTAGGTTATTAACACTTGTTCATGAATAATATATAGGCTCTGTAAAATTCAATGGATAATGTGTTGGATAAAGATTGGGGGCAATTGAGAATGGCAACATGTATGAGAACACATATGAAAATGAGCCCAATGCTGGAGAAATGCTGGACCAGAAACTGACCAATGAGATTGAAGGACCAGACCAGGAGATCCAGGGAGGTGGCGACCATCATGGAAGAAGGAAGGACTTGATAATGGAATGTGGTAACTTGGGCCCATTTACCTATTCAGTCTTGTCTGTTATTACTTGTCAGGCAGAACATTATGTCCAGACACTATAGGTGACACTAATTCTGTCTGAAATTGTATTCAATAAAGGCAAAACTGATTAAATCTAAATTGGGTGGATGCGTGACTCAGTTTCCCCCTATACTCCCAACAACCACTTACACAATTTGATAAAACAGGGTAAATCCCACATAAATGTCCTCATCTCGGCTTCGTACATTAATTTAGCAAAGGTAGGTGTGATGTTGCTCTCTATATGTTTATGGAAATATGCTAATGAGTGTAAATATGACATAACTGGAATATGCTTTGTGCTAGATATGCCATGTAACATATCTTTGCAAAGGTTATGATCTACTGAATATATTCATCCTATTTGTAGGCATGTATAATTTTTATATCTGAAGTTATGAGCACTGGCTCTATTCTTGTATTTTAAGTGTTTTCTGTAGGAAACACACAAGAGAGGTTTGGTCAACATATTGTGAAGGGGTTGTTCAAGTAACTGGGAGTATTTAACTAACAATGGACTTTGGGAGACACCAATCCACATCTGAGCTTTCCTGGGAATGTTCAAACTAACTTGTAAACAATGGTGTCGGCCTGCAAAAAGCTGAATCATCCGTGGACATGTGACCTGCCCAGGTGGCTACAAACTCCATCTTGTTGCAGTGGTTTTGCACAGAAGAACAAAGGGGTTTCCACCCACAAGAGAAAGAATATAAAAGGCCCTGGAAGCCTCTCCATTTTTGTCTTCAGCTGGCTCAAGAGATGGCCTCTCCACCCCAAACAGATGCCTGAAAGAAACTGGAGCAAAGGACTGTAACTACAGGGGTGTGAGTGAGTGCTGGACCCAGGCCATAAACTACAAGGTTGGTCTGAAAAGGATTGTACCTGAGATAACATCTAGGGTGAGAAGTTACCATTTGTAATGAGAGCCTTAGTTTATTAAGTTAGCCTTGCATATTTTGATTTATTTTACTTAGTAACTTACCTTGCTCTGTCTGTTATTACTTGGAACCACTTAAATCCTACAGTTTATACTTAATTAAATCACTTTTACTTATTAATTAACCCAGAGTAAGTGACTAATACCTGGGGGGAGCAAACAGCTGTGCATATCTCTCTATCAGTGATAAAGAGGGTGGACAATTACAGAGTAAAACAGATTTGTTTGCGGTTTGGACCCCATTGGGAGCTGGGTGTCTGGGTGCTGGAAATAGGAGCACTTGCTAAGCTGTTTTCAGTAAACTCTGCAGTTTTGGGGGTGTGGTTCAGACCCTGGGTCTGCGTTGCAGCAGGCTTGCATGTCTGGCTCAAGATGGCAGGGCTCTGGATGCCCAAACTGGCAGAGAAAACGGGCTCAGAGGTAGTCTCAGCACACCAGGTGATAGCCCCAAGGGGGTCTCTGTGACTGAACCTGTCACAGTGGCGTAGTCGAACAGGATTTGTGCACAGCTGATTGCTTTGTGACACTGGTAGTGATTTTAAGTGAGTTTTAAGTGTGGTGGCTGGAGAACAGACAAAGTCGTTACTGGTTTGTTATTTTCTGTTTACTTTGGTTTAATTCAGCTTGTGTAACTGGCAGGTATTCATTTCATGGGTTATATACTAACTCAGGGATCGGCAACCTTTGGCACACGGCCCAACAGGGAAAGCCCCTGGAGGGCTGAGCCAGTTTGTTTACCTGCCACATCAGCAGGTTCAGCCGATCGCAGCTCCCACTGGCTGGTGTTCGCTGTCCCAGGCCAATGGGGGCTGCAGGAAGTGGCGTGGGCCAAGGGATGTGCTGACCACCCTTCCCGCAGCCCCCATTGGCCTGAAGTGGCCAGTGGGAGCCGTGATCAGCTGAACCTACGGATGCGGCAGGTAAACAAACCGCCCTGGCCCGTCAGGGTGCTTACCCTGGTGGGCCGCGTGCCAAAGGTTGCCGACCCCTCAGTTAATATATAACCGATGATATGAATACCTGGCAGTTACACAAGCTGAATTAGCGTATGTTTTCCCCAGTGATCCGTTCACTCATGCTAACCTGAACCCCACACTACCAAGCAATAGTATAACTCAGCATTTAGCACAGGCAGATAGGAAATTTGGCAATGTCAAAATGATTGACTTTTAGCAATAAACCTGACTGTCAAGCAATTGACTGTACAATTTATCAACAATAGGCAGCAGAGTGCAGCTGATGATGGATGACAGGAAACTATCTGTTATACTGTATCACAGCAGTGAGAAAGGAGTGACTTAGTTAACAAGGGCCACTTGCAAAGGTAAAAAATTAAAAGTGGGGACTATACTGTATAATGGGCACTAGGGGCAGCAGAGGATGGGGTTGGGGAATTGGCAGCTATACTGTATAATGGGCACTAGGGGCAGCAGAGGATGGGGTTGGGGAATCAGCAGCTATACTGTATAATGGGCACAAGAGGCAGCAGAGCTTGAAGGTTGGGTAGGGTCAGGCGGTGGTCAGAAATGATGTCAAAGACTTTTATTTTTCAGTTCCTGCAACTTTAGACTCTCTTGTTTGCACAGAGCAATATATTCCCCTGTTGTCAGAGCCAATCCCCAGCCTCAGAGCAGATAAGATTGATTAATACCAAGGGAATTCATTACTTCAATAGTGTATCTATTCATTAGAGCTAATGCAAAATTTCCCCGTATTTTGCTGAACTTTTAACCCTATACTTGTGAATGTGGCCAGGTAGGAGATATGCCTGGACCTGCCATGGTCCTTGATAATTTTCCATTCATCACAGTTCAGAATGGGCTTGATTTGCAAAGGGGCTCAGGTCTCATTGATTTCAGTGGGAGATGCAGGTCTCAAATGTTGCTGTAAATTACACCCAAGGCTTTGATCAGTGTCTGGAGAATAAGGACACAAATAAATCACCTGCTGGAGCAGAGCATTTTCCTTCTAGGCTGTTGAATGGACATTTCATGTAGAGCAACAAGGATGATGCAACGGCTTGTAGTTGTCGCCTAACAACATTTCCCTACAGAGTTAGTGCTGTAGTTTGTGTCTGAAAAAACATGAGATAATCACTTCTGCTCTTCTGGGGCTGTTTGACAGTGAGAGATTTCATTTGTTTGTCTTTAAGATTCTCTTCTACCATATCTGTGCTTGCTTCATCCCAAACACTTACGGTCACATATCACTGGTGTATTTCATATTGTCAGAGAGTCACAGAGTTTAAGGACAAAAGGGATCTCTAGATTATTTAGTCTGACCTCCCCATCTCACAATGTCTTGGGTGTCATCACACATGCCCACAGAGCACTTTAGCTTTGCATCAAACTGAACATAAAAGAGAAATGTACTTGGTGGTCCCTGTACCAGGCCACTGAAATGGAGGCACCTCTGGGATGCAGAATGTATAATATCATGTGTCAAGGCTGTATCCCCACTTTGAACTTTAGGGTACAAATGTAGGGGCCTGCATGAGGACTTCTAAGCTTAACTACCAGCTTAGTTCTGGTCCGCTGCCACCATTCCCTACCCTGGGAAGCTTTTAGAAACCTCTCACCAATTCCCTGGTGAATACAGATCCAAACCCCCTTGGATCTTAAAACAAGGAGAATGTGACCCTTCCCCCCTCCTTCCTTTCACCAACTCCTGGTGAATACAGATCCAAACCCCCTTGGATCTTAAAACAAGGAGAAATCAATCAGGTTCTTAAAAAGAAGGCTTTTAATTAAAGAAAAAGGTAAATATCATCTCTGTAAAATCAGTATGGAAAATAACTTTACAGGGTAATCAAACTTAAAGAGCTCAGAGGACCCCCCTCTGTCTTAGGTTCAAAGTACAGCAAACAAAGATAAACACTCTAGTAAAAGGTACATTTACAAGTTGAGAAAACAAAGTAAAACTAAGACGCCTTGCCTGGCTTTTTTACTTACAAGTTTGAAATATGAGAGACTTGTTTAGAAAGATGGGGAGAACCTGGGTTGATGTCTGGTCCCTCTCAGTCCCAAGAGCGAACAACCCCTTAAAACAAAGAGCACACACAAAAGCCTTTCCCCCCCCCAAGATTTGAAAGTATCTTGTCCCCTTATTGGTCCTTTGGGTCAGGTGTCAGCCAGGTTACCCGAGCTTCTTAACCCTTTACAGGTAAAAGGATTTTGGAGTCTCTGGCCAGGAGGGATTTTAGTACTGTACACAGGAGAGCTGTTACCCTTCCCTTTATAGTTATGACACGCCCCCCAAATCACAGATAGTGTTGGACGTCCGGTTCCACACTGGCTGTGACTTCTTTCTGGAGCTCTAGGAGAAAACAGATTTAATAAGACACATATACCTTTAGACATACTACTGATTATATAAAAACTAACAATATGTTTTATTTCAAGAACAATTGTTAACCAGTTAACTCTGGGAAACTTTCCCGGGAGAGTGCATCAGCCACTTTGTTAGAAGCTCCCGAAATGTGTTGTATTTCAAAATCAAAATCTTGGAGAGCTAAACTCCACCGAAGAAGTTTTTTGTTATTTCCCTTGGCGGTATGAAGCCACTGTAGCGCAGCATGGTCTGTTTGTAGTTGGAACCGCCGTCCCCAAACATATGGGCGTAGCTTTTCCAGCGCGTACACAATGGCGTAGCATTCCTTTTCGCTGATTGACCAGTGGCTTTCCCTCTCAGACAGTTTCTTGCTGAGAAACACGACAGGATGGAATTCTTGATCCGGTCCTTCCTGCATTAAAACTGCTCCCACGCCTCGCTCGGCAGCATCTGTGGTTACTAGGAACGGTTTGTCAAAGTCTGGGGCCCTTAGCACAGGGTCAGACATGAGTGTTGCCTTAAGCTGGTTAAAGGCCTTTTGACACTTATCAGTCCACTGAACTGCATTTGGCTGTTTCTTTCTGGTTAGGTCTGTCAGCGGGGCGGCAATTTGGCTGTAGTGTGGTACAAATTGCCTATAATATCCGGCCAAGCCTAAGAAGGATTGGACCTGTTTCTTTGACTTTGGAACTGGCCACTTTTGGATAGCATCCACTTTGGCCTGTAGGGGATTTATAGTTCCTTGACCCACCTGGTGCCCCAGGTACGTCACTCTGTTTTGGCCTATTTGACACTTTTTAGCCTTAACAGTTAGTCCTGCCTGCCGGATGCGCTCAAAGACTTTTTCCAGGTGCTCCAGGTGTTCTGTCCATGAATCAGAAAAAATGGCCACATCATCGAGGTAGGCAACTGCAGATTCTCCCAATCCCACTAGGAGACCATCTACAAGTCTTTGGAAGGTGGCGGGTGCATTTCGCAACCCGAAAGGGAGTACATTGAATTCATACACCCCTGCCTGGGTGACGAAGGTGGACCTTTCCTTAGCGGGTTCATCTAGTGGTACTTGCCAGTACCCTTTGGTTAAGTCTAAAGTAGAGATGAATTGGGCATGTCCCAATTTTTCCAATAGCTCATCTGTGCGTGGCATTGGATAGTTGTCAGGATGAGTTACAGCATTTAGCTTACGGTAGTCCACGCAAAAGCGTATTTCCCCATCTGGTTTGGGAACTAGAACCACTGGAGATGCCCATGCACTGGTAGAGGGGCGGATTATACCCATCTGTAGCATGTCCTGGATCTCCCTTTGTATAGCAGCTTGGGCATGAGGTGACTCCCGGTAGGGTGGGGTTCTAATTGGGTGAGCATTACCTGTGTCAATGGAGTGGTATGCCCGTTTGGTCCGTCCTGGAGTGGCTGAGAAAATCGGTGCAAAGCTTGTGCACAGCTCCTTGATCTGCTATCGCTGCAGACGTCCCAGGGTCGTGGAGAGGTTCACCTCTTCCACGCCACCATTCCTTTTTCCTTCGTAGTAGACACCTGCAGGCCACTCCGCGTCATCTGTTTCCTGGGCTGTAAACTGGCAAACGTTTAGTTCTCTGGAATAAAAGGGCTTAAGAGAATTAATATGGTATACCTTAGGCTTTGTGTTGGAGGTGGGGGAGGCTATGAGATAGTTAACAGCTCCTAGGCGCTCCTGGACCGTGAATGGTCCTTCCCACAACACTTCCATTTTATGGGCCTGGAGCGCCTTTAATACCATGACTTGGTCTCCTACTTTGAAGGACCGTTCTCTGGAATGTTTATCATACCAGGCCTTTTGCTCTTCCTGAGCATCCTTTAGGTTTTCTTTAGCAAGGGCTAAAGAGTGTCGGAGGGTGTTTTGTAGGTTGCTTACAAAGTCTAGAATGTTAGTTCCTGGAGAAGGCGTAAACCCCTCCCATTGCTGCTTCACCAACTGTAATGGCCCCTTAACCTCGCGGCCATACACAAGTTCAAATGGTGAAAACCCTAAACTGGGATGTGGTACAGCCCTGTAGGCAAAAAGCAACTGCTGCAACACTAGGTCCCAATCATTGGAGTGTTCATTTACGAATTTACGTATCATGGCCCCCAAAGTTCCATTAAACCTCTCCACCAGACCATTGGTTTGATGGTGATGAGGGGTGGCAACCAAGTGATTCACCCCATGAGCTTCCCACAGGTTTTTCATGGTCCCTGCCAGGAAATTAGTTCCCGAATCTGTAAGGATGTCGGAGGGCCACCCTACCCTGGCAAAAATGTCTGCTAATGCCTGGCACACACTTTTAGCCCTGGTGTTGCTTAAGGGTACAGCTTCCGGCCATCGGGTAGCAAAATCCATGAAAGTCAGTACGTACTGCTTTCCTCTGGGTGTCTTCTTTGGGAAAGGACCCAGAATATCCACAGCTACTCGCTGAAATGGGACCTCAATTATGGGTAGTGGCTGGAGAGGGGCTTTAACCTTGTCTTGGGGCTTTCCCACTCGTTGGCACACCTCACAAGACCGGACATAATTAGCAACGTCCTTGCCCATTCCCTCCCAGTGGAAGGACTTCCCCAACCGGTCTTTGGTTCTGTTCACCCCAGAATGGCCACTGGGATGATCATGGGCTAAGCTCAAGAGCTTTACCCGATACTTAGTGGGAACTACCAACTGTCTTTGAGGATGCCAGTCTTCCTGGTGCCCACCAGAAACAGTCTCCTTGTATAAAAGTCCTTTTTCTACAACAAACCGGGATCGGTTAGAAGAGCTGAGAGGTGGTGGGGTGCTCCGTGCCGCCGCCCAAGCTTTTTGAAGGCTGTCATCTGCTTTCTGCTCGGCCTGGAACTGTTCCCTTGATGCTGGAGACATCAGTTCCTCCTTGGACTGTGGACTGGGGCTTGGTCCCTCTGGAAGTGATGCAGGTGCTGGGGCTGTTTCCATTAACTGTGAACCGCTGTCCGCTGGTGCACTATGTGGTATTTCAGGCTCTGGCTGAGCCGCTTGGGTAGGGTTATCTGCTGCTTCCACCAGTTCACACTCACTGGTGCCCTCTGGCATTGGAGTTGTAGATGGGTTTGCAAGCGCTGGACTTAGTGCTGGCAATGGTTCTGGTGCTTTTTGCGTTGCCAGTTCCGGTTCTGGGACTGGCTTTGGCTGGGTCTCTGGGATTGGATCCACTACGGCTGTTGCAGTCGTTGGCAGGGGATCCGGTTCCACCACCTTTGTTTGGGTCTCTGGTAACACAGACGGGGCCCTGGTGGACGGCTCAGGAACAGGGATGGGGTTGAAAGCTTGCTTAGCCTGGCTGCAGGTGACTATTCCCACCCTCTTGGCTAGCTTCACATGGTTGGCCAAGTCTTCCCCCAGCAGCATGGGGATGGGATAATTGTCATAGACTGCAAAAGTCCACATTCCTGACCAGCCCTTGTACTGGACATGCAACTTGGCTGCAGGGAAGGTTACAGACTGTGACACAAAGGGTTGAATTGTCACTGTAGCCTCCGGGTTGATGAGTTTGGGGTCCACTAGGGATTGGTGGATAGTTTACACTTGTGCCCCAGTGTCCCTCCAAGCGATAACCTTCTTTCTGCCCACTCTCAAGGTTTCCCTTCGCTCCGAGGGTATGAGAGAGGCATCTGGGTCTGGGGATCTTTGGTGTGATTGGGGGGTAATGAACTGTAATCGGTTGGGGTTCTTCGGGCAGTGAGCCTTTATATGCCCCAGTTCATTACATTTAAAACATCGCCCTGCTAAGGTATCACCGGGGCGATGTTGGTTGGTGGAGACTGGTGGGGTGAGGTAAGAACGCCTCTGGGGTTTCCCTTGGGATGTGGGTGGGGCCTTGGGTTGTCCCCGGTGATAAGGTTTTGTTTCGGCTTGCCCTTTCTGATATTCGCTCCAACTGCTACTAGCTTTTTTCTTTTCTGTCACCTCCACCCATTTGGCTCCAATCTCCCCCGCCTCGGTTACAGTTTTGGGCTTCCCATCTAGGATGTACCTTTCTATTTCCTCAGGAACACCCTCTAAAAACTGCTCCATTTTTACTAGGGAAAGCAGATCGTCCAGAGATTTAACATTTGCTCCTGATACCCAGGCATCACAATTTTTGTCAATGTGGTAGGCATGCCGGGTAAATGACACATCTGGTTTCCACCTTAGGGCTCTGAACCGCCAATGGGCATGCTCGGGTGTTAGCCCCATTCTGAGTCTGGCCTTGTTTTTAAAAAGTTCATAACTGTTCATGTGTTCCTTAGGCATTTCAGCCGCCACCTCTGCTAAGGGTCCACTGAGCTGCGGCCTCAGCTCTACCATGTACTGGTCTGCAGCGATGCTGTATCCAAGGCAGGCCCTTTCAAAATTTTCTAAGAAGGCCTCAGTATCATCGCCTGCCTTGTAGGTGGGGAATTTTCTGGGATGGGAAGTGGTACCTGGAGAGGAGTTGCTAGGATGGGCTGGTGCATCCTGCCTAGCCCTTGCTACTTCCAGTTCATGCTTCCTTTCTTTTTCTCTCGCCTCCTCTTTGGCTTTTTCCAGCTCTATCTCTTTTTCTTTCAGCTCCATCTCTCTTTCTTTCAGCTCCATAGCTCTCTTGTGGGCCCCCTCTTTGGCTTTTTCTTCTTTGGTAGTCATTTTCCTGTTTTCTTGTGCTGGGTCACACCCCTCTGCAGTTGACTGAAACTGGGATGTACTCAGCTTTGGCTGCTGCTGAGTTAACAGAGACTTTCTAACTAGCTATTCACGAGGATGTAAAAAGAAAAAAAAACAATTCCGCTTGTAAATTGCCTTTACCAGTCAAAGTTTGCTCGCTTTGAACCCTTCTCTTAACAAAGGACCTTGTTAAAAAAAACTTAACACCTCTGCCTTCAGGCAAGGAGAGATAAGATATGCATCTACCTTCAGCTCTGCTTTCCAAGCAGCTAGAAGGAAAAAAAAATCTTACTGGCTTTTGGGTTTAAAACGATCTCCACCACTGTGCCATCATGTCAAGGCTGTATCCCCACTTTGAACATTAGGGTACAAATGTAGGGGCCTGCATGAGGACTTCTAAGCTTGACTACCAGCTTAGTTCTGGTCCGCTGCCACCATTCCCTACCCTGGGAAGCTTTTAGAAACCTCTCACCAATTCCCTGGTGAATACAGATCCAAACCCCCTTGGATCTTAAAACAAGGAGAATGTGACCCTTCCCCCCTCCTTCCTTTCACCAACTCCTGGTGAATACAGATCCAAACCCCCTTGGATCTTAAAACAAGGAGAAATCAATCAGGTTCTTAAAAAGAAGGCTTTTAATTAAAGAAAAAGGTAAAAATCATCTCTGTAAAATCAGTATGGAAAATAACTTTACAGGGTAATCAAACTTAAAGAGCTCAGAGGACCCCGCTCTGTCTTAGGTTCAAAGTACAGCAAACAAAGATAAACACTCTAGTAAAAGGTACATTTACAAGTTGAGAAAACAAAGTAAATCTAAGACGCCTTGCCTGGCTTTTTTACTTACAAGTTTGAAATATGAGAGACTTGTTTAGAAAGATGGGGAGAACCTGGGTTGATGTCTGGTCCCTCTCAGTCCCAAGAGCGAACAACCCCTTAAAACAAAGAGCACACACAAAAGCCTTTCCCCCCCCAAGATTTGAAAGTATCTTGTCCCCTTATTGGTCCTTTGGGTCAGGTGTCAGCCAGGTTACCCGAGCTTCTTAACCCTTTACAGGTAAAAGGATTTTGGAGTCTCTGGCCAGGAGGGATTTTAGTACTGTACACAGGAGAGCTGTTACCCTTCCCTTTATAGTTATGACATCACGCAACACTGTTCAACAGATGATTAAGGCAGGAAGGAAAGAACATCTTATGCAAAATAGAAACTATGTGTGTGTGCGCGTGTGCGTGCATGTGTGAGACTTGTAGGCCATGCAGTGAGTATATAGCCATGCAGTAATGATAGTTATATTTTAAGTAAAGGATAAATGGGTGAGGAATTGATAGGAGAGACACAAGAGACCTACAGGCCTATACTTATAAAAGTAGTTTAGAAAGACATGGTTGGTGAGGTAATATCTTTTATTGTTGGTGAGAGAAACAGAAGTTGGTCCAGGAAAAGATCTGTGTCTCTAGTATCCTGGGATCCAGATGGCTACAACAGCACTGCATACAAGAATAGCTTAAGCAGTTAGGGTAAGTAGAAGGCTTTCTAGCCTGAACAGGAGCAGTTGCTCAATGAGTTGGCATAAGGAAGTAAAGTAACAGTGACCTTAAGTCAAAAAACATCACGAGGCTCTGGTTATTGTTTTGTCTTAATCATGATTGTTGCAAACAGCAGATAGGTAATCATAAGGTGCTAGTTTCTTCCAGGTTGGGATATTTTTAGTAAGGGACATCAGCAGATGTCTGACTACAAGAATGCCATGGTAATTAATTAAGGTATAAGCTAATAAGCTTGAGGTTAAAGGATTAATAGCCTGTGGGAGAAGGCCAGCCCGATATTACTATGGTGATGAACTACAAATAAGGAAAAGTGGTGGGAACCCCTGCTGATTATCCATTAGGCATAGTCAGGGCCGATGCTACCATTAAGGCGAACTAGGCGGTTGCCTAGGGCACCAAGATTTGGTGTCTCCAAAAAGCGGTGCCCCCAATTTTTTTTTTACAGAGTTCCTCCCTGAGCGCGCAGTCGCCACTCCACTTCTCCTGCCTCCCATGCTTGTGGCGCCAATCAGCTGTTTGGCGCCACAAGCCTGGGAGAAGAATTAGAGTGGGGGCGGCATGCTCAGGGAGGAGGCGGAGCAGAGGTGAGCTGGGGTGGGGAGGTGCCGCACGGCTCCCTGGGGGGGGGAGATGCCGAGGGGGTGGCAGGGAGCTGCCACAGGGCTGGGGCGGGAGTGCAAGGTGGAAGTTTCGCCTAGGGCGCGAAACTTCCTTGCACCGGCCCTGCGCATAGTAGCACCAGTATAGCACATTATACAATTGTATTCTGGGCTGTGGGTTATAGAGAAGTAAGTGTGATGACTACTGGTGATGATGATGATGGTGAGGGGGAAGAGAAGGAAGATGATAACTAACTCTTTGGAGCATAAGCTTTCGTGAGTGAATACCCACTTCGTCAGACGCATGTAATGGAAATTTCCAGAGGCAGGTATAAATATTCAGGCAAGAATCAGTTTGGAGATAACAAGGTTAGTTCAATCAGGGAGGGTGAGGTCCTCTGCTAGCAGTTGACGTGTGAACACCAAGGGAGGAGAAACTGCTTTTGTAGTTGGCTAGCCATTCACAGTCATTGTTTAATCCTGATCTGATGGTGTAAAATTTGCAAGTGAACTGAAGCTCAGCAGTTTCTCGTTGGAGTCTGGTCCTGAAGTTTTTTTGCTGTAAGATGGCTACCTTTACATCTGCTATTGTATTGCCAGGGAGGTTGACGTGTTCTCCTACAGGTTTTTGTATATTGCCATTACATGCGTCTGACGAAGTGGGTATTCACCCACGGAAGCTTATGCTCCAGTACATCTGTCAGTCTTAAAGGTGCCACAGGACTCTCTGTTGCTTTTTACAGATCCAGACTAACACGGCTACCCCTCTGTACTTAACTCTTTGGGTTGTTTTGCAAGGGGTAGTGTAAGTATAGGGATGCTCAGCTCCTTCTTTATTATGGCTACCTGCCGTGCTGGGATGGAGTGTTTGTGCATTTCCTAACTGTGTTAATAAATCCATTTTCCATATAATGTAATCTCCTAAGTGTGAGTGTTGCAACCATGCACATGGGGGCTCCCAACTGAATAGTGATTCTGATAATACTGGGCCTGATCTTGGGACAAGAACCTACCAAATTTCAGAATGATGAATGGGGGGAGTAAACTGGTAATATGATCAAGATACATTCAATAGATCAGGCAACAGATTGTTATCCACAGATGGAGAGAATGAGCCCTGCTCAGCATGTGTGTATGTGTGAGAGAGAGAGAGAGACTGCTTGGGGTAATGAGCCATGCTCAGTTTGTATGTGCGTGCACGTGTGAGTGAGTGAGTGAGTGAGTGACTGTCCCCCCCACAGGAGGAAATGAGCCATGCTCAATGTGTGTTTATGTGCCACTACTGCCCCCTCCACTTGTGAACAGCCCCATGGACGCGTTCATGGCCACAGTGGTCAGGAAAGATCTTTCATTTACAGCTCATCCAAAAGATATAACATCCACCAGAAACAGTGTCCCCTTCCACTGTGATGAGTTGCTGAGGGTCAGCACCAACTCCAAGGGGAGAGCACCACCTGCTAATCCACCCTACCCTCCCTCTGCAGCAGAGGTCCTCCAAGCGCCACGCTGGGGCACTGTGCTAAGCAGCCATTCTGATGGGAGATGGTCCACAGCTGAGCCCCTCACCCTGCTCCTTGCGGCACAGGGCCACGTGGTGCCCTGCTGAAGCACAAGAGGTCAGCATGGACCAAGAGACAACAGAGCCCCACCAGGTGAGACCCCACCCGCTCTTTGCAGCATGTCATCTCTTGGAGCTGCTCTGGAGCATGGGGGTTACACTGACCCACAGAGGAGAATGTCCCTTAATGAGTCCTCCATCCTATTCTCTGCTGTACAGCGCCCCTTACTGCTGAACTGGGACATTGGGATCAATCAACCTGAGAACATCCCACAGAGCCCTCCAGGCCCATCCCTATAGATCAGCGCCCACTGGTGCTATACTGGGGCATTGCTACCAGCACTGACTAAGGGGGAAGTGTGCCTCAAACTGAAAATCCCACCCCACTCCCCATAGCACAGCCTCCTACTTCCATGCTGGAGTAATGGGGTCAACACTGTCTTAGAATTGAGAGTGCTCCCAGCTGAGCCCATCACCTCACTCCCTGAAGCGCACTACGCCCAGCACCTCTCAGCTTCCACACAGAGTTTATTCTAATGCTTCTGGGAACTAGCCCTGATTCTGGTCCCACTGCAAACTTACTGGAGTAAAAGGGAATAGTCCCACTGACTTCGATGGGCTTTGGATCTGGTCCTCTAGGAGGGAAATGGGCCCTATGGTTGGGGCAGTGGAGTCTAAGACTGAGGACTCCTGGGTTCTGTTCCCAGCTCCGGGAGGGGAGCGGGGTCCAATATTTAGAGCAGTTGGGACTGGGAGTCAGAGCTCCTGGGTTTTAATTGTGGCTCTGAGACAAGAATGGGGCACACAGTCTGAACATCAGGGAACTGGAGTCATGAGCCTTGGGCATTGTTCCGGAGTCAACCCCGACTCTGTGTTGTGTTGCTTTGGACAAATCATTCCTTCTTCTAGACAAAATTGCATCACACAATTTACCACAGTTAGTAAATCCTATTATGATTTTCATCTAGAAAATAGACATGATGATGATGATTGATGATACAACTTTCTACGAAATGATTTCCCTAGTGAATTTTGTTTTGTTGCAGGTTGAAGCAGTATTGTTCTTCCTTTGAAGAATATTACAAGAGATTTCCTTTAGGGAGTAGGTCCCAGAAGCCAGTGAATGAAATAAAAACACCTCTGTTTTCTTCAACACATATAGTTCCTGCAGCTAGTTGAGGGAACAACTCTTCTTAAACAAGGTAGGCTATAAATGAATGACTTAAGCCCCCAACCATTTTCCCACTGAATTCCATGGTGTTGTGCCCCAGTCTGCAATGGGACCAGGATCAAGTCACTGGTTTCTTCTTTTGAATTTTCCATACATTGGCAGAGAATCTTAGTGTGTATGTGAGCACCTGGGTTGTGTCTGTATTCCTATCTATCTATCTATCTATCTATCTATCTATCTATCTATCTATCTATCTATCTATGTGTGTGTGATGCTATATTCCATATTCTTCCTAGAAATAATTTTATAATATGGTTATAGTATATCTAAGATGTATATTATGCAAGAGGGTCTTGTGAGAGATCATTGGAAAGTTTATGATATGTTGAATATGATTATCCTATTTATATGCATGTATCATTACTGTTTTTGAAGTTAGGACTATTGACTATGTAACAATTACAAGTTGGTTTGCACCTGGAGACCGCTCATCACACAGAATGCAATCAGTCTGGATGGGCCACTGGGGAGAACAATAGGACTTTGAAGATGCTAAACTCCCACCTTCCTGAGAAGATTCCTGGGATGCTAAATAATAATAATAATAATAATCAGGGCCGGCTCCAGGCACCAGCTAAAGAAGCAGTTGCTTGAGGCGGCCAATACCAAGGGGCGGCACTCCGGCCTCTATCGGGACGGCACGTCTGGGTCTGCAGCGCGGTAATTCGGCAGCGGGTCCCCTCAGTCCCACTCGGAGCGAAGGACCTGCCACCAAAATGCCACCGAAGAGTGGAATGCCGCGATCGCGTTGCTGCGGCTTTTTTTTTTTTTGCCGCTTGGGGCGGCAGAAAACCTGGAGCCGGCCCTGATAATAATTACCCTCATTTGAGAAATCTTATTTTGGTAAACATGGTTAGAGAATAACATTCCTAGAGGGGAAGAAAGAAAGAAAGAAAGAAAGAGAAACGATCCCTTTTTGAAATTTCCTGTAGACAGAAAAAAAATGTGTTCAAAGAGGAAGAATAGAACCCCCGATGCTGGAAACTGGTATACCTTCCTTGCTGGTATAAACTGATGTAGCTCCTTTAGAGTCAATTTATCAGACCCCCATCTGTTGTAAATCAGCTGTAGTTCCACTGGTGTCAAACTGGTCGGATATCCAGCTGATCTATATTGGCATAGCTTGATTGACATCAATGTGGCTCCACCAGCTTATGCTTGATGATGATTGGGCCCAGTTACAAATTTCTATACAGAATTGCAGCAGGTTTTAGTCTGAACCGTTTCAACAGAAAGGAAACCAGTATGAATTGTTTGATTCACATCCACATGTTTGGCATTACTCAGATTCAGTCTCTTTCTTTGCCACCCCTACAGATGACCTATTCTGCAAGTGACCCTGGAGAGAACCAGACCATCTCTGATGTATTCATCCTGGTGGGGTTTTCGTACCTTAACAAGCTGCAAATCGTTCTGTTTCTGGTGCTTCTGGTCACGTACCTGGTCGCCCTGATGGGGAACCTGCTTGTTATCCTCCTTATAAAGCTAAACCCCTCACTCCACACCCCCATGTATTTCTTCCTGGTGAACCTGTCTTTCTTGGAAATCTGCTTCACCAGCAGTGTGGTTCCTCAGCTGCTGATTCACCTCCTGGTGGAGCAAAAGACCATCACCATTGCGGGCTGCGCTGCCCAAATGTACGTCAACACCATCATGGGCCTGACAGAATGCTGCCTCCTAGCAGTCATGGCGTATGACCGTTACATGGCCATATGTCACCCCCTGCACTACAAAACTATCATGAGTGGCCGGGCGTGTGCACAGCTCGCGGGTGCTTCATGGATCATCGGCATCTCGGTGGAAGTAGCTCAGACCACTTGGATCTTCAGCCTGCCCTTCTGTGGCTCCAACTGCATCCACCACTTCTTCTGTGACATCCCACCAGTGTTGAAGATGGCATGTACGGACACATCCAAAAATGAGATTATGGTCTTCACTGTGTCGGTGCTGTTCATCATGAGCCCTTTCCTGATGATAATCCTGTCCTACATCTGCATTATTTCCACCATCCTCATGCTGCCATCAGTGGAGGGAAGGAATAAAGCCTTCTCCACCTGCTCCTCCCACCTCATGGTGGTGACGTTGTTCTATGGAATGGCGCTTATCTCTTACCTGGGGCTCAAGTCTAGCTTCACCCCGGAAAGTAATCAAATGATTTCCCTCATGAACATAATTGTGGGACCAGTGTTGAACCCCATAATATACACTCTGAGGAACAAAGAGGTGAAGGGAGCCTTTATAAAAACAGTAGAGAAGAGGATCTTTTCACACAATTGGGGAAAACAGAGAATGAAAAGTAGAGTTAGTTAAAACAGGGGGAATGAGGGAAATTCATAAATGTTTTGTTGAATTACTTCCAATGACCCTCACTTTTTTAATTTAATTTTTTTCATTTGAAAAACTTTGACTTGTAAACCTATCAGGAGAATGGGAAGAGAAACTTTTATTACCAAAACCCCCACATTTTAAATATCTTCAAAATTTAGAATGTCAAAGAAAAAAAAAGCTTAAAATGAAAACCCTTTCATAAAATGTTCACCTTGGTTTTTGCAAATTTAACAATTTTCACCAATATTTTAATGATGGAAAAATTCCAACCAGCTCTACCAAGAACTCCATTTAGGCTTCACCTTTTCCTGCTCTGTCAGTCCATTGCAGCGTTTTGGGTTGGGTTGGGCTGGGTTTTTTTGGCTGTCTAATGGATTTTGCCAGTGCTCCCTGTTGCCTAATTTTAAATAATATTTCTCATCACTTATGAACAGTTTCCTATATAAGACTCTGATGGATCTTTCAATGCCTAACCTGATCAGGTAACACAACAACTCTGGAAGCTGGCTCTTGACTTCCATGGCATTTTGCACAGGATCAGAGCCTATGCTAGCAGATCATGGTGCATACCATAGATTCATTGATTAAAAGGCCATAGGGGACCATTTTGATCATCTAGTTTGACATTCTGCTTAATGCAGGGCACAGAATTTCAACCTGGTGATTCCTGAGTCAGAGAAGCACTGTACATATTTTATATTACATATGTAAAATAATAGCTGTGTTATAAACTCATATAACTATAAGTGGTCCGATCAATGTATCACAATATTGCACCAAATGCCTGTATATATGGTACATCGTTGTATAACTATATGATAAAATACATTTGTATATTCTTATAATGAGAAATACTACTCTGTTGGCTTGTCTACCTATATCACTGCCTACATATAATAAATACCAAATTTAAAACCTCTATCCCTAGCTCAGCAATTACAGGACTATATGCCTTCTTTCCCTAAATAGCCCTATAATGCATTTTTAAGATGCACTGGCTGGCAGTATGTCTTGGCTTTTATTATTTCTCTTTAATATAATTTGCTGATTTGTTTAAAATGATATTGTTAAGAAGATAAGTAATGTGTCACGTTGGAAGAAGTGAGAGTTACATACATGTAATGATAAACAAAAAAACTCCCTTTCTCTGAGAAACAGAGTGGCCTAGGGCAACATGTCCCAGAAACTACAAATTCAGCAAGAACATTTTAGGCATTAGGTTATTAACACTTGTGCATGAATAATATCTAGGCTATGTAAAATTCAATGGATAATGTGTTTGATAAAGATTGGGGGCAATTGAGAATGGCAACATGTATAAGAACACATGAAAATGAGCCCAATGCTGGAGAAATGCTGGACCAGAAACTGACCAATGAGACTGAAGGACCAGACCAGGAGATCCAGGGAGGTGACGACCATCATGGAAGAAGGAAGGGCTTGTTAATGGAATGTGGTAACTTGGGCCCATTTACCTATTCAGTCTTGTCTGTTATTACTTGTCAGGCAGAACATTATGTCCAGACACTATAGGTGACACTAATTCTGTCTGAAATTGTATTCAATAAAGGCAAAACTAATTAAACCTAAATTGGTTGGATGTGTGACTCAGTTTCCCCCTATACTCCCAACAACCAATTACACAATTTGATAAAACAGGGTAAATCCCACATAAATGTCCTCATCTTGGCTTCGTACATTAATTTAGCAAAGGTAGGTGTGATGTTGCACTCTATATGTTTATGGAAATATGCTAATGAGTGTAAATATGACATAACTGGAATATGCTTTGTGCTAGATATGCCATGTAACATATCTTTGCAAAGGTTATGATCTACTGAATATATTCATCCTATTTGTAGGCATGTATAATTTTTATATCTGAAGTTATGAGCACTGGCTCTATTCTTGTATTTTAAGTGTTTTCTGTAGGAAACACACAAGGGAGGTTTGGTCAACATATTGTGAAGGGGTTGTTCAAGTAACTGGGAGTATTTAACTAACAATTGACTTTGGGAGACGCCAATCCACATCTGAGCTTTCCTGGGAACGTTCAAACTAACTTGTAAACAATGGCGTCGGCCTGCAAAAAGCTGAATCATTCGTGGACATGTGACCTGTCCAGGTGGCTACAAACTCCATCTTGTTGCTGTGGTTTTGCACAGAAGAACAAAGGGGTTTCCGCCCACAAGAGAAAGAATATAAAAGGCCCTGGAAGCCTCTCCATTTTTGTCTTCAGCTGGCTCAAGAGATGGCCTCTCCACCCCAAACAGATGCCTGAAAGAAACTGGAACAAAGGACTGTAACTACAGGGGTGTGAGTGAGTGCTGGACCCAGGCCATAAACTACAAGGTTGGTCTGAAAAGGATTGTACCTGAGATAACATCTAGGGTGAGAAGTGACTATTTGTAATGAGATCCTTAGTGTATTAAGTTAGCCTTGCATATTTTGATTTATTTTACTTAGTAACTTACCTTGCTCTGTCTGTTATTACTTGGAACCACTTAAATCCTACTTTTTATACTTAATTAAATCACTTTTATTTATTAATTAACCCAGAGTAAGTGACTAATACCTGGGGGAACAAACAGCTATGCATATGTCTCTATCAGTGATAAAAAGGGCGGACAATTACAGAGTAAAACAGATTTGTTTGCGGTTTGGACCCCATTGGGAGCTGGGTGTCTGGGTGCTGGAGATAGGAGCACTTGTTAAGCTGTTTTCAGTGAACTCTGCAGTTTTGGGGGTGTGGTTCAGACCCTGGGTCTGCGTTGCAGCAGGCTTGCGTGTCTGGCTCAACATGGCAGCGCTCTGGATGCCCAAACTGGCAGAGAAAATGGGCTCAGAGGTGGTCTCAGCACACCAGGTGATAGCCTCAAGGGGGTCTCTGTGCCCGAACCTGTCACAGTGGCGTAGTCGAACAGGATCAGAGCCACAGCGGATTGCTTTGCGACACTGGTAGTGATTTTAAGTGAGTTTTAAGTGTGGTGGCCGGAGAACAGACAAAGTCGTTACTGGTTTGTTATTTTCTGTTTACTTTGGTTTAATTCAGCTTGTGTAACTGGCAGGTATTCATTTCATGGGTTATATACTAACTCAGGGATCGGCAACCTTTGGCACACGGCCCAACAGGGAAAGCCCCTGGAGGGCTGAGCCGGTTTGTTTACCTGCCGCACCAGCAGGTTCAGCCGATCGCAGCTCCCACTGGCTGGAGTTCGCTGACCCAGGCCAATGGAGGCTGCGAGAAGTGGCATGGGCCAAGGGATGTCCTGGCCACCCTTCCCGCAGCCCCCATTGGCCTGGAGCGGCCAGTGGGAGCCGTGATCAGCCAAACCTGCGGATGCGGCAGGTAAACAAACTGGCCTGGCCCGTCAGAGTGCTTACCCTGGTAGGCCGCGTGCCAATCCCCAGCCTCAGAGCAGATAAGATTAGTTAATACCAAGGGAATTCATTACTCCAACAGTGTATCTATTCATTAGAGCTAATGCAAAATTTCCCCGTATTTTGCTTAACTTTTAACCCTATACTTGTGAATGTGGCCAGGTAGGAGATATGCCTGGACCTGCCATGGTCCTTGATAATTTTCCATTCATCACAGTTCAGAATGGGCTTCATTTGCAAAGGGGCTCAGGTCTCATTGATTTCAGTGGGAGATGAAGGTCTCAAATGTTGCTGTAAATTACACCCAAGGCTTTGATCAGTGTCTGGAGAATAAGGACACAAATAAATCACCTGCGGGAGCAGAACCTTTTCCTTCTAGGCTATTGAATGGACATTTCATGTAGAGCAACAAGGATGATGCAACGGCCTGTAGTTGTTGCCTAACAACATTTCCCTACAGAGTTAGTGCTGTAGTTTGTGTCTTTGAAAAAACATGAGATAATCACTTCTGCTCTTCTGGGGCTGTTTGACAGCGAGAGATTCCATTTGTTTGTCTTTAAGATTCTCTTCTACCATATCTGTGCTTGCTTCATCCCAAACACTTACGGTCACATATTACTGGTTTATTTCATATTGTCAGAGAGTCACAGAGTTTAAGGACAAAAGGGATCTCTAGATTATTTCGTCTGACCTCCCCTGTCTCACAATGTGTGATTGTGTCATCAGACATGCCCACAGAGCACTTTAGCTTTGCGTCAAACTGAACATAAAAGAGAAATGTACTTGGTGGTCCCTGTACCAGGCCACTGAAATGGAGGCACCTCTGGGATGCAGAATGTATAATATCACGCAACAGTGTTCAACAGATGATTAAGGCAGGAAGGAAAGAACACCTTATGCAAAATAGAAACGCTGAGTGTGTGCGCGTGTGTGCGTGCATGTGTGAGACTTGTAGGCCATGCAGTGAATATATAGCCATGTAGTAACGATAGTTATATTTTAAGTAAAGGATAAAGGGGTGAGGAACTGATAGGAGAGACACAAGAGACCTACAGGCCTATACTTATAAAAGTAGTTTAGAAAGACATGGTTGGTGAGGTAATATCTTTTATTGTTGGTGAGAGAAACAGAAGTTGGTCCAGGAAAAGATCTGTGTCTCTAGTATCCTGGGATCCAGATGGCTACATCAGCACTGCATACGAGAATAGCTTAAGCAGTTAGGGTAAGTAGAAGGCTTTCTAGCCTGAACAGGAGCAGTTGCTCAATGAGTTGGCATAAGGAAGTAAAGTAACAGTGACCTTAAGTCAAAAAACATCACGAGGCTCTGGTTATTGTTTTGTCTTAATCATGATTGTTGCAAACAGCAGATAGGTAATCATAAGGTGCTAGTTTCTTCCAGGTTGGGATATTTTTAGTAAGGGACATCAGCAGATGTCTGACTACAAGAATGCCATGGTAATTAATTAAGGTATAAGCTAATAAGCTTGAGGTTAAAGGATTAATAGCCTGTGGGAGAAGGCCAGCCCGATATTACTATGGTGATGAACTACAAATAAGGAAAAGTGGTGGGAACCCCTGCTGATTATCCATTAGGCATAGTCAGGGCCGGTGCTACCATTATGGTGAACTAGGCGGTTGCCTAGGGCGCCAAGATTTGGGGTCTCCAAAAAGCGGTGCCCCCAATTTTTTTTACAGCGTTCCTCCCCGAGCGCACGGTCGCCACTCCACTTCTCCCGCCTCCCAGGCTTGCAGCGCCAATCAGCTGTTTGGCGCCACAAGCCTGGGAGAAGAATTAGAGCAGGGGCGGCGTGCTCGGGGAGGAGGCGGAGCAGAGGTGAGCTGGGGTGGGGAGGTGCCGCACGGCTCCCAGGGGGGGGAGCTGCCACGGGGGGGGCGCCACAGGGCAGAGGGGGGGAGCTGCCATGGGGGGGCGCTTCAGGGCGGGGGGGGCAGGGAGCTGCCACAGGGTTGGGGGGGGGCGCAAGGTGGAAGTTTCACCTAGGGCGTGAAACTTCCTTGCACCGGCCCTGCGCATAGTAGCACCAGTATAGCACATTATACAATTGTATTCTGGGCTGTGGGCAATAGAGATGTAATTGTGATGACTACTGGTGATGATGATGATGGTGAGGGGGAAGAGAAGGAAGATGATAACTAACTCTTTGGAGCATAAGCTTTCGTGAGTGAATACCCACTTCGTCAGAGGCATGTAATGGAAATTTCCAGAGGCAGGTATAAATATGCAGGCAATAATCAGTCTGGAGATAACAAGGTTAGTTCAATCAGGGAGGGTGAGGTCCTCTGCTAGCAGTTGACGTGTGAACACCAAGGGAGGTGAAACTGCTTTTGTAGTTGGCTAGCCATTCACAGTCTTTGTTTAATCCTGATCTGATGGTGTCAAATTTGCAAATGAACTGAACCTCAGCAGTTTCTCTTTGGAGTCTGGTCCTGAAGTTTTTTTTGCTGTAAGATGGCTACCTTTACATCTGCTATTGTGTGGCCAGGGAGGTTGAAGTGTTCTCCTACAGGTTTTTGTATATTGCCATTACATGCGTCTGACGAAGTGGGTATTCACCCACAAAAGCTTATGCTCCAATATATCTGTTGGTCTTAAAGGTGCCACAGGACTCTCTGTTGCTTTTTACAGATCCAGACTTACACGGCTACCCCTCTGTACTTAAGTCATTGGGTTGTTTTGCAAGGGGTAGTGTAAGTATAGGGATGCTCAGCTCCTTCTGTATTATGGCTACCTGCCGTGCTGGGATGGAGTGTTTGTGAATTTCCTAACTGTGTTAATAAATCCATTTTCCATATAATGTAATCTCCTAAGTGTGAGTGTTGCAACCATGCACATGGGGGCTCCCAACTGAATAGTGATTCTGATAATACTGGGCCTGATCTTGGGACAAGAACCTACCAAATTTCAGAATGACGAATGGGGGGAGTAAACTGTTAATATGATCAAGATACATTCAATAGATCAGGCAACAGATTGTTGTCCACAGATGGAGAGAATGAGCCCTGCTCAGCATGTGTGTGTGTGAGAGTGTGTGTGTGTGTGAGAGAGAGAGAGAGAGAGAGACTGTCACTACCTGCTTGGGGTAATGAGCCATGCTCAGTTTGTATGTGCGTGCACGTGTGAGTGAATGAGTGACTGTCCCCCCCGCTGGAGGAAATGAGCCATGCTCAATGGGTGTGTATGTGCCACTGCTGCCCCCTCCACTTGTGAATAGCCCCATGGACTCGTTCATGGCCACGGTGGTCAGGAAAGATCTTTCATTTACAGCTCATCCAAAAGATATAACATCCACCAGAAACAGTGTCCCCTTCCACTGTGATGAGTTGCTGAGGGTCAGCACCAACTCCAAGGGGAAAGCGCCCCCTGCTAATCCACCCTACCCACCCTCTGCAGCAGAGGTCCCCCGAGTGCCATGCCGGGGCACTGTGCTAAGCAGCCATTCTGATGGGAGATGGTCCACAGCTGAGCCCCTCACCCTACTCCTTGCAGCACAGGGCCACGTGGTGCCCTGCTGAAGCACAAGGGGTTAGCATGAACCAAGAGAGAACACAGCCCCACCAGGTGAGACCCCACCCAGCTCTTTGCAGCATGTCATCCCTTGGAGCTGCTGTGGAGCATGGGGGTTACACTGACCCACAGAGGAGAATGTCCCTTAATGAGTCCTCCATCCTATTCTCTGCTGTACAGCGCCCCTTACTGCTGAACTGGGACATTGGGATCAATCAACCTGAGAACATCCCACAGAGCCCTCCAGGCCCATCCCTATAGATCAGCGCCCACTGGTGCTACACTGGGGCATTCCTACCAGCACTGACTAAGGGGGAAGTGTGCCTCAAACTGAGAATCCCACCCCACTCCCAGTAGCACAGCCTCCTACTTCCATGCTGGAGTAATGGGGTCAACACTGTCTTAGAATTGAGAGTGATCCCAGCTGAGCCCATCACCCCACTCCCTGAAGCACACTACCCCCAGCACCTCTCAGCTTCCATACAGAGTTTATTCTAATGCTCCTGGGAACTAGCCCTGATTCTGGTCCCACTGCAAACTTACTGGAGTAAAAGGGAATAGTCCCACTGACTTCGATGGGCTTTGGATCTGGTCCTCTAGGAGGGAAATGGGCTCTATGGTTGGGGCAGTGGAGTCTAAGACTGAGGACTCCTGGGTTCTGTTCCCAGCTCTGGGAGGGGAGTGGGGTCTAATATTTAGAGCAGTTGGGACTGGGAGTCAGAGCTCCTGGGTTCTAATTGTGGCTCTGAGACAAGAATGGGGCACACAGTCTGAACATCAGGGAACCGGAGTCATGAGCCTTGGGCATTGTTCCTGAGTCAACCCCAACTCTGTGTTGTGTTGCTTTGGACAAATCATTCCTTCTTCTAGACAAAATTGTATCACACAATTTACCACAGTTAGTAAATCCTATTATGCTTTTCATCTAGAAAATACACATGATGATGATGATACAACTTTCTACGAAATGATTTCCCTAGTGAATTTTGTTTTGTTGCAGGTTGAGGCAGTATTGTACTTCCTTTGAAGAATATTACAAGAAATTTCCTTTAGGGAGTAGGTCCCAGAAGCCAGTGAATGAAGTAAAAACACCTCTGTTTTCTTCAACGCATATAGTTCCTGCAGCTAGTTGAGGGAACTACTCTTCTTAAACAAGGTAGGCTATAAATGAATGACTTAAGCCCCCAACCATTCTCCCACTGAAGTCCATTGCGTTGTGCCCCAGTCTGCAATGGGACCAGGATTAACTCATTGGTTTCTTCATTTGAATTTTCCATACAGTGGCAGAGAATCTTAGAGTGTGTGTTTCTGAGCACCTGGGTTGTGTCTGTATTCATATCTATCTATCTATGGATGTGTGTGTGAAACACTATACCCCATATTCTTCATAGAAATAATGTTATAATATGGTTATATCATATCTAAGATGTATATTATGCAAGATGGGTCTTCTGAGAGATCATTGGAAAGTTTACGATCTGCTGAATATGATTATCCTATTTATATGCATGTATCATTACTGTATTTGAATTTAGGACTATTGACTATGTAACAATTACAAGTTGGTTTACACCGGAAAAACGCCCACCACACAGAATGCAATCAGTCTGGATTGGCCATTGGGGAGAACAATAGGACTTTGAAGATGCTAATCTCCCACCTTCCTGAGAAGCTTCCTGGGATGCTACAAAAATAAATAAATAAATAAATAAATAAAAATAATTGCCCTCATTTGAGAAATCTTATTTTGGTAAACATGGTTATAGAATAGAATAACATTCCTAGAGGGGAAAGCAAAAGAAACACAGAAAGGAGAAAAGATCCCTTTTTTAATTTCCATGGAGACAGAAAAAAATGTGTTCAAAGAGGAAGAATAGAAACCCTGATGCTGGAAACTGGTATACCACCATTGCTGGTATAAACTGATGTAGCTCCTTTAGAGTCAATTCATCAGACCCCCGTCTGTTGTAAATCAGCTGTAGTTCCACTGGTGTCAAAGTGGTTGGCTCTCCAGCTGATCTATATTGGCACTGCTTGATTGACATCAATGTGGCTACACCAGCTTATGCCTGATGATGATTGGGTCCAGTTATATATTTCTATACAGAATTGCAGCAGGTTTTAGTCTGAAGCATCCCAACAGAAAGGAAACCAGTATGAATTATTTGATTCACATCCACATGTTTACTATTCCTCAGATTCAGTCTCTCTCTTTGCCACCCCATACAGATGATCTATTCTGAGAGCAACCCAGGAGAGAACCAGACCATCTCTGATATATTCATCCTGGTGGGGTTTTCAAACCTTAACAAGCTGCAAATCGTTCTGTTTCTGGTGCTTCTGGTCACCTACCTGGTCGCCCTGATGGGGAACCTGCTTGTTATCCTCCTTATAAAGCTAAACCCCTCACTCCACACCCCCATGTATTTCTTCCTGGTGAACCTGTCTTTCTTGGAAATCTGCTACACCAGCAGTGTGATCCCTCAGCTGCTGGTTCATCTCTTGGTGGACCTAAAGACCATCACCGTCGCGGGCTGTGCTTCCCAGATGTACGTCATCACCATCATGGGCCTGACGGAATGCTGCATCCTAGCAGCCATGGCGTACGACCGCTACATAGCCATATGTCACCCCCTGCACTACATAACTTTCATGAGTGGCCGGGCATGTGCACAGCTCATGGGTGCTTCATGGATCATCGGCATCTCAGTGGAAGTAGCTCAGACCACTTGGATCTTCAGCCTGCCCTTCTGTGGCTCCAACCACATCCACCACTTCTTCTGTGACATCCCACCAGTGTTGAAGATGGCATGCATGGACATATCCAAAAATATGATTATGGTCTTGACTGTGTCAGTTTTGTTCATTATGGGCCCTTTTTTGTTGATAACCCTGTCCTACATCTGCATTATCTCCACCATCCTCAAGCTGCCGTCGGCAGAGGGAAGGCATAAAGCCTTCTCCACCTGCTCCTCCCACCTCATGGTGGTCACTTTGTTCTATGGAATGGGCCTTTTCACCTACCTGAGGCCCAAGTCTATCTCCACCCCGGAGAGTGATCAAATGATTTCCCTCGTGATCACAGTTGCAGCACCTGTGTTGAACCCCATAATATACACTCTGAGGAACAAAGAGGTGAAGGGAGCCTTTAGAAAAACAGTAGAGAGGAGCATCTTTTCACACAATCAGAGAAAACAGAGAATGAAAATTTGAGTTACTTAAAACAGGGGGAATGAGGGAAATGCATACATGTTTTGTTGAATTACTGCCGATGACCCTCACTTTTTTAATTGAAATGTTGCCATTTGAAAAAATTGGACTTGTAAACCTATCAAGAGAATGGGAAGAGAAACTTTTATTACCAAAAATCCCCAAATTTTAAATATCTTCAAAATCTGGAATGTCAAAGAAAAAAGAAGCTTAAAATGGAAATCCTTTCATAAAATGTTCACCTTGGTTTTTGCAAATTTTACAATTTTCACCAAAATTTTAATGATGGAAAAATCCAAACCATCTCTACAGACAACTCCATTTAGGCTTTTCCTTTTCCTTCTCTGTCAGTCCATTGCAGCATTTTAAGTTTTGGGTTGGGTTGGGCTGGTTTTTTTTTGGCTATCTGATGGATTTCCCCGGTGCTCCCCGTTGCCTAATTTTAAATAATATTTCTCAGCACTTATGAACAGTTTCCTATGTAAGACTCTGATGGATCTTTCAATGCCTAACCTGATCAGATCACACAACAACTCTTGAAGCTGGCTCTTGAATTCCATAGCATTTTGCACAGGTTCAGCAGTCTATGCTAACAGATCATGGCATATATCATAGATTCATTGATTAAAAGGCCATAAGGGACCATTCTGATCATCTAGTCTGACATTCTGCTTAACTCAGGGCAGAGAGTTTCACCTGGTGATTCCTGAGTCAAAGAAGCACTGTACATATTTTATATTACATATGTAAAATAATAGCTGTGTGATAAACTCATAAACTACAAGTGGTTATATCAATATATAACAATATTGCACCAAATGCTAGTGTATATGGTACATCTTTGTATAACTATATGATAAAAATTCCTTTCTATCTTTTTATGATGAGAGATACTATTCTGTTTGCTTCTCTACCTATATCATTGCAGCTGTATAATAAATACCAAATAAAAAAAACCTTTATACCTAGTTCAGCATTTACATGACTATATGTCTTCTTTCACTAAACATCCCTATAATTCATCGGAAGCTTAATATACTTTGAGACTCTGAGATGCACTGGCTGGCAGTATGTGATGTTTTGTTATATCTCTGATATAATTTGCTGATTTGTTTAAAATTATATTGTTGGCAAGATAAGTAACCTGTTGTGTTGGAAGATGTAAGTAAGAGGTACGAACATGTAATGATAAACAAAAGAAAAATCCCTTTCTCTGAGAAACTTAGAAGCAGAGTGGCCCAGGGCGACATGACCCAGAAACTACAAATTCATCAAGAAAATTGTAGACATTAGATGATTAACATTTGTGCATAAGTAATGAGCATGTTTTGTAAAATTCAATGGATAATGTGTTGACTAAAGAATGGAGGAAAATTAAGCAATTGAAAATGTGCAAATGTATGAAAATATGTATAAAATATGTAAAATTATGTATATATATATATGTACATATACAAAAACATATGTACATATGTAAAATATGTATAAAATACATATGTAAAATACATAACAAATAAGAAAATACACATAAAAATGGGCTGGAGAAATGCTGGATCAGAAATCGACGAATGAAACCGAAGGACCCGAACAGGAGATCCAGGTGGGTGAGGAGGACTGACATCATGGAGGAAGGAAGGACTTTTCAGTGCCCCAGAATGTCTTAACTTGGGAACATTCACCTATTCTGTCTTGTCTGTTATTACTTGTGAGGCAGAAATGTATGTCCAGACACTATAAGTAAGATTAATTCTGTCTTAAATTGTATTAAATAAAGGCAAAACTGATTAAGCCTAAATTGGATGGACATGTGACTCGGTTTCCCACTCTACACTCCCAACAATGTACACAATTTGATAAAAAAGGTAAAGCCCACATAAATGCTCTCATCTCTGCTTTGTTAATTAATTTAGCAAAGGTGTGGCCCTCATACAATAATAATCAGAGAAACAAGCCGTGTCCTGTCAGCGAACACATATGTATTAAGTTAGTATACACCCCATTATGTGAATACCTCCCAGTTCTACAAACTGAATTAGCGTATGTTCTTCCCAGTGTTCTGTGCACTCATGCTAACCTACACCCCACACTACCAAGCAACAGTATAACTTAGTATTTAACATAAGCAGATAAGAAACTTGTAAAAGTCAAGATACATTAATTCAATAGCTTAGTACAAATTGTGGGGAACCTTCACAGACCAGGACGTGGAATCCTGTGTCCAAAAGCAAGATATGGAAAATCATGGTTCAGAACAAGAAGTTAAGGAACGAAGTTAAGGGATGAACAGACAGGATGGATTTCTGTGACATAAGACATAAGAATGGCCATACTAGGTCCAACCAAAGGTCCATCCAGCCCAGTAATGATCAGTGATCTCTCTCCTGCCATCCATCTCCACTCTCTGACAAACAGAGGCTAGGGACACCACTCCTTACCCATCTGGGCTAATAGCCATTAACGGACTTAGCCTCCATGAATGTATCCAGTTCTCTTTTAAACCCTGTTACAGTCCTAGCCTTCACAACCTCCTCAGGCAAGGAGTTTCACAGGTTGACTGTGGGCTGTGTAAAAAAGAACTTCCTTTTATTTGTTTTAAACCTGCTGCCCATTAATTTCGTTTGGTGGCCCCTAGTTCTTATATTATGGGAACAAGTAAATAACTTTTCCTTATTCACTTTCTCCACACCACTCATGATTTTATATACCTCTATCATATCCCCCTTAGTCTCCTCTTTTCCAAGCTGAAAAGTCCTAGCCTCTTTAATCTCTCCTCATATGGGACCCGTTCCAAACCCCTAATCATTTTAGTTGCCCTTCTCTGAAACTCTGTGCGCAGTATTCAAGATGTGGGCATGCCATGGATTTATAGAAGGGCAATAAGATATTCTCTGTCTTATTCTCTATCCATTTTTTAATGATTCCTAACACCCTGTTTGCTTTTTTGACTGCCGCTGCACACTGCATGGACGCCTTCAGAGAACTATCCATGATGACTCCAAGATCTTTCTTCTGATTAGTTGTAGCTAAATTAGCCCCCATCATATTGTATGTATAGTTGGGGTTATTTTTTCCAATGTGCATTACTTTACATTTATCCACATTAAATTTCATTAGCCATTTTGCTACCCAATCACTTAGTTTTGTGAGATCTTTTTGAAGTTCTTCACAATCTGCTTTGGTCTTAACTATCTTGAGTAGTTTAGTATCATCTGCAAACTTTGCCAGCTCACTGTCAGGGGTGGCTCCAGGCACCAGCACAGCAAGCACCTGCCTGGGGCGGCAAGCCACGGGGTGTGGCCTGCCGGTCGCTCTGAGGGCGGCAGTCAGGCTGCCTTCAGCGGCATGCCTGCGGAAGGTCCCACGGTCCCGAGAGGTTCCCCTGCTCTTACACACCCCAAATACTCTGTCCAGCACCTCCCAAATACCATCTCCCAGTACACACACACCCCTCCAGCACCCCGAAATACCCCCTCGAGCTCACCCCCCCGCAGCAGTGTCCTCTATTAGGGAACTTGAAATACAGGTGGGGTCACCCCAGATACAGTTGAATTTTAAAGGCAGGTGTTTCTGTTCTCCCTCATGGTGTGACCGCAGTGGGGCCAGGCTCTGGAAGTCTCAGTGAGCTACAATCCCAGCTGGGTCCGCAGAGGGCAGTTCCAGGAGGGCGGGGTGATTCCCTGCACAGCCTGGGCAGAGGCAGCGTTGCCCTTTTCTCTCCCCTGATTCCAAAGGCTTGGCCCGGACCTGTGTCACAAGGTTGTGTGAGTTGGGTACACGCTGGGAAAAGCCCCGAGGCCCCCCACTCAGGCTGGTGCAGAGAGGGCAGCAGAGCCCGGAGGCCTCCAGCCTGGCTCTCTCTCTCCTTCCCCTTTCCACCTAATACCTTGTGTATCCTGTTGCAGCTGGGCTGAATCTCGCCCCAGGGGGTCCAGCCGAGGGACACCCCATCTCTCTCTCGCTCTCCCGGAGGTCTCTCCCGGAGTCCGGGTCTGTCAAGGCTGTATCCCTACTTTGAACTTTAGGGTACAAATGTAGGGGCCTGCATGAAGACTTCTAAGGTTAATTACCAGCTTAGTTCTGGTCCGCTGCCACCATCCCAAAGCTAATTCCCTTTCCTGGGTAGCCTTGAGAGACCTTCACCAATTCCCTGGTGAATACAGATCCAAATTCCTTGGATCTTAAATAAGGAGAAATTGACCCTTCCCCCCTCCTTCCTTTCACCAACTCCTGGTGAATACAGATCCAAACCCCTTTTAGATCTTAAAACAAGGAGAAATTGACCCTTCCCCCCTCTTTCCTTTCACCAACTCCTGGTGAATACAGATCCAAACCCCCTTTGGATCTTAAAACAAGGAGAAATCAATCAGGTTCTTAAAAAGAAGGCTTTTAATTAAAGAAAGAGGTAAAAATCATCTCTGTAAAATCAGTATGGAAAATAACTTTACAGGGTAATCAAACTTAAAGAGCTCAGAGGACCCCCCTTTTCTGTCTTAGGTTCAAAGTACAGCAAACAAAAATAAACACTCTGGTAAAAGGTACATTTACAAGTTGAGAAAACAAAGTAAATCTAAGACGCCTTGCCTGGCTTTTACTTACAATTTTGAAATAAGAGAGACTTGTTTAGAAAGATGGGGAGAACCTGGATTGATGTCTGGTCCCTCTCAGTCCCAAGAGCGAACAACCCCTTAAACAAAGGACACACACAAAAGCCTTTCCCCCCCCAAGATTTGAAAGTATCTTGTCCCCTTATTGGTCCTTGGGGTCAGGTGTCAGCCAGGTTACCCGAGCTTCTTAACCCTTTACAGGTAAAAGGATTTGGAGTCTCTGGCTAGGAGGGATTCCATAGCACTGTACACAGGAGAGCTGTCACCCTTCCCTTTATAGTTATGACAGGGTCACTGTCCACTGATGGAAGAGGTGCCTGGCGGTTGCGGGGTCAGTCCACCAGCTACCTCGTCCCTGGAACGTAGGGTCTTGCCTCTGCCCCACACGGAGGGAGCTCTCATTGCTCAGTGTATAACAAGGGGGTCGCTTAGCCTCCTGTACAACGCGAGCAAGAGCCTTGTGTCCAGCAAGTATAAATGGGAGTGGTTCCCCCCGGGCTTTGTCTGTGGGTCCGGAAGCCCGGGAGGGCGCCGCCCCTCACTCCCAGGCTGGGGTGGCCACATGGCTGGAGTGAGACTGCTGTCTAGCCCTGTCCACATGGGGGGCAGAGAGGGGGACATAGGGGCACACACCAAAGCTCTTCACCTATGATATAGGAGCACAAGCCCCATGGACTCTCGTCCTCTGTTTTACAATTGTACTTCTTTTTTCTTTCTTTTTGTGTGTCTGTTTTTTCTTAATAGTTATATTTTTACCTTTTTAATATATTTTACGTGTATTTCCTTTTTGATTTTATTGTTGTTTATATATATTTTAAGTTTCATTTTATTTTATTTCCCCTTTTATGGTTTTTATGTATTTTACAATTCTTTTATTTTTCAGTTTTTATTATTTTACTTTTTATAAGTCTGTTAATATTTTTGTATTTTATTCATTATTACTATTTTAAATTTATTTTGCACTTTTTATAAATGTATTATTTTTTATTCTACTTTATGTGAATCGTATACTCTGTTGTCCAGTCATTTGGGCTCCTATCTTCTCTCACTCCAGTGAGGATCTTCAGCCTCTCCAACCCATCATGGTAGTCATGCGCCACCCCAGCCAAGTCTCTTTGTCCCCTGACTCCAGCCAGACCCTCCACCACCAACATTCCGATTGGCGGTAATTCTGCGGCGGGTCCCTCAGTCCCTCTCGGAGCGAAGGACCTGCCACGGAATTGCCACCGAAGAGTGGAATGGTGCGATCGCACTGCTGCGGCTTTTTTTTTTTTTTTTTTTGTCGCTTGGGGCGGCAGAAAACCTGGACACGGCCCTGGAAGAGATTATCTCATGTTTTTTCAAAGACACAAACTACAGCACTAACTCTGTAAGGAAATGTTATTAGGCGACAGCTACAGGCCGTTGCATCATCCTTGTTGCTCTACATGAAATGTCTATTCGGGGCCTAGCGGGAAAAGGTTCTGCTCCCGCAGGTGAATTATTTGTGTCTTTATTCTCCAGACACTTATCAAGCCATTGGTTCTAATTTACAGCAACATTTGAGACCTGCAACTCCCACTGAAGTCAATGAGACCTCAGCCCCTTTGCAAATCAAGCCCACTCTGAACAATGATGAATGGAAAATGATCAAGGACCATACCAGGTCCAAGCACATCTCCTGACCTTGGCCACCTTCTCGAGCATAGGGCGGGCAGTATATTAGCTGTAACAAATAGTTACACTGTTGGAGTAATTAATTCCCTTAGAATTAATTAATTTTCCTCGCTGCTCTGAGGCTCGGGATTGGCTCTGACATCTGGGAAATATACACTGCTCTGTACGAACAAGAGAGTGTAAAGCTGCAGGAGCTGAAAAACCAAAGTCTTTGACATCATTTCTGACCATTGCCTGACCCTCCAGCAGCCCCACACTCTGGTGCCCCTAGTGCCCATTATACAGTATAGACACCCCCTTTAAAAAAACTTTTGTAGTGATAATCAAGATGGCCCATTTAAGACAGTTTGACAAGAGGGTGTGAGGATACTTAACATTGGGTAATAGATTCAATGTGTGTAATGGTGTGTAAAGTTTTTTTTCCCTTGCTGACAATAGCCCATCTTAATTAATTAGCCTCTTAGAGTTGGGAGGGGAACTCCCACCTTTTCATGTTCTCTGTATGTATATATCTCTCCTCACTATATGTTCCATTCTCTGCATCTGATGAAGTGGGCTGTAGCCCATGAAAGCTTATGCTCAAATAAATTTGTTAGTCTCTAAGGTGCCACAAGTACTCCTGTTCTTTTTGCGGATACAGACTAACACGGCTGCTACTCTGAAACTAATTAGGCTTGTGTAACTGCCAGGGATTCATATCGTGGGGTATATACTAAGCTAACATGTATGTGTTCGCTAACAGGCCACTGCTGGTTGCTCTGATTACACTGGTCTACAATTTTTGAGAAGTCGTTTGCTTCAGAGATAAAATGTGCTATTTATTATGTATTTTTATGTGCTGAATTCAAATATGACAATTAAAACAACTGATTGGCTACTGTTTCTAAGATATTTAAGTTTTTACATTTTATGTCTATGTATATTGTGTAGATAGTAGAGTTTTAATCATTGTAAACCTAGGTCTTTTCATGTGTTTATGGTTGCTTTACATGATAATATTTCACCTTTCCTGTTTATGTAACACTTTAAAAATCAGCAAAAGGGTTATATAAATAAAATTTATTATAAAACAAAAGGCAAAAAACTGTTATGTACATAGTTTAGTCCTATTCAGTGTCTACTCAGCACTTTTTGGCTTGTCTCTTGTATTCATTAAATGGAGCATCTCTTGTCACTATCCAGCAATAGTCTGCAAGCATTGATGGGCTCCATTTGCCCTGTTAGCGTTTCTCCATTGTTGCAATGTCCTGGTGAAATCGCTCGCCGTGCTCGTCGCTCACTGCTCTGCAGTTCGGTGGAAAAAAATCTAGATGAGAATGCAAAAAATGTATCTTTAGTGACATGTTGCAACCAAGGCTTTTGTATGCCTTGAGGAGGTTTTCCACCAACAACCTGTAGTTGTCTGCCTTGTTGTTTCCGAGAAAATTTATTGCCACTAACTGGAAGGCTTTCCATGTCATCTTTTCCTTGCCACGCAGTGCATGGTCAAATGCATCATCTCGAAGAAGTTCACGAATCTGAGGACCAACAAAGACACCTTCCTTTCTCTTAGCTTCACTTAACCTTGGACATTTTCCACGGAGGTACTTGAAAGCTGCTTGTGTTTTGTCAGTGGCCTTGACAAAGTTCTTCATCAGATCCAGCTTGATGTGTAAGGGTGGTAACAAAATCTTCCTTGATTCAACAAGTGGTGGATGCTGAACACTTTTCCTCCCAGGCTCCAATGACTGTCGGAGTGGCCAATCTTTCTTGATGTAGTGGGAATCTCTTGCACGACTATCCCATTCGCAGAGAAAACAGCAGTACTTTGTGTATCCAATCTGCAGACCAAGCAAGAGAGCAACAACCTTCAAATCGCCACAAAGCTGCCACTGATGTTGGTCATAGTTTATGCACCTCAAAAGTTGTTTCATGTTGTCATAGGTTTCCTTCATATGGACTGCATGACCAACTGGAATTGATGGCAAAACATTGCCATTCTGCAGTAAAACAGCTTTAAGACTCGTCTTCGATGAATCAATGATCAGTCTCCACTCATCTGGATCGTGAACGATGTTGAGGGCTGCCATCACACCATCGATGTTGTTGCAGGCTACAAGATCACCTTCCATGAAGAAGAATGGGACAAGATCCTTTTGACGGTCACGGAACATGGAAACCCTAACATCACCTGCCAGGAGATTCCACTGCTGTAGTCTGGAGCCCAACAGCTCTGCCTTACTCTTGGGTAGTTCCAAATCCCTGACAAGGTCATTCAGTTCACCTTGTGTTATGAGGTGTGGTTCAGAGGAGGAGGATGGGAGAAAATGTGGGTCCTGTGACATTGATGGTTCAGGACCAGAAGTTTCATCCTCTTCCTCTTCCTCGTCTGACTCAAGTGAGAATGATTCTGATGCATCAGGAACCGGCAGTCCTTCTCCGTGGGGTACTGGGCGTATAGCTGATGGAATGTTTGGATAATGCACAGTCCACTTTTTCTTCTTTGACACACCTTTCCCAACTGGAGGCACCATGCAGAAGTAACAATTGCTGGTATGATCTGTTGGCTCTCTCCAAATCATTGGCACTGCAAAAGGCATAGATTTCCTTTTCCTGTTCAACCACTGGCGAAGATTTGTTGCACAAGTGTTGCAGCATATGTGTGGGGCCCACCTCTTGTCCTGATCTCCAATTTTGCAGCCAAAATAAAGGTGATAGGCTTTCTTAACCATAGTGGTTATACTGCGCTTTTGTGATGCACAAGTCACTTCACCACAAACATAGCAGAAGTTATCTGCACTGTTCACACAAGTACGAGGCATCTCTGCTCACTTTGGCTAAACAGAAATGTGTCCCTTTGCAAAATCAAACACTGACAAATAAGACAGCACAACACTGTATGATTTCTAGAGCTGATATAGGGCAATTTGTTCAGCAGAGTGATGTCAGCTTCGTTATGATTGCATCATCCACGACTTCTAGGAATAACATGATGCAATTCATATCATGAATGACGCAATACCAGCTTCAGATTGCATCATTCATTGTTTTGCCTAAAAAGCAAGTACTGTCCAAACCCAGTCATAGATTTATTCATAGATCCAGTCAAAGATGTATTTTAGTCATTTCTGGTTTAAATTGAGATCCCTTCCCTTTATAACTCACTTATCCTCCGCCATTCCCAAGTCAAGGGTCGTATATACTGACCCAATAGCATATCTTGAAAACTAGAGCCAATCAACAATTTTAAGCATCATTTTCGTTCTCAGTGACGAGCACGGCGAGCGATTTCACCAGGACATTGCAACAATGGAGCAACGCTATCAGGGCAAATGGAGCCCATCAATGCTTGCAGACTATTGCTGGACAGTGACAAGAGATGCTCCATTTAATGACTACAAGAGACAAGCCAAGAAGCGCAGAGTAGACACTGAATAGGACTAAACTATGTACATAATAGTTTTTTGCCTTTTGTTTCATAATAAATTTTATTTATATAACCCTTTTGCTGATTTTTAAAGTGTTACATAAACAGGACAAGTGAAATATTATCATGTAAAGCAACCATAAACATATGAAAAGACCTAGGTTTACAATTTATGATTAAAACTCTACTATCTACACAATATACATAGACCTAAAATGTAAAAACTTAAATATCTTAGAAACAGTAGCCAATCAGTTGTTTTAATTGTCAGCACATCAAAATACATGATAAATAGCACATTTTATCTCTGAAGCAGACGACTTCTCAAAAATTGTAGACCAGTGTAACCTAATGCCTACAATTTTCTTGCTGAATTTGTAGTTTCTGGGACATGTTGCCCTGGGCCACTCTGCTTCTAAGTTTCTCAGAGAAAGGGATTTTTTTGTGTGTATCAATACATGTATGTACCTCTTACTTACATCTTCCAATGTGACACATTACTTATCGTCCCAACAATATCATTTTAATCAAATCAGCAAATTATATCAAAGAGAAAAAAATCACATACTATCAGCCAGTGCATCTAAGAGTCTTAATGTATTTTAAGCTTCCTATAAATGCATTATAAGGATATTTAGGGAAAGAAGGCATACTGTCATGTAAATGCTGAGCTAGGGATAAAGGTTTTTACTTTGGTATTTATTATACGTAGGTAGCGATATAGGTAGACAATCAAACAGAATAGTATTTCTTATCATAAGAATTATAGAAAGGTATTTTTATCATTTAGTTATACAAATATGTACCAGATACACTGGCATTTGGTGCATTATTGTTATTCATTGATAGAACCTCTTGTAGTTATATGAGTTTTTAACACTGCTATTATTTTACATATGTAATATAAAATATGTACAGTGCTTCTTTGACTCAGGAATCACCAGGTTGAAATTCTCTGCCCTGCGTTAAGCAGGATGTCAGACTAGATGATCAAAATGGTCCCTTATGGCCTTTTAATCAATGAATCTATGATGTGCACCGTGATCTTACAATCCGATTTGCTAGTATAGACTTCTGCACCTGTGCAAAATGCCATGGAAGTCAAGAGCTATCTCCCAGAGTTTTTGTGTGACCTGATCACGTTAGGCATCGAAAGCTCTATCAGTGTCTTACATAGGAAATCATTCATAAATGGTGAAGAAGTTTCTTTAAAATTAGGCTAGAGTGAAATGCATTCAAGAGACAGCCAAAAACAAACAAACAAACAAACAAACAAACAAAACAAACAAACAAACAAACAAACAAACAAACAAACTGAAAACAAACCAAAAAGGAGAAGTCTAATTGGACTTTTCTGTTGAGTGGGTTGCAATTTTTCTGTGTTTAAAATTTTGGTGAACATTGTTATATTTGCACAAAAAGAAGTGAACATTTTATGAAATGTTTCTCATTTTGACCTGTCTTTTTTTCCCCTTTGGCATTTGAAATTTTGAAGATATAAAATCAGGAAAGTACTTTGACTAAATATTCTCATTTGACTTTTCAATGAACTTTAGATCTGGTTAAAAGATTCTGACTATCAAAAGTTTGATGAAAATTTCCTTTACATTTAGATCTTCTTTTTTTTCCATTTTGGAAACAAAAAGTTTCTCTTCCCATTTTCCCACCGTGTTTAGAAGATGTCAAAGCATTGCAAATGGCAACATTTTAATTAAAAATATGAGGGTCTTCAGGAGAAATTCAACAAAATATTTATGCATTTCCGTTATTCCCCCATTTTGATTGACTTTACTTTTCATTCTCTAATTTCTCCAGTTGCGTGAAAAGATGCTCTTCTCTATTGTTTATCTAAAGGCTCCCTTCACCTCTTTGTTCCTCAGAGTGTATATTATGGGGTTCAACACTGGGGTCACAACTGTGTACATGAGGGAAATAATTTGATCACTCTCTGGGGTGGAAATGGAGTTGGGCCTCAGGTAAATGATAAGGGCCATTCCATAGAGCAGAGTCACCACCGTGAGGTGGGATGACCAGGTGGAGAAGGCTCTACGCCTTCCCTCCACCATCGGCAGCTTGAGGATGCTGGAGTTAATGCGTACGTAGGACAGGATTATATACAGGAAAGGACTCATAATGAAGAGCATCGTCAAAGTGAAGATCACTATTTTGTGCTCAGATGTGTCCGTGCATGCCATCTTCAGCACTGGTGGGATGTCACAGAAGAAGTGGTGGATGCGGTTGGAGTCACAGAAGGGCAGGCTGAAGAACCAAGTGGTGTGAACCATTTCCACCAGGATGCTGATTGTCCATGATGCACCCACTAGTTGTGTGCACCCCCGGCAACTCATGATGACTGTGTAGTGCAAGGAGTTGCGTATGGCCATGTAGTGGTCATACGCCATGGCTACTACAAGGCAGCATTCCGTGAGGCCCATGATGGTGAAGACAAACATCTGGACCGCATAGTCCACAATGGAGATGGTCTTTTGTTCCACCAGGAAGTGAACCAGCAGCTGACGGACCATACTCGTTGTGTAGCAGATTTCCAAGAAGGACAGGTTCACCAGGAAGAAATACATGAGGGTGTGGAGTAAGGAGTTCAGCTTTATCAGGATGATAATGAGCAGGTTCCCTAATAGGGTGACCAGGTAGGTGACAAGAAGCACTAGAAACAGAACAATCTGCAGCTTTTTAAGGTACAAAAACCCCACCAGGATGAAAACATCAGAGATGGTCTGGTTCTCTCCAGGGTCACTCTCAGAACAGGTCAACTATAGGGGTGACAAAGAAAGAGACAGTGGAGCTAGACCTGAGGAATACCAAACGTGGATGTGAATTAAGCAACTGGTTTCCCATCTCCTGCAACCCTTCAGGCTAAAACTTGCTGAAGTTCTGTATATAAATATGTAAATGCGCCCATTCATCAGCACATGTGAAATGGTGTAGCTGTATTGACATCAATCAAGCTATGCCAATGTAAATCAGCTAGAGATCTGACCACGTTGGCACCAGTGGAACTACAGCTGATTTCAACAGATCAGGATCTGATGCTTTGACTCTAAATGAGCTACATCAGTTTATACCAGCAATGGAGGTATACCAGTTTCCAGCATCAGGGGATCTATTCTTCCTCTTCTAACACATTTTTTTCTCTCTCTACATGAAAATTTCAAAAGGAATCAGTCTTTCTTGTTTTCTTCCCCTTTTGGGAATGTTCTTCTACAGCCATGTTTTACCAAATAAGATTTCCAAATGAGGGCAAAATTCTGATCTCACTCATATCTTCATCATGAGAATAATCATGCTAATGCAAGCATTCCCACTGAAGTCATAACTCACATAAATAAGGACTTATCCGTAGATGTGACAAAGAAAGAAACATTGGTGCTGAATATTAGAGACACCAAACAGGTCCATGCGAATTGTACCAATTCATACTGGTTTCCCATCTGTTGGGAGCCTTCAGACTAAAATTGGCTGTATGAGTAAACTGATGGTGCTGAGCCCAACATGGTTAAAACACTTTGCAGAATGAAAATCATTATGGGTCAATTTCATCTCCGATGTAAGAATGTTGAAATCAGTGGAGGATTTTGGCCTAGTGGGTACTAAACAAATGTTGTTATTCTTTCCTAAATATTAAAGAACAGTTTAAATTGTTCCTAATATCAAAGCAGCATCCTAAATGCATTGGTTTCTCTCAGCATACAGAACACCAAGGTCCAGTCCCTCAGCTAGTGTAAATCTTAATAGCTCCATGGTTGTACAATGAGCTATACTGATTTACACCATTTGAGGATCTTTGTCTCATCCCCTTGCTAGAAAGAGTTTGCAAGATGAAAGATCCTACAATGTAGGAAGAGACTTTTCCCCTGATGTTTTACTTCAAGGTTATTTGTTGACGCGGAGCTTCATAATAATTGACATTACTGTGAAACAACAGAGTTGAAATAAAAATGAGCAATAATAAATATAGTATTTTGCATACCCTTCGCACCTTCAATATGTGGATCTCAAAGCAACACATCAAATGGTAGTGACCTACTAAGGGTGAAGAGACTGGGTTAGCACAGCGAGTCAACATTCCCAGCAATGAGAACTGAGGTCTCGTGATACCTGAAACTGTGCCTTAACCACAGAACCATTCTTCTGGAAATTCAGCACACACACAAACACACACACACACAGAGAGAGAGGAAAGGGTGCATCCCCTCCAATGGGGGCAGCAGCTGCACACACACACGTGCACACACATACATTCAATGGGAATCAAAGACAGAAAATTAAATCAAACAACTGAAGCAAACTCTAGTGGCGCACTATGCAGAGTGCACTACACAGAACAATTTAAAACAAAAGGGAATGGTGCCCTCTAAATAGGGAGACATGGTGAAGAGTTGGGAATTCTTCTGCCTCTCTTAAGAGCTGCTTTAGGGAACCTATATTGACATTTGTGAGTACTTTCCTCAACACGAGTATTGCAGTAAATACGGAGCTGTCTGGAAAATGGAGTTTTCATCTCATGGCATATTCCAATATTCCAATATTTGTTTTCACCCTGAATTGATATGAAAGTTGAAATATTAAAAACCCTAAATTTTGATTCAGAAGCATCAATATGAAATATAACAGAAAATTGATAACTGTCCTCAATGTCAACATTTTCTCATGGAAAACTCATAGAAAGCTGGGCATGTGGGAGATCATTTTGTAGGTGTGCTCAGTGGCTCCTTGCTGGATTGGGTCCCATTCAAAACCCGGGCGTGGGGGTGGAGGCATGTGCCCTGCTCACCTTATAGCTCGGCTTGGCAGGACGCAATTTCTATTTTTTATATTTTTGACAGATAATATTCATGTTTATTTTTAAGCATTTCTCAGAATTTTTATTTTTATAGACTCATAGACTTTAAGGTCAGAAGGGACCATTATGGTCATCTAGTCTGACCTCCCGCATGATGCAGGCCACAAAAGCTGACCCACCCACTTTCCCTTAACTCAGCTGTTGAAGTCTCCAGATCGTGATTTAAAGACTTCAAGTCACAGAGAATCCTCCAGCTTGCGACCCATGCCTTATGCTGCGGAGGAAGGCGAAAAACCTCCAGGGCCTCTGCCAATCTACCCTGGAGGAAAATTCCTTCCCGACCCCAAATATGGAGATCAGTAGAACCCCGAGCATATAGGCAAGAATCTCCAGCCGGACCCTCATTTTACCAGCGATGGCACGTTATTGCCTAATTGACTAAAATCACGTTATCCCATCAAACCATTCCCTCCATGAACTTATCTAGCCTAATCTTGAAGCCAGGGAGGTCTTTCGCCCCCACCCATTTCCCTCGGAAGGCTGTTCCAAAATTTCACCCCTCTGACGGTTAGAAACCTTCATCTAATTTCAAGCCTAAACTTCCCCACAGCCAGTTTATATCCATTTGTTCTCGTGTCCACATTAGTACTGAGCTGAAATAATTCCTCTCCCTCCCTGGTATTTATCCCTCTGATATATTTAAAGACAGCAATCATATCCCCCCTCAGCCTTCTTTTGGTTAGGCTAAACAAACCGAGCTCCTCGAGTCTCCTTTCATAGGAAAGGTTTTCCATTCCTCGGATCATCCTAGTGGCCCTTCTCTGTACCCGTTCCAGTTTGAGTTAATCCTTTTTAAACATAGGAGACCAAAACTGCACACAGTACTCCAAATGAGGTCTCACCAGCGCCTTGTATAACGGAAGCAGCACCTCCTTGTCCCTACTAGAAATACCTCGCCTAATGCATCCCAAGATCGCATTAGCTTTTTTCACAGCCACGTCACATTGCCGACTCATAGTCATCCTGCGATCAACCAGGACTCCGAGGTCCTTCTCCTCCTCCGTCACTTCCAACCGATGCGTCCCCAGCTTATAACTAAAATTCTTGTTAGTCATCCCTAAATGCATCACCTTACACTTCTCACTATTAAATCTCATCCTATTATTATTACTCCAATTTACAAGGTCATCCAAGTCTCCCTGCAGAATATCCCTATCCTTCTCCGAATTGGCAATACCTCCCAACTTTGTGTCATCCGCAAACTTTATCAGCCCACTCCTACATTCGGTTCCGAGGTCAGTAATAAATAGATTAAATAAAATCGGACCCAAAACCGAACCTTGAGGAACCCCACTGGTGACCTCCCTCCAACCTGACAGTTCACCTTTCAGTACTACCCGCTGCAGTCTCCCCTTTAACCAGTTCTTTATCCACCTCTGGATTTTCATATCGATCCCCATCTTTTCCAATTTAACCAATAATTCCTCATTCGGTACAGTATCAAACGCCTTACTAAAATTGAGGTATATTAGATCCACCGCATTTCCTTTATCTAGAAGGTCTGTTACTTTCTCAAAGAAGGAGATCAGGTTGGTTTGGCACGATCTGCCTTTCGTAAACCCATGTTGTAATTTGTCCCAATTGCCATTCACCTCAAGGTGAATTTTTGTGTAAATTTGCAAAGGGAATTATGGGGACATCAGAAAATGGTGGAATCAGACAATAATTATTTAATGACAGTAGATATTGAGATTCAAAAAATTAAAGCAGTGATTCTCAAACTTTTGTACTGGTGACCCCTTTCACATAGCAAGCCTCTGAGTGTGACCCCCCCCCCTTATAAATTAAACACACTTTTAAATATATTTAACGCCATTATAAATGCTGGAGGCAACGCAGGGTTTGGGGTGGAGGCTGACAGCTCGCGACTCCCCACATAATAACCTCACGACCCCCTGAGGGGTCCCAACCCCCAGTTTGAGAGCCCCTGAGTTAAATCTTTAGAATGGTTAAAACACAAATGGTCAACATCACATGTCAAAATATACAAAGTAAATATCCTCAAATGAAACTCTAATTAGTTCTTAAGCAGCATTTTTCTTGCTTTGCCTATCTGTACATTTTAATTGCCATTGATGGAAATACTGGTTCATTAGTTTGTGTCTATGGTGAAATCAATGTTTACTGAAATTTACCCATAGAAATCTAAACCTTCCAAGCCTTCTTATAACTTTTAGTCCAGTGGTCAAAGCATTGATCTGGAATGTGGAAGAGCTAGTTCAAGTCCCCCCTCAGGCATAGGGGGAGAAACAATTCCAACAAGTCTCCCTTCTTTCAGGAAAATTCTCTAACCAGTGGGTTATGGAATATTCTGATGTGGGCCTTCCCCAGTCTCTCCTCTGGATGCTGTTGCACTCTGGATAAATAATTAGAACAGAGGCACACAGATGTGTGCCCTAACTATGACCCTAAGGAGTCATTCTCACTCTCTCTTTATCTCTCTGTCCTACTAACTATTCCACTGTGGATAAATACTAAAATAGTCATTGGGCCAGAGAGAGTTAAAATTAATATCAGTGATTCAGATTCTCCATTGGAATTCCTTGCAACAAGATATCAATGAGCCTAGAGAGATTCAGAAAGGTACTGGACAACTATATGAATAAGTGGCCAATAAGAATTAAAAAAATAAAAATATTAAGAAAAGGCCAAGAAATACTTCAGATCATAAGTGAACCTAGACTGGAAGATACAGAAACCTTTGTGCTTCAGAGTATATATAAACCTCTGACTGATGGAGGCTAGAGTTAAATTTTCCCAGTGTGCAGGTTCTTTGATAATTACAGAATTCAATTTTTCTCCCACCTTCATCTGAGGCATCTATTATTGGCCTATATCATAGAGAGGAGATTATAGATTATTGGTCTGATCTATTCTGGAAATCTATTCTGGCTGCCTAGAAATCTATTTCTTCATAATACCTTTTGGCTTTTCTCCAAAGCTGAGAAGCTACAACTTATTTTTTAATCCTAATATATTTTTGCCGGCAGATCAGAATGCAGAATCCTCAGTGCAACAGACTTGAATCCCTATTATTCTGCTATCAGCTAGAGCTCCAAGTGCTTTGGGGGCCCCGGCTGAAACTGATGCATGTCTAAAAAGGAAGAAATCTGAGGAAGTGGGCAAGGAGTCTGGGATTCCTTAAAAAGCAGAAGGGAGATAGGTGCCCAACTCCCACTGAATGTCAAAGGAAGTTCTGCGCCTAAAGCCTTTAGCACCCTGTGATAATCCCATTAATGACACCATATCATTTCTCTTGATAATCAGCTGATGCATGCCAAAGCAAGGAAATAGCACTATCAAATATCTTTGTCCTAGCTCATGTTCCACTGCTTGGCTTCCTTCTTGCCAGCTCTCTGTGTGCGTGACTCCAGGCAGAAACCTTCAGGGGAGCAGTAGCTCCAATCAGCTGCCAAGATAGTGTCATGTTTGGGTGCGTGTAGGTGACCTCTCATGTAAGGGAAAGCTAAGATTCTAGTTGGTTTGACCTCCAGCCTTTCTTAAAAGGTACTAGATGCTGCAAGTGTCTCCAAATCCTATTGAAATCAGGGAAGCTGACAGAGCTCTTTGTCTGGCAGTATAAAGTACTTTCCCAGGGAGGGCTAGATAATGGGATACTAGGGTTGATCAGAGCTATTGATGAATTAATTGATTCAAATGTAAACAAGAACAACACCTATCCAAGGGCCTAAGGGTCACATTTTTCAACACATTTAGGAATCTAATTGGATTTTCAGAAGCATGTAGGCACTGTGACAATACGGTCACTATAGTATGGTGGGTCCTGCGCTTTTCTTGGTGGTGGGGGGGCTAAAATACCACCCCTTACCCCTGCTCTTGGGGCACCGAGGGCCCCACTAGTGGCCCAGGAAGGTGGTAAAGGAGGGAAGCGGGGGAGGGGTCTGGGTTTGCTCCTCACTCTGAATCCCAGCCCCTCTCAACCCCTGCAGGTTCTTACCCTCTTCCCCCTTGGGTGGGGTACCTTCAGTCCTTAAATGCTGGGGCAGGGTCTCCCTTACTCCGGTTTTCTGTTCCTCCAAGTCTCACAGCACACCTCCAAGCTCCAGTCCTCTCTCCTTCCTCCTTCCCCCTGACTGCCTGAAGCAGGGGGTTTTATTAGGTTTCTAACAGGGCCTTACTTGATTACAGGTGCTCCAATTAACCTGTAGCAACCCTCCCTAATCTACAGGGAACCATGCCTTAATTAACCTAGGGTTTATATACTTCCCTTCTACCACTTCCCACTGCTCCCTGTCCCTCCTGTATCACAGCACCCAACAGCTACCCAAAGGCATCATTAATACTACAGTAAAACGCTAGCAGCATCAAATGATTCTTTCAACAGGAAGTCAGCCAGCCAGCAACCTCTCTGCCTCTCCATACCTTCATCACATCTCAAACCAGTGTCTTCATGAACATGCCTGGAAGGTCTCAAAATTTGTGGTCTTTTGGTCCAAGGTGAGGAGCAGGTTTTAAGGTCTTGGAGTTTTCACAGAGAACACCCTGCCAACACCCCATCTCTCTTTTAGACTGAGGGGGAACCAGCATGGATGCCTCTTTTGACCACAGCTGCCATTCATCTGGTGATCCCTGAGATGGGATATATGCACCTAAAAGTGGCAGGCTGAGTGCAGGAAGTCTGGGAAACCACACAATAATGCAGAGATTTAGATATGAATGGACAAAATGTATTCCCAGTGCTGGGAGGTCCAGTGGGGATCTATTAACCCAATGGCATTGGCCCAGATTTACAACTATTCACAAGTGCATGGTGCCCAGCTTGGTGTTCTGTGAGTCTGATTTTCAGAGTGGCTGAGCACTGGTGAATCTAGCTGAAGTCAGTGAGAGCTGTGTATGAAGCTGCGTACTCGAAGCCTGAGGTGCTCAATATCAGCAGAGCATGAGTGCAGAGTGGGTGTATAATGCTGCTGGATCCGAATGGAAGCACCTCTCACACAATTTGTCCTCACCTTGCACGGGCATGAATGACAGAGAAAACACAAGGCAAGAACAATCACGTCCCTTTAAAAAAAAAAAAACCCAGAAACAATAGATTACACAGATGTTAAAGAAACTAAACTCACCTGAGGTCCTTTTGCCAAGTGCAGATCATGTAGGGATTTCAAACTGACGTGCAGCTTTTGTACACATGCAAGTAACAAGACCTTCTATCCCTAAAAAAAGCACAACAAATTAGCCTAACTCTGAATAGGCAAATCCTGGTAAATACGAAGGGATATGAATGGATGTAGATCTGACAGAGAGACCTAATCTTTATCGAGATGAATAAGAGCCTTCTTTTATTTTAGTCAAAGAGGACTCACTTATACCAGGAGAATGGATGGCGTAACATTCTGTTACCTTTAGGACTTGATCCCTGAAGTTTACTCTGCCTAACAATTCACCAACACTTAATGCCACATATGTTTGTGTACAATAAGGGACAGATCTTCCTTGGGTGTCAACCAGCTTCAGAAAAGAGCTACAAAAATGAACTGAGGTCTGGAAAACTGGACTTATAACACGAGACTAAAGGAATCTAATCTATTTATTTTACTAAAGAGAAGGTTAAGAGGTCACTTTTATCATGCAGAAGTTATTACGCTTGGGTCAGGAATGATTGGGTCCCTGTTATGCTGCAGATAAGAGAAGATGATCATAATGGTTCTTTCTGGCTTTAAATCTATGAATATACAAAGTTAATTGAGGAAGATCCTAAATAAAGTTCTGACCTTTCCTTCATGTTATTTACATTAATTATTTATGCTGTGGTTTTCCAAAATAACTGATGAAGCCAAAGGCTCAATTCTGATTGAAATTCAATGGCTGTTGGGTGCCTAATTCCCTAAGACTCCTCTGAAAATCCTAGCCTAAGCTCTTTACCATATATAATATTAAATGGGATCTGTGACTCCTAACATAAAGATGAGTGTTCAGTGTCAATAGGTTAGATTGCTGAGTAGATTAAGATTAACAGGGTAATGACATTAATGTTGACTATGCAGCACTGGACTATAGAATCATTCCCACCATCTCTCTGGCTCAATGCATATTTAATAATATCTCCAATGTGGAAGAGTTTTAACAAGAGAAATTCAAAGATAGCCACATCAGGGTATTCCAGAAACCAGTGGGTAGAACACTCAGCCAAGAGGCGGGGAACCCTTATTCAAATGTCTTCTCCTCCTCAGGCCAAGTGGGGGAATTCAACTGGAATAGCCAACATCTTGGGTGAGTTGTCTAATCACTGGACTAAAGGTTATGAAGGAGGACGTCTTTTCTGTCCTCCCAGCTATTTTGTGTGGAGTTAGGTGTGCTACCAGACCGGGACCCACAGGCCAGATAGGTGTGTGCAGCATGCTGAGGCTTAAGCATTAGATTGGAGTCCTGGTGTCTGCTTGATGCAGCAGTGTATATGCTCAGAAGCAGAAACTAAAGTACCTAGAGGACTTTCACAGCAAAAATGTAGGTGCTGAGTTAGTTTAGGCACCTACAAAGTGGGGCGGCAGCCATGTGGGGTTTCATGGCTTGCAGTAGTGCCTAAAACTGGGATATTGGCACCTAAGTCCCTTTGTGAATCTGGGTGCATGTGCCTCCAAAATAATTGCTAGAGAACACTGCTACCATTGGTGCCCTGAAGGGACATATAGGCTGGGATTCTTGAAGGTGGCTAACTCACTTAGGCCCCACTGAACAGTCCAGGCTAACAATTATCTTTGACCTGTAGAGCCTTCCCTTATCAATTCTTCCTTTATTAATATCTAGGGGCAAAATTTTAAAGAGCAACATCTTTGTCCTCACTCACGCTTACTTTCATTGATACAAATCAGAGTCTAAGCTGGATTCCAATCCAAGTAACTGAGAAAAGAGACCAACATTTGGGCCCAATCCTGAAAGCCTTGAAGTCTGTATATGGAGAGCAACACTTCAACTCTATCTCTTATCTCTTTTCACCCCATCTTCTTGGGGGCAGATGTAACACACAGTGTCTTTATTCTTTGTTCACCAGGATATAAGTGCTTTAAGGATATAAAAATATCAAAAGTCAAATGGGCAAAAAGACCCAAAATATAGGCAGATATACAGGCCTGAATATTACATTATCATCACTAATACTCCTAACACCTGCTTTCTTCACTGTAATATCCAGGGCCACATTTCAGCACCTAACTCTCTTAGGCCCTTTAGGAAGGATGTCTTAAGGTTAAGGCCCTGGAGTAACACATAATCGTTATAACTGATCTAACTTTGACACTTTTTTCCTAATGTAGATACAGGGTAAAATCATATAGCTTGATTTATCTCGTGGAGTTGTGGCTAGGCTAAAAATCAAGTGAAAATTTTGGTTTACCTAGCATGCCTTAGCTCAAACTATACTCAATGCCAATTCAAGTTCAGTCTAAATCCCTAGTGTTGGGACTCTTTGCACGTTGATTTTCAAATTTAATGCTACTCAACCCCAAAGCTTACATTGCTTTAAGTAGAAATAAATCAAGGATGGATATCAACATAATGAGCCAGGTCCTCAGCTGGTGTAAATTGAAATAGTTCAATTGAAGCCAACTGAGATACATCTGTTTATCGCGCCTAACATTTTGGCCCTATAAACTGTGTTTGCATGAGTGCTTTTATCTAGACCAGGGATAAGCAACTTTTGGCACGCGGCCCATCAGGGACATCCGCTGGCGGGCCGGGATGGTTTGTTTACCCGCAGCGTCCACAGATTTGGCTGATCGCAGTTCCCACTGTTCCAGGCCAATGGGGGCTGTGGGAAGTGGCAACCAGCACATCCCTTGGTCCGTGCCACTTCCCACAGCCCCCATTGGCCTGGAACGGCGAACAGTGGCCAGTGGGAGCTGCGATCAGCTGAACCTCTGGACGCTGCAGGTAAACAAACCATCCCAGCTCGCCAGTGGATTTCCCTGACGGGCCGCGTGCCAAAGGTTGCTGATCCCTGATCTAGACTAAATTGATTGCCAATTGTGTATCAGTGTCAACCAGTTGAAAGAACTCAAAATATCTAGATAGTGCAGTTCCCACAATTCTTCGATTTATATTATAATTTTATTGAAAATGATAAAACCTAGAAATGGTTACATTGCATGAGAAACTTGAATTTTCCCTAGTGTTCTTGTCAGAGCAGTTTTCATATCTTTATTTTTCAAACTGTAGATGATGGGGTTCAACATGGGGGTCAAGATGCTGTACTGGATGGAGAAGAGTTCATCTAGAACCAGGGAAGTGACTGAGCTGGGTTTCATGTACTGGGAAAGAGCTGTCACAAACAATAAAACCACCACAATGAGGTGGGAGCTGCATGTAGAGAAGGCTTTACGTCTTCCCTCCAAGGAGCGTATTCGGAGGATAGTGGAGATGATGTGAATGTAGGAGACCAAGGTGAAGAGGAAGGAGCTGAAACCAAATATCACAGCAGAAGAAAGAAGAGCTATTTTATTGGTCAAGGTCACAGTGCAAGATAGTTGTAGTAGCGGAGGGAGCTCACAGCTGAAATGCCTGATTTCATTGGGCCCACAGAAGTGTAACTTTAACACAGTGACAGTGTTGACCAGTGAATACAAGAGTCCCATTATCCAAGAACCACCCACCAACTGTCTGCTCACTCGTTTGTTCATGGTCCCCACATAATGCAATGGGTGACATATGGCAGCGTATCGGTCATAAGCCATTGCTGAGAGCACAAAAACTTCAGTGCCAGCTGAGAGGAGGATGAAGAACATCTGGGCAAGGCAGCAGCCATTGACAGAAATGGTTTTGTGCTTTGCTAGGAAATTCGCCAACATCTTAGGGACAATGGCTGAGGAATAACAGATATCAACAAAGGACAAATGAGACAGGAAAAAGTACATGGGAGTGTGGAGTTGAGGATCAGCCCTTATCACCAGCATAATCATCATGTTCCCCACCAGGGTGATTAGGTAAATAACTAAAAACACCAGGAAGAGGAAAAATTGAAGTTCCGGGTAATTAGAAAGTCCCACAAGAATAAATTCATTCACATTGGTTTGGTTTTCCATTCACATTTAGTGATCTGTATGAAGAGAAAAAGAAATGAAATTAACCAACATAACAGGTTATGGAAATTCAATGAGATAGATAGATAGATAGATAGATAGATAGATAGATAGATAGATAGATAGATAGATAGATAGATAGATAGATAGATAAAACACAAGTGAGATTTTGAAAGCCAAGTGGACTGAGAGGGACAAATTCACATTTCTAATTCAACCCTCTAAGTTGGATAAAAAATAAAGTGGGTCCTATTCCATGTGGATTTACACAAATATTTTCTTTGATTACACTGGTGTCAACACCGTGTCCAGTTAGTTCTCCTATTTGACCCCATATCTCGTGTTGTGAGACATACAAGATGTCAAGGCTGCTTCCCCACTTTGAACTTTAGGGTACAAATGTGGGGGCCTGCATGAAAACTTCTAAGCTTAACTACCAGCTTAGATCTGGTCCTCTGCCACCATCCCAAAGCTAATTCCCTTCCCTGGGTAGCCTTGAGAGACCTTCACCAATTCCCTGGTGAATACAGATCCAAACCCCTTGGATCTTAAAACAAGGAGAAATTAACCATCCCACCTCCTTCCTCCCACCAACTCCTGGTGAATACAGTTCCAACCCCCTTGGATCTTAAAACAAGGAGAAATTAACCATCCCCCCTCCTTCCTCCCACCAACTCCTGGTGAATACAGATCCAACCCCCTTGGATCTAAAAACAAGGAAAAATCAATCAGGTTCTTAAAAAGAAGGCTTTTAATTAAAGAAAAAGGTAAAAATCATCTCTGTAAAATCAGGATGGAAAATAACTTTACAGGGTAATCAACCTTAAAGAGCTCAGAGGACCCCCCTCTAGCCTCAGGTTCAAAGTACAGCAAACAGAGATAAACACTCTAGTAAAAGGTACATTTACAAGTTGAGAAAACAAAGGTAAACTAACACGCCTTGCCTGGCTGTCTACTTACAAGTTTGAAATATGAGAGACTTGTTCAGAAAGATGTGGAGAACCTGGATTGATGTCTGGTCCCTCTCAGTCCCAAGAGCGAAAAACCCCCAAAACAAAGAGCACAAACAAAAGCCTTCCCCCCCCCCCAAGATTTGAAAGTATCTTGTCCCCTTATTGGTCCTTTGGGTCAGGTGTCATCCAGGTTACCTGAGCTTCTTAACCCTTTACAGGTAAAAGGATTTTGGAGTCTCTGGCCAGGAGGGAGTTTATAGTACTGTACACAGGAGAGCTGTTACCCTTCCCTTTATAGTTATGACACACGAGAGATCTGCTTTTAGAAACCTCATGTACAACCCTTTCTTCTAAACCAGATCCCATATCATCCATCCAGTACACTGTGTTGGCTTACAGGTGGACAAAAAGTATTAAGAATCTAAATTGAAAATGACCTTCCAATCACTGCTTTTTTTGGTCAGATAACTTTGTAAAAGTGGCATAGTAAATATCTGTGTCAGTGATTGGTCTAAATAAGTCTCAGTAACTCCTGTGTTACTCTAGCTTTTCCCCAGCACAACTACAATGACTTGAGTGGAATGGGCAGTGGTGAATTGAGCTCGATAAGTGATAGGTTTGCAAATCGAAGATGTTTTTCACTAGTTTCCAACCCTGGACATTAAACATGGGATATGTACATCAGGATGTGTTCTCTCTTTCTAGCGTAATGTTATTGGCCAAGATTTGCCAAAGTAGATGGTGATTTTGATTTTCTCAAATTTGGCTGGTTGACTTGAGAAACCATAAAGGGTCTTGATTTTCAGAAATTGCTGAGCATCCTGGTCTGAAATTCTAAAACATATTTGACCCCATTGTCTACACACATTCTGCCGTCAACCAAATCTGTGTAACCCCATTGACATAAAAAATCAATCCCAATAGACATTTTGGTTGATGACACACTAGAGGGAGGAGAATCTCTCTCAAACTCCCTTAGCATCACTGTCTCTCCATCTCGTTTTCGATCAGTAACCTCAACAGATGCTGAAAAGAATGGAGATGACATGAGCTGAAGGATGGGATTGGTTGAAAAGTAGGTGTCATTGATAAGCAAATGGCAGAATAGAACAGCACTTCACAGCCCATTTCATTGAGCTGGATTTGCTGGATGGACCCCTGCACCCATGTGCGGAGTCCCGCTGAGGTAAATGGGGTTCCGGACAGGCACAGGAATCCATTCGTACAGATCCAGTTACAGCACCAGGGCCAAAATCTGTTGTTCTGCGACCAGTTATGGATGCCTGTCAGAGCGGTCTTTCTGTTTAGCTGATTGATTATGAAATCCTCAGCATGCACGTGTTACTAACAAAAGCAATCATGTGTTCTTCTTATTACAGCCATTGTCTTCCCTTCCATTCCCTACTGAGGACACCAGTTCTCATCCTGTCCTAATTTGGACTATAAGTTCTTCAGGACAGAGTCTTTGCCTTTTGAATAGTCTCTAGAGCCATACTGAGGAAACAGCACAAATATTTGACATCTCTTATAAATGATTGACTAACACTTTTAAACTTGCGTGCCTACAGTTAGGCACTGAAATCTGCATTTAGGCAACTCGGTAATTGACCTGATGCTCAGAGACGTAAAGCACCCACAAATCCCCATGGATATCAATGGGATCTCAACGTGCTCAGCATCTCTGATAAGCAGGCAATGTATCTGGGGTGATGATGTATTGTATTTTTGTTTAAAAATATTTTTATTAAAAATTTCCCATTTTTACAGTGAAAATCTGACCCTTCAAAACATGAACAAAAAAATCTGTTTCCAAAGCCCAAAGATGGTTTTTATTCATCTTTTCAAACACAGAAAACAACAACAAAAGGATTTCAAAAGAAAATCAGTTTTCCATAGAAATGTTTAGTTTTCAGTTTTCCAAAACCAAACCTTTTCTAAAGCCTGAGTGAAATGGTTAGCAGAAAGATAACTTGCCTATAAAGTGATGAAAAATCAACCAAGGCTTTGTGTTTTGGCTACATTTTCTTAACCAAACTGAATCAAATAGACAGGCAGTGAAACCACCTGATCCAAAGTGTTCTATAGAAGTTTGTTCTAGATTTCTTGACTGTTCTACTCCTCTGGGATAATAACCTTTTTCATAGCTATGTGATTATATTAAATAACTTGTCTATTTTTTTATGGCTTCTAGTCTTTGGCCTTTAATCTTCCTGAAAATCAGAGCCTGTGTTATACAAATGTGCATTCATTTTCAAGAGGCATATTTTGGACAGTAGTTGTCATCTTCCTCCTCCTGATATCTTATGAGTCTTCATATTATTGTTATTTAGCACCAGGGGACCCCAACTGAGATAATGGCCCCATTGACCCCCCCCGCTGCAGGAACCTTTCCCACTTGCCTTCCCAATGCTGGAGCCTTTCTTTGCAGCATCATCACAATTACACATGGGCACAGCCTGACTTTCACTCTGGCATGTAACTATATGTGTACTGTACTCTACGTGCTGCTATACGTTTAGGCATTGCCTGATATACAGGACCTGCCCTAGAAAGCTTGTCTGTACCTGCCCCAATAAACAGAGAAAGAAAATGTTATTTTACAGCCATGGAACTCCAATACATAGAGAGGTCAACTTCAGCACAAGACCCACCTTCCTAGGAGACTGAGGTCTCTCTCAGAATGACAATCCCTCTGCCAATAAATCCGAGGATTTCTGAGCAAGAAACTTCAGGCTGCTGCCTCCCCTGGCTCTGATGGGTTATATTATCCAACACTGGCTTTGCAATCGTGGCTGGTTCCTGAGAAGGGCTGACGGGCTCTAGACCCTGATAGTTTCCACAGGGAGATATAGATTTTGAGGATAAGGTTCAGTGTTTGCAGATAAGAGTTTCTTTTGAAAGGGAGCATACCTCTATAGATGTAACAGACTAAAGAGGAGTAAAATAAAAGCAAACTCACCTAGCTTCCAGAAAGAGATCATGGATCAAGCCCTGGCTGGGATGATTTAGTTGGGAATTGGTCCTGCTTTGAGCAGGGGGTTGGACTAGATGACCTCCTGAGGTCCCTTCCAACCCTGATATTCTATGATTCTATGACCTTCGGACTTGTAATGCATACTCCCCGACATAGATAGACAAAGAGACAGATTTATTGTGACACCCTTACTGAAGTTGAAAAGCGCTTTACTTAGTGATGCCACTGAAGTTAATGGAACTATATATAATGTATATATACATAATGTATATAACATATAATGGAACTGGGGGTAAAGTACTAGTTGTAGTGACTTTGTTATCACCATATAGCCCTGAAAGATAAATCTTTCTCTCTCTCTATCCCCATACACATTATCTATCTATCTATCTATCTATCTATCTATCTATCTATCTATCTATCTATCTATCTATCTATCTATCTATCTATCTAGTTAATATCTCCCTCCCTTCCTTCTCTCTGTCTCTTTCTCTCTGTGTCTCACAAATACAACATGTAACACCATCAGCTACACTTTACCCTGCAAAGTCAGCTCCTGCAGGGTGAGGGGGCTATATGTGGGTGTTGATCAAATTTATATACTTATCTTCTCTTGGAAAAATAAATCCCTCTCCTCTTGGAAAATAAAATCCTTTATTCATCTGACTCTTAGAGCAAGAGTTAATTACTTCTGGGGAGTCCGAATACTTTCTGGTTTCCTCTGGGACAAGAATCTCTTGTGTAGAAAGCTAACAGTGTTCTGCATCAGTAATGAATGAGTATTTCGCAATGGGTAATATGACAGACCCAGAAAGCTCTATATGCTTTGATTTATTTTATTTATTGATTAATTTCTGGACTAGATCCTTAGATAATGTGAATCACTGCCTCTACAGTGAAAACAATGGCACTGCACCGCATTATACCAGCTGAGTCATTGGCCCATGTTTCTAATAACAATTATACATTATCCCAGTGAATCTGCTCTGGGTAATGGACAGTGATTGTGAGTCAGGGCAGTGCTATTATTTCCATATACAAAGGGAGATTTGGGGGTCATGGTGGATAATCAGCTGAGCATGAGCTCCCAATGTGATATTGTGGCCAGCAGAGCTAATGTGATTCCAGGATGCAGAAATAGGGGAATCTTGGGTAGAGTAGAGAGGTTATTTTACCTCTTTCTTTGGTACTGGTGAGACCCCTGCTGGAATAGTGTGTCCAGTTCTGGTGCCCACAATTAGAGAAGGATGTTGAAAAGTTGGAGAGGGGTGAGAAAAGAGCTATGAGAATGATTAAAGGATTAGAAAACATGCTTTATAGTGAATGACTCAAGGAACTCAGTCTATTTATCTTAACAAAGAGAAGGTTACGGGGTGACTTGATTACAGTCTATAGCATCTCAGTAGGGAACAAATATTGAATAATGGGTGTGATGCCGACAAACCAGGTGCCATATCTTGCCAAGTCTATAGGCGTTAGCTGAGCACTGACAAATTCATAGCTGGAATCCAGACCAGCTAGTGGCGCGGGAACACTTTTTATAGTGGGGGTGCTGAAAGCTGTAAACCCTGTGTGTTCAAAATTGTGAACAAAGTGCAATTCCCGCTTATACCACATGGGAGCAGCACAGCTAACTTTATTTCGACAGCACCAGCAAACTTTTCACAGTAAAACCTGGGGGTGCTGCAGCACCCCGACGCCCCTAGTTCCCGCACCTCTGAGACCAGCTCACCTGTATGTTAATATTCTTCAAGACAGGTGTTAGACTTGTAAAGATGTGTTTAGTTTTTATGTGGCTGCATGTGTGATTCTTATTTGTGATGTCTACATCCCATGCTATAAGGTAATATGTACGTTTTGTTTTATAATTGTAAAAATGCCTGCTCTGAACTTGTGAACCGAGGCAGGAAGAATGGTTTTCCAGTCCATCAAGAAGTACAATCAATACTAAATGGTCCATTGTAGGACAAAGCTCTGTTGACTGCCCCATCCATCCATGAAGAAGTTACGTGCAGAAGCTCTCATCCCATCAGTTTGAACTCTGGGGGAAGGGCATGTAAAGATGCTCACAAGAAGAAATGGTTCTCTCTTTGGTGTTTGGACTCTTACAAGGGCTGCTGTTAAGGAACAAAAATCAGAGATCCCCAGGGTCAACCTGGGTTATCCCAAAAAGTCATTCAGTGAACAGATTGCTACAACTTCAGTCACCTTTTGGAACTACCTGTTATTCATCTGTGCTTATATGTTGCCTGCTTTAACTTGTAACTAACTCTCTCATTTTTTCCCCTAGTTAATAAATCCTTAGTTAGTTTATTATTGAATTAGCTACTAGTGTTGACTTTGGCATGAGATCTAAGGTACAAATTGATCTGGGGTAAGTGACTGGTCTCTTGGGACTGGGGGCAACGTGAATATTTTGTGTTTTCTTGGTGTAATTAACCATTTATCACTAAGTCCAGTGTACCTGGGTGGCAAGATAGACTGGAGGGCCCAACGGGACTGTCTGTGTGTGACTCCATAGTAAGACTGTTACTTTGATTCACAGGCATTCACATTTCTTACTAGGTTGGTGAAATGTAATTATAGAACAAACCACCCATTTGGGGTATATGCCCTGCTTTTAGACAATTTGCCCTGAGGTTGATGAACCTCTCATAGTTGTGAATCACTCCCGACAGCTTGACAATAGGCACTTCAAGGTAGCAGAGAAAAGTATCACATGCTCCAATGGCTGGAAGTTGAAGATAGACAAATTCAGATAGGAAATAATGCATGATTTTTAACAGTGAGAGTAATTAACCACTAGAACAATTTAGCAATGGTTGTGGTGGATTTTCCATCACTGACAATTTTTAAATCAAGATTGGATGTTTTTCTAACAGATTGGCTCTATGAATTATTTTGGGGAAAATTCTGTGGCCTGTGTGATATAGGATGTTGGACTAGATGATGACAATGACACCTTATGACCTTGGAATCTATGAATCCGAGCCACAGAGAGGCTCACTGACTTGCTTAAGGTCGCATAAGAAGTCTATGACAGAGCAGAAACTTGAAATCTGAGCTTCTGTAACCACAGGCTAATGCTTTAACCAACATCTCACTCTTCCTTGGTTTCTCTCCCAGGTAGATTTCAGTTCCTACTGTAAATAATTTTCTTATTACCATTCAAATACACTGAGTTAGCTCCAGATTGAGATCTCTGCTTCATGGTAAGCAGGGGCTAGGTCTTAAAACCACCATGCTTTAAGTTCTAGGGATGGGTTATTCCATAATTGCCCATTTTAGGTTTTCTTGGACCTTCTTCTGAAGCATCTGATGGAGTATTAGATGGACCACAGATCTGGCCTGGCTTAGTAGGCCCAGACCCACGAAGGGCTTGGTTCACAAAGGAAGTTAGCCCATTATTATTCAAGTAATTATCCAAAGTGGGACAGCTTCAACAGAAGAGACTGAGAGAAACAGCACTACATTAAAGTGCATTAGGAACTTTTAGTTCACAGCAGCAGAGTCTACACAGACCCATTAACGTGCAACACATGAGTGCGCTTTAGAAATCATAGAGCCATCGTCTGCACTACTGCCTTGTGTAGACAAGCCCTAAGAGTGGACTCTGGTCCACAATATTATATGGAATATGGATGAGATTTTCAGAGCCACACCTGGGGTTTGGAAGTCCATTGCCCAATAATTATCCCACTTTCCTTGAATGGGAACACTGAAGACATAGGCATTGATATTTCACTGCTACTTTAATAAACATTTGAATGCTACATGAGAAACATATGCTCTTTTCAACATTTTCACTGGAACTGCTTGCACTCCTTTGTTTTGCAGGTCGTAGATGTCAAGACTTAACATGGGGGTTACAAGGTGCTGTACAGGATGGAGACCAGAGCATCCAAGGAAGCTGAGATGGCTCTCACATACTGCGAGAAACCTGTCCCATAGTATAAAATAGCCACATTGAGGTGAAAGCTGCAGGTGGTGGAGGCTTTACGCCTGTCCTACAGAGCATATCCTCAGTATGGTGGAGATGACGTGAATGTAGGAGACCAGGGTGAGGTGGAAGGAGCTTGAAATACTTGAAATACCAAGAAGAGGAAAATCTGTAGCTGTGGATCACTCAAAAGTGTGAAAAGAATAAATTCAGCCATGGTGGTTTTAGTCTCCATTATTCTTCAGCAAAACTGTATCCAGAGAGAAACAGAAAAAAATAATAAAATTTAAAAACATAATTAATATACGTGGGAATTCAATGAATGGATAATATCTAATACATAAATAATGTCTGTTAAGTTATCAGACCCAGAGATAGATGGATCTGTCCAAGGAGAAAAGTATGGATTTTTAACTAATTGGTCTAACACAGTGGTGGGCAACCTGTGACCCGCAGGCCGCATGCAGCCTATCTGGGTAATCTGATTGCAGGCCACGAGACATTTTGCTGATGTTGACCGTCCACAGGCATGGCCCCCTGCAGCTCCCAGTGGCTGCGGTTCTCAGTGCCCGGCCAATGGGATCTGTGGGAAGCAGCAGCCAGCACGTCCCTGTGGCCCACCGCTTCCTGCAGCTCCCATTGGCCGAGAACAGCAAACATTAGATAGATAGATAGATAGATAGATAGATAGATAGATAGATAGATAGATAGATAGATAGATAGATAGGGACCTATTTCTAGCTAGTTTAAATCAGTGTATCTCTACTGGCGTGAATGGGCCAGAAGACCAGTGGTGTAAATCATTGTAACTCTACTGAAATCACCAGAGGACGGATCCTCAATTGGTGTAAATGGATGTAGCTCCATCAAAATCAACAGTGGTCAGATCCCACACTGCTGTAAATTAACACGGCTTCCCTGACATTAATAAGGCAGGTCCCCCGCTGGTGTAAATTGTCATAGCACTATTGAATTCAGTCGGCCACCAGCTGATTTTCACCAGCTAAAGATATGGCTCTTTGTATATTATATATTATGGCTGTGAGTTTAAAAACAGCTCAAGGGATTTAGGTGCCCAAATCTCATGGAAAGTCACTGAAGGTTTAGTGTTCTCAGTAAATATAAATCTTTTATTATCCTTTTTATATTAATCTCTCATAATTTTAAACATCACATAATCTTTTCTGTGTTTGCCAAAGGTATTGGCTAGATTCTAATGCTACAGAAGTTGTTTTGGGTCAAGAATGTCTTTTCCTATTAGGCCTAGTGCCAAAATAATAGTTTCATTTTTCCTTTCTCTCATTCCCCCACCCACAGAAGTGGAAACAGCTCAGACAAACAAACAAAAATTGAAGGAAAAATTGTCCCAGAAAAAACTGGTAATTTTGGCCAGCTCTGTGGAAATGCACACACACACACACAATCCAGCAGTTTTAAGTTTGCAAGACATTTCCCAATATTTTAATACTTTCCAACATTATCACAATGTGTGTGTGTGTGGGGGGGGGGGGGTGGCATGGAATTTCCTAAATTCGATTTAGTAAAAGGGAGATATAAAGATCAAAGGATATTCTATTAACTAGTTACCATTATTCCCGGCTTGGACTGAGAAATCTGATCTAAGGGTTGATATCGGGATGGGGTTGGGAAGTCAAGACTCCTGGGTTTTATTGCTGGCCTTGGGAGAGCAGTGGGGTATATTGATTAGAACAGGAAGAACTGGGATGCAGGGTAGCTGGGCTGAGAAAGAAGAATTCTGGGTGATGTTTGATTTTTATTGGCATTTACAGAGTCCTCATTTATCTGTGAGTCCCAAAGCACTTTGTTAAGAAGAGGATAAACACAGATTTGCTGCATGGGCTATTAGGAGGGTTTGAAACAAAGAACTTTAAAAGCAAAATCCAGTGGCAGTTTTACTGCACTGCTTTATAGACTATAGCTAAGATTTTTAAAAGTCACATAGGGGACCTGGAAGCCCATTTCCCATTAATTAACCCACACTCCTTATATGTAATTTGCTTTTTCCACTGCCTGCAGAGGCGAAGAAATGTCCTTAGAGTCCGTTACTGATATTTCACTGCTTCTTCCGAAAACATTTTTATGCTACATGCGAAATTTACCATTTTTTTTTGTTTCCAAATTTTTGGTCAGAGCTCTTTCCACCTCTTTGTCTTTCTGAGCTGTAGATGATGGGGGTTAAACATGGGAAGTAAGCTGCTGTAATTGATGGAGTTCAGTCTATGCAGAACCACCAAGAAGGCGGGCGTGAGTCTCACAAATGGAGAGAAATCAGTCCCGTAGTATCAAATAAACCTGACAAGGTGGGAGCATCCAGTTGAGAAAGCTTTATACCTTCCTTCCAAGAAGCATATCCTCAGGATGGTGCAGATGATGTGAATGTAGGAGACCAGGGTGAGAAATAAAGAGTTCAATCCAATAATCACAGCAGACAGGGCCGGCTTCCAGGTTTCTGCCGCCCCAAGCTGCAAAAAAAAAAAAAAAAAGAAGCCGTGGCACAGCGATCGCGCCATTCCACTCTTCGGTGGCAATTCGGTGGCAGGTCCTTCGCTCCAAGAGGGACTGAGGGACCTGCCTCTGAATTACCGCGCTGCAGACCCAGACGTGCCACCCCGATAGCAGCCGGAGTGACGCCCCTTGGTATTGGCCGCCTCAAGCACCTGCTTCTTTAGCTGGTGCCTGGAGCCGGCCCTGATCTCTTCTACTCTTCTGGAGCTGTTTGGCAACTAGAGATTCCGTTTATTTGTCTTTAAGATTCACTTCTACCATATCTGTGCTTATTTCATCCCAAACACTTCCGGTAACATATCACTGGTGTATTTCATATTGTCAGAGAGTCACAGAGTTTAAGGACAAAAGGACAACTAGATTATCTCGTCTGACCTCCTCCGTCTCACAATGTGTTGGGTTTCATCACACAGGCCCACAGAGCACTTTAGCCAGGCATCAAATTGAACGTAAAAGAGAAATATACCTGGTGGTCCCTTTACCAGACCACTGAATGGCAGCACCTCTGGGATGCAGAATGTATAATATCACACAACACTATTAAACAGATGATTAAGGCAGGAAGGAAAGAACACCTTATGCAAAATAGAAACTCTGAGCGTGTATGTGTATGTGTGACTTGTAGCCCATGAAGTGAGCATATAGCCATGCAATGATGATAGTTATATAGTAAGTAAAAGATAGAGGGGTGAGGAACGGATAACAGAAACACAAAAGATCTGTAGGTCTAGACTTATAAACATTACTTAGAAAGACAAGATTGGTGAGATAATATCTTTTACTGTTGGTGAGAGAAACAGAATTTGGTCCAGGAAAAGATATTACCTCACCCGCTTTGTCTCTCTAGTATCCTGGGACCCAGACAGCTACATCAGCACTGCATACAAGAATAGCTTAAGCAATTAGTGTAAGTAGAAAGCCTTCTAGCCTGAACAGGAGCAGTTGCTCAATGAGTTGGCATAAGGAAGTAAACTATAGACTCATAGACTTTAAGGTCAGAAGGGACCATTATGATCGTCTAGTCTGACCTCCTGCACAACGCAGGCCAAAGAATCCCACCCACCCACTCCTGTAATAAACCCTTAACCTATGTCTGAGTTATTGAAGTCCTCAAATCATGGTTTAAAGACTTCAAGGTGCAGAGAATCCTCCAGCAAGTGACCCATGCCCCATGCTACAGAGGAAGGTGAAAAACTCCCAGGGACTCTGCCAATCTGTCCTGGAGGAAACTTCCTTCCTGACCCCAAATATGGCGATCAGCTAAACCCTGAGCATATGGGGAAGACTCACCAGCTAGACACCCAGGAAAGAATTCTCTGTAGTAACTCAGATCCCACACCAACTAACATCCCATCACAGGCCATTCGGCATCTTTACCGCTAATACTCAAAGGCCTGGTCTACACTAGGAGCTTATATCGAATTTAGCGCCGTTACATCGAATTAACCCTGCACCCGTCCACACCAGGAAGCTACTTAGTTCGAAATAGAGCTCTTTTAAATTCGACTTCTGTAATCCTCGAAAACGAGAGGAGTAGCGCTAAATTCGAAATGGCAATATCGAATTAGGCTAGGTGTGGATGGAAATCGACGGTAATAGCTCCGGGAGCTATCCCACAGTGCACCACTCTGTTGACGCTCTGGACAGCAGTCTGAGCTCGGATGCTCTGACCAGCCACACAGGAAAAGCCCCGGGAAAATTTGAATTCCTTTTCCTGTCTGGCCACTTTGAATCTCATTTTCTGTTTGGACAGCGTGGAGAGCTCAGCAGCACTAGCAACGATGCAGAGCTCTCCAGCAGAGTTGGCCGTGCAATCTAATAGAAAGAGGGCCCCAGCATGGACTGATCGGGAGGTCTTGGATCTCATCGCTGTGTGGGGCGATGAGTCCGTGCTTTCAGAGCTGCGCTCCAAAAGAAGGAATGCAAAGATCTATGAGAAGATCTCTAAAGCCATGGCAGAGAGAGGATACAGCCGGGATGCAACGCAGTGCCGCGTGAAAATCAAGGAGCTGAGACAAGGCTACCAAAAAACCAAAGAGGCAAACCGATGCTCCGGATCCCAGCCCCACACATCACGTTTCTACGAGGCACTGCATTCCATCCTAGGTGCGGCCGCCACCACTACCCCACCAGTGACCGTGGACTCCGAGGATGGGATATTGTCCACGGCCGGTTCCTCCTCGGAAATGTTAGGTGACGGGGAAGATGAGGAAGGAGATGAGGAGGACGAGGCAGTCGACAGCGCTTGCACCGCTGATTTCAACGACAGCCAGGAGCTCTTCATCACCCTTACCGAGATCCCCTACCAACCGTCCACAGCCCTTACCCCGGACACCGAATCAGGGGAAGGATCAAGCAGTGAGTGCTTTAAACATCTAAACATTTCATTTTAACATAAGTGGAATATTTATATTGTTAAGAATGGGCTTTTCAGTCACTCAGTTAAACATAGAAACTTTTATTAATAACAAAACAGGAATAATAACTATATCAGTAATTTGTTGTTCATGATTTAGTTGGCTTAGTAAACTTTTTTCTACTAACTATGTATAGAAGATCAAGTACTGTCCGGATATTCATGATTAGTCCACAACACGGCCCCTCCACTCTGTAGTCCGTTATGCTCAACTTAAAGGAAAAGGCGGTCAATGTGCCCGGGAATGGACAGACAGTCCTCCTGTGATAGCTCCGCATAGCTCTCCTGGAGGTACCGCTCCAGCATGCGCACGAGGTTCAACGGCAGGGCAATCTTGTTTGGTCCCCCGTGGTAGCACACGTTCCCACGCCATGAGTCCATGAGGTAGTCGGGGATCAGTGCGCGGCACAGCATGGCGGCATATGGCCCAGGCCTCTGCATGCATTCACGCAGCATCCTTCCCCTCTCGGTCTCCGAGATCCTCATGAGGGTTATGTCACACATGACGCCCTGCTTTAAATTAGGGAGGGGAATGTTAGTATTTGGACTGCTTTACAGCCACGCGGTGGAGGCGGCAGAGGGGCAGCATACAGGGATCTTTCCCGGGGACAGCCGCGAGGTGGTGGGACAGGGGCAGAGCTCATGCTTCCCTGATTGCTGCCAGCAGAGAGTGGCCTTGCATTCAGTGCGAAAGGAGCCCAGTGCTACTATTACATGTTTAAGCTGCCACAAGTCTACGGCTTACCATGTTTTCCCGCAGCAGAAGTAGAGGTGTCCTGCAACGCTTCTCTGATCGCAACTGCAGGACCCCAGACACATAAGGCGAGGGCCGAAAATTCGACCTTGTCCTGAGTGCGCATGTGAAAGGTGCAGTGCATGGTGTTGTTCACAGAGAAAGACTATGCTCTTTGTTAGCAACTTCATTTATCTGTCTCAGGAATTTACTCCCTTTTTCCCATTCCAACAGACACATCTGCGACTGTCTCCCAACCCAGCCTGGCATCACACTCCCAGAGGCTAGCGCAGATTAGAAGAAGGAAGAGAAAAACTCGTGAAGACATGTTTTATGAACTTATGGAGTGCTCACGAGAGCAGGCAGCCCAGACGACACAGTGGAGGGAGAACTTGTCACAAATGCACAGAGCAGTCATGGAACGGGAGGAGAGGTGGCGCCAGGAGGACCAGCAGGCTACTCAAACCCTGCTTGGACTAATGAGGGAGCAAACGGAGACGCTCCGGCGCCTAGTGGATGTTCTGCAAGACCGGAGGCAGGAGGACAGAGCACTGCTGCTGTCTATCTCTAACCGCCCTCCCCCGCCACCAAGTCCCACACCCCCCTCACCAAAAGTACAAAGAAGGAGGGGCGGCAAGGGCCGTTAAAACTGTCAGTCGGCCACTGCACACTGCTGCAGCAATGGAAGGCTCTCGTTCCAAAGTTTGAAAAGTCCTTTCCTACCCATCTCACACTAGCCCATGTCCAAGTTTCCTTCCCCCCCCCCCCTTTTCATGTGCGGTTCGTAATAAAACATCGGTTTCTGTTAAGTACTGTTTCCGAGAGTGTCTTTTGGAGGGGATTCTGTCTGAAGGGGGGGAAGGGGTTTGTTACTTGGACAGGACAGTCACCTGTAGCAGGCTACAGAGGTGGGGGCAGGTCCAGCATCAGGACACATACACAGCACAGTCACCAGTTACCCTGGTCAGTCTGGGAGGCGGTTTTCTTGTTCTGGGGTGCGAGGGGGTTGATCTGTGACTTTGTGTCGGGGGAGGGCAGTTAGAGATCCTATGCCGCGGTCCTTATCCTGGATCACAGAGCCATGCAGCAGGGGATCTGTTACCCTCCGCCCCCTGCCAGAAAGTCACTTGGCCGACACATACATCCAGTCCCGCCCAGGACTGCTGGCAGGCTGCGTTGAAACAACCAATGCAGCACTGCGGAGCCTGTCATTCCCGGACTTTAGAAGCATCATTTGCATCAAAACAGTAAGCCCGCCCTCCGCCACAGTCTGCGTCCCCGGTTTAAAACATTCCCGCGAAAACAGTAAAAAAGAGAACCTTGTTCATTAACAGAACAGAACAGATTTTATTTGTTGGGAAGGTGGGGAAGGGGGTATGTAACTTGGAAGGATAGTCAACAGTAACTGGGTAAAGAAACGGGGGCAGGTTCAGCATCTGTGTCCACAAAGTAAAAAGTCACTGGAGACCCTGTTCAGTCAGGAACCTGGCTTTCAAAGCCTCCCTGATGCACAGTGCGTCCCGCTGTGATCTTCTAATCGCCCTGCTGTCTGGCTGGACGTAATCAGAAGCCAGGCTATTTGCCTCAACCTCCCACCCCGACATATAGGTCTCCCCCTTGCTCTCACACAAATTGTGGAGCACACAGCAAGCAGCTATCACAATGGGGATATTGGTCTCGCTGAGATCACAGCGAGTGAGTAGGCTTCTCCATCTGCCCTTGAGACGGCCAAAAGCACACTCCACCACCATTCTGCACTTGCTGAGCCGGTAGTTGAATAGTTCTTTCCCTGAGTCCAGTGCGCCAGTGTAGGGCTTCATGAGCCAGGGCATTAGCGGGTATGCAGGGTCCCCAAGGATGACTGTAGGCATCTCCACATCCCCAACAGTTACTTTGTGGTCCGGGAAGTAAATACCTTCCTGCAGCCGTCTACACAGACCAGAGTTCCTGAACACCCTAGCGTCATGAACCTTGCCAGGCCATCCAACGTAGATATTGGTAAAACGTCCCCGATGGTCCACCAGTGCTTGCAGCACCATGGAAAAGTAGCCCTTCCGGTTGATGTACTGGCTAGCCTGGTGGTCCGGTGCCAGGATAGGGATGTGAGTCCCATCTATAGCCCCACCGCAGTTTGGGAATCCCATCTCGGCAAAGCCATCTCTGATGAGCTCCACGTTTCCCAGGGTCACTACCTTAGATAGCAGTAGCTTGACGATTGCCCTGGCTACTTGCATAACAGCAACCCCCACGGTAGACTTGCCCACGCCAAACTGGTTAGCGACGGACCGGTAGCTGTCTGGCGTTGCGAGCTTCCAGAGGGCTATGGCCACTCGCTTCTGGACAGTCAGGGCTGCCCGCATCCGGGTGTCCTTTCGCTTCAGGGCAGGGGACAGCAACTCACACAGTTCGAGGAAAGTCCCCTTCCGCATGCGAAAGTTGCGCAGCCACTGGGATTCATCCCAGACCTGCAGCACTATGCGGTCCCACCATTCCGTGCTGGTTTCACGGGCCCAGAATCGCCGTTCAACAGTATCAACAAGACCCAGTGACAGCGAGATGTCCTGGGCGCTGGGTCTCATGTTCTCAGAGAGGTCGGAGCTAGTGTCCGACTTCATGCCGTCACGGTAGTGCCGTAGCCTCCTCTCATGATTGATCTGCAGCTGCCTCTGGTACAGGTGGAGGAGAAGCTGCGAGGCGTTGAGAACTGCCACAACTGCAGCGATGGTCGCAGCGGGATCCATGCTCGCACTGCTGTGGCGTCCGCGCTGTCAGTAATCAGAAAAGCGCGCGAACTGATTTCCCGCCGGCGCTTTCAGGGAGGGAGGGAGGGAGGGCTTGAGTGACGGACGGATGACGACAGGCGCCCAAAAGCACCCTCGACACATTTTTTTACCCAGAAGGCATTTGGGGCTCGACCCAGAATTCCAATGGGCAGGGGGGACTGCGGGAACTGTGGGATAGCTGCCCACAGTGCACCGCTTCCAATGTCGACGCTTGCCCCGTTAGTGTGGACTCACAAAGTCTCACAAAGTCGAATTACTGTCCTTAGTGTGGACACACACGTTCGACTTAGTAATATCGATTCCACATAGTCGAATTAACTAAAATCGAAGTACTCTCGTAGTGTAGACAAGGCCAAAGATCAATTAAATGCCAAAATTAGGCTATCCCATCATACCATCCCCTCCATAAACTTATCAAGCTTAGTATTGAAGCCAGATATGTCTTTTGCCCCCACTACTCCCCTTGGAGGGCTGTTCCGGAACTTGACTCCTCTGATGGTTAGAAACCTTTGTCTAATTTCAAGTCTAAACTTCCTGATGGCCAGTTTATATCCATTCATTCTTGTGTCCACATTGGTACTAAGCTTAAATAATTCCTCTCCCTCCCCAGGATTTATCCCTCTGATATATTTAGAGAGAGCAATCATATCTCCCCTCAGCCTTCTTTTGGTTAGGCTAAACAAGCCAAGCTCTTTGAGTCTCCTTTCATAAGACAGGTTTAAGTCACAAAACATCACAAGGCTCTGTTTATTGTTTTGTCATAATGACGAGTGTTGCAAACAGCGGATAGGTAAACACAAGGGAATGGGAAGCCATGCTCAATGTATGTGTGTGTGTGTGTGTGTGTGTGTGTGTGTGGGCTGCCATCCCCTGCTGGAAGGAATGAGCCATGCTCAGTGTGTGTGTGCACATGCCCCTGCTGCCTCTTCCTCTTGTGAACAGCCCCAAGGACTCGTTGATGACAACTGTTGGTCAAGAAAGCGCTGGGGCACTGTGGTAAGCAGCCTGATGGGAACAGGTCCACTGATGAGCCTCTCACCCAATTCCTTGCAGCACAGGGCCATGTGGTGCCTGGCTCAGGCTCAGGGGGTCAGCATGGACCAAGCGACAATAGTGCCCCCCCGAAGTGAGACCCCACCCAGCTCTTTGCATCATGTCATCCCTTGGATCTACGCTGGAGCAGTGGGGTTAGTACTGAGCCACATTGATACTAAGCTTAAATAATTCCTTAATGAGTCCTCCATCCTCTTCTCTGCAGCACAGTGACCCCTATTGCTGAACTGGGACATTAGGATCAATCAAACTGAGAAAATCCTACAGAGTCCATCCCTGCATCTCAGCGGCCCCTAGTGCCACGCTCGGGCACTGCTAGCAGCACTGACTAAGGGGGAAGAGTGCCTCAAATTGAGCATCCCACCCCACTCCCACTAGCACAGCCCCCACTATGGCCATACTGGAGTAATGGGGTCAGCACTGTCTAAGAATTGAGAGTGATCCCAGCTGAGCCCATCACCCCACTCCCTGAAGCACACTACCCCCAGCACCTCTCAGCTTCCATACAGAGTTTATTCTAATGCTCCTGGGAACTAGCCCTGATTCTGGTCCCACTGCAAACTTACTGGAGTAAAAGGGAATAGTCCCACTGACTTCGATGGGCTTTGGATCTGGTCCTCTAGGAGGGAAATGGGCCCTATGGTTGGGGCAGTGGAGTCTAAGACTGAGGACTCCTGGGTTCTGTTCCCAGCTCTGGGAGGGGAGTGGGGTCTAATATTTAGAGCAGTTGGGACTGGGAGTCTGAGCTCCTGGGTTCTAATCGTGGCTCTGAGATGGGAGTGGGGCTCACAATCTGAACCTTGGGTGTTGTTCCTGGCTCTTTGTGTTGTTTTTGAACAAGTAATTCTTCCTCATCATGTCTCTAGACAAAAAGTGTGACACGCTTTACCACACTTAGTAAATCCCATTATGATTTTCATCTAGAAAACACACATAATGATGATGATGATGATGATATAAGTGCCTATGAAATGATTGCCCTAGTGAATTTTGTTTTGTTGCAGGTTGATGCAGAATTGTTCTTCCTCTGAGGAATATTACAAGAAATTTTCTTCAGGGACTAGGTCCCAGAAGCCAGTGAATGAAATAAAAACACCGCTGTTTCCTTCAACACACTTAGCGTCTGCAGCTGGGAGAGGGAACTACTCTTCTTAAACAAGGTAGGCTATTGATGAATAACTTAAGCCCCCAACCATTCTTCAACTGAAGTCCATGGACATTGTGCCCCAGTCTGCAATGGGAACAAGATCATGTCATGGGTTTCTTCATTTGAATTTTCCATACATTGGCAGAGAATAGTAGTGTGTGTCTGAGCACATGGATTTTGTCTGTGTTCATATCTATCTATCTATCTATCTATCTATCTATCTATCTATCTATCTATCTATCTATCTATCTATCTATCTATCATGGCAAATTGCCAGCACTACTATGATGGGTCTCGCGCTTTCTCTTCTTGGTGGGGGGGGGGTCAGGGCGCCGTTTCTTGCCCCTGAACCAGGATATTAACTGCCCCACTAGTGTCCTAGAGGAGGGGAGTGGAGAGGGAGGGATCTGGGCCCGCCCTCTACTCCGGGTCCCAGCCCAGGGGCTCTAGGGATAGTGTTAAACCACTTGAACTAGCGGTTCCTTCTCCTGGGCTACTTCCCTCTCCTGCCCTTCAGCTTGTGTGTGTGTGTGTGGGGGGGGCTTCCTGCCCTCACTCTGCACAAGCCAGATGTCCCTTTACCTAGGGTCTTGGTCTTCTTAGCCCACCGCAGCACTTCTCCAAACTTTCCTCTTCTTCCCTTAAAACTGCTCTCTGCTCCAACAGCAATCCACTCTGTTTCTACTCCTTCAAACTGTTCTCTGCTCCAACATCAATCCTCTCTGCTCTAACACCAATCCTCTCTGCTCCAACTCCTTTCCCTGTCTGATTGAAGCAGGGTTTTTTTATCAGGTGACTAACTTCAGGTGCTCTAACTGGCTTCAGGTGCTCTAATTGGCTTCAGGTGCTCTAATTAATCTATAGCAAACTTTCTTCCCTATACAGGGAATAAGGCTCCCTTCTAACCCTCTCCTGCTGCCCTCTGGCCATGCTGTATCACATATCCCCCTCCCCTGCTCAACACCATGGGGTTGGGCTACTTGGGACGAGAGGCAGTGCTGTCGCGATAGGCCATCAGCGTTGCCGTGTTGGCTTCTGGCCCTATGCTGTACCCGGAAATGGAAGGGCTGCAGGGATAGGAACCACCTAGTCACTCTTGCGTTCCTCTCTTTGTTTCTGTGCATCCACTGGAGTGGGGCATGGTCTGTCACGAGGGTAAACCGCCGCCCCAGTAGGTAGTAGCAGAGAGTCTCCATAGCCCATTTTACCGCCAGACATTCCTTTTCAACGACAGCGTACTTTTGTTCCCTGGGGAGGTGTTTCCGGCTGAGGTACAAGATTGGGTGTTCCTCCTCCCCTACCATCTGCGAAAGGACAGCTTCTAGCCCTACCTCCAAGGCATCTGTTGGTAGGATGAATTCCTTCTCGAAGTCTGGGGCTATGAGTACTGGATGGCAGCAGAGGGCTGACCTTAAATCTGCAAATGCTTCTTCTGCTATATCAGTCCACTTTACTATCTCGGGGCCCCGACTCTTTATCAGATCCGTCAATGGCCCTGCTCTTGTGGTGAAATGAGGGATGAATCTCCGATAGTATCCTACTATCCCTAGAAATGGTCTGACCTGCTTTTTGCGGACTAGTCGAGGCCAACCTTGTATTGCCTACACTTTGTTCCATTGGGGTTTCACCAAACCTCTCCCTACTACATACCCGAGGTATCTGGCCTCAGCTAGTCGTATCACACACTTGAGAGGGTTGACAGTGAGGCCAGCCTTCCGCAGGGCGTCTAGCACTGCTTCTACTTTTCCTAGGTGCGTTTCCCAGTCAGGGCTATGGATGACTATGTCGTCTAGATAGGCGGCGGCATACTTGGCCTGGTTCACAGCAATTTATCCATAAGTCGCTGGAATGTTGCAGGGGCCCCATGGAGTCCGAAAGGGAGGACAGTGTATTGGAAAAGGCCATCGGGTGTAGAGAAAGCAGTCTTGTCCTTGGCATTCTCGGCCAGGGGAATTTGCCAATATCCTTTGGTCAGATCCAGAGTGGTTAGGTATCGGGCCTTGCCTAACTGATCAACTAATTCAGCAATGTGTGGTATCGGATAGGCATCGAATTCGGATACTTCATTCAACTTCCGGAAGTTGTTGCAAAACCTCAGGGTGCCGTCAGGCTTGGGGACTAGGACAATAGGGCTGGACCACTGACTGTGGGATTCTTCAATAACCCCAAGTTCCAGCATCTTCTTCACTTCCGTCCTAATTTCTTCCCTTTTAGCTTCCGGTATTCGGTACAGTCTTATCGTCACCCTTACTCCGGGGCTGGTGACAATATGATGTTGGACCAGTGTCGTACGGCCCGGCTGTGTACAGAACACGTCCTGGTTCCGTTGGATCATATCAATGACCTTTGTTCATTGTTCTGGGGTTAATTCAGGAGATATCTTCACCTGCCCCGTGGGTCGTCTGTCTGGGGTGGAGCTCCCCGAATGACCAGGCATGTCTCTTGGTCACGCCAGGGCTTTAGTAAGTTGATGTGGTAGATTTGCTCTGGCTTTCGGCGGTCTGGTTGTCTGACCTTATAGTCCACCTCCCCAATGGCTTCCACTATCTCATATGGTCTATGCCAGCTGGCTAGGAGTTTGCTTTCTGCTGTTGGCACTAGCACCACCACCCGTTCCCCCGGCTGAAATCTCTGTACTTTCGCCCAACGGTTGTAATATGTCCGCTGGGCCTCTTGTGCTTTTTCCAAATGTTCTCATACTATAGTTGTTACTCGAGTTATTCGCTCTCTCATCTGTGTCACGTGCTCAATGACATTCTTTCCTGGGTTGGGTTGGTCTTCCCAATCTTCCTTGGCGATATCTAATATTCCGCCTGGGTGGCGTCCGTATAGTAGTTCAAAGGGAGAGAAACCAGTGGACGCCTGGGGGACTTCCCGTATAGCAAACATTAGATACGGTAGAAGGGTATCCCAGTCTTTTCCATCCTGTGCTACCACCTTCCGGATCATGCTTTTAAGGGTACGGTTAAACTGCTCGACCAGTCCATCTGTTTGTGGATGGTAGACTGAGGTCCGTATGGCCTGGATGTGGAGTAGGGCACATAAGTCCTTCATTAATTTTGACATGAAAGGGGTTCCTTGGTCTGTCAGGATCTCCTTAGGGATGCCCACTCTGGCAAAAACTTGGAGTAGTTCTTTTGCTATTGCCTTGAATGTGGGATTTCTTAAAGGAATGGCTTCTGGATACCGTGTGGCGTAGTCAAGGATGGCTAGTATGTTTCGGTGGCCCCATGCCGATCTTTCCAGTGGGCCCACTATGTTCATGGCTATCCTCTTGAAAGGGACTTCAATAATAGGCAAAGGTACTAATGGGGCCTGTAAGTAAGGTTGGGGGCTATGCAACTGGCATTCAGGGCAGGAGTCACAATAGCGCTGGACCTCTGCGCATATTCCTGGCCAATAAAACCTTCTTAGGACTCCATCCAGTGTCTTGTCTACTCCTAGATGTCCCCCAAATAGATGACTGGGAGCTAACTCTAGTACTACCCTTGTGTGTTTCCGTGGGACTAAGAGTTGCACTACTTCTTCCCCTCGTATTTGCTCTATCCTGTACAACAGATCACGTTTGAACACATAATATGGCTTTGGGCCTTTGGTCTTTCCTTCCACGGGTACACCATTTACTTCCACTACCTCCTCCCTCACATTTGCATATAACGGGTCATTGGCTTGGTCCTGCCCAAAATTCTCACGTGCGGTACCGATCTGACCTAATTCTAGGGGGTCTATTTCTACTCTGCCCCTTGGGTTGCTCCTACTTGGGCTAGGAACCGCCTCCGAGTCCTCACTGGCCTGAATTATCTCCTGGCCTCCTGAATGGGTTCACCTACCCACAAGGGAGGTTTTTTGGTTCTCTGCTAGAATCCTGCTCTCTAATTTTTTATCTGCCCTCCTTTCCCACCTAGACTTTCAGGGTTTCCTGGGGGGTGAGAATAACTCTGGGGCAAATTTGGCAAACATTGGGGTGAGGCTATCTGTAGGTGCCGCTGTCTCAGCCTGGGGGTTGCTACCCTCCCCTGGCTCTATTGGAGGGAGTAAGCTCTCAAACCCGGGGAAGTCCCTACCAATTAAGACAGGGTAGGGGAGCTTGGGGACCACCCCTGCAGTCACCCTGGTAGTATTCCCCTGTATCTCAATCCGTACCGGGATTGTGGGGTAGGAATTTATGGTGCCATGAATGCACGTTACCCTTGTGGTTCTGGCCTGGGTTAGTTGGTCTTGCCCCACCAACTTCCCAGAGAACAGCATGACAGCACTCGTGGAATCTATTAATGGTATGGTCTTAATACCATTCATTTTTACTGATCTTGTATACCCATGCGAGGTCATTGTGACTACTACCAGGCTGATTAGGCCACATTGCTCCCCGTGATCCTCCAGATTACACAGCATAGGCTCTTCCCTGTTGGGGCATTGGGCTGCTATATGCCCCAATTCACCACATTTGTAACACCGCCCCCTTATTCCGGTTGTCACCCTCTGCCTGGGGCTATTTGGCCACCCCCCACCCCAGCCCTCTCTTCCCAAACCCCCATGTCCCTTCTTGGGCTCAGGCCATTCCTCGGTGTCTTTCCTCCCCGTTACAGTTCTCCTGTAGTTCTCGACAGTCTGGGGCCTTGGTTTTGGGGTTGGCTTCCTGGATTGCCGTGTCTCGCCGCCTGGGGTCTGGAACAGTTCACAGACTGTCAGCTGTCTTTCCACGAGGGAGACCAACTCATCATAGGTGGAGGGGTCATTCTGGCCAGCCCAAGCCCGGAGGCCTGGTGGTAGCCCCCTCATATACCAGTTCAGTACCAAGAGCTTCATCATCTTCTCAGAATTGAGGTCCTCAGGGCGCAGCCATTTCCGGGTCAGGTGGATCAGGTCAAACAATTGCGATCGGGGTGTCTTGTCCTCCATATACTGCCATTCATGGAACCTCTGGGCTCGCAACGCCGTCGTTACTCTGGATCTGGCCAGGATCTCTGCCTTCAGCTGGGGGTAATCTGCGGCAGTCTCTGCGGCCATATCATAGTAGACCTTCTGGGCCTCTCCACACAGGAACGGGGCAAGGATACCAGACCACTGATCTCGGGGCCAGGCCTCCCGCAGAGCTGCTCTTTCAAAAGCCAGGATATATGCCTCCACATCATCCTCCCGTGACATTTTCTATAGGCAATGGCTGGCCCGTATGGTCCGGGTCCCTTCGCAGTTGCAGTTCAGTTCCATAAGGGCCTTCACCTGGTACACTAGCTCTTTCAGCAGGGCTCGGTCCTGTGCAGCCTGACTCATCAAAAGATGATTAGTCTCCTGCTGCATCTGAGTCGCCTCCTGTTGGGCAGTTGCTTGGACCCGGGTAGCCTCCTGCTGGGCCGCGGTGGCTTGTATTAGGGCCTTGACCACGTTGTCCATCTTAAGGTTGGGAGGGTTTTGGCTAATCCTGGTTTAAATCCCCAGCGCGTAGAATCCCACCCCTGACACCACGTGTGGCAAATTGCCGGCACTAATATGATGGGTCTCGCACTTTCTCTTCTTGGGGGGGGGTTCAGGGTGCCATTTCTTGCCCCTGAACTGGGATATTAACTGCCCCACTAGTGTCCTAGAGGAGGGGAGGGGAGAGGGAGGGACCCGGGCCCGCCCTCTACTCCGGGTCCCAGCTCAAGGGCCCTAGGGATAGTGCTAAACCACTTGAACTAGCGGTTCCTTCCCCTGGGCTACTTCCCTCTCCTGCTCCTTCAGCTGGTGGGGGGAGGGGCTTCCTGCCCTCCCTCTGCACAAGCCAGGTGTCCCTTTACCTAGGGTCTTGGTCTTCTTAGCCCACCACAGCACTTCTCCAAACTTTCCTCTGCTTCCCTCAAAACTGCTCTCTGCTCCAACACCAATCCACTCTGTTTCTACTCCTTCAAACTGTTCTCTGCTCCAACATCAATCCTCTCTGCTCTAACACCAATCCTCTCTGCTAGAACTCCTTCCCCTGTCTGATTAAAGCAGGGTTTTTTTTATCAGGTGACTAACTTCAGGTGCTCTAATTGGCTTCAGGTGCTCTAATTGGCTTCAGGTGTTCTAATTAATCTATAGCAAACTTTCTTCCCTATACAGGGAATAAGGCTCCCTTCTAACCCTCTCCTGCTGCCCTCTGGCCATGCTGTATCTCACTATCTATTGGGTTTAAATCAATCATTCTGAACTGAACTAATTATCAATCATGGGTCAGGTCATAAGCTTGACTTCAGTGGTGTTTTGCTAATTTACTCTAGTGAAATTCTGGTCTCATAATTCCATAGTGCCCACCAGAGTGATCGATAAGCACTAGACATACTCATCATCAGGCCATGGCTCTATTTATTATTTTTGTTGCTGTTGTTGTTGTGTTGGTAGTGGTGTTTCTTGCTTCTCCCTCCTCTCGTCCTTACTGCCCTCTCTTCCCCAATCCTTATCATCATCCACTGAATTCTTAATGATCTAGAGGATGGTGTGGACTGCACTCTCAGCAAGTTTGCAGATGACACTAAACTGGGAGGAGTGGTAGATACGCTGGAGGGTAGGGACAAGATACAGAGAGAAATAGACAAATTAGAGGATTGGGCCAAAAGAAACCTGATGAGGTTCAACAAGGACAAGTGCAGAGTCCTGCACTTAGGACGGAAGAATCCCATGCACTGTTACAGACTAGGGACCGAATGGCTAGGAAGCAGTTCTGCAGAAAAGAACCTAGGGGTTACAGTGGACAAGAAGCTGGATATGAGTCAACAGTGTGCCCTTGTTGCCAAGAAGGCTAATGGCATTTTGGGTTGTATAAGTAGGGGCATTGCCAGCAGATCGAGGGACATTGGTGAGGCCTCATCTGGAGTACTGTGTCCAGTTTTGGGACCCACACTACAAGAAAGATGTGGAAAAATTGGAAAGAGTCCGGCGGAGGGCAACAAAAATGATTAGGGGGCTGGAGCACATGACTTATGAGGAGAGGCTGAGGGAACTGGGATTGTTTAGTCTGCAGAAGAGAAGAATGAGGGGCGATTTGATAGCTGGTTTCAACTACCTGAAAGGGGGTTCCAAAGAGGATGGATCTAGACTGTTCTCAGTGGTACCTGATGACAGAACAAGGAGTAATGGTCTCAAGTTGCAGTTGGGGAGGTTTAGGTTGGATATTAGGAAAAACTTTTTCACTAGGAGGGTGGTGAAGCACTGGAATGCTTTACCTAGGGAGGTGGTGGAATCTCCTTCCTTGGAGGTTTTTATGGCCCGGCTTGACAAAGCCCTGGCTGGGATGATTTAGTTGGGAATTGGTCCTGCTTTGAACAGGGGCTTGGACTAGATGACCTCCTGAGGCCCCTTCCAACCCTGATATTCTATAATTCTATGATTCTATGAATCAAAGTGGAAATGTTTTTCTTGAGATGGGTCTTTTATTTGGATCTGAATACAGTTGGCTGGGAGAGCTCAGTCTGATCTCTTTTAATAAGAGAGTCTACTCCTAGGATCCGACCATGGCGCATGCTCCACACCTGGTGTCCAAGAGTTAAGTGGTTGTCTCTTTTAGCTGAATTTACCTCAACCCTCTCTCCAATGAGAGCCCTGCGCAGATACAAAAAATGTATATCTGCATCCAATACACGATCCACAAAAATTGTCTGCAGACATCCACATGCATGATGCAGATATCTGCAGGGCTCTACTTACCGTGGCCAGGCTGAGGCTCTGAGGCACCCCTCTGCCTGAGCCTGGTCGGGGAGAGCTGTGCAGGAGTCGCGGATCCTCCACCTGCCCTCGGCCAGGTAGGGATCCTGTGGGGTGGGAACACAGCCTGGGGATGCTCTCAGCCCCCCACCCCACCCCACGGGAGGTGGAGGGTCTGCCGCAGTCCCCAGCTGGACTCCATGCTGTCATTGCTGGAGATGGAGGGGAAGGTGACCTGTGGAACTCCTGGGGGCTACTCAGGCCCCCCGCACTCGGCAGGTGGAGCGACTGCTGCAGCTCTGCACAGTTGCCCGCCTGACTCTTAGGATGGCCAGGCTATGGCTCTGAGCCCCCCTCCACACCTCCCTCTGGCAGCTGCAGGGAGCCTGCATCCCTCCACCGGCCCTAGGCAGGGTCTGGGGGGCAGGGACATGGGCTGGAGGCTGCCTGGGCCCCCCACACAGGGCAGATGGAGTAACCCAGGCTCCGCACAGATGCCAGCATGGCTCTGTGGCTCCAACAGGGGGGCCTGCTTGGAGCCGCAGCCCGGCCATGGTAAGAGCTGGGTGGGCAGGTGTGGGGAGCTGCAATGGACCATCCACCTGCCCTGGATGGGGGGCCAGAGCAGCCTCCAGCCCGTGTCCCTGCCCCCCAGGACCTACGCCCAGTGCAGGTAGAGGGTCCGCACTGCGGCTCCTCACAGCTGCCTGCCCGGCTTTTACTGTCAGAGCCCTGCACACATACAAAATTTGTATCTGGATCTGCGCTGCTATCTGCAAAAATAGTCCATGGATATTAAGCGGATACCTGCAGATTTGCAGGGCTCTACACATAATGTATGTTTCTTTTGTTGATTTCATGTTCTCCTGTATATAAATGGAATGGCCGGATGCCTTGAAGATCTGTGCAATTATCACTCAACTGCCAGTGAAAAGAATCTATACAGACGTTAATCCTAATGGTGAGTAAATTTCTCCATTTATTTAAAGCCCATCCAAATGTCAGCCAACAAATAAAGAAATAAATCCAAAACCCTTCTGAAATAATGGTTTAATCAGTATTGATGTTTTCCATGAGAAAATGTTGATGGCAGTTTTCAATTTTCCATTCGATTTCATGTGGACTCTTCTGAATCGAAATTAGGGGTTTTGCTATTTCAACGTTTCATATCAATTCATGGTGAAAACAGATATTGGAATATTGGAATTTCACATTTCCCAGCCAGCTCTGCATTTAGTGCAATGGTTGTGGTGAGGAAACTACTCACAAACATCAACAGAGGTTCCCCAGAGTAGCTCTTAAGAGAGGCAGAAGAATTCCCATCTCTTCCCCAGGTCTCACTATTTAGAGAACATGATTCTTATTTGTTTTAAATTTTTCTGTGTAGTGCACTCTGCATAGAGCGCCACTACAGTGTGCTTTGGTTGTTGGATTTAATTTTCTCTACTTCATTCCCTTTGAATGTATGGGATTGTGTGTGTGTGTGTGTATGTGTGTGTGTGTGTGTGTGTTCAATTTCGAGGAGAATGGTTCTGTGGTTATGGCAGAGTATCAGGTATCAGGAATGTTGACTCTCTGTGTAAACCCAGTCTCTCACCCTTATCGTTTCCCCGATCATTCCCAGTTTCCCCCTTAGTAGCTCACTATTATTTGATGTGTTGCTTTGAGATCCACATATTGAAGGTGCAAAGGGTATGCAAAATATGATATTTGTTATTGCTCACTTTTATTTCAACTCTGTCATTTCACTTTCATGCCCGTTATTAGGAAGTTCCTTGTCAACAAGTAACCTTGAAGTAAAACACCTGTGGAAAACGTCTCTTCTAACATTGTAGGATCTTCATTCTTGTAAAAATCTTTATAGCAAGGTCATAAGACAACGATCTCAACCGGTGTAAATCAGTATAGATCTTTTTATACCCATGGAGCTGTTAAGATTTACACCAGCAAAGGTACTGACCCTAGGTCTTACTTTTGTATGTTGAGAGAAACCAATGTATTTTGGATGTTGTGATGAGAAAGGCAGGAATGATTTAAGTTGTTTTCTAATATCTAGGGAAGAATAGCATTTTTTAGTACACAAAAGGCCAAAATCCCCCATTGTTTTCACCATTTATCGAGCTTCTCATTCTTCAAAGGGCTTCAAACATATTGAGCTCAGCAGCATCAGTTTACTCATGTGAGTAGTCCTCACTTTTGTGAGTTGTAACAGCAGTGGAAATACTTGAATTTCTAAAACAATTCTTGTGATTAAGATCTGAATGAGATCTTAAGAATAACATTCTTAGAGGCAAAAGAAAGAAAGAAAGAAAGAAAGAAAGAAAGAAAGAAAGAAAGAAAGAAAGAAAGAAAGAAAGAAAGATTGATCCCTTTTTGGATTTTTATGTAAACTGAAAAAAAATTTGTTTGAAGAGGAAGAATAGAAGGCCTGATGTTGGAAACTGGTATACCTCCATTGCTGGTTGAAACTGATGTAGCTTCTTTAGGGCTGGTCTACACTAGGGGTTGGGGTTGATGTAAGATACGCAACTTCAGCTATGGGAATGGAGAAGCTGAAGTTGACGTATCTTATTTCGACTTACCTCCCGTCCTCATGGTGCGAGATCGACGGCCGTGGTTCCCCCGTCGACTCCGCTACTGCCGCTCTCCCTGGTGGACTTCCAGAGACGACGGGAGCGCGTTCGGGGATTGATATATCACGTCTAGACGAGACACGATATATCGATCCCCGATAGATCGATCGGTACCCACCGATCCGGTGGGTAGTCTGGACGTACCCTTAGAGTACCCCGTCTGTTGTAAATCAGCTGTATTTCTACTGCTCTCAAAGTGGTCAGATTTCCAGCTGATGTACATTGACATAGCTTGATTGACAGCAATGTGCCTACACCAGTTTATGCCTGATGATGATTGGACCCAGTTACATATTTCTATACAGAATTGCAGCAGGTATTAGTCTGAAGAGTCTCAACAGAAGGGAAACCAGTATGAATTATTTGATTCACATCCACAGGTTTCCAATTCCTCAGATTAAGTATCTTTCTTTGCCACCCCTACAGATGATCTATTCTGAGAGCGACCCAGGAGAGAACCAGACCATCTCTGAAGTATTCATCCTGGTGGGATTTTCAAACCTTAACAAGCTGCAAATCATTCTGTTTCTGGTGCTTCTGTTCATCTACCTGGTCACCCTGATAGGGAACCTGCTTGTTATACTGCTTATAAAGCTAAACCCCTCACTCCACACCCCCATGTATTTCTTCCTGGTGAACCTGTCTTTCTTGGAAATCTGCTTCACCAGCAGTGTGGTTCCTCAGCTGCTGATTCACCTCCTGGTGGAGCAAAAGACCATCACCATTGCGGGCTGCGCTGCCCAAATGTACGTCATCACCATCATGGGCCTGACAGAATGCTGCCTCCTAGCAGTCATGGCGTACAACCGTTATATGGCCATATGTCACCCCCTGCACTACAAAACTATCATGAGTGGCCGGGCATGTGCACAGCTCGCGGGTGCTTCATGGATCATCGGCATCTCGGTGGAAGTAGCTCAGACCACTTGGATCTTCAGCCTGCCCTTCTGTGGCTCCAACCGCATCCACAACTTCTTCTGTGACATCCCGCCAGTGTTGAAGATGGCATGTACGGACACATCCAAAAATGAGATTATGGTCTTCACTGTGTCGGTGCTATTCATCATGAGCCCTTTCCTGATGATAATCCTGTCCTACATCTGCATTATTTCCACCATCCTCATGCTGCCATCAGTGGAGGGAAGGAATAAAGCCTTCTCCACCTGCTCCTCCCACCTCATGGTGGTGACGTTGTTCTATGGAATGGCGCTTATCTCTTACCTGGGGCTCAAGTCTAGCTTCACCCCAGAAAGTAATCAAATGATTTCCCTCATGAACACAATTGTGGGACCAGTGTTGAACCCCATAATATACACTCTGAGGAACAAAGAGGTGAAGGGAGCCTTTATAAAAACAGTAGAGAAGAGCATCTTTTCACACAATCGGAGAAAACAGAGAATGAAAGATAGAGTTAGTTAAAACAGGGGAATGAGGGAAATTCATACATGTTTTGTTGAATTACTCCCGATGATCCTCATTTTTTAAATTGAAATTTTGCCATTTGAAAAGCTTTGACCTCTTGTAAACCTGTCAGGAAAATGGGAAGAGAAACTTTTCTTACCAAAATGAGCCAAAATTTTAAATATTTAAATTTTTGTGAAAATTTGATAGAACCTTTTCACCAGATTTAAACATCACTGAAAAATCAAATGAGAAAATTTAATCCATGTCGTTTCTTGATTTTATATCTTCAAAATTTGAAATGTCAAAGCAAAAAATAAGCTCAAAATGAGAATCATTTCATGAAACGTTGAACTTGGTGTGTGCAAATTTAACAATTTTCATCAAAATTTTCATAGTTGAAAAATTCCAACCTGCTCTACAGAAAAGTCCATTTAGGCTTCTCCTTTTCCTGCTCTGTCAGTCCAGTGCAGCATTTTCGGTTTTTGGTTGGGTTGGATTAGGTTTTTTTGGCCTGTCTCTTGATTGCAATTTCCCAGTGCTCCCTCTGGTCTAATTTTAAATAACATTCCTCAACACTTATGAATGGCTTCCTATGTAAGACTCTGATGGATCTTTCAATGCCTAACCTGATCAGGTCAAACAACAACTCAGGGAGCTGGCTATTGACTTCTATGGCATTTTGCACAGGTTCAGAGCCTATGCTAGCAGATCATGGTGCATACCATAGATTCATTGATTAAAAGGCCATACGGAACCATTTTGATCATCTAGTTTGACATCCTGCTTAACACAGGGCAGAGAATGTCAACCTGGTGATTCCTGAGTCAAGGAAGCACTGTACATATTTTATATTCCATATGTAAAATAATAGCTGTGTTATAAACTCATATAACTATAAGTGGTTATATCAATATATAACAATATTGCACCAAATGCTAGTGTATATGGTACATCTTTGTATAACTATATGCTAAAATACATTTGTATATTTTTATCATGAGAAATACTACTCTGTTGGCTTGTCTACCTATATCACTTCCTACGTATAATAAATACCAAATTTAAAACCTCTATCCCTAGCTCAGCAATTACAGGACTATATGCCTTCTTTCCCTAAATATCCCTATAATGCATTTTTAAGATGCACTGGCTGGCAGTATGTCTTGGCTTTTATTATTTCTCTTTGATAGAATTTGCTGATTTGTTTAAAATGATATTGTTAAGAAGTTAAGTAATGTGTCACGTTGGAAGAAGTGAGAGTTACATACATGTAATGATAAACAAAAAAAATCCCTTTCTCTGAGAAACTTAGAAACTGAGTGGCCTAGGGCAACATGTCCCAGAAACTACAAATTCAGCAAGAAAATTGTAGGAATTAGGTTATTAACACTTGTTCATGAATAATATATAGGCTCTGTAAAATTCAATGGATAATGTGTTGGATAAAGATTGGGGGCAATTGAGAATGGCAACATGTATGAGAACACATATGAAAATGAGCCCAATGCTGGAGAAATGCTGGACCAGAAACTGACCAATGAGATTGAAGGACCAGACCAGGAGATCCAGGGAGGTGGCGACCATCATGGAAGAAGGAAGGACTTGTTAATGGAATGTGGTAACTTGGGCCCATTTACCTATTCAGTCTTGTCTGTTATTACTTGTCAGGCAGAACATTATGTCCAGACACTATAGGTGACACTAATTCTGTCTGAAATTGTATTCAATAAAGGCAAAACTGATTAAATCTAAATTGGGTGGATGCGTGACTCAGTTTCCCCCTATACTCCCAACAACCAATTACACAATTTGATAAAACAGGGTAAATCCCACATAAATGTCCTCATCTCGGCTTCGTACATTAATTTAGCAAAGGTAGGTGTGATGTTGCTCTCTATATGTTTATGGAAATATGCTAATGAGTGTAAATATGACATAACTGAAATATGCTTTGTGCTAGATATGCCATGTAACATATCTTTGCAAAGGTTATGATCTACTGAATATATTCATCCTATTTGTAGGCATGTATAATTTTTATATCTGAAGTTATGAGCACTGGCTCTATTCTTGTATTTTAAGTGTTTTCTGTAGGAAACACACAAGAGAGGTTTGGTCAACATATTGTGAAGGGGTTGTTCAAGTAACTGGGAGTATTTAACTAACAATGGACTTTGGGAGACACCAATCCACATCTGAGCTTTCCTGGGAATGTTCAAACTAACTTGTAAACAATGGTGTCGGCCTGCAAAAAGCTGAATCATCCGTGGACATGTGACCTGCCCAGGTGGCTACAAACTCCATCTTGTTGCAGTGGTTCTGCACAGAAGAACAAAGGGGTTTCCACCCACAAGAGAAAGAATATAAAAGGCCCTGGAAGCCTCTCCATTTTTGTCTTCAGCTGGCTCAAGAGATGGCCTCTCCACCCCAAACAGATGCCTGAAAGAAACTGGAGCAAAGGACTGTAACTACAGGGGTGTGAGTGAGTGCTGGACCCAGGCCATAAACTACAAGGTTGGTCTGAAAAGGATTGTACCTGAGATAACATCTAGGGTGAGAAGTTACCATTTGTAATGAGAGCCTTAGTTTATTAAGTTAGCCTTGCATATTTTGATTTATTTTACTTAGTAACTTACCTTGCTCTGTCTGTTATTACTTGGAACCACTTAAATCCTACAGTTTATACTTAATTAAATCAGTTTTACTTATTAATTAACCCAGAGTAAGTGACTAATACCTGGGGGAGCAAACAGCTGTGCATATCTCTCTATCAGTGATAAAGAGGGTGGACAATTACAGAGTAAAACAGATTTGTTTGCGGTTTGGACCCCATTGGGAGCTGGGTGTCTGGGTGCTGGAAATAGGAGCACTTGCTAAGCTGTTTTCAGTAAACTCTGCAGTTTTGGGGGTGTGGTTCAGACCCTGGGTCTGCGTTGCAGCAGGCTTGCATGTCTGGCTCAAGATGGCAGGGCTCTGGATGCCCAAACTGGCAGAGAAAACGGGCTCAGAGGTAGTCTCAGCACACCAGGTGATAGCCCCAAGGGGGTCTCTGTGACTGAACCTGTCACAGTGGCGTAGTCGAACAGGATTTGTGCACAGCTGATTGCTTTGTGACACTGGTAGTGATTTTAAGTGAGTTTTAAGTGTGGTGGCTGGAGAACAGACAAAGTCGTTACTGGTTTGTTATTTTCTGTTTACTTTGGTTTAATTCAGCTTGTGTAACTGGCAGGTATTCATTTCATGGGTTATATACTAACTCAGGGATCGGCAACCTTTGGCACACGGCCCAACAGGGAAAGCCCCTGGAGGGCTGAGCCAGTTTGTTTACCTGCCACATCAGCAGGTTCAGCCGATCGCAGCTCCCACTGGCTGGAGTTCGCTGTCCCAGGCCAATGGGGGCTGCAGGAAGTGGCGTGGGCCAAGGGATGTGCTGGCCACCCTTCCCGCAGCCCCCATTGGCCTCGAGTGGCCAGTGGGAGCCGTGATCAGCTGAACCTACGGATGCGGCAGGTAAACAAACCGGCCTGGCCCGTCAGGGTGCTTACCCTGGTGGGCCGCGTGCCAAAGGTTGCCGACCCCTCGGTTAATATATAACCGATGATATGAATACCTGGCAGTTACACAAGCTGAATTAGCGTATGTTTTCCCCAGTGATCCGTTCACTCATGCTAACCTGAACCCCACACTACCAAGCAATAGTATAACTCAGCATTTAGCACAGGCAGATAGGAAATTTGGCAATGTCAAAATGATTGACTTTTAGCAATAAACCTGACTGTCAAGCAATTGACTGTACAATTTATCAACAATAGGCAGCAGAGTGCAGCTGATGATGGATGACAGGAAACTATCTGTTATACTGTATCACAGCAGTGAGAAAGGAGTGACTTAGTTAACAAGGGCCACTTGCAAAGGTAAAAAATTAAAAGTGGGGACTATACTGTATAATGGGCACTAGGGGCAGCAGAGGATGGGGTTGGGGAATTGGCAGCTATACTGTATAATGGGCACTAGGGGCAGCAGAGGATGGGGTTGGGGAATCAGCAGCTATACTGTATAATGGGCACAAGAGGCAGCAGAGCTTGAAGGTTGGGTAGGGTCAGGCGGTGGTCAGAAATGATGTCAATGACTTTTATTTTTCAGTTCCTGCAACTTTAGACTCTCTTGTTTGCACAGAGCAGTATATTCCCCTGTTGTCAGAGCCAATCCCCAGCCTCAGAGCAGATAAGATTGATTAATACCAAGGGAATTCATTACTCCAATAGTGTATCTATTCATTAGAGCTAATGCAAAATTTCCCCGTATTTTGCTGAACTTTTAACCCTATACTTGTGAATGTGGCCAGGTAGGAGATATGCCTGGACCTGCCATGGTCCTTGATAATTTTCCATTCATCACAGTTCAGAATGGGCTTGATTTGCAAAGGGGCTCAGGTCTCATTGATTTCAGTGGGAGATGCAGGTCTCAAATGTTGCTGTAAATTACACCCAAGGCTTTGATCAGTGTCTGGAGAATAAGGACACAAATAAATCACCTGCTGGAGCAGAGCCTTTTCCTTCTAGGCTGTTGAATGGACATTTCATGTAGAGCAACAAGGATGATGCAACGGCCTGTAGTTGTCGCCTAACAACATTTCCCTACAGAGTTAGTGCTGTAGTTTGTGTCTGAAAAAACATGAGATAATCACTTCTGCTCTTCTGGGGCTGTTTGAGAGTGAGAGATTTCATTTGTTTGTCTTTAAGATTCTCTTCTACCATATCTGTGCTTGCTTCATCCCAAACACTTACGGTCACATATCACTGGTGTATTTCATATTGTCAGAGAGTCACAGAGTTTAAGGACAAAAGGGATCTCTAGATTATTTAGTCTGACCTCCCCATCTCACAATGTCTTGGGTGTCATCACACATGCCCACAGAGCACTTTAGCTTTGCATCAAACTGAACATAAAAGAGAAATGTACTTGGTGGTCCCTGTACCAGGCCACTGAAATGGAGGCACCTCTGGGATGCAGAATGTATAATATCATGTGTCAAGGCTGTATCCCCACTTTGAACTTTAGGGTACAAATGTAGGGGCCTGCATGAGGACTTCTAAGCTTAACTACCAGCTTAGTTCTGGTCCGCTGCCACCATTCCCTACCCTGGGAAGCTTTTAGAAACCTCTCACCAATTCCCTGGTGAATACAGATCCAAACCCCCTTGGATCTTAAAACAAGGAGAATGTGACCCTTCCCCCCTCCTTCCTTTCACCAACTCCTGGTGAATACAGATCCAAACCCCCTTGGATCTTAAAACAAGGAGAATGTGACCCTTCCCCCCTCCTTCCTTTCACCAACTCCTGATGAATACAGATCCAAACCCCCTTGGATCTTAAAACAAGGAGAAATCAATCAGGTTCTTAAAAAGAAGGCTTTTAATTCAAGAAAAAGGTAAATATCATCTCTGTAAAATCAGTATGGAAAATAACTTTACAGGGTAATCAAACTTAAAGAGCTCAGAGGACCCCCCTCTGTCTTAGGTTCAAAGTACAGCAAACAAAGATAAATACTCTAGTAAAAGGTACATTTACAAGTTGAGAAAACAAAGTAAAACTAAGACGCCTTGCCTGGCTTTTTTACTTACAAGTTTGAAATATGAGAGACTTGTTTAGAAAGATGGGGAGAACCTGGGTTGATGTCTGGTCCCTCTCAGTCCCAAGAGCGAACAACCCCTTAAAACAAAGAGCACACACAAAAGCCTTTCCCCCCCCCCCCAAGATTTGAAAGTATCTTGTCCCCTTATTGGTCCTTTGGGTCAGGTGTCAGCCAGGTTACCCGAGCTTCTTAACCCTTTACAGGTAAAAGGATTTTGGAGTCTCTGGCCAGGAGGGATTTTAGTACTGTACACAGGAGAGCTGTTACCCTTCCCTTTATAGTTATGACACGCCCCCCAAATCACAGATAGTGTTGGACGTCCAGTTCCACACTGGCTGTGATTTCTTTCTGGAGCTCTAGGAGAAAACAGATTTAATAAGACACATGTACCTTTAGACATACTACTGATTATATAAAAACTAACAATATGTTTTATTTCAAGAACAATTGTTAACCAGTTAACTCTGGGAAACTTTCCCGGGAGAGTGCATCAGCCACTTTGTTAGAAGCTCCTGAAATGTGTTGTATTTCAAAATCAAAATCTTGGAGAGCTAAACTCCACCGAAGAAGTTTTTTGTTATTTCCCTTGGCGGTATGAAGCCACTGTAGCGCAGCATGGTCTGTTTGTAGTTGGAAACGCCGTCCCCAAACATATGGGCGTAGCTTTTCCAGCGCGTACACAATGGCGTAGCATTCCTTTTCGCTGATTGACCAGTGGCTTTCCCTCTCAGACAGTTTCTTGCTGAGAAACACGACAGGATGGAATTCTTGATCCGGTCCTTCCTGCATTAAAACTGCTCCCACGCCTCGCTCGGAAGCATCTGTGGTTACTAGGAACGGTTTGTCAAAGTCTGGGGCCCTTAGCACAGGGTCAGACATGAGTGTTGCCTTAAGCTGGTTAAAGGCCTTTTGACACTTATCAGTCCACTGAACTGCATTTGGCTGTTTCTTTCTGGTTAGGTCTGTCAGCGGGGCGGCAATTTGGCTGTAGTGTGGTACAAATCGCCTATAATATCCGGCCAAGCCTAAGAAGGATTGGACCTGTTTCTTTGACTTTGGAACTGGACACTTTTGGATAGCATCCACTTTGGCCTGTAGGGGATTTATAGTTCCTTGACCCACCTGGTGCCCCAGGTACGTCACTCTGTTTTGGCCTATTTGACACTTTTTAGCCTTAACAGTTAGTCCTGCCTGTCGGATGCGCTCGAAGACTTTTTCCAGGTGCTCCAGGTGTTCTGTCCATGAATCAGAAAAAATGGCCACATCATCGAGGTAGGCAACTGCAGATTCTCCCAATCCCGCTAGGAGACCATCTACAAGTCTTTGGAAGGTGGCGGGTGCATTTCGCAACCCGAAAGGGAGTACATTGAATTCATACACCCCTGCCTGGGTGACGAAGGTGGACCTTTCCTTAGCGGGTTCATCTAGTGGTACTTGCCAGTACCCTTTGGTTAAGTCTAAAGTAGAGATGAATTGGGCATGTCCCAATTTTTCCAATAGCTCATCTGTGCGTGGCATTGGATAGTTGTCAGGATGAGTTACAGCATTTAGCTTACGGTAGTCCACGCAAAAGCGTATTTCCCCATCTGGTTTGGGAACTAGAACCACTGGAGATGCCCATGCACTGGTAGAGGGGCGGATTATACCCATCTGTAGCATGTCCTGGATCTCCCTTTGTATAGCAGCTTGGGCATGAGGTGACTCCCGGTAGGATGGGGTTCTAATTGGGTGAGCATTACCTGTGTCAATGGAGTGGTATGCCCGTTTGGTCCGTCCTGGAGTGGCTGAGAAAATCGGTGCAAAGCTTGTGCACAGCTCCTTGATCTGCTGTCGCTGCAGACGTCCCAGGGTCGTGGAGAGGTTCACCTCTTCCATGCCACCATTCCTTTTTCCTTCGTAGTAGACACCTTCAGGCCACTCCGCGTCATCTGTTTCCTGGGCTGTAAACTGGCAAACGTTTAGTTCTCTGGAATAAAAGGGCTTAAGAGAATTAATATGGTATACCTTAGGCTTTATGTTGGAGGTGGGGGAGTCTATGAGATAGTTAACAGCTCCTAGGCGCTCCTGGACCATGAATGGTCCTTCCCACGACGCTTCCATTTTATGGGCCTGGAGCGCCTTTAAGACCATGACTTGGTCTCCTACTTTGAAGGACCGTTCTCTGGAATGTTTATCATACCAGGCCTTTTGCTCTTCCTGAGCATCCTTTAGGTTTTCTTTAGCAAGGGCTAAAGAGTGTCGGAGGGTGTTTTGTAGGTTGCTTACAAAGTCTAGAATGTTAGTTCCTGGAGAAGGCGTAAACCCCTCCCATTGCTGTTTCATCAACTGTAATGGCCCCTTAACCTCGCGGCCATACACAAGTTCAAATGGTGAAAACCCTAAACTGGGATGTGGTACAGCCCTGTAGGCAAAAAGCAACTGCTGCAACACTAGGTCCCAATCATTGGAGTGTTCATTTACGAATTTACGTATCATGGCCCCCAAAGTTCCATTAAACCTCTCCACCAGACCATTGGTTTGATGGTGATGAGGGGTGGCAACCAAGTGATTCATCCCATGAGCTTCCCACAGGCTTTTCATGGTCCCTGCCAGGAAATTAGTTCCCGAATCTGTAAGGATATCAGAGGGCCACCCTACCCTGGCAAAAATGTCTGCTAATGCCTGGCACACACTTTTAGCCCTGGTGTTGCTTAAGGGTACAGCTTCCGGCCATCGGGTAGCAAAATCCATGAAAGTCAGTACGTACTGCTTTCCTCTGGGTGTCTTCTTTGGGAAAGGACCCAGAATATCCACAGCTACTCACTGAAATGGGACCTCAGTTATGGGTAGTGGCTGGAGAGGGGCTTTAACCTTGTCTTGGGGCTTTCCCACTCGTTGGCACACCTCACAAGATCGGACATAATTAGCAACGTCCTTGCCCATTCCCTCCCAGTGGAAGGACTTCCCCAACCGGTCTTTGGTTCTGTTCACCCCAGAATGGCCACTGGGATGATCATGGGCTAAGCTCAAGAGCTTTACCCGATACTTAGTGGGAACTACCAACTGTCTTTGAGGATGCCAGTCTTCCTGGTGCCCACCAGAAAGAGTCTCCTTGTATAAAAGTCCTTTTTCTACAACAAACCGGGATCGGTTAGAAGAGCTGAGAGGTGGTGGGGTGCTCCGTGCTGCCGCCCAAGCTTTTTGAAGGCTGTCATCTGCTTCCTGCTCGGCCTGGAACTGTTCCCTTGATGCTGGAGACATCAGTTCCTCCTTGGACTGTGGACTGGGGCTTGGTCCCTCTGGAAGTGATGCAGGTGCTGGGGCTGTTTCCATTGACTGTGAACCGCTGTCCGCTGGTGCACTATGTGGTATTTCAGGCTCTGGCTGAGCCGCTTGGGTAGGGTTATCTGCTGCTTCCACCAGTTCACACTCACTGGTGCCCTCTGGCATTGGAGTTGTAGATGGGTTTGCAAGCGCTGGACTTAGTGCTGGCAATGGTTCTGGTGCTTTTTGCGCTGCCAGTTCCGGTTCTGGGACTGGCTTTGGCTGGGTGTCTGGGATTGGATCCACTACGGCTGTTGCAGTCGTTGGCAGGGGATCCGGTTCCACCACCTTTGTTTGGGTCTCTGGTAACACAGACGGGGCCCTGGTGGACGGCTCAGGAACAGGGATGGGGTTGAAAGCTTGCTTAGCCTGGCTGCAGGTGACTATTCCCTCCCTCTTGGCTAGCTTCACATGGTTGGCCAAGTCTTCCCCCAGCAGCATGGGGATGGGATAATTGTCATAGACTGCAAAAGTCCACATTCCTGACCAGCCCTTGTACTGGACATGCAACTTGGCTACAGGGAAGGTTACAGACTGTGACACAAAGGGTTGAATTGTCACTGTAGCCTCCGGGTTGATGAGTTTGGGGTCCACTAGGGATTGGTGGATAGTTGACACTTGTGCCCCAGTGTCCCTCCAAGCGATAACCTTCTTTCCGCCCACTCTCAAGGTTTCCCTTCGCTCCGAGGGTATGAGAGAGGCATCTGGGTCTGGGGATCTTTGGTGTGATTGGGGGTAATGAACTGTAATCGGTTGGGGTTCTTCGGGCAGTGAGCCTTTATATGCCCCAGTTCATTACATTTAAAACATCGCCCTGCTAAGGTATCACCGGGGCGATGTTGGTTGGTGGAGACTGGTGGGGTGGGGTAAGAACGCGTCTGGGGTTTCCCTTGGGATGTGGGTGGGGCCTTGGGTTGTCCCCGGTGATAAGGTTTTGTTTCGGCTTGCCCCTTCTGATATTCGTTCCAACTGCTACTAGCTTTTTTCTTTTCTGTCACCTCCACCCATTTGGCTCCAATCTCCCCTGCCTCAGTTACAGTTTTGGGCTTCCCATCTAGGATGTACCTTTCTATTTCCTCAGGAACACCCTCTAAAAACTGCTCCATTTTTACTAGGGAAAGCAGATCGTCCAAAGATTTAACATTTGCTCCTGATACCCAGCCATCACAATTTTTGTCAATGTGGTAGGCATGCCGGGTAAATGACACATCTGGTTTCCACCTTAGGGCTCTGAACCGCCGACGGGCATGCTCGGGTGTTAGCCCCATTCTGAGTCTGGCCTTGTTTTTAAAAAGTTCATAACTGTTCATGTGTTCCTTAGGCATTTCAGCCGCCACCTCTGCTAAGGGTCCACTGAGCTGCGGCCTCAGCTCTACCATGTACTGGTCTGCAGCGATGCTGTATCCAAGGCAGGCCCTTTCAAAATTTTCTAAGAAGGCCTCAGTATCATCGCCTGCCTTGTAGGTGGGGAATTTTCTGGGATGGGAAGTGGTACCTGGAGAGGAGTTGCTAGGATGGGCTGGTGCATCCTGCCTAGCCCTTGCTACTTCCAGTTCATGCTTCCTTTCTTTTTCTCTCGCCTCCTCTTTGGCTTTTTCCAGCTCTATCTCTTTTTCTTTCAGCTCCATCTCTCTTTCTTTCAGCTCCATAGCTCTCTTGTGGGCCCCCTCTTTGGCTTTCTCTTCTTTGTCTCTCAGCTCTATCTCTTTTTCTTTCAGCTCCATCTCTCTCTTGTGGGCCCCCTCTTTGGCTTTTTCTTCTTTGGTAGTCATTTTCCTGTTTTCTTGTGCTGGGTCACACCCCTCTGCAGTTGACTGAAACTGGGATGTACTCAGCTTTGGCTGCTGCTGAGTTAACAGAGACTTTCTAACTAGCTATTCACGAGGATGTAAAAAGAAAAAAAAAACAATTCCGCTTGTAAATTGCCTTTACCAGTCAAAGTTTGCTCGCTTTGAACCCTTCCTTTAACAAAGGACCTTGTTAAAAAAAACTTAACACCTCTGCCTTCAGGCAAGGAGAGATAAGATATGCATCTACCTTCAGCTCTGCTTTCCAAGCAGCTAGAAGGGAAAAAAAATCTTACTGGCTTTTGGGTTTAAAACGATCTCCACCACTGTGCCACCATGTCAAGGCTGTATCCCCACTTTGAACATTAGGGTACAAATGTAGGGGCCTGCATGAGGACTTCTAAGCTTGACTACCAGCTTAGTTCTGGTCCGCTGCCACCATTCCCTACCCTGGGAAGCTTTTAGAAACCTCTCACCAATTCCCTGGTGAATACAGATCCAAACCCCCTTGGATCTTAAAACAAGGAGAATTTGACCCTTCCCCCCTCCTTCCTTTCACCAACTCTTGGTGAATACAGATCCAAACCCCCTTGGATCTTAAAACAAGGAGAAATCAATCAGGTTCTTAAAAAGAAGGCTTTTAATTAAAGAAAAAGGTAAAAATCATCTCTGTAAAATCAGTATGGAAAATAACTTTACAGGGTAATCAAACTTAAAGAGCTCAGAGGACCCCCCTCTGTCTTAGGTTCAAAGTACAGCAAACAAAGATAAACACTCTAGTAAAAGGTACATTTACAAGTTGAGAAAACAAAGTAAAACTAAGACGCCTTGCCTGGCTTGTTTACTTACAAGTTTGAAATATGAGAGACTTGTTTAGAAAGATGGGGAGAACCTGGGTTGATGTCTGGTCCCTCTCAGTCCCAAGAGCGAACAACCCCTTAAAACAAAGAGCACACACAAAAGCCTTTCCCCTCCCCCCCAAGATTTGAAAGTATCTTGTCCCCTTATTGGTCCTTTGGGTCAGGTGTCAGCCAGGTTACCCGAGCTTCTTAACCCTTTACAGGTAAAAGGATTTTGGAGTCTCTGGCCAGGAGGGATTTTAGTACTGTACACAGGAGAGCTGTTACCCTTCCCTTTATAGTTATGACATCACGCAACACTGTTCAACAGATGATTAAGGCAGGAAGGAAAGAACATCTTATGCAAAATAGAAACTATGTGTGTGTGCGCGTGTGCGTGCGTGTGTGTGACTTGTAGGCCATGCAGTGAGTATATAGCCATGCAGTAATGATAGTTATATTTTAAGTAAAGGATAAATGGGTGAGGAATTGATAGGAGAGACACAAGAGACCTACAGGCCTATACTTATAAAAGTAGTTTAGAAAGACATGGTTGGTGAGGTAATATTTTTATTGTTGGTGAGAGAAACAGAAGTTGGTCCAGGAAAAGATCTGTGTCTCTAGTATCCTGGGATCCAGATGGCTACAACAGCACTGCATACAAGAATAGCTTAAGCAGTTAGGGTAAGTAGAAGGTTTTCTAGCCTGAACAGGAGCAGTTGCTCAATGAGTTGGCATAAGGAAGTAAAGTAACAGTGACCTTAAGTCAAAAAACATCACGAGGCTCTGGTTATTGTTTTGTCTTAATCATGATTGTTGCAAACAGCAGATAGGTAATCATAAGGTGCTAGTTTCTTCCAGGTTGGGATATTTTTAGTAAGGGACATCAGCAGATGTCTGACTACAAGAATGCCATGGTAATTAATTAAGGTATAAGCTAATAAGCTTGAGGTTAAAGGATTAATAGCCTGTGGGAGAAGGCCAGCCCGATATTACTATGGTGATGAACTACAAATAAGGAAAAGTGGTGGGAACCCCTGCTGATTATCCATTAGGCATAGTCAGGGCCGATGCTACCATTAAGGCGAACTAGGCGGTTGCCTAGGGCGCCAAGATTTGGGGTCTCCAAAAAGCGGTGCCCCCAATTTTTTTTTTTACAGAGTTCCTCCCTGAGCGCGCAGTCGCCACTCCACTTCTCCCGCCTCCCATGCTTGTGGCGCCAATCAGCTGTTTGGCACCACAAGCCTGGGAGAAGAATTAGAGTGGGGGCGGCATGCTCAGGGAGGAGGCGGAGCAGAGGTGAGCTGGGGTGGGGAGGTGCCGCACGGCTCCCTGGGGGGGGGAGATGCCGAGGGGGTGGCAGGGAGCTGCCACAGGGCTGGGGCGGGAGTGCAAGGTGGAAGTTTCGCCTAGGGCGCGAAACTTCCTTGCACCGGCCCTGCGCATAGTAGCACCAGTATAGCACATTATACAATTGTATTCTGGGCTGTGGGTTAGAAGTAAGTGTGATGACTACTGGTGATGATGATGATGGTGAGGGGGAAGAGAAGGAAGATGATAACTAACTCTTTGGAGCATAAGCTTTCGTGAGTGAATACCCACTTCGTCAGACGCATGTAATGGAAATTTCCAGAGGCAGGTATAAATATTCAGGCAAGAATCAGTCTGGAGATAACAAGGTTAGTTCAATCAGGGAGGGTGAGGTCCTCTGCTAGCAGTTGACGTGTGAACACCAAGGGAGGAGAAACTGCTTTTGTAGTTGGCTAGCCATTCACAGTCATTGTTTAATCCTGATCTGATGGTGTAAAATTTGCAAATGAACTGAAGCTCAGCAGTTTCTCGTTGGAGTCTGGTCCTGAAGTTTTTTTGCTGTAAGATGGCTACCTTTACATCTGTTATTGTATTGCCAGGGAGGTTGACGTGTTCTCTTACAGGTTTTTGTATATTGCCATTACATGCGTCTGACGAAGTGGGTATTCACCCACGGAAGCTTATGCTCCAGTACATCTGTCAGTCTTAAAGGTGCCACAGGACTCTCTGTTGCTTTTTACAGATCCAGACTAACACGGCTACCCCTCTGTACTTAACTCTTTGGGTTGTTTTGCAAGGGGTAGTGTAAGTATAGGGATGCTCAGCTCCTTCTTTATTATGGCTACCTGCCGTGCTGGGATGGAGTGTTTGTGCATTTCCTAACTGTGTTAATAAATCCATTTTCCATATAATGTAATCTCCTAAGTGTGAGTGTTGCAACCATGCACATGGTGGTTCCTAACTGAATAGTGATTCTGATAATACTGGGCCTGATCTTGGGACAAGAACCTACCAAATTTCAGAATGATGAATGGGGGGAGTAAACTGGTAATATGATCAAGATACATTCAATAGATCAGGCAACAGATTGTTATCCACAGATGGAGAGAATGAGCCCTGCTCAGCATGTGTGTATGTGTGAGAGAGAGAGAGAGAGACTGCTTGGGGTAATGAGCCATGCTCAGTTTGTATGTGCGTGCACGTGTGAGTGAGTGAGTGAGTGAGTGAGTGAGTGAGTGAGTGACTGTCCCCCCCACAGGAGGAAATGAGCCATGCTCAATGTGTGTTTATGTGCCACTACTGCCCCCTCCACTTGTGAACAGCCCCATGGACATGTTCATGGCCACGCTGGTCAGGAAAGATCTTTCATTTACAGCTCATCCAAAAGATATAACATCCACCAGAAACAGTGTCCCCTTCCACTGTGATGAGTTGCTGAGGGTCAGCACCAACTCTAAGGGGAGAGCACCACCTGCTAATCCACCCTACCCTCCCTCTGCAGCAGAGGTCCTCCAAGCACCATGCTGGGGCACTGTGCTAAGCAGCCATTCTGATGGGAGATGGTCCACAGCTGAGCCCCTCACCCTGCTCCTTGCGGCACAGGGCCACGTGGTGCCCTGCTGAAGCACAAGGGGTCAGCATGGACCAAGAGACAACAGAGCCCCACCAGGTGAGACCCCACCCAGCTCTTTGCAGCATGTCATCCCTTGGAGCTGCTCTGGAGCATGGGGGTTACACTGACCCACAGAGGAGAATGTCCCTTAATGAGTCCTCCATCCTATTCTCTGCTGTACAGCGCCCCTTACTGCTGAACTGGGACATTGGGATCAATCAACCTGAGAACATCCCACAGAGCCCTCCAGGCCCATCCCTATAGATCAGCGCCCACTGGTGCTATACTGGGGCATTGCTACCAGCACTGACTAAGGGGGAAGTGTGCCTCAAACTGAAAATCCCACCCCACTCCCCATAGCACAGCCTCCTACTTCCATGCTGGAGTAATGGGGTCAACACTGTCTTAGAATTGAGAGTGCTCCCAGCTGAGCCCATCACCTCACTCCCTGAAGCGCACTACGCCCAGCACCTCTCAGCTTCCACACAGAGTTTATTCTAATGCTCCTGGGAACTAGCCCTGATTCTGGTCCCACTGCAAACTTACTGGAGTAAAAGGGAATAGTCCCACTGACTTCGATGGGCTTTGGATCTGGTCCTCTAGGAGGGAAATGGGCCCTATGGTTGGGCAGTAGAGTCTAAGACTGAGGACTCCTGGGTTCTGTTCCCAGCTCTGCGAGGGGAGTGGAGTCCAATATTTAGAGCAGTTGGGACTGGGAGTCAGAGCTCCTGGGTTTTAATTGTGGCTCTGAGACAAGAATGGGGCACACAGTCTGAACATCAGGGAACTGGAGTCATGAGCCTTGGGCATTGTTCCTGAGTCAACCCCGACTCTGTGTTGTGTTGCTTTGGACAAATCATTCCTTCTTCTAGACAAAATTGCATCACACAATTTACCACAGTTAGTAAATCCTATTATGATTTTCATCTAGAAAATAGACATGATGATGATGATTGATGATACAACTTTCTACGAAATGATTTCCCTAGTGAATTTTGTTTTGTTGCAGGTTGAAGCAGTATTGTTCTTCCTTTGAAGAATATTACAAGAGATTTCCTTTAGGGAGTAGGTCCCAGAAGCCAGTGAATGAAATAAAAACACCTCTGTTTTCTTCAACACATATAGTTCCTGCAGCTAGTTGAGGGAACAACTCTTCTTAAACAAGGTAGGCTATAAATGAATGACTTAAGCCCCCAACCATTTTCCCACTGAATTCCATGGTGTTGTGCCCCAGTCTGCAATGGGACCAGGATCAAGTCACTGGTTTCTTCTTTTGAATTTTCCATACATTGGCAGAGAATCTTAGTGTGTATGTGAGCACCTGGGTTGTGTCTGTATTCCTATCTATCTATCTATCTATCTATCTATCTATCTATCTATCTATCTATCTATCTATCTATCTATGTGTGTGATGCTATATTCCATATTCTTTCTAGAAATAATTTTATAATATGGTTATAGTATATCTAAGATGTATATTATGCAAGAGGGTCTTGTGAGAGATCATTGGAAAGTTTATGATATGTTGAATATGATTATCCTATTTATATGCATGTATCATTACTGTTTTTGAAGTTAGGACTATTGACTATGTAACAATTACAAGTTGGTTTGCACCTGGAGACCGCTCATCACACAGAATGCAATCAGTCTGGATGGGCCACTGGGGAGAACAATAGGACTTTGAAGATGCTAAACTCCCACCTTCCTGAGAAGATTCCTGGGATGCTAAATAATAATAATAATAATAATCAGGGCCGGCTCCAGGCATCAGCTAAAGAAGCAGTTGCTTGAGGCGGCCAATACCAAGGGGCGGCACTCCTGCCTCTATCAGGATGGCACGTCTGGGTCTGCAGCGTGGTAATTCGGCAGCGGGTCCCCTCAGTCCCACTCGGAGCGAAGGACCTGCCACCAAAATGCCACCGAAGAGTGGAATGCCGCGATCGCGTTGCTGCGGCTTTTTTTTTTTTTGCCGCTTGGGGCGGCAGAAAACCTGGAGCCGGCCCTGATAATAATTACCCTCATTTGAGAAATCTTATTTTGGTAAACATGGTTAGAGAATAACATTCCTAGAGGGGAAGAAAGAAAGAAAGAAAGAAAGAAAGAAAGAAAGAAAGAAAGAAAGAAAGAAAGAAAGAAAGAAAGAAAGAAAGAGAAACGATCCCTTTTTGAAATTTCCTGTAGACAGAAAAAAAATGTCTTCAAAGAGGAAGAATAGAACCCCCGATGCTGGAAACTAGTATACCTTCCTTGCTGGTATAAACTGATGTAGCTCCTTTAGAGTCAATTTATCAGACCCCCATCTGTTGTAAATCAGCTGTAGTTCCACTGGTGTTAAACTGGTTGAATCTCCAGCTGATCTATATTGGCACAGCTTGATTGACATAAATGTGGCTCCACCAGCTTATGCCTGATGATGATTGGGCCCAGTTACAAATTTCTATACAGAATTGCAGCAGGTTTTTGTCTGAACTGTTCCAACAGAAAGGAAACCAGTATGAATTGTTTGATTCGCATCCACATGTTTGGCATTTCTCAGATTCAGTCTCTTTCTTTGCCACCCCTACAGATGACCTATTCTGCAAGTGACCCTGGAGAGAACCAGACCATCTCTGATGTATTCATCCTGGTGGGGTTTTCGTACCTTAAAAAGCTGCAAATCATTCTGTTTCTGGTGCTTCTGGTCACGTACCTGGTCGCCCTGATGGGGAACCTGCTTGTTGTCCTCCTTATAAAGCTAAACCCCTCACTCCACACCCCCATGTATTTCTTCCTGGTGAACCTGTCATTCTTGGAAATCTGCTACACCAGCAGTGTGGTCCCTCAGCTGCTGGTTCACCTCTTGGTGGAGCAAAAGACCATTACCATTGCGGGCTGCGCTGCCCAGATGTATGTCATCACGATCAGGGACCTGACGGAATGCTGCCTCCTAGCAGCCATGGCTTACGACTGCTACGTAGCCATATGTCACCCCCTGCACTACAGAACTATCATGAGTGGCCGTGCATGTGCACAGATTTTGAGTGCTTCATGGATCATCAGCATCTCAGTGGAAGTAGCTCAGACCACTTGGATCTTCAGCCTGCCCTTCTGTGGCTCCAACCGCATCCATAGAATCATAGAATATCAGGGTTGGAAGGGACCTCAAGAGGTCATCTAGTCCAACCCCCTGCTCAAAGCAGGACCAATTCCCAACTAAATCATCCCAGCCAGGGCTTTGTCAAGCCGGGCCTTAAAAACCTCCAAGGAAGGAGACTCCACCACCTCCCTAGGTAACCCCCATTCCAGTGCTTCACCACCCTCCTAGTGAAATAGTGTTTCCTAATATCCAACCTGGACCTCCCCCACTGCAACTTGAGACCATTGCTCCTTGTTCTGTCATCTGCCACCACTGAGAACAGCCGAGATCCATCCTCTTTGGAACCCCCCTTCAGGTAGTTGAAGGCTGCTATCAAATGCCCCCCTCATTCTTCTCTTCTGCAGACTAAACAATCCCAGTTCCCTCAGCCTCTCCTCATAAGTCATGTGCTCCAGCCCCCTAATCATTTTTGTTGCCCTCCGCTGCACTCTTTCCAATTTTTCCACATCCTTCTTGTAGTGTGGGGCCCAAAACTGGACACAGTATTCCAGATGAGGCCTCACCAATGTCAAATAAAGGGGAACGATCACGTTCCTCGATCTGCTGGCAATGCCCCTACTTATACAGCCCAAAATGCCGTTAGCCTCCTTGGCAACAAGAGCACACTGTTGACTCATATCCAGCTTCTCATCCACTGTGACCCCTAGGTCCTTTTCTGCAGAACTGCTACCTAGCCATTCGGTCCCTAGTCTGTAGCAGTGCATGGGATTCTTCCGTCCTAAGTGCAGGACTCTGCACTTGTCCTTGTTGAACCTCATCAGGGTTTTTTTTTGGCCCAATCCTCTAATTTGTCTAGGTCCCTCTGTATCCGATCCCTACCCTCTAGTGTATCTACCACGCCTCCTAGTTTAGTGTCATCGGCAAACTTGCTGAGAGTGCAGTCCACACCATCCTCCAGATCATTAATAAAGATATTAAACAAAACCTGCCCCAGGACCGACCCTTGGGGCACTCCGCTTGAAACCGGCTGCCAACTAGACATGGAGCCATTGATCACTACCCATTGAGCCCGACGATCTAGCCAGCTTTCTATCCACCTTACAGTCCATTCATCCAGCCCATACTTCTTTAACTTGATGGCAAGAATACTGTGGGAGACCGTATCAAAAGCTTTGCTAAAGTGAAGGAATAACACATCCACTGCTTTCCCCTCATCCACAGAGCCAGTTATCTCATCATAGAAGGCAATTAGGTTAGTCAGGCATGACTTCCCTTTGGTGAATCCATGCTGACTGTTCCTGATCACTTTCCTCTCCTCTAAGTGTTTCATAATTGATTCCTTGAGGACCTGCTCCATGATTTTTCCAGGGACTGAGGTGAGGCTGACTGGCCTCTAGTTCCCCGGATCCTCCTTCTTCCCACCACTTCTTCTGCGACATCCCACTGGTGCTGAAGATGGCATGTACGGACACATCCAAAAATAAGATTATGGTCTTCACTGTGTCAATTTTGTTCATCATGGGCCCTTTTTTGTTGATAACAGTGTCCTACATCTGCATTATCTCCACCATCCTCAAGCTGCCATTGGTGGAGAGAAGGCGTAAATCCTTCTCCACCTGCTCCTCCCACCTCATGGTGGTGACTTTGTTCTATGGAACAGCTCTTTTCACCTACCTGAGGCCCAAGTCTATCTCCACCCCAAAGAGTGATCAAATGATTTCCCTCATGATCACAGTTGCAGCACCTGTGTTGAACCCCATAATATACACTCTGAGGAACAAAGAGGTGAAGGGAGCCTTTAGAAAAACAGTAGAGAAGAGCATCTTTTCACACAATTGGAGAAAACAGAGAATGAAAAGTAGAGTTAGTTAAAACAGGGGGAATGAGGGAAATTCATAAATGTTTTGTTGAATTACTTCCAATGACCCTCACTTTTTTAATTTAAATTTTGTCATTTGAAAAACTTTGACTTGTAAACCTATCAGGAGAATGGGAAGAGAAACTTTTATTACCAACCCCCCCCCCAAATTTTAAATATCTTCAAAATTTAGAATGTCAAAGAAAAAAAAAAGCTTAAAATTAAAACCCTTTCATAAAATGTTCACCTTGGTTTTTGCAAATTTAACAATTTTCACTAATATTTTAATGATGGGAAAATTCCAACCAGCTCTACCGAGAACTCCATTTAGGCTTCACCTTTTCCTGCTCTGTCAGTCCATTGCAGCATTTTAGGTTTTGGGTTGGGTTGGGCTGGGTTTTTTTGGCTGTTTAATGGATTTCCCCAGTGCTCCCTGTTTCCTAATTTTAAATAATATTTCTCATCACTTATGAACAGTTTCCTATGTAAGACTCTGATGGATCTTTCAATGCCTTACCTGATCAGGTAACACAACAACTCTGGAAGCTGGCTCTTGACTTCCATGGCATTTTGCACAGGTTCAGAGGTCTATGCTAACAGATCATTGTGTATATCATAGATTCATTGATTAAAAGGCCATATGGGACCATTTTGATCATCTAGTCTGACATTCTCCTTCATGCAGGACAGAGAGTTTCACCTGGTGATTCTTGAGTCAAAGAAGCACTGTACATATTTTATATTATAAATGTAAAATAATAGCTGTGTGATAAACTCATAAACTACACGTGGTTATATCAATATATAACAATATTGCACCAAATGCCAGTGTATATGGTACTACTTTGTATAACTATATGATAAAAATTCCTTTCTATCTTTTTATGATGAGAGATACTATTCTGTTTGCTTCTCTACCTATATCGTTGCAGCTGTATAATAAATACCAAATTAAAAACCTCTATATCTAGTTCAGCATTTACATGACTATATGCCTTCTTTCTCTAAATATCCCTATAATGCATTCATTCAAAGCTTAAAATACATTGAGACTCTGAGATGCACTGGCTGGCAGTATGTGATGTTTTGTTATATCTCTTTGATGTAATTTGCTGATTTGTTTAAAATGATATTGTTGGCAAGATAAGTAACCTGTCGTGATGGAAGATGTAAGTAAGAGGTACGAACATGTAACAATAACCAAAAGAAAAATCCCTTTCTCTGAGAAACTTAGAAGCAGACTGCCCCAGGGCAACATGACCCAGAAACTACAAATTCAGCAAAAAAAATTGTAGACATTAGATGATTAACATTTGTGCATAAGTAATGTGCAGGTTATGTAAAATTAAATGGATAATGAATGGAGGAAAATTAAGCCATAGAAAATTTGCAAATATATGAAAATACATATAAATATGTAAAAAATATGTAAAATAGATATGCACATACACAAAATACATACGTACATATGTAAAGATATGTATAAAATACATGTGTAAAATACATATAAAATAAGAAAATACATATAAAAATACATATAAAAAATGGTCTGGAGAACAGGAGATCCAGGCAGGTGAGTAGGACTGACATCATGGAGGAAGGAAGGACTTTTCCGTACCCCAGAATGTGTTAACTTGGGCCCATTCACCTATTCTGTCTTGTCTGTTATTATTTGTGAGGCAGAAATGTATGTCCAGACACTATAAGTAAGATTAATTCTGTCTTAAATTGTATTAAATAAAGGCAAAACTGATTAAGCCTAAATTGGATGAACGTGTGACTCGGTTTCCCACTCTACACTCCCAACAATGTAAACAATTTGATAAAAAAGGTAAAGCCCACATAAATGATCTCATCTCTGCTTTGTTAATTAATTTAGCAAAGGTGTGACCCTCATACAATAATAATCAGAAAAACAAGCCATGTCCTGTCAGCGAATACATATGTGTTAAGTTAGTATACACCCCATTATGTGAATACCTCCCAGTTCTACAAGCTGAATTAGCATATGCTCTTCCCAGTGTTCTGTGCACTCATGCTAACCTACACTTCACACTACCAAGCAACAGTATAACTTAGTATTTAACATAAGCAGATAAGAAACTTGTAAAAGTCAAGGTACATTAATTCAATAGCTAAGTACAAATTGTGGGGAACCTTCACAGACCAGGACGTGGAATGCTGTGTCCAAAACCAAGATATGGACGGTCATGGTTCAGAACAAGAAGTTAAGGGATGAACAGACAGGCTGGATTTCTGTGACATAAGACATAAGAATGGCCATACTGGGTCCGACCAAAGGTCCATCCAGCCCAGTAATGATCAGTGATCTCTCTCCTGCCATCCTTCTCCACCCTCTGACAAACAGAGGCTAGGGACACCACTCCTTACCCATCTGGGCTAATAGCCATTAATGGACTTAGCCTCCATGAATGTATCCAGTTCTCTTTTAAACCCTGTTACAGTTCTAGCCTTCACAACCTCCTCAGGCAAGGAGTTCCACAGGTTGACTGTGCGCTGTGTGAAGAAGAACTTCCTTTTATTTGTTTTAAACCTGCTGCCCATTTATGTTGTTTGGTGGCCCCTAGTTCTTATATTATGGGAACAAGTAAATAACTTTTCCTTATTCACTTTCTCCACACCACTCATGATTTTATATACCTCTATCATATTCCCCTTAGGGCTTGTCTACACTACAAAATTAGGTCGGATTTATAGAAGCCGGTTTTATAGAAACCAGTTTTATGCAGCCGACTGTGTGTGTCCCCACATAAAATGCTCTAAGTGCATGAAGTCGGCGGACCGCGTCCACAGTACCGAGGCTAGCGTCGACTTCCGGCGCATTGCACTATGGTTGCCTATGGGTACCTATCCCACAGTTCCCGGAGTCTCCGGCGCCCATTGGAATTATGGGTTGAGATCGCAATGCCCGAACGATGCAAAGCAGTGCCGCGTGGGGTTCTGGGTACATTGCGTCACGCCCCTCCCCCGCCGTCACATCAACGGCAGACAATAGATTCGCGCCTTTTTACCTGGGTTACCTGTGCAGACAACATACCACGCCAAGCATGGAGCCCGCTCAGCTCAGCTCACCGTCACCATATGTCTTCCGGGTGCCGGCAAACGTGGGACTGCATTGCTAAACAGCAGCAGCAGCTTACTGCCTTTTGGCGGTAGACGGTGCAGCATGAGTAGTAGCCTTCATCGGCGCTCGGGATGCTGGTAGCTGTGGGGCTGGCAGCCGTAGGGCTGCATTGCACCAGCCCCTTGCCTTTTGGCAGCAGATGGTTTATTACGACTGGTAACCGTCCTGTCAGTATTGTCTGCTGAGCATCCAGAAGAGGCCGAGGGCGATCTGGGTGCTGGCAGACATGTGGCTGACACACGTGGGGCTACATTGCTACACAGCAGCAACCCCTTGCCTTTAACCGTCCTCGTTGGACAATGATGGTTACCAGTCGTAGTATACTATTTGCTGCCAAGTATTTGCTGCCAAGCACCCAGAAAATGCCGAGGGCTATCAGTCATGCTGCACTGTCGTCTTAAGATGTAAAAAATAGATTTGTTCTGTATTCATTTCCTTCCCCCCTCCCTCCGTCAAATCAACGGCCCGCTAAACCCAGGCTTAGGAGTTCAATCTCTGGGGGGGGGGGCATTCTGTGTGACAGTTGTTTGTATTTCTCCCTGATGCACAGCCACCTTTCTTGATTTTAATTCCCTGTACCTGTACGCCATGTCGTCAGTCGCCCGCCCCTCCCTCCCTCCCTCCCTTCTTCCCTTGGTCTTTAGATACTAGTTTCGCGCCTTTTTTTAGACCAGACACCATAGCTAGCACTGGGATCATGGAGCCCGCTCAGATCACCGCGGCAATTATGAGCACTATGAACACCACGCGCATTGTCCTGGAGTATATGCAGAGCCTGGACATGCCAAAGCAAAACCAGGAGGACCAGCTGAGGAGGAGGAGGCGATTGCAGCGCGGCGACGATAGTGATGAGGAAATTGACATGGACCTCTCACAAGGCACAGGCCCCAGCAATGTGGAAATCATGGTGTTACTGGGGCAGGTTCATGCCATGGAACGCCGATTCTGGGCCCGGGAAACAAGCACAGACTGGTGGGACCGCATCGTGCTGCAGGTGTGGGACGATTCCCAGTGGCTGCGAAACTTTCGCATGCGTAAGGGCACTTTCATGGAACTTTGTGACTTGCTTTCCCCTGCCCTGAAGCGCCAGAATACCAGGATGAGAGCAGCCCTCACAGTTGAGAAGCGAGTGGCGATAGCCCTGTGGAAGCTTGCAATGCCAGACAGCTACCGGTCAGTCGGGAATCAATTTGGAGTGGGCAAATCTACTGTGGGGGCTGCTGTGATCCAAGTTGCCAGGGCAATGAGAGACCTGGTGATATCAAGGGTAGTGACTCTGGGAAACGTGCAGGACATAGTGGATGGCTTTGCTGCAATGGGATTCCCAAACTGTGGTGGGGCGATAGACGGAACCCATATCCCTATCTTGGCACCGGCACACCAAGCCACCGAGTACATAAACCGCAAGGGGTACTTTTCAATGCTGCTGCAAGCCCTGGTGGATCACAAGGGACGTTTCACCGACATCAACGTGGGCTGGCCGGGAAGGGTACATGATGCACGCGTCTTCAGGCACTCTCTTCTGTTTCGAAAGCTGGAGGAAGGGACTTTCTTCCCGGACCAGAAAATAACCATTGGGGATGTTGAAATGCCTATCGTGATCCTTGGGGACCCAGCCTACCCCTTAATGCCATGGCTCATGAAGCCATACACAGGCAGCCTGGACAGGAGTCAGGACCTGTTCAACTACAGGCTGAGCAAGTGCCGAATGGTGGTGGAATGTGCATTTGGGCGTTTAAAAGCGCGCTGGCGCAGCTTACTGACTCGCTGTGACCTCAGCGAAAAGAATATCCCCATTGTTATTGCTGCTTGCTGTGCGCTCCACAATATCTGTGAGAGTAAGGGGGAGACATTTATGGCGGGGTGGGAGGTAGAGGCAAATCGCCTGGCCGCTGATTATGCGCAGCCAGACACCAGGTCGGTTAGAGCAGCACAGCAGGGCGTGGTGCGCATCAGAGAGGCTTTGAAAACTAGTTTTGTGACTGGCCAGGATACGGTGTGAAACTTCTGTTTGTTTCTCCTTGATGAAATCGCAGAACCCCCACCCACCCGGTTAATTCTACTACCCTGTAAACCAAGCACCCCTACCTCCCCTACCCTCCCCTCTTCAAGCACCACTTGCAGAGGCAATAAAGTCATTGTTACCTCACATTCATGCATTCTTTATTAATTCAGCACACAACTAGGGGGATAATTGCAAAGGTAGCCCGGGATGGGTGGGGGAGGAGGGAAGCAGCACACAACTAGGGGGATAATTGCAAAGGTAGCCCGGGATGGGTGGGGGAGAAGGGAAGGAAAAGGACACACTGCACTTTAAAACTTTACAACTTATTGCTGTGGAAATCATCTAGGGTGGAGTGATTGGGTGGCCGGAGGCCCCCCCACCGTGTTCTTGGGCGTCTGGGTGAGGAGGCAATGGGACTTGGGCAGGAGGGCTGGTGGTTACAGAGGGGCTGTAGCGGCGGTCTCTGCTCCTGCTGTTGGTTACAGAGGGGCTGTAGCGGCGGTCTCTGCTCCTGCTGTTGGTTACAGAGGGGCTGTAGCGGCGGTCTCTGCTCCTGCTGCCTTTCCTGCAGCTCAACCATACGCAGGAGCATATCACTTTGATGCTCCAGCAGCCGGAGCATCGACTCTTGCTTTATGAGTACAAGTTGACGCCACTTCTGCTCTTCAGCCCGCGTTTCAGCACGCAACTTCTCCTCTTGAGCACGCGACTTCTCCTCCTCAGCCCGCGATTCAGCACGCCACCTCTCCTCTCGCTCATATTGGGCTTTTTTAAAATCAGTCATTGACTGCCTCCACGCATTCTGCTGTGCTCTGTCAGCGTTGGAGGCAGTCTGTAGTTCAGTGAACATTTCGTCACGCGTCCTTCGCTTCCTTCTTCGAATATTCACTAGCCTCTGTGAAGGTGAAACATTTGCAGCTGGTGGAGGAGAAGGGAGAGTTGTTTAAAAAAGATACATTTTGGAGAACAATGGGTACACTCTTTCACGTTAGATTTTGCTGTTCACATCACACAGCACATGTGCTTTCGTTACAAGGTCGCATTTTTACTCTTATATTGAGGGCCTGCCGGTTTGGTGTGAGAGATCACTCACGCAGTGCCAGGCCACAGATTTCAGCTTGTAGGCAGCCATGGTAAGACACAGTCTTTTGGCTTTTTTAACCTTGTTAACAAGTGGGGATGGTTTAAAACAGTACTGCTCTCATTAACCATACCAAGCACCCGTTGGGTTAGCCATTTAAAATGGGTTTGCAATGTAAAAGGAGGGGCTGCGGTTTCAGGTTTAACATGCAGCACAAACCCAACTAACTCCCCTCCCCCACACACCCAATTCTCTGGGATGGTCACTTCACCCCTCCCCCCCACCGCGTGGTTAACAGCGGGGAATATTTCTGTTCAGCAGAGCAGGAAGGGGCACCTCTGAATGTCCCCTTAATAAAATCGCCCCATTTCAACCAGGTGACCGTGAATGATATCACTCTCCTGAGGATAACAAAGAGCGATAAGGAATGGATGTTGTCTGCATGCCAGCAAACACCGGGACCATACGCTGCCATGCTTTGTTATGCAATGATTCCAGACTACGTGCTACTGGCCTGGCGTGGTAAAGTGTCCTACCATGGCGGACGGGATAAGGCAGCCCTCCCCAGAAACCTTTTGCAAAGGCTTTGGGAGTACATGAAGGAGAGCTTTCTGGAGATGTCCCTGGAGGATTTCCGCTCCATCCCCATACACATTAACAGACTTTTCCAGTAGCTGTACTGGCCGCGATTGCCAGGGCAAATTAATCATTAATCATTAAACACGCTTGTTTTTAAACCATGTGTAATATTTACAAAGGTACACTCACCAGAGGTCCCCTGTGTGCCCACAGGGTCTTGGGTGAGTTCGGGGGTTACTGGTTCCAGGTCCAGGGTGACAAACATATCCTGGCTGTTGGGGAAACTGGTTTCTCCGCTTCCTTGCTGCTGTGAGGTATCTATGATGTTCTCTCCATCCTCATCTTCCTCGTCCGCCGAACCCGCTTCCCTGTCTCCAGAGAGGGACTGATAGCACACGCTTGGGCTACTGGTGGCTGCACCCCCTAGAATGGCATGCAGCTCCTCGTAGTAGCGGCATGTTTGCGGCTCAGCCCCGGACCTTCCGTTTGCGTCTCTGGCTTTGTGGTAGGCTTGCCTTAGCTCCTTAATTTTCACGCGGCACTGCTGTGCGTCCCTGTTATGGCCTCTGTCCTTCATGGCCTTGGAGATCTTTTCTAATGTTTTGCCATTTCTTTTACTGTTTCGGAGTTCGGCCAGCACTGCTTCATCTCCCCAGATGGCGATCAGATCCCGTACCTCACGTTCGGTCCAGGCTGGAGCTCTTTTGCGATCCTGGGACTGGGACTGGGACTCCATCACGGTTACCTGTGCTGATGAGCTCTGCATGGTCACCTGTGCTCTCCACGCTGAGCAAACAGGAAATGAAATTCAAACGTTCGCGGGGCTTTTCCTGTCTACCTGGCCAGTGCATCTGAGATGAGAGTGCTGTCCAGAGCGGTCACAATGAAGCACTGTGGGATAGCTCCCGGAGGCCACTAATGTCGAATTCCGTCCTCACTACCCAATTCCGACCCCCATAAGGCCGATTTTATCGCTAATCCCCTCGTCGAGGTGGTGTAAAGAAACCGGTTTAAAGGGCCCTTTAAGTCAAAAGAAAGGGCTTCGTCGTGTAAACGTGTCCAGGCTTAAGTCGACTTAACGCAGCTAAAGTCGACCTAAACTCGTAGTGTAGACCAGGCCTTAGTCTCCTCTTTTCCAAGTTGAAAAGTCCTAGCCTCTTTAATCTCTCTTCATATGGGACCTGTTCCAAACCCCTAATCATTTTAGTTGCCCTTCTCTGAAACTTTTCTAATGCCAATATATCTTTTTTGAGATGAGGGGACCACATCTGTACGCAGTATTCAAGATGTGGGCGTACCATGGTTTTATATAAGGGCAATAAGATATTCTCCATCTTATTCTCTATCCCTTGTTTAATGATTCCTAACATCCTGTTTCCTTTTTTGACTGCCGTTGCACACTGCATGTACGTCTTCAGAGAACTATCCATGATGACTCCAAGATCTTTCTCCTGATTAATTGTAGCTAAATTAGCCCTCATCATATTGTATGTATAGTTGGGGTTATTTTTTCCAATGTGCATTACTTTACATTTATCCACATTAAATTTCATTTGCCATTTTGTTGCCCAATCACTTAGTTTTGTGAGATCTTTTTGAACTTCTTCACAATCTGCTTTGTTCTTAACTATCTTGAGCAGTTTAGTACCATCTGCAAACTTTGCCACCTCACTGTTTACCCCTTTCTCCAGATCATTTATGCATAAGTTGAATAGGATTGGTCCTAAGACTGACCCTTGGGGAACACCACTAGTTACCCCTCTCCATTCTGAAAATTTACCATTTATTCCTACCTTTGTTCCCTGTCTTTTAACCAGTTCTCAATCCATGAAAGTGTTTTGTTACTAGACTTACTCCTAGTTGAAATGTATAAATTTGGGAGCCCACCTTCTGTTGCAAGGTGAATTTAACAATGATGCATGAGACAGCTTCTTGTAGACTGGTATCATATTTTCCAGTACTATACTATGATTGGCTTTTAGCAATAAACCTGACTGTCAAGCAATTGACTGTACAATTTATCAATAATAAGCAGCAGAGTGCAGCAGATGATGGATGATAGGAAACTAGCTGTTATACTGTATCACAGCAGTGAGAAAGGAGTGATTTAGTTAACAAGGACCACTTGCATAGGTAAAAAAATTAAAGTGGGGGCTATACTGTATAATGGGCACTAGGGGCAGCAGAGGGTGGGGTTGGGGAATCAGCAGCTATTCTGTATAATGGGTACTATGGGTAGCAGATGGTAGGGGTGTTAGACCCGCAACAGGAGTCGCCCTACGGGATAGGGGAGCAGACAGATACCGGACACAGTTTTGCTATATAATCCACAAATGCTCTTTATTGCTTACAAAATAAACTACTCAGTCCACATTCATAACCCAAGCATACTACACCAGAGTCTGAAGATCAGAATTGAAGTCCCGATGGCCAGTTGAAGTTCAGTCTGATCACAAGGTGTGGGGAGCCAGCATTACCACATCTTAATCTAAACAGGGATCTGGATCCACAAACGACTCCAAATTGTGAGTGTATCGAATATCTTTTATAATCCACTCCATCACGTCATCAGTTGTCTGGGCAATTTCAAAAGACAGTTCTGGTCAAATTGCCAAAACCCAAATTGTTTAGAAATAGTCCCAGGCCCGAGATGTTCCTCTTTCCCCAGTTCTTGTTTACAACTGCAGCAGATACATTGCAACAGGTATATAGTCATGGCAATGCCCCCAATGTTATTTCCTTATCTGGCATTTCTCCATCTTTCTCATAACAAAGTTTTTTTTATGCAAACAGCTCTTGACTGCTTAAAAACTCAAATTCTTGCTTTGGTTGTCAACATGCAACACACTTCATCCACACTAGGCGTATAACATATTACATGGATATATGGATTATGTATGGCTATAGATAGATAGATAGATAGATAGATAGATAGATAGATAGATAGATAGATCCCAACAGGAGTGGGGAAGGGGTGGCTATACTGTATCATGGCCAATAGGGGCAGCAGAGGGTGAGGGATGGAGGAGGGGTGGCTATACTGTAAAAGGGGCACTAGGGGCAGCAGAGCAACATGGCAGAAAAGCGATGGCTATACTGTATACTGGGTACCAGGGGCAGCAGAGGGTGAGGGTTGGGGAAGGGTCAAGCGATGGTCTATAATGATGTCAAAGACTTTGCTTTTTCAGCTCCAGCAGCTTTACACTTTCTTGTTCTCACAGACCAATGTATTCCCCTGTTGTCAGAGCCAATCCCCAGCCTCAGAGCAGCGAGGAAGATTAATTAATAGCAAGGGAATTCATTACTCCAACAGTGGAACTATTTGCTTCTGCAACATTTCCTTGTGTGTTTTGCTGAGCTGTTCCCCTTGTACTTGTGAGTGTGGCCAGGGCAGGAGACATTCCTGGAACTGGCATGGTCCTTGATCATTTTTCATTCATCACAGTTCAGAGTTGGCTTGATTTGCAAAGGGGCTGAGGTCTCATTGACTTCAGTAGGAGATGTAGGAGTCAGATGTTGCTGTAAATAAGCCCCACAGGTTAGATAAGTGTCTGGAGAATAAGGACACAAATAATTCCCCTTCGGAAGCAGAACCTTTTCCCCCTAGGCCCCTGATTGGACATTTCACGTAGAGCAACAAGGATGATGCAACAGCCTGTAGCTGTTGCCTAATAACATTTCCATACGGAGTTGACGCTGTAGTTTGTGTCTTTGAAAAAACAGCAGATAATCGCTTCTACTCTTCTGGGGCTTTTTGGCAGCTAGAGATTCCGTTTGTTTATTTTTAAGATAAACTTCCATCATATCTGTGCTTGCTTCATCCCAAACACTTCCGGTCACATATCACTGATGTATTTCATATTGTCAGAGAGTCACAGCATTTAAGGACAAAAGGGACCTCTAGATTATCTTGTCTGACCACCTCTGTCTCATGTTGTCTTGGGTGTCATCACACAGGCCCACAGAGCACTTTAGCCGGGCATCAAAGTGAACATAAAAGAGAAATGTACCTCGTGGTCCCTGTAACTGAGCACTGAAATGGGGGCACCTCTGGGATGCAGAATGTGTAATGTCATGCAACACTGATAAACAGATGATTAAGGCAGGAAGGAAAGAACACCTTATGTAATATAGAAATTGTGTGTGTGTGTGTGTGTTTGTGTGTGTGTGTGTGTGTGTGTGAGAGAGAGAGAGAGAGACTCACTGCTGGAGGGAATGAGCCATGCTCAGAGTGTGTATGCATGCACCACAGTTGTCCCTCCCTCTTGTGAACAACCCCACGGATTCATTCACGACCATGAGTGGTACAGAAAGATCTTCCATTTAAAGCTCATCCAAAACCAATGCCCCCTTCCACGGCGAGGGGTCGCTGCGGACGAGCACAAACACCAAAGGGAGAGTGCCATCTATTAAGGCACCCTACCCACCCGCTGCAGCTCAGGGCCGAGTGCAATTCTGGGGCACTGTGGTAAGCAGCAATTCTGATGAGAGCAGGTCTACAGCAGAGCCCCTCACCCTGCTCCTTGCGGCACAGGGCCACGTGGTGCCCTGTTGAGGCATAGGGGGTCAGTATGGACCAAGAGACAAGAGTGCCCCCCAAGTGAGACCCCACCCAGCTCCTTGCAGCATGTCATCCCTTGTAGCTGTGCTGGAGCACTGGGGTAAGTACTGACCCACAGAGGAGAACATCCCCTAATAAGTCCTCCACCCTGTTTCCAGGAGTACAGCGCCCCCTACTGCTGAGCTGCAACATTGGACTCAATCAAGAACATCCCACAGAGCCCTCCAGGCCCATCCCTGTATTTTAGCCCCCCAAACTGAGCACCCCACCCCACTCGCAGTAGCACAGCCTCTAGCCCCAAATGGCCATGCTGGAGTAATGGGGTCAGAACTATCTAAGAAATGAGAGTGCTCCCAGCTGAGCCCATCACGCCATTCCCTGAAGCACACTACCCCTAGCACCTCTAAGCTTCCACATAGGGTTTATTCTAATGTTACTGGGAGCTCGTCCTGATTCTGGTCCTGCTGCAAACTTACTGGTGTCAATGGGAATAGTCCCACTGACTTCTATGGACTTTGTATCTGGTCCTCAAGGAGGGAATTGGACCCTTTGGTAAGGGCAATAGAGTCTGAGAGTGAGGACTCCTGGGTTCTGTTCCCAGCTCTGGGAGGGGAGTGGGGTGTAATGTTTAGAGTAGTGGGGATTGGGAATCAGATCTCCTGGGTTCTAATCATGGGTCTGAGACAGGAGTGAGGCACACAGTCTGAACATCAGGGAACTGGAGTCATGAGCCTTGGGTGTTGTTACTGACTCTGCCCCTGACTCTTTGTGTTGTGTTGCCTTGGACAAATCATTCCCCTTTCCAGACAAAATAATGTTACACAATTTACCACACGTAGTAAATCCCATTATGATTTTCATCTAGAAAACACATGATTATGATGATGATGATGATGATGATACAACTTTCTATGAAATGATTACCCTATTGAATTTTGTTTTGTTACAGGTTGAGACAGTATTGTTCTTCCTCTGAGGAATATTATAAGAAATTTCCTTCAGGGAGCAGGTCCCAGAAGCCAGTGAATGAAATAAAAACACCGCTGTTTCCTTCAACACATATAGTGCCTGCAGCCAGTTGAGGTAACTACTCTTCTTAAACAAGGTAGGTTATAAATGAATGACTTCAGGCTCCAATCATTCTCCCACTGAAGTCCATGGGTGTTGTGCCCCAGTCTGCAATGGGAGCAAGATCATGTCATTGGTTTCTTCATTTGAATTTTCCATACATGGGCAGAGAATCGCAGTGTGTGTTTGAGCACATGGGTTGTGTCTGTGTTCATTATCTATCTATCTATCTATCTATCTATCTATCTATCTATCTATCTATCTATCTATCTATCTATCTATCTATCTATCCAATCTAGTCAAATCCATCTGGCAGTCTACCTGTTAGTATATCAATTGATCTATTCGTCTCTGAATCTATCATTCTGAATTCAACTAGTTTGATAATCATGGGTCAGGTCGTGAGCTTGACTTCAGTGCTAATTTACACCAGGTGAAATTCTGGTCCCATAATTCCATAGTGCCTACCAAAGTTATAAATAAGCACCAAACATGCTCATCATCATGCCATGATTATATTTATTATTTTTGTTGTTATTGTTGGAGTTTCTTGCTTCTCCCTCCTCTCGTCCTTACTCCCCTCTGTTTTTTCAACTGTCATCATCATACACTGAGTCTGAGTAGAAATTCATAGATTCATATATTCTCGGACTGGAAGGGACCTCGAGAGGTCATTGAGTCCAGTCCCCTGCCCTCATGGCAGGACCAAATACTGTCTAGACCATCCCTGATAGACATTTATCTAACCTACTCTTAAATATCTCCAGAGATGGAAATTCCACAACCTCCCTAGGAAGTTTATTCCAGTGTTTAACCACCCTGACAGTTAGGAACTTTTTCCTAATGTCCAACCTAAATCTCCCTTGCTGCAGTTTAAGCCCATTGCTTCTTGTTCTACCCTTAGAGGCTAAGGTGAACAAGTTTTTTCCCTCCTCCTTATGACACCCTTTTAGATACCTGAAAACTGCTATCATGTCCCCTCTCAGTCTTCTCTTTTCCAAACTAAACAAACCCAATTCTTTCAGCCTTCCTTCATAGGTCATATTCTCTAGACCTTTAATCATTCTTGTTGCTCTTCTCTGGACCCTCTCCAATTTCTCCACATCTTTCTTGAAATGCGGTGCCCAGAATTGGACACAATACTCCAGTTGAGGCCTAACCAGCGCGGAGTAGAGTGGAAGAATGACTTCTCGTGTCTTGCTCACAACACATCTGTTAATACATCCCAGAATCATGTTTGCTTTTTTTGCAACAGCATCACACTGTTGACTCATATTTAGCTTGTGGTCAACTATAACCCCTAGATCCCTTTCTGCTGTACTCCTTCCTAGAAAGTCTCTTCCCATTCTGTATGTGTGAAACTGATTGTTCCTTCCTAAGTGGAGCACTTTGCATTTGTCTTTGTTAAACTTCATCCTTTTTACCTCAGACCATTTCTACAATTTGTCCAGATCATTTTGAATTATGACCCTGTCCTCCAAAGCAGTTGCAATCCCTCCCAGTTTGGTATCATCTGCAAACTTAATAAGCGTACTTTCTATGCCAATATCTAAGTCGATAATGAAGATATTGAACAGAGCCGGTCCCAAAACAGACCCCTGCGGAACCCCACTTGTTATGCCTTTCCAGCAGGATTGGGAACCATTAATAACAACTCTCTGAGTACGGTTATCCAGCCAGTTATGTACCCACCTTATAGTAGCCCCATCTAAATTGTATTTGCCTAGTTTATCGATACGAATATCATGCGAGACCGTATCAAATGCCTTACTAAAGTCTAGGTATACCACATCCACAGCTTCTCCCTTATCCACAAGGCTCGTTATCCTATCAAAGAAAGCTATCAGATTGGTTTGACACGATTTGTTCTTTACAAATCCATGCTGGCTATTCCCTATCACCTTACCACCTTCCAAGCGTTTGCAGATGATTTCCTTAATTACTTGCTCCGTTATCTTCCCTGGCACAGAAGTTAAACTAACTGGTCAGTAGTTTCCTGGGTTGTTTTTATTTCCCTTTTTATAGATGGGCACTATATTTGCCCTTTTCCAGTCTTCTGGAATCTCTCCCGTCTCCCATGATTTTCCAAAGATAATAGCTAGAGGCTCAGATACCTCCTCTATTAGCTCCTTGATACCTCCTCTATTAGCTCCTTGAGTATTCTAGGATGCATTTCATCAGGCCCTGGTGACTTGCAGGCATCTAACTTTTCTAAGTGATTTTTAACTTGTTCTTTTTTTTATTTTATCTGCTAAACCTACCCCCTTCCCATTAGCATTCACTAGGTTAGGCATTCCTTCAGACTTCTTGGTGAAGACCGAAACAAAGAAGTCATTAAGCATCTCTGCCATTTCCAAGTTTCCTGTTACTGTTTCTCCCTCTTCACTGAGAAATGGGCCTACCCTGTCTTTGGTCTTCCTCTTGCTTCTAATGTATTGATAAAAAGCCTTCTTGTTTCCCTTTATTCCTGTAGCTAGTTTGAGCTCATTTTGTGCCTTTGCCTTTCTAATCTTGCCCCTGCATTCCTGTGTTGTTTGCCTATATTCATCCTTCGTAATCTGTCCTAGTTTGTTGTTTCTTGAAGTGGTTCTTGTATTTGGATCTGAATACAGTCGGCTGGGAGGACTCAGTCTGATCTCTTCTAATAAGAGAGTCCACTCCCAGCATCCGACCATGGCACATGATCTGCACCTGCTGCCCAAGAGTCTCTTTTAGCTGGTCTCTTTTAGCTGAATTTTTCTCAAACCTTCCTCCTCATAATGTATGCTTCTTTAATTGCTTTCATGTTCTCCTGTATATTAATGGAGTGTCCAGATGCCTTGAAGAGCTCAGAAAATATCACTCAACTACCAGAGACAAGCATTTATACAGACCTTATTCCTAATGGTGAGTAAATTGCTACATTTATTTAGAGCTGCTCAAAATGTCAGGCAACAAATAAAGAAATAAATCCAAATCCCTTCTGAAAAAAATGGTTTCATCAATATTGATGTTTTCCATGAGAAAACGTTGATGTTGATGGCAGTTTTCAATTTTCCATTCGATTTCACGTGGACTCTTCTGAATCGAAATTAGGGGTTTCACTATTTCAACTTTTCATCTCAATTCAGGGTGAAAACAAATATGGGAATATTAGAATTTCCCATGAGATGGAAATTCCATTTTCCAGGCAGCTCTGCATGTACTGCAATGGTCGTGCTGAGGAAAGTACTCACAAACATCAATAGAGGTTCCCCAAATTAGATCTTAAGAGAGGCAGAAGAATTTCAACCTCTCTCCCAGATCTCAGTATTTAGAGAACATCATTCCCTTTTGTTTTAAATTGTTCTAGGTAGTGCACTTTGCATAGTGTGCCATCAAGGTTTGCTTTTGTTGTTTAATTTAATTTTCTCTATCTGATTCCCTTTGAATTTCTCTCTCTCTCTCTCTCTCTCTCTCTCTCTCTCTCTCTCTCTCTCTCTCTCTCTCTCTCTCTCTCTCTCTCTCTCTCTCTCTCTCTTGAATTACCAGGAGAATGGTCCTGTGGTTATGGCGGTTTCAGGTATCTGGACACCTCAGTTCTATTTCTCAGAATGCTGACTGGTGGTGTTAATCCAGTCTATTCACCCTATCATTCCAATTTCCCCCTTAATAGCTCACTGTTATTTGATGTGTTGCTTTGAGAGCTACATATTGAAGGTGCAAAGGGTATGCAAAATACAATATTTGTTATTACTCATTTTAATTCCAACTCTGTTATTTCATTGTCATGCCTGTTATTAGGAAGTTCCTTGCCAACAAGTAACCTTGAAGTAAAACATCTGTGGAAAACGTCTCTTCTTACATTGTGGGATGTTCCTTCTTGTAAAGTTCTTTATAGCAAAGTGATTGGACAATGATCCTCCACTGGTGTAAATCAGTATAGCTCTTTTTATACCCATTGAGCTGGGAAGATTTACACCAGCCCTAGGTCTTCTTTTGTATACTGAGAGATACCAATGCATTTGGGATGCTGCGATGATAAAGCCAGGAATGATTTCAATTGTTCTCTAATATTTAGGGAACAATAACATGTAATAGTATACAAAATGCCAACATCCCCCATTGTTTTCAACATTTATTGTGCTTCTCATTCTTCAAAGGGCTTCAAACATATTGGGCTCAGCAGCATAAGTTTATTCATGTGAGTAGTCCTCACTTTTGTGAGTTGTAACTGCAGTGGGAATACTTGCATTCATATAACAATTCTTGTGATTAAGAGCCGAATGAGGTCAGAATTTGCCCTCATTTGAGAAATCGTATTTGATAAATGTGGCTGTAGCATAACACTCTCAGAGGGAAGAAAGAAAGAAAGAAAGAAAGAAAGAAAGAAAGAAAGAAAGAAAGAAAGAAAGAAAGAAAGAAAGAAAGAAAGAAAGAAAGAAAGAAAAACATTGATCCCTTTTTGAATTTTCATGTAGACAGAAAAAAAAGTGTTTGAAGAGGAAGGATTGAGGAAGAGGAAGAGGAAGGATGAGTTTGAAGAGGAGAGGAGGAAGAATAGAACCCCTGATTCTGGAAACTGGTATACCTCCATTGCTGGTATAAACTGATGTAGCTCCTTTAGAGTCAAATTATCAAATCCCTGTCTGTTGTAAATCAGCTGTATTTCCACTGGTATCAAAGTGGTCGGATCTCCAGCTGATCTATATTGGCATCGCTTGAATGACATCAATGCAACTACACCAGTTTACCCCTGATGATGATTGGGCCCAGTTACATATTTATATACAGAATCGCAGCAGGTTTTATTCTCAAGCGTCACAACCAAAAGGAAACCAGTATGAATTGTTTGATTCACATCCACATGTTTGTTATTCCTCAGATTCAGTCTCTTTCCATGTTGCCCCTACAGATGACCTATTCTGTGAGTGACCCTGGAGAGAACCAGACCATCTCCGATGTGTTCATCCTGGTGGGGTTTTCGTACCTTAACAAGCTGCAAATTGTTCTGTTTCTGTTGCTTCTGGTCATCTACCTGGTCACCCTGATAGGGAACCTGCTTGTTATCTTCCTTATAAAGTTAAACCCCTCTCTCCACACCCCCATGTATTTCTTCCTGGTGAACCTGTCATTCTTGGAAATCTGCTACACCAGCAGTGTGGTCCCTCAGCTGCTGGTTCACCTCCTGGTGGAGGAAAAGACCATCTCTATTGTGGGCTGCGCGGTCCAGATGTACGTCTTCACCATCCTGGGCCTCACAGAATGCTGCCTCTTAGCAGCCATGGCGTACGATCGCTACATAGCCATATGCAACCCCTTGCACTACAGAACCATCATGAGTGGCCGGGTGTGCGCACAGCTCGCAGGTGCTTCATGGACCATTGGCATCTCAGTGGAAGTAGCTCAGACCACGTGGATCTTCCGCTTGCCCTTTTGTGGCTCCAACCGCATCCACCACTTCTTCTGTGACATCCCACCAGTGGTGAAGATGGCATGCACGGACACATCAAAAAATGAGATTATGGTTTTCACTGTGTCGGTGCTGTTCATCATGAGTCCTTTTTTGTTGATAATCCTGTCCTACATCTGCATTATTTCCTCCATCCTTAAACTCCAGTCAACGGAGGGAAGGCATAAAGCCTTCTCCACCTGCTCCTCCCACCTCATGGTGGTGACTTTGTTCTATGGAACAGCTCTTATCACCTACCTCAGGCCAAAATCTAGCTCCAACCCAGATAGTGATCTAATCATTTCCCTCATGAACACAATTGTGGCCCCAGTTTTGAACCCCATAATATACACTCTGAGGAACAAAGAGGTGAAGGGAGCCTTTAGAAAAACAGTAGAGAAGAGCATCTCTTCACACAACCAGAGAAATTAGAGAATGAAAAGTAGAGTCAATCAAAATGGGGGGAATAAGGGAAATTCATAAACATTTTGTTTAATTTCTCACAATGACCCTCACATTTTCAATTAGAATTTTACCATGTGCAAAACTTTGACATCTTCTAAACATGGTGGCAAAATGGGAAGAGAAACTTTTTTTAATGAAATTAATAAGTAAACTTTAGTCAAATTTTTGATAGTCAGAACCTTTTTACCAGTTCTAAAGATCATTGAAAAAACCTCAGATCAGCTAGGAAAATTAATTATTACCAAGGGAATTACCAAGGGAATTCATTACTCCTACAGTGTAACTATTTGCTACAGCTAATGTAAAATTTCCCTGTGTGTTTTGCTGGACTTTTTGCCCTATACCTGTGAATGTCGCCAGGGCTGGAGATGTGCCTGGACCTGCCATGGTCCTTGATCATTTTCCATTCATCACAGCTCAGAGTGGGCTTGATTTGCACAGGGGCTGAGGTCTCATTGACTTCAATGGGAGATGTAGGTCACAAATGTTGCTGTAAATTAGAACCAAGGGTTTGATCAGAGTCTGGAGAATAAGGACACAAATAAATCACCTGTGGGAGCAGAACCTTTTCCCCGTAGTCCCCTGAATGGACATTTCATGTAGAACAACAAGGATGATGCAATGGCCTGTAACTGTCTCCTAACAACATTTCCCTACAGAGTTGGCGCTGTAGATTGTGTCTTTGAAAAAAACACAAGATAATCGCTCCTACTCTTCTGGGGCTGTTTGGCAGCTAGAGATTCCTTTTGTTTGTCTTTAAGATTCACTTCTACCATATCTGCGCTTGCTTAATCCCAAACACTTACTGTCACATATCACTGGTGTATTTCATATTGTCAGAGAGTCACAGAGTTTAAGGACAAAAGGGATCTCTAGATTATATCATCTGACCTCCTCTGTCTCACATTGTGTTGGGTGTCATCACACAGGCCCACAGAGCACTTTAGCCAGGCATCAAATGAACGTAAAAGAGAAATGTACTTGGTGGTCTCTGTGCTGGACCACTGAAATTGAGGCATGTCTGGGATGCAGAATGTATAACTTCATGCAACACTGTTCAACCGATGATTAAGGCAGGAAGGAAAGAACACCTTATGCAAAATAGAAACTCTGTCCTTGTGTGTGTGTGTGTGTGATAGAGAGAGAGAGATTTGTAGCCCATGTAATGACTATATAGCCATTAAATAATGATAGTTGTATAGTAAGTAAATGATAAAGGGTTGAGGAAATGATAGCAGAAACACAAGAGACCTATAGGTTTAGACTTATAAACATTACTTAGAAAGACAAGATCGGTGAAGTAATATCTTTTATTGTTGATGAGAGAGACAGAAGTTGGTCCAGCAAAAGATATTACCTCACCCGCTTTGTGTCTCTAGTATCCTGGGATCCAGATGGCTACAACAGCACTGCATACAAAATAGCTTAAGCAGTTAGGGTAAGTAGAAGGCTTTCTATTTTGAACAGGAGAAGTTGCTCAATGAGTTGACATAAGGAAGTAAACTATCAATGACCTTAAGTCACAAAACATCACAAGGCTCCGTTTATTGTTTTGTCATAATCACAAGTGTTGCAAACAGCAGATAGGTAACCACAAGGGAATGAGCCCTGCTCAGTGTGTGTGTGTGTATGTGTATGTGCCTGTCTGTCTGTCTGTGTGACTGTCACCCCCTGCTGGAGGTAATGAGCCATGTTCAGTGCGTGTGTGTACGTGCCACTGCTGCCCCTTCTTCTTGTAAATAGCCTCACTGACTTGTCAATGACCACAGGTGTTCGGGAAAGATCTTTCATTTATAGCTCAACCAAAAGATATATCATCCACCAGAAACAGTGTCCCCTTCCACTGTGATGAGTTGCTGTGGGTCAGCACCAACTTCAAGGGAAGAGTGCCCCCTGCTGATCCACCCTACCCACCCTCTGTAGCACAGGGCCCCCGAGCACCATGCTGGAGCACTGTGGTAAGCAGCGGTTCTGATGGGAGCAGGTCCACAGGTGAGCCCCTCACACTGCTCTTTGCGGCACAGGGCCACGTGGTGCCCTACTGAAGCACAAGGGGTCAGCATGGACCAAGTGACAAGAGTGCCTCCCAAGTGAGACCCCACTCAGCTCCTTGCAGCATGTCATCGCTTGGAGCTGCGCTGGAGCACTGGGTTTAGTACTGACCCACAGAGGAGAATGTCCCTTAATGAGTCATCCACCCTCTTCCCTGCAATACAGCGCCCCCTACTGCTGAGCTGGGACATTGGGATCCATCAACCTGAAAAAAGCAACAGAGGGTCCTGTGGCACCTTTAAGACTAACAGAAGTATTGGAGCATAAGCTTTCGTGGGTGAATGCCCACTTCATCAGACGCAAGTAATGGAAATTTCCAGAGGCAGATATAAATCAGTATGGAGATAACGAGGTTAGTTCAATCAGGGAGGGTGAGGTGCTCTGCTAGCAGTTGAGGTGTGAACACAAAGGGAGGAGAAACTGCTTCTGTAGTTGGCTAGCCATTCACAGTCTTTGTTTAATCCTGATCTGATGGCGTCAAATTTGCAAATGAACTGGAGCTCAGCAGTTTCTCTTTGGAGTCTGGTCCTGAAGTTTTTTTGCTGTAAGATGGCTACCTTTACATCTGCTATTGTGTGTCCAGGGAGGTTGAAGTGTTCTCCTACAGGTTTTTGTATATTGCCGTTCCTGATATCTGACTTGTGTCCATTTATCCTCTTGCGTAGTGACTGTCCAGTTTGGCCAATGTACATAGCAGAGGGGCATTGCTGGCACATGATGGCATATATAACATTGGTGGACGTGCAGGTGAATGAGCCGGTGATGTTGTAGCTGATCTGGTTAGGTCCTGTGATGGTGTTGCTGGTGTAGATATGTGGGCAGAGTTGGCATTGAGGTGTGTTGCATGGGTTGGTTCCTGAGTTAGAGATGTTATGGTGTGGTGCGTGGTTGCTGGTGAGAATATGCTTAAGGTTGGCAGGTTGTCTGTGGGCGAGGACTGGCCTGCCTCCCAAGGTCTGTGAAAGTGAGGGATCATTGTCCAGGATGGGTTGTAGGTCACTGATGATGTGTTCGAGAGGTTTAAGCTGAGGACTGTAGGTGATGGCCAGTGGAGTTCTCTTGGTTTCTTTTTTGGGCCTGTCTTGTAGCAGGAGGCTTCTGGGCTCTGTTGATTTGTTTCTTTGTTTCCTTGTGTGGGTATCATAGTTTTGAGAATGCTTGGTGAAGATCTTGTAGGTGTTGGTCTCTGTCTGAGGGGTTGGAGCACATGCGGTTGTACCTCAGCGCTTGGCTGTAGACGATGGATCATGTGGTGTGTCCGGGGTGGAAGCTGGAGGCATGAAGGTAGGCGTAGTGGTCGGTGGGTTTTTGGTATAGGGTGGTGTTAATGTGGCCATCGTTTATTTGTACTGTGGTGTCTAGGAAGTGGACCTCCCGTGTAGATTGGTCCAGGCTGAGGTTGATGGTGGGGTGGAAGCTGTTGAAATCATGGTGGAATTCTTCCAGGGTCTCCTTCCCATGGGTCCAGATGATGAAGATGTCATCAATGTAGCGTAGGTAGAGAAGGGGCGCGAGTGGACGAGAGCTGAGGAAGCGTTGTTCCAGGTCAGTCATAACAATGTTGGATTATTGTGGGGCCATGCGGGTGCCCATGGCGGTGCCACTGGTCTGGAGGTATATATTGTCACCAAATTTGAAATAATTGTGCGTGAGGATAAAGTCACAGAGCTCAGCAACAAGTTGTGCTGTGTTGCCATCAGGGATACTGTTCCTGACAGCTAGTATTCCATCTGTGTGTGGGATGTTTGTGTAGAGAGCCTCTACATCCATGGTGGCTAGGATGGTGTTTTCTGGGAGGTCACCAATGCATTGTTTTCAGCCTGAAAACATCCTACAGAGCCCTCCAGGCGCATCCCTGTATTTTAGCACCCCCTAGTGCTACACTGGGGTATTGCTAGCAACACTGACTAAGGGGGAAGATTGCCCCAAACTGAGCACCCCACCCCACTCGCAGATGGAAAGCCTCAGCCCCCTATGGCCATGCTGGAATTATGGGGTCAGAACTGTCAAAGAAATGAGAGTGCTCCCAGATGAGCCCATCACCCCACTCCCTGAAGCGCACTAACCCGTAGCACCTCTCAGCTTCCACATAGAGTTTATTCTGGTTCCACTGAAAACTTACTGTATCAAAGGGAATAGTCCCACTGACTTCTATGGACTTTGTATCTGGTCCTCAAGGAGGGAATTGGACCCTTTGGTAAGAGCAGTAGAGTCTGAGAGTGAGGACTCCTGGGTTCTGTTCCCAGCTCTGGGAGGGGAGTGGGGTGTAATGTTTAGAGTAGTGGGGATTGGGAATCAGATCTCCTGGGTTCTAATCATGGGTCTGAGACAGGAGTGGGGCACACAATCTGAACATCCGGTAACTGGAGTCATAAGCCTTGGGTGTTGTTACTGACTCTGCCCCTGACTCGTTGTGTTGCCTTGGACAAATCATTCCTCTTTCCAGACAAAATAGTATCACAAAATTTACCCCACTTAGTAAATCCCATTACAATTTTCATCTAGAAAATACATGATGATGATGATGATGATGTTACCACCTCCTCTGAAATGATTGCCCTAGTGTATTTTGTTTTGTTGCAGTTTGATGAAGAATTGTTCTTCCTCTGAGGAATATTATAAGAAATTTCCTTCAGGGACTAGGTCCCAGAAGCCAGTGAATGAAATAAAAACACCTGTTTCCTTCAACACATATTGCGCTTTTAGCTAGGAGATAGAACTATTCTTCTTAAACAAGGTAGGTTATAAATGAATGACTTAAATCCCCAACCATCTCCCACTGAAGTCCATGGGTGTTGTGCCCCAGTCTGCAATGGGAGCAAGATCATGTCACTGGTTTCTTCATTTGAATTTTCCATACATGGGCAGAGAATCTTAATGTGTGTCTGAGCACAGGGGTTGTGTCTGTGTTTCTATCTATCTATCTATTCATGTCTGAATCTATCATTCTGAATACAACTAGTTAAACGGCGGTCTCTTTTATCTGAATTTTTCTCAAAACTTCCTCCTCATAATGTATGCTTCTTTAATTGCTTTCATGTTCTCATGTATACTAATGGAGTGTCCAGATGCCTTGAAGAGCTCAGAAAATATCACTCAACTGCCAGCAACAAGCATCTATACAGACCTTATTCCTAATGGTGAGTAAATTGCTACATTTATTTAGAGCCGCTCAAAATGTCAGACATTAAATAAAGAAATAAATCCAAATCCCTTCTGAAAAATATGGTTATATCAATATTGATGTTTTCCATGAGAAAACATTGATGTTGCTGACAATTTTTCAATTTTCCATTCGATTTCATGTGGACTCTTCTGAATTGAAATTAAGGTTTTCACTATTTCAACTTTTCGTATAGATTCAGGGTGAAAACAAATATTGGAATATTGGAATTTCCCATGAGATGGAAATTCCATTTTCCAGCCAGCTCTGCATGTACTGCAATGGTCGTGCTGAGGAAAGTACTCACAAACATGAATAGAGGTTCCCCAAATTAGATCTTAAGAGAGGCAGAAGAATTTCAACCTCTTCTCCAAGGCTCCCTATTTAGAGAAAAACATTCTCTTTTATTTTAAATTGTGTACTCTGCATAGTGTGCACTACAGTGTGCTTTGGTTGTTGGATTTAATTTTCTCTATTTCATTGAATGTGTGTGAGTGTTTGAGTGTGTTCAATTTCCAGGAGAATGGTTTTGTAGTTATGGCAGAGTTTCAGGTATCAGGTATGCTGACTCGCTATGTAAACCCAGTCTCTTCACCCCTATCATTCCCCCAATCATTCCCAGTTTCCCCCTTTGTAGCTCACTATTATTTGATGTGTTGCTTTGAGTGCCACATATTGAACATGCTAAGCGTATGCAAAATACAATATTTGTTATTGCTCATTTTTATTTCGACGCTATCATTTCACTGTCATGCCTTTTATTAGGAAGTTCCTTGTCAACAAATAACCTAGAAGTAAAACATCTGTGGAAATCGTCTTTTCGTACATTGTAGGATCTTCTTTCTTGTAAAATTCTTTATAGCAAGGTGATTAGACAAAGATCCTTCACTGGTGTAAAGCAGTATAACTCTTTTTATACCCATGAAGCTGTTAAGATTTACACCAGCAAAGGAACTGGCCCTAGCTCTTCTTTTGTATGTTGAGAGAAACCAATGCATTTCAAATGCAGTGATGATAAGGGCAGGAATGATTTAAATTGTTCTCTAATATTTAGGGAAGAATAACTTTTAATAGTACACAAAAGGCCAAAATCCCCCATTGTTTTCAGCATTTATCATGCTTCTCATTCTTCAAAGGGCTTCAATCATGTTGGGCTCAGCAGCACCAGTTTACTCATGTGAGTAGTCCTCACTTATGTGAATTGTAACTGCAGTTGGAATAAGAATTTGTATAAGAATTCCTGTGATTAAGATCCGAATGAGATCAGAATTTGCTCTCATTTGAGAAATCTCCTTTGATAAGTGTGGCTGTAGAAAGAAAGAAAGAAAGAAAGAAAGAAAGAAAGAAAGAAAGAAAGAAAGAAAGAAAGAAAGAAAGAAAGAAAGATTGATCCCTTTTTGAATTTTCATGTAGACAGAAAAGAAATGTGTTTGAAGAGGAAGAACAGAACCTCTGATATTGGAAACTGGTATACCTCCATTGCTGGTATAAACTGATGTAGCTCCTTTAGCATAAATTTATCAGATCCCCATCTGTTGTAAATCAGTTGTATTTCCACTGGTGTCAAAGTGGTCATTGTGATGGGTTGCCCTCCCATCCAGGGGTGCCACCTGATATACTGGGGTAACACTCAGCCCACCTGTTCCACCAGTCTGGGCTCCCTTACAGTGTTCTGCTGAGCCAGGTGACCTCAAGCCTCCTCCAGCACACACGCAGGTAGGGCCCCGCCCAGCTGTGGAACGAAACAGACACTGAAATCAGAACTGCATGGGAAGGGTTCAGCTAGGGAATTGCCCAGCACTCAAGTGCACCCCCCCCCCCGAAGTGTAAACCCAAAATTGAGAGAAAACAGAGAACTGTACAGCATAAGTTCATTGAAATTCACCCCCTCCCTAGATGCAGAGGAAGATATGCACAGCTTTTTGACACCCCCCCCCCCAGTTATGAATTCCACAAACTGGTTTTAGAGAAATCATAATCAAGTTTATTAACTACAAAAGATTTTAAGTGATTATGAGGGATAGCAAACAGATCAAAGCAGATTATTAAGGACTATTTAGAAAAAGCTGGACATGCACAAGTCCATGAGTCCAGATCTAATGCATCCGAGGGTGCTGAGGGAATTGGCTGATGTGATTGCAGAGCAATTGGCCATTATCTTTGAAAATTCATGGAGATCGGGGGGAGGTCCCGGACGATTGAAAAAAGCCAAATATAGTGCCCATCTTTTAAAAAAGGGAAGAAGGAGAATCCAGAGAATTACAGACTGATCAGTCTCACCTCAGTCCCTGGAAAAATCATGGAGCAGCTCCTTAAGGAATCCATTTTGAAGCACTTGGAGGAGAGAAAGGTGATCAGGAACAGTCAACTACCTGAAGAGGGGTCCAAAGATGATGGAGTTGGCTGTTCTCAGTGATGGCAGATGACAGAACAAGGAGCAATGGTCTCAAATTGCAGTGGGGGAGGTCTAGGTTGGATATTGGGAAACACTATTTCACTTGGAGGGTAGTGAAGCACTGGAATGGGTTACCTAGGGAGGTGGTGGATTCTCCCTCCTTAGAGGTTTTTAAGGCTCGACTTGACAAAGCCCTGGCTGTGATGATTTAATTGGTGTTGGTCCTGCTTTGAGCAGGGGGTTAGACTAGATAACCTCCTGAGGTCTCTTCCAATCCTAATCTTCTATGATTCTATGATTAGCCAACAAATAAAACAAAAACACAATATAAGCTTAATATACTAAAGAAACTGGTTACAAGTAGTAATTTCTCACCCTAAATGTTGATTTAGGCAGATTGCAGAGGTTTTTGAAAGCAGCTGCTCTTGCTTGCAGTTTAAAACTCCAGGTATTTCTTTCACAGGTCAGACACCTTATCAGCCTGGGCTCAGTCCTTATCCTCCCCTTCATCTTTGTTCCTTAGATGTTTCCAGCAGTCATCCTGGGCGGGGATTCAGTGAAGAATGAACCCTGATTATCTCACTCCCCTCCCTTAAATAAGATTTACATATGGCAGGAATCCTTTGTCTTTCAGTGTGATTCCCATCCCCCTCAGTGGAAAAATACTGGTGTTTTATCATGGAAACCAGTACCAGGTGACTTGAACACATGACCCTGTAGTGTCAAAGCAGCCATAAGTCAGAGGCAGTTTGTACCATCACTGGAAAGCTTCCCAGGAAGGTGAGAGATTAGCATCTTCAAAGACCTATTGTTCTTCCTAATGGTCCATAGACTTGTTCCCAGCTAGCCGGCCAGACTGATTGCATTCTGTCTGGTGGGCATTCCCCAGGTGCAAACACTTTTGTAGTACAGATGTATAGTAAGTATTGCTAACTTTAGATACAACAATGATACATGCATGCAAATAAGCTAATCATATTCAGTAAATCATAACCTTTCTAATGATACCCCACATAATCCTAATGTATTTTATGTAAAATAGGTTATGACACAATCATATCATACTATTACTATGAAAAATATGGGAAGCAGTGTCACAGTTATATCTCCAGCTGATCTACATTGTCATAGCTTGATTGATATCAATGCAGCTACACCAGTTTACACTCGATGATGATTGGGCCCAGTTACATATAGAACTGCAGCAGGTTTTTGTCTGAAGCATCCCAACACATAGGAAACCAGTATGAATTGTATGATTCACATGCACATATATGGTATTCTTCAGATTCAGCTCCAGTGTCTCTCTCTTTGTCACCCCAGCAGATGACATATTCTGAGAGAGAGCCGGATGAGAACCAGACCATTTCTGATGTGTTCATCCTGGTGGGGTTTTCGTACCTTACCAGACTCCAAATCCTTCTGTTTCTGGTGTTTCTGGTCACCTACCTGGTCACCCTGGTGGGGAACCTGCTCATTATCCTCCTTATAAAGCTAAACCCATCACTTCATACCCCCATGTATTTCTTCCTGCTAAACCTGTCCTTCTTGGAAATCTGCTACACCACCAGTGTGGTCCCTCAGCTGCTGGCTCACCTTCTGGTGGAGCAAAAGACCATCTCCATTGCGGGCTGCACTGCCCAGATGTATGTCTTCACCATCCTGGGCCTCACAGAATGCTGCCTCCTAGCAGCCATGGCGTACGACCGCTACATAACCATATGCAACCCGTTGCACTACAGAACCATCATGAGTGCTCGGGTGTGTGCACAGCTCGCGGCTGCTTCATGGACCATCGGCATCTCGGTGGAAGTAGCTCAGACCACTTGGATCTTCAGCCTGCCCTTCTGTGGCTCCAACCGCATCCACCACTTCTTCTGTGACATCCCACCAGTGGTGAAGATGGCATGCACGGACACATCCAAAAATGAATTTGTGGTCTTGGCTGTGTCGGTGCTGTTCATCATGAGCCCTTTCCTGCTGATAACCCTGTCCTACATCTACATTATCTCCACCATCCTCAAGCTGCCGTCGGCAGAGGGAAGGCGTAAAGCCTTCTCCACCTGTTCCTCCCACCTCATGGTGGTGACTTTGTTCTATGGAGCGGCCCTTTTCACCTACCTGAGGCCCAAGTCTATCTTCGCCCCAGAGAGTGATCAAATGATTTCCCTCATGTACACAGTTGTGACCCCAGTGTTGAACCCCATAATATACACGTTGAGGAACAAAGAGGTGAAGGGAGCCTTTAGAAAAACAATAGAAAAGAGCATCTTTTCACACAACCGGAGAAATCAGAGAATGAAAGATATAGTTAGTTAAAACAGGGGGAATGAGGGAAATTCATAAACATTTTGTTGAATTTCTCCCGATGACCCTCACTTTTTTAATTGGAATTTTGCCATTTGAAAAACTTTGACCTGTTCTAAACCTGTTTGGAAAATGGGAAGAGAACCTTTTTTTAAACTAAACTAAATAAATAAATAAATAAAACTTTCGTCAAACTTTTGATAGTCAGAACCTTTTGACCAGATGTAAAGATCATTGAAAAATCAAATGAGACTCTTTAGTCAAAGTAGTATCCTGATTTTACATCTTCAAAATTTGAGATGTCAAAGTAAAAAAAAAAAAAAAATCTTAACGTAAGAAATATTTAATAAAATGTTCACCTTGGTTTGTTGAAATTTCACCAAAATTTTAATACTTGAATAATTCCAACCAGCTCTACAGAAAAGTCCATTTAGGCTTCCCCTTTTCCTGCTCTGGCTGTCCAGTGCAGCATTTTATGTTTTAGGTTGGGTTGGGGTTTTTTGACTGTGAAATGCATTTTGCCAGTGCTCCCTCTAGCCTAATTTTAAATAACATGCCTCAGCTCTTATGCAGGCTTCCTATATAAGACACTGATAGATTTTTCAATGCCTATGCTGATCAGGTCACACAACAACTCTGGGAGAAGGCTCTTTCTTGACTTCCATGGCATTTTTTACTAGCAGATCAGATTGTAAGATTATGGTGTATATCATAGATTCATTGATTTTAAGGTAATAAGGGACCATTTTGATCATCTAGTGTGATATCAGCAATTTCCAGGGAAGTCCAACATTGCCAGTTTAGCCTGGAGCTGGAGCACACTCTGTGGGGATGGATAGAAGCTCTAAGCCCGGAACTCTAAGAAGCATCTATTGAGCATGTGGAAACTGAGATTTTCCCAAATGCTCATAACTTGGCCAAGTCTGGGTGCTGTTTCATGGAACCAGCAAAAGGTGCATCCCTGACACCAGGGTGGCCCCCTTCATATTTAATTTCTCTGCTTCAATGCCTACCGGTGCTAGAGTGTCAGAAAAGAGAATTCTTCCCCTTTGTTAACACGGGGGAACCAATGTATTTTCCCATAATCTCTCCCTTGGAATTGACTGAACTTTTTTTTTGTGGAACTCTTAAGAAAATTTCCTACTGAGGCAGACACCCAACATGAAAAATTTCAGCCCAAATGGTTAAAGTTTTAGGAAGTTATAAGGAATTAAAAACGGGGTCTTGTAATGCAAAGTATTGGGTAACCTCATTTATAGGGTTTTCTCCCACTGGCACCTATAATATATCTTGTCTGGAGTCTATCTAGATTCATAGATTCTAAGGCCAGAAAGAACCAGAGTGATAATCTAGTCTGATCTCCGGTATAACATAGGCCATAGAACTTCCCCAAAATAATTCCTAGAGCATAACTTTTAGAAAAAAAACATCCAGTCTTGATTGGATCCACCACGTACCTCAGTAATTTTTTCCAATGGTTAATTAAAAAAGTACAATTTATTTCGAGCCTGAATTTGTTTAGCTTCAACTTCCAGCTATTTGGTAGACAAGCCCCAAGTATTTTCAAGTAATATCATCTTCCCCATGTCTTCCATATTTTTTTTTGTTCTGTGTTTAATTAAGCTATAGATCATAAACTGCTCAGAGAATGATTTCGTTCCCTTATGTTTGATATAAATTTCCATGTATGGTGCAATAATGTAGAAGAAAGAAAGAAAGAAAGAAAGAAAGAAAGAAAGAAAGAAAGAAAGAAAGAAAGAAAGAAAGAAAGAAGTTTGTTTGTAATTGACAATAAAATAATTCAAGTATTTTTGTCTTTAAGGAAAGAATTTTTATCACCCAAAGGCAGTTGAAATGTTCTGTAAATAAAAAGTAACTTGATCAAGTACAATTATTTATTGTTTGTCTCTTCAGGACCAAAACAAAATATTTGGTGGTCTAGAAAACAAATTAACAACATAAGCAAGCAGCATAGCATTTAAGGCCAGAAGGGACCATCAAATCATCTAGTCTGACCTCCAGTATATCACTGGCCACTACCACCACCCAGCACCTCACACCCATCCAACAAGTTAAATTAAACCATATTATTTTTGCCTTTCCTTTGGACCTGAAGGGAAAGAGCCTGAGGTTCCAAGAAACTTGTTCAAATAATAGATGGTTTTAAGGGTCAAATCTGATATTTTCAAAGCCAGCTAAGGGATTTGAACAATCAAATGGAAACTCAGGGTATGTCTACACTACGAAATTAGGTCGAATTTATAGAAGCCGGTTTTATAGAAATCGGTTGTATACAGCCGATTGTGTGTGTCCCCACATAAAATGCTCTAAGTGCTCTAGTCGGTGGACCGCGTCCACAGTACCGAGGCTAGCGTCGACTTCCGGAGCATTGCACTATGGGTAGCTATCCCACAGTTCCCGCAGTCTCCACCGCCCATTGGAATTCTGGGTTGAGATCTCAATGCCTGAATGATGCAAAACAGTGTCGCGGGGGGTTCTGGGTACATGTCATCAGGCCCCTCCCCCTCCGTCAGAGCACCGGCAGACAATAGATTCACGCCTTTTTACCTGGGTTACCTGTGCAGACAACATACCATGGCAAGCATGGAGCCCGCTCAGCTCAGCTCACCGTCACCATATGTCATCTGGGTGCCGGCAGACGTGGTACTGCATTGCTACACAGCAGCAGCAGCTAACTGCCTTTTGGTGGTAGACGGTGCAGCATGACTGGTAACCGTGGGGCTGGCAGCCGTAGGGCTGCATTGCACCAGTCCCTTGCCTTTTGGTAGAAGATGGTATATTACGACTGGTATCCATCGTCATCGTATTGCAGTGGCTGTCAATCATGGGCACCTGGGCAGACATGCTCAGTCCTATCGAATTGTCTTGATGATGATGGCTATCAGTCGTAGTATGCTATTTTCTGCCAATCGCCCAGTATTTTCTGCTAAGCACCCAGAAGAGGCCGAGGGCGATCTGGGTGCTGGCAGACGTGGGGCTGGCAGATGTGGGGCTGCATTGCTACACAGCAGCAGCCCCTTGCCTTTTGGTAGAAGATGGTATATTACGACTGGTATCCATCGTCATCGTACTGCAGTGGCTATCAGTCATGCTGCACCGTTGGCTGCCAGCTTAAGATGTAAAAAATAGATTTGTTCTGTATTCATTAGCTTCCCCCTCCCTCCGTGAAATCAATGGCCTGCTAAACCCAGGGTTTTGAGTTCAATCTTTGTGGGGAGGCCATTCTGTGTGACAGTTGTTTGTGTTTCTCCCTGATGCACAACCACCTTTGTTGATTTTAATTCCCTGTACCTGTACGCCATGTCGTCACTCGCCCCTCCCTCCCTCCCTCCCTCCCTACTTCCCCTGGTCCATCAGATACTAGTTTCGCACCTTTTTTCAGACCAAGCACCATAGCTAGCACTGGGATCATGGAGCCCGCTCAGATCACCGCGGCAATTATGAGCACTATGAACACCACGTGCATTGTCCTGGAGTATATGCAGAGCCAAGACATGCCAAAGCAAAACCAGAACCAGCCGAGGAGGCGATTGCAGTGCGGCAATGAGAGTGATGAGGAAATTGACATGGACATAGACCTCTCACAAGGCACAGGCCCCAGCCATGTGGAAATCATGGTGTTACTGGGGCAGGTTCCTGTTGTGGAATGCTGATTCTGGGCACGGGAAAAAAGCACAGACTGGTGGGACCGCATCGTGTTGCAGGTGTGGGACGATTCCCAGTGGCTGCGAAACTTTCGCATGCGTAAGGGCACTTTCATGGAACTTTGTGACTTGCTTTCCCCTGCCCTGAAGCACCAGAATACCAGGATGAGAGCAGCCCTCACAGTTGAGAAGCGAGTGGCGATAGCCCTGTGGAAGCTTGCAACGCCAGACAGCTACCGGTCAGTCGGGAATCAATTTGGAGTGGGCAAATCTACTGTGGGGGCTGCTGTGATCCAAGTTGCCAGGGCAATGAGAGACCTGGTGATATCAAGGGTAGTGACTCTGGGAAAGGTGCAGGCCATAGTGGATGGCTTTGCTGCAATGGGGTTCCCAAACTGTGGTGGGGCCATAGACGGAACCCATATCCCTATCTTGGCACCGGAGCACCAAGCCACCAAGTACATAAACCACAAGGGGTACTTTTCAATGCTGCTGCAAGCCCTGGTGGATCACAAGGGATGTTTCACCAACATCAACGTGGGATGGCCGGGAAAGGTACATGATGCTCGCGTCTTCAGGCACTCTGCTCTCTTTCGAAAGCTGGAGGAAGGGACTTTCTTCCCGGACCAGAAAGTAACCGTTGGGGATGTTGAAATGCCTATCGTGATCCTTGGGGATCCAGCCTACCCCTTAATGCCATGGCTCATGAAGCCGTACACAGGCAGCCTGGACAGGAGTCAGGACCTGTTCAACTACAGGCTGAGCAAGTGCCGAATGGTGGTGGAATGTGCATTTGGACGTTTAAAAGCGCGCTGGCGCAGCTTACTGACTCACTCAGACCTCAGCGAAAAGAATATCCCCATTGTTATTGCTGCTTGCTGTGCGCTCCACAATATCTGTGAGAGTAAGGGGGAGACATTTATGGCAGGGTGGGAGGTTGAGGCAAATCGCCTGGCCGCTGATTACGCTCAGCCAGACACCAGGGCGGTTAGAGGAGCATAGCAGGGCGCGGTGCGCATCAGAGAAGCTTTGAAAACGAGCTTTGTGACTGGCCAGGCTACGGTGTGAAACTTCTGTTTGTTTCTCCTTGATGAACCCTTCACCCCCCCCACCCGGTTCACTCTACTTCCCTGTAAACCAACCACCCCACCCTCCCCTCCCCCCTTCGAGCACCGCTTGCAGAGGCAATAAAGTCATTGTTACTTCACATTCATGCATTCTTTATTAATTCATCACACAACTAGGGGGATAACTGCCAAGGTAGCCCGGGATGGGTGGGGGAGGAGGGAAGGAAAAGGACACACTGCAGTTTAAAACTTTAACTCTTATTGAAGGCCAGCCTTCTGATGCTTGGGCAATCATCTGGGGTGGAGTGACTGGGTGGCCGGAGGCCCACCCACCGTGTTCTTGGGCGTCTGGGTGAGGAGGCTATGGAACTTGGGGAGGAGGGCTGTTGGTTACACAGGGGCTGTAGCAGCGGTCTCTGCTCCTGCTGCCTTTCCTGCAGCTCAACCATACGCTGGAGCATATCAGTTTGATGCTCCAGCAGCCGGAGCACCGACTCTTGCCTTCTGTCTGCAAGCTGACGCCACCTATCATCTTCAGCCTGCCACTTGCTCTGTTCATCCCGCGATTCAGCCCACCACCTCTCCTCTCGTTCATATTGTGCTTTTCTGTAGTCTGACATTGACTGCCTCCACGCATTCTGCTGTGCTCTGTCAGCGTGGGAGGACATCTGGAGCTCTGTGAACATATCATCCCGCGTCCTCCGTTTTCTCTTTCTAATCTTCACTAGCCTCTGTGAAGGAGAAACATTTGCAGCTGGTGGAGGAGAAGGGAGAGGTGGTTAAAAAAGACACATTTTAGTGAACAATGGGTACACTCTTTCACGTTAAATGTTGCTGTTCACATTACACAGCACATGTGCTTTCGTTAAAAGGTTGCATTTTTCCTCTTATATTGAGGGCCTGCCGGTTTGGTGTGAGAGATCACTCACGCAGTGCCAGGCAACAGATTTTGGCTTGCAGGCAGCCATGGTAAGCCACAGTCTTTTGGCTTTTTTAACCTTCTTAACATGTGGGAATGGTTTCAAACAGCAGCGCCCTCATTTCCCAGATCAAGCACCCATTGGGTTGGCCATTTAAAATGGGTTTGCAATGTAAAAGGAGGGGCTGCGGTTTCAGGGTTAACATGCAGCACAAAACCAACTAATCCCCCTCCCCCCCCACACACACCCAATTCTCTGGGATGATCACTTAACCCCTCCCCCCACCGCGTGGCTAACAGCGGGGAACATTTCTGTTCAGCAGAGCAGGAACGGGCACCTCTGAATGTCCCCTTAATAAAATCGCCCCATTTCAACCAGGTGACCGTGAATGATATCACTCTCCTGAGGATAACAAAGAGCGATAAGGAATAGATGTTGTCTGCATGCCAGCAAACACCGGGACCATACGCTACAATGCTTTGTTATGCAATGATTCCAGACTACGTGCTACTGGCCTGGCGTGGTAAAGTGTCCTACCATGGCGGACGGGATAAGGCAGCCCTCCCCAGAAACCTTTTGCAAAGGCTTTGGGAGTACATGAAGGAGAGCTTTCTGGAGATGTCCCTGGAGGATTTCCGCTCCATCCCCATACACGTTAACAGACTTTTCCAGTAGCTGTACTGGCCACGATTGCGAGGGCAAATTAATCATTAATCATTAAACACGCTTGCTTTTAAACCATGTGTAATATTTACAAAGGTACACTCACCAGAGGTCCCCTGTGTGCCCTCAGGGTCTGGGAGCACGCCTTGGGTGAGTTCGGGGGTTACTGGTTCCAGGTCCAGGGTGATAAATATATCCTGGCTGTTGGGGAAACCGGTTTCTCCGCTTCCTTGCTGCTGTGAGCTATCTACATTATCTCCATCCTCATCTTCCTCGTACCCCGAACCCGCTTCCCTGTGTGTTTCTCCAGTGAGGGAGTCATAGCACACGGTTGGGGTAGTGGTGGCTGCACCCCCTAGAATGTCATGCAGCTCCTCGTAGAAGCGGCATGTTTGCGGCTCTGCCCCGGACCTTCCGTTTGCTTCTCTGGCTTTGTGGTAGGCTTGCCGTAGCTCCTTAATCTTCACACGGCACTGCTGTGCGTCCCTGTTATGGCCTCTGTCCTTCATGGCCTTGGAGACCTTTTCTAATATTTTGCCATTTCGTTTACTGATTCAGAGTTCAGCTAGCACTGATTCATCTCCCCATATGGCTAGCAGATCCCGTACCTCCCGTTCGGTCCATGATGGAGCTCTTTTGCGATCCTGGGACTCCATCACTACGTGGTCACCTGTGCTCTCCACGCTGAGCAAACAGGAAATGAAATTCAAACGTTCGCGGGCCTTTTCCTGTCTACCTGGTCAGTGCATCTGAGTTGAGAGTGCTGTCCAGAGCGGTCACAATGAAGCACTGTGGGATAGCTCCCGGAGGCCAATAACGTCGAATTCCATCCACACTACCCCAATTCCGACCCGCTAAGGCCTATTTTATCGCTAATCCCCTCGTCGGAGGTGGAGTAAAGAAACCGGTTTAAAGGGCCCTTTAAGTCGAAAGAAAGGGCTTCGTCGTGTGAACGTGTCCAGGCTTAATTCGATTTAATGCTGCTAAAGTTGACCTAAACTCATAGTGTAGACCAGGCCTCAGTGCCCAGGTTGCCTAAGGATGCAAATAAGCACCTTGTAGGATTTTCAAAGCACCTAACCAGATCTAGGACCAGATTTTTAAATGCATTCAAATATACAGAAAGGTTTTTAGTGAGGTGGGCTTTAGTCATCTGAATGATTTTGAAAAATCCCATTAATAGTCTATCTGCATTTTAAGTGCCTATGGGCCGTAATCTTTAATGGTATGTAGGTGCCTAATGATCACATAGGTGGTTAGAGGGATTTTCAACAGTACCTAGCACCTAGATCTCATTTAATTGAAATAATGTGATGTCTAACCTCCTTAGGAACCTTTCTAAATCCCATTAGGTGCATATCTGCATCCGTAGGCACCGAAATACTTTTGAAAAACTGGTCTTTAGGGTCAGACCAAGTACTCACTAAAGTCAATAGAAAGACACCTGATGAGCATTGGATTTGGCTCTTAAGTGATGCATTGTGGTGACCATCTGCATTTGGGGGGGGGTGTAGTTCAAGGGAGCACAATGGTAAGAGCTCAGAGCTCAGCTATGCTGCCATAATGTATTGTGTAGACGCTACCCAGAAGAAACCACAGTAATGGAAGGAGTTCTTCTGTCAGTGTCATAAGTCCACTTCCCCGAGCAATGGTAGCTAGGTTGATGGAAGAATGTTCCCCCCCTTCTCCAACCACCAGGTTTTCCCCTCTGCGTCCTCTTCTTCCTGTACCAGGGGCAGGGGGGAGCTCTACAGGGGAATCTTTCCCCCTCTTTTAGGTCAATTCCATGGTTTGCTGTGTGCGGTTCCTTCATCCTCCACCCCCAGAAATTACATTGTGTGTGTGGGGGTGGGTGGGTGCGGGCATGGTGGTGTGTAGATGGTGCCACAGATCCACCACAACCCACAGGTCCTCACATCATTCACAGCCCTGTGGGTGTTCCCCTGTTTTTCCCTGTTTCCTTTCCATCAGGAGCTCGGCGTTGGTCCTGGCCCTCTCCTGGACACTTAGGGCTTCCTGTCCTGCAAGCTCGTCCAATGGGGCCTGGGTCTCTTCCTCTGGGGGTCAGCTAATAAGGGCCTCTGCCGGGCCTTGCTCTCTGGTCGAGGACCCTAGGGTGGACATCTCATCCTTAACTTCCCTCTCCCTTCTCGACCTCTGTTGTCTAGGGGTTTTCTGCTCGGGGATCTCTACCCCTGTCTTCAGGGTATCTCCCCTTTTTCTTCTCTTGGACTTTATCCCTCTGCCAACCTTCCCTCCTGGGAAGGGGTCCTAGTCCATACCCACCACCACTGGATAAGTTAGGCCCTTTACTACCTCGACCTGTTGCCACTTATACCTGCCCCAAACCTCAAGGGGCACCTTGGCCATAGGGTATTGCCTCTTATCCCTGTGGATGCATTCTACATCAATCTTCGCACCGGGAATCCACCAGTGTGACCTCACCAGCTTCTTTTGTACCAGACAGCAGGCCAAGGCCGAGTCCACCAGGCCTTGCTGGGGTTTCCTCCTCACCATTACTGGAATGGTGGACAGCTTCTGCCCCTTTCCCTGCGCTCCAGCGTTTTCCAAGCCACAAAACTCTGCCCACCCACAATCCATGTGCAGGCAGTTCCCCTTCTTGTGTCCCAGTCGTCTGCACTGCGAACAGACCACCGGTCTGGAACCCGTGGGATCCCCTCGGGTGTCCTCCCATTTTTTCTCCAGCCCCTTCCCAGATGGAGGTTCTCTGGGCCTTCTCCCCATCTCCACTTCCTTGCTCTGCCATCTGTCCTTCCTGGGGAAGTCCTCCTCTGTGTACTCCTCCATAAGCTTTACAGCCACCTTGACTGTATTCGCTTGGTGCCTCCTCACCCACAGCTTTATGTTCTTAGGAAGGCCCTGTAAAAACTACTCTAGGAGGAGCACATCCATGATCTCCCTCACTGTCTGAGCATCTGGCCTCAGCCAGTGGGTTGCCCAGTCCATTAACTTTTGGGTGAATGCCCAGAGCTGCAAGCCCCCATCCACCTCGCTGAGGGAATTGCTTGATGTGATTGCAGAGCCATTGGCCATTATCTTTTAAAACTCATGGCAATCGGGGGAGGTCCCAGACTATTGGAAAAAGGCAAATATAGTGTCCATCTTTAAAAAAGGGGAAAAGGAAAATCTGGGGAACTACTGACCAGTCAGCCTCACCTCTGTCTTGGGGAGGGGGATAGCTCAGTTGTTTGAGCATTGACCTGCTAAACCCAGGGTTGTGAGTTCAATCCTTGAAGGGGCCATTTAGGGATCTGGGGCAAAAAAAACTATCTGGGGATTGGTCCTGCTTTGAGCAGCAGGTTGGACTAGATGACCTTCTGAGGGCCCTTCCATCTGTGATATTCTATGACCTCAGTCCCTGGAAAAATCATGGAGCAGGTCCTCAAAGAATCCTTTTTTAAGCACTTGGAAGACAGGAAGGTGATCAGGAACAGTCAACATGGATTCACCAAGGGCAAGTCATGGCTGTCCAACCTGATTGCCTTCTATGATGAGATAACTGGCTCTGTGGATATGGGGAAAGTTGTGGATGTGATATACCTTGACTTTAGCAAAGCTTTTGATACGGTCTCCCACAGTATTCTTGCCAGCAAGTTAAAAAAAATGGATTGAATGAATGGACTCTAAGGTGGAGAGAAAGCTGACTAGATTGTTGGGCTCAACAGGAGTGATCAACGGCTCGATGTCTAGTTGGCAGCCGGTATCAAGCGTAGTGCCCCGGGAGTCGGTCCTGGGGCTGGTTTTGTTCAACATCTTCATTAATGATCTGGATGATGGGATGGATTGTACCCTCAGCAAGTTCGTGGATGTCACTAAGCTGGGGGGGAATGTAGATACGCTGGAGGGTAAGGATAGGGTCCAGAGTGACCTAGACAAATTGGAGGATTGGGCCAAAAGAAATCTGATGAGGCTCAACAACGACAAGTGGGGAGTCCTGCACTTAGGACGGAAGAATCCCATGCACTGTTACAAGGTGGGGACCGACTGGCTAAGAGGCAGTTCTGCAGAAAAGGACCTGGGGATTACAGTGGACGAGAAGCTGGATATGAGTCAGCAGTGTGCCCTTGTTGCCAAGAAGGCTAATGGAATATTGGGTTGCATTAGTAGGAGCATTGCCAGCAAATTGAGGGAAGTGATTATTTCCCTGTATTTGGCACTGGTGAGGCTGCATCTGGAGTATTGCGTCCAGCTTTGGGCCCCCCCAATTACAGAAAGGATGTGGAAAAATTGGAGAAAATCCAGTGAAGGGCAAAGGAAATGATTAGGAGGCTGGGGCACATGACTTACGAGGAGAGGCTGAGGGAATTGGGAAGAGTGAGGGGGATTTGACAGCAGACTTCAACTACCTGAAGGGGGATTCCAAGGAGGATGGAGCTCAGCTGTTTTCAGTGGTGGCAGATGACAGAACAAGGAGCAATGGTCTCAAATTGCAGTGGGGGAGGTCTAGGTTGGATATTAGGAAACACTATTTCACTAGGAGGGTGGTGAAGCACTGGAATGGGTTACCTAGGAAGGTGGTGGATCTCCTTCCTTAGAGATTTTTAAGGCCCAGCTTGACAAAGCCCTGGTGGTTTAGTTGGGGTTGGTCCTGCTTTGAGCAGGGGGTTGGACTAGATGACCTCCTGAGATCTCTTCCAACTCTAATCTTCTATGATTCTATGCCAGCCTTCTCCCGAATGACGTCCTGCAGGCTCTTCTGCTGTTCTGCCTGCCAGGTGAGCAAGACCTGTCTCTCCACCTAGTGGGCTTGCTGAAAACTCTGCATTGCCTTCTGCACCTCCTCCCAAGCAAGACCCAGTGCTTGGCCAGCCATTGCAGGGTCTCCTCCATCTCCAGGCTGCCAAACACTTCTGTGGCATAGGATCCCGGACAATCCCCCACGTGTAGCAGAGTGCAGTGGGGCCCCCTCAGTCATTCTGAGATCCTCAGGTTAGTAAACACTGGTGCAGTTGATTCATAGGCTTGTTCCTACCACCATTTCACCATTTACAGTTAGCCCTTCACCATCTGCAGGCAGGAGGGACAGAGGGATGGGAGAGCTACCTCCCTGCTTCCACTCCATGCATTTTCTCTTTCTTTCTGCTCTGGCTTCATTCTCCTGAGGCTTTTATACAGCCCCAGGCTAATTTTAGGTGGCATCTGTCTCTGCTTCCCCAATTAGGGCCTGGTTATCTCCAACCAGCTCTCATTTATTCCCCTAAATGGGAGCTGGAGTGACAGAGGGTTGAATCAGCAACCTTCTTCCCAAACTCTGTCACACCCCTCTTGTAACCATGTAGGATTAGATAGGTATATAAACTGTTAGGTTAGCTTACGTTTAATGAAGAAAAGTATATATGTGTTGTAGCTTTATTAAATAAATGAGATTTAGTAGCCATGGGAAGGCTTTGAAAATTTAGGAAAATGGTGTAACTGGCAAGATATGTTGTAAAAAGGCAGACCTCAAAATGGGGCTGATAAATCAGACACCTCCAATTAACATGAATGGTTCTGACCAGTTTGAACAATAAAGGAAAGTTGTTCTGTCATGAACTGATAGTAACCTTCACCATACCAATGTTATCTTAAAGAAGGGGGCCCAGGCATAAATCTTGTTTACACCAAGCCTAAGAAAAGGGTTGACCCCCCCAAACTGGCCCAAACTGGTTTTAGCTTATATAGTACCAGACAATAAGACATCACATGTTTGTTGCACTGATCTAGGCTTGTGAGGGGTATTTATAACACCCTGGCTGATCATGCTGGAGCAAACCAGATGAGAGGGTTCTCCCTGGATTAGCCTGTTTGTTGTCGTTGCAACAAATGGTGGCAGCATTACCTGTAAAGGGTTAAGAAGCTCAGGTAACCTAGCTGGCACCTACCCAAAAGGACCAATAAGGGGACAAGATACTTTCAAATCTGGGGAGGGGGGAAATGCTTTGTTTTGTCTGTTCTTTGTGCTTGCCGGAGACAGATCAAGAAGGCAAGCAATCCAACTCAATTAGAATTAGTAAGTAATAATAAGGGAATGTGTAAGCTTACTTTTATTTTGGCTTGTGATTTTCCTTGTCTACAGGGAGGTTTTTGTCTAGAGGGAGGTTTATCCCTGGATTTGTAACTTTAAGGTTTTGCCTAGGGGGAGATCCTCTATGTTCTTGAGTCTTTTGTTATTCTGTAAAGTACTTACCATCCTGATTTCACAGAGGTAATACTTTTACCTTTTCTTTAACTAAAATTCTTCTTTTAAGAACCTGATTGATTTTTTAATTGTTTTAAGATCCAAGGGTTTGGGTCTGTGTTCACCTGTACCAATTGGTGAGGATATTATTCTCAAGTCTCCCCAGGAAAGGGGGTGTAGGAACTTGGGGGATTATTCTCAAGTCTGCCAAGGAAAAGGGGTGTAGGAGATTGGGGGGATATTTGGGGAAGATAGGGCTCCAAGTGGCCCTCCCTAATTGTTTGTTTAAATAATTTGGTGGTGGCAGCATTACTTAAGGGGAGTTTTTAACCTAAGCTGGTAGAAATAAGCTTAGGGGGTCTTCATGTGGATCACCATGTCTGTACCCTAAAGTTCAGAGTGGGGGAAACCCTGACAGATATTAATAAACTTCCATCAATCTCCTAGACCCAGCTTTCCACCAATAACTGGTGTTACAGACCCAGACCAGTGGGGTACAGGAGTCTGGTCCTATTGGGATCCAGGATGCTTTGCCCGCCCACTGCTAAAGGATCCCCCCCCAGCCTAAGGGGGGGTCCACAGGACCTGGAGACCAAAAAATTACAGGGGACAACTAATAAAAGAACAGGGACAGGAGTGAGGTCAAAGGGTCAAACGAAGGGAACCAGATGGGGACACCGAGCAGAGAACCCCGGACAGTGCCCACTGCTCCTCGAAGGCATCAAGGGAGCCAGTGGACGACGCCCAGAGGAACTCTGCCTGGATACGTGAATGAACGGAGGACCGGAAATAGGCCCCACAGTCACAGGAGACTCCATCGGCCAACCTCCTCACTCTGGTTTTATAGATGGCCAGTTTTGCTAGGGCCAGGAGGAGGTTGACCAGGAGGTCCCGCGACTTTGTGGGGCGACGGATAGGGAGTGCATAAATAAAAAGGTGAGGAGAAAAGTGCAACCAAAATCTTAACAAAATATCCTTGAGGAGCCAGAATAGGGGCTGCAGCCTGGCGCACTCCAGGTAAACATGCGCCAGGGTCTCCCTCACGCCGCAAAAGTCTGGAGGGCTCGGAGTGGACGGTGGGTGGGGCGTGCCCTCTCGCAGGACCCGGTCGAAATAGTCCCGAGCAGCGGGCGGCAAAGCGGCCCTCACCTCCTGAAGTACGTGCCAGGGAGTACGAGGTCTGGAGAGCCCCATGCGCTGAGCGAGCGTCAGGGGATCCAGCCAGTCTCCACGGTCATAGTCCAGGAGGTCTGCGACTTTGGTGACTTCTGCCAGGACCAACCTCTAGCGCACCATGGGGGACTCCGCCACCTGCACACGGAGCTGCGGGTTGTGTAGCAGGGGCTCCGTGAGGAGATCTGCCCCCATGGTGGCCGCCACAGACCTGGTCACTGAGAACAGTTTCCAGGTCCGGAGGAAGTCCTGGTAGAAGAACGGCAGCTCGGAGAGGCCTCGCGGAAGACCTCTCGGATGGAGACAAAGGAGCTGCTGGTCATATCGGAGCCCTCGGAAGCGGCGCAGGAAGGCGGGCACCAATACGCTCCATGCCGGGCTACCTACACCATAAAGGAGCCTCTGCAGGGCCTGGAGGTGGAAGACGTGGACCTGAGCGTGCAGACACTTCAGGCCCTGCCCTCCCTCCTCCAGGGGTAGATGGAGAACCCCCGCAGAGACCCAGTGCAGTCCTAACCAAAAGAACTCCAGAATCAACGTCTGGAGGGTGGTCAGGAAGCCCAGGGCCGGGACCAGGGTGTTGAGCCGGTACCAGAGCATGGACAGGACTAGTTGATTGAGCACCAGTGCTCTCCCTCGAAGGGAGAGACACCGGAGCAGTCCTGTCCATTTCCGGAGCCGCTCCGACACCCTGCCCTCTAAACCTAGCCAGTTCTCCGGCGGAGACGGATGCGTGGCAGAAAGGTAAACGCCGAGATAGAGCAGCGGACCCGCGCTCCACCGGATGGCCTGAAGCGCGGGTGGGAGGGAGCTCGCTTGCCACCCGTCCCCTACCACCAGGCCAGAGCACTTGACCCAATTGACCCGGGCGGAGGAGGCCGCCGAATAGATGGTCTGGCAAGCCTCCACCCGCACCAAGTCGCCCGGGTCCTGGACCACGAGGAGCACGTCGTCGGCGTATGCCGACAGGACCAGCCACAGCTCCGGCTCCCGCAGCACCAACCCTGCCAACCTCCTACGGAGGAGACAGAGGAAGGGCTCGATCGCCAGAGCATACAGCTGGCCCGAGAGGGGGCACCCTTGATGTACTCCTCGCCCGAAGCTGACCGGGTCTTTCATGGTCCAGTTGAGCCTGACCAAACACTCTGCGGAGGCGTACAGCACCTGGAGAAAACCCACAAACTGGGGCCCGAAGCCAAACGCTCGCAGAGTGCCCAGGAGATACCCGTGGTCCACCCTGTCGAACGCCTTCTCCTGATCCAGGGACAGGAGGGCGAACGACAGACCATCCCTACACCCGAGTTCCAAGAGGTCCCGGACCAGATACAAGTTGTCGAAGATGGTGCGGCCCGGGACGGTGTAGGTCTGGTCTGGGTGGATCACGTCCGCCAGCGTGGACCCTAGCCGCAGCGAGATGGCCTTCGCTACGATTTTATAGTCCGTGCTGAGGAGCGAGGTGGGACGCCAATTCCGTAAATCGCAGAAGTCCCCCTTCTTCGGCAATAAGGCGAGCACGGCTCGCCTGCACGAAAGAGGGAGGACCCCGCCCTGCAAGGACTCGGCCCAGACGGTGACAAGGTCCGGGCCGAGGACGTCCCAAAACACGCGGTAGAACTCCACGGTCAGCCCGTCCATGCCCGGAGATTTATTGGTGGGCATGCGGCGGAGGGCTTCCGAGAACTCGGCCAGAGTGAGAGGCAGCTCCAGCCGGTCTCGGTCGCCTGCGCTGACCATCGGGAGTTCATCCCAGAGCATTCTGCAAGCATTAGGATCGGTCGGATCCGGGGAGAAAAGGCCTGCGTAGAAGGCCCTGGCCCTCCCGCACATTTCCGCTGGATCCATGAGGGGGGTGCCGTCCTCTGCTAGAAGGCAGGTGACGTGCTTCTTGGCCCCCCTCTTTTTCTCCAGGGCGTAGAAGAAGCGGGAGCCGCGATCCATCTCCCCAAGGAGGCGGATGCGGGATCGAACAAAGGCACCTCGGGCCCGATGGTCCTCGAGGGTCCGGAGCTCTTCCCGCTTCTCCCGGCACGCTCCGCAGAGGGATGGATCACCGGGGCTGGCGCCCAGACGCCTCTCCAGCTCTAAGACCTCCCGTTCCAACTGCCCTATCGCCGCATCCCTCCGTCGGCTGGCGCCCCGGGTGGAGTCACGGCAGAAGAGCCGGGCGCGCACCTTCCCCAGGTCCCACCACAGCCGCGCCGAGGGAAAGGCACGCTGCTGCCATCGCCAGGCCAGCCAGAACTCCCGGAAGGACGCCACGAAGCCCACATCCTCCAACAAGCTATTATTAAAGTGCCAATAGGCCGGCCCTGGCCTCTCCGCGCAGAGAGAGGCTGTCACGGTGGCTAGATGGTGATCTGAAAAAGGGGCCGGCCGGACGCTGGAGGAGAGGGCCCGGGAAAGTTGGAAGCGTGACATATAGATGCGGTCCAAACGGGAGTGGTACGACCGATGGACCTCCACCCAGACAAAAGTGAATGTCGAAACGTCATCCGGGTGGTGGTCGTGCCAGACGTCCACCAGGGAGTGATGTTCAACGATCTCCCGGAGGACATCCGCGGCGGCCGGGTGCTGCTCGGTCCCCGAGCGGTCCCATTCCTCAAGGGTGGCGTTAAAGTCCCCGCCCAGGACCAGGCACTCGCGAGGATCCAAGGTGCCGAGGAAGGCGGACGCCTGCTGATAAAAACACAACCTCTCCGGGCCCAATGTCGGGCAGCCAGGCTCCTGGGTGGGGGGGGTGGCACCCCGCAAATGGGCTAAGGGATTTGCGGGGAGGGAGGTGGGCCCTCCGTGATGCCGGGCTCGTGCTCCAAGGCAGATGGTAAGGCCACGGCATCCATAGGTGGAGAATCAACGACGGGGCCCCCACCCAGGGAGGAGGTCGGCTGCCCCTCAGCCACGAGGGAGTCCCCTGGCGACTCGAGTCCCGGTTGCCTGGCACTGGCCGTCGCCTCAAGAGGCTCGGCGGCCGTTAGCGGGGTGCCATCTGCAGCCGGGTTGGTGGAAGAGTCCAGGGGCTCCTCGGAGGCGGGAGCGGAAGCAGTGGGTAAGGGGACAGAACATGGGGAAAGGGGGGCTGAGGCGAGGTCGCTCAGATCGAGGCCCGCTGGCAGAGGGTCGTCCTCCCCCTGGGTAACCGGGGTCAGACCCAGGGCCTCGATCTCTTCATAAATGGAGGGGAGATCACCTTCCACCACCTCAGGGCTCTCCCCGCCTGCACCCGAAGCGACGCTCGCCTTGGTGCATGCAGGGGCTTCAGATTGTAAGGGGGCGAGAGGGGCTCCATCAGGGGCTTCCATAGGAACGGACACCAGAGGAGGGGTAGTGCTTACCTCCGATGCTGCCATGTCTTCCCTAGCCGGTAATGGTGGACAAAACCCACCCAGGGGCAAAGCGGAAGGCTCAGCATCGGTGCCCCCCTTCCTGGTCTTCCGGGGGGTTACCGCATCATATGGAAGAAGCGGATCTCGAGCCTTCCGCTTGCCCCGCTTCCCCTGTACTAAGGACCAGCCCTCCATGGCATCATCCGTGGGCTGGCTAACAGGAGTCGGGTCATGGAGCAAGCGCGAAGCTTTAGGGACTCGGGGAGGAAATGGTGGGGCAGCATGTAGGAGGGAGGATTCTCTCTGGGGCATGCCTTCTTCTATGCCCGGCGATATCCCTACCTCACCCTCCTCCACAGGCCCCACCAGATCACAGGCGGCAGAGGCGGGGCACCCCCTGCCATGGAGGGTCTGGCTTTTTTAGCGGGGCCTTTACCCTTCTTTGTGACCTGGCCCTTCCTGCCGGCTGGGGGGGCTCCCCCAGAGTCAGAGGAGGCGAGGGACGTGGCAGCAGCGGAGGTCACCTTGTTACCCGCCGCTGCCGGTTCTCCAGCAGGGGTGGTAGTAGGTGGCTCGGCAGCGGCGGTTGAGGTAGAGGCTAGGGGGGACGATGGTGGGGCGGGTGGAGGAGGGGCAGCAGGGTCTGCCCGAGGGGTCTCACTCTCCTCGTCCCCTGCCATAATGAGGATGGGGGGACAGCAAACACTGGAGGGGGGGTAGGGAAGGGGGAAGCAGGTCGACCACTCCTCCCCGCTAGGCTGTAGGCAGGGGAGGAGGGCGCCAAAAAAAAAAGGGGGGTAGATGGGGGGGCTATCAAGGGCTAGGGGTCAGTCACCGACTCAGGGAAGGTTTCCGGCTCCTCTTGTTGCACCAGGGAAGGGAGGATATAACAGAACTGGGGGGTGCAGTGAGACAGAATCAAACTAAAATGGGGAGGGGTAAAAGCGCATAGGAGGGGACATGGGCGCACGAGGGGAGGGGCTAATCAGGGCAAGGGGACCGCAGGGGGAAGGGAGCAACCAGGCGGGAAATGGGGCAGAGGAACCACGGGGCTAGCTTTAGAGGCTGGGGCGGGTCAAACAAAGGCTGCAGAGGGAAAGGGCGAGGCAGGCAAACAAACTGGAGCTAGCGAGGGGCTGGGGCAAGGGGGAGGGGCAAAAGGCAGCAAGGGGCAAATGGGTAGGCAGCAGGGGTACAGCTGGGGGCTTGCTGCAGGGGGGATGGGGTCAGTCCAAAAGGGGGGGGGTACATGCACCCACGTGCGCTTGTAACAAAAAAGAAAGTCTATGGAAGCTGGCTGCTGTAGCAGGCCCAATGGTGGCAACAGGGCGTGGCAAGCCTAGGTGAGCAGCTGAGTCCCAGAGGCAGGAGCTCGAGGCAGATGGTGAGTAGCCGGTGGGGGTGGTGGAGGGGGCAACGATGATGGTGGTGGTGGGGATCGGGGGGGGGACACACAGATGGACCAGGGGGCAGGCTCCACGCCACACCCCCTGTGTCCCCACAAACACAGTCTAGATCCCTACCACAAGAGCACAGTTCAAAAGTTACTCAGTCCGGGAGGGCGCCCTCCACAGTGGTCTGTAGAATTCCTACGTGCTCCCCCACTGGCAGATGGTCCTCTTCTTCTCCTCAGGGCTCCAGCAGCTCCCCAGCAGCAAACGCAGCAGCTCCAGGCGGCAGTCTGGTGGCCAGCAGGAAGGACCCTTCTCAGGTGGAGATGGTGGTGGCATCCCCAGCAGCAGGAGCAATGGCTGGGGTCTCTCCCTCCCCTCCTCTGGGGAGTGGGCCAGCAGGCCCCCCCAAAGGGGCTGTAGCTGGAGCAGCAGCAACCAAGGGTGTGGGTGGGTCTAGCAGCCAGCCAGCGAGCAGCAGAGAAAGAGGAGGAGGAAGAGGAGGAGCAGCAGCCCCCTACCTCCCTCCAGGCCAGAGGGCTACAGGAGAGTGATCTATTATCCCAGGTCAGACAGGGTTTCTGTTCCCTGAGTGACCAGACCTATTGGGATCCAGGAAGTGGGCGGGCAAAGCCCGCCCACTGCTAAAGGATCCCCCCCAGCCTAATGGGGGGGTCCACAGGACCTGGAGACCAAAAAAGTACGGGGGACAACTAATAAAAGAACAGGGACAGGAGTGAGGTCAAAGGGTCAAAAGAAGCGAACCAGACGGGGACACCGAGCAGAGAACCCCGGACAGCGCCCACTGCTCCTCGAAGGCGTCAAGGGAGCCAGTGGACGTCGCCCAGAGGAACTCTGCCCGGATACGTGAAACAATGGAGGACCTGAAATACGCCCCACAGTCACAGGAAACTCCATTGGCCAACCTCCTCACTCTGGTTTTATAGATGGCCAGTTTTGCTAAGGCGAGAAGGAGGTTGACCAGGAGGTCACGCAACTTTGTGGGGCGACGGATAGGGAGTGCATAAATAAAAAGGTGTGGAGAAAAGTGCAACCAAAATCTCAACAAAATATCTGTGAGGAGCTGGAATAGGGGCTGCAGCCTGGCGCACTCTAGGTAAACATGCGCCAGGGTCTCCCTCACGCCGCAAAAGGGGCAGGTGTCTGGGATAGGGGTAAACCGCGCGAAGTACACGCCCGTGCTTACGGCTCCGTGAAGGAGCCGCCATCTGATGTCCCCGGTGGGCTTCGGGATCAGAGCAGAATAAAGGCTGGCCCACCGGGGCTCCTCACCCTCCAAAGGTGGCAGAAGGTCCCGCCACTTTGTATCGGGGCGGGACGCGAGGGTGAGGACATGAAGAACATGTAGCACGAGCGTGTATAGATGTTTCCTTGGCGCGGTCCGGAACAGAACCGGCTGCAAATGGTGCAGCCGGCTCATGGCGAATGGACGGGGAGGGGGCCGGTTGGGTCCACGGGGCAGGGGCCCGATGAAAAGGTCTGGAGGGCTCGGAGTGGAGGGTGGGCGGGGCGTGCCCTCTCGCAGGACCCGGTCGAGATAGTTCCGAGCAGCGGGCGGCAAAGCGGCCCTCACCTCCTGAAGTACGCGCCGGGGAGTACGAGGTCTGGAGAGCCCCATGCGCTGAGCGAGCATCAGGGGATCCAGCCAGTCTTCTCGGTCGTAGTCCAGGAGGTCTCCGACTTTGGTGACTTCTGCTAGGACCAACCTCTGGCGCACCATGGGGGACTCCGCCACCTGCACACGAAGCTGGGGGTTGTGTAGCAGGGGCTCCGTGAGGAGATCTGCCCCCAAGGTGGCAGCCACAGACCTGGTCACTGAAAACAGTTTCCAGGTCCGGAGGAGGTCCTGGTAGAAGACCGGCAGCTCGGAGGGGCCTCGCGGAAGACCTCTCGGATGGAGACAAAGGAGCTGCTGTTCATATCGGAGCCCTCGGAAGCGGCGCAGGAAGGCGTGCGCCAATACGATCCATGCCGGACTACCTGCACCATAAAGGAGCCTCTGCAGGGCCTGGAGGCGGAAGACGTGGACCTGAGCATGCAGACACTTCAGGCCCTGCCCTCCCTCCTCCAGGGGTAGATGGAGAACCCCCGCAGAGACCCAGTGCAGTCCTAACCAAAAGAACTCCAGAATCAACGTCTGGAGGGTGGTCAGGAAGCCCGGGGCCGGGACCAGGGTGTTGAGCCGGTACCAGAGCATGGACAGGACTAGTTGATTGAGCACCAGTGCTCTCCCTCGAAGGGAGAGACACCGGAGCAGTCCTGTCCATTTCCGGAGCCGCTCCGACACCCTGCCCTCTAAACCTAGCCAGTTCTCCGGCGGAGACGGATGCGTGGCAGAAAGGTAAACGCCGAGATAGAGCAGCGGACCCGCGCTCCACCGGATGGCCTGAAGCGCGGGTGGGAGGGAGCTCGCCTGCCACCTGTCCCCTACCACCAGGCCCGAGCTCTTGACCCAGTTGACCCGGGCGGAGGAGGCCGCCGAATAGATGGTCTGGCAAGCCTCCACCCGCACCAAGTCGCCCGGGTCCTGGACCACAAGGAGCACGTCGTCGGCGTACGCCGACAGGACCAGCCACAGCTCCGGCTCCCGCAGCACCAACCCTGCCAACCTCCTACGGAGGAGACAGAGGAAGGGCTCGATCGCCACAGCATACAGCTGGCCCGAGAGGGGGCACCCTTGACGTACTCCTCGCCCGAAGCTGACCGGTTCGGTCAGGGTCCAGTTGAGCCTGACCAAACACTCTGCGGAGGCGTACAGCACCTGGAGAAAACCCACAAACTGGGGCCCGAAGCCAAACGCTCGCAGAGTGCCCAGGAGATACCCGTGGTCCACCCTGTCGAACGCCTTCTCCTGATCCAGGGACAGGAGGGCGAACGACAGACCATCCCTACACCCAAGTTCCAAGAGGTCCCGGACCAGATACAAGTTGTCAAAGATGGTGCGGCCTGGGACGGTGTAGGTCTGGTCTGGGTGGATCACGTCCGCCAGCACGGACCCTAGCCGCAGCGAGATGGCCTTCGCTACGATTTTATAGTCCGTGCTGAGGAGCGAGATGGGACGCCAATTCCGTAAATCGCGGAGGTCCCCCTTCTTCAGCAATAAGGTGAGCACGGCTCGCCTGCACGAAAGAGGGAGGACCCCGCCCTGCAAGGACTCGGCCCAGACGGTGACAAGGTCTGGGCCGAGGACATCCCAAAACACGCGGTAGAACTCCACGGTCAGCCCGTCCATGCCTGGAGATTTATTGGTGGGCATGCGACGGAGGGCTTCCGAGAACTCGGCCAGAGTGAGAGGTAGCTCCAGCCTGTCTCGGTCGCCCGCGCTGACCGTCGGGAGTTCATCCCAAAGCATTTTGCAAGCGTTAGGATCGGTCGGATCCGGGGAGAAAAGGCCTGCGTAGAAGGCCCTGGCCCTCCCGCACATTTCCGCCGGATCCGTGAGGGGGGTGCCGTCCTCTGCTAAAAGGCAGGTGACGTGCTTCTTGGCCCCCCTCTTTTTCTCCAGGGCGTAGAAGAAGCGGGAGCCGCGATCCATCTCCCGAAGGAGGCGGATGCGGGATCGAACAAAGGCACCTCGGGCCCGATGGTCCTCGAGGGTCCGGAGCTCTTCCCGCTTCTCCCGGCACGCTCCGTAGAGGGGTGGATCACCGGGGCTGGCGGCCAGACGCCTCTCCAGCTCTAAGACCTCCCGTTCCAACTGCCCTGTCGTCGCATCCCTCCGTCGGCTGGCGCCCCGGGTGTAGTCACGGCAGAAGAGCCGGGCGCGCACCTTCCCCAGGTCCCACCACCGCCGCGCCGAGGGAAAGGCACGCCGCTGCCCTCGCCAGGCCAGCCAGAACTCCCGGAAGGATGCCACAAAGCCCACATCCTCCAACAAGCTATTATTAAAGTGCCAATAGGCCGGCCCCGGCCTCTCCGCGCAAAGAGAGGCTGTCACGGTGGCTAGATGGTGATCTGAAAAAGGGGCCGGCCGGACGCTGGAGGAGTGGGCCCGGGAAAGATGGAAGCGTGACATATAGATGCGGTCCAACCGGGAGTGGTACGACCGATGGACCTCCACCCGGACAAAAGTGAATGTCGAAACGTCATCCGGGTGGTGGTCGCGCCAGACGTCCACCAGGGAGTGATGTTCGACGATCTCCCAGAGGACATCCGCAGCGGCCTGGTGCTGCTCGGTCCCCGAGCGGTCCCGTTCCTCAAGGGTGGCGTTAAAGTCCCCGCCCAGGACCAGGCACTCACGAGGATCCAAGGTGCCGAGGAAGGCGGACGCCTGCTGATAAAAACACAACCTCTCCGGGCCCAATGTCGGGGCATAAACGTTGACGAGATTAACCACAAGCCCCTCCATGCGGACCCGGAGGTGTAGCAGGCGGCCTGGCACAGCCTCGGCGACCCCCAGCACCTCGGGCCGTAGGTCGGGGGAGAACAGGGTCGCCACTCCAGCCGTACGAACTGTGAGGTGGCTAAAATAGACCCTGTCCCCCCCCTCCAGCCGCCAGCTAGCTTCAGCGGCCGGATCCGTATGGGTCTCCTGCAGGAAAATCACAGAGTACCCCCCCTCCCGAAGAAAGGAGAGCACCTGGCGTCTGCGGAGACCCATCCTACAGCCCCGGGTGTTTAATGTTGCAAAGATGATCGGTGCCATGAGGAGGGCTGGGGGGGATCCTTGCCGGCAGAGACGCTCACGGCCTCCGTCGGGCTGCGCAATAATCCGTGACCTACCCCGTGGGCGATTAAGGAGTCACGGAAGAGGCGGACCCGTTGGTAGGCCGCAGCGGCCTGCCTCCCGGTCCTCTTACCCTCCCCCATGAGGGCCCTCGCGGCCCGGAGGATCTGATGAAAATCCCCCCATCGCTGGAGTGCAAGTTGTACCTTGTTGCGGGAGCCACGGACGTCCTCAAGGAACTCCCGTAGCTCCTCTCTCAGCGTATGGGGGGGTGGGGTTACTGATCTAAGGCTTTCCCCCAGTGGGGCCCCTGTCACAGCCCCGTGGCCCACCGAGACGGGCAAACAGGGGGCAGACCCTCGACGTGGCGTCCGATGGGCCGACGCCACGTGGCCTGCCTCAGATCCCGGCTCACTGGGGGGCGGCGGAGGGAAACTAGCAGCCCCTGGTGGGTCGGGACAGGGAAAAACAAAGGCCGCTCCTTGGGGGTCATCCTCTGGGATAAGGAAGGAGACAGTCCCAGGGGCGGCAAAAGCATCACGGGAAGTGGAGGGGACAGGGACAGGGTCGGTGTCAAGGGTAGGGCTGGAATCAGGAATAGGGACAGGGGAAGGGGTGATATTGGGATCGGGGGTCCCAGCAGCCAGGCCACTGGGTGGGGGGGGTAACACCCCGCAAATGGGCTCAGGAATTTGCGGGGAGGGAGGTGGGCCCTCTGCGATGCCAGGCTCGTGCTCCAAGGCAGATGGTAAGGCCACGGCATCTGTAGGTGGAGAAACAACGGTGGGGCCCCCACCCGGAAAGGAGGTCGGCTGCCCCTCAGCCATGAGGGAGTCCCCTTGTGACTCAGGTCCCGGTTGCATGGCACTGGCCGTCGCCTCAAGAGGCTCGGCGACCGCTAGCGGGGTGCCATCTGCAGCCGGGTTGGTGGAAGAGTCCAGGGGCTCCTCGGAGGCGGGAGCGGAAGCAGTGGGTAAGGGGACGGAACATGGGGAAAGGGGGGCTGAGGCGAGGTCGCTCAGATCGAGGCCCGCTGGCAGAGGGTCGTCCTCCCCCTGGGTAACCGGGGTCAGACCCAGGGCCTCGATCTCCTCATAAATGGAGGGGAGATCACCTTCCACCACCCCAGGGCTCTCCCCGTCTGTACCCAAAGCAACGCTCGCCTTGGTGCATACAGGGGCTACAGATTGTAAGGGGGCGAGAGGGGCTCCATCAGGGGCTTCCATAGGAAGGGACACCGGAGGAGGGGTAGTGCTTTCCTCCGATGCTGCCACGTCTTCCCTAGCCGGTAATGGTGGACAAAACCCACCCGGGAGCAAAGCGGAAGGCTCAGCATCGGTGCCCCCCTTCCTGGTCTTCCGGGGGGCTACCGCATCAGATGGGAGGAGCGGAGCTCGAGCCTTCCGCTTGCCCCGCTTCCCCTGTACTAAGGACCAGCCCTCCATGGCATCATCTGGGGGCTGGCTAACAGGTATTGGGTCAGGGAGCAAGGACGAAAGCTTAGGGACTCGGGGAGGTAATGGTGGGGTAACATGTAGGAGGGAGGATTCTCCCTGGGGCATGCCCTCTTCTATGCCCGGAGGTATCCCTACCTCACCCTCCTCTACAGGCCCTGCCAGAACGCAGGAGGCAGAGGCGTGGCCCTCCCGCTCGTCTAGGCGCACTGGGGGAGATACCCCTTGGGCCCGAGCGGGAGCTTTGGTGGGCCGGAAAGGAGGAGGGGCGGCTTCGGGCGCCGGGTAGCTAGGGGCACCGGCGATGACGGGGCCGGCGCCCTGCCGGGGCTCGGGGGTCTCGGATGTCCCTCCGTGCCGGGCCAAGGGGCAGTCCCTCCGGACGTGTCCCATCGCCCGGCAGAGGTAGCACCGGGCCTCCCCCGTTGAATAATGCACCCGGTAGCGGGCCCCCTGGTAGGGGACCAAGAAGGACCCCTCAAGCGCCGCTCCGTCACGTGCCGCCGGCGGCAGTTGTAACTTTACCTGCCGGCGGAATGAGAGGACATGACGGAGGGCGGGGTCTTTGCAGCCCAATGGGAGAGGGCTGACCACAGAGATCGGCCTTCCCAGGGTAGAGAGGGCGGGTAACAGGGCGGCATTTGGAAGGAATGGAGGGACAGAAGTCAGGACCAGTCGGGCGCCCAGGTCTTCTAGCGGCTCCAGGGGGACGTACACGCCCCCTACCGCCAGGCCCTTCTCCACTGCCTCCTGGGCGGCGGCCTCCGATGCTAGGAAGAAGACGACCTTTCCGTTCATCTTGGAGGCCGCCACAATGGCCGTGGGCCCCACCACCCTTGCCAACGCCCGCACGTAGGTCTCCACGTGGGGCGAGGCGGGTACCAGGAGGCAACGGATGCCGTGCTTCCTAGTCAAGGTGGGGAAGGGGCCCCGGCCGCTATAGATGGTAGCAGAGGCGGTGGATGGGGGAGATGACGTAGCGGCTGGCGGGGGGGCCGCCGCCACCTGGGCATATGCCCTGGGGGTCGAGGGAGGGACACCCACAGAGCTGGTGGAAGGAACAGCAGGGAGGGACGCCGCGGCCGGTTGCGGGGCCGTGGCAGTGGGGGCACCCCCTGCCATGGAGGGCCTGGCTTTTTTAGCGGGGCCTTTACCCTTCTTTGTGCCCTGGCCCTTCCTGCCGGTTGGAGGGACTCCCCCAGAGTCAGAGGGGGCGAGGGACGTGGCAGCAGCGGAGGTCACCTCGTTACCCACCGCTGCCGGCACTCCAGCAGGGGTGGTAGTAGGTGGCTCGGCAGCGGCGGTTGAGGTAGAGGCTAGGGAGGACGATGGTGGGGCGGGTGGAGGAGGGGCAGCAGGGTCCGCCCAAGGGGTCTCACTCTCCTCGTCCCCTGCCATAATGAGGATGGGGGGAGAGCAAACACTGGAGGGGGGGTAAGGAAGGGGGAAGCAGGTCGACCACTCCTCCCCGCTAGGCTGTAGGTAGGGGAGGAGGGCGCCGAAAAAGGAGGGGGTGGATGGGGGTGGGCTATCAAGAGCTAGGGGTCAGTCACCGACCCAGGGAAGGTTTCCGGCTCCTCTTGTTGCACCAAGGAAGGGAGGATAGAACAGCATTGGGGGGTGCAGTGAGACAGAATCAAACTAAAACGGGGAGGGGTACAAGCGCAAGGGAGGGGACATGGGCGCACGAGGGGAGGGGCTAATCAGGGCAAGGGGACCGCAGGGGGAAGGGAGCAACCAGGCGGGAAATGGGGCAGAGGAACCACGGGGCTAGCTTTAGAGGCTGGGGCGGGTCAAACAGACAAAGGCTGCAGAGGGAAAGGGCGGGGCAGGCAAACAAACTGGAGCTAGCAAGGGGCTGGGGCAAGGGGGAGGGGCAAAAGGCAGCAAGGGGCAAATGGGTAGGCAGCAGGGGTAAAGCTGGGGGCTTGCTGCAGGGGGGAGGAGGTCAGTCCAAAAGGGGGGGGAACGTGCACCTACGTGCGCTTGTAACAAAAGGAAAAGCAGTTTAGGCTGGCTGCTGTATCAGGCCCAATGGTGGCAACAGGGCATGGCAAGCCTAGGTGAGCAGCTGAGTCCCAGAGGCAGGAGCTCGAGGCAGATGGTGAGTAGTCGGTGGGGGTGGTGGAGGGGGCAACGATGATGGTGGTGGTGGGGATCGGGGGGGGACACAGAAGGACCAGGGGGCAGGCTCCACGCCACACCCCCTGTGTCCCCACAAACACAGTCTAGATCCCCACCACAAGAACACAGTTCAAAAGTTACTCAGTCCGGGAGGGCCCCCTCCACGGTGGTCTGTAGAATTCCTACGCGTTCCCCCACTGGCAGATGGTCCTCTTCTTCTCCTCAGGGCTCCAGCAGCTCCCCAGCAGCAAACGCAGCAGCTCCAGGCGGCAGTCTGGTGGCCAGCAGGAAAGACCCTTCTCAGGTGGTGGTCAATGATGGTGGCATGCCCAGCAGCAGGAGCAATGGCTGGGGTCTCTCCCTCCCCTCCTCTGGGGAGTGGGCCAGCAGGCCCCTCCCAAGGGGCTTTAGCTGGAGCAGCAGCAACCAAGGGTGTGGGTGGGTCTAGCAGTCAGCCAGCAAGCAGGTAGTAGAGAAAGAGGAGGAGGAGCAGCCCCCTATCTCTCTCCCTCCAGGCCAGAGGGCTACAGAAGAGTGATCTGTTAATCCCAGGTCAGACAGGGTTTCTGTTCCCTGAGTGACCAGAGCAGGGGCTGCACTAGAGTAATCAGGAACCTACTAGAACCAGTTAAGGCAGGCAGGCTAATTAGGACACCTGGAGCCAATTAAGAAGAAGCTGCTAGAATCAATTAAGGCAGGCTAATCAGGGCACCTGGGTTTTAAAAAGGAGCTCACTTCAGTTTGTGGTATGAGTGTGAGGAGCTGGGAGCAAGAGGTGCAAGGAGCTGAGACTGAGAGTGAGAGGGTGTGCTGCTGGAGGACTGAGGAGCACAAGCGTTATCAGACACCAGGAGGAATGTCCTGTGGTGAGAATAAGGAAGGTGTTTGGAGGAGGCCATGGGGAAGTAGCCCAGGGAGTTGTAGCTGTCATGTAGCTGTTACAGGAGGCACTATAGACAGCTGCAGTCCACAGGGCCCTGGGCTGGAACCCGGAGTAGAGGGCGGGCCCGGGTTCCCCCCAAACCTCCCAATTGACCTGGACTGTGGGTTCTTCCAGAGAGGAAGGTCTCTGGGCTGTTCCCCAACCCACATGGTGAATCTCTGAGGCAAGAAAATCCGCCAATAAGCGTAGGACCCACCAAGATAGAGGAGGAACTTTGTCACACTGGCCATGGAACTCAGAAATCCTAACTAGTCTCCTCTGGCTCCGACTCCTTGATCAGATTTTTATCTCAGAGAAATGAACAGAACTCATGGGATTTCCTCTGTTTGGAGGTCAGTTGAATGCCCAGTTCTTCCTGTGTCCCAAATATGCTCCGTGTGTCAACTCCCTCCCAACTTTGCACAGGAAAGAATTTTTAAAGCCCTTTGTGTTTACATGGCTAAAATAAACACATAAAATGAAACTCTCTATGATCTGTGACAAAGTTCCTCCTCTGCCTTGGTGGGTCCTGTGCTTATTGGAGGATTTGCTCGCCTCAGAGATTCACAGGATCCCTCAGTTTGGACACCTTTTTGCCAGTGGCTCAAACCTGTTGTTCACGCAGCTAACCTCTAATCACTGGCCAGCATGGAGAAAAGGAGGAAAACAATCCCTGCAGTCTCTGCTGACCCACCTAGGGGGTCGGGGGACAGGCCAGAGACCTTTCCCTCTGGTGGAACCCACAGTCCAGGCCAACTCCTCTTATATCAAATAGGGAGTTGGAGGGATGGGGGGACTTCCGGATTCCAGCCCAGGGCCCTGTGGATTGCAGCTGTCTACAGTGTCTCCTGTAACAGCTGTGTGACAGCTACAACTCCCTGGCTACTTCCCCATGGCCTCCTCCCAACACCTTCTTTATCTTCACCACAGGACCTTCCTCCTGATGTCTGATAACTCTTGTACTCCTCAGTCCTCCAGCAGTACGCCTACTCACTCTCAGCTCCTTGTGCGCCTCTTGCTCCCAGCTCCTCACATGCACCTCAGTAACTGAAGTGAGGTCCTTTTTAAAACCAGGTGCCCTGATTAGCCTGCCTGTCCTAATTGATTCTAGTGGCTTTCTGATTGTTCTGGAACAGCCCATTATCTTACTCAGGGAAAAGGGACCTGCTTAATCTGGGGCTAATATATCTACCTTTTATCACTCTCCTGTAGCCATCTGGCCTGACCCTGTCACAGAGCTTATTGTTTATTGGGCTCGTGGAAGAATCTCCAAATCTCCAAACAAGCAACTTTCCTGATGAAGCTCAGTAAATTTTCAGGGATATAAGTGTCTTTTTTTCTAGTCCTATTCTTATTTGGGGTCAATAATCATATAAGGGGAAGATTTATGCTGCTCTCTTCTCTTTGGAACCAGATCTGCTGTTCCTGTCTGTCAGCACAGCAAATATCAGCTCTGAGATGTGACTTCCCCAGGCTTTCACCCGTCGTTGGGAGGCAGCTGGCTCTGAGATCACAGCCAAACCAGGCTGGGTGAGGTATTCTTTCCTGATGCTTAAAACATGGAATGTAATACTGGCGATAGGCACTCTCTTTGCAGGTGGAGGCTGGGAGATTCTCCCCGTGAGGAAAGGGAGACCATGTTGGAGGTGAGAAGTTAGCTCTTAAAAAGTAATGTATCTTTAAAGGGTTTTTGGAGGAGCCTTCATGATTTAGGAGGAGAACAGCTCGCAGAACCTTTGTTGCCATGGCTATCTCAGCCCTTCCTGTCACTAGCTCACTCAGAACTTGTTTCTCCTATGCGGAGGCTCTATGATGCTCTGATCTCAGAGACATGTCTCCAGAGCAGGGTGCAGGTGGGAAATAAAAACCAGAAAGAGCCCAGGGAAGTGCTCAGAGTGAGATTTCTAGCATGGGCTTGCTTTCTTTCTATTAGAATATTATACATTTTGTAGCCCTTTAATAGCAGTGGAATTGGAATTTTCAAAGGAGACCTGTTTCAGAATTTTACTGAGAGTTGTGCATCTAGTTCTTTTGAAAATCCCAGTCTAAGAATTGAGAGCACTTTATATTCTCCTTATTTACATTAACTGCCTGAAATGTTCAAAGGTCCCTATTCTGACAAGGATCAAGGTGTAGCCTGTGCTAATGTAGTGTGTCTCCCTGTTCCCCTTCACTGGCTAGAAGATGTACAGTGGTTTATAGGACTCCAACAATCTTTGAGCTAGCAGGGCTGAGTGTTTATCTCAACCAATAAAAGCTCAGGTTTTCCAGCCATGAGTTCAGTTCTCATGGATATGCCACTCAAACATCGATGTCGTGAGAACTGGACCAGACAAGGCAGTCTCTGAGTTCTCCAGGCAATGGATCCCATCTGTGTTGGCTTCCCCCCAAGCTGTCCACCTAATCACCATTGTACCTGAGTGCCTCACAGCAAAAGAGGAGGACGGTAATATTATCCCCATGTCTGTAAGGGGAACTGAGGCACAGAGACTGTGAATGTCAAAGGACTTTTGGGGGATCAGGCAAAAAACTCTCAGTGAAGAACAATGGGCACTTAAGTTCCTAATTCTCTTGGAAAATCCCAGAGGGGAGAGGATATGAGTTAACCGTGGTCAGAGAGATTGTCTATGGGAGGGTGGATATAGAACCCAGCTCCCCAAAGTCCAAAACCAATGCTTACCCACAAAGCCACCCTCCCCCCGTACAACATGCTGCTGTCCTTTACAGTGAGATTTTTACAGTTGCTTGACATTCTTTGGCAAAAATAAATGAATACATAAATAATTTTGCCAACAAATTGTGGATGGGAAAATCTGTCTTAAATATTTAAAAAATACCAAACAAACAGAAAATTACAAAGAAAATTATTTTTTCATTAAATTTTGAATTAATCATTTCAATACTTAAATTTTCAAACAGGAAAAAGCGAGATAAGGTCATTTTTGTCACTTTCTCCCACTTCTTGACTTTTCTCCTGCCCCCATTTTTCCAAATGGCAAACTAAAGATGGGTAAGAAAAAGGGACGGGGGAAATGGAAAATTGAAAAATCACTAATTTAAACCCAAATGTTTTGTGCTTTTGAAAGATGAATTGAATTAAAATTTCAGTATGAATGAGATCAAAGTAAAAATTAGGGCTTAAATAGGAATGAAGTTAATATGATTATTTTGTTTCATTTAAAAATTTCCCCATCAACAAATTTATACAAATAATAACATTTTTTCCATTAAAATATTTCACAGGAAATGATAGATTTCTCAATCAGCTCCTAGAAAATTTCCAAAGTTTTAATGGCAATCAGATGTCCTCATCATGTGATTCCTTTGAACATCTCAGGCTAAGTGCATACATGGAAATCTTTGTGTTCACAATTTCAAATGCTGGGATTTAAAGGCAAGCACCACAAGCCATAGGCACCACGATAAAAAAGACAGTGACCAAGAGGTAGGGTGCGCCTGCTCTTCGCACTTCACTCAGTGAGACTAAACCTCTTCTGTGGAGGTGCCACTAGAAAGGGACAAAGTTGCTTGCTGTGTTAATGTGGATTGCAGGTGCTCAGTAGCTCTGATAGTGAGTCCATAAATTCAGCATCTGAATCCCCTAAATCAGTGGTTCTCAAGTTTTTCCATTCCAGATCCCCTCTCATCTAGCAGGCATCTCCCTGCCATTGAGCAATATGTGTAGATCAGTCTGCTCATTGTGACCACCAGAAACATGTTTGTGACCCTCATGTTGAGAATCCCTGGACTCTGAGAACCTCTGAAAAAGTGCAACCCGCTCCTTCCCAGGACAGGGCCTCTCGACACCAAGAACACTCTGTAGAACATGGAAGGGTGCAAGGTCATGACTGAAGTCTGTGGTTTTCTAGGGCCTGTTTGGTAAGCAGGCCACTCGTCCTCACCCCCAAGTACCCCATGATTGCAAATCCCTCCTAGAGTCTGCTAAAGTAGGGTTCCCCTACAGTGGGGCTGAGGACAAAGTGATAAATTTAGGAAAATTAGGAAACTCACAAACACAACATTGGTCTTAAGGTGAGGTTAGTATTGACAATATCATAATATAAAGGGAGGAAAAATCAAGAACTTTTTTATCATTATTATAACTATTATTTATTATTTATTCATTTTGCAGGTATCATGTAAGGACACAAAATGGAGCAAGAGAACCTCACCACCACAGTGACAGAATTTGTCCTCTTGAGCCTCACCCAAATTCCCGAGGTACAGTGATTCCTCTTCATCAGCTTCTTCATAGTTTATCTGACAACCTGGCTGGGAAACTTCACCATCATCACCACTGTGATCACCAGCCACCGGCCCCACACCCCCATGTACTTCTTGCTGGCCAACTTGCCTTTCCTAGATGTCAGAAACTTATCAGTCAATGCTCCCAAATTGCTGTTGGGTCTCCTCTCCCAGAGCAGAACCATCTCATTAAACGAGCGCATCCTCCAGATGTTCTTCTTCCACTTCATCGCTGGTGCGATGTTTGGTGTCCTCATGGTGACGGCTGCTGATCGATATGTGGCCATCTATAAACCATTGCGTTACTTGATTATCATGAACTGTGGTGTCTGCGTGGGGCTGGTGGCAGGGGCACGGCTGGATGGATTGGCTCACTCTGCTGTTCAGATTGGATTGATTCTCTAGTTGCCATTCTGTGGTCTGAACATCCTGGACAATTTCTACTGTGATGTCCCTCAAGTCATCAAACTGGCCTGCATGGATATCTACTTGGTTGAGTTGCTGATGGTCTCTAATGGCAGGGTGCTTGTCATAATAATATTTAGCCTCCTGCTCATTTCCTACACTGTCATCTTAGTAAAGTTAAGAACAGATGTCACAGAAGGGAAGCGCAAAGCTCTGTCCACCTGCGAAGCCCAGGTGAGCTTAATATTCATACCTTGAATCTTCATCTATGCACGGCCCTTCCATAAATTCCCCATGCACAAGCTGGCCTCAGTCATTTAGACTGTAATCACCCCAATGCTGAACCCGATTATCTACACGCTGAGAAACGCCGAGATGAAAAAGGCCATCAGAACACTGATAAGCTGAATGCTCTTCTCAGGGAGCAAAATAAAAACATAATATTTCTAATTATCACTTTATTTAAATTATGTTTATGTTATAATTATTCTCATACATGAACTTCCCATAAAAAGTTAGCCAATCTCATTCATATCCTGTATCATTTACCTTTAAAATACCAATTTACGTTTGGTCAAACTCTTATAATTATCTGTGGATTTATTTTGTTCACATTCCAATAATGGTAAGTATACATTATAATATCTCTACAATCTTGATATAGGGGTGTTTTCCTTTTTTTTTCTATTGGAGGATTCCACATAGTTTGTCTTCAAGCCACTAATGTTGGAGGATGTGTTTGTTTCCAAAAATTTGCTACTATACATTCAGCTTCTAGTAGTATTTATGTTATCAATAACCAACAGTGGAGTGTAAATATGGGCTTTGTGGGTAGCCTACCTTTAGTTACTTTGAAAATTCTATTATTCTTTTCTGCCAAAATATTAATTCCTTATATTTCCACCCTATTTATGCAAAGAGGCCCTGGAATAGGCCTCACCTGTGAATAATCTTTCTATCCCGGTTGATGGCCTCCAGGAATTTGGGCTTTGCACATGGGATTTGATATAATGTTTCAGTTGAAAATACACCAGAACTGGTGTATTCATATCCACCAAGAGTTCTTTTATGGCATCAGTGTTTATAATTGTAGCATGACTAAAAAACTGGTCAATGGTGGTATACTCTTTCCCTCCCATACTTCATCTATGGGGTTAGATAATGCTGGTTGAAATTCTGGGATGTTTTATGCAGATGTAAAAGGAAGGAGAAGTGGCTATGCTGCACCTTTATCAAACTGCATCTCTAAAGTATTGTTATGACATATGGCTTCTTTTTCTTTTGTGCTTGTCTCAATATTTTAGGAATAAAATAAATTGTATTAGAAATCAGATCTCAAGATATCAGAGATCAGATATATGTACTGTGTGAAATATCAGAGGGGTAGCCGTGTTAGTCTGAATCTGTAAAAAGCAACAGAGGGTCCTGTGGCACCTTTAAGACTAACAGAAGTTTTCGTGGGTGAATGCCCACTTGCATCTGATGAAGTGGGCATTCACCCACGAAAGCTTATGCTCCAATACTTCTGCTAGTCTTAAAGGTGCCACAGGACCCTCTGTTGTGTGAAATATGTCTGCGACCAGAAAAGATCAAATACTGAATGCTCATGAAAAAAACGTGCTCACAAATGAATTATAGACTAAGAGCACCAATCTTCTTTGAGTCAATGGGACAAGCTCGTGTAAATTGTAGTTAGATGAGGCCCTGAAACATAAACCCTTGTATCAGAGGCCCGGTATGAGGCCTAAGGTCTGAACTAAAGTAATGGTCAAGCCTTTGTTAACATAAAGCAAAGTTAAGCTGTGAGCAAGAGGCAGGCCCTGCTCAGAGTCTGACAAGGAGAGGGCTGATGTTGCAAAAACACACATACCTAAAAGGTACTGAACACTAGAGATATAAACATGTGCCAGGATGGTACCAGAATACTCTGATACTAGCACATTCCACACAGATAACAAGGAACCTGCTGACCCATCCTAAAGACAGGGGCAAAAGGGTAATATGATGGATTGGGACAGGTTTCAGAGTGGTAGCCATGTTAGTCTGTATCAACAAAAAGAATGACTAACAAATTTATTTGCGCATAAGCTTTCATGAGCTAAAACCCACTTCATCGGATGCATGCAGTGGCAGAGCAATGTGCCAGCAATGCCCCTTTTTTCATGTTCTCTGAGTGTATATATATATATATATCTTCCTACTGTATTTTCCACTGCATGCATCCAATGAAGTAGGTTTTAGCCCAAGAAAGCTTATGCTCAAATAAATTTGTGAGTCTCTAAAGAGCCACAAGTACTCCTCGTTCTTTTTGATGATGAATGGGGTTGTTTTAATCGAACCAACATGTGATAGGCGGCACCTTACTACGTAGAGGGGTTGTACCTCAATACATCAGGAGTGAGGTGTAACTTGTTGGTACCTGTGTATAAGAATGCACCCCTGAGGGGTTGTCTTTGTCTGGCCTAGGGGGGCACTGGTAAATCCCACCACTGACTGAGCCACTCCATTGTCAGGGAGCACATATGTACTAGCGGAACTGTAGACATCTGATCCGGGGAGCTAGACACTGTGTTTCATTTGGCAATAAACCTGGCTGGGTGCCTTCGTACCTTATTGGAGTCCGTGGTCCTTGGGGTTTCTCTCAAGGTCTGGTGCGCCAGCTATCTGCAGAGCCGGGGACGCACACAGGGGGAACATATGCACGCAGCCAACTGTTATCAACATTGGATGGAGCAGAGCACCACACTGGTGACACTTGACAACATAAATCAGTGTAGCTTCCTTGAAACTCATAGGAAAGTTGGTGTTAATTAGCACATCTCCTTTGGAGTCAATGAGCCAGTTCCCCAGTAAGTATAAATCAGTGTAGCTCCATTGTACTCCATAAGGCCAGATACCCCGCTGGAGTAAATTTGTGTAGCTCTGTTGACACTAATGGGACAGCTCTACCACTGCTGTAAATTGGAATCACTCCACTGATGATAAAAAATCAGATTCTCAGCCGCCATAGACCAATGAGCTAATGTAAATTAGCATAGCTAAACTGTGATCAATGAAACCGATCCCCAGCTGGTGTAAATCAACATCATTCCATTGTAGTCAATTGGCCAGGTCCTCGGCGGGGCTAAAAAACTACGGTTCAGTGAAGGTCTTCTATCTGGTGAGCACAGATATTATTCCTGGCTGGAATATCATCATCAACATCATGAACAAAGTTCTCACCAGGGACATCTGTGCCAAAGCCCTGAACTCAACAGGCATGCACAGGAGTACCTGAGAGCACATTATGATGTAATGATACTTCACAGGGTGTGACAGGGACAGGGTTTCATAGGGGTTACTAAGAACATGGTGTTAAAGGTACAGGGCTGCACACAGTCCTTTCAGGGTAGAGTATGAATGGGAAGCGGATGCCCAGGGTTAATATGTCTTAGGAGTATGTACTGTGTCTTTAAGAGCAGAGCACTGGACTGGGGCTAGCATTCTAGTGTCACCTTTGCCAGACACATGGCTCGGAGCTCTGGGCTCTCCTTTAGCTTTTGGAACACGTTTTAGTTCTAATAATGCCTTTCTCTGTAGACTCCAGAATGTTTCTCCTCCTTATGAATTCACAACACATGGTACCAGAGTGAGGTAGAAGAGAGGACAGAGAAAAGAGGACTGTGGTGAAGGAATAAAGGAGTCATCATGGAGATGGAGCATCTAAAAGCCCCCAAATAGTTGAAACTCCCAGGTAATGCAGCAGACTCCTGGAAGAGTTTCAAACAGAGATTCTATCTATCTATCTATCTATCTATCTATCTATCTATCTATCTATCTATCTATCTATCTATCTATCTATCTATCTATCACATCAAATAGAAATATATCATTATGACAAAATGAGATTGTTAGGACAAGTAATAGGCCTATCTGTCTGCCCCACCTCAAAGGGTCCTGGAGCCCAAGCTCCTGCCCGAGCCTAGATGTTTACACTGCAATTAAACCGCTTGTTAACCTGAGCCCAGTGAGCTCAAGTCAGCTGGTGTGGGCCAGTAGCAGGTTTTTAATTGCAGTGCAGACACACTATAAGAGGTAACCAAAGTCAAAGACTGAAAACTAAGGGCCAGATCCTGAGCTTGTGTAAACTGACACAGTTGAACTGATTCCAGAGTAGCTAGGGCTATTTATGCCAACTCAGGATCTGGTTCTTCGCTTTCAGTGGAACTACAATGATTTAAATGACCTGGGGATCTGTTCCATTGACTTCCATGGAGCTGTGGCTGATTTACACCTGCTTGAGATCCAGTCCGTTACACAGTTTCAGATCCATAAACTTTGCCTGTCATTCTGAACCAAAGATGAGTCCAAAGTTCTTAACCCATCTGCCCTTCCATGGCTCTTTGTCCCATGGGATTAATTACAAGAATGGAACTTTTAATGGCTACACAGTGATTCAGTCCCACTGGGTCAGAACGCTGGAGGAATTCAGTGTTGCAGACATTTTTTGTATCTGATTTTCAACTTCTACTGGGATGAATGGCCCAACCTTTCTTTCTTTCTTTCTTTCTTTCTTTCTTTCTTTCTTTCTTTCTTTCTTTCTTTCTTTCTTTCTTTCTTTCTCAGCAATTACTATTTTTCCCTTTACTCAGACGACACTAAAACAAAACACTCATTAGGCTGCAGGAGCAATGGTTCATGACATTTTAAAAACATGTAATTCATATGGGTTGTAGTTATCTCAGAGGGATTGAACAGTTATAAAGGACCAGAAGTCCAGCTGGTGTTAACCAGTGTAGCTCCATTTGAGTCAATGGGTCCATACCCCCAGCTGGTATAAAACATCCATAGCTCCACTGGATTAAATGTGTCAGTTCTCCCCCTTTTGTAAATTGATGCAGTTCCACTGAAATCAATGGGGCCAGATTCCCAGCTGCTGTAAACCAGACATAACCCCATATAGTCAATTATGCTATTTCCAAAGATGGGATGAATTAGTTTAGTGCTATGGAGTTATGGTAATTTACATAAGCTAAATATCCTTCCTGTAATGCCTAATTTTTTCTATCTTTGTATCTGAGAGTCTTATTTCTTAACACCACTAGCCCATATTAAACCTCATGGAAGATTCCAAGATCATGGTTAATAGACAGAAATCTGAGAGATGTGTACCCAGCCATTAACAAAAAGCTGTAGTGGGGCATCAGTTTAGTTACATTCTTTTGAAATATGATGTTCGTCTGGACAGTGCAGGGTAAGTTAGCAACCCAAATTTGGGGTCAATTGAGCCAGAGGTTCCGGATATATAAGTCCTAAGAAAATGGCCTTGTTATTTTATTTTATTTATTTATTTTTTCACAGACCTGGAGATCAAACTGTTGATGTGATGAAGGTCAAAATGGTCTCTGTCTGCCAACTTTTAACCCGGGATAGTGCATGGCACCTACTAAATCTTTGGGAAACCCAAACTTAGAATAGTATTTAAGAAGTTGTTCACTTTTACAGTGTGCATACACCAATACAGAAACACAGATAGATGGTTTCCATGAGCCCCATTTGATATGTTTTAAAGCTCAACTCTTTTAAGTGCTCTAAACATTCAAATGGTTACTGTTAATGTTCCAGATTTGGATCATGTGACCATGGGGTTGACAAGTTACACCCCACCCAAAATGGTTTTGTTCTGCTGCCTCGTACTGTTAAACTGAGAGTTACTAATGACTGGAGGAATCACGGACCTCACTGAGATTGCTGGCTGTGAATTTGTGAGTTCTGGGTGGCCGTTTCATTTTGGGGGATGTAATCAAAGTCTTTGGGTGTAAAAAATAGACATGCGATTCTTTCCTGAAAGGGGAGAGGTGATTAGAGGGCAGAGGAGTGGGGGAACTGGCGGAAAGAGGTTTGGACTACAGTGAGGGGTGGGGTTTATGGGGAAGGCGACAAATGGAGATAGAAGATGGAGAGAGGTTGGGAGGTCTGGTGAGGGAGGCATGGGGATTTGGGGAATGGAGAGGTGGGACATTGGGCAGGGGGAGGTTGGAGGTGAGTGTCAGGAGGACTGGGTGAGAATAGCAGCAGGGGCAACCATCAGCCCAGCATTCTCCCTTCCTGGGTCTGTGTCCAAAACTGGGAGTGGGGGTTCTTGCCCCTCTAAGGTGGGCTGAGGCCCTCTACCTATTCCCCATGTGGCCAGGATCTGGGGAGCTGAGAACAGGGAAACTTCCTGCCTGTCAGAGACTCTGAAACACTCAGGAGGGGGCTGAGAACAGCCACTGAGATGAATGGAGCAGTTCCCACATCTTAAAGCTATTGTCCCAGGCTGTATCATCTCCATGGGGTGTTCTCATTCGGTAGAGACCATTCCATTGAGATGGACTTGCCCTGTCACACCTCTCAGAGCCCCCAGTGCTGCAGATGGGTGTGCAGAGGAGCCCTTTCCTTTCATCCTCCTTCTAGCCTTGCTGTCTAAAGGACGATGTTTCTAAGGCCATGTCTACACTTTAAATGTATGTCAACGTAAGTTACATTGGCACACAGCCACCACAGCTATTAAATCGCTTGTGCGTGTGCACACTACACTCCTTGTGTCAGTGGTGTTCATCCTCACCAGAAGCACTTGTAATAATTCAGAGAGCAGTGCACCGTGGGTAAGTATCCCAGCATGCAACTCACTGCCTTCCAGCACAGGGTCTTTTGGGAAGTTCTTGTAGTGCCTGGTAGGGCTGAAACAAGTTTCGCAGGGTGACTGGGAGCATAGTGTCAACTTCCCATAATGCAGTGTTCTCCATTCCATATTTTCATCTGCAGCCCATAATATTTTACACCTTCTTTTCAAAGTCCCATAAATATGCACGTCCCTCCTCGCTGTCCACCATCTCTGACAGAGGCACGGAGACTGCACAGTTTGGCACTATTGTTATGAGCATCGCGAGTATGGGGCACCTGATCCTTCAGTATTTGCAGAGCTGCCAGAGGAGCCATGGAGAACATGATGATTCCTTAGAGGCTAGCTTGCTGTGGGACTTAGAAAGAAACAATTCAAGGTTGCTGTTGGAGTCCACAGAGCAGCTGGAGATTGTAGAGCAGCGCTTCTGGGCTTGAGAAACAAGCACTGACTGGTGGGATCGATTTCAGGCAGGTTTGTGATGATGAGCAGTGGCTGTGCAAGGTCACATTCCTGGATCTGTGTGCTGAACTTGCCTCAGCCCTTCAGTACAAGGACACCAAAATGATAGCCGTGCTGACAGAAGAAGTGAATGGTGATTGCACTGTGGAAACATGCAACACAGGTCGGTCAGGAATCATTTTGGAGTCAGGAAATCAATTTCAAGGGCCGCTGTCATGCAAGTGTACAGGGTCATTAATTGACTCCTGCTACGCAGGACTGTGACTCTAGGCAATGTGCAGGACATAGTGGATGGATTTGCAGCAATTCCCGAACTGCTGTGGGTCCATAGATGGCACATGTGTCCCTATTTTAGCATCAGACCACCCTGCCACAGAGTACATCAACAGAAGGGACTACTTTTCTATGGCTATGCAAGTGCTGGTGGGTCATCAGGGATGCTTCACCAACTTCAGTGTTGGCTAGTCAGAGAAGGTGCATGATGCTCACATATTTAAGAACACAGGCCCATTCAAAAAGCTGAAAGCAGGGACTTTCTAACCTGAGCAGCTGATTGCCATTGGGAATGTTGAAATGCCAATAGTGATCCTGGGCAACCCCTTGCTTCCATGGCTCATGAAGCCATACACCGGGCACTTTGACAGCACCAAGGACTGCTTCAGCTACAGGCAGAGAATGACAGATGAATGTGCCTTTGGTCATCTGAAGGGACACTGATATTGTTTACTTACAAGATTGGCAAAAAGTGACAAAGAGTCCTGTGCCACCTTATAGACTAACAGACGTATTGGAGCATAAGCTTTCGTGGGTGAATACCCACTTCACCCACGAAAGATTATGCTCCAATACATCTGTTAGTCTATAAGGTGGCACAGGACTCTTTGTCGCTTTTTGCAGATCCAGACTAATACGGCTACCCCTCTGATACTTTACAAGATTGGAACTCAGTGAGAAAAATATCCCACTGGTTATAGCTGCCTCCTGTGTCCTTCATAACATCTGTGAAGCAAAGGGGGAGACGTTTCTATCGGGGTGGAGATGGAGTGGCTGTCTGCTGAATTTGAACAGCCAGATACAAAGGCTATAAAAGAGCTCAACCCAGAGTTAGATGACTGAGGGAGGCTTTGTAGATGTTCACATTTCTATGGCTGGATCCAAGCTGTGCTTGCACAGCCTCTTCTCCCCACAGGCCCAAGAAATCCAATATCTCCTGCATACTACAGGCAGGAACGCGTCTGGAACATGTAGCCAGTATGGTCAACAGGGAAGTTATACACAACAAAGGAGAGCTGCTGGGTGGGCTCGCCATGTCAGGCAACCAAGAAAAAGAATTTCAAAAATTTGCAGGGCTTTAAAGGGGAGGAGGGGCTTCCTGTCCACCTGAACCCTGGGCAGCTGAATTCACAATGGTGACCAGAATGGTCAGTGTGGGGCGTTGTGAGACAGCTCCTGGAGGCCAATAACAGTTGACATTTAAGTGTCTACAATGCATCAATTATATCGACCATGACTCTATGCCACTCAGGGAGGTGGTGTTATTAAATCAGTGTGGCGGGGCACTTACGTTGGTGGGAGCCAAATTGAAGTGAAGAGACTTTGACAACTAGGTCAACATAAGCAGCCCCTGTGCCCCATAGAGCCTCTTTGTCTCAGGCTCAGACCATCTGGTAAATTTCCAAAGCCTGTTCAGTATGAGTGGCTAAAAAGAAACATAAACAAAATGAAAAACTCCAGGAATTTATTAATCATTTCACTTGAGATTGAATTCTCAAATCTCCGAAGCAGCAACTCTCTCAATCTGGCTCAGTAAAGCTCAGGGGGATTTCAGTGAGTCTTTGATCCTAGCACCAGTCTTGGTGCATGGGTCAGATGGGATATAAGGGATAGATTTCCATCACTCTCTCCTGTTTGGAACCAGGTCCCCTGCTCCAGCCAGTCAGAAGAGCAAGGTTCAGATGTGAGATGTGACTTCCCCAGATCATCCTCAATTGTTTGGAGGTGGCCGGCTCTGAGATCAACAGCACAGAGTTTGAGTGAGGTAATGATTCTTGTTGTATAAGATCTACAATGTGGTACTAGCGTTAGGCATTGTTACTGCAGAGAGGAAGTGGGTGCTGGTGAGCTCATATACTGGCTTGGATCTTACAGGAACCTAAGTGAGTTAGGAGGAGAACAATCCATAGACCCTTTACCACCCAAAATTATATGACTAGCTCTGTCTGACCAGGTGTTTCTTATGGCAGCGGGTCGGTGCTGCTCTGATCTGAAAGGTTTTATCTCTGGAGCAGGGACATGAAAACTGGAAAAAATACAGGGAAGTGCCCTGATCTCTGGATAAAACCTGAATGAGATTCCCTGTGCCTAACTCTCTTACTACTTGAAAATCCTAGACCAAGTGGAGATGTGAGTTACCCAGCATCCCAGAAGGTGTCCATGGCAGGGCAAAGACTGAACCCAAATCTCCGAAGTCTGAAGCCAGTACTTTACTCACAGAGCCATCCCCCCTATAGCACATGTGGATCACTTGATGATTACTTGTTCTGTTCATTCGCTCTGGGGCACCTGGCATTGGCCACTGTCAGAAGACAGGATACTGGGCTAGATAGACTGTTTTATCTGACCCAGTACGGCCATTCCTATGTTCACATAGTAACATGGCCCTATCCATAAAGGAGGAGACATTTCCGGCTGGCTGACATGCTTTGGCAAAATCTATTTCCTGTAGAAATATGAGCTTTCCTCAAAACCCAGTGTTTGGAGAGGAAAAATCTTGAAGTAATGAAAAAAAGGGATGAAAATGGGGGAATGGTGCGAGACTGAAAGTAGCATGGCCTAGTGGAGTGAGCATGGAACCAGGACTGCAGAGGTCTCTGTTATTTTCCTGGCTTTTTCAATGTCTGGCTGGGGGACCTTGTGCAACTCACTTCACGTGCCTGTGCCTCAGTTCTGCATTTGTAGAATGGGTATAATGATACCAACCTCCTTTGTAAAGCACTTTGAGGTCTTTAGATATAAAGAGCCAGGTACTAATGGTATTCTTCATAACAACAGATTTCAAATATGTTTGACTCCCCACCAATAAAAAAGAATTAAAGTTAAAAGTTAAATTTCAATTTGAAATAAAAAATAAACAAATCCTTGTTTACAAATTAAATGAAAAATGGGATTTGATTGCCAATGATGTGAAAATTTTCATTTTATTGCTTTAGAAATTTAACCATGAAAAATTAGAAATATTGACAATTTCTTGGGAACATTATTGGGAACATTTTTTTTTTTTGCCAACTACTTCTAGAGATTTTTGAAAATGTTAATGGAAGTTGAGCATCCATAACCCCACAGTAGTTTTCAATATTTATATCTCTGTTCATTCATGGAAATATTCCAGTGTTCACAGCTTTTAAATAGAGGTATTTAAAATTAAGCACCAGAATCCATGGACATCTCATTACAGTAACTATATTTATTTCACATGTGGGGAACACATGCAATTTCTGCTAAAGAGAAAAAGATTTAATTCCTTCTCTTCTTGTAGCCACTAGAAGGGGACAACTACCATCACTTTGTTAATGTGGGCTACAGATGTTCAATACCTCTCACATCAAGGCCACAGGTTGGGTATGTGAATCCCGTAAATCAGTGGTTCTCAAAATTTTCAATCCAATTCCTCTTCAGTCTAGACCAGGAGCTACCTGCGACTTCCCTGCCACTTGTGAATATAGGAAGGGCATTTTGGTCATCATAATCTCCTGCCACTTCTTTGTGACCTGCATTTTGAGAACCATTGGACTCTGAGAAGTCCAACTTAAAAGCACTCTCTGAAACCCACATTCCACTCAACCCTGACCCTCTGGGCCTCAGGAGATGTGCAGCATCAGAACTGCAGGAAGGTGAATGGAGGCAGCAGTTAGACATAATCTTGAATTGAAGGCTGGTCTCCTTCACTCCCAATTACCCCAGAACTGAGGATGACCACTGGTGTAGCTCCTAGGGTCTGTTGAAGCAGGGTTGCCCTCCACTGAGGCTGACTGAATTTAGTGAGCTAAGAAAATTCCTAAACCAAATTCAGTTAAGAGGAGTTAATACTTACTTAACATTAGTAATTTAAGGAGAGAGTAATAAGAACTTCTTCATACTAATTATTACAGTTGCCTCTGTAGGCATGTTTTGAGGCTAGTAAATGGAACAGCAGAACCTCACTTCCACAGTGACAGAATTTGTCCTTTTGGGCCTCACCCAGAGTCCTGAGATTCAGCGATGCCTCTTCATCATCTTCTTCATAGTGTACCTTACAACCTGGGTGGGAAATGTTACCATCATCATCACTGTGATAACTGAGCACCAGCTCCACACCCCCATGTACTTCCTGCTGGCCAACTTGGCTTTCCTAGATATCAGCGACTCATCAGTCACTGCTCCCAAATTGCTGTTGGGTCTCCTCTCCCAGCACAGAACCATCTCATTCAATGAGTGCATCCTCCAGATGTTCTTCTTCCACTTCTTCGCTGGTGCTGCAATTTTTGTTTTTGTGTTGATGGCAGTTGATCGGTATGTAGCTATCTATAAACCATTGTGTTACTTGAGTATCATGAACCAGGGTGTGTGTGTGGGCCTGGTGGCAGGGGCATGGATGGGTGGATTGGCTCACTCAATTGTTCAGATTGCACTGGTCCTCCGGTTGCCATTCTGTGGTCCAAACATCCTGGATAATTTCTACTGTGATGTCCCACAAGTCATCAAACTGGCCTGCACTGACACCTACTTGGTTGAGTTGCTGATGGTCTCCAACAGCGGGATGCTCGTCATAGTAATGTTCATCATCCTGCTCATTTCATACACCATCATCTTAGTCAAGATAAAGAAACACGTCACAGATGGGAAGCGCAAAGCTCTGTCCACCTGTGGAACCCAGATCACAGTTGTGTGTTTACAATTCATACCTTCCACTTTCATCTACGCTCGGCCCTTCCGGAAATTCCCCATGGACAAGTTGGCCTCAGTCTTTTTCACCCTAATCACCCCGATGATTAATGCAATGATCTACACCCTGAAAAATGCTGAGATGAAAAAAGCCATCAGGAGACTGATGAGAAGAATCCTTTTCTCAGAGAGGAAATTATAAGGATGGAATTTATCTTGGATGAGCTTTTTTTCCATTTTGTAATAATTATCTTGCATGAACTTCCTATCAGATTAAATGTTTTCGTTCATAATTCCTGTATGTGACATGGGGGGAAATTGTATTGGTGAGCCTCTTAGCATGAAGTTTGTATTCGTGATGTTCAGCTGCCAAACACGGTATTAATTCCTTATGCATTCTACTTGACCCTGAGCTTGGGATATCTGCCATTTTCTCCATTGGAAGGATTTCCCATACTTTATTCTCCATGCTACTAATGTTGGTGGATCTGTCCTTCTCCAAACATGAGCTCTCACAGATCTGGCTACTAGCAATAATGGTGAATCGGTCCTTCCCTGAGTCAATAACCCGCTTTGTACTATAGCTGTGAGTTCAGCAGGTGGCCTAACTTTAGTAATCTTGAAAGATCTATTTATTTTCTCCTAAAATGTTGTAATATTTCTGTCTGATAGCCTTAGGGCATCACTATACTTCCACATTTTCTCTAGCCCTTCTGACTACATTTCTTATATATTTTCCTGAGCTTAAGTAGAGTGAATTACCATAGATGAAGTATTTGGTAATAATTTGTGTGAATAGTTATACAAATAGATGTGTTTTTAGCCTTCCTCCCTGGAGCTCCACCAATCTCCCCTCCCCCAGAAGTTCATTGTGCCCCTCATCCTGCCCTCCTCCAATACCAGGGCATCCATCCTTCCCCCATAGCAGTGGTTCTATGTGTGCCTTTGTCCCCTGACCAGTGTCCCCATGTTCTCTCCCTCTCCATGCCAGGGGCTGTGTACACCCCCATTCCCTCCTTTCCCCTACATTTTCTCCTAGTCCTTCCTCTAGTTATTTGTCTTCTTGCTCTATGAGTAATGCAAGATGTCAAGATGTTAAACTCTATTGGGAGGACTGGCAGAGATGAGATAGAGTATTGTTATGGTGGAAGACTTTAATGGTGGACCAATTCTATGAGCTACCGACAATTGCAAAGGTGGTTGTAGTTGTGGATGTGCTAATCATATGGCAGGAGCTCCATGTGTCCCATATTTTTCCTCTGTTGATTTTTCCCAAAATAAGCTGGATTCTGGCCATTGATTCCTAAAATATTCCCTTAAATTTTGGAACTGATCAGATGTGCTATTCAAAAGTTATCAGAGTATATAGACAGACAGAGAAATGCTGTCGAGTTGATTGTAAGACCTTCATAGGCTTGGCCAACCAATGGGAATCAGGCCCTTTGAGGTGTCATTTTCATTAATTAGTGGGTCCATCAATGTTAACATTATTCTAAAACTTGGGCTTTCTACATTGTATTATAAAGCTTTTAGTCTCAATCAAGCAAACAATGGCATATTCATGTGTTTTTTGAGAGTATTAATTTCCATAAATTCATTAATACAGAGTAGCTGGCTGATGGTTGTATGCCCTTTTCCTCCTGTACTTTATATACTGCATTTGATGACCCTGGGTGAATATCTGGGTTATTTTTGGTGGGTGTTAATCCAAAAGGGGAAATGGCTACCTCTTATCAATGTCAAATTACGCTTCTCAAGTGTCATTATGACACCATGATTGTTTCCTTTTTGTGTCGGTCCAACCTTTTAGGGGGAAATAATCAATGTGCTAAAATCTGTTAGAACCAGATGCCAACATAGTGGAGAGCAGCTCTATAAAGTCATCGATTCCTATAGTTTAAGCCCAAAATGGACCAAGAGATTATATGGTCTGACCTTCTGTATATCACAAACCATTAGATTTCACCTGTTTACCCCTGCATTGATCTCAATAACATGAGTTTGGATATGTTGCCCCTTTTTGACCCAAGTGGATAGCCAGAGTTTGGGGCCTGGTAGCTCGTTCCAGCTGGAAGTAGAAAATGATGATAAAATCTGGTACTTTCTTTGATGCAATCTTATTTATTTACAAGGAATGTACAAATTCCTGCTTCTCTGTAGGAGGAGGAACCAAAGACAAAAGGAGTAGTTTCTTAGTTTACAGATCCAAGCTTAGACTGAAGCTCCAACAGTTTCCCCTGAATACCACCGCCCTCTCCTCTAAGGTCTGCCTAGGGCTCATCACCCTGTCTTACAAGGTGGCCTGTTGGAGAATCCAACTCAAGCATTTGGGAAGCAGCTTCTCCGAAATGGCTTCTCCACTAAGGTGTGTGTGTGTGTGGGGGGGGGGGGGGTTGCTCAGCAAACCCCCCTCCAGTGACTCAGGGGGATATGATACAGGTTTATAAAATCAGGATTGGTGTGGGGAAAGTAAATAAGGAAGTGTTATTTACTCCTTCCCATAACACAAGAACTAGGGGGTCACAAAATGACATTAATAGGCAGCAGATTTAAAACAAACAAAAGGAACTATTTTTTCACACAATGCACAGTGAACCCATTGAACTCATTGCCAGAGGATGTTGTGAAGGCCAAGATTATAACAGGGTTCAAAAAATAACTAGATAAGTTCAAGGAGGATAGGTCCATCAATGGTTATTAGCCAGAATGGGCAGGGATGGTGTCCCTAGCCTTTGTTTGCCAGAAGCTGGGAATGGGCGACGGGATGGATCACTTGATGATTACCTGTTCTGTTCGTTCCCTCTGGGCACCTGGCACCACTGTTGGAAGACAGGATACTGGGCTAGATGGACCTTTGGTCTGACACAGTATGGCCGTTCTTATGTTCTTACGATCTTATGTTCAGTGCACAGAGCTCTGCCTAACAAGGCTTTTGTTCTGTCTGCTGACAGAAATCATGTGATCTGGGACACACTGTCCTGCACTGAGGAACCAGAACACTTTCTCTGCAGACTTCAGGGATTTGGAAACATTTTTCAGTCCCTGCTGTTGTTCTACATTGGAGAAGGTGTGCTTGTTTGGTGCTGAATTTGGGATGCCAGGGCCAGATCCTGCAGGCTTTACTCAGCATTCTGGCAGCAGTGAGTGGCAGTGCAGTCTGAGCAACGGCTGTAGGAATGGGCCCCATCCTACTGGGTAATCTCTTACATAGATATAGCCTTGTGGCCTGAGCTGTAGTGTCACACCCCAATGGCCCCTCCCTCAGAGAGCCCCCAGGGGAGGCAGATCAGCATTGTATGTGGCTAACGCTGTTGCAAACATCGCAAGACATGTTGGGAAGGGGTTACAGGTGAGAGTGTGGAATGGAAGATTCCTTTGCAGGTTACGAGAGGCCGAGGGAGAGGGGGGAAGGAAGAAGAGATCAGAGAACGGATTAACTCCACGCTCCTACTAGGCCCGAGATAAGACGTCGACTCCAACCAGCTCAAGGTCGCAGCACACATCTGACTCTCGGCCGCCTGCCAAGAAAGAGGGGGGCTTGAAATTCACCCCGACCAGCCATGAGAAAGAAAGATGCAACTGAACAGACCTGCAGAGGCGGCCCAAAATGAGCAAGACAGCGAAGGCCAGCACAAAGGAAAATAAGGAGGAAAACAGAGTCTTGCTGGTATGTTTTGGGGAAGCTGAGGAAGACACAGAAGGCCGGTTTGAACTGTCACAAAGAGCACCAGAAGCAGAAGTCCCCGAGTGGAACACTCCCCCAAGGAGCTCAGGACTTAAAAACCTCCTGAGAGCTGGAGCAACTCGGAGATCACAACAGATCCTCCCTGGACGACCTGGGCCCAGGACAGCATTCCCCCCCTTCCCCCTCCCCCATTCTTCTGGCATTACACCCAGGCCTGGCCAGTCTCGGGTAGTGCGTGTTTGAGTATGAAAGTGGGTTAGGGCTTGGGGCACTAACGCTTTCTTTCTTCCCCTGAGTGACGTGGGAGCTTTCCCAGCACTCTCTGCTGTTATTTCATTATTTTAATAATAAAGCTTTAAAATTTAGACACTTGGTGTGCTTCGTCGTCTCCTCCCCAAAAGATCCTGTGGCCCCAGCCTGATCAGCTGTTGCCTCAGGCAGATTGGTAACGAAAATCTGTCACAATAGAATCAAGTTACCGCAATATTTGTATTACTTATCCATTTTGACTGAAAAGAGAGCCCAAACTGTAGGTCTGTGCCCAGTACGGTAATAACACATGTAAAATACATTGACTTTGTCCACCAAATACTCAGCAATTTATCCAGCATAACATTCTCCTTCCTCCAGCAAACAATTTTCCCATTAACTAACTGTAATTTTTCCCCATTAAGCAAATGGCAATTTTTTCTCTACTGATGAGCTAGAACATTCTCCTTCTTCAACCAGCCATAGTTTTCTCTGCCCTTCACTACCCTACACTTCTCCACCTTCCAAAAATCACAGACTTTCCCTCCTCCACCTATCTTTCCCCCCCATTGACAATCTATAAAATTCCCCCAGCCAACACTAGCCTTCTTCCCTTTTCAATGATAATGAGAACATGCCCCATTCACCAACCATAACATTCTCCCTCTTCAACCAACAAAACTTCCATATAATTCTTCCCAGTCGTATCATGTCCTGTATTCATGTCTTCAAGGAAAGCTTTGGAGAATGGGTAGGCCATAGGGCACATCCTGAAGTTTAACAGACTTGGGCTGCGGGTTCAGAAAGCATTCCACTGTCAATGTATCAGCATTGGTTTGCTCAGTTGTCTCAGCAGATTTTGGTTCTCCTGGTGTCTAAATGAAGATAGGAGAGGAGAGGAGAGGAGAGGAGAGGAGAGACACTGCACTTTCATGTTTCTAACAACTGCAATTTCTGGAAATGTCTTGAGCCAGGGTTCCTGGGGCTTCCAGGATGAAAAGCTGAGAGTTGAGCTCCCATTCTAGCCAGGGACCCCCAGCTATGATCTCTGATCCAGGGATAAAGAGTAGAAGAAAGTCAGGGAGTAGGGAGCCTCCTGCACGGGATGCAGAGAGGAGACACAGGGCCAGAGAGAACATTTGAAGAGGCTCTCCAGAGCAGCCAGAGGGGAGGCCTGGCTTGAGTGACGTGCACTGCAGAGCAGAAACAGAACCCGTCAGAGGGAGTTAGGAGCCCAGGAGGGACATAACAGCCTGGTGAGTCTGGGCGAAGGAAACCCAGAGATTAAGCTTTGAGACAACTCTCATTCCCTGTTAATAAACCAGTCCCCACAAGGGGTGAATAATTCAAATGCATCAATTGTAGGAGATGGATTAACAGGGGAAGGAGAAATATTCAGGCCGTGACAGGTCTGACACCAGTTTAGACCTAGCCCTAACCCTAATCCAATAAAGGATGAATTTTTAACTGTAAATCATCAGTGGAACTACTCACACATTTAAAGTTAAGCACTTTCTAAAAGGATTTGCTGGATCAGGGCCTTAGTGCAAAATATGCAAAGGAAATGAGCTATGGATTAATAATCATGAGCATTCAGAGCAGATTCTCAGCTGGTATAAGTTCTCAAACTCAATTGATTTTAGTGGAACAATGACAATTTAAACCAGTTGAGGACTGGCACCATCATATATAATGAACCCTGGTGTGATAGTTTAATTTATCCACTCAGGGAAGAGAAACAGGGCATGTTAAAAAGGTTGCCAGTGAAAATGGCTCAAACACCAGGTACTTATTATGAGTTGTTTGTAAATGATCTGTGGAGTAAGATACTCATAGAAATCCTTTGGTAAATAATGTTTAATAATGAATATTTATAGACAGACACGAAGAGGAAATGAGTCACAATAAGTGACGTTATCTATCTATTGATCGATCAATCGATCTATCTCTCAAATCACATGCTATGCTTTTGTCTCTCATATATGAATTGTATATATCCATGCACAAAGATGGGTATTCTAATACTAAGAATAGGCATGCTTTGTGAGATCCTTTTTTAGCTTGGATGTGAATAGTTTTACAGTGGATGACGCATGAAATGCCAGGTCAGTGCATGTGATGGTACTTTTCCACTTACACCAATATTATAATGATATGACACCAAGCAAATTACTCGTACCAGTATTTATTAGAGAGAGAAGGTGGACCTTATGCAGAGCTCATCTCCAGACCTGAAGAAGAGCTCTGTATACGTTTGAAAGCTTGTCTCTCTCTCCTGCAGAACTTGGTCAAATAAGCGATATTACCTCATCCACCGCGTCTCTCTAATATTCGGTGACCAACTTGGCTGCAACAACACTGCATACACCAGTGTTTATGTCACTATTGAACTAAGCCTTGTGTCTTTGGGCCAGTGTCAAACCAGCGATGTTGATAGAGCTACTCTGCATTAGCACAGGATTAGCTGAGATGGGGAAAACACTGAGGAGTCCTTGTGGCACCTTAGAGACTAACAAATTTATTTGGGCATTAGCTTTTGTGGGCTATAACCCACTTCATCAGATGAATGGAGTGAAAAATACAGTAGGCTGTATATTTATACCTGCTGTATAATTATACCTGCCTACTGTATTTTTCACTCCATGCATCTGATGAAGTGGGTTTTAGCCCATGAAAGCTAATGCCCAAATAAATTTGTTAGTCTCTAAGGTGCCACAAGGACTCCTTGTTGGTTTTGATGATACAGACTAACACGGCTACCCCTCTGAAACCTGATATGAGGAATTCACACATGCATCTCTGTTGCACTCACTTTCTCCCGGCCACCATTACCCATTCTTGGATCTTTTTGTATATTGGCCATTGGCCAAATCCTGATCCATTTGAAGTGAGTGGCTAAATCCCAGTGATTTAACAGGGATCAAAATTGGCCTCATTATACTGTCTGATTGTCTTTAAGAAATACTCCACAGCTTCCTCTTTAACAAACAAACAACCATTTCCCACCATGGCACGAATGACACAGCATTGATTTATTTATTTAGGGTTACAATAATGAAAACATACAGAGGGTCCTGTGGCACCTTTAAGACTAACAGAAGTATTGGGAGCATAAGCTTTCATGGGTAAGAACCTCACTTCTTCAGATGCAAGAAGTGAGGTTTTTACCCACGAAAGCTTATGCTCCCAATACTTCTGTTAGTCTTAAAGGTGCCACAGGACCCTCTGTTGCTTTTTACAGATTCAGACTAACATGGCTACCCCTCTGAATAATGAAAACATGTCTATCTAAGGCTCTTGGTTCCCTAACACATCATTAAAAGTACAATGATATCCCAGCCCTATTCATATAATTATTTCAACAGAAACTCAACCATGCAGACACTTCTTATGCACACCTTTATCAATGTGGAAAGAAAACTTTCAGCTCGCTCAGAAAACGCCATCAAACAGATGACATTTGGGCACCCCTGATAGGTAACAAAACATCAACAGTGCTGTCTAAGTGAACACTTACCATCTGCCCAGTCATTCCCACCTTAAAAACACTTTGAACAAAGAAAGAAATCAACCCACCAAAAACAAACTAAAAAACAGAGACAGAGGCAAAAAACAAACAGCTACTACACTGATACTGCAATCCAATTTTTACTCCAAAAAAGAAGAGACAGTCACTCCCTGAGGTTCACTAAGGTCTTTGATATGGCTAATGATTTTATGTAGAAGGTGCTAACATAGCATGGTGATGGGTGGCAGTACACAATCCTGTGATAGATAGCTAGACAGGCAAAGAGATAGCTAATGATATTATTTACATTGGCATGCATTTACATTAAGTCCATTGACTTGAGTGGTGTTTTCATTTTTGCCACTGCAAATTCCCCTTTTTGCATAAAGAGATGGCAAACCATGTTCTCATGGAGTCAATTATGTCATCATTTGATTATATTTATAAGGAAACATAGAAGGAAATTAAAATCAAAAGAGAAATATGGACTGTTTATTGGTCGTAAATAACCTCGGTCCAATCAGTTTCCTCAGGGCAGCTTTGATCTCTTTGTTCCTCATGCTGTAGATGATCGGATTCAGCATTGGAGGTACCATGGAATAGAAAACATCCACCATGAGATCCAGACGTGATATGGACCTGGAGTTGGGTTTCAGGTAGGCAATGATGCCAGTGAAAACAAACAAAGAGACAACAGTGAGGTGAGGCAGGCAGGTGGAGAAGGCTTTTTGCCGGCCCTGCTCAGAGGGGATTCTTAGCACTGATCTGAAGATCTGAACATATGACACAATTATTAAAACAAAACAGCTTAAAGCTAAGCATGCACTGAAGACAATAACCCCAGTTTCACTGAGGTCTGAGTCAGAGCAGGCAAGCTTGAGTAGCTGGGGGATGTCGCAGAAGAACTGATCCACAACATTTCCTCCACAGAAGGATATTGCAAATGTGTTCCCAGTGTGCAGGGCAGAGTAAAGAATACCACTGATCCAGACACTGGCTGCCATTTGGACACAAGCTCTCCTGTTCATCACTCTCTCATAGTGCAGTGGTTGACAGATGGCGACATATCGGTCGTACGCCATGACAGTCAGGATGCCGATATCAGCTGAACCAAGGAACATGAAGAGAAAGATTTGGGCAACACATCCAGGATAAGAAATCACCCTGGTGTTCATGAGGGAATTGACCATGGATTTGGGGATGGTGACAGAGATGGAGCCGAGGTCTAGGATGGACAGATTCACCAGGAAGAAGTACATGGGGGTGTGAAGATAGTGGTTGAGGGCGATGGCTGTGATGATGAGGAGATTCCCCAGCAGGCCTGCCAGATAAATCATTAGAAACACCACAAAGTGCAAAATCTGCAGCTCCCGAATGTCAGAGAAACCGAGGAGAAGAAACTCGGTCACGGTGGTTTGGTTGGACATTTTCTTCCTCAGCACGTCGTGTGATGGCTGTGGGGGGAAGAAGAAGGTCCATAGTCAGGATTCGAGTGTCAGAGAGAATGGCCTTGATTCCCTTCTGAGTAATGTCCCATGATCTACTGTTAAATGTGCACAGCACTCCTCCCATCCTTCCATTGACTAGGAGCACTTCCTCTCCCCATGCCTCTGTTTCCCCTCCCTCCTTTTCTCTGATTTTTCTTTTATGAGCTCTGTGGGGGATGGGCTGTGTCTTATAATGTATCTGCACTGTGAACCCATTTACAGACTTTGTGCTTAGCTGGCAGCAGTGTTGCACACGGGATATGGTGATAGACCAGGAGGTCTGGGTTCCTGTCCCATTGACCTCCTGGGGGTTCACCTACATAGCAGAGGGGAACACCTTCCCATCTCCAGTAGATGGACATGGGCTAGCTCTGCTCAAGTTACTACACAAAACAGACCCATATAGCCAGAGGTAGTCTGGGCAGCAGCTCAGCCTCCATCTGACTACGAACCCACGCTGTTCAGGCAGGTTTGTATTGAGGTGGCTAGACTGAGCCACTCCCTGTGCTGGCCCCATCTACTCTGTTATGAGCTAGTGAAGTCTGCCTACCTGAGTTTGGAAGCATGCCCCCAGTTGTGGTGTAGATATGCCCTTAATGTCCTTGGGAAAGGTCCAGATAGACAGGCTGCCACTGCTTGATTCAATCCAGACTCTAACAACAAGGAGTCTGGTGGCACCTTAAAGACTAACAGATTTATTTGGGCATAAGCTTTCGTGGGTAAAAACCTCACTTCTTCAGATGCATAGAGTGAAAGTTACAGATGCAGGCATTATATACTGACACATGGAGAGCAGGGAGTTACTTTGCAAGTGGATAACCAGTGTTGGCAGGGCATATATAACATTAGTGGATGTGCAGGTTAATGAGCCCTTGATGGTGTGGCTGATGTGGTTGGGTCCTCTGATGGTGTCGCCAGAGTAGATATGGGGACAGAGTAGGCAACGAGGTTTGCTACAGGGATTGGTTCCTGGGTTGGTGTTTCTGTGGTGTGGCTCATTCACCTGCACATCCACTAATGTTATATATGCCATCATGTGCCAGGAATGCCCCTCTGCCATGTACATTGGCCAAACCGGACAGTCCCTCCGCAAAAGAATAAATGGACACAAATTGGACATCAGGAATGGTAACATACATAAGCCAGTAAGTGAACACTTCAATCTCCCTGGTCATTCTATTACAGATTTAAAAGTCACTATCATTGAACAAAAAAACTTCAGAAACAGACTTCAAAGAGAAACAGCAGAACTAAAATTCATTTGCAAATTTAACACCATTAATCTGGGCTTGAATAGGGACTGGGAATGGCTGGCTCATTACAGAAGCAGCTTTTCCTCTCCTGGAATTGACACCTCCTCATCTATTATTGGGAGTGGACTACATCCACCCTGATTGAATTGGCCCTGTCAACACTGGTTCTCCACTTGCGAAGTAACTCCCTGCTCTCCATGTGTCAGTATATAATGCCTGCATCTGTAACTTTCACTCTATGCATCTGAAGTAGTGAGGTTTTTACCCACGAAAGCTTATGCCCAAATAAATCTGTTAGTCTTTAAGGTGCCACCAGATTCCTTGTTGTTTTTGTAGATACAGACTAACAAGGCTACCCCCTGATACTTAAATCCAGACTCTGAATTTCAAGGTTCTAGCATGTCTATTAGGTACAGCCCATATTCCCTGGGCTGTCAGCTCTGCTGTTCACTCAGTTCTGCCATCCTTCAGCTATGTCTTTGAAACAGAAATAAAAATGGATGTAAGAGAATGACAGCGTTTGAAATTATGGTATCATTGGACGATATTAGTGCTTCCCGCCGTGGTCAATAAAGTTCTGCTTAAAATTTTAAAAGAAAATTTGTGTTTTCAGTTAAACAAATTTTCATGGAAAGTATCTATCTATCTATCTATCTATCTATCTATCTATCTATCTATCTATCTATCTATCTAAAAGTTGATTTTTTTTCTTTGGGGAGTGGGAGATTTTGGTTGGAATTTTTCAGTTTTCAGCAGAGAATGATTGGTTCTCTGTTGCAAAAATCCCAATGTTTGGAAATTTGGGGGACTTCTATAAAAAGGCAGCATTTTCTAATGAAGAAAAAAAGATAATAGCAAACTTACTGTGTTGGTCTTTAGATAGCGTTTCCCAGCTTGCAAAGCATTTGATCCTGCAGTGCTAGAAATTATTGGCCACTATCTATCTATATATCTCCATGCACAACAATCTCTTTATCTCTCCCATAAATCCATCACAGCATTATCTGTCACCCTCATGTTCCGTCACTGGATTTCTGAGTTGCTGGGTTTCTCTGCAGTGCCAAGCAGACAGGGATACACTCCACAGATGGGCCCTTCCTGCTCCACTCCTGGGGCAGGCTTGACTGAGAGGTGAAGGATTAAATGGGATCAGGGACTGAAAGTCCCTCCCAGCTGTACATCTTGACATGGCTACAGGCCAGGAAGTCCCTGCTCTGGGGCTAAATAGTTGAATGATGTCTCCAGGGTTGTGAGCCCAGCAATGATCTCACCTCTAAACAAACCACCCTGACAATATACTCTAACTGACCCCACAGAGGGAGAATGCAACCCAGCCTGGATCTTACTCAATGGCAACATCTCTGGAAGGACTCTTGGCTAAAAACAAGGCAGGGCTGAGCCCCAAAGAATGTCCCAAGATATTTGCCAAATCAAATATTTATGTATAGCACAGACATGTGACCTACAATAGCTAAGAGCCTAGTGGCACCAGAAGCTCCGCTGGCCTGGAATAGCCTGTTCTTTCATTCATGCCACATAATTACTTCTGGGGGAACAGAGTTTTTTTCCCCCTGCATTGCATCAGCAGCTCTTGGGATCAGCCACCAGAGGAACCCACAGCCCAGGCTGCCCTGGCTGCTGGAAATTGATCACTAAGAGGTAGCTAGAGGCAAACATTAAAAAAGAAGGGTCATCTCCTGAGCTGGTGTAAATTAATACAGTTCCATTGATTTCAGAGTAGCTAGGGCTGGTTATGCGAATGATGGCCTGGCCCTTAGATTTCAATTATGCTATGGCTGATTTACATCAGCTGAGGGTTTGGCCTGTCAGAGTTTAGCTTGTTTAGTTGAGATTAGGGGTGTCTTTTGAAAGACCATTTTTTGTGTGGTGCAGGATAGGGTGGGGTTGGAGACTGAAGTTCCAACCAGTTTCTCCTGAGGACCACCACCCTCTCCTCTCCTTCTATGGACTGTCTAGGGCTCATCATCCATCCTGGAGGTGGCCACTGTATGGGAGCTGTTGGACGGTCCTCAATGTGCCATGTCCTCGTGTAGCTGATGGAGCTATGTCACAGATATGGCCAACAGCAGAGGCACCACACATGGCCAGGAATGGGCTAAACAGCCTATACAGAGGAGTCTGATTGCAACTCTGTTCTGGTTCTAAGTCCTGTGCTTAGACCACGCTCCAGTTAAACTTTCCATAAATTAAGGCCCAAGCTAAACAACAACCAGCCACCACTGCCACCTCCTGGCCTGGGGCAGGAAACTGAGGTTCTCACTGGAGGTTCCTCAGGTCAGTGTCCACCAAGGCTGGTGGCCTGTTGGAGAATCAAACTCAAGCATTTTGGAAGCAGCTTCTTTGAAATGGCTGCTACACCTAAAGGGGGGGGGGGATTGTGCAGCAAACCCCCGGGAAGGCCACAGATCTCTGCCTAACAAGGCTTGTGCTGTGCCCCTAGAGTCCTGCTGACAAAACCATGTGATCTGTGACACAGTGACCTGCACTGAGGACCTTTCTCTGCAGATTGCAGGGATCTGAAATCATTTTTCAGCCCCTACTGTCGCTCCAACTTGGAGAAGCTGTGCTTTTTCAGGGCTGAATTGATGCCAGGGCCAGATGCTGCAGCCAGATGCTGCTCACGGTTCTGGCCACAGTCATTGGGAGTGCTGTCTGAGCAATGGCTGCAGGAATGATCCTAGGGAATGGGCTTAGGGACTGCTGCTCAGGGTCTGGCCAGCCATGCAACTGTCCCAGACTGAGTACCCCAGGACTTCCAGTCTCTTGGGGTCCCTGGCTCTCCAGGCTTCCCATCTCAGTGTTGAGTCCAAGGAGCCAATTGGCCTGGGAATCTGGAAGCCTTTAGGTTCCTGGCCCAGGACAGTCTGCATGGCAAGGTTACCCCAGAGCCATGAACCGTGGGATTCCAGGCTCCCAGCTCCATGGCATGGAATCTGGAAGCCCTCAGAGCCCTGTCTTTAGCCAGGGTTCTGGGGGCTTCCAGGCTGCAGAGCAGAGAGCTGAGCTCCCATTCAAGCCAGAGACCCCCAGCTATGGTCCCTGATCCCGAGATAAAGAGTAGAAGAGGCTTTCCAGAGCAGCCAGAGGGGAGGCCTCACTGGAGCGACCCGCACTGCAGAGCAAGAACAGAACCCATCAGAGGGAGTTAGGAACCCAGGAGGGGCATAACAGCCAGGTGAGTCTGGGCAAAGGCAACCCGGAGATTCTAGCTTTGAGACAATTCTTATTCTGTGTTAATAAACCAGTGCCCAGAAGGGGTTAGTAATTCAAGTGCATCAATTGTAGGAGATGGATTAACAGGGAAAGGAGAAATATTCAGGCAGTGACAGGTCTGACACCAGTTTAGACCTAGCCCTAACCCTAAACCAATAAAGGATGAGATTAACTGTACACCGTCAGTGGAACTGCTCGTGTGTTTAAAGATAACCACTTTCTAAAGCAGCAAAGAGTCCTGTGGCACCTTATAGACTAACAGACATATTAGAGCATTCACCCACGAAAGCTCATGCTCCAATACGTCTATTAGTCTATAAGGTGCCACAGGACTCTTTGCTGCTTTTACAGATCCAGACTAACACGGCTACCCCTCTGATACTTGACACTTTCTAAAGGGGTTTCCTGGATCAGGGCCTTAGTGCAAAATATGCAAAGGAAGTGAGCTATGGATTAATAATCATGAGCACTGAGAGCAGATTCTCAGCTGGTGCAAGTTCTCAAGCTCAACTGATGTCAATGGAGCAATGGCAACTTAAACTAGTTGAGGACTGGCACCTCCACTTTTAATGTACCCTGGTATGATAATTCAGTTTATTCACTCAGGGAAGAGAAACAGGGCATGTGAAAAGGTAGCCAGTGAAAACAGCTCAAACACCAGGTACTTATGATGAGCTGTTTGTAAATGATCTGTGAAGTAAGATACTCATAGAAATCCGTTGGTAAATAATGTTTAATAATGAATACTTATGGACAGTCATGAAGAGGAAATGAGTCACAATAATTGGCATTATCTATCTATCAATTGATTGATCTATCGATCTATCTCTCGAATCACATACTGTGCTTTTGTCCCTCATACATGAATTGTATATATCCATGCACAAAGATGGGTATTCTAATACTAATAATGGGCCTGCTTGTGAAATCCTTTCTAAGCATGGATGTGACTAGATTTAGAATGGAAGTTGCATAAAATGCCAGCTCAGTGCATGTGATGGCACTTTTCAACTTAGACCAATATTATAATGATATGACACCAGGCAAATTACTTATACCAGTATTCATTAGAGAGAGAAGGTGAACCATATTCAGAGCTCATCTCCAGACCTGAAGAAGAGATCTTCATACATTTGAAAGCTTGTCTCTCTGTGACATTCTATACCATGGGGGAGCGCACTTTAACCCCCATATTCCTCATTTTCATATAATCATGATCTCCCATATAAAGCATGCCTTGTAAGGTATGAGGGAAAGGTCATGGTCTGTTGAAAGTCATTTCTCTATCCATATATATATATCATTAATAATTATGAAGTTATGAGAATTATGTTGTATGGTTGTCACTAAAACATGCTGTAAGTTGGGGAATCAGCAAGATGTTATCTCCCCAGAGGCAACAGCAAGGAAAGTAACCAATGCCCAGGCGGGGTGTCAATTAACCCATCAGCAGCCATTGTCCAGCAAGGGAGCTACAATGCAATGACTCACCTGCATGAGGCCACACGAGGAGAATTGCTCAACCTTGTTTGGAGAGACTTAGCAATGCCCCATAGACATGCCTGGACTTATGTTCTACAAGCACATGGACTGAGAGTATAAAACAGACAGAGTGGACACATACTGGGCCCTTCTCCTGCCCCCACCTCTGCTGCAAGCAACCCCGACACTGAGAAGAAGACAAGACTCCAGCAGAGGAGATTGGCCCAGGTTTAAGGAACAAACCTGTATATTAAGGACTGCAATATCCAGTGGGGGTGAGAAAAACTGCCTAATCTAGTTGCTGCCCAGTCTAATAGGGTTGAGAGTTTAGACTATGTGCTTATATTTTATTTTATTTTGGTAACCACTCTGACTTGTTATGCTTTGACTTATAATCACTTAAAATTTATCTTTGTAGTTAATAAATCTGTTTGTTTATTCTGAAGCAGTGCATTTGGTTTTAAACGTATCAGAGACTCCCCTTGGGATAAGAAACCTGGTACATATTAATTTCTTTGTTAATTTGACGAACTCATATAAGCTTGCAACATCCAGCGGGCATAACTGGACACTGCAAGATGGAAGTTCCTAGGGTTGTGTCTGGGATGGGAGATATTGGCTTGTGTCATTCGGTTGCACAATCCAAGGAGCAGCCTACATGCCAGAAACTGTGCGTGAACATCCCAGGGGTGGGGGTTTTCACAGCAGAGCAGGGTAAGGCTGGCTCCCAGAGTCAAGGATTGGAGTGACCTAGCAGATCACTGGTCTGGATAACACCAGAGGGGAAAGTCATACTCTCCCCTGCAGAATTTGGTCCAATAAACAATATTACCTAGCCCACCTTGTCTCTCTAATATCTGGCGACCAACATAGCTACAACAACACTGCATACACCAGTGTTTAATGTCGCTATTGAACTTAGCCTTGTGTCTTTGGGAGAGTATCAAACCAGCGATGTTGTTGGAGCTACTCTGCATTAGCACAGTGTGGAAGCAGAGAAAAAACTGACAGGAAGGGGATTGCAATGCATAACAGTTCGTTAGCAAGAGTTAGGCTAACTGTAACCCTAATAACGTGAAATTTGTAGAAGCAAGGAATGTGTAAGGCAAGTGGAAAAAAACTGTGTAAGAAGTTGTTGCGACCTTGTGTAGATAATATGGAATGTAGACTAAGAGTCTACATTAGTGAGCAAAACAAGATATCAGAATGACCTATGTATAAACAAAATGCAGCTGTTGCTCATTATTGTCTGTAACAAAAGGTATAAATGCTTGCTGTAATTGTTTACCTGTTGAGAGACCTGCTTAGCTCTCTCCCTCTATGCAATTGATAGAAAAAAAGAAAATAAAGCATCTGACTTGCTGTACCAAAACAAAAAGTGAGAACTGTGTTTTTCTCCGACAACAGGATTAGCTGAGATGGGGAATTCACCCATGCATCTCTGTTGCACTCACTTTCTGCTGGCCACCATTACCCATTCTTGGAACATTATGTGTATTGGCCATTGGCCAAATCCTGATCCATTTGAATTGAGTGGCTAAATCCCAGTTATTTAAAAGGGATGAAAATTTGGCCTCATTATACTGTCTGATTGTCTTTAAGAAATAATCCACAGCTTCCTCTTAAACAAAACAAACAAACAAACAAACAAACAAACAACCCTTTCTGACCATAGCAGGAATGACACAGCATTTATTTATTTATTTAGGGTTACAATAATGAAAACATGTCTACCTAAGGCTCTTGGTTCCCAAACACATCATTAAAAGCACAATGATATCCCAGCCCTATTCATATAATTATTTCAACAGAAACTCAACTATGCAGACACTTCTTATGCACACCTTTATCATTGTGGAAAGAAAACTTTCAGCTCGCTCAGAAAACACCATCAAACAGATGATATTTGGGCACCCCCGATAGGTACCAAAACATCGACAATGTTGTCTAAGTGAATACTTACCATCTGCCCAGTCATTCCCACCTTAAAAAAACTTCAAAGAAAGAAAGAAATCAACCCACCAAAAATACACTAAAAAAACAGAGACAGAGATAAAAAACAAACAGCTACTGCACTGATACTGCAATCCAATTTTTACCCCAAAAAAGAAGAACCAGACACTCCCTGAGGATCAGTAAGAACTTTGATATGGCTAATGATTTTATGTAGAAGGTGCTAACATAGCATGGTGATGGGTGGCAGTACACAATCCTGTGATAGATAGATAGACAGGCAAACAGATAGAGAATGATATTATGTACATTGGTATGCATTTACATTAGGTCCATTGACTTGAGTGGTGTTTTAATTTTTGCCAGTGAAAATTCCCCTTTTTTAATAAAGAGATGGCAAACCATGTTCTCGTGGAGGCAATTATGTCATCATTTGATTATATTTATAAGGAAACATAGAAGGAAATTAAAATCAAAAGAGAAAGATGGATCTTTATTTGGTCATAAATAACCTCGGTACAATCAGTTTCCTCAGGGCAGCTTTGAAATCCTTGTTCCTCATGCTGTAGATGATCGGATTCAGCATTGGAGGTACCAAGGAATAGAAAACATCCACCATGAGATCCAGACGTGATATGGACCTGGAGTTGGGTTTCAGGTAGGCAATGATGCCAGTGAAAACAAACAAAGAGACAACAGTGAGGTGAGGCAGGCAGGTGGAGAAGGCTTTATGCCGGCCCTGCTCAGAGGGGATTCTCAGCACTGTTTTGAAGATCTGAACATATGACACAATTATTAAAAGAAAGCAGCTTAAGACTAAGCAAGCACTAAAGGCAATAACCCCATTTTCACTGAGGTCTGACTCTGAACAGGCCAACTTGAGTAGCTGGGGGATGTCACAGAAGAACTGATCCACCACATTTCCTCCACAGAAGGATATTGCAAATGTGTTCCCAGTGTGCAGGGCAGAGTAAAGAATACCACTGATCCAGGCACTGGCTGCCATTTGTATACAAGCTCTCCTGTTCATCACTCTCTTGTAATGCAGTGGCTGGCAGATAGCAACATATCGATCATATGCCATGACAGTCAGGATTCCGAGATCAGCCAAACCAAGGAACATGAGGAGAAAGACTTGGGCGACACACCCAGAATAAGAAATCACCCTGGTGTTCATGAGGGAATTGGCCATGGATTTGGGGATGGTGACAGAGATGACTCCAAGGTCCAGAATGGACAGATTCATCAGGAAGAAGTACAAGGGGGTGTGAAGATGGTGGTTGAGGGATATAGCTGTGATTATGAGAAGGTTCGCAATAAGGCCTGCCAGGTAAAGCACCAAAAACATCACAAAGTGCAAAATCTGCAGCTCCCGAACACCAGAGAATCCCAGGAGAAGGAATTTGGTCATGGTGGTTCGGTTGGACATTTTCTTCCTCAGCACGTTGTGTGATGGCTGTGGAGGGAAGGAGAAGATCCATAGTCAGGATTCGAGTGTCAGAGAGAATGGCCTTGATTCCCTTCTGAGTAATGTCCCATAATCCTCTGTTAAATGTGCACAGCACTCCTCCCATCCTTCCATTGACTAGGAGCAGCGAGTGCTCCTCACTGCTGACAATCAGAGCACTAGAGAGAGAAGGTGAGTGAGGTAATAGCTGTTATTGGATCAGTTCCCATGGGTGAGAGGGACAAGCTTTTGAGCCTCACATACTACCTCACCAACCTTGTCTATTTAATATTCTGGGACCAACATGGCTACAACTACTGCATACAATCAGACCACTACACAGGTGTGTTATCGCTAGTGTCAATTAGCACAACTCCCATAAAATCCATGGGGCTACATCAGTTTGCACCATCTGGGGATCTGGCCCAAGATGTCACTTGAACAAATGCATTAAAGACTGGAACATATTGCAAAAAACCCGCAGATTGAGCAAAGATGACCCCTCAACTCTGTCAAACAACAGGAAAAACTTGGGCACGAAACTAAAGTACTAGAACTCCAAGACAGCCTGATTCCCACTTTCTAGGGAAATATGACAGACTCGCTGAGCGTCCTAAGTGCTAGCTTGTCTGTAACAATTCCTCCCCAAACTCTGTTTATAGATGACCTGCCACTTGGTTACAAATTGATTGTTGTCAGCAATCCCAGCAGCACTCCCATCTCTGAGTAAAGATGGGCTAGTAGCATTGCACAGTTACTGCTAGGTTGTGTCGTTTCCCTCTGTGACTTTATATCTGGTCTGTGCGGGTCAGAGGCAGTCAGGAGACTTGGCTTTTGTTCTCGTCTCTGCCAGTGACCTGCTGTGTGATGTTGGGACAGTCACTTCCTCTCCCCATGCCTCTGTTTCCCCTCCCTCCTTTTCTCTGATTTTTCTTTTATGAGCTCTGTGGGGGATGGGCTGTGTCTTATAATGTATCTGCACTGTGAACCCATTTACAGACTTTGTGCTTAGCTGGCAGCAGTGTTGCACACGGGATATGGTGATAGACCAGGAGGTCTGGGTTCCTGTCCCATTGACCTCCTGGGGGTTCACCTACATAGCAGAGGGGAACACCTTCCCAGCTCCAGTAGATGGACATGGGCTAGCTCTGCTCAAGTTACTACACAAAACAGACCCATGTAGCCAGAGGTAGTCTGGGCAGCAGCTCAGGCTCCATCTGACTACGAACCCACGCTGTTCAGGCAGGTTTGTATTGAGGTGGCTAGACTGAGCCACTCCCTGTGCTGGCCCCATCTACTCTGCTATGAGCTAGTGAAGTCTGCCTACCTGAGTTTGGAAGCATGCCCCCAGCTGTGGTGTAGATATGCCCTTAATGTCCTTGGGAAAGGTCCAGATAGACAGGCTGCCACTGCTTGATTCAATCCAGACTCTGAATTTCAAGGTTCTAGCATGTCTATTAGGTACAACCCATATTCCCTGGGCTGTCAGCTCTGCTGTTCACTCAGTTCTGCCATCCTTCAGCTATGTCTTTGAAACAGAAATAAAAATGGATGTAAGAGAATGACAGCGTTTGAAATTATGGTATCATTGGACGATATTAGTGCTTCCCACCCTGGTCAATAAAGTTCTGCTTAAAATTTTAAAAGAAAATTTGTGTTTTCAGTTAAACAAATTTTCATGGAAAGTATCTATCTATCTATCTATCTATCTATCTATCTATCTATCTATCTATCTATCTAAAAGTTGATTTTTTTTCTTTGGGGAGTGGGAGATTTTGGTTGGAATTTTTCAGTTTTCAGCAGAGAATGATTGGTTCTCTGTTGCAAAAATCCCAATGTTTGGAAATTTGGGGGACTTCTATAAAAAGGCAGCATTTTCTAATGAAGAAAAAAAGATAATAGCAAACTTACTGTGTTGGTCTTTAGATAGCGTTTCCCAACTTGCAAAGCATTTGATCCTGCAGTGCTAGAAATTATTGGCCACTATCCATCTATATATCTCCATGCACAACAATCTCTTTATCTCTCCCATAAATCCATCACAGCATTATCTGTCACCCTCATGTTCCGTCACTGGATTTCTGAGTTGCTGGGTTTCTCTGCAGTTCCAAGCAGACAGGGATACACTCCACAGATGGGCCCTTCCTGCTCCACTCCTGGGGCAGGCTTGACTGAGAGGTGAAGGATTAAATGGGATCAGGGACTGAAAGTCCCTCCCAGCTGTACATCTTGACATGGCTACAGGCCAGGAAGTCCCTGCCCTGGGGCTAAATAGTTGAATGATGTCTCCAGGGTTGTGAGCCCAGCAATGATCTCACCTCTGAACAAACCACCCTGACAATATACTCTAACTGACCCGACAGAGGGAGAACGCAACCCAGCCTGGATCTTACTCAATGGCAACATCTCTGGAAGGACCCTTGGCTAAAAACAAGGCAGGGCTGAGGCCCAAAGAATGTCCCAAGATATTTGCCAAATCAAATATTTATTTATAGCACAGACATGTGACCTACAATAGCTAAGAGCCTAGTGGCACCAGAAGCTCCGCTGGCCTGGAATAGCCTGTTCTTTCATTCCTGCCGCATAATTTCTTCGGGGGAAACAGAGTTTTTTTCCCCCTGCATTGCATCAGCAGCTCTTGGGATGCAGCCACCAGAGGAACCCACAGCCCAGGCTGCCCTGGCTGCTGGAAATTGATCACTAAGAGGTAGCCAGAGGCAAACACTAAAAAAGAAGGGTCATGTCCTGAGCTGGTGTAAATTAATACAGTTCCATTGATTTCAGAGTAGCTAGGGCTAATTATGTCGAATCATGGCCTGGCCCTTGATTTCAATTGTGCTATGGCTGATTTACATCAGCTGAGGATTTGGCCTGTCAGAGTTTTTTTTTGTTTAATTGGGATTAGGCGTGTCTTTTGAAAGACCATTTTTTGTGTGGAGGGGGATTGGGCGGGGTTGAGGCTGAAGTTCCAAAAGTTTCTCCTGAGTACCACCACCCTCTCCTCTCCTTCTATGGACTGTCTAGGGCTCATCATCCATCCTGGAGGTGGACACTGGATGAGAGCTGTTGGACGGTCCTCAATGTGCCATGTCCTCATGTAGGTGATGGAGCTACGTCACAGAGATGGTCAACAGCAGAGGCACCACACATGGCCAGGAATGGGCTAAACAGCCTATAGGCCTGGGTAGAGAGGAGTCTGATTGCAACTCTGTTCTGGTTCTAAGTCCTATGCTTGGACCATGCTCCAGTTAAACCTTCCATAAATTAAGGCCCAAGCTGAACAATAACCAGCCACCACTGCCACCTCCTGGCCTGGGGCAGGAAACTGAGGATCTCACTGGAGGTTCCTCAGGTCAGTGTCCACCAAGGCTGGTGGCATGTTGGAGAATCAAAGTCAAGGATTGGGAAGCAGCTTCTTTGAAATGGCTGCTACACCTAAGGGGGGGAGGGGGTGTTGTTCAGCAACCCCCCCCTGCAGGGCACAGAGCTCTGCCTAACAAGGCTTGTGCTGTGCCCCTAGAGTCCTGCTGACAAAGACCATGTGATCTGAGACACAGTGTCCTGCACTGAGGACCCAGAGCCCTTTCTCTGCACATTGCAGGGATCTGAAATCGTTTTTCAACCCCTACTGTTGCTCCATCTTGGAGAAGCTGTGCTTGATAGGGACTGAATTTGGGATGCCAGGGCCAGATCCTGCAGCCATTCCTCAGGGTTCTGGCAGCAGTCATTGGCAGTGCTGCATGAGCAATGGCTGCAGGAATGGTCCTAGGGAATGGGTTTAGGGATTGCTGATCAGGGTCTGGCCAGCCATGCAACTGTCCCAGACTGGGTACCCCAGGGCTTCCAGTCTCTTGGGACACCTGGCTCCCCAGGCTTCCAGTCTCAGTGTTGGTTCCAAGGAGCCAGTTGGCCTGGGAATCTGGAAGCCCTTATGTTCCTGGCCTAGCACAGTCTGCATGGCAAGGTTACCCCAGAGCCATGGACCATGGGATTCCAGGCTCCCAGCTCCATGGCATGGAATCTGGAAGCCCTCAGAGCCCTGTCTTTAGCCAGGGTTCTTGGGGCTTCCAGGCTGCAGAGCGGAGAGCTGAAGCTCCCATTCAAGACAGGGACCCCCAGCTGTAATCTCTGATCCAGAGATAAAGAGTAGAAGAAAGTCAGGGAGTAGGGAGCCTCCTGCAGGACATGCATAGAAGGGAACAAGGGTCACGTAGGACTTGGGAAGAGGCTCTCCAGAGCAGCCAGAGTGGAGGCCTCGCTGGAGCGACTTGCACTGCAGAGCAAGAACAGAACCCATCAGAGGGAGTTAGGAGGGGCATAACAGCCTGGTGAGTCTGGGCGAAGGCAACCCAGAGATTCTAGCTTTGAGACAACCCTTATTCTGTGTTAATAAACCAGTCCCCACAAGGGGTTAGTAATTCAGATACATCAAATGTAGGAGATGGATTAACAGAGGAAGGAGAAATATTCAGGTGGTGACAGGTCTGACACCAGTTTAGACCTAGCTCTAACCCTAATCCAATAAAATATGAGTTTTTAACTGTAAATTGTCAGTGGAACTGCTCATGTGTTTAAAGATAACCAAAGATAACTAAAGGGGTTTGCTGGATCAGGGCCTTAGTGCAAAATATGCAAAGGAAGTGAGCTATGAATTAATAATCATAAGCGCTGAGAGCAGATTCTCTGCGTGTGCAAGTTCTCAAGCTCAACCGATGTCAGTGGAGCAATGGCAACTTAAACTAGTTGAGGACTGGCACCTTCCCTTTTAATGGACCCTGGTGTGATAATTCAATTTATCCACTCAGGGAAGAGAAACAGGGCATGTTAAAAGGTAGCCAGTGAAAACAGCTCAAACACCAGGTACTTATGATGAGCTGTTTGTGTATGACAACAGGTTTCAGAGTAGCAGCCGTGTTAGTCTGTATCCGCAAAAAGAACAGGAGTACTTGTGGCACCTTAGAGACTAACAAATTTATTAGAGCATAAGCTTTCGTGGGCTACAACCCACTTCTTCGGATGCATATAGAGTAAAACATATATTGAGGAGATATATATACACACACATAGAGAGAGCATGAACAGGTGGGAGTTGTCATACCAACTCTGAGAGGCCAATTAAGTAAGAGAAAAAAGACTTTTGAAGTGATAATCAAGATGGCTCAGTACAGACAGTTTGATAAGAAGCAAGTGTGAAAATACTTACAAGGGGAGATAGATTCAATGTTTGTAATGGCTCAGCCATTCCCAGTCTTTATTTAATCCTGTGTTGATTGTGTCTAGTTTGCATATCAATTTCAGCTCAGCAGTCTCTCGTTGGAGTCTGTTTTTGAAGTTTTTCTGTTTTAAGATAGCCACCCGCAGGTCTGTCATAGAATGGCCAGACAGGTTAAAGTGTTCTCCCACTGGTTTTTGAGTATTATGATTCCTGATGTCAGATTTGTGTCCATTAATTCTTTTGCATAGAGACTGTCCGGTTTGGCCAATGTACATGGCAGAGGGGCATTGCTGGCACATGATGGCATATATCACATTGGTAGATGTGCAGGTGAACGAGCCCCTGATGGTATGGCTGATGTGATTAGGCCCTATGATGATGTCACTTGAATAGATATGTGGACAGAGTTGGCATCGGGCTTTGTTACAAGGATAGGTTCCTGGGTCAGTGTTTTTGTTCAGTGATGTGTGGTTGCTGGTGAGTATTTGCTTTAGGTTGGGGGGTTGTCTGTAAGCAAGGACAGGTCTGTCTCCCAAGATCTGTGAGAGTAAAGGATCATCTTTCAGGATAGGTTGTAGATCTCTGATGATGCGCTGGAGAGGTTTTAGTTGGGGGCTGAAGGTGACAGCTAGTGGTGTTCTGTTATTTTCTTTGTTGGCCCTGTCTTGTAGGAGGTGACTTCTGGGTACTCGTCTGGCTCTGTCAATCTGTTTTTTCACTTCAGCAGGTGGGTATTGTAGTTTTAAGACTGCTTGATAGAGATCTTGTAGGTGCTTGTCTCTATCTGAGGGATTGGAGCAAATGCGGTTAAAACAGAAAAACTTCAAAAACAGACTCCAACGAGAGACTGCTGAGCTGGAATTGACATGCAAACTAGACATAATCAACACAGGATTAAATAAAGACTGGGAATGGCTGAGCCATTACAAACATTGAATCTATCTCCCCTTGTAAGTATTTTCACACTTGCTTCTTATCAAACTGTCTGTACTGAGCCATCTTGATTATCACTTCAAAAGTTTTTTTTCTCTTACTTAATTGGCCTCTCAGAGTTGGTAAGACAACTCCCACCTGTTCATGCTCTCTCTATGTGTGTGTATATATATCTCCTCAATATATGTTTCACTCTATATGCATCCGAAGAAGTGGGTTGTAGCCCACGAAAGCTTATGCTCTAATAAATTTGTTAGACTCTAAGGTGCCACAAGTACTCCTGTTCTTTTTGTTTGTGTATGATCTGTGAAGTAAGATACTCATAGAAATCCTTTGTTAAATAATGTCTTATAATGAATACTTATGGACAATCATGAAGAGGAAATGAGTCACAATAATTGGCATTATCTATCTATCTATTGATTGATCTATCAATCTATATCTCAAATCACATACTATGCTTTTGTCCCTCATATATGAATTGTATATATCCATGCACAGACATTGGTATCCTAATACGAAGAATAGGCGTGCTTTGTGAGATCCTTTTTTAGCTTGGATGTGACTAGTTTTACAATGGATAAAGCATGAAATGCCAGGTCAGTGCATGTGATGGTACTTTTCCACTTACACCAATATTATAAAGATATGACAACAGTCAAATTACTCATACCAGTATTTATTAGAGAGAGAAGATGGACTTTATTCAGAGCTCATCTCCAGACCTGAAGAAGAGCTCTGTATATGTTTGAAACCTTGTCTCTCTCTGTGACATTCTATACCTTGGGGGAGCACACTGTAACCCACATATTCCTCATTTTCATATAATCATGATCTTACATATAAAACATGCCTTGTAAGGTATCGGTGAAAATATCATGATCTGCTGAAAGTCATTTCTCTATCCGTATATGTATACCATTAATGCATATGAAGTTATGAGAATTGTGTTGTATGGTTGTCACTAAAACATGCTGTAAGTTGGGGAATCAGCCAGATATTAGCTCCCCAGAGGCAACAGCAAGGAAAGTAACCAATGCCCGGGCAGGGTGTCAAACAACCCATCAGCAGCCATTGTCCAGCAAGGGAGCAACAGTGTAATGACTCACGTGCATGAGGCCACACCAGGGGAATTGCTCAACCTTGTTTGGAGAGACTCAGAAATGCCCTACAGACATGCCCATGTGCTTGGGGCAGCATTTTCCAAGGGGGGGCACTCCGGCTCCTTTTTTTTTGCACTTGGGGTGGAAAGAGCCAGGAGCCAGCCCTGAGCGGAGGTGAGCTGCGGCGGTACGGGATGCGGGGAGGGCCGCAGGAAGTAACCCTGGGGAGGGCAAAGGAACCGCCCCCCACCACCGCAGCTCACCTCCGTTCCACCTGCTCCCCTGAGCGCGCCGCTGCCACTCCGCTTCTCCCCCTCCCTCCCTCCCAGGCTTGCCATGCAAATCAGCTGTTTTGCGGCAAGCCTGGGAGGGAGGGGGGAAAAGCGGAGTGGCGGCGGCGCGCTCAGGGGAGCAGGCAGAGTAGAGGTGAGCTGCGGCGGTGGGGGCTGTGGGGAGGGCCACAGGAAGTAACCCTGGGCAGGAGGCAGAAGAACCATTCCCCCCCAGCTCACCTCGTCCTCCTCCCCCGAACGCACCGCTGCTCTGCTTCTTCCCCCTCCTTCCCTCCCTCCCAGGCTTGCCGCAAAACAGCTGATTGGCACGGCAAGCCTGGGAGGGAGGGAAGGAGGGGGGAGAAGCGGAGCAGCAGCAGCGCGCTCAGGGGAGCAGGTGGAATGGAGGTGAGCTGTGGCGGTGCGGGGCGGTTCCTCTGCCCCCCTCCCAGGGTTACAGGCCTGGGCGGGAGGGGTAGGAGGGGAAATGCAGTGCGCCCAGGGGAGGAGGCGGGGCCAGGGATTTGGGGAAGGGATTGGAATGGGGCAGGGAAGGATGGATTTGTGGCGGGGCTGGGGGGGCGTGGGAAAATTTTTTTGCTTGGGGCGGCAAAAAGCTTTGAGCCGGCCCTGCATGCCTGGACTTGTGTTCTACAAGCACATGGACTGAGAGTATAAAACAGACAGAGTGGACACATACTGGGCCCTTCTCCTGCCCCCACCTCAGCTGCAAGCAACCAGGACACTGAGAAGAAGACACAACTCTAACACAGGAGATTGGCCCAGGTTTAAGGAATAAACCCATATATTAAGGACTGCAATTTCCAGTGGGGTGAGAAAAACTGCTTAATCTAGTTGCTGCCCAGTCTAATAGGGTTGAGAGTTTAGACTGCGTGCTTATATTTTCTTTTCTTTTGGTAACCACTCTGACTTGTTATGCTTTGATATATAAATCACTGGTCTTTTTATTCTCCTGAAGCAGTGCGTTTGGTTTTAAATGTGTCAGAGACTCCCCTTGGGATAACAAGCCTGATACATATCAATTTATTTGTTAAATTAACAAACTCATAACTGGACACTGCAAGATTGAGGTTCCTGGGGTTGTGTCTGAGACTGGAGATATTGGCTAGTGTCATTCGGTTGCACAATCCAAGGAGCAGCTTACATGCCAGAGGCTGTGTGTGAACAATCCAGGAGTGGGGGTTCTCACAGCAGAGCAGGGTAAGGCTGGCTCCTAGAGTCAAGGGTTGGAGTGACCTAGCAGATCACCGGTCCGGATAACACCAGAGGGGAAAGTCACACTCTCCCCTGAAGAACTTGGTCCAATAAATGATATTACCTCACCCACCTTGTCTCTCTAATATCTGGTGACCAACATGGCTACAACAACACTGCATACACCAGTGTTTATGTCACTATTGAACTTAGCCTTGTGTCTTTGGGACAGTATCAAACCAGCGATGTTGATGGAGCTTCTCTGCATTAGCACAGGATTAGCTGAGATGGGGAATTCACCTATGCATCTCTGTTGCATTCACTTTCTCCCGGCCACCATTACCCATTCTTGGAACTTTGTGTGTATTGGCCATTGGCCAAATCCTGATCCATTTGAAGTGAGTGGCTAAATTCCAGTGATTTAAAAGGGATCAAAATTTGGCCTCATTATCCTGTCTGATTGTCTGTAAGAAATACTCCACAGCTTCCTCTTAAACAAACAAACAAACAAACAACTTTTCCCACTATAGCACGAATGACACAGCATTGATTTATTTATTTAAGTTACAACAATAAAAAGATGTCTACCTAAGGCTCTTGGTTCCCTAACACATCATTAATGACACATTAATACCCCAGCTCTATTCATATAATTATTTCAATAGGAACTCAACCATGCAGACAATTGTCACACCTTTATAGTTGTAGAAAGAAAATTTGCAGCTCACGCAAAAAACGCCACCAAAGAGATGACATAGGGACACCCCCAATAGGTAACAAAATATTGACAATGCTGTCTCAATTAATACTTAACATCTCCCCAGTCAGTCCCACCTTAAAAACAATGGAACAATGAAAGAAATAAACCCACCTACCGATTAGGTAAAAAAAAATATAACTAAAAATCAGAGACAGAAGCAAAAAACCAACAGCTATTGCACTGATACTGCAATCCAATTTTGTACCCCAAAAAAGAAGAGGCAGGGACTCCATGAAGTCCACTAAGGACTTTGATATGGCTACTGATTTTATATGGAAGGTGCTCAGATAGCATGGTGATGGGTGGCAGTATACAATCCTGTGATAGATAAACAGACAGCTAGACAGACAAATTGATGCTGATATTATCCACACTGATATAAATTTACAGTAGCTCCATTGACTTGAGTGGTGTTCTCATTTTTGCCCATGCAAATTCCCCTTTGTGTATAAAGAGATGGCAAACCATGTGCTCATGGAGACAAAAATGTCATCAGTTGATTTATTTGTAAAGAAACACACATGGGCGGTGAAACTAAGGGTGCGAGGGGTGCTGCATTACCCCCTGACTTGAAGTAGTTTCTATTATATGCAGGGTTTATAAAGTTTGGTTCAATGGCTCTCAGCACCCCCACTATTAAAATTGTTCCAGCAACCCTGGAAGCACAGAAGGAAATTAAAATCAAAGGAGAAAGATGGACATTTTATTGATCATGAAAAACCTCTGTCCAATAAATTTCCTCAGGGCAGCTTTGATCTCCTTGTTCCTCATGCTGTAGATGACCGGATTCATCATTGGAGGAACCACGGAATAGAAAACATCCACCACGAGATCCAGATATGATGTTGAGCTGGAGTTGGGTTTCAGGTAGGCAAAGATGCCAGAGAAAATAAACAAAGAGACGACTGTAATGTGAGGAAGGCAGGTGGAGAAGGCTTTATGCCGGCCCTGCTCAGAGGGGATTCTCAGCACAGTTTTGAAGATCTGAACGTATGACACAATTATTAAAACAAAGCAGCTTAAAGCTAAGCATGCACTGAAGACAATAACCCCAGTTTCACTGAGGTCTGAGTCAGAGCAGGCAAGCTTGAGTAGCTGGGGGATGTCGCAGAAGAACTGATCCACAACATTTCCTCCACAGAAGGATATTGCAAAAGTGTTCCCAGTGTGCAGGGCAGAGTAAAGAATACCACTGATCCAGACACTGGCTGCCATTTGGATACAAGCTCTCCTGTTCATCACTCTCTCATAGTGCAGTGGTTGACAGATGGCGACATATCGATCATACGCCATGACAGTCAGGATGCCGAGATCAGCTGAACCAAGGAACATGAAGAGAAAGACTTGGGCGACACATCCAGAATAAGAAATCACCCTGGTGTTCATGAGGGAATTGGACATGGGTTTGGGGATGGTGACAGAGATGGAGCTGAGGTCTAGGATGGACAGATTCACCAGGAAGAAGTACAAGGGAGTGTGAAGATGGTGGTCGAAGGCTATGGCTGTGATGATGAGAAGATTCCCCAGCAGGGCTACCAGGTAAATCATTAGAAACACCACAAAGTGCAAAATTTGCAGCTCCCTAACATCAGAAAATGCCAGGAGAAGGAACTCGGTCACAGTGGTTCGGTTCAACATTTTCTTCCTCAGCACATTGTGTGATGGCTGTGGAGGGAAGGAGAATGGCAATGGTCAAGATTAGAGAGACAGAGGGAATTACCCTTTTTTCCTTCCGAGTAATACCCCATGATCTGAATGTCAAAGGTGCACAGCGCTTGTCACTTCAATTGACTAGGAGCAGTGAGTGCTCCTCACCTCCGACAATCAGAGCACTGGTGAGACAAGGAGGGTGAGGTAATATCTGTTATTGGACCAACTTCTGTGGGTGTGAGAGACAAACTTTAGAGCCACACAGACAACCTCACCCACCTTGGCTCTCTAATAAATGGGGACCAACATGTCTACAACTACTTCATGCAATCAGACCATAACCCAGCTGTGTTGTCCCTCTAGTGTCAATTGGTGTAATGCCCTTACAGTCCATGTGGCTGTGTCACTTTACACCATCTAAGGATCTGGCCCAAGGCGTCACTTGATCAAATGCATTAAAGACTGGAATAAATTACAACCCAAACCCACAGATCGAGCAAATATGGCCCCTCAACTCTGTAAAACAACAGAGGAAAAACTTGGGCACAAAACTAAAGTACTAGAACTCCAAGACAGCCCGATTCCCCCATTCTAGGGAAATAGGACAGACTTGCTGAGCATCCTAAATGCCAGAGATAGCAGGGGCATCAGCTGACTACGAAGCCACAGAGTTCAGCAGGGTTTCCACTGAAGTGGCGAGACTGAGCTGCTGCCTGTGCTGCCCCCATCTACTCCACTATGTTTAACACAGAACTGGTGAAGTCTGCCTAGCTGAGTTGGGAAACTCACTCCCAGCTGCGCTGTAGATGTGCCCTCCATATCCTCGGGCAGGGTCCAGATAGACAGGCTACGACTGCCTGATTCAACCCGGACTCCGAGTTTCAAGCTGCTAGTACGTCTATTAGGTACAGCCCATATTCCCTGGGTGTCAGCTCTGCTGTTTATTCAGTTCTGCCATCCTGCAGTTATGTCTTTGAAACAGAAATAAAAATGGATGTAACTTAATGACAGCGTTTGAAACTACGGTATCATTGGACAACATTAGTACTTCCCACCCTGGTCAATAATGTTCTGCTTTAACTCTTTTTAAAGAAACTTTGGGTTTTCAGTTAAACAATTTTTTATGCAAGGTCTCATCTATCTATCTATCTATCTAAAAACTGATTTTTTTCTTTGTGGGGAATTTTGGTTGGAATTGTTCAGTTTTCAGCAGAAAATGTTTGGTTCTCTGTTGCAGAAACCCCAACATTTAGGGATTTTATGGACTTCTATGAAAAGTCAAAATTTTCTAATAAAATAAATAAATCTGGCTGGCTCTACTTGTTTGATTGAATTGATAGCAAACATTGTAAAGAGTTTCAATTGCAGTTCACATTTATGTTCTTAAATTTGCCCTGTACATTAATAGTTTAACATATTTAGTTGAAATAGCAAACTTACTGTGCTGGTCTTTGGATAATTTCCCCCAAATTGCGATTCATTTGATCCTCCGGTACCAGAAACTATTGGCCACTATCTAGCTGTATATTTCCATGCACAACAGTCTATCACCTTATCTCTCTCATGGAGCCATCACTGCATTATCCAGCAGCAGTTTCCATGTTCTGTCACTGGCTCTCCGGAGTTGCTGGGTCTCTCTGTAGTTCCTAGCAGCCAAGGACCCACTCCACCAATGGGCACTCCCTGCTCCCCTCCTTGGGCAGGCTTAGCTGAGAGGTGATGGACTAAATGGGATCAGAGCTGAAAGCGCCTCCCAGCTCTAGAGCTGATACCAGCTTGTGCAGCATCCAGAGATGGCTACATCCCAGTATGTCCCTGCTCTGGGGCTAAATAGCTGAATCTGGTCTCCAGGGCTGTAAGCCCAGATCTGATGGGACCTCTGAACAAGCCACCCTGACAACCTGCCCTAATCGAACCTAACCCCCACAGAGGGGGAACACGACCTGCCCTGGATCTCGCACAATGGCAGCATCCCCAGAAGGACCCTTGGCTAAAAACAAGGCAGGTTTGACTAAGGTATTTGACAAATCAAATATATATCTCAGACATGTGACCTATACTAGCTAAGAGCCTAGCAGTGCCCGAGCCCCAGATGGCCTGGAACAGCCTGTTCCTTCATTAACGCCACATGATTACCACTGGGGGAGAAGATAATTTTTTGTCCTCTACTACTTCAGCAGCCTTTGGCATGCAGCCACCAAAGAACCCACAGCTCAGGCTGCCCTGAGTTTTCAAAGTTGGTTACTAAGAGGTATTCAGAGGCAAAGACTAAAAACTTAGGACCAGGTCCTGAGTTGGTGTAAATTGATACAGTTCCGTTGATTTCAGAGTAGCTAGGGCTATTTATGCAATTGATGACCTGGCCCTTTGATTTCAATCAAGGTCTGGCCAATTTACATCAGCTGAGGTTCTGGCCTGTCAGAGTTTGCTTTGTTTATTTGGGATTGGGGGGACCTTTCAAAAGCCCTTTATGTGTGTGGAGGTGGATAGGACGGTGGTGGAGACGGAAGCTCCAGCAGTTTCCCCTGTAGACCAGCACCCTCTCTTTCTATGGCCTTCCCCCTAAAATAAAATTGCCACCCAGGCTTCACAAATTTAGTAACTACCTGCCACTAAGTCTAAAACTCCTTTTGTTGTGGGTGGGGACTTGTGATTAATTTACACTTAGTTATGTTAACTGAAGGGTGAGTTCACAGCCATTCATCTCAACATGTTCTGTGATTCATCCAGTCCTTAGTACCTCTCAGTTTAACAGTGCAAGACAGCAGAAGGAAAGGGTTTTTTGGGGGAGGGGGGGAAGGGGAGGAGAAACACAGGATACCTGCAGAGAAATGACCCCAAATTTAGATCACTAAAGATACCCCATGCCTGCAAGTGGCTCACCAAACTTCAGAGCAAAGCAGATTTTAGAACACCTACAAGAGTCGAGCTTTAAAGAATATAAACTGTTGGGAATGGAAACTTTCTAGCCATTTTTCTGCATTGGTGCATGCACACTAAAAATGTACATTTTCTCAAATACATTTCTCAATTTGGTCTCCCCAAAGATTTTTATGGAGGTTATGAACTACCTTTTTAAAAGTCAACAGATCAAGAGCATTTTGACCTGCATCACGTCAATTATTTGACCTCTAGCTCTGCACAAATAAAACCCCAAAACGAAAAACCAAAACCAAACCAAAACCAAAAATACCCCCCCACAAAAAAAAACCCACACCACCACTTAGAAACCTCTTTCATAGCTTATATCTCAGCAACACCTAGCTTAAAGGACCCCAAATGTGGGTCATATGAAAATGTAAATTTCAGCCATAATGTCCTGCAAAATGGGGTTTCAATTTTTCTGACACACACACACACACACACACACACACACACACACACACACACACACACACACACACACACACACACACAGAGTGGTGGGGGAGGGGAAGGATAGCTGAGACTTTACCTGGAAATGTAATCAAAACCCCAATTTTCCTTTAAAAATAGCTTAATCAGAACCTTTCTGATCACCCCTAATTGGAAGCTTAGCTTTCCACAAGGTTGGGGATCACTAATATTGTCCAATAATATTGTAATTTCAAACCCATTCATGCTATTGCATCCATTTTAATTTCAGTTTCACAGGGAAGCTGCAGGATGGCAAAACTGCAAAGCACCAAAGCTGAGAGCCCACAGAATATGTTCTATACATGCTGGCACCTTTACAGTCAGGGACAGATTTGAACCAAGCAGACAATTTCAGTCTATCTGTATCCTGCCCAAGGAGAAATAAGGGGTTATCAGAACTAGAACTAAGCTCTTTAGTCTAACACTGTATCCTGTGTACAGCACTGCTGTCAGCTGAGCACAAATGCTGAAGATGGAATATATGCACAATCAAACACAGCCCATCTCCCAAAGGGCTCACAGTCCTCCTAGACAAGGCAGAGAAATGGGATGGAGGAAGGGGAAACAGAGGCACGGGGAGGGGAAGTGACTGACCCAAGGTCACACAGCAGCTCAGTGGCAAAGCCAAGAATAGAACCCAAGTCTCCTGAGGACCACTGACCCTCTCAGTGCAGAGGGAAACTGTACAACACAGTGGTAGCGAAGGGATGGTACCAGCCCATCCTTGCACTGATAGCAAAGTGCAGTGGTGGCTGCCATAAATCAGTGTGCAGCCGAGTAGCAGGCCATCAACATGACATTGGGTGGAATCATCACAGACGAGCTGCCACTTTGGATGTTGGGTGCGCCCATGTCCTGTTTCAATGGCAAGAGGGAATCAGGTTGTACTGATGGTTTAGAATTTCAGTTTCCTGGCCAAGTTGTGAGCCTGCTGTTTGCCATAAGAACATACAACTGGACAGGACCTGAGTCATCCAGTCCAATCCCTGATATCACTGGTAACTCTATCATACAAACCTGGCAATACAGTTACCAAGCTCCATCTTAAAATTACTTAGGTTGTTTTACCCATTGCTCCTACTGGGAAGCTTTTCTGGACCATCCCTCCTCTGATGGGTGCAAATCTTCTTCTCATCTCCAGCCTGAATTTACCCTTGGGCAGTTTCTCCCCATTTGTTCTTCTGCCAACATTGTCCTTTAGCTTCAATAGCCCTTCTCCTTCCATGGTGTTTGTCCCTCTGAAGTATTTATGGAGAGCAACCAAATCCCACCTCAGTCTGTGTTTTGCTAGGCTAAAGAAACGTAATTATTTTAGTCTCCTCTCACAAAATAGGTTCTCCATCGTCGCAATAGAACAACTATTGTTCCTAAGATTGTTGGGTTGGGGTTATAATTTGTTCCATATTTATACTGCATATTATCAAACATATTTTGAACCAGATTGTCAGAGGGTGGAATTAGATGCCACTCTATTGACTTTAAGGGAATGTTGACACTTAAGATAGGCCAAGAAAGACTTTAAGGCTTGCAAGACCCCTATGATGCATCACAGTTAAGAGGAAACTAACTTTAGAGAGTGGAATTTTTCCAAGCAGTAACCCTTAGCATATTTTCAGAACTTTTATAGAGATATCTTAGCAATGTTCTAACTGCAAGATGAGAAATGAATCAACATGCCTCTTAGAAGGGCATACTTAATGACTCACCAACAGATGTCGAGAGAATTGGAAAGTTCCAGTGGAGCAGGGAACCTTGGAAATAGCCTAAGATAAGATGAAGTGTGTTCCAAAAAGAGAAAATAGATAAGGATCAGAATGATGCACAATGAGGGTAACAAGGGTATAACTGCCCTGAAAAATGAGGAGGTAGTAGAGCCCACTTGCAGAAAACTATGGGGAAGTTCTTCCCCAGTTCTTGGTAACTGTATGCCTCTCTCTGTGTGTCCTATCCTTACTAACTGTTAATCAATACATCCAATCAAATTTGACTTTTCCGAGGTTTGTTACAAGTAAAGTAATCTCAACACAAGAAAAGCCCTCTTGCTAAGCATATAATCAGAGTTGAAATGTTTACCAGTTATTGGTTATCAAGTCATTGGTTGTTGATACTGACAAATTATTAATGATCAATTATTGGAGCCTACCAATTTACACTCACAATAGTGATTACAAGAAGATTCCCTTTCAGGGATGTCAGATACATCACCAGAAACATGACAAAGTGCAAAATATGCAGCTCAGAGAAACCCAAGAGTAGGAACTCGGTCACGGTAGTTCAGCTGGACATTTTCCTTCTCAGTGCATGGTGTGCTGCCTGTGGAGGGGAGGACAGAGCAAAGGTCAGGATGTAGTAGTCCTCACCTCTGACAATCACACACCTAGTCAGGTGCATTATCACAATTATCACAGAGGTGAGGACTGCTCCTCCACAGGCAGCACACGATGCACTGAGAAGGAAAATGTCCAGCTGAACTACTGTGACCAAGTTCCTACTCTTGGGTTTCTCTGAGATGCAGATTTTGCACTTTTCATGTTTCTGGTGATGTATCTGACATCCCTGAAAGAGAATCTTCTTGTAGTCACTATTGTAGCCCTCAACTGCCCCTTTCACACCCCCATTTACTTTTTCCTGGTGAATTTGTCCATTCTAGACCTTGGATCCATTTCTGTCACTGTCCCCAAGTCCATGGTCAATTCTCTACTGAACACCAGGTTGATTTCGTATTCTGGATGTGTTGCCCAAGTCTTTCTCTTTGTCTTCTTCACTGCAACCAATATCTCCTTATTCACCATCACGGCATATGACTGATTTGTCACCATCTGCCAACCACTGCACTATCAGAGAGTGATGTATAGGAGAGTTTGTGTCTAAATATCAGAGGGGTAGCCGTGTTAGTCTGAATCTGTAAAAAGTAACAGAAGGTCCTGTGGCACCTTTAAGACTAACAGAAGTATTGGGAGCATAAGCTTTCATGGGTAAGAACCTCACTTCTTCAGATGCAAGTTAGATGTGTCTAAATGTCAGCCAGTGCCTGGATTACTGGTATTGTTTACTCTGCACTGCACACCGGGAACACCTTCAGGTTACCCTTCTGCCACTCCAATGCCATGAACCAGTTCTTCTGTGAAATCCCCCAGCTACTTAAGCTCGCCTGCTCTGACTCATACCTCAAACTGGGGCTATTTTCTTTAGCGTGTGCCTATTCCTAATCTTCTTTGCTTTAATAATTGTGTTGTATATTCAGCTCTTCACTACGATGCTGAGAATCCTCTTTGAGGAGGGCTGGCATAACGCCTTCCCCACTTGCCTTCCTCACCTCATTGTCATCTCCTTCTTTTTCCCTGCAACCTTTGCCTACCTGAAACCCTCGTCCACCTCAGCATCAGGACTGGATCTTGTGGTGGGTGTTCTTCCAGAGTATGCTCGTATATTACACTCCCACCATGCCCAGGAACACTTTAACCATATCCCTCATCTTTTCTCATTGTACTGTAAGCCCCATCTGGTTGTGGGAAATGCAACACACAGTGTCTTTGTTCTTTGTTCACACATATTAGTAAGGATATAAAAGTATCAAAAGTCAAACAGGCAAACAAAACCCAAAATTCTATCTCAGGCTAACAGGCCTACATATTCACAGATTCACCAATTTCCAAGCCAAAAGGGACCTTTGTGATCTTCTAGTCTGATTCCTGCATAGCACAGGTCTTAGGATCTCCCACAGTGTTTCCTTATTCCAGCTCAGCTTCTGTGTTTTCAATGGCTGGATTACAAAGGCATTTAGGCACCTAAAGATGGAGACAGGCACCTAGTCTGATTTATCAAGGCTCCTATATGAGCTAGGTGGCTAAGTCCTGTTCACTTCCAATAGGAGTTAGGCACCTAGTCTGCTTAGGTGAATTGTAAATCCCACTGGGCACCTATTAGAACAATTAGGTACCTAAGGCCCTTTGCAATTCTAGCTCCATCTCTATCTTGTTAACTTCTAAGGCCTGGGCTTCTCGTGAATTTCAAAAATATTAAGCCTGTGATTTGCAAAAAGAGCCTAATAGAACAAACCTTGGTTTTATATGGCCAATACGTCAACATCTGCAAGCCCATGCAGCATGAGACTGTAATTGTCTTTATCCAGGGAAACGTAGGAACTTACAGGGTTAGGCAGCAGTTGAGCAGAGGTTTGAGGATGTAAATTTTGGACTTAGGTACCTAAATCCTTTTGTGGATCTGACCACTGCTCAGTGGGGTTCGGTTGGGACAATTGGTCTAGAGGTGAAAGCAACTGCTTCATCTCTTATCCCCCAAGCCAGCCTGTCCCTTCCTGCTCTGAGATGTTGTCAAGGCTGCTTCCCCACTCTGAACTTTAGGGTACAAATGTGGGGGCCTGCATGAAAACTTCTAAGCTTAACTACCAGCTTAGATCTGTTCCGCTGCCACCATTCCCAAAACTAATTCCCTTCCCTGGGAAGCCTTGAGAAACTCTTCACCAATTCCCTGGTGAATACAGATCCAAACCCCTTGGATCTTAAAACAAGGAGAAATTAACCATCCCCCCTCCTTCCTCCCACCAACTCCTGGTGGATCAAGATCCAACCCCCTTGGATCTAAAAACAAGGAAAAATCAATCAGGTTCTTAAAAAGAAGGCTTTTAATGAAAGAAAAAGGTAAAAATCATCTCTGTAAAATCAGGATGGAAAATAACTTTACAGGGTAATCAAACTTAAAGAGCTCAGAGGACCCCCCTCTAGCCTTAGGTTCAAAGTACAGCAAACAGAGATCAACACTCTAGTAAAAGGTACATTTACAAGTTGAGAAAACAAAGGTAAACTAACACACCTTGCCTGGCTGTTTATTTACAAGTTTGAAATATGAGAGACTTGTTCAGAAAGATGTGGAGAACCTGGATTGATGTCTGGTCCCTCTCAGTCCCAAGAGCGAACAACCCCCAAAACAAAGAGCACAAACAAAAGCTTCCCCCCCCCCCCAAGATTTGAAAGTATCTTGTCCCCTTATTGGTCCTTTGGGTCAGGTGTCAGCCAGGTTACCTGAGCTTCTTAACCCTTTACAGGTAAAAGGATTTTGGAGTCTCTGGCCAGGAGGGATTTTATAGTACTGTACACAGGAGAGCTGTTACCCTTCCCTTTATAGTTATGACAGATGTCTGTAACAGTTACATGGAAATGGGATATGAACTGAGACATCATGTCCTTTCACATGTCCAGTGGGGGCTAAGGAGGGGATTGTCCTGCTTTCCAATGATGCCTTTTTGGAGCACAATCTATTCTTCGGCTTTGCCACAGCATTAAGCTTCTGAATGGTGTTCAAGGGATATATCAGCCCGGGGATTCAGGTACTGATTGCAACCAATGCAATCAGACTGAGTGGGGAATCCGTTAGGAAATCCCCATGAGGATTGCAGAGCTGTGATTATCCCCACTGGGCATTAGCAGGGGAGTGAGTGGAAAACATCTTAACAGGATGGGCCAAAGTTATCCTAGGTTCATATCCATTGATTTTTATGGAAATGCACCAGGAGTGGGGTTGACCCAGTGGAGGGACCTGTAACTGATTCTGCAGCTTCTTGTGCAATTAGAGTGGGAAGAAGGGAATGTGGGTGCTGCAGAGTCTGGAACAATATAGTGGCTTCTTACTCCAGGCTGTGATCTGTGACGGGGATTGTCAGAGTGTCATAAAAGAATCAGGTGCCCAACTCCCAATTGACTGAACAATCGGTGTGACCCACCTAGCTCCTGGAGACCCTTTCAAATATCCCAGCCTTCATTCAGAAAGATTTCTATAAAGCCCCTTGGTATTTTATTTTTCACTGCTCACCCTAAGCCTACGTGGCCAGATGATGAGCCCAAGGGTCTAAAGTCTTACATTTTTCAATTGAACATATAGAAGCCCAGGAAGCAGCTGTGCAATCTTCCCCCACTCACCAGAACCATGCCTATATCCTCTCCAGGAGGGACCCTTTCTCTAGATGACAGGTTTCCTTCTCCATGCCCCTGGTGCTCTCAACACTAATGAACCTCATGGAAGCAAATACTTCCCAGCGATGCCCGATTCAGAGCAGGGGCTTGAACATGGCTCTCCCTCCTTCCAAACAAGCATCCTAAACATCAGGATGGGAAAATTCTTTGGCTTTCCCCCTGTTTTTCTTGTTGGAACTATTCCACTTTGTCTAAATAATTAACTCCTCATTGGAACAAATAGTGACTCTGTAGCCAATGGTTGGGGGCCCTGTGGGAGTGCCTGTTTTTCCTAATTCAGAGCAGCCCAAGCCCTGACCACTTGGGCTGTTGGCTTTTTCTCCAGACATTCCATCCTGATAGAGGTGATGCATAGGGGAAGTATGGGGGTCAAGTGCCCCCTCAGATTGGCCTGCTAGGGGCGGGGAGGGAGAGGGGATCTGTCCTTTTTTCCCTGTGCCTCTCCTGGCACATTCAGCTGCTCTCCCTGGTGAGGTGAGTGTTTGTATGTGAAAGCAAGTGTCCCAGCCAGGCTCTCATAGGCAGAAGCCTCCCCCCCCCCCCCAACCCCACACAGTTAAAATGGAATGGGGAGAGCGCTGTGGTCCCGGATTGGGTGCAGGGGACAGGAGGAGTCAAGGGGTCAGGGAGACACATGAGACAGTCATGTGTCCTCCCCTTTAGCCTGGGGAGGCAGCTGCCTGGTGGAGCTGCGGCACCTGGAAAGCTGCGGGGCCTGGAAGCCCCACCTACCAAGTGCCCTTGTGAGGTGGATTGCTGAGGATTCGTGAGACTGGCAGCCGGGCAGACAGGCAGTTGTGGAGCCCAGGAGCCTGCCTGACAGCAGGTTGGCTGGCAGTTGGAGTGACAGGATCCCCAGGTGAGACGCACTGGCCAGCCAGCTAGCCTGCCTCTCTCTGGTGTTGTCAGCCATTGGCTGTGTCTGTGTTCTTGCTGCATGCTGCATCAGCTCTTGGCTTTACATCAGCAGGGCTAGACTTTTGTTTAGGCCTTAGCCTGAAATATGTTGCCTGGTATAAGGGCTTTCTCCTTCTCCTACACCTTGTTTCCATTGAATGTTTTGAGGAAATTGACACATTCCCATAAACAGCTTCAGCTCTGTTGAAACTGCATGATCTGACCAACTAGACAGAGAGAGTCATGAACAGAAAAATTGGCACAATAATTTTCATCTATCTATCTATCTATCTATCTATCTATCTATCTATCTATCTATCTATCTATCTATCTATCTATCTATCTATCTATCTATTTAGGGTTTTATATTGCCACCTATCATCATGCTACCTAAGCAGCTTCCACACAAAATCAATAGCCATAGCAAAGTCTCTAACAGACTGCATGGAACCTTTGGTTCTTCTCCTTTGGGGGGAGGGAGGGGGAGATCTGCCTGGGGAAGGACAGTTTGAGGTTTTATATTTGTTGACTTGTGTATTTGTTTTGTTTTACCAGTTAATTAGTTGATTTGTTTCTTTGTTCCAGATATTTTGTTTTTTGGAGGGTTAGTTATATTTGGTTAGGATGGGACTATTTGGTTAGATGAAGTAGTCAATGTTTAGCTGTCTCTTGGTGGTGTTGATGTGTCATCTCTTTGATGGAGTTTTCTGAAGGAGCTGAGGGAACCCCTACAATGAGAAGAGATTTGTTTAGAAGAGATTTCGTGGGAATCTGGATGGATGAGCATGTGTTGAGATGACTGTGCTAAGGCCTTAATAATTGTATTTAAGGGTTTCTAAAGCCTTCAGAATGCATCCTTTTACTATCTAAATACATAAATCAATGCTGTGTTGTTCTTGCTATGGTGGAAAGACTTTTCAGAAGAAGCAGGTTTTACAGTGTTTCCTAGAGAGAAGTGAACTGGAAAACTGGCCAAATTCTGATCTCATTTTAGTCACTGGGATTTTGTCTCTCACTTTGAAGCCATCAGAGCTGTCCAATGGTCAATACACAGATGGATCCAAATATGACAGAAGGGTCCTTGGAGAAAGTGTATGTAAGACTTGTAAGGGTTCAATTCCCACCTCAGGTGGACGAGTGCAAATTCAGAATAGTTTCATTGACATCAGTGGATTAACTCTGATCAGTTTGCCATTGTGACCCAAAGACACTGGGCTAAATTCGGTAGTGACATATACACTGGTATAAGTTATTTGTCTGGGATCATTTCGTTATAACATTGGTGTAAGAGGAAAAGAGCTGTTGCATGCAATGACCTGGCATTCCATACAACATTTAGTGTAAATCTAGTCACATCCAAACACAGTATGGAGATTAGATAGAAAGACGGATGGATAGGACCATTGCTTATCCTAACACATCACTCATATTGTCTCAATGAAAGGTTTTTGCTTGTAGATAGATGGATAGGTCCCAGATGACTGGAAAAAGGCTAACGTAGTGCCCATCTTTAAAAAAGAGAAGAAGGAGGATCCAGGGAACTATAGGCCAGTCAGCCTCACCTCAGTCCCTGGAAAAATCATAGAGCAGGTCCTCAAGGAATCAATTTTGGAGCACTTAGAGGAGAGGAAAGTGATCAGAAACAGTCAGCATGGATTCACCAAGGGCAAGTCATACCTGACTAACCTAATAGCCTTCTATGATGAGATAACTGGCTCTGTGGATATGGGAAAAGCCATGGAAGTGATATACCTTAACTTTAGCAAAGCTTTTGATACAGTCTCCCACAGTATTCTTGCCAGCAACTTAAAGAAGTATGGGCTGGATGGACTATAAGGTGGATAGAAAATTGGCTAGATCGTTGGGCTCAATGAGTAGTGATCAATGGCTCCATGTCTAGTTGGCAGCCGGTATCAAGCGGAGTGCCCTAAGGGTCTGTCCTGGGGCTGGTTTTGTTCAATATCTTCATTAACGATCTGGAGGATGGAGTGGATTGCACCGTCAGCAAGTTTGCAGATGACAATAAACTGGGAGGAGTGGTAGATATGCTGGAGGGTAGGGATAGGATACAGAGGGGCCTAGACAAATTATAGGATTGGGCTAAAGGAAATCTGATGAGGTTAAACAAGGACAAGTGCAGAGTCCTACACTTAGGATGGAAGAATCCCATGCACTGCTACAGACTAGGGACCGAGCAGCTAGGCAGCAGTTCAGCAGAAAACGACCTAGGGGCTATGGTGGACAAGAAACTGGATATGAGTCAAGATTGTCCCCTTGTTGCCAAGAAGGCTAACGACATTTGCGGCTGTATAAGTAGGAGCATTGTCAGCAGATCGAGGGAAGTGATCATACCCCTCTATTCAGCATTGGTGAGGCCTCATCTTTGTACTGTGTCCAGTTTTGGGCTCCACACTACAAGAAGGATGTGGAAAAATTGGAAAGACACCAGCGGAGGGCAACGGAAATGATTAGGGGGCTGGAGCACATGATTTATGAGGAGAGGCTGAGGGAACTGGGATTCTTTAGTCTGCAGAAGAGAAGAATGAGGGGGGATTTGAGAGCTGCTTTCAACTACTTGAAAGTGGGTTCCAAAGAGGATGGATCTATACGGTTCTCAGTGGTACCAGATGATAGAACAAGGACAATGGTCTCAAGTTACAGTGGGGGAGGTTTAGGTTGGATATTAGGAAAAACTTTTTCACTAGGAGGGTGGTGAAGCACTGGAATGGGTTACCTAGGGAGGTGGTGGAATCTCCTTCCTTAGACGTTTTTAAGGTCAGGCTTGACAAAGCCCTGGCTGGGATGATTTAGTTGGGGATTGGTCCTGCTTTGAGCAGGGGGTAGGACTAGATGACTTCCTGAGATCCCTTCCAACCCTGATATTCTATGATTCTAAGATAGATAGATTTAGATTTTATTTACACTGGATTAAACCTAGTTATTCCATTGACTTCAGTGGGGTTAGTCCTTTTTTAAAGCACTGTAATTATATCATTTTGCATAAAAAGATAGCACTATATGTTCTCATCGAGGCAATATTGTCATCCATTGATTAGATTTACAAATAAACAGACAATTAAACCATGGTCATGAGATGAAAGTGTATATTTAATTCTTGTAGAATAACCTCCACACAGTCAGTTTCTTCAGGGCAGCTCTGATCTCCTTGTTCCTCATGCTATAAATGATCGGATTCATCATTGAAGGCACAATAGAGAACAGCCATCACAAGATCCAGTCCTGGTGTTGAGTGGGAGGTGGGTTTCAGATAGGGAAAGGTCCCAGTGGAAATAGAGAAGGAGACCACAGTGAGTTGTTTGTGCCGTCCCTGCTCAGAGGGGATTCTCAGCACCATTGTGAAGATCTGAAAGTACGATAAAAATATTGAAACAAAGCTGCTGAAGCCTAAGAATGAACTAAAAGATATAACCAGAACTTCAGTGAGATATGAATCAGAGCAGGCGAGCTTGAGTAGCCGGGGGATTTCACAGAACTGATCCATCATGTTGCCTCTAGAGAAGGATATTGCAAATGTGTTCCTCGTGTGCAGTGCAGACTAGAGAATACTACCAATCCAGGCACTGGCTGCTATTTGGACACAAGCTCTCCTGTTCATCACTGTCTCATAGTGCAGTGGTTTGCAGATGATGACGTCATTTGCCATGACAGTGAGTAAGGCAAAATCAGCCAAAGCGAAGAAGACGAAGAGAAAAACTTGGAGAACACACCCAGAATAAGAAATCAACCTGGTGTTTAATTGGCTATGAACTTGGGGACCATGATGGAGACAGATCCGATGTCTAGGATGGACAAATTCACCAGGAAGAAGTACATGGAGGTGTCAAGCTGGTGGTCGAGAGCTACTACAGTGACAACTAGAAGATTCCCCATCAGGGCTACCAGATAAATCCCTAGAAACATCACAAAGTGTAAAGTCTACAGCTCCTGAAAGTCAGAGAATCCCAGGAGAAGGATCTCGGTCACGATGGTGTGGCTGGACATTTTCCTTCTCAGTTCATCATGTGCAGCCTCTGTGGAGGGAAACACAAAGGTCAGGATTAGAGTGCTCCTAACCTCTGATGATCAGATCACTTGTCAGGCGCATTATCACATGAGTGTTAATTGCCATAGTTCCCTTACAGTCAATAGAGTGCTGTCCATTCCCACCATCTGAGGATCTGGTCCAAGATGGGGCTCGATAAAATGTAGCATAAAAAATTAATAAAATTACATCCCAAATTAATGACTCCTAGGAATGACGGTTGTCCTATTGTGGCAATGGGGAGCCTGTTTTACAAGAGGTGGCTAAAAGAGTTCAGCTTGTTTAGCCTGGAAAAGTTCTGGCCTTCTGTGAATACAGCAAGAAGTAAACACTAGGGAAGGAGAAAAGCTATTGATGCTACAAGACATTCTTTGGATTCTTTTCTTGAATCTGAAACTGAGCTGCTGTGTGACCCTGGGCCAGTCTCTTCCCCTCCCTGTGCCTCTGTTCCCCCCTCCCTTTCTCTGCCTTGTCTACTAGGACTGAGAGCTGTGTGGGGGATATATAGGCTGTGTCTTACCATTTTTAACATCATTTTGTACACTGCTGGTGGCAGTGCTGTACAGTGGCTATGAAGCTACACCAGGAGATCTGGTTTCTAGACCTGTTACCCCTGTATGTCCCCAGGCATGGTCAAACTTTGGCAGCCTGGTTCAACTCTGACCTTGACTGTAAACATTCTAGTGTGTATAGAACATATTCTGTGGGCTATTAGCTTTGCTGCTACTCAGCGTTGCCATTCTACAGCTTCCCTGTGAAACCGAAATGAAAATGGCTGCAATAAAATGAATGGCTTTGAAATTATGGCATCAGTGCACAATATTAGTTTTCCCCAACTGAGCTTAAAGCTATGTTTCCAAAGCGGGAGGTGGTGGCCAGGAATTTTCTCCTTAAATTCATTTGAAAGCAAAATTGGGTTTTCAACCCAAAAACTTTTCCAGATAAGTCTCAGCTACCCGCTCTGTGTGTTTGCATATACAATTATAACTATATATCTGTATCTATTTTGCATATATATCCTATTTATGCATATCTATAGATATGCAAAGCAAAAATAGGATTTCTGTGTAGGATTTCTACACAGAAAAAAGAAAACTCCTTTTTTGAGGAGGAGTGACAGCTGAAAATGTTCAGTTTTCAGCCATTTGTAGCTGAATAAGTTTGGTTCTTGATTGCCCAAACCCCACAATTTAGGGATTTTGGGGACTTCTCTGAAAAAATCAATTTTTTTCTGCTTAAAAAAAAATCTAACAGGATCAATATGCTTGAGAGAATTGATAGCAAAAGTCTTAAGAAGCCTCACTATTTATATATATATATATATATATATATATATATATATATATATATATATATATATATATATATATATATATATATTCTTAAATTTGTGCTGTATTTTAAAACTGTATTATATGTAGCTGAAATAGCAAACTTACTGTGATGGTCTTTGTGGATTTTTTCCCAAGTTCTGATGGCTTTGATCCCCCAGAACTGATGAATCATGGGTCATTTATCACTGTATTATCCAGTGGCCATTTCCATGTCCCTTTGCTGGATTTCCTAAGTTGCTGGGTCTCGCAGCAGTTCCTAGCAGACAGGGATCCACTCCAGGCTTTGCTGGAATGCAAAGGACTATGGATTTGTCTACATGAGTAGTATAAGGGCCCTACCGTCAATCAATCATTAACCCCGTCCATTGACCCCTTAAGCCCCGCCCACCTGGCACCGGAAGTCTCACCCTTGGAGGTATTACTTCTGGGGTCAAGCTGGACACATGACCAGAAGTAAGGTGTGTCATGTGGCCCTTCTAACAACTCCTCCCACGCCCTCTACCAATCAGGAGTGGTTTCAGCCACCGGGGACCATCCACAAGAGGAGATTTGACCAATCAGGGGGAGTTCTGGGGCAGGGTGATCCATCCGGAATGGTTTCATGTGACACCTCTAAGAACTCCTCCCACCACCCTCTACCAATCGCAATTGGTTTCGGCCACAGAGGACCACCTCGAGAGCAGATTTGACCAAAATAGGGCAGGTTCTGGGACAGGATGAACCACCCAGAAGAGGATCATGTGACCTCTCTAAGAACTCCTCCCACCACACTCTGCCAATCAGAGCACAGCACCATCACCCCATAAGTCTCAGTGCTGGGCAGAAGAGTCCATCTCTTACCAAGCATGCGTGTTTTAGAAATCGTGGAAAGGATGAGAGGAAGCATGGACTCTTTCACCACCCCCGTGAGAACTTCAGACTTTGTTTTAGACCTGAGCCCCTTGGACTTGTGTGGAGAAAGCGCTACATCGATGACAGTTCAGACGAGGGCCCTTTGACTCAGCCATTGATGGATACCCTCAACAGGCACCCCGATGAGTGTGACGGCCTCTCGTCGTCCAACCCCCTGGAGGAGGAAGGTGATCATGGCTCGGGGGAGTCACTGGCGGACAAGGTGAATGGAAAAGATGTCGCTTAGGTAAATGAATGATTAAGAAGTGACGGTCAAGGATGGGGTGTAATGGGTTTAGGAACCGACCCAGGATTGCATAAATCTAAAAACAAGCAGTAGGGTGCTTACACTATTTCTTTTCTGAAAATCTCTGCACAGCTCAACGGTGCCTTTCTAGAGGCCTTTGAGAACTAACACATTGGTAGCCTTGAGGGAGTAAATATATCTTGCATCAGCTGTTTTTGCTCATGTCTGAGACACAGATCTCAAGAGTAAAATCCGGAAAAGGACAAAATGGAAGAATGAACCAGCTCAGACTCTCTAATGGTAGGGGTCATGATGTCCATTTTCACAGGCGGCTGTAAAAGGTCGTGTTAAACCAGGCGATTAATAAAACTTTGTTTGTCAATATGAATGTGGCCACTCCATACTCATGTTATGGAAAGACGGTACCAGTAACAGTCATGTCTATGCAGACGGCTCTGTTAAAGAAAATATATTACACCCCTGGGGAAGTTGGGAGCTTCGGCGGGTGAAACCTCTTTTTCAAGTGACCAAAAAGCATAGTAAAACTTTAAATAAAAGACAGGTAATAGCTTGTCTTTCAGACCAGGATGCTTACACTTTACACAAACCAGCTCGAATACATTTTAAAAGAAACAAGACCATTGTTTCAGATGTGGATGCACAATGACAGACAGATTTGGTGGATATGCACCGGTTCTCCAAACACAATAGTGGTTTTAAGTACATCTTAACAGTGATAGACATTCTCTCTAAATATTCCTGGGCCTTAGGCCTAAAAGACAAGACGAGTGGTGAGGTATCCAAGGCCTTTAAAGCTAATTTCAGTGAGGGTCATGTGCCTCAAAAATTACAAACCAATTGGGGGAAAGAATTTTTAAACAAACCTTTAAGCAGATTGTTAAAGCAGCATGGCATTCACCATTTTGTTACTAATAATGAAGTCAAAGCAGGTGTTGTGGAGCAATTTAACAGAACTTTAAAAACGAGGATGTGGAGATACTTTACAGCCCATAACACCTTTCGCTACATCGACGTGTTACCTGACTTTATAAAGAGTTACAATCAGAGCTTTCACAGAACTATACATACCAGACTCTTCAATGTTAACCCTTCAAATTCTCTGAAGGTATGGAAAATGGTTTATGGATATGGTTTTAAAATAAAACCGGTTGTTGCCTGTTTTAGAAAAGGCGACCACGTGAGACTATCTAAAACCAAAGTAGCTTTAGAAAAAGGTTATGAACAGATGTTTACCGATGAGATATTCATAGTGGATGAAGCCTTAACCAGGGGCTAGAGACCTGATTACCGATTAAAAGATTACGAGGGTGAGGCAGTTACTGGATCTTTTTACCTTGAAGAATTACAAAAAGTAAACCCCAAACAAGACAGGATTTCTGGGATTGAAGAAGTTCTAGTGGAGAAAGGAAAAGGGAGAAAAAAACAGCTACTAGTGAAATGGTTGGGGTGGCCTGATAAGTTTAACAGCTAGGTGGAAACTTCTCAACTCTGTGACATTTAGACACAAACAAAAAAGATTCCTCCTGTAAAGACAGAGAGAGAGAGAGAAATGAGCGACAGCAGGTTTTACATTACTTTGCCCAGCAATGCCAGCTCTGCAGTTTTCCCCCAAAACACCAGCTCGAACTTTACTATACAGCTAATTAAGCCTTTGGATCTCCTGGGTGCCTGGGAGGTGGGGTTAGTGGAAATACAATACCTGCACAGCTGTAACACTATCATCGAAGCCACCCCTTTTGAAATCACCTTTGGAGATATGGCGTGGAGTTTCATCCTACGACGAGGTTATGACTCGACCATACGCGAATTATTGGATCATATGAACAGCACCGTGGCTCATCATCCCAAACCGCCTGAGGTGGTCATGAATTACGACCCTGTGGGTAGAAAAGTGAGACTTAAATCCACCGATTATACTTATATGTTTTCTACTGGTGGGGAGCTAGCTAACATTCTGGGTTTGGGCCCAAGCACAGCGTCCCAAAATTCCCCTTCTTGGCAGACATCACAGGGGGTTTCAACTCCTTGAACAGATATCATAGAACACCAGTTTGTGGGGAACATTTCTGTTCCCCTGTTACGCTGCATCTCCGTCCAAGGAAGGAACAACGAGTTTGTCACCATCACCTACGATAAACTTCATTACTTCCCTGTTAGTAAGCACCACATTGACACCATCACCATTGAAATAAAGACAGATCAGAACAGACATGTCTCATTTCACTTCAGCAAGGCGATGATTAAGTTGCACATGCATCCCCGGAGACAGCGAGGTTTCTAAAAAGCAAAACACTATTATGGCAATTCTAAAACATTACTGAGACCCCACGATCTACAGGAACTATTATAAAGCCCAGGCTGGATACACCCTTCCTGGATATCATGGGGCCCCCATGATGTAAGGGGCTGGCATGGGCAGAATATTCTGTAGCCTCTTTTGAAAAGCCCTACCGCTTTTGAGGAGGGGGCTAGAGATTATTAAATCCCACGTAAATACCACCGCTGAAAACATAGCTAAATATGTGGTAGGCCACGTCTCCCGTGTTGTTCTGGAGAAGGCAGGGAATCCAGCTGAGCAGGAAGGGTTGGGGCTGATGTACATTAAAAGGAGGAAGAGAAAGAGAAATGCATCATACCCATGACGCACAGGTCCCCCGAAGCCCTTTTAAAAAAGGGCTTTGATGCACAGGGCCAGCCGTAAGCAAAAGTCCAAGAGGAAACCTGGGCAAAAGAGGACACACTCTCACCTTGTAAAAGAGATATATTTTAATCAACATGGCTTTTGTTCACTGCGGGTCTGAAGAGTGCACCAAATCTGAACTAGATTTGTTCCAAATAGCCCCTATGCAGACCAGCATCGAGAAAAGCATCTACATCGAAGTGCCGCCTCAATCGGCTGTTACGGAGTCTACCCCCATTTACTTTTTTATAGCAGGGAATGGCATAGATTATATGGATTTAAACAACACTCTGCTGTACCTATGCTGTAGGGGGAGGGATAGCTCAGTGGTTTGAGCATTGGCCTGCTAAACCCACAGTTATGAGCTCAATCCTTAAGGAGGCCATTTAGAGAGCTGTGGCAAAAATCTGTCTGCGGATTGGGCCTGCTTTGAGCAGAGGGTTGGACTAGATGATTTCCTGACTTCCTTTCCAACCCTGATATTTTATGATTGTAAAAGGAGACAGGGATGCCAAGGTAGGCCTGGTGAATTATCCTGTGGCCTCTATTTTCAGTCAGTTGGATGTGACACTGGGAGACCAGCTAGTAAGCCAAAGCAACAACTGTTACCCTTACAGGGACTTTATAGAATCTGTGCTCAATTACAGTGACGACACCCTGGCCATGCAATTTTCTGCTGGCCTGTTTTAGAAAGACACTTCTGGACAACATGAAGAAATGGAGTTGGATGGCAGGAATCTAGGGTTTGTGAGGCATGCAAAGCAGACAGGCCAGAGCAGGATGATAGAACTGTTGGGTCATCTACACAGCGACCTGTTTTTTCAAGAAAAACTTTTGTTGAATGGAGTGGATGTGAAAATTAAACTGACATGCAGTAAAGACGCCTTCTGTTTAATGGGTGATGCAGCGAAAGGCTTTAAACTGCGCATTGTATCAGCATCCATTTTTTGTGAAGAAAGTAAGGGTGGCCCTGGACGTCCATCTGGGACACGCGTCAGCCCTGATTAGCGCTAATGCTAAATACCCCGTGGACCATGTAGGAATGAAAGTGTTTAGCATCCCCATGGGCAGCAGGGTCAATATCCAGGAGAACCTGTTCTTGGGACAGCTACCCAAATGCTTGTCCTAGGGTTTGTGGATAATGATGCCTTTAGAGGAAGTTATGCTAAAAATCACTTTCATTTTAAACATTACGATATTAATTTTGTGGCCTTGTATGTGGATGGCGAACAGATACCAACCAAGACTCTGCAACCAGACTTCAAGGCCGGATGCTGCATGAGATACATGAATCTGGTACAGATGGCTGGTAAATACATGAAAGATCAGTCTCTGTTAATTGACTGTGAGGAGTTGGCACAAGGTTACACCTTGTTTGCCTTTGACCTGTCTCCCCACCAGAAATGCGCCGATCACTATTCCCTTATTAAAGCTGGGAACCTGAGAGCAAAAATACATTTTGGGAAGGCTTTGATGGTGACATGTCAATATCATTGTGTATGGGATTTTTGACAACGTCATAGAGAGAAATCAGAGGAGAAACATTCTGTTTGACTACACATGAACATGGACACCGTACAGCTCTCACGTGTCTTATCAACAGACCCTTACACGAAAAATAATTTCTTAGATGTGTTCCCTTGCTATTATCTCCCTGGCAGCAAGCTGTCTCAGAGACCCCTAGGTTTGGTGGTCAACATGCATCCGCCCAACCTACCAGGTGAACACTGGCTCACCTTGTATCTGGCAGAGCATAAAACTGGAAAATTTTTTGACTCCTACAGGCACCACCCGAACAGTGTATTGTTTCCTAGAAGCATTATGAAATTTTTAAACAAAAATGCCACCAACATTGTGTTTCACACTAGACAATTACAAGACCCAAGATGGAATTACAAGTTCCATCACCTGCGGCTATCACTGTGTGTTTTTCTTAAATCATCATAGCAAGGGTTTATCTTTTGACCAGATTTTAAAATTGTATTCTAACGACTTAGTGGAAAATGACCTGATGGTGATGATTTTTAAAAAAAAAATATATTTAAATTCTTGGGCATGCCAAGCCTTGCTCAAAACATGTTTCAACAAACCCAGATGTGTATCTTGCAATGATTTTCATAGCCATGTTACCCAATAAAGCACCCCAGGTGAGGGGTTTAAAGACAATTGATGTTTGGTGGGTTTTTGTTCTTTTTTTTTAAAAAAACAATAACCAATTCAGAAAAAAGTACACAGTTTATTTTTTTAAAAGTATAGAAATGTTTTATTTAAAGCAAAACATTACCACTTTTTTTTTTTTTTTTTTTTTTTTTTTAAGAAAATGAAAAACATTACACACTGAGCCATTTGGATCTTTTAGCCAATTTTCATCTTTTATATGGCAAAAAAGGGGTCACGGTTTCTCGATCCAACCCACTGTCAGCAGTCGAGGCCTTCAGGCATTCCAAAAGCTCTCTGTTGGCCACATTGTCCATGACAGAAGATGGTATGTTCATTTCTGCCATGGTATTCATAAACACATCCTATCCTTTAAGTACTTGTCTGCTAGGAACAGAGTGCATCTGGGTGACGGTCCTGACTAAGTCAAGCATGTTAGAACCGTTAACCACAGAGCCTTTGTACATAAAATCCCCTTTAATCATTCCACGAAGAGATTTTTATCCTGGCCCAGCTTAGTGAGCAATACTAAAGCATTTTTCTTATAACGCTTATTCACGTTATCCAGCATCTCCTGAGCAACAAAGTCTGAGGTCTTTGGTGCTTCTGGGAGCTTGGCAGTCACACTCTATTCCTGTTCCGGTAGAAAGACTTATTTTCCCTTTATCTGCATTGCCCTGCTTCACGTATGTTAGGTACCTTTGAAGCACGGCACTGTAAAGTTTAGCCTTTTCATATTCGGCCAGGTCATTTCTTTGAACAGACTTCATTTCAGCATCCAGTAAGCAAGTTGCAGTCGTTCTGATATTTTCCTCTGCCGGAGTGGGAGCCCTTAATTGCTCCAACTGGTGGCTGGGCACCAGGTACATTTTTTCTGCATACTCCATTATCGATTAGTCAAAAGCCCCATTATCAGAGGGATAGCACAACTTAATAGCAGTCCAATAAACTTCCCAGACTGCTTCACCAGATGCTTCTTTCTTTTAAGTGAAACCCTTTTATTACACAAAGGGTTTATACCCTCTTTTTCAGCACGTGCACTTGATTCTGTGTTAAAGGTACATTTCCTTTTAAGACATTGAGTGTTATTTGTGAGATGGCCGCTACTAAATCATCAGAGGCTGAATACAGCATAGCCCTCCTTTGCTGCAGGGACGATTTGCTAAGTAATTTTAAAAGGACCAGGTTTCTCTTCACGCAGCTAGACATGCTTTTGGTCAGCAACCCCAGCTGTTAAAATTCAGGGACCTGCCGATAATTCATCTCTTTTTATACCCAGCTGTTCTTTTCAAAGTATAAACCGCCGGCCAGTCTGGAGGAAAAAGACCGGTTCTTAGTCTATACGCTTCTGGTGTGGAAGCATTTAAATCCACCACCAGGTAGCCATAAGGTCTTTTGATAGCATCCTCAAAAGCTTCTAGAAAGAATTGAGCTTTGCCGGGGTACATTTGCCGAGTGAGCATAGCAATTTGTAATTTATCCCTGGGGGTTTTGAACAGAACCATTTACTTTGTGTTTAGGTTAATTGTGTGACTTTTTCCCCCTGACAAAATACATTCAGAACTATATACATAATGCTCAGGTTCTTGTGATGCATGTACTTGGTAAAGGCTCTCTTAATTTCATCGCTTTCACAAGCAGAGTTCATCAGATCTACAATAGTCATATTTACTTTATTGGTAGAAAACAAATGGTCATCATCAAAAGCATCAGGCAGCCCCTCCACAAAATTGATAAAGGGATATTTACAGAGCAGTTCTTTAAACAGAGGTTGCCAAGGACTGTAACACCACACAATATTCTCAGGCATAACAGACAATGTTTGCTCGGCCTTATCCAACACATTTTTTATAAAGTAACTTTTCCCGCAGTTGCTAGGCCCTGCGAGAATTGCAGAAAAGGGATGCTTCCACCTCGTATCCATTTTCAAAAGCCGAAGGGCAGGGTTTTAAACCCTTCTCCTAGGACCCTCTTGTTGTAAACAACTTTCTGCATTTTCTTCAGGGTTTTTGTCTCTATTTGCCACTGATTTTTGTTCCTTACGATAGAGGCCTGCTGCACCTCACAGGTGTTTTCTCGCAGGTCCCTGCAATAGTCCAGGAATAGATCTTTCAAACGGTCAAAGTTGATCTTTTCACAGTTTGCTACATTCAGGGTAATCCTTTTGATTTTCATACAGGCCTTTCCTCCCAACAGATTATACCCGTATGTTTTCAGGCCTGTAGACACAAACTCGCTGTTATGTTGATGTGGCGGGATTTCGCTTGTGAGATCCCCTAAATAATCCCCCAGAGGGGGATTCCAGTCACCCTCTCTTTTCACAAATATCACTGAGTCAGTGTCGTGGTACAGGTACCTCTCTTGCATCCTGTCCAGAAGGTTGTATAGTTCTAAGTGGGCATAAGCAGTGGTGAAACAGGCTATGAAGATGTTGGTATTGCCAGAGACCAAGACACGCACGCTGTTTCATCGTTGATAAACTCGCAGGATGAAACCTCATAATTGGGGGGGAAACAGGTACTGAAAGAGTTCATCAGGGTCTCACGATGCTGGTATTGGGTAGGTTTGTTCTTTGGCTGAATTTACGCCACAGATAATTTAAAAACAAACAGTTTAGCAACTTGGCGTTTAGCAGGATTCAACCTGATATCATGTTGGCATAAATGCATGCCTTCTTTCTGGTAGAAATCGTTAACATACTTATTTTGTTTCTCTTCATCTTTGCACCAGCTGGGATATCCTGAAGCCTCTTGTTTCTGGCAGAGGTGTAATATTATGTATTCTGAAAAGAGTTCATCAGATTTTTCATTAAAATGCTAGATTTCATAGATTTTAGCCACCGCCTACCCCTTCGCTCTGGCCGGGTTCAATTCCACCATGCACCATGTCTCCAGGATGGCCCTCTCCTCATCAGTATGGGTGCATGTCTCCTGCTGCTTGGTTTCTGCACAGGTTTGGCATAGCGGGAACATAAGCTTGCTACCCACTCTGACAGGTAACAATGGGAAAAGAGGCATCACAGGGGGTACACTTTAACTTTTGCAATTCCAAAATAATTTGCAAGGGTTCCAAATTTGTCATAACCTTTATCGGGGTGCCCAATAGGGTATTATTTAGTTTTGTTTACAAAAGGGTACTGGCTGGTAAAATCATAATAGTAGATTTCTTCCCCGGGGTTAGGTTTGTAATACAGGCGGATAGCATTTGTCCTCCCCCCAAAAAGAGCATCCCTGGGCACAAGAGGCTGGGGCAACTGGGCTCAGTTTAAAAAAAAACCTGCAAGCTCCCTGTCCGTTTCTTTCATCACCTCCCACTCCTGCTCCCAGAGAGTCCTCACTACAAAACCAAGTCATTTCAGATAGTTGGTCTTGATCTGCGTCTTGTAACAAAGAAACCCCAAAGTCGTCCCCATCATAGGGTTCTGTGTTTTTTCACAATAACAGGTGACACAGGCGTGGAAAAAACACACATTAAACTGAAAGGCCATGCATACCCCATCAATATTGGTGTAACCGTCTAAAAAGTAGGGGCCTACCTGTAGTTCCCCACCCTGTAAAGCATGCCATATCTCTATAGTTTCTTTGTGAAACGTATACAACAGCCACTGAGTAGATGGGTTTAAATATCTCTTTCTGCCAGTGGTAGTTGTCTGGAGGGAGAAGAGCTACCAGGTTAGGCTCCAAAAACATAAACCTGTACATGGCCATGAAGACAGATGCCAGTGTTATGTACTGGAATGGATCTATACACAGTTTTATCTCAGTGAATTTACCAGGGTGTCTCTACTATATCTCCCATCTCCGTCATTTTCATAATCTCTTTTCTGTATAGGTTTAGTGAGGTGGTGTGGTTCCCTGTGGCCCCAGAGAGGGATGAGCCCTTCTGGACACCGGAGTGGGTGGAGCTAGTGAGCTCTGAGCCTGCCCCTCAGAGGGTCAGGCGGCAACCCAGAAGCATAAAGACTCGGCCTCAGAACTCACTTGAAAGACAGCTGCCGGGGAGGCCAGATGCCTCCGGCCTAGCACGTGAATGGGAAACCCCCGCAGCACACCGTGCATCCAAAGACTGGCCCGACCTGCCCTGTGCCCACTACCCAGAGGATTTCCCGAGCCTGTCCCGTACCAGCTACCTGGAGGAGTTGCCGGGCCTGCCTCTCGCCAACTACCCCAAAGAACCCATGGTGCTGGACCCCCCAGAGGACACCACCACAACCCAGGTACTACAAGAGGGGGAGCCTGGAAGTAGCCCAGGGACAGCCAACCCCAGTCTGGCTGCAGCACTGCCAGAGCCCATGTCAGTGTGTTGCGCCCGGGATCCCCGCTGACACAGCAGCGGGTCTTCTGCCATTGCTAGGGCCCCGGTCTGGGACGCAGTGGAGTGGGAGGCCCTGCGTCCCCCCTGCCACCCACGAGTTGGGTGCCAGTCTCCCCCTCTCCCAGGCCCTTTGGAGGCCTGGGCTTATTGCTACTGTTTGTACTGCTACTGCTCTGCCCCTGCCTGAGGGCCCGAGAGCCTGACTCATTGTTGCCCAGCTTGACCTGGGGGGAGGGATAGCTCAGTGGTTTGAGCATTGGCCTGCTAAACCCAGAGTTGTGAGTTCAATCCCTGAGGGAGGGGGGCATTTAGAGATCTGGGGCAAAGATCTGTCTGGGGATTAGTCTTGCTTTGAGCAGGGGGTTGGACTAAATGACCTCCTGAGGTCCCTTCCAACCCTGATCTTCTATGATTGCTACAGTTCAAACTACTGCTCATCCCTGGCCTGAGCACCTGTCTCATTGTTGCCCACCCTGATCTAGGGCCCAGGCTTACTGTGCTTATTTATGCTTCCATACAGGCCACTGAGGAGACTCCCACAGCCAGACTAATTCCCCCAAGACATCAACAGTGCATAGTGAGTCCGTGTGGTTCCCCACAGCCCCGGAGAGGGACAAGCCCCCAGCTAACTTCTTTACAATAGGACACAGACTTGTCTCAAAATTTTGACATCCTACTGACAGTAATACACAGGCTCTTTCTGCAAGTCAAACATCTCCTATCTGTGGTCCTGATACCAGTCAAGAAACTCTGCTTTTTCCTTGGGCATCATGCTTTCTACACCATAGTGCTCCACACCGGGCATAGACCCCATGTAATTGATTTTCTAAAGTGTTAAAAAGTGCAGAAAATACCATTTGCACCCTTCAAACCCCATTGCCTGCAGGAGCTTGCTAAGCTTCATGTGCAAGAATTTTAATGAGTCTATAAAACGAATGCCCAGGGCCTTAACTTCCACACACATTAGTTTACTATCCTGAGTGATCAGTTCTATGCACATCTTTTCCTTCAGTAACTGTCTAATGACACAGTATGCATCATAATCTTTGGAAGTGTGTGCTAGGAATGTGTAGTCCCGGAACTCTTTGCCAATAAAGGTCTTAAAGATAGAAAGACACTCATCACCCTTAAATTCCCAGGATTTTTCCAGCTTTAGGGACATAGCAAAAATGTAATTGGACATGTGCAACCCAGTCTCCTGCGTGCATTCAAAATCATAAAAAATAGCCTGAATCATCAGAAAAGTATTTCTAATGCTGTCCATAAAACAGAGATGGCTGTCTACATCACCGGTGACCAAACCCTAACACTGCTTACTGCGCTTCCCTTTACATCTGTGTCGCTTGTCCATGTAAGACTGACACTTATCACACAACGGTTTAGACAGTCGTTTGACTTGTTTTTCGATGCACAGTCGACATGTCTGTCTAAACACTGTTTGGACAGACAATACAGTCTACAGCTAGGACACCTCAGCTGCATGCTCATGCTGTCCGAGTACGTTATGCTCAAGCAGAGGCAGCAACGATACCTGCAAGAGTGGTCGTGACTGTACACAGTGTGGAAAAACTCAGTTTTTCACACTGAACAACTTTTTCATATCCAGAACCCCATAGTAATGCTCATTGTACAACAGGATGAAAAAAAGTCTTGGGTACACTGGCTCCCCATTTTCAAAAAGCCCCTTTCACCACATAAAGCACCACCTGTATATTGACTCCTAAATGCTGTTCAAACGTTGCTACATCACTGAGCAGAACCTTTTTTTGATCTGATCACCCCAGTTTCTCATGCAACTTTCTTGTCCCCGCTAACAATTCTGCATCCGTTGGTTTATGGTTGGACATGACGGCCAAGAGGCCGCCCGCAAAACACAGATTGGTACCGGTGTAAGTAAGGTCTACTAAACGCGGTCCCTTTTTATGGACTATTTGACTACTGAGGATAGTATTTAAAACTCTGTGACCGCCCCCACCCCCTTCTTTTACAACTGTCGCAACGAGGTGTAACGTCCCATCAAAATGCAACTCTCTATTGCTCTGTAGCAGCTTTGAGGTCCTATTTAAGAAATCCTCAGCAGACAGCTCATCCCAAGTTCTTCTGACCAAAAACAAAGGGTTAGTTAAATTATGTCTCCCTAAATGTAACTGAAGGTTATCATCAGGGCCTACCATAACATGAATGTCATTAAGAACTAGGGTGACCAGACAGCAAGTGTGAAAAATCAGGAGAGGGGGTGGGGGATAATAGGAGCCTATATAAGAAAAAGACCCAAAAATCGGGACTGTCCCTATAAAATTGGGACATCTGGTCACCCTATCGAGAACTAACTGTATCCCCCTGTGTCTGGCTTCAACAACCTGCTGAGCTGAATTTATTCTCTCAAGATTGACAAAATGAAATTCCTCACAATACACTGACCCCCCCAAATCTAGGGAATTAAGGTTGCCAACTTCTCATTCTCTCCATATTCATCTCTGCATTGTCAGGGTTACTTGGGGGTTCCTCTACAGAACCATCAGCGGCATCTTCTACATCAGATGCTATTTGAGAGTCAGACTCCGAAAGGCCTCTGTGAGGGTCATCAGGAGCAGACGGGGACCCACCAAGAGAGCCTTCTGAGGATTTTTCTAAATCAGACTCGGAGAGTCACCAACAGGTCGGATTCTGCCTCCCCATTTTCAGAAGAGCCAGTTTGAGAGCCTCCAGTAGGGGGCATCTCTTTGGTTTTTTCCCCTAATTACCTCTTTAGCCTTTTTTTAAAATTTTACAGCGACCCTGGCCTGGAACATTTTGGCAGCTGTCTGTTTATCCCCCAAGCACTGCCCCCCCCCTTTTGTTTACATCTGAGCTGATGTGTACCCTTGGGGGTGTCCCTTTTACCCAGGCCCCTTTCCACAACTAGGTATGTGTGCTCAGAGCCACCCTTTGGAAAAATTGAAGTATTTTTCAAAAAGTCATCCACCAGAGCTTTTGATGTAGTTTCCAGCTCTCCTTTCTTATAGGCCCCCTGAGGATACAGCATCCACCAGTATTCTGAATGAAGCGTCATACTTTCCCCAAATACTAGAATATGGGGGAGCTGTGACGAGCTTATGGTGTTGGGAGAATAGTTTGTCAGTCCTTGTTTTTTTTATCCACAATCCCCAGAGCACGTGCTCCTGGTTTGTGAATGTGGGCGTTTTCACTCACAGCTTGGTGTGGTGGTGGCCGCTAAGGAACTGGAGTTGTGTTTGTGTGGTTGGTTTTTACCAGTCTTTAGTTTTGTCCTTGGGTTTGACATATATGAGGTTTGGACTGCCCTGATGCTTCATCTGCACTCTTGTGCTGTTTTGCATTGGCATTGTTAAAGGTCTCAAAGCAGATTCCTGGTTCTTTGGCAGTTCTGGTGGAGGTGTCCCTGTAGCTCCAACTACAGCATTGTCAGGAAAGCTGCCCATGCCTGAGTAGGGGGGAAAAAAACATTTTACAAAACTTAACTTTACCATCTCTCTCACCCACACCTATGTATTTACTTAAAATACAAAACCTCATAAAATAACCAAACCAATAAGCAAAATATATTTACTGGGCTTTATCCATCTGCCATTGAGGCTGGTGAATTTTCCTTTTCAACGGTCTCTTTCCTTTTTCTTTTGAGCTTGTTTACCCTCTGGTCTAAGGAGATCTTATATTTTGACCATACTGTGGAGCAGACAACATTATTATTATAAAACACATGAAATGGTCTTGTAAACTTAAAAAATAAAATACACATTAGGGTGTTTTTCCTATTTAAAAAGTCAGAGCTTTCAAACAAAATAATCCGTTTCAGGCTGTACAACAAACACAGGTTTTGAGTTTATTTCTACCACTTAAAAAAAACAACCCCAAAACATTTTTAAAAACACATCTCATTTTGCAGAATAAAAACCAAAAACTGTTTTAAAAACCCACTTTTAAAAACACATTTTGTACAGAAACCCATTAGTTTGAAACACACCATACCATCAGTTTGCAGCCATATACTTTTTTTAAAGAAAACCCAGCAATGTACTTTAAAAAGCCCTCAAAAACCTATGTTTTGCACAAACTCAGACACCCCCCCCCCAGCTGTTTAAAACACCAAACCAAAAGTTTGCAGCTATTTTCTTAAACACCCACACTTATCTCTAGCTTAGACCCCTGAATCTCTAACAATTTAAGCCCAACTCTTTTAAGGAGGCGAACAGCCCCATTAAAAAAGAAAAAACTATATTTTTTTCAGAATAAAAACCAGACTGTTTTAAAAACCAACTTTTAAAATACCATTTTGCACAGAAACCCCCTGGTAGTTTAAACACACCATACCATCAGTTTGCAGCCATAAAACCACAGCAGTTTAAAACCAACAGTTTGCAACAAAATACTTTTAAATAAACCCACATGCATTTAAAAGCCAATTGCAGAAAGTTACCTTCCACCACAGGATAAAGAATTTCTGGCACATGGTTGCTCTATTTTCCCCCCATGTGTGTTTGGGTATTTGGGTTAAAGAACAAGCAAAAGTTTTAGTTAGTATTACCCCCAAATCTCTATGCAAACCTGAATTTTTTTTTTAATTTAACAGTATTAAGCACAACTATAGTTAAAAATGGTTTTTACCTTGGCCTGGTGGTGAAATGCAACTTAAAGTTACTGGTTCCATCTAAACAGATCACACTGCAATAAAGATAGGTACCATTATTTAGTAAGGACAGCATGGCCAATGAGTGACATTACATAATATATATTTTCAGAGTTAAAAACAGAGTGTATACCTCCTCTTGCAGTCCAGCAGTAATCCAAGATAGTTTCTGTTGAAAGAGGACAGTCACCAAAAAACCTGAGGTTTTTATACCATCCTAACTCTTTGTCTCAAACAGACTTCAAAAGTCTGTTGTTAGCAGATTGATTCAATCACCGTGACTCTGAATTAATAGATACTTAAGGCCCCTTCCATAACATTCCCATTTGTGATCTGGGGTGTGGGAATTAAGTTGTCTGCACACTGGGCTGCTTTTAGCTATTTTTTTCCTTTTAGTTAAAATACATTATTTCTGTAGGGCCTTCTTACAGTATTAAACAGTAAATCACCAACCCTTAATGTTACTGTACCCATTCCCAAGGAATGTCTTGGGGAATGTTTGTTTGTTTTTTAACATCTTTATTTCATGCTTAAAGTTTGGGGGTTGTTTTTGAAATAAAATGGTTGTATCACAACCACAATAAGCACCCTACAAATACCCAGAGCTTTTAAATGATTTTCTTTAGAGCAAATGCTTGTTTTAAAGTATGGTGGAGGTTTGTGAACCCTTGAAACATTTCAGTTTGGGATTAGACCCTTGTTTATTTTTGTAAAGATATTATTTTAAACTTTTAATGACTTTGAGTTGCTAGAAAGAGTGACACATAGTGTTCAACCAACTCCTGGGTTATACTTAATCTGTCCAATAGCATTCTAAGAACTCCTGGGGTTTTATTTCATTTCATATTAATCAGAACTCACCATCCTCACCCACCCACCACCTCCCTTGTGTGGGTGTACACCCATTAAATTTAATTACTGATCACTAACACGATTAACCCTGATGGCAACAAGGGAGGGTAATCTCAGTCACCCTGACTATTCAGTGGGGGTGTGGCTAAAACCATTCATTTCAACAGGATGAGTCAGCTCTATCATACTCAAACACATGTCTGAACCATCCCTGTGTTGTTGGTTTTTTTTAATTGTAAAAACATTTTTAGGGGTTCCCCCCCCCCACACACAACATTCTACAACATACATTTCAGCTTTTTGCTGTAAATGGGTCTCTTTTACACAAAGACACAAGAGCTAGGTTCTCACAAACCATTTTTTTATTTAAAAGACTTACAGCTCCTTGAAAACAAACTAAGATGCTCCATTAAAACTTTTAGCTCACTTAAGGGCCACAGAGCCCTTCTAACAGAAACACAGATAGTCACAAAGCCCTTTTCAATAGATTTTTTTTATTTACAGCTACCAAGTTTTATATCACATGTTTGTCCCCTCATCATTCTCTAACGTAATCCTTTTAGATTTCTTACAAATAGTCTTTTTCTTAAGCAGGGTCCTTATAATGTTGTAAGCAAGCATCTTCCGGTTTGGTCATTTTCTTTAAAACACAGTCAGGGTCTCCACTGAATTGCACAGCATTTATCAAGGTCACTCGTTGTGCTAAATGTTCCTGGGTTAGGCACAGACAATGCATAGCATAACCTATGGCAATAATAGTGTTTAATAAGCTTTCCAAACACAGCTCAGTACACAGGCCCCGGAGCTTGCAGTTTATATTGATTGAAGTCCAAGTCACACAGTCCTGGTGCCGCTGACCTGGCGCATCTATGACACAGCCCTCACAATCTTTGAAAAGCTTTTCCCTAAGACAGTGCTTAAGGACAGCATAAACAGCAACACGTACAATAGTCCGCATGACTTTTTTACGCTGACAACATGGCACTGGCTCAGTTAGTTCCATGCCAACCCTCCTCCTAAACTCCTCATAGCCGTCATCCTCGGAGTCCTCTTCAACAATTTGTATCGGCGTTGAGCAAAAACAAGGCAGGCCCGGTTCATCTTCGCTGTTTGCTGCAACGCTGTCCAGGGCCTCCGGGTCCTCTAGAAAGGCATCATTGAGCTGTTGAGAGATTTTCAGAAAAGAAACAAGTGTAAGTTCCCACTGCTTGTTTTTAGATTTACACAACCCCGGTTTCTTACCCCATTACTTACACACACACACACACGCACACACATCCTCTAACGTTACTTCTAAATTGTTCATTTACCTGAGCGCTGAGCGACGTCTTTTCCATTCAACTTGTCCGCCGGTGACTCCCCCGAGCTACATTTGCCTTCCTCCTCCAGGAAGGTGGATGACGAAAGGCCACCACGCTCATTGGGGTGTCTCACGAGCAGTTGGGTTTCGGGTTTTGGTTCTGTTGTCAGATGCTACCGGTGTGGTTCTCTGCTTTCTCCTATGTTGATATCACTCGGCTGCATGCGTCTATTCCCTCTGTGTGCTGCCCCAGCTTTGCACAAATAGCTGACACAGCAGACCCGAAGAGAACCCCCAATAACCACAGCGTCTAGTAAGATGCAAAGTCATGTCGACTAGGTTTATTGCGACCTTGGACACAATTGCAGTTCCCTATAGGTTTCTTAGCCTAATTCAGGGCATACTATGAGAAAGTGCCTCTTGGCAAGGACCCGGCTCAGTGGCGGGACTTTCCACTGCCCCCGTGGCCGGACAAAGACACCACCCCAGGGATACATTCTTATACACAGGTACAAACAAGTTACACATCACTCCTGACGTATTGAGGTGCAACCCCTCTACGTAGCAAGGTACAACCCCTCTACGTAGTAAGGTGCCACCTCTCAACTTGTACATGTTGGTTCAATCAAAACAACTCTATCCATCATTTTACCCTTTTGCCCCTGTCATTGGGATGGGTCGGCCTGTTCCATGTTATCTGTGGAATGTTCTGGTATAGTGTATGTTCTGATATCTGGTGTCCAGTACCTGTTAGGTATGTCTCTTTTTGCAGCATCAGCCCTTTCCCTGCCACCTTCTGTGAGCAGGGCCTGCCTCTGGCTCACAGCTTAACTTTGCTTTATGTTAGCAAAGTCTTGACCATTACTTTAGTTCAGGCCTTAGGCCTCATACCAGGCCTCTGATACCAAGGTTTATATCTCAGGCCTGGTCCACATTAACCCCCCACTTCGGACTAAGGTACGCAAATTCAGCTACGTTAATAACGTAGCTCAATTCGAAGTACCTTAGTCCGAACTTACCGCGGGTCCAGACGTGGCAGGCAGGCTCCCCCGTCGATGCCGCGTACTCCTCTCGCCGAGCTGGAGTACCGGCGTCGACGGCGAGCACTTCCGGGATCGATCCGGGATCGATTTATCGCATCTAGACAAGACACGATACATCGATCCCAGAAGATCGATTGCCTGCCGCCGAACCAGGAAGTAAGTGTAGACGTACCCTCAGGGCCTCCTCTTACTACATTCCCCCACTTTTTGTCTTTTTATGGGGAGGATGTTTACCCATCATCCGGGAAAAGCATAATGCATGGACTAAAGATAACCCAGTGGGCTAAACACTGTTATGTGGTTATCTTATTTTACCATCCATACACTCATGCCCCATCTGTCTCGTTAGTCTGCACATTCCCTCGTACGACTGGCAGACAGATTTTATTATCCAATTTTATTTTTCAGTCCCTTATGGTGGGCCTGGGAATGTTAGGCCCGGGACCATAGGTACGTGGGGGTTAGTAGTCTATCTGGTATTTCATCAAGGGCTTCATGGGGACATGCAAACTATGCCCAGAATATAAATGGAAATTATGGAATATATGATTTATCTATTGGTATTATATAAATATAAGTATATGCATATGTATGATATAATGCTTAATATTTAAGTAATATTTCAGTATAACACTGAAAATTATCTTAACAAATTTGTTAAGCCGTGTGCTTTAACAGGCTTGTTATTTAGTGTGATTCAGCTACTGTACCTTAACTCCTTACTTTATGACATGATTGTTTGGGTGTACAACAACAGTGTTAATTGCCATTTCCATTCCCTTATTTACTCGACCTTGTAACTTGATGCGTCTTGTTTGACGGATCATATAGCAACACATTCCTATTAAAACCACAACAGTTAGGGCCTGAATTCCCATTAAAAATACGCTTAGAGTGCGAACTACTGGATGCAAGGTTACATCCTCGGGGATTGCCCACCAGGGTGTTTCCACCGCTTGTTGAACCTCATCCACTTCACGCATTTGCTGCTGGATTAAGTGAGCTATTGGTATTAGGGATTCCTTAGTTCTGGTTACTAAATTGTGTATATCTAACTGTAAGAACTTTACAGGTGGAAATAGATAAACCAATAAATTTTGCAGATGTTCCTGAATGATGACCGTTTCAGTGACAGCCTTACCCTTTTTTGTTGGCCAAAAGGCATAGGCTCCTATCTGGATAGTGCCGGTGACCGGTACACAAAATCCTGCCTCACTTGCAGGGCAGATATTGCCATCTATAGAAAAATTATAATACCCTATGGCACAGGCCATGTCCTGAAGATGCACTACCTCCTTAACCAATTCCTTTTGTACTAGCCATGCCCAGCCTTTTTTAGCGGCATTAATGTCAATTTTGGCATAGCACTCACACAACCACCATCCATTATGTTTTGTACAACATGCCTGATTGATTTCTGAGCCAGTCTCCATCACTAGACGCACAGTGGGGTAATGTTGCACATAGGTTTTATCTACCAGAGTCCCCACACTATTAGCATAGTAAACTTTAACTGGCTCCTGTAGCCATCTGGGCACTGCCATCATGAGGTGTATGCATTTGCGTTCCCCTTGATTTCATTTTGGGATGCTGTCGAACTTAGCAATTGTAGAAAGATAGGCATCATATGGTCTATGCCCTGTTGTTGTATTTGGTTCATGATGGTGGCACGGTTTAAGATACGTGGCCAATTTTGAAGCTGCAACTGCAGTCAACTTTGCTGTACTATCTCTATTACCCTATTTCCATAGGCTGTGCAGGCCACTGCCAATAAAACGTCATTGTTTTGTATACTGTTAATAAGAGACAAAATAGTGGCATTTAGGTGTTGAAACCCTTGTGCAATTACATGCATATTGTCAATAGTGATTGCATGTTGGTCCATTAGTAAGCTGCTAACACCTCTCCCCCCCCACCCCCCGTTTTAACTGCTTTACCTATTCCGTCCACCACGGTACTTATTTTCCAATTTAGATTTTCGATATCTGCCAAATTCCATAGGGACATGACAAGGCTAGAGCCTCCCAGGGCTGTTCCCAGTATATCTCTCTTGTTTCTATTTTGTTGTGGGACAATTTGAGAGCCCTTCCAAAGTTGTAACTGCATTTGCATTTCAGAGTTAAACCAATTTTTATAATGACTGGGACATTGCTCTGGCATGTTCATTCCTGCGAAATCCAGTTTCAATGGCACGTAAAGCCATCCTACATTCTCTACCATATAGTCCGTAGTGGGGTGTAGGAAAATTCCCAATATAGGCCATGGCTGTATAGTTGGGCATCCTTCCTCTGGGGCAGTATCCATGTATGGAGGAATGGAAGGAGATGGTTTGGAGAATGTGGTAGGACAGGCATTCTCACAAACCTGCACATGGTAAATGCATTTACTCGTACTTGGGGTTATAGACCAAGTCCCTGTGTATGTACCTGCATCCCTTAGCTGTATATTACGGACACGGATTGATGAACTCCACTTATTTTGCACATTTGTAAATTCCACCCTATTCAGCCAATCCCCATATGTTTTTACCTGCCCTTCAACGTAACTGATTACAGAGTTTATTGCTCGAAACCAATCCAGATGGACTGTATTGGTCTGTAGCTGGTGTGGTTGTATTATACATGTTAGAGTAAGATCTTCCCCCTCCATTCCTGTAAGGCTTTGTCTTCACTACCCGCCGATCCGGCGGGTAGCAATCGGTTTATCGGGGATCGACTTACCGCGTCTAGTGAAGACGCGGTAAAATCGATCCCTGATCGCTCTGCCGTCGACTCCGGAAATCCACCTCGGCAGGAGGCGGCAGCGGAGTCGGCGGCAGCGCGGCAGCGGTCGACTTTCCAGCGTCCTCACCGCTAGGTAAGCCGACCTAAAATACGCAACTTCAGCTACGGTATTCACGTAGCTGAAGTTGCGTATCTTAGGTCGGACCCCCGCTGCAGTGTAGACCTAGCCTCAGATAGTCCTCCATAATTTGCTTTGGTGCCACTAGAGCGCGCTCCATCCTTGGAGTTGCTCGTTTTGTTTCCTTATTTATATTTTGTTCGTGGTGTTGTGGTGCAGTACTGTGAACATTGTTGTCTAAAACTGGAGGAGGGAGAGCCAAAATATCCACGGGTTTACAATTTACAAAAACATCAACTTTCCAACAGCATGCATACTCCCCCTGTGTCTCTTTACTTAAAATTAGTTCCTTTTCAATTCGTTTGTGTGCCTTCTCAAACTCTGGGACGGGGACAAGTTGAGTATGGCTATCATTCTTAACCTTCCGTCCCCACGTCATCAGGATCGGGAAGGGCGATACCCTGAGGATGTTTTCCCTTTGTTGCTGTCCTTCAGTTTCACACACCAACTTCAACACAGTTCCGGTAGGATGCTGCTGGCTAGCTGTTGTCCATTAATTAGGATTATCTGCTGTTTTGACCCAGAAGGTTCTGGTCACTGAATGTGTTTGGTTGATTTTAGTGACATCTGCCAGTCCCTTCGAATCTTGGGCCATCACCAAAACGCCTGCCAAAGTCCACATCCATGTTGGCATCTTAACCTGTGAAAACACAAAATAACACTCACTCCTTTTTCATGGGCACATAATAATAAATGGTGTGCCTTTGTTTTTTTGTGTATTTAAGATGCAATATCCCATAGCCACAGTATTTGAATTTTTAATATAAAACTATGTACATCAGCCGCATCTATTCCTTTTTTAGTGGCTTTTCCTGGGTATAATCCCTATTTAACAGAGCCAATATGACCTCATCACTTAGTGGATTTAAGAATAAAAACCTTGCTCCCAAAGGGATGGTAGGTACATTGTTAGTCCATAAGATCCCTGGCCCCACCATCCACAGCAGTTGTTTCCCTTCTTGTTCCAGTGTCCACATGGAAGTGTTTACATCATTCCACCAGATAGTAAGTATATTACCAATGCCCCAAGCGAACTGACCCTTTGCCCTTAATTGTCTAACTGGGTAGGGTCTAGTCAATTCAAAGCGTTTTAATTGTCACCAAGCAATATGTAACAGTAAGCGGGGTGCAGATGGAGCTCTGAGGTTAAAGCTCATAAAACTTCCATTATTTAGTTGGAAGGTTTCCATGGTACTTACCGCACTTGCTTATCCTGCGTATTTTTCTGTAAAGCAAGTACAGACATGTAACATACATGTTCAACCCATATATTCCTTTAATTGCATAGCATGCTTCCAGCGCAGCTGTTTGTTTATATTTACCAAGTACAGGGAGGGTCCCAATTTCTCTATAATGGGCCAAGGCCCACGCCATTCTGCCTTAGGAAATTTTTTTCTTGGAACCCGGTTCAATTTTAACCATTACCTGATCTCCAATTTTCCATTGTTTAATGTCACTGTGTTCATGAAAAGCCTGATTCATCTTTTGCTATTCTGCAGCCTGCTGTGCTGCAGCAGCTCCTTGGACTGTGCCCAGCCAATACTTAAAACTGTTCATCCAGGTGGTACTTGCAAATGCTATAATTGTTTCCCAATCTGGAGGGTAAAACAGATTTTCCCAACCTGGCATAGGTCTCCCAAAAAGAATTTCATATGGACTGAATCCTGTCATGCGATTTGGCCGACTACAGATCCTCATAAGGACCCATGGGAGTACCATGTCCCAATTTGTTCCTAATTCATTACATACTTTAGACAATTCAACTTTTAGAGATTTATTCATTCTTTCCACCTGTCCTCCTGCTTGAGGGTGATATGGGATGTGTAACGGCAAGGGAACACCAGCCCAGGTGCCCATATCTCAGTAAACCTGCCCAATAAACATGGGACCATTGTCCGAATCAATGCTGTGGGGCAATCCCCATTTTGGAAAAATCTCTGTTAGTAACTTTTTTGCAGCAGCCTTACTAGTCTCTTTCTGTGTAGGAAAGGCTTCTACCCATTTACTAAAACTATCCACAATTACGAATAAAAATCTATTTCCCCTAGGAGTGGTAGGTAGAGGTCCCACAAAATCAACCTGCAGCCGCTGAAGGGGGCCCTTTGGCGCTTGGTGCATTAACTCTCCCCGTCTTTTCCATCTAGCAGGGTCCTGTTTAGCACATGTTAAACAGCTGTGAAGATGTAAATTTAAATCCTCTCGCATGCCGAGTCACCACCCCAATTTTTTAAGTCTTTCCAATGCTTCCTCTAATTTGGGGTTACCTCCCACAAGTGATCCATGTACCCATTTTAACAGAAGATATTTCAATTGTTGTGGGATTACCATAACCCAGTCATTATCTGGTTTAGCTAAAATAAGCTCTCCCTCTTTTTTTAAAGGGACACCCTGCCACTGTGATGGGCATTCAATTATCCATTGTTGAATTGAATCATCTTTTGCCTGAAGCTCTTGTAAACTCTGTATCTCTTTCTGGTTGTTTGCTTCGTTTTCCTGTTTTACTTTTGCCTGTGATCTAGTGGTTACTGCCACTGGCGTTGGTTCCCACAGTACACCCATAAGGGCCACCTCTTTAGCTAAAGCATCTGCTTGTTCATTTCCCCCCTGTAAGGGTCCTTTTTTGTTATGGGCTTTTATTTTGACCATTTGAATTTTTTTATACTGTTGTGACAATTTTTCTATTTGCTGCCATAGGGCTTTATGCTTGATCTCCAAGCCATCGGTTCCTGTAAACCCCATACTTTGCCACCACGGGAGATAGATAGTGGTGCCCTTATACACATAATCAGAATCAGTCCCTATTACAAGCTCGGATTGCTTGCCCTTCATTCTGTTTAAAACTTCCAGAACTGCTGATACCTCTGCAGCCTGTGTCCCTCCTTTACCCAATTTATATTGGAAGGACTCACCACTTGCTTTATTCCCATTCAAACAAATTCCTGCAAAACCAGTGACTCATTCTCCTTCCTCATAGTACGAGCTACCGTCCAAAAACCAAATGGTTTTTCCAGTCACTTGGTTGCTTGGGGCTGCTTTAAACACAGGGTGCGCCCTATATTCCCTTTGTGGCTCACATACATGTTCTTTACCCTTAACAATCAATCCCCATACAGATATTTCTGGCTCTTTCAATGTGACTAACTGAACATTCTCTGACATGAGAGCGAAGACCCACTGAATGGCTTTATCAACTCTCACATGTCCTTTTGACAGATTTTTCCTGACTAAGTAACTTTCCCAGTGCATGGTGACTTTTTACAATCACCTTGCTTGCTCCTACAATTGCCTGGGATTTTTGAAGCATCCAATAGGCAGCAAGGGCGGTTTGTTCGCAGACCCCCAGTTTGCTCTCTGGACTAGTCAGTGCCCTGCTATAATATGCAATGGGTCTTTTCCCCGCACCCGTATCCTGGGTTAACATACTAACAATACAGAAATTTTTAACACTAGGACACAGCACAAAGGGGAAATCATTGTTAGGGGCGGCTAAGGTGGGTGCCTCCATTAATCCCTGTTTTAGACTTTCCCATGCCTTTGTTGCCTCCTCCGTCCAGGTCCACTGTGGTCTTTTTAATACCTCATACAGGGGACCTGCCTTTTCTGCGTATCCCACCATAAATTCTCTGCAAAAGTTAGTGAGCCCCAAAAAGGACTGCAGCAACTTGGTGTCTACCGGCATAGGCAGGTTAACAATGCACTTTATTCTTTCCTTATCCACAGACCTTCCCCCAGGACTGAGTCGAATTCCGAGATACTGCACTTCTTTCTGTTTAATCTGAGACTTTGAGGGGTTAGCGAGTGCTTCAAGCCATAAGCTTGGCAGCTCGCTAACAGCTGCCGCATTAACTCGTCATGTTCCTGCTCTGTTTTGCTCACAATTAAAATGTCATCTACATACTGAACAATTCTTTCTGTTTGTAACAATCCCTCTTTTTCCAGCATATTTCTCACTACAGTATGGAAAATTGTGGGTGCATCACAGTACCCCATTGGCAACACATTCCAGCAATATTGCATACCTTGGAATACAAAAGCTGCTCGATACTGAGACTCCGGGTCTAAAGGTAGACTCCAAAAGCCATTTGCCACATCGAGTACTGAGAACCACTTCATATCAGGGGTGACCACCTCCAATAGTTCAGGGTACGCCGCCACTACGGGTGCCCCTCGTTTGGCAGTTTTATTTAGCCCCCGATAGTCAATAGTTAATCTCCAGGTCCCATCAGGTTTTTGACTGGCCAAATTGGTGCCACGTTAGGCGCTGAACACCTTCTGATTAAATTTCTTTTTTCCAATTCTGTTATTACTTGCCTTAACGATTCCTTTGCTTCCTGAGGTATTGGGTACTGTTTTATAAATGGAGGTGTGTTTCCCTCTAATGTAACAGAGGTCTTCATTTTGCCTGTGTCTAGGGAGTCTGCTGCCCAGACAGTTTGAATTTCAGTCCACCAGTTCTCCCAGCCTTTTGGTGTGGGAGGCAGTTGTTTAGGTTTTATTGCTTTCACCGTCTGTGTAGCCAGTCCCATAGGGATCAGATTTGTATCATTTGTGCCTTGCATTACAGTGAGAGTCTGTCTAATACACATGTTGGGAAAATCCAAGATCAATCCCAAGCGTCTAATTGTTTCTGCCCCAATTAGATTCTCTCTCCCTGCAACAGCGCACTTCTCAGGACTGGTATGCATTCCAAACTGGAGGGGAAGGGTTTTAACATTATACGTTTGATTAGTCCCAGATATTCCCTGTATTTGCACTGACTCTCCAATTGGATATGCATTAAAGTCATCTTTTACTATAGGAATTCCAGCCCCCGTATCCAACAAGAAATCTACTAGCCCCTCCCCAACTCGAATGCTTAAATGGGGGCACCCCCAGACATCTACTGTCATGGGTTGCTGAAAAATGCATTCCGAGTCATGGATAGGGCTGTCCTATGCCACTGAATCAGTAGCGATTGGGTCGTTCAATCCTGATGTCAGGACCGTCGCCCTAGCTACCTTCCTCATTGTTTTATATTTCTCCTGTTGAGATTCCTTACCAATCATACACGCCTGAAGCTGTGCCTGCAGACTTTCAATTTCTCCTTTAAGGTTTAAGTTCTCCTGTTTCAAAACTCCAGAAGGTACCCACGCACTCTCTCTATCACCTCCTCTAATTCTATTCAGTCCACGACCTCTCCAACCCCGGCCATGACCACGGGGAGAGTATCCAGGACCCTCTGTTTTCCATTGTCCTAATTGAGTACGCAGCTCCTTAACAGGAGTTCCTTCCTGCTGCTTAACTGCCGTTTCTACCTTTGCAATCCATTCATCCCAAGGTACCTCTTTACCACCATTCTCACACCAAGCATTTATCCAGTCTAACACACCGGGAGGCAGCGCCTCCAGAACAATTTGCTTCAAATCTTCCATGTTAGCAATCCCTGCTGATAATCTAATATAGGTCTGAATCCTGTCTGCCAGCTTAGCCGGAGCTTCCCCTGGCAACCTAGCCATTCCTTTAAGGGTTGCTAACTCACTAGATAACTTAAAGTGCTTCTGTACTACGCGTTTAAGCATCTGTGCAACATCATCATCAAAACCGAGGGTATGACAGTTGAGGGGCCCTAAAAGGGTTTGTACCAGAATTGGTTCCTGCAACATGTCAATTCCTACTGCTTTGAGTAACTGGTCGCCTTTATGGAGCCATGCCATAAACACATTGAAATTGTCAGAGGGGGGTGGTCCAACAGCTCCGGCTAATGCAGTTAGTTCATTAATCTTTAAAGCGTCGAGCCTGGCTGTTAAGCTGCTCATGCGTGGTTTGCGGGGGGTACTTATTCGTGATCCTTTTCCCTATCTGCATAGGCATGGCAGGGCCATAGATCTTTTAAATGATCAGCTAATTTTTTTGTTTCAGTTTCCACTGCATCCCATAACCTTAATGCGGGGGGGGGGGGGGGCTACCTGTACACGGGGTTTTATCAAGAGTAAAGTGGGTAATAGGATTTTCACTGGGGCTTGCAGTCCCATCTTCACCCATTTCTCCTATTTTTACTGGAATTGATCTAGATTTTGGGGAGGGCTTGTCCAGAACCTGGCTTACATCATAAGGTGGCGGTTGCGGTGTGGTAGCCCCTGCCCATGGGTCATGACAGTATGTTTTAACAGAGTCATTCCACATGTCCCCATTGCAACATCCATCCCAACTGTCCCATGTTCCATCTTTTAACTTGGCAAGAGCCACCTGTTTCCATTTCTGTTCCATTCCTCAGGCACTGTAACAGTACTCGAAGAACGCTGAACCCCAGGGGATGGCACTTTTTGCTTCTGCAGGTTTTCTACAGCTGTTTCCAATTTTTTTTTTCCTGCTTCACTTGCTCGAGCATATCATGAGTTTGGACCGCCTGTTGCCCTGCTAACAGAGCTTGGGCTTTCCAGTGCTCGACTGCCTGGGTTACGTCTTCTACTTCTCCTGTTTTTTCTGTTACTTGTTTGGCCAGTATGCCAGCATGCTGTCTGAGCCATCTCACTGCCATAGACATGAGTTGCAAAATTCTTGCTTTTTTACTCTTATTACTGTTTCACAGAGCCTCGGTTTCTACCATCGCTCTGCATATGCCAGTCCATGTTTCCCCATTCTCTTTTTTAAATTCATATGGACCCCCTTTACTGGCAATCCAGCAGGTCCAAGAGTTATCAAACTCCATGGGGATCATAAGGGAGGGGATCAGGGGGTTCCCTAGTTCGAGGTTTGCTGCCATGTTAGATTGCGATTCTTACTACGGCAGGTTCGCTTACTCACCAGATCAGCGGTCGGGGTCACCAGTGTTGTCAGATGCTACCGGTGTGGTGCTCTGCTTTCTCCTATGTTGATATCACTCGGCTGCGTGCGTCTATTCCCTCTGTTATAAATTTGTTAGTCTCTAAGGTGCCACAAGTACTCCTGTTCTTTTTGCGGATACAGACTAACACGGCTGCTACACTGAAACCTATTCCCTCTGTGTGCTGCCCCAGCTTTGCGCAAATAGCTGACACAGCAGACCCGAAGAGAACCCCCAATAACCACAGAGTCTAGAAAGATGCAAAGTCATGTCGACTAGGTTTATTGCGACCTTGGACACAATTGCAGTTCCCTGTAGGTTTCTTAGCCTAATTCAGGGCATACTATGAGAAAGTGCCTCTTGGCAAGGACCCGGCTCAGTGGCGGGACTTTCCACTGCCCCCGTGGCCGGACAAAGACACCACCCCAGGGATACATTCTTATACACAGGTACAAACAAGTTACACATCACTCCTGACGTATTGAGGTGCAACCCCTCTACGTAGCAAGGTACAACCCCTCTACGTAGTAAGGTGCCGCCTCTCACCTTGTACATGTTGGTTCAATCAAAACAACTCTATCCATCATTTTACCCTTTTGCCCCTGTTATTGAGATGGGTCGGTCTGTTCCATGTTATCTGTGGAATGTTCCGGTATAGTGTATGTTCTGATATCTGGTGTCCAGTACCTGTTAGGTATGTCTCTTTTTGCAGCATCAGCCTTTTCCTTGCCACCTTCTGTGAGCAGGGCCTGCCTCTGGCTCACAGCTTAACTTTGCTTTATGTTAGCAAAGTCTTGACCATTACTTTAGTTCAGGCCTTAGGCCTCATACCAGGCCTCTGATACCAAGGTTTATATCTCAGGGCCTCCTCTTACTACAGGTTCCAGTGTATTCATCAACGGCTCACCAGAGGGCTCCCCTCAGCTGCTCCCTCCTCCTCCTCGGAACTGTTGCTGATGTAGCGCTTTCTCCACGGATGATAGAAGACCCTCAGGGCTAAAACAAATTCCGAAGTTCTCACAGGGGTGGTGAAGGAGTCTATGTTTCCTCTACGCATTTCATGGTTTCTAAAACACGTGTGCTTGGTAAGAGATGGCCTCTTCTGCTCGACGCTGGGACTTATGGGGTGATAGTGCTGCACTCTGATTGGCAGAGGGTGGTGGGAGGAGTTCTGAGAGGGATCACATGACCCTCTTCTGGGCGGTTAATCCCATTCCAGAACCTGACCTATTCTGCTCTCAGGGTGGTCCTCTGCAGCCAAAACCCATCACAATTGGTAGAGGGCAGTGGGAGGAGTTCTTAGAGGGGTCACACAAAACAATTCCAGATGGGTCATCGTGCCCTGGAACTCCCCCCGATTGGTCAAATCTCCTCTCAGGGGTGGTCCCCAGCTGCTGAAACCACTCCTGCTTGGTAGAGGGTGGTGGGAGAAGTTGTTAGAGGGGTCACACGACCCACTCCCAGATGGGTCACCCCACCCCGGAACTCCCCTGATTGATCAAATCTCCTCTCGGGGTGGTTTTATGGGGGTGAAACCCATCCTGATTGGTAAATAGCAGCGGGCAGAGTTGTTAGAGGGGTCACATGACAAACCTTGCTTCCAGTCATGTGTCCGGCTTGACCCCGGAAGGAATACCCCCAGGGGAGGCACTTCTGGTGATGGGTGGGCGGGGCTTAAGGGGGTCAATGGTTCGTCGTTAACATTTGATTGTCGGTAGGGCCCATATACTACTTACATGAACATTTAATATTTGGCAAACTGGGATGTGAATCTACACTGCACCAGCCAGTGGGCTAAGTGTCCATGTGACCCTGCTGATCTTGTCCTATTTCAAAGAGCACTGGATCAAAGTGCTGTAACCAACTGTTACTGCATGTCAGCAGGGTGCACAGGGCAGTTAGTCTGCAACAGGCTAGACCAGGGTCCTTTCACTCACCAGCTGGCTGTGAACATATTGTTCCTATAGAGAAGCCCTAAATGGGATCAGGGACTTAAAGCTCCTCCCAGCTCTAGAGCTGACACTGGCTTCTCCAGGCTTCAGACAGGGTCACAGTACAAGATGTCACTGCTCTGTAGCTAAATAGCTGAATTCCGTCTCCTGGGCTGTGAGCCCAGGTCTGATCTCACTTCTAGAGCAAATCTTGCCGACAACCTGCCCCAGCTGAGCTTAACCCCATAGAGGGGGAACAGTGCCTTCCCTGGGTCTCACATGGTGGCAGCATCCCTGGAAGGACGCTTGGCTATAAATAAGTCTGGGCTGAGGCCCCAGGATGTCCCCAGGTGTTTGCAGAATAAAATGTATATTTGTAGCAGAGACATGTGATCTACAATAGCTCAGAGCCTTGTGGCACCACAGCCCCAACTGCTATGAAATAGCCTGTTCCTTCATCAGTTCTACATAATTTCCTCTGGATGAGCAGAGATTTTGTTTCTTTCTCCTGCATTGCATCAGCAGCTCTTGGGATGCAGCCACCAGGGGAACCCACAGCTCAGACTGCCCTGGCTGCTTGAAGTTGGTCATTAAGGGTACGTCTACACTATAATTAGAAACCTGCAACTGGCCCATGCCAGCTAACTCCAGCTCACAGAGCTGAGGCTAAGGGGCTGTTAAATTGTGGTGTAGACATTCAGTCTTGGTCTGCAGCCTGAGCTCTGGGACCTTCCCACCACGCAGGATCCTAGAACCTGGGCTCCAGCCAGACCCCGAACATCTACACCAGGGGTCGGCAACACTCGGTACCCTGGCAGACTGGGACAGTTTTATTTACCTACTGACGCGGCAGGTTCGGCCGATCGCGTCCCCCACTGGCCGCGTTTCTCTGTCCCGGGCCAATGGGGGCGGTGAGAAGCCACGGCCAGCACATTGCTCGCCCGCGCCGCTTCTCGCCGCCCCCATTGGCCCGGGACGGTGAATCGTGGCCAGTGGGGGCTGCCATCGGCCGAACCTGCCGCGTAAGCAGGTAAATAAAACTGGCCCGGCCCACCAGGGTGCTTACCCTGGCGAGCTGTGTGCCGAACGTTGCCGACCCCTGATCTACACCACAGTAAAATAGCCCCCTAGCCTCAGCCCCATGAGCCCTAGTCAGATTACACAGGCCAACTGCAGGTTTTTAATGCCCTAAGAGGTACCCAAAAGCAAAGACTAAAAACTAAGGGCGAGGCCCTGAGCTGATGCAAATTGACTTCAGAGTAGCTAGGGCTATTTATGCCAACTGAGGATCTGGCCCTACAAAGGAGCTGTGGTGGATTTTCATCAACTGGGGATCTAGCCCTTTGATTTCAATAGTGCTACAGCTGATTTACACCAGCTGGCCTGTCACAGTTTCAAATCCATATTCTTTCCATGTGAATCTGAGCAGAAGTTGAGAAAAAAGTTCTAAATTGGTCTGCAATTCCTTAGCTCTTTACCCCATTTGATTCATTACAAGAGTGTAACTTTTAATGGTTACAGAGTGATTCATTCCCACTAGCTATTGAATTTGGGAGGATAGTCATTATTTATTTGCAATTAAAATTGGAAAATGTAAAAGGACAATAGATACTTTCTGTGATTTTTTTTTTTTAAATTTTGTCAACCCTGCAATTTTCTGTTTGGAAAAGTTTTGAGGGAATGTTTTTAGCCCTCCTGGCTCAAATATTGGAGTCGTGGTGTTCCATATAAACACTTTAAATAGGTTGAACAATGCCAACTGGGACTTGTTTTTGTGACCAGCTCTGGGATTGAGTTATGATGGTTCCCTCAGTTAGAGGAGATCATGAGGCTGATTTCACTGGGCAGTCTTCAAAGGGTGAAGTCAAGTGGTATTCTCAGTGGAGCTTAAAGCAGTAAGAAACTCAACTGCCATGGAAATTCAATGGTATGTCAGCACCTAGCTCCCTTTAATTTGTTAGTCTCATCCTAAGTCAGGAGACCTAGGTTCTGTTCCAACAGCTGACACAGGCTGAGAGTGTGAGTTTAAACCAGCTACACAACCTTGGTGTGTCCCAGTTCCCCTGTCACCTCCTAGTCATGAAGACTGGGATTTTCAAGAGTTGAGGGGATGTAGACACCCAAATGCCATTGACAGTTTCTCCAGAAAAATTCAGTTCTCATAGAAAATGTTCAGGACTTGTTATTCTTTGTTTTTTTATATTTATATATGAAAACTCAAAACAATTCCAAGAAAAATTTTGCGAAGAAAAAATCACTTCCTGGACAGCTCTCCTCAGCCCCCAGTCTACTGGAATCTTTTAAGAATCTGGCCACTTAATTTGGTGCCTGAGTGGGAAGTGAATTCTTCTGAAAATTGTGGCCTAAGGGGAAAATTATATCTCATCCCCAGCACTGGGCGAGGTGTTTTCTGACCTGTGGTGAAGTGCCAAGTATTGGCTATTGCCAAAGCTGCTACGTATGTACATTCTGAAGGACACACAGAGGAATGTCAAAACTCACATGTGCATTTATCTACACACCAAATAACATACACGGACTGAAACAGACACATTCATGCAACCTTATTCACTAGCAAACACACACACAAAGCAAAGACTCAGAAATATACACTTATAATGTAACCTTGCAAAGGAACACATAGGCTAGGCTTACAATAGAAATGTTTGCCATCATAGCAGTGTCATTTATGGGTTGTGTTTACTTCTGTGATATTTCGATACTGGCAAAAGCCATAATGTCAACATGGTTACACTGGCGTAAAGGTCATTTTCCTGTATAGCTAATTTCTCTTGGACAACTGGTCTAAACTATAGCAACAAAAGCTGGCAAAAGCTGCATTTACATTAGGAAAGTTTGCCAGGATAGGTATACTGGCAAATCTTTTCTAGAGTTGACCTGGCTATAGGTTGTCTAGTTTTCGTTTTTCCCTCCCTCTTTCTCTCATTCTTTCTCTCTCTCTCTCTCTCTCTCTCTCTTTCTTACACACACACAGTCAGGATTTGTCTATTGTGCAGCTGCAGGTGTAACTTCCAGCTCAAGCAGAAATATCTGTTCTAGCTTTGATTGAGCTAGTCAGCTAAAAATAGTCATGTAGACGTACCCACAGAGACAGTGTTTTCTGTTCATTGGGGAAAATTCTCAAAGCCATCTAATTTAAGAACCTAAGTCTCATTTTCAAATACAACTTAGGTGCTTACGAGTTTAATAGGGCCATAAGAGGGCCATTTAGGTGCATAGTAGGATTTTCAAAAGCACCTGTGCACTTACATGCCACTGAAATCAATGAGTTTTACATGCCTGTGTGCTTTTGAAAATCCCACTTGATGCCTCAGTACCATTACAAATCTAGTCCTAAGTCTTATTGACTTTGAATGGGACTGACGCTCTGGAGTGACTAAGGCAATTTTGAAAATGGGACATTGGCTCCTAAGTCACTTAGGTGCTTTTGAAAATGTTATCTCTTGGCTTTTACACAATTCCCCTCTTAGAGACCCAGTCAAAGTGCCCTGCAATTCCTTGAAGAAATACAGCTTCCTCCTGAGGTCATCTGTCAAGGCCCCTTTCACCTTCATGTTCCTCAGGCTGCAGATGATCAGGTTCTGCAATGGCATTCCCAATGTGTTTAGGACACTGGCCACTTTGTTGAGGGCCAAGTAATGGAGTTCTCTGGGTCGGATGTAGATGAAGATGGAACTCTGTTGTATTAATTTTGATGGAATAAATGGGCCCAAAGAGTCAAAGGTGTTAACATGACCCAGTCACTGTCCAGTATGAAACCATTTTAAACAAGGTTTGGGGTTTGGTATACAGAGACCTCAGCCTGCTCAGTGTCATGGCAAACTCATTATTAAAAATCCTTTTAACATTTTATTAAAGATACAAAGAAGAAGGGGAAACAGGTAAAGCATTTGAAATGTAAAATCTTAAGTAAGGCTTTCCTTTAGCACCATCCCTTGTTCCTTTTCCCTTTAGCTGGAGAGAGTCTTTGGAATGGAAAAGAAAAACAAACACAAACTTCTCTGACTGTCTTCTAGATGATGGCAAAGATGGTGATAACTGTTCTTTTTCAGGAAAATAAATGAAATTAGTTCAAATGGTCTGGTGCTGGGGTTGTTGTGTCTCTCGTTAAAGTCTGATCCCATTTCAAATCAAGCACATGCAAGAGGGGAGAGAAAAGAACAGCCAAGGTAGTAAATGCAGCTTTTTCCTCTGACGTTGACTCTTACTCACAACCTCACTGATGGAAAAACACACATGGTCTTACCAGTCACAATGAGACTTGACACATTGTACCAGCATCAGTCAGGATGTTGTGAAGGCCATGACTATAACAGGGTTCAAAAAAGAACCAGATAAGTTCATGGAGGATAGGTCCATCAATGGCTATTAGCCAGGATGGACAAGGATGATGCCCCTAGCCTCTGTTTGCCAGAGGCTGGGAGTGGGCAGCTGGGGATGGATCACTTGGCGATTACCTGTTCTGTTCATTCCCTCTGAAGCACCTGGCATTGGCTGGTGTCGGAAGACAGGATACTGAGATAGATGGATCTTTGGTCTGACCCAATATGGCCGTTCTTACGTTCTTAGGCTGTTTTGGACATTGCTTTTAGCTGCCTCTTTGGTCAAAGGCTTACAGAAATGTTGCAGAAGATGCCATCTTGGCCAGCTAAGCCAGACTTTTAATAGACAGAAGGAAAAAGGAGAGGGAGAAAAAAGAGAAGGAAAAAGGTGGGGAAGGAAAAGGGCATACGAGTGGGGAGGGGGAATGGCAAAGTCTCCCATGTCGGGTAGTGGCTGAGCTTAAGCTGGAGTCAGTTGAATGGGCGATATCATCTGAATCCCTCTCTCTGGCCTGGTCTGATGAGGACATCTCTCAGGATTAGGATGGCAAAGGCCCAATGGTATCATGGTGGACACTGGGGTCCCTGCAGATTGTGAAGGTGGCAGCCAAGATTGTGAAGCTCACTCCTTCCCCTTTCCTTGTTTTTCAGTCAGCCAGAGTCCACTGTGTCCCCATCCCTCAATTTTCCCTCTGAAGTCTCTTTTAAGGACCAGAAGATATAAAGAGATAAAAAGATCCCCTAATTATTGTGTCCATAATTTAGAACTAATTTCCGACACACCAATTTGGGTCCATTGATTTCCAGTCCTACACTTACCCTGTGTACCAGGCATGAGATCTTAACACAGTCCTTGATTATATCAGGAGGCCTTTTTCTTCAGACTAATCCAGTCTCTCTGTCTCCCTTTTGTACCTTTTCCCATCAACATTTGCTGCTATAGGTTATAATAACTGTTTATGAAGCTTTATCCCCTTTCCTGCAGTTAGGCTCACGACTGGGGTTGGCTTGCTTGGCCAATGAGTGCTGCCACACCTGTGCCTAGCAGCTGAGTGAGGGAGCCCCACAGGTAAGCACAGCCCATAGCCTTCCTCTCCCCGTCCCATGCCCCATCCCCCTGCCCCTCCCATACACAAACTCTGCTGCTACTGGGCGGGGGGAGAGGCGTGGAGCCAGGTAGGGAGCCCCGCCAACCCCCCCAGCACCAGTGGCAGCACGGCTTGTGTGCTGCTGCCCACCTCCCCCCCAGCACCCTAGACTGCCCTCCCCCAGCACCCACGGTGCGCCCGTGCAGCCCCCTGCAAGTTTTAGTCAGGGATATATAGTAAAATGGACAGGTCACGGGCCATGAATTTTTGTTTACTGCCCATGACCTGTTCATCACTTTTACTAAAAATACCCATGACTAAAACATAGACTTATGCATGAGGCATAGGTGGAGAAGGCTTCTGGGAGCCAGGCTGCACACCGGGGAAATCAGATCAGACTGGAAGGCAGCCGCCTGGGGAGTTGGGGAGTCGGCTGTCTACAGATCAAGACAAAATACCCCACTCAAGACAGGCACCAACATGTCTTGAGTGGAAGGGGACCTAGAGTTTGGCTTCATGTACATGAAGAATCCAGTTCCAATGAACAAGGAGACTACAATCAGGTGGGGCAGGCACATGGAGAAGGCTTTATACCTGCCCCCTGCAGAGGGGATTCTCACTACAGTTTTGAAAATGTGAACATAGGACAGAAAGATAAAGGTGAAGCAGATAAAGCCATAGCAGAGGGCTAAGACAATGTTGTGGACCTTGTTGGGCTGCGTGTCAGAGCAAGAGAGCTGCAGGAGGGGTGGGATGTCACAGAAGAACTGGTGGACAAAGTTGGGCCCACAGAAGGGTAAGCTGAATGAGTTACCCACATGCAACACTGAATACAGCACTCCACTGAGCCAGGACCCGGCAGCCATCTGGACACATGCTCTGCTGTTCATTACTGTCCTGTACCTTAGAGGGCTGAAGATGGCCAGGTAGCGGTCATATGCCATGACCGTCAGCAAGGCCAACTCTGCTGTCCCAAACATGATGAAGAAAAACAACTGCAGGAAGCAGCTGTGGAAAGAAATGGAGTGGCGCTGCATGATGGCATTCACCATGGATTTGGGGACAGTGGCAGAGATGTAGCAGAGGTCTAAGAATGACATGTTCTTGAGGAAGAAGTACATGGGGCTGTGGAGGTGATGGTCGAAGGTCACGAGGACAATGATGAGGAAATTCCCCATGAGGGCGGCCACATAAACAAACAGAAACACAAGAAAGTGCAAGATCTGCAGCTCGCGGATGTCAGAAAATCCCAGGAGACGGAATTCAGTTACAGAGGTTTGGTTGGTCATGTCCTACCTGGCGAGAATGGGAAAGACAAGGAAGAGGCATCAGAAAAATGCAGTTAGAATGAAGGGAGCTGAAACAAACATATTTTTCCTAATGCATATCCCCTACAACCTTTTGTATTCAGAGGGAGGTTGTGACACTGCTGTCTGTTATACATAGGGAAGTTAAATAAAAAAACATAAAATACTCTTGCTGGAAGGCGGCAATATAACACTACTTCATTTCTGAGAATAACACACAAGAACCTAAAACCAGAGAGAGACAATGCAGGCTGCTTCCTAAGGCAGAGAAGCACAACTCACCCCATTTTACCCTAGTCTGGCTCTATGTAAGCTGAATGCCAAAGACCACATGCTTCCCTACAGATTCCCCTAGCCTGCTATCAGGAGCAGGAAACCCTCACAAACTTAGAATGATAGCTTGTCCTGTCAATACACCACACTGGCCATTCGTAACTCATCCTCTGAGTACCCAGAAGACATCATCATTATCCAACCATATTAATCTGTGTTCTGCCACCTTTTATTGTAACTTTCAGGTTCTATACAGGTTCTTCCTAGACCTGGTCAGAAAATGTTTCCTCTTTCCGCCATGAAAAATTTTAATTGCAAAAACGTACATTTAAAAAAAAAATCAGTGGAAACTTGTGACATTTCATCCAACAAATTCCCAAAACATTTTGATTTTTGAAAGTGAAATGCTTTTTCTGACACCCTCCCCTCCCAATTCAAATATTTTCAGTTCTTGCCTGAAATTGTTCAGTTTTCGCTTTAAAATTTTTGGGGGGACAGCTAACAGTTTCCACAAAAAGTTTTGCTAGGTAGAAAATTTTCTGCTAAAAGAAGAAAATTGACAGAATTTCTGATCAAGTGTAATTCTTGGAGATCTCAAAAGAAGAATAACTCATGATGGTCAACTGAGATTCAAGCTCACAGCTCAGGTTTAGAAGCTTAGTGTCCTAACTGCTGAGCTACCGTATCACAAAAAATACTCTCGGTCTGATTTTTGAAAAAGATCAGCACCTGACAACTCATGTTTAGACACACAAAGAATGAAACCAAATCGTCAAAGGAATTTACCATTCTCAGGAGGAGGTGCTGGCTGGTCTGCTCTTTGAAAAGACTGGTCACTTCATTTAGGCACCTACAATGGGAACTGAGATCCTCTGAAAATGCAGCTTCCCTTCAGGAAGATCGGTAGGGAAGGTCGAAAATTTCCCACCACAACTTTTGTTCTGATGGAAAACTTGATTTTTGAATAAATATTTATTTTATTTTTATTTGTTTATTTATTATATATGTATTGTGCCATGTGACTGCTTTCCAGCGGGGGAGCGGGAGGGATTTATTGACCAATTGATTTTTTTGAACAAACCATTTTGAAGTTTTGTTTTTTTCATTAAAGGTCAAAATTTGCCAATAACCCCTGGGATGAATGGACTCCGTATTTCCCTTCTACTTTTGAAAACTTCAGCATCAGCCCAAGTTTCCATGATATTTATGAGTTCTACTGATCACTGAAGCAAAGTGCTGAGGGAAAAGCCAGGTTACAATGAGCTATTCACATGAGCAAGAAAACCCTGGAATCTGGTACAGGAAGAAAAAAATCTAAGCAAATATAATTCATTGTAATGATGGCATTTTTAAACTAGATTTTATTCTCTTTTTCTCTCTCTAAACAACACAAGTATCTATCTATCTATCTATCTATCAGACCTACCCAGATCTCTGTGATTAGTTATCACTTTAATTAAGTAACTCTGCATGCAGGAATATCAACAAGAACCACTTTAATCCATGTTAATATTCAATGACAGTTGGGCTCCAATACCCCTTTGAAAGTCCCCCAGCACCCCTAATGAATATGAACCATACCAGGAAAAATAAATGACTTTCTGTTGCTGCGAATATTCCGGGGTGTCTGTCCTGCTTTGCAACCCATGAATTATTATAAAGTAAGTAAAAAATATGATGTCCCTGAACAGATTCACATGCATCTTCATTTGCTTCTGACAAAGGAGTCACGTCAATGAGTGATGCAGAGGTGAGAAGAGTGATAAATTATCTTTGCTCCTATGCAAGATCCTATATTAATGCCTCATTAGAGTCCTTTGGGATGTAGGTCCCATGAAGCATCTCATAATTTTATCTGGAAAGAATATTTCTGTTCAGTTGTTTTCTTTGTTGTTAACATTCAGCATAAGAGGGTGGATTGTCTGGCCTTTCCTTGGAGGCCACATGGGGGAGAGAGAGAGCAAAAACAATAATTCCTGTCCTCTACACAAAATAAGGGAGAGAGAACACAATGTGAATATCCTTCCTATGAATAAAGCAACAGAGGGTCCTGTGGCACCTTTAAGACTAACAGAAGTATTGGGAGCATAAGCTTTCGTGGGTGAGAACCTCACTTCTTCAGGCATCTGAAGAAGTGAGGTTCTCACCCACGAAAGCTTATGCTCCCAATACTTCTGTTAGCCTTAAAGGTGCCACAGGACCCTCTGTTGCTTTTTACAGATTCAGACTAACACGGCTACCCCTCTGATACTCTTCCTATGAATGGCTCAATTCAATCTGAGCCATTTACATCTGTGCCAAGTGGGTGTGAAACTATATTGCACTAGAAGGGTAGCGTCTGACACCCACTTTGCACTCAATTTTGCACAAATATAAGCAATTGCCCAAGATGCCAGGCAATAAAATATTAAGCCCAAGATGTGATGGGCAGGGTGCTATATGTGACACATTGGAAAGCGGGAGTGAGTTGGCTTGATTTTGCTCACGCAATATGGTGTAAATCAGGAGTAACTCTGTTAAAGTCAAGTCATTCATGCCCAGGAGGATCAGGTGAATAAACTGTAGGGAAGCTTCAATGAATGGGCCTAAGACTGATCACTCAATGGTGTAGACCAGCGGTTCTGAACCAGGGGTCTGGGGCCCCCTGCGGCACCTCAAACAGGTTTCCGGGGGTCCACCAAGCAGGGCCAGTGTTAGATTCACTGGGGCCCAGGGCAGAAAGCTGAAGCCCCGCTATATGGGGCTGAAGCCTGGGGCCTTGAGCTACTTAGCTTCTTGGGGGCCCCTGTGGCATGGGGACCCAGGCAATTGCCCTGCTTGCGACCCGCTAACTCCAGTCCTGGCTTCTATACGCAGAAAACCAGTTGTTGTGGCACAGGTGGGCTGTGGAGTTTTTATAGTATGTTTGGGAGGGCCTCAGAAAGAAAAAGGTTGAGAACCCCCGGTTTACAGCAGTGGTTCTCAGCCAGGGTTCGGGGCTCCCTGGGGGGCTGCAGGCAGGTTCCAGGGGGTCTGCCAAGCATGGTTGGCGTTAGACTCACTAAGGCCTAGGGCAGAAAGCCAAAGCCCTGTTGCGTGGGACTGCAGCCCGGGGCCCCGAGTACCACCACCCGGGGCTGAAGCCAAAGCCTGAGCAACTTAGCTTTGAGTTGCCCCCTGTGGCGTGGGGCCCTGGGCAGTTGCCCTCCTTGCTACCCCCTAAAGCCATCCCTGGCTTTTACATGTAGAAAAACAGTTGTGGCACAGGTGGGACATGGAGTTTTTATAGCACGTTGGGTCGGGGCCTCAGAAAGAGAAAGGCTGAGAACCCCTGATGTAGACCATTAGTATCTCTACTGGAGTTGGCAGGTGTCATAACTATAAAGGGAAGGGTAACAGCTCTCCTGTGTACAGTACTATAAAATCCCTCCTGGCCAGGGACTCCAAAATCCTTTTACCTGTAAAGGGTTAAGAAGCTCGGGTAACCTGGCTGACACCTGACCCAAAGGACCAATAAGGGGACAAGATACTTTCAAATCTTGGGGGGGGGGAAGGCTTTTGTTTGTGCTCTTTGTTTAGGGGTTTTTTCGCTCTTGGGATGGAGAGGGACCAGACATCAATCCAGGTTCTCCACATCTTTCTAAACAAGTCTCTCCTATTTCAAACTTGTAAGTAAATAGCCAGGCAAGGCGTCTTAGTTTTACTTTGTTTTCTCAACTTGTAAATGTACCTTTTACTAGAGTGTTGATCTTTGTTTGCTGTACTTTGAACCTGAGGCTAGAGGGCGGTCCTCTGAGCTCTTTAAGTTTGATTACCCTGTAAGGTTATTTTCCATCCTGATTTTACAGAGATGATTTTTACCTTTTTCTTTAATTAAAAGCTTTCTTTTTAAGAACCTGATTGATTTTTTCCTTGTTTAGATCCAAGGGGGTTGGATCTGTATTCACCAGGGAATTGGTGAAAGGTTTCTCAAGGCTTCCCAGGGAAGGGAATTAGCTTTGGGAATGGTGGCAGCGGACCAGATCTAAGCTGGCCCCCACAGTTGTAGCCTAAAGTTCAAAGTGGGGATACAGCCTTGACAGCAGGTATGAAAGGGGGTAAGCCTAGTGTGAACGAGAACACAGTCAGACTCTGACTAACCAACATTTCCACGTTAATTTCAGGGAGATTTGCAGAGTCCTCACTACAAGCCCCTCGAGGTAGGGGGAGGATCGTGGGGAACGCTGGTCACTGGCACAGTCATGAGGGGGCTGGTCACTGGCTCCTGGGGGAAGGTGCAGGCCCGACATGGGATCCCTGTACCCCTGATTCTGAAGGCAAGACCCATTGGGGCAGCGTGACTGCTGAGAGCCTTGGGGAGGGGGATCCCTTGGCTTGTCTATCCCCCCGTGGGAAAGGAGCATCCAGCTTCCCATTCCCCACCATCCCTCTGTCTTGTCTGTGCTGCCTTCACCTCCTCTTTCCATCCACCTTCTCCGAGGTCACTGAGAGTGACGGGCACTGTGGCCAATGGAAAGCCCCCAAGCACTGGTTCTAATCCCGCCCGTTGGCCTATTATTATCCAGTCACATTCTGGGAGTAATAACATTATGCAATGGGGAGTGGGGAGGTTCCTGGTTGCAAAGGGGAGTGTCCCTGACATGCTGGGTGACCCAGCCAGCCTGAGCAGGCTGCAAGGGCCAGAATCACAGAGGGATGTAGGCATTGCAAAGGTGGCTTCTTACCTAAGCTAGCCAGGGGGAGATGCCAGGGAGAGGGGCATGCACAAAGCTCTGTCCCTCTCGGGAAATTTGGCACCTAAATCCAAGCTGCAGGGAGGTACCTTCCTCTGCGTTGGATTCCCAGCTGTGATCCCTTTCTGGGAGTCAATGGAGGAAGCTGGGGGGTAGAGGGGAGAGATACCTAACCCCCAGAGAGATGCATGAGCCAGCCGACAACAGGCGTTCATTCCCTAACTCGGCTGCAGAGCCAGTGCAGTAAGTCTGCCCAGAGTTTGCCTACCGGATCGGGACCCCATAGGCATGTCACACAGAATGATGAAGCAGGAGTACTTCCCTTGTAGCTCTTAGCCACATGGTCAGCGCATTAACCTGGGGTGTGGGAGACAGAAGGGGAGATGTGCATCTAGGGTCTCCCACTCCCCAGGTGATACCCTTAGTGCTGGGCGAATGGTTGTGAGGGAGCTCCTCCTTCCCCCGCTAACATGGCCTAAGCTCCTAACTCCAGGAGAGGGGTCACAGCTGGGAATCACCAGCAGCGGGATGCAGCTCCCTGTAGCCTGTGCTTAGGTGCCTACCTCTGAGAGAGGGGCAGGGCTTAGCACACTGCATCTCCCATTGGCTGCCTTAGCCGAGAAGCTGCCAAGCACATTGGCTTTTATGGATCCCATTCTGAGGCGCCATCATTCCCCATTCATTGAGCACCGAACACAGGCTTTTTGAACCCTGGTGATTTTCTAGGTACCATCCACTTAGCTGTGGGGACCACTCAGCATTGCAAGGTTACATTTCTTCGTGAGTCCAGCTCCAGGTGCCTCAAGTGGCAGCTGGCATCTCAGGTCTCTTGTGAATCTAATGTGTTTGATTCCTCAAGATACTGACCACTGTAGCCTGACACAACAATGCACTGAAGTACGTCTAACTGACTGTAAGCAAATGATGAACAAACCCTTTCCCGTCAGTACCTTTAGCTGTTAGACAGGCAAAGTGGTCAGAAATCTTTGACCAAAAAAATATTCTCAACAAAACAAACAGTTTCACTGACATCAATTTTATTTTATTTTATTTTTTTTGTGGGAAAATATCATTTTCAATTAAATGTTTTTATTTTACATTGGGAACATTTTAAACAGCGGTTTCCATTTTGAATTATTATTTCAACTTTTTTTTTGTACTACCAGTTACATGCTAAGGTGCCTTACATGGGCCTCTTTTTCTTATTTCAATGTAATCTTACGTTAAACAGGTAAAACATGCCAAAAGTACCGATGTTTTGAAATGTCAGAAATCAGAACATTACTGAATAAATCTTTCAATCAGGAATATGGACATTGTCCATGACATCACTGTTGGGTTTTACTTCGAAGAGAGGATCATTGAGCCAATTCCTCCACCCAGAGTTCCTGACTCAGCTTCCTCAGAGAACCCTGCTTAACCTCTCTGACTACTAGTCCCCTCATCTGCTCAGCACCACTCCTTTGACCTGGTCCAGGCCCATGAAACAGTCCACCCACCCCTGCTTCCTTCCTCCTACCCCATCTCCAAGCAAAACACTATTTCCCCTGCTTCTGCCCATTGGCAAGCCCTGGTCATCACTTCCTTCCTCTCTCACTCTCCTCCTTCCTCTGCCTAGCCCAGTCCCCCTGCTCTGAACACTACCCAGGGTGGCCTCTGCCCAGCACTGCTAAGCACACAGTTGAACTGGGGAACTCACTGCCACAAGGTATCACTGAGACAAAGAGCTCAGCAGGGGAGACATTGGCATGGATTATGAAAGCCTCCATGGTTATGTTAGATAGAGAATGAAATAAACCCGCCATGGTGACAGTCTCCACCCAGACTCTAGATCCCTGGGAAACTCCCTGACATGAAGGTCAGTGCAGAATTGTCCATGGGAGAGGGGGTGCTCCCTGCCTCTCCCTCTACAGCAGCTGAGGCTAGTCCCACCAGGAGTCACTGCTCTGAGCAGGGCTGTTCCCAGGAGCCAGAGGAAAGAGGCACATTTAGTCCCAAAAATCTCTGCCAACTCTCAGGGCTGGGTTCAGACACTCCAGGGCCATGCATGGGGCTCTGCCCCTTTGACCCTGGCCCACATGGAATGACAGCAGTGGTCCCCCCAGTCCTCACTTGCCCGCCAGATAATATATGCTTGGGTGAGGGGGTTGGGACAGTTGTGTTCTTCCCCGCCTCCTGCACACAGAGCCCGATGCTGGGGGTGGGGTTGGTGGGGTTCTTGAGAGCAGTGGGGCTGGGAGATGAACACCCATGGAAAAGCCTGGGGCAATTCCACTCTGTCAGAGCCATTGTCTCAGGCTCTCTGCAGACTCAGGCAAATGATCCTGCACTGGCTGCACTTAGAGCAGCTCCCCAGCACCAACTCCAGCTTTTCTAGGTGGTGCAGTATTTGGTCCTGGGCCCAATGAGACCGCGGGCACTAGACTCTGGTGATTCCTACATTCCTGTGGGAAACAGGCAAATTCTGTTTTGAAAAAAACAACAACAAATATTTCACCATGATCTATGAAAATGAATTAAGGGCTTGAACCAAACTGAATAGTGGAGTGGGCCCTAAATAAATGATTCCTTATGTAGTATTCATCCATTCTCAGTGCTTATCCCTCCGGTTACAAGCTGTGACACTGGGGCACAGAAAGTAACTTAGTGGCATAGCCAGGTTTAGATCGCAAGAGCACCAGGTGTTTTGACCTTGTTTTTCCAGCCCCTGCTGCCTGGCTATACTTATATCACAGTAGGCTGGAGTGTTCCAGGCAGGCCAAGGTAGGTCGGCATCCCAGGTTTGCATACCTTAGTCACCTTTGCAAATCCCAGACTTAGTATTTCTGAAAAGAAAGAAAAGCCTGGGAACTTAACAAGTTAGACACAGGGCCAGCTTTATACAGGAGTTTATGCACTTAAACATGGAGATGGTATCTATGTGGAATTCACAAAAGCATCTGAACAAATTAGGGGCTTAACTCCCATTGAATTTAGGAGCTTTTGTAAATCCCAGTAGTCTCCTGTTTCCATCGTTAGTTACCTAAATATCTTTGTAACTCTGCCTCATGGATAAAACAGAAGCTGGTCTGGTATCAGGGAACCCTGGGGCAGATCCGAGGGCCTGTGCTAGGTAGTGGTCAGAATAGAGGGGCATAGAGGTGCCTTTTGCCTTAATCATCTATGAATTGATGCACTTTTGCCTCTGGGCTGCTGCTTCTGAGCTGTGCAGGGCTCCAGGGAGTGAATCTATCAAGACCTTAGGAAACAGAAATGGATAAATTGTCTTCTACAGCATGAGTCTCCTAATGTCACTGACGATCAGACTCAGCTACACACAGTTCATCTGCAGAGAGCAAGAGTTTTGAGTCTAGTTCTGTCAGGTCAGTCTCAGAGTGTGCAGGTGAAAGGATTCTTTGAAATCTGTCCCTCTGACATGTAGATAATACAGTGATAGGGACACTGAGATAGATAGATAGATAGATAGATAGGAGAATCTTGAAGCTGGAGGATCAAACACTAAGCAAGTTGGAGTAAAATCTGCAATGAACAGCACAGTAAGTTACTGTTTCAATTAAATATATTAGGGAATTAACGTACTGACAAATTTAAAAAATTACAACTGGAACTCTTTCAAGTTTTTATTATCAATTTAATCAAATATCTAGAGCCAGCCAGAAAAAAAAAATAAAACAAGTAGAAAAGTTTGATTTTGCAGCAGATACCTCCAAATTGAATTTTTTTTCAGGATCTGGCAACAAAAAACTAAACCTGTGTCACTAAAAACTACAGAAAACTGAAATTTTAAGTTGAAAAAAAATAGAGGAGTGGGTTCAGTTTTTCAACCAAATATAACCATCCCCACTCCCCCAGGATATCAGCTACTTTCCCTGAGAATAGCTATTTGGTTGAGAAACCAATTTTCACATGATAAAACATTCAGATGGACAATTTCTGACTCTCTTAATTGGAAACCATGCTTTAAATAGGGGTGGGAAACACTGATATTTTGAAGTAATACTGTAATTGCAAACCTAGTTATCCTACCGCTGCTGTGTTTATTTCTATTTCAAAGGAATACATGCAGGAAAGTAAAAATTGAGTAACGAGCACAGCTGATAGCCCACAGAATGTGTTTTCTACGCACCAACACCTCTAAACTCAGAATCAGATTTATTTGCATAGACAGCCTGTTACAATATTTTTAAATAGGAAAATGGGGTTCTCACCGAACATTTTCCAGGGATAGAATCTACTACATACGAGCTGCCACAGATGATGCTGTGAATGTCTAGATCATATATCCCTGTGAAGAGGGAGCGTGTCTGTGTTGACATTTTAATATTTTAGCTTTGTGTCCTAGTTGTGAGCCTGCTGTTTGTCACAAGAACAGAGGACATGAGACCAGAAGATACCTCTTGGGTCTTCAGGTCCAGTCCACAGCTTTCACTGGTAACCCCATTATATCCCCATCATAAATTTATCAAGCTCCATCTTAAAGCTAGTTGTGTTGTTCCCCCCTACTGCTCTTATGGGGGATGCTGCTCCAGAACTTCACTTCTCTGATGGCTACAAACCTTCTTCTGATTTCCAGCGTGAATTTACTCATGACCAGTTTATTTCCATTTTGTGTTGTGCCAACATGGTCCTGTAGCATCTTCTTCTTCCCTGATGTTTATCCACTTTAAGTCTCTCTGGAGTCCATTGTATTAAATGAAAAATGTATGCATTATTGTGGGCCGGGATTGTATGTAACTTCTCGAGGGGAGAGATTGGATGTGAGCACAGAAAAATGCCTTGGTGGGTTTTGAAGCACTTACTCCTACCAGAGCCCTTGGATGGAGTAGCAGGATGATGTCTGGTAAGTATATTATCATGTGTGTAGGTTATTTTATTTTTAATACAGTTTCTCTGTAATGCCTTTACCTTAAGAATAAATGTGCTTGCTTCAAAGGGGCTCTGTGGTCTATACCTGTGGGCATTTACACTGTTTATAGTCTCTGTAGAAAAAACAATGTGTGGATGTAAACTTGTTTAGGCACTCTGGTTTGCTGGGAATAACACAGTGTAAGCAGGAGGCTGTGCAGCTCAGAAAACCCCCAATCAGGAGGGAGTGGAGATGTTAGTCTCTGCCTGAGAGAGGTGAGAACGGAGCAGCCTATTGCTACAGTGGGTGCCCTTTTTGGAACACTATGGGGAAATAAAGGAGGAGAAGAGGGTCAAGTCATGTCCATGGGACCCCAGAAGAAGGAGATAAACGTGTGGCTGGTTTGGAGCTAGCAGGGAAACCGTTATGGGTATGATGCCTGTAGCCTGAGTTAATATGGACACCAAAGAAGCTTATGCATGGTAAAGAGTGCTGAGAAATCCATGATATGAGGAAAAGGGTGGGAAAAGCCTAAATGTGTATGAAGCAACCACTGCAGGCATCAACAGGGGAATTGACCTATATTGTTGTCATGAAGCTGTATTTGGGTACGGTCACCAGAATTACTCATTGACTGACTGAATGTATGAAGTTCAAATGGACAAGTAGGAACAGCAGATGGTCTGTCTAGGAGTGGGGAGCTAGAAAATCCCTGGGGTACCTTCTGCATACCCTTGCCCTGTTCTTTCTGGAAAGGGGAAAAATGTGATGAATTGGGAGTTCTATCTGAATACTCCTGATTTGTGGAGTGATCAGCACTCAATGATCATCTAAATCCAAGTAAAACACCTTGAGACAATGAATCATAGAATATCAGGGTTGGAAGGGATCTTAGGAGGTCATCTAGTCCAACCCCCTGCTCAAAGCAGGACCAATCCCCAACTAAATCATCCAAGCTAGGGCTTTCTCAAGCCTGACCTTAAAAACCTCTAAGGAAGGAGATTCCATCACGTCCCAACGTAACCCATTCCAGTGCTTCACCACCCTCCTAGTGAAATAGTGTTTCCTAATATCCAACCTAATCCTCCCCCACTGCAACTTGAGACCATTACTCCTTGTTCTGTCATCTTGTACCACTGACAACAGTCTAGATCCATCCTCTTTGGAACCCCCTTTCAGGTAGTTGAAAGCAGCTATCAAATCCCCCCTCATTCTTCTCTTCTGCAGACTAAACAATCCCAGTTCCCTCAGCCTCTCCTCATAACTCAGGTGCTCCAGCCCCCTAATCATTTTAGTTGCCCTCCGCTGGACTCTTTCCAATTTTTCTACATCCTTCTTGTAGTGTGGGGCCCAAAACTGGACACAGTACTCCAGATGAGGCCTCACCAATGCCGAACAGAGGGGAACGATCACGTCCCACGATCTGATGGCAATGCTCCTACTTATACCACCCAAAATGCCATTAGCCTTCTTGGCAACAAGGGCACACTTTTGACTCATATCCAGCTTCTCATCCACTGTTACCCCTAGGTCCTTTTCTGCAGAACTACTACCTAGCCGCTCAGCTCCTAGTCTGTAGCAGTGCATGGGATTCTTCCGTCATAAGTGCAGGACTCTGTACTTGTCCTTGTTGAACCTCATCAGATTTCTTTTGGCCCAATCCTCTAATTTGTCTAGGTCCTTCTGTATCCTACCCCTATCCTCCATCGTATCTACCACTCCTCCCAGTTTAGTGTCATCTGCAAACTTGCTGAGGGTGCAATCCATGCCATCTTCCAGATCATTAATGAAGATATTGAACAAAACCAGCCCCAGGACAGACCCATGGGGCACTCCACTTGATACCGGCTGACAACTAGACGTGGAGCCATTAATCACTACCTGTTGAGCCCAACGATCTAGCCAGCTTTCTATCCACCTTATAGTCCATTCATCCAGCCCATACTTCTTTAACTTTCTGGCAAGAATACTGTGGGAGACCATATCAAAAGCTTTGCTAAAGTCAAGGAATAACACGTCCACTGCTTTACCCTCATCCACAGACCCAGTTACCTCATCATAGAAGGCAATTGGGTTAGTCAGGCATAACTTGCCCTTGGTGAATCCATGCTGACTGTTGCTGATCACTTTCCTCTCCTCTAAGTGCTTCAGAATTGATTCCTTGTGGACCTGCTCCATGATTTTTCCAGGGACTGAGGTTCGACTGACTGGCCTGTCGTTCCCCAGATCCTCCGTCTTCCCTTTTTAAAAAATGGGCACTACATTAGCCTTTTTCCAGTCATCTGGGACCTCCCCCAATCCCCATGCATTTTGAAAGATAATGGCCAATGGCTCTGCAATCACATCTGCCAACTCCTTTAGCACCCTCGGATGCAGCACATCTGGCCCCATGGACTTGTGCTCGTCCAGTTTTTCTAAATAGTCCGGAACCACTTTTTTCTCCACGGAGGGCTTGTCACCTCCTCCCCATGCTGTGCTGCCCAGTGCAGCACTCTGGGAGCTGACCTTGTTTGTGAAGACAAAGGCAAAAAAGCATTGAGTACATTAGCTTTTTCCACATCCTCTGTCACTAGGTTGCCTCCCCCATTCAGTAAGGGGTTCACACTTTTCCTTGACCTGCTAACATACCTGAATAAACCCTTCTTGTTACTCTTAACATCCCTTGCTAGCTGCAACTCCAAGTGTGATTTGGCCTTCCTGGTTTCACTCTTGCATGCCTGAGCAATATTTTTATACTCCTCCCTAGTCATTTGTCAGTGGGTTTGCTCTAGCTGGGAGAAGGCATGTCCTCCTCCTGTCTTAAGTCAGGGGGCTTTGAGAGCAGTGGAAAATTACCAAAAAGCAGAACAAAAGCAGCAGGTGACCCCAGCAGGAGTCTCTAAATAGACTGACAGGGGACAACTGGGGGAGAGAGCCATCTTGCACCGTAGTAAGATGAGGGAGGGTCGGGCAGGGGCAGGGTAAGCAGTGGATGGTGGGTCCTGCCTGCCTCGCAGAACACAGAGGAACCCCAAGGGAAGGGTGAGTTGATGAGGGACAGTGAGTTTAGGATGTTTATGGCATTGTGTGATTTGTACTCCCCTGAGCTTTATATGCTTAAATACAAAGAGTATAAAGTTGGCAGATTGAAAAAATGTGTGTGTGTGTGTGTGTGTGTGTGTGTGTGTGTGTGTGTGAGTGAGAGAGAGAGATTGCTTCAAAAACTACTGCATGCCCCTGAGGGAGTGAAACCAGAAGCTTCATACCTTTGGGATGGAGTTGTGGGAGAGAGGCGAGTTTGAGTACTGGGGAGTCTGGAGGGTAGGGATAGGATACAGAGGGATTTAGACAAATTAGAGGATTGGGCCAAAAGAAATCTGATGAGGTTCAACAAGGACAAGTGCAGAGTCCTGCACTTAGGATGGAAGAATCCCATGCACTGCTACAGACTAGGAGCCAAGCAGCTAGGTAGCAGTTCTGCAGAAAAGGACCTAGGGGTTACAGTGGACAAGAAGCTGGATATGAATCAAGAGTGTGCCCTTGTTGCCAAGAAGGCTAATGGCATTTTGCGCTGTATAAGTAGGGGCATTGCCATCAGATCGTGGGATGTGATCGTTCCCCTCTGCTCTAGACTCTTCTCAATGGTAGCAGATTACAGAACAAGGAGTAATGGTCTCAAGTTGCAGTGTGGAAGGTTTAGGCTGGATATTAGGAAAAAACTTTTTCATTGGGATGGTGGTGAAGCACTGGAATGGGTTATATTGGGTGGTGGAATCTTGTTTGTTAGAGGTTTTTAAGGTGAGGCTTGACAAAGCCCTGGCTGTGATGATTTCGTTGGGGGTTGATCCTGGTTTGAGCAGGGGGTTGGACTAGATGACCTCCTGAGCTCCCTTCCAACCATGATATTCTATGATTCTATAACTCCCTTCAGGCTCCAGAAGCTTAAGACAACCCATGGGATACAGAACACAGAGGCTTGTATTGCCCTCACAGCTATTCCAGTGCATTTCCAGGAAGAGATCCTTGCTCTGATCTCTGACACCCCTGATATATTCATGAAGAGTGATCATTTCCCTTCTCAGCCCACACTTTGTGTAACTCATTTAGTTTCCTCTCATGAAATGGCTGTCCGTTGTCACAATAGGACAACCACCATTCCGATGATGGATGGGTTTGGGTTGTAATTAGTTCCATATTTACACTGCAATTTGTTAAGCTACTTCTTTGACCAGATTGTCTAAAGGTGAAAATGGATGCCACTCCATTGACTGTAAGGGATCTATCGCAATTTATACTGGTGTGATCTTCTTCTCATGTGCTTGTCACAAACAAGATGTTTTTTCCCTAGAACCGTACACAAGCGATGGCTCCTTCCATCACCACAGTGAGGTTCTCCTCGCCTCTGTTTGTCAGAGGGTGGAGATGGACGGCAGGAGAGAGATCACTTGATCATTACCTGTTAGGTTCACTCCCTCTGGGGTATCTGATATTGGCCACTGTCGGTAGAGAGGATACTGGGATGGATGGACCTTTGGTCTGACCCAATACGGCCATTCTTATGTTCTTATGTTCCTCTGTACAGGTCTCCCCAAGGAGTCAGCAAATGAGCAGGTACTCCATGTATTCGTGTCATTAGAGATACTCTAATGATTGGTGTGATAATGTGCCTGACGACTAGAGTGGTTGTCAGAGGTGAGGAAGCAGGAGTGCTTTAGCCTCACCATTGTCCTTCTCTCCACAGGCAGCACATGATGAATTGAGTAGGAAAATGTCCAATCACACCACCGTGACTGAGGCTACATCTACACTACAGGGGGGGGGTCGATTTAAGATACGCAAATTCAGCTACGCGAATAGCGTAGCTGAATTCGACGTATCGCAGCCGACTTACCCCGCTGTGAGGACGGTGACAAAATCGACCTCCGCGGCTTCCCGTCGACGGCTCTTACTCCCACCTTCGCTGGTGGAGTAAGAGCGTCGATTCGGGGATTGATTGTCGCGTCCTGACGGGACGCGATAAATCAATCCCCGAGAGGTCGATTTCTACCCGCCGATTCAGGCGGGTAGTGTAGACCAGGCCTTAGTTCCTTCTCTTGGGATTCTCTGAGGTTCGGGAGCTGCAGATTTTACACTTTGTGGTGTTTCTAGGGATTTACCTGATGGCCCTGACAGGGAATCTCCTTGTTATCACAGTAGTATCCCTTGACCACCACCTTCACACCCCCTTGTACTTCTTCCTGATGAATTTGTCCATCCTAGACATCGGATCCATCTCTGTCACTGTCCCCAAGTCCATGGCCAATTCTCTATTGAACACCAGATCTATTTCTTATGCTGGATGTGTCACCCAAGTCTCTCTCTTCTTCTTCTTCACTTCGGCAGACTTTGCCCTACTCACTGTCATGGCGTACGACCGATATGTGGCCATCTGCAAACCGCTGCACTATGAGACTGTAATGAACAGGGGAGCTTGTGTCCAAATGGCAGCCAGTGCCTTGATCAGTGGTCTTCTCAATTCTGCTTTGCACACTGGGAACACATTTGCAATATCATTCTGTAGAGGTAACATTGTGGATCAGTTCTTCTGTGAAATCCCCCAACTCCTCAAGCTCGCCTGCTCTGGCTCATATCTCAGTGAAGTTGGGATTATTGCCTTTAATGCACTTTTAGGATTAAGCCTTTTTGTTTTAATAGTAGTGTCTTATGCTCAGAATTTCACCACAGTGCTGAGAATCCCTTCTGAGCAGGGCTGGCATAAAGCATTCTCCACATGCTTTCCTCACCTCATTGTGGTCTCCTTGTTACTTTGCACTGGGACCTTTGCCTAGGCGTGCAGAGGCGGTCAAAAAAGCAAACAGGATGTTAGGAATCATTAAAAAGGGGATAGAGAATAAGACTGAGAATATATTATTGCCCTTATATAAATCCATGGTTCGCCCACATCTCAAATACTGTGTACAGATGTGGTCTCCTCACCTCAAAAAAGATATTCTAGCACTAGAAAAGGTTCAGAAAAGAGCAACTAAAATGATTAAGGGTTTAGAGAGGGTCCCATATGAGGAAAGATTAAAGAGGCTAGGACTCTTCAGTTTGGAAAAGAGAAGACTAAGGGGGGACATGATAGAGGTATATAAAATCATGAGTGATGTTGAGAAAGTGGATAAGGAAAAGTTATTTACTTATTCCCATAATACAAGAACTAGGGGTCACCAAAAGAAATTAATAGGCAGCAGGTTTAAAACAAATAAAAGGAAGTTCTTCTTCACGCAGCGCACAGTCAACTTGTGGAACTCCTTACCTGAGGAGGTTGTGAAGGCTAGGACTATAACAATGTTTAAAAGGGGACTGGATAAATTCATGGTGGCTAAGTCCATAAATGGCTATTAGCCAGGATGGGTAAGAATGGTGTCCCTAGCCTCTGTTCGTCAGAGGATGGAGATGGATGGCAGGAGAGAGATCACTTACCTGAAACCCACCTCCAGTTCTCCATCAGGTATGGATCTTGTGGTGGGTGTTCTCTATGCTGTGGTGCCTTCCATGATGAACCCGATCATCTACAGCATGAGGAATAATGAGATCAAAGCTGCTCTGAAGAAACTGACTGAGGGGAGGTTATTCACGAAAAATAAAATGTCCATCTGTCTTTCATGACCACGGTTTAATTCTGTTTCCTAATTAATCTAATCAATGGGTGAAAATGTTGTGTCCATGAGAACATGGTGCGTAATCTGTTTACGCAAAATGCTACTTTTACAGTGGTAAAAAAACCCAACAAAATAAACAAACTAACAAAAAACAGACTAACACCACTGAAGTTAATCAGTTTCTTTAGGATGGAAAGGCTTTCTGGAAGAACAAGATTTTGACATGTGTCCTAAAGACAAAGCACTTTACACAACACACTATCAACCTGTGGAACTCTTTGCCAGAGGATGTTGTGAAGGCCCAGACTATAACATGGTTCAAAAAAGAACTAGACAAATTCATGGAGGATAGGTCCATCAATGGCTATTAGCCAGGATGGGCAGGAATGGTGTCCCTAGCCTCTGTTTGCCAGAAGCTGGGAATGAGCGGCAGGTGTTGGATCACTTGATGATTACTTGTTCTGTTCATTGCCCCTGGGGCACCTGGCATTGGCCACTGTAGGAAGACAGGAAACTGGGCTAGATGGACCTTTGGTCTGACCCAGTGTGGCCATTCTTATGTTCTTATATTTAGGATTCCACAAATGTAAATAAAATCAAAATCTATCTGTGTGGGTTTTTAGAGTTTTATACTGCAATCCATCGTCACTCTACCTAAGCACTTTCCACACAAAATCAATAGCATGAGGAAGTCCCTAGTGGACTTTATGGACCATCTGGTTCTTCTTCTTTTGGGGGTTAAAAAGCTCTTTTTGGGGATGGAGATTTTGGGCATTTTATAGTTTGACTTATTTAATTGTGTTTGTTTTAGCAATTGCTTGATTGATTTGTCTCATTGTTCCAGACATTTAGTTTTCTGGGGGTAGATATACTTGGGGAATAGGAATGATTAGTTACATGCAGTAGTCAATGTTTTGTTATTTCCTAGTCTACCCATATGTCATCTCTTTAATGGGGTTTTCTGAGGGAGAAGAAGGTTTGTTCCCCACAATGACACAGATTATTATGTTAATGCATCTATGAATTATTGTGTTATTGATGGTTAATAAGGGTGCCTGGAGCCTTGAATATGCATCCTTTTATTATTTTGTACCTAAAGACACACATCAAAACCATGGCATTTTTTCCTAGGATGGAAAGGCTTTCTGGAGGAGCAGGGTTTTGACATGTGTCCTAAAGACAAGCTGATTTGGGGAAATGAGGTCAACATTTTATCCTATTTTTGTCCCTGGGATTTAATCTCTCCTTTTGACGGGATCCAGGTTTGGCAAATGGTTAATACACACAAGGATCCAAATATGGCTAAAGGCACCCTGGAGAAGATGAGTGGAAGTTTTGTTAGTGTTTGATTTCCAGCTCAGCTTGACCTATGCAGAGTCGCTCGATTGACATCCATGCTTAATGCTGATGAGTTTCTGCTAAAAGGCTCTGGGATAAACTCAGTAGTGACATAATCACTGGGGTAAGGTATTTGTGAGGGGTCATTTCATTATAACCTTTGCGTAAATGGAGAAGTGCCATCACATACACTGATCTGGCATTCCATGTAGATGTAGTCAAATGCAGACAGAATACCATGATTAGCTAGACAGAGAGTATGTCTTCATGACAAAGAAAAACCCGGATCTCACAGTCCAGGTTTACAGATTTGGGCTTGCACTATGGTGTTGGTGTTTGAGCACATTTCAAGTGAGTGGAAAAATATTGTACAGCTGCTACCTGGGCTTCTATGCATTCCAAATGAAAAATGTAAGACTTTAGTCCTGTGCTGAATGATCTGGCTGATTTGGGTGATGGAAGGAACAACAGCGCACATGACAGTAATATTTGTGTATTAAGGATGGGATATTCAAAAAGATCTAATGGAGTTAGGTACATAAATCCCCTTGGGTAGTCAATGAGAGTTGGGCACCTAATTTCCTTAAGCTGTTCTGAAAATCCTAGTCACAGTTCACATCCTGGTGCAAGAGTACACTGTATAGTTCCAGATTCTGCCACAAATCCCCTTGTTCCCTTTCCTAATGCCTCTCATTGGAAATCTTTGGATTTCTTCCTGCAATAAATTTGGCCCATTCTGTTGATCTGGTTTCTACTCTCTCCTCTGTTAGAATTATTTGAGGGGTGGGGTCAACAAACATATGAACAACGGTTATCCAGTGTACCTGGCCTTTCAGAAAACCTTTGACAATGTCCCTCATCAAAGGCTCCTATTCAAAATAAGCAGTCATAGCATAAGAGAGAAAGTCCTCTCATGAATCAGTAATTGATTAAAAGACAGAAAACAAAGGGTAGGAATAAATGGTCAGTTCTAAGAATGGAAAGAGGTAAATAGTGGTGTCCCCCAGTGATCTGTATTGAGACCAGTGCTGTTCAACTTATTCATAAATGACCTGGAAAAAATGGATAAACAATGAGGTGGCAAAATTTGAAGATGATACAAAATTACTCAAGATAGTTAAGTTCAAAGCAGATTGTGAAAAGTTACAAAGGGATCTCACAAAACTGGGTGACTGGGCAACAAAATGGCAAATGAAATTAAATGTCAATAAATGCAAAGTAATGCACATTGAACATAAACCCAAATATACATACAAAATGATGGGGTTTAAATTAGGTGTTACCACTCAAGAAAGAGACCTTGGAGTCATTATGAATAGTTCTCTGAAAACATCTCAATGTGCAGGTGCAGTCAAAAAATCCAAAGAAAATTTTAGGAACCATTAGGAAAGGGATAGATAATAAGACAGAAAATATCATAATGCCACTATATAAATCCATGGTATGCCCACACCTTGAAAACTGTGTGCAGTTCTGTCACCCCTATCTCAAAAAAGATGTAGAAGAATTGGAAAAGGTACAGAGAAGGGCAACAAAAATGATTAAGGGAATAGAACAGCTTCTATATGCGGCTAGATTAAAAAGACTGGGATTTTTCATCTTGGAAAAGAGATGACTAAATGGGATATGTTAGAGGTCTAACACATTGTGACAGGTGTGGAGAAAGTGAATAAGGAAGTGTTATTTACCCCTTCACATAACACAAGAACCAGGGGTCACCAATGAAATTAATAGGCAGCACAGTTAAAACAAAAAAGGAAGTACTTCTTCACACAACGCTCTGTCAATTTGTGGATTTAGTTGTCAGGGGATGTTGTGAAGTCCTAAAATATAAAAAAAGGATCAGATAAGTTCATGGAGGATAGATCCATCAATGACTATTAACTAAGATGTTCAGGGATACAACTCAATGGTTTGGGTGTCCCTAAGCCTCTGACTGCCAGTGGATGGGACTGGATGACTGCCGGGGATGGATCAATCAATAATTTCCCTGTTCTGTTCATTCCCTTTGAAGTACCTGACATCAGCCACTGTCAGAAGACAGGATACTGGACTAGATGGACCATTGGTTTGACCCCGTAAGGTCATTTATATATTTTCATGCTATGAAAAACTTACAATTTCCTTAACTTAACATTGCATGAATATAAAATGGCTGGAAACTATTTCTTGTTCAGTATGAATAATTATATTGGTATAAATTATTTTCAATTTAGCAAAATTAAAATGAATTAAACATTGATGCATTGCATACCATTTGTGGAAAGTAGCTATTTAGTCCATGAAACAGAGGGGGATGAGAGGGTGGCACACAGGGAGCTGGTGGGGGGAAAGGAGGAAAGCAAGGAACCCCTGATGTGTGCAAGGGGCTCAGCTGACAGAAGCTATGAAATGTGAGACCCCACCTATTATATTGAGTATAATTGTTACTGATGTATCTAGAAGAGAAGAGCACATTTATGAAAAAAATGGAGAAAGTATCTAAAAGCAGATATCACTTGGAAGACTGGACAACATCTAGAGGAAGCTAAACACATATTTATATTTGCAACTATTCAGGAAAAGTATTATAAAATACTTCATCAATGCTAAGTCAGTCCACTTAAGCTCAGGAAAATGTATAAGAAAGGGAAACATAATGGCTAGAGAAGGTGTGGAGGCATATATGCTGGGATTGCATTAAGATAATAGTACAGAAATTAGACAATATTTTTGACAAATTAAACAGATTTCTCAAGAATACTAAAGGTAGGCCACCTATAGAACCCAGAATTATTGTCCAAAGTTGGTTAGGGCACACTGATAAAACAATTACTTCTGTTAACAAGATATGTGATAGCTCATGTTTGGAGAAGGATAGATCCACCAACATTAATGGCAAAGGGAAATAAAGTAGGGGAAAACCTTCTAATGGAGAAAAAGGGGAGAGATCCACTAATTCATTTAGTTGGGATTGGTCCTGCTTTGAGCAGGGGGTTGGACTAGATGACCTCCTGAGGTCCATTCCAACCCAAATATTCTATGATTCTATGAATTGAGGTCAAGTAGAGTATGTATTGAATCATTTCCATGTTTGGAATTTGAACACAATGAGTACAAACTTCATGCTAAGAGGTTGACCAACATGATTTTTTTAAATGTCAAAAATAGGGATTAAAGATATGGATTATAAAAACTCTGATGGAAAGTTCATTTAGGACAATAATAACATAATTGAAAAAAAAGATAATTCAAGATACATTCTGTCTTTATAGTTTCTTCCCCCAGGACAGAATTCTGCTCATCAGTCTCCTGATGGCCTTTTTCATCTCAGCGTTTCTCAGCATGTAGATCATTGGGTTCAGCATTGGGGTGATTACAGTGTAAATGATTGAAGCCAACTTGTCCATGGGCAATTTCCGGAAGGGCCGAGCATAGATGAAGATGCAGGGTATGAATTGTAAACACACAACTGTGATCTGGGATCCACAGGTAGACAGAGCTTTGCGCTTCCCATCTGTAACATGTTTCTTTATCTTGACAAAGATGATGGTGTATGAAATGAGAAGGATGATGAACATTACTATGACAAGCATCCCACCATTGGAAACCATCAGCAGCTCGACCAAGTAGGTGTCCGTGCAGGCCAGTTTGATGACTTGTGGGACATCACAGTAGAAATTGTCCAGGATATTTGGACCACAGAAAGGCAACTGGAGGATCAATCCAATCTGAACAGCAGCGTGAGCCAATCCACTCAGCCATGCCCCTGCCACCAGCCCCATGCACACACCACGGTTCATGATAGTCAAGTACCGCAGTGGTTTATAGATGGCTACATACCGATCAGCAGCCAACACCACAAGGACAACAACCATAGCACCGGCAATGAAGTGGAAGAAGAACATTTGGAGGATGCACTCATTGAATGAGATGGTTCTGTGCTGGGAGAGGAGACCCAACAGCAATTTTGGAGCATTGACTGATGAGTCACTGACATCTAGGAGAGCCAAGTTGGCCAGCAGGAAGTACATGGGGGTGTGGAGCCGGTGGCTGGTGATCACAGTGGTGATGATGGTGAAGTTTCCCAACCACGTTGTCAGGTAGACTATGAAAAAGACGATGAAGAGGCATCGCTGCAGCTCAGGATTCTGGGTGAGGCCCAAGAGGACAAATTCTGTCACTGTGGAGCTGAGGTTCTGCTGTTCCATTTACTAGCTTTAAAACAGGTCTAGAGAGGGAACTGTAATAATTAGTATGAAGAAGTTCTTACTATTCCCTCCTTGAATTACTAGTATTAAATCAATATTAATGCCTTTTAACAGACATTTTGTTTAATAATTATCTTAGTTTACTAAATTCAGTCATCCTCAGTGCAGGGCATCCCTGCTACAGCAGACCCTATGAACTACACCAGTTGTGATCCTGAGTTTTGGGATCTTTGGGAGTGAAAAGGAGCAGCCTACCTACCAAATCAAGCCTTTGTCTAGCCACTTTCTCTATTCATTTCCCTGCAGCCCTCATGTTGCACACATCCATGGGGTCTAGAGGGTCATGGTTGGAAATAATGTGAGTTGCAGGGAGTGCTCTTAGGCAGAGCTTCTGAGAGTCCAGTGGTTCTCAATGTGGGGGTCATAAGAAATTGTCAGGCGTTCATGACAACCAGAATGCCCTTCCCATATTCATATGTGGCAAGGAGGTCCCATGTAGTTCCTCGTTTAGACTGAAGAAGAGTTGGAATGGAAAACTGGAGAACCACTTATTTAGAGGAATCACATGCCCAGTGTGTGCCCTTGGTTACAAGAAGAGAAGGAATTAACTCTAATTGTCTTTAGAAGTAATTGCATGTGCTCACCGCATCTGAAATAAATCCAGTCACTGTATTTAGATGCCTATGGATTCTGGTGCATAATTTTAAACACCTGAATTTGAAAGCTGTGAACACAAAAAGATTTCTGTCTATGCATCCCTGTTTAAATATTCAAAACTGCTGTGGGATTATGGATTCTGAGCTCCCATTAACATTTTTGAAAATCTCTAGAACAGATTTTAAAAAATGTTCCCAATAAAACACATCTATGAAATAGTCAATAGATCTAATTTTTCATGGTTAAATTAAAAAAGGAAGGAAAATGAAAATTTTCATGCCATTGGTGTTTAAATCCCAATTTTCAATTAATTTCTAAACAATTAGTTTTTGCAAATTTTATATTCAGATTGAATTTTATTCTTGATTCTTTTTTTTCTTGGGGGTCAACCAAAAAACTTTTAAAACTGTAAATATGAATAATACCATGAGGCATCGAGTTGTTTTCATCTACAGAGCTCAAAGTGATTTTAAAAAGAGGTTGCTATGAGCCTCAGTTCTGCAGTTGTAAATGGCTCAGAGAGGTTGCGCATGCTCACCCAGCAGTGCACTGAGGGAACCAGGCATAGGACTAAGCTCTGCAGTCCTGGTCCCCTGCTCTCTCCACTAGGCCATGCTTCTTTCAATCTCACACCACTCCCCAAATAGTATCCCTTTACTTTTTCATTATCTCCAGGTCTGAGTTTTGAGGAAATGTCATTTTTCTGCAGAGAAATATATTTTGCCAAAGAATGCCAACCAGCTTTCAAGATCTCCTCCTTAAAGGAGGGGGCCATGGTGCTGTGCACCATGTGGGAGTCTGACTTTCTGTGTAGAGTACTGGCATTGGGTTCAATTTCTATACTGCCAAGGACACCTTCTGGGACCCCAGGTAACTCACTTCCTCTCTCAGTCTGGATTTTCAAAGGGGAATAAGGGAGGTAGACACAGGGAATCTTGCCAGGTTTTTCAGCATTTCCCTGGTCTTTTTCTAATTTTTGCTTCCTAGCTCCACCTTGCTTCCGAGATAAAACCTTTCAGATCAGAGCAGCACAAAGAAGCTGCCATAGGAGATGCTTGGTCAGACAGAGCTAGTGTTACAAAGGTTAGTGGTAAAGGCTCAGTGAACTGTTCTCTTCCTAACTCAGTTAGGTTCTTCTAAATTCCAAGCCAATCTCTGAACTGCTCCCAACACTCAGTTCCTCTCTGCAATAACAATGCCAATTGCTAATTCTACATTGCAGATTTTGAACAACAAAAGTCATGACCTCAGCCTGTGTGCTGGTGATCTCAGACCCGCCGGCTGCTTCCAAACAATTGAGGCTTGTCAAGGGAAGTCACATCTCATAGCTGGTCATTTTTTTCCTGACTGGATGGGGAAGGGGACCTGATTCCAAAGAATAGAAAGCCGCAGAAATCTTCCCCTTATATCCCATCTGACCCACGCACCCAGACTGGTGCTAGGATCAAAGACTCACTGAAAGCCCCCTGAGCTTTACTGAGCAAGATTAAGAGTGTTGCTGCTTTGGAGATTTGAGATTTCAGTCTCAAGGGGAATAATTAATAAGTTCCTGGAGTTTTTCATTTTGTTTATGTTTCTTTTTAGCCACTCAAACTGAACAGGCTTTGGAAATTTACCAAGTTGATTGGGCTTGATGCAAAGAGGCACAGGGGCTGAACTGGATCATTGTCTGGCCTCCAAATGGAGGAAATGTCAAGACTCCTGGATTCTATTCCTTGCTCTGAGATAGAAAGCTGTTCTGTTGGTTAGAGCTGGAGAAAAGTAACCAGTACTTCTGGATTCCATGTCAGTTCTAGGTAGCACGTTGGGTCTAGTGTCTCTGAGAGGGGGCAGTTGTATTTCCTCATCCCTCCTGAACCCCTTTAACATATTTTCTCCAAGAGCTCTATGGAAGATAAGAACGACTTCTGGAGGATATCTGAATGAATGTCAATTTGCAAAGTCAGTCTGATTATGAAGTCAGCAGACAATGTCAGTGTTGTCAAACTTGAACACCGCAGCTCAAAATACTTCATCAATTGTAATTCACTCCACTTAAGCTCAGGAAAATACATAAGAAAGGGAGTCATAATGGCTAGAGAATGTGTGGAGGAATAGTGGTCTTTCTCCATATTTGCTGAGAATGGCCTAAGATAATAGGAGAGTAATCGGACAATGTTTTGGAGGAAAATAAATAGATTTAGGAAGATTACTAAAGTTTGGACACCCATGGAACACACAGTCACAGTCCAAAGCTGGATGTTGACTCAGGGAAGGACCCATTGATAACAAAATGACTGCTAGTAGCCACATCTGTGATAGCCCATGTTTGGAGGACACATCCATTAGCATTAGTGGCATGAAGGAGTAAAATACAGGGAATCCCTCCAATAGAGAAAATGGCAGAGATTTCTATATCAAGGCAGAGTGCAGACTACATCATTTCCACAAGTGTAAACATTATGAGCATAGTTTCACCCCCAATACATTTCTTAATATGTAATAAATGGATTATAAATTAAATGTGTTAATACTCTGATGGAAACTTCATATGGAATAAAAATTACCAAAAAAAAAAAGATAATTCAAAGCTAAATTATGATGTTATTGTTTTTTCCCTGAAAACAGAATTATATTCCTCAATTTCCTGATTCTCAATTTCATCTCTGCATTTTTCAGTCTGTGGGCTCAGTATTAGGGTGATTACAGTGTAAATAACTGAAGCCAACTTAGCTAGAGGTAATTTCCAGAAGGGCCAAGCATAGAGGTAAATGCAGGGTAGGAGTTGTGAAAATGGAACTGGGATGTGGGATCCTCAGATGGACCGATCCTTGGTTTCCTTTCCATGACCTGTGTCATTATCTTAACTAAGATGGTGGTGTACTACATGACCAGGAGAATGAAGATGACAATGAGGAACATCCCACTGTTGGAGACCATCGAAAGCTAGACCAGGTAGATGTTGGTGCAGACCAGTTTGATGACTTTGGGGATATGGCAATTATCCAGGATGCACATGCAGTAGAGTAATACTCACTATCATGCAGGCCAAGGACTATATACTGCAATTCATAGGGGCAATTCACAGTCATTCATGATGACACTGGATTGTCAGTTGGCAAGAAAAAGAGAGTGAAGTGTCCTTATAGCACTCTGCTCATATTAAACACTGGGCATCCTCTTCCCCTTCAGCCTCTGGCCTCAGTGACCCCTGTGTGACACTGGCAGGCCAGATGCCAGCACTTCCCGAGGCTGCAGACATTAGCGCAGAACTGGCAACCTCATAGCGCATGTGCTAGTTTTGCTCAAAATAGATATTAGTCTTATAAGAATACATCTACTGTGTAGACTCTCTGAAATGCTTGTGCATTGCTCCCTGCATTAATCTCACTGATAATGTCTATATCTCATGTTATAAGATAATATTTACGTATTTGCTCTGTAACTATAAAGGTGATTGCCCTGAAACTGTAAACCCCCACATTCAGGATAGAAACATAAGCAAAGATTAAATACTACTTTGACAGAGGAGGTGTTATCTCCTGCCCAACAGAAGAAGGCCCATAGACACCAGAAGACCCATTGTGGAACGTCAGAGGACAAAAGACTTTGTTGAGTTCTCCCACCGCCCCCGTGAAGAGGAGACGTGCACATGAAGTCTTTCCATCATCTTGAACTCTGGGGGAAGGGAATAAAAATCCCTGACAAGAAGAAACTGTGTCTTTTGGGCTATTTGAACTTTGAAGGTCCAGAGAATTTGAACTGAGGCCAGAGATCCCCAAGGGCTGCCTCTTGGGTGTGTCCTGAAAGACACTTTGAAGTGACCTATCACTATAGCTCTGTAACTCTTAGGATGTAGATGGTAACTCATTGGTGTGTATGTGGTCACTTACTTTAACCTGTAAATAACTCTGATTCCTTTTTCCCAGTTAATAAACCTTTAGGTAGTTTATTGAAGGACTGGTTACAGGTGTTGTCTTTGGTGTAAGATCTAGGGTACCAGTTGTTCTGCAGTAAGTGATTGGTCTCTTGGGACTGGAAGCAACCTGAATATCGTGTGATTTTTGGTGTAAGTGACCTTTCAACACAACTTCCAGTTTGGGCGGCAAAATAAACTGGAGAGTCAGAGGGGACTCTTTGTGACTCCATGGTAAGACTTGTATAGTGATCCAGAAGTTCATATTTGTTACTGGCTTGATGAAATCTAATTATAGAACCCACCACCAGTTTGGGGTGTCTGCCCTGTTTTTGGCAGTCTGCCCTGAGGTAGGCACTCATGGTCGTGAGCCACTCCAGACAAGGTGACACCCTGTACAACCATGTCTCTTTCCGAGATTGTCCTCGGTGACCCCTGTGCAGCCCCCTCCCCTTCACACTTTGCCCTTTGTGAGACCGGTGGAGTTCCTTTCCCTTCACTTTCTGCCCCCTGACTTCTGCTGAATACTGTTCTTTATATATATTATATTAGATAATACAGGAAGTTTTTGGAGAGTGTTGGGGACAACTTCCTGGTACAAGTGCTGGAGGAACCGACTAGGGGCTGTGCTCCTCTTGACCTGCTGCCTACAAACATGGAATAATTGGTAGGGGAAGTAGAAGTGGGTGGCAACCTAGGCAGCAGTGATCATGAGATTGTTGTGTTCAGGATCCTGAAAAAAGGAAGAAGGAGAGTAGCAAAATACGGACCCTGGAATTCAGAAAAACAGACATAGACTCCCTTAGGGAACTGATGAGCAGGAGCCCCCTAGGAGGCTAATATGAGGTGGCAAGGAGTGCAGGAGAGCTGCCTGTATTTTAAAGAAGCCTTATTGAGGGCACAGGAACAAACCATCCCAAAGTGCAGAAAGAAGAGCAATTATGGCAGGCGACCTACTTGGCTTAACAGTGAAATCTTCGGTGAGCTTAAACTCAAAAGGGAAGCTTACAAGAAGTGGAAATTTGGACAGATGCCTAGAGAGGAGTATAAAAATATTGCTAGAGTATGCAGAGGTGTAATCAAGAAGGCCAAGGCACAATTGGAGTTGCAGCTAGCAAGGGATGTGAAGGGTAACAAGAAGGGTTTCTACGGGTATGCTAGCAACAAGAAGAATGTCAGGGAAAGTGTGGGACCCTTACTGAATGGGGGAGGCAACCTAGTGACAGATGATGTGGAAAAAGTTAATGTACTCAATGCTTTTTTTGCCTCGGTCTTCACAGACAAGGGCAGCTCCCAGACTGCTGCAATGGGCAACACAGAATGGGGAGTAGGTGAGCAGCACTCAATGGCGAAAGAACAGGTTAAGGAGTATTTAGAAAACCTGGACATGCACAAGTCCATGGGTCCAGATCTAATGCATCCAAGGGTGCTGAGGGAGTTGGCTGATGTGATTGCAGAGACATTGGCCATTATCTTTGAAAATTCATAGATTCATAGATTCATAGATTCTAGGACTGGAAGGGACCTCGAGAGGTCATCGAGTCCAGTCCCCTGCCCGCATGGCAGGACCAAATACTGTCTAGACCATCCCTGATAGACATTCATGGTGATTGGGGAAGGTCCTGGACGAATGTAAAAAGGCAAATATAGTGCCCATATTTAAAAAAAGGAAAAAAGAGAACCCGGGGAACTACAGACCAGTCAGCCTCACTTCAGTCCCCGGCAAAATCATGGAGTGGGTCCTCCAGGAATCCATTTTGAGGCACTTGGAGGAGAGGAAGGTAATCAGGAACAGTCAACATGGATTTACCAAGGGCAAGTCATGCCTGACAAACATGATTGCCTTCTATGATGAGATAACTGGTTCTGTGGGTATGGGGAAGTGGTGGATGTGATATATCTTGACTTTAGCAAAGCTTTTGATACGGTCTCTCACAGTATTCTTGCTAGCAAGTTAAAAAAGTATGGATTTGCTGAATGGACTATAAGGTGGGTAGAAATCTGGCTAGTTTGTCGGGATCAATGGGTAGTGATCAATGGCTCGATGTCTAGCTGGCAGCCGGTATCAAGCAGAGAGCCCCAGGGGTCGGTCCTGAGGCCAGTTTTGTTCAACAGCTTTAATAATGATTTGGATGATGGGATTAATTGCACCCTCAGCAAGTTCGCAGATAACACTAAACTGGGGGGAGAGGTAGATACGCTGGAAGGTAGGGATAGGGTCCAGAGTGACCTACACAAATTGGAGGATTGGGCCAAAGGAAATCTGATTAGTTTCAACAAGGACCTGTGCAGAGTTCTGTACTTAGGAAGGAAGAATCCCATGCACTGCTACAGGCTGGGGGCTGACTGGCTAAGTAGCAGTTGTGCAGAAAAGGACCTGGGGATTATAGTGGACAAGAAGCTGGATATCAGTCAGGAGTGTGCCCTTGTTGCCAAGTAGGCCAATGGACTATTTGGCTGTATTAGTAGGAGCATTGCCAGCAGATCGAGGGAAGTGATTATTCCCCTCTATTCGGCACTGGTGAGGCCACACCAGGAGTATTGCGTCCAGTTTTGGTCCCCCCACTACAGAAGGGATCTGGACAAATTTGAGAGAGTCCAGAGGAGGGCAATGAAAATGATTAGGGGTCTGGGACACATGACTTACAAGGAGAGGCTGAGGGAACTGGGGTTATTTAGTCTGCAGAAGAGAAGAGTGAGGGGGGATTTGATAGCAGCCTTCAACTACCTGAAGGAGGGTTCCAAAGAGGATGGAGCTAGGCTGTTCTCAGTGGTGACAGATGACAGAACAAGAAACAATGGTCTCAAGTTGCAGTGGGGGAGGTTTAGGTTGGATATTAGGAAACACTATTTCACTAGGAGGGTGGTGTAGTACTGGAATCGGTTACCTAGGGACGTTGTGGACTCTCCATCCTTAGAGGTTTTTAAGTCCCGGCTTGACAAAGCCCTGGCTGGGATGGTTTAGTTGGTGTTGGTCCTGCTTTGAGCAGGGGATTGAACTAGATGACCTCCTGAGGTGTCTTCCAACCCTAATATTCTATGATTCTATTATATATATATATATATATATATATATATATATATATATATATATATATATATATATATATATATATATATATAATTCTTGAGTTAATTCTTTATATATAGGAGTAATTGATTTTAAATTTGTTGACAGGTTTTATGGGGTTTTTTAATGATATTAAGTAATAGCATGCAATATTCCCTCAATGCAGTATTTATCTAGGAGGTCTTACAGGAGTAAATCTACTTATTATTCATTTCTGGATATGAAGGTCCACTTCTGTTGCATATGGAGTGTAGATCTCTTAAGGAAGAAGTGCCCATTTTCACCTAAATATTTTGCAGTGTGGAACAGCCTCTTTTGTACTTAAATATGGAAAATATAGAACTTTTAGGGAAAGAAAATATGAATTGCAATAAGCTGAAAATTCACACAAAAATATTTAGAAATATTTGAAAAGAACTGTTTCCTTTTATCTCAATTTCCACCCTTTCTTTCTTTCTTAGAAAAAACAGGAATAAATATAGAAAAACGTAAAACAAAATAAATTTAGGGACTTCACATGCTCTTTTTCCATGAAAATAAAAATATGGAAAATATATGTAAGTATTTTTACTGTTTATATATTAACAGTGAAAAAGACACTAAAAATGCAACATAAAATTTTCCCTCCTTTCTTTATAACTTCACATTTATATCAGGATTAACAGAAAAGGCCACAAAAGACAAATTTACTTTAAATTGCTAAATTAGAAATAGAAATAGACATACCATGTAAAAAATAAAACCAGTTCCTTGTGAAAGCAAGAACTAAATATAATTAGCCATTCTGATGAGAAGTCATTGTGACAAAGTTCCTCCTCTGCCTTGGTGGGTCCTGCACTTATAGGCAGATTTGCTTGCCTCAGAGTTCACAGCAGCCCTCAGTTTGGCCACTTTTGCTAGTGGCTCAAACCTGCCGTCCACTCAGCTAAACTCATCACTGGCTAGCATGGGGGAAACGGAAAACAATCCCCACAGTCTCTGTGTCCCACCTAGTGGGTCAGGGACAGGCCAGATCCCTTTCCAATTTAGACCTTCCCTTCTGGTGTTTCTCACAGACCAGGTCAACTCCTCCTGTGTCCGATCAGGAGTTGGGGGGAACCCGGGCCCACCCTCTACACCGGGTTCCAGCCCAGGGCCCTGTGGATAGCAGCTGTCTACAATGTTCTCTGTATCAGCTATGTGACAACTACAATTCCCTGGGCTACTTCCCCATGGCTTTCCCCAGCACCTTCTTTATCCTCACTGCAGGATCTTCCTCCTGAAGCCTGATCACGCTTGAACTCTTCACTCCTCCAGCAGCTCAACTTCTCACTCCCTGCTCCTTGCACACACCCCTACTAACTGATGGGAGATCCTTTTTAAACCAGGTGTCCTGATTAGCCTGCCTGCCATAATTGATTCTAGAAAGTTCTTAATTGGCTCCAGGTGTCTTGATTCGCTTGCCTGTCTTAATTGGTTCTAGCAGTTTCCTGATTGCTCTAGGACAGCCCCTGCTCTGGTCACTCAGGGAACAGACGCCTGCTTCTCCAGTGGCCAGTAGATCTCCCTTTGACTACTCTGCTGCCTGGCCCCCGTAGCTGCCCCTCCTCCTTCCCGATCCACCACTGCTCCCGCTCGGGCCCAAGGGGTACTCCCCCCAGCACGCCCAGATGAGCAGGAGAGCCCCGCCTCCACTGTCTGTGATCCGGCGGGGCCTGTGGAGGAGGGCGCAGCAGAGATACCGCTGGGCGTGGGAGAGGGCCCGCCCCAGGGAGAATCCTCCCTCCTTCATGCTGCCCCACCATTGCCTCCCCGAGTCCCTGAGCCATCGCCCTTGCTCCCTGACCGGACCTCTGTTAGCCAGCCCCCAGATGATGCCATGGAGGGCTGGTCCTTAGCGCAGGGGAAGCGGGGCAAGCAGAAGGCTCGGGCTCCGTCCCATCCTTCAAATTTGGACACCCCCCGGAAGAGCAGGAAGGGGGGCACCGATGCTGAGCCTTCCACTTTGCTCCCTGAGAACTCTCATTCAATGGTTCCGGCTGGGGACAACATGGCAGCACCGGAAGGTAACATTGCCCCTCCTCCGGAGTCCCTTCCTGTGGCAGCCCCCAATGGAGCCCCTCTTGCCCCCTTACCATCTGAAGCCCCTGCGAGCACCATGGCAAGCGTCTCTTCGGGTACTGGCAGGGAGAGCCCTGGGGTGGTGGAAGGTGATCTTCCCTCCATTTATGAGGAGATCGAGGCTCTGGGTCTGACCCCGGTCACCCAGGGGGAGGACGACCCTCTGCCAGCGGGCCTTGATCTAAGTGACCTCGCTTTGGTTCCCCTTTCCCCGTGTTCCCTTCCCCTAACCGTTGCTTCTGCTCCCGCCTCTGAGGGTCCCCTGGATTCTTCCATTTGCCCGGCCGCAGGTGGCACCCCGCTGACTGCCGCCGAGCCCACTGAAGCGACGGCCGGTGCCATGCTGCTGGGACCTGATTCCCATGGGGTGTCCCTCTTAGGGGTGGGGCAACCGACCTCCTTCCCAGGCTGGGACCCCACTAAAGACCGTCCATCTCCAGATGCCGTGGCTGCCACACCGGCCATAGTGGCTGAGCCCGGCATCATTGAGGGTCCACTTCCCACCCCCCAGATTCCTGAGATGGTCCAAGGGGGGCCACCGTCCAGCGGCCCAACTACTAGGGCTCGGGATACTGCCTCTGTCCCCCTTCCCGATTCTGTTCCTGATCCCTGCCCTGACCCTACTCCTGACCCTATCCCTGTCCCTGATTCCATCCCCGTCCCCTCCACCTCCCGTGATGCCATTGCCGCCCCTGGGGCCGACTCCTTCCATATCCCAGAGGATGACCCCCAGGGAGCGGCCTTTGTTTTTCCCTGTTCGGACCCACCAGGAGCTGCTCTCTTCCCTCTGCCGCCCCCTGTTGAACTGGGGAACGGGGCAGACCGCGTGGCGTCATCATAGATCGGTAACCCAGCCCCCCATACGCTGAGAGAGGAGCTACGGGACTTCCTTGAGGACATCCGTGGCTCACGTAACAAGATACAGCTTGCACTCCAGCGATGGGGGGATTTCCATCAGATCCTCCGGGACACAAGGGCCCTCATGGGGGAGGGTAAGAGGACCGGGAAGCAGGCCACCATGGCCTACCAGCGGGTCCGCCTCTTCCGTGAATCCTTACTCGCCTACGGGGTAGGTCACGGTTTGCTGTGCGGCCCAACGGAGGCCGTGGGCATCTCTGCCGGCGAGGATCCCCCCCAGCCCTCCTCATGGCACCGATCCTCTTTGCAACATTGAACACCCGGGGCTGTAGGATGGATCTCCGCAGGAACCAGGTGCTCTCCTTCCTTCGGGGGTGGGGGGGTACTCTGTGGTTTTCCTGCAGGAGACCCATACGGATGCGGCTGCTGAAGCTAGCTGGCAGCTGGAGTGGGGAGACAGGGTCTACTTTAGCCACCTCACAGTTCGTACGGCTGGAGTGGCGACCCTGTTCTACCCCGACCTGAGGCCCGAGGTGCTGGGGGTCGCCGAGGCTGTGCTGGGCCGCCTGCTGCACCTCCGGGTCAACATGGAGGGGCTTGTGGTCAATCTCGTCAACGTTTACGCCCTGACATCAGGCCCAGAGAGGTTGTGTTTTTATCACCAGGCGTACACCTTCCTCGGCTCCTTGAATCCTCACGAGTGCCTGGTTCTGGGTGGGGACTTTAACACCACCCTCGAGGAACGGGACCACTCGGGGACTGAGCAGTGCCCGGCCGCCGCGGACGTCCTCTGGGAGATTGTCGACCATCACTCCGTGGTGGACGTCTGGCGCGACAACCACCCAGATGAAGTCTCGACGTTCACCTTCGTCCGGGTGGAGGCGCATCGGTCGCACCACTCCCGGCTGGACCGCATCTATTTGTCACGTTTTCACCTTTCACGGGCCCACTCCTCCAGCGTTCGGCCGCCCCATTTTCAGATAACCACCTTGCCACCGTGACGGCCTCTCTCTGTGCACAGAGGCTGGGGCCAGACTATTGGCACTTTAATAACAGTTTGCTGGAGGATGCGGGCTTCGTAACGTCCTTCTGGGAGTTCTGGCTGGGCTGGCGAGGGCAGAGGCACGCCTTTCCCTCGGCGCAGCAGTGGTAGGACCTGGGGAAGGTATGCTGTCAAGGCTGTATCCCCACTTTGAACTTTAGGGTACAACTTTGGGGGCCTGCATGAAGACTTCTAAGCTTAACTACCAGCTTAGATCTGGTCCGCTGCCACCATTCCCAAAGCTAATTTCCTTCCCTGGGAAGCCTTGAGAAACCTTTCACCAATTCCCTGGTGAATACAGATCCAAACCCCTTGGATTTTAAGACAAGGAGAAATTAACCATCCCCCTCCTTTCTCCCACCAACTCCTGGTGAATACAGATCCAACCCCCTTGGATCTAAACAAGGAAAAAATCAATCAGGTTCTTAAAAAGAAGGCTTTTAATTAAAGAAAAAGGTAAAAATCATCTCTGTAAAATCAGGATGGAAAATAAATGTACAGGGTAATCAAACTTAAAGAGCTCAGAGGACTCCCCTCTAGTCTTAGGTTCAAAGTACAGCAAACAAAGATAAACACTCTAGTAAAAGGTACATTTACAAGTTGAGAAAACAAAGTAAAACTAAGACGCCTTGCCTGGCTTTTTACTTACAAGTTTGAAATATGAGAGACTTGTTTAGAAAGATGGGGAGAACCTGGATTGATGTCTGGTCCCTCTCAGTCCCAAGAGCGAACAACAACCAAAACAAAGAGCACAAACAAAAGCCTTTCCCCCCCCCCGCAAGATTTGAAAGTATCTTGTCCCCTTATTGGTCCTTTGGGTCAGGTGTCAGCCAGGTTACCCGAGCTTCTTAACCCTTTACAGGTAAAAGGATTTTGGAGTCTCTGGCCAGGAGGGATTTTATAGTACTGTACACAGGAGAGCTGTTACCCTTCCCTTTATAGTTATGACACGCCCGCCAAATCACAGATAGTGTTGGACGTCCGGTTCCACACTGGCTGTGATTTCTTCCTGGAGCTCTAGGAGAAAACAGAGTTAATAAGACACATGTACCTTTAGACATACTACTGATTATATAAAAACTAACAATATTTTCCAATCCAAGAACAATTTTTAACCAGTTGACTCTGGGAAACTTTCCCGGGAGAGTGCATCAGCCACTTTGTTAGAAGCTCCTGAAATGTGTTGTATTTCAAAATCAAAATCTTGGAGAGCTAAACTCCACCGAAGAATTTCAGAGTAGCAGCCGTGTTAGTCTGTATCCGCAAAAAGAACAGGAGTACTTGTGGCACCTTAGAGACTAACAAATTTATGAGAGCATAAGCTTTCGTGGGAGAAGTGGGTTGTAGCCCACGAAAGCTTATGCTCTAATAAATTTGTTAGTCTCTAAGGTGCCACAAGTACTCCTGTTCTTTCCACCGAAAAAGCTTTTTGTTATTTCCCTTGGCGGTATGAAGCCACTGTAGCGCAGCATGGTCTGTTTGTAGTTGGAAACGCCGTCCCCAAACATATGGGCATAGCTTTTCCAGCGCGTACACAATGGCGTAGCATTCCTTTTCGCTGATTGACCAGTGGCTTTCCCTCTCAGACAGTTTCTTGCTGAGAAACACGACAGGATGGAATTCTTGATCCGGTCCTTCCTGCATTAAAACTGCTCCCACGCCCCGCTCGGACGCATCTGTGGTTACTAGGAATGGTTTGTCAAAGTCTGGGGCCCTTAGCACAGGGTCAGACATGAGTATCGCCTTAAGCTGGTTAAAGGCCTTTTGACACTCATTAGTCCACTGAACTGCATTTGGCTGTTTCTTTCTGGTTAGGTCTGTCAGCGGGGCGGCGATTTGGCTGTAGTATGGTACAAATCACCTATAATATCCGGCCAAGCCTAAGAAGGATCGGACCTGTTTCTTTGACTTTGGAACCGGCCACTTTTGGATAGCATCCACTTTGGCCTGTAGGGGATTTACAGTTCCTTGACCCACCTGGTGCCCCAGGTAAGTCACTCTGTTTTGGCCTATTTGACACTTTTTAGCCTTAACAGTTAGTCCTGCCTGCCGGATGCGCTCGAAGACTTTTTCCAGGTGCTCCAGGTGTTCTGTCCATGAATCAGAAAAAATGGCCACATTATCGAGGTAGGCAACTGCAGATTCTCCCAATCCCACTAGGAGACCATCTACAAGTTTTTGGAAGGTGGCGGGTGCATTTCGCAACCCGAAAGGGAGTACATTGAATTCATACACCCCTGCCTGGGTGACGAAGGCTGACCTTTCCTTAGCGGGTTCATCTAGTGGTACTTGCCAGTACCCTTTGGTTAAGTCTAAAGTAGAGATGAATTGAACATCTCCCAATTTCTCCAATAGCTCATCTGTGCGTGGCATTGGATAGTTGTCAGGACGAGTTACAGCATTTAGCTTACTGTAGTCCACACAAAAGCGTATTTCCCCACCTGGTTTGGGAACTAGAACCACTGGAGATGCCCATGCACTGTTAGAGGGGCGGATTATACCCATCTGTAGCATGTCCTGGATCTCCCTTTGTATAGCAGTTTGGGCATGAGGTGACTCCCGGTAGGGTGGGGTTCTAATTGGGTGAGCATTACCTGTGTCAATGGAGTGGTATGCCCGTTCGGTCCGTCCTGGAGTGGCTGATAAAAATGGTGCAAAGCTTGTGCACAGCTCCTTGATCTGCTGTCGCTGCAGACGTCCAAGGGTCATGGAGAGGTTCACCTCTTCCACGCCACCATTCCTTTTTCCTTCGTAGTAGACACCTTCGGGCCACTCCGCGTCATCTGTTTCCTGGGCTGTAAACTGGCAAACGTTTAATTCTCTGGAATAAAAGGGCTTAAGAGAATTAACATGGTATACCTTAGGCTTTATGTTGGAGGTGGGGGAGGCTATGAGATAGTTAACAGCTCCTAGGCGCTCCTGGACCGTGAATGGTCCTTCCCACGACGCTTCCATTTTATGGGCCTGGAGCACCTTTAAGACCATGACTTGGTCTCCTACTTTGAAGGACCGTTCTCTGGAATGTTTATCATACCAGGCCTTTTGCTCTTCCTGAGCATCCTTTAGGTTTTCTTTAGCAAGGGCTAAAGAGTGTCGGAGGGTGCTTTGTAGGTTGCTTACAAAGTCTAAAATGTTAGTTCCTGGAGAAGGTGTAAACCCCTCCCATTACTGCTTCACCAGCTGTAATGGCCCCTTAACCTCGCAGCCATACACAAGTTCAAATGGTGAAAACCCTAAACTGGGATGTGGTACAGCCCTGTAGGCAAAAAGCAACTGCTGCAACACTAGGTCCCAATCATTGGAGTGTTCATTTACGAATTTATGTATCATGGCCCCCAAAGCTCCATTAAACCTCTCCACCAGGCCATTGGTTTGATGGTGGTAAGGGGTGGCAAAGAAGTGATTCACCCCATGAGCTTCCCACAGGTCTTTTATGGTCCCTGCCAGGAAATTAGTTCCCAAATCTGTAAGGATGTCGGAGGGCCACCCTACCCTGGCAAAAATGTCTGCTAATGCCTGGCACACACTTTTAGCCCTGGTATTGCTTAAGGGTATTGCTTCCGGCCATCGGGTAGCAAAATCCATGAAAGTCAGTACGTACTGCTTTCCTCTGGATGTCTTCTTTGGGAAAGGACCCAGAATATCCACAGCTCCTCGCTGAAATGGTACCTCAATTATGGGTAGTGGCTGGAGAGGGGCTTTAACCTGGTCTTGGGGCTTTCCCACTCGTTGGCACACCTCACAAGACCGGACATAATTAGCAACGTCCTTGCCCATTCCCTCCCAGTGGAAGGACTTCCCCAACCGGTCTTTGGTTCTGTTCACCCCAGAATGGCCACTGGGATGATCATGGGCTAAGCTCAAGAGCTTTACCCGATACTTAGTGGGAACTACCAACTGTCTTTGAGGATGCCAGTCTTCCTGGTGCCCACCAGAAAGAGTCTCCTTGTATAAAATTCCTTGTTCTACAACAAACCGGGATTGGTTAGAAGAGCTGAGAGGCGGTGGGGTGCTCTGTGCCGCCGCCCAAGCTTTCTGAAGGCTGTCATCTGCTTCCTGCTCGGCCTGGAACTGTTCCCTTGATGCTGGAGACATCAGTTCCTCCTTGGACTGTGGACTGGGGCTTGGTCCCTCTGGAAGTGATGCAGGTGCTGGGGCTGTTTCCATTGACTGTGAACCGCTGTCCACTGGTGCACTATGTGGTATTTCAGGCTCTGGCTGAGACTCTTGGGTAGGGTTATCTGCTGCTTCTGCCAGTTCAGGCTCGCTGGTGCCCTCTGGCATTGGAGTGGTAGACGGGTTTGCAAGCGCTGGACTCAGTGCTGGCAATGGTTTGGTTGCTGGTTGCATTGCCAGTTCCGGTTCTGGGACTGGCTTTGGCTGGGTCTCTGGCATTGGATCCACTACAGCTGTTGCAGTCGTTGGCAGGGGATCCGGTTCCACCACCTTTGTTTGGGTCTCTGGTAACACAGACGGGGCCCTGGTGGATGGCTCAGGAACAGGGATGGGGGTGAAAGCTTGCTTAGCCTGGCTGCGGGTGACTATTCCCACCCTCTTGGCTAGCTTCACATGGTTGGCCAAGTCTTCCCCTTGCAGCATGGGGATGGGATAATTGTCATAGATTGCAAAAGTCCACATTCCTGACCAGCCCTTGTACTGGACATGCAACTTGGCTGTAGGCAAGGTTACAGACTGTGACATGAAGGGTTGAATTGTCACTGGAACCTCCGGGTTGATGAGTTTGGGGTCCACTAGGGATTGGTGGATAGTTGACACTTGTGCCCCAGTGTCCCTCCAAGCGATAACCTTCTTTCCGCCCACTCTCAAGGTTTCCCTTCGCTCCGAGGGTATGAGAGAGGCATCTGGGTCTGGGGATCTTTGGTGTGATTGTGGTGTAATGAACTGTAATCGGTTGGGGTTCTTGGGGCAGTGAGCCTTTATATGTCCCAGTTCATTACATTTAAAACATCGCCCTGCTAAGGTATCACCGGGGCAATGTTGGTTGGTGGAGACTGGTGTGGTGGGGTGAGAAGGCGTCTGGGGTTTCCCTTGGGATGTGGGTGGGGCCTTGGGTTGTCCCCGGTGGTAAGGTTTTGTTTCGGCTTGCCCCTTCTGATATTCGCTCCAACTGCTACTAGTTTTTTTCTTTTCTGCCACCTCCACCCATTTGGCTCCAATCTCCCCCGCCTCGGTTACAGTTTTGGGCTTCCCATCTAGGATGTACCTTTCTATTTCCTCAGGAACACCGTCTAAAAACTGCTCCATTTTTACTAGGGAAACCAGATCTTCCAGAGATTTAACATTTGCTTCTGATACCCAGGCATCACAATGTTTGTCAATGTGGTAGGCATGTCGGGTAAATGACACGTCTGGTTTCCACCTTGGGGCTCTGAACCGCCGACGGGCATGCTCGGGTGTTAGCCCCATTCTGAGTCTGGCCTTGTTTTTAAAAAGTTCATAACTGTTCATGTGTTCCCTAGGCATTTCAGCCGCCACCTCTGCTAAGGGTCCACTGAGCTGCGGCCTCAGCTCTACCATGTACTGGTCTGTAGTGATGCTGTATCCAAGGCAGGCCCTTTCAAAATTTTCTAAGAAGGCCTCAGTATAATCGCCTGCCTTGTAGGTGGGGAATTTTCTGGGATGGGAAGGGGAACCTGGAGAGGGGTTGCTAGGATTGGCTGGTAGATCCGGCCTAGCCCTTGCTAATTCCAGTTCATGCTTCCTCTCTTTTTCCCACTCCTCCATCTCTTTTTCTTTCAGCTCCATAGCTCTTTTGTGGGCCTCCTCTTTGGCTTTCTTTTCAGCTTCTTGCTCGAGTTTTTTTAATTGAAGCAGTCTCTGATGTTTTTTTTTCATTTTCTTCTGCTTCTAGTCTGGCCAGTTCTAGTTTGTTAGCTACTTCTTTGGTAGTCATTTTCCTGTTTTCCTGTGCTGGGCCACACCCCTCTGTAGTTGACTGAAACTGGGATGCACTCAGCTCAGGCTGCTGCTGAGGTAACAGAGACGTTCTAACTGGCTATCCCCGAGTAGAAAGAAAAAAAAACAATTCAGCTTGTAAATTCCTTTTACCAGCTGTTTGCTCATTGATTGAACCCTTCTCTTAACAAAGACCCTTGTTAAAAAAACTTAACACCTCTGCCTTCAGGCAAGGAGAGATAAGATATGCATCTACCTTCAGTTCAGCTTTCCAAGCAGCTTGAAAGGAGGGGAAAAAAATCTTACTGGCTTTTGGTTAAAAATGATCCCACCGTTCTGCCACCATGTCAAGGCTGCTTCCCCACTCTGAACTTTAGGGTACAAATGTGGGGGCCTGCATGAAAACTTCTAAGCTTAACTACCAGCTTAGATCTGGTCCGCTGCCACCATTCCCCAAACTAATTCCCTTCCCTGGGAAGCCTTGAGAAACTCTTCACCAATTCCCTGGTGAATACAGATCCAAACCCCTTGGATCTTAAAACAAGGAGAAATTAACCGTCCCCCCTCCTTCCTCCCACCAACTCCTGGTGGATCAAAATCCAACCCCCTTGGATCTAAAAACAAGGGGAAATCAATCAGGTTCTTAAAGAGAAGGCTTTTAATGAATGGAAAAGGTAAAAATCATCTCTGTAAAATCAGGGTGGAAAATAACTTTACAGGGTAATCAAACTTAAAGAGCTCAGAGGACCTCCCTCTAGCCTTAGGTTCAAAGTACAGCAAACAGAGATAAACACTCTAGTAAAAGGTACATTTACAAGTTGAGAAAACAAAGTAAAACTAAGACGCCTTGCCTGGCTTTTTACTTACAAGTTTGAAATATGAGAGACTTGTTTAGAAAGATGGGGAGAACCTTGATTGATGTCTGGTCCCTCTCCGTCCCAAGAGCGAACAACCCCCTAAACAAAGAGCACAAACAAAAGCCTTCCCCCCACCCCCAAGATTTGAAAGTATCTTGTCCCCTTATTGGTCCTTTGGGTCAGGTGTCAGCCAGGTTACCCGAGCTTCTTAACCCTTTACAGGTGAAAGGATTTTGGAGTCTCTGGCCAGGAGGGATTTTATAGTACTGTACACAGGAGAGCTGTTACCCTTCCCTTTATAGTTATGACATATGCGCATGGCTCTTCTGCTGTGACTACACCCGGGGCGCCAGCCGATGGAGGGATGCGGCAATACAGCATTTGGAACGGGAGGTCTTAGAGCTGGAGAAGCATCTGGCCACCAGCCCTGAGGATCCATCCCTCTACGGAGCGTGCCGGGAGAAGCGGGAGGAGCTCCAGGCCTGAAGGACCATCGAGCCCGGGGTGCCTTTGTTCGATCCCTCATCCGCCTCCTTCGGGAAATGGATTGCTGCTCCCGCTTCTTATACGCCCTGGAGAAAAAGAGGGGGGCCAAGAAGCACGTCACCTGCCTCCTGGCACCCCCTCACGGAACCGGCGGAGATGTGCGGGAGGGCCAGGGCCTTCTACGCAAATCTTTTCTCCCCAGATCCAACCGATCCTAATGCTTGCAGAGTGCTCTGGGACGAACTCCAAACGGTCAGCGCGGGCGACCGTGACCGGCTAGAGCTGCCTCTCACTCTGGCCGAATTCTCGGAAGCCCTCCATCGCATGCCCACCAATAAATCTCCGGGCATGGACGGGTTAACCGTGGAGCTCTACCGTGTGTTCTGGGACATCCTCGTCCCAGACCTAGTCACCGTCTGGGCCGAGTCTTTGCAGAGCGGGGTCCTCCCTCTTTCGTGCAGGCGAGCCATGCTCGCCTTATTGCTGAAGAAGGGGGACCTCCACGACTTACGGAATTGGCGTCCCGTCTCGCTCCTCAGCACGGACTACAAAATCGTGGTGAAGGCCATCTCGATGCGGCTAGGGTCCGTGCTGGTGGACGTGGTCCACCCAGACCAGACCTACACCGTCCCGGGCTGCACAATATTTGATAACCTGTATGTGGTCCGGGACCTCCTGGAACTAGGGTGTAGGGATGGTCTGTCATTCGCCCTCTTGTCCCTGGAGGGCCCATTGACACAGCAGGAGAAGGCGTTCGACAGGGTGGACCACGGGTATCTCCTGAGCACTCTGTGAGCATTCGGCTTCGGATCCCAGTTTGTGGGTTTTCTCCATGTGCTGTACATTTCCGCAGAGTGTCTGGTCAGGCTCAATTGGACCCTGACCGAGCCGGTCAGCTTCGGGCGAGGAGTACGGCAGGGGTGTCCCCTCTCGGGTCAGCTGTACGCTCTGGCGATCGAGCCTTTCCTCTGTCTCCTCCGTTGGAAGTTGACGGGGTTGGTGCTCTGAGAGCCGGAGCTGCGGCTGGTCCTGTCGGCATATGCCGATGATTTGCTCCTCGTGGTCCAGGACCCGGGCAACTTGGCACGGGGTGGAGACTTGCTAGGCCTCCTCTGCCCGGGTCAACTGGGTCAAGAGCTCTGGCCTGGTGGTCGGGGACGGGTGGCAGGCGAACTCCCTCCCACCCGCGCTTCAGGCCATCCGTTGGAGCGCTGGTCTGCTGCTCTATCTCGGCGTTTACCTTTCTGCCACGCATCCGTCTCCGCCGGAGAACTGGCACGTCTTAGAGGGCAGGATGATGGAGCGGTTCCAGAAATGGACAGGACTACTCCGGTGCCTCTCTCTTTGAGGGAGAGCACTGGTGCTCAATCAACTAGTCCTGTCCATGCTCTGGTACCGGCTCAACACCCTGGTCCCAGCCCCGGGTTTCCTGGCCAACCTCCAGACAGCGATTCTGGAGTTCTTTTGGCCAGGTATGCACTGGGTCTCTGCAGGGGTCCTCCACCTGCCCCTGGAGGAGAGAGGGCAGGGCCTAAAGTTTCTACACACTCAGGTCCATGTCTTCCGCCTCCAGGCCCTGCAGAGGCTCCTGTATGGTGCAGGTAGTCCGGCGTGGAGAGTACTGGTGCCCGCCTTCCTGCACCACTTCCGAGGGCTCCGATACGAGCAGCAGCTCCTTTATCTCCATCCAAGAGGTCTTCCGCGAGACCTCTCCAGGCTGCCGGTCTTCCACGAAGACCTCCTCCGGACCTGGAAGCTGGTTTCAACGACCAGGTCCGTGGCAGCCACCGTGGGAGCTGATCTCCTCGCGGAGCTCCTGCTACACAACCCCCAGCTTCGTGTGCAGGTGGCGGAGTCCCCCGTAGTGCACCAGAGGTTGGTCTTGGCTGAAGTCACCCGAGTCGGAGACCTCCTGGACTATGACCGGGGAGATTGGCTGGATCCCCTGACGCTCGCTTAGCGCATGGGGCTCTCCAGACCTCACACTCCCCAGCGCGTACTTCAGGAGTTGAAGGCCGCTTTACCGCCCGCTGCTCAGGCCTACCTTGACCGGGTCCTGTGAGAGGGCACGCCCCACCCACCCTCCACCCCAGGCCCAGTGGACCTTTTCATTGTGCCTCTGCCCCGTGGATCCAACCGGCCCCCCCACCCTTTCACTGTGAGCTGGCTGCACGATCTGCAGCCGGTTCTGTTCCAGAGTGTGCCAAAGAAACATCTGTACACGCTCGTGCTTCACGCCCTTCACTTCCTCACCCTCATGTCCCACCCTGACACAAAGTGGCGGGACCTCCTGCCACCTCTCGAGGGTGAGAAGCCCTGGTGGGCCAGCCTATACTCTACCCTGGTTCCAAGGCCCACCAGGTATATCAGTTGGCAGCTCCTTTACGGGGCCATGAGCACGGGCGTGTACTTGGCGTGGTTTACCCCTATCCCAAACACCTGCCCCTTTTGCGGCATGAACGAAACCTTGGCACATATTTATCTAGAGTGTGCCAGATTGCAGCCCCTATTCTGGCTCCTCTTAGATATATTATTACGTTTTTGGTTGCACTTTTCCCCTCACCTGTTCATCTATGCACTCCCCATCCGTAGCCCCACAAAGTCGCGGGATCTCCTTATCCACCTCCTCCTAGCCCTGGCCAAACCAGTCATCTACAAAACCAGGGAGAAGAGGTTGGCCAACGGGATTTCCTGTGACTGTGGGGCCTATTTCTGCTCCTCCATCCGTTCACGCATCCGGTCAGAGTTCCTCTGGGCAGCGTCCACTGGCTCCTTTGATGCCTTCGAGGAGCAGTGGGCACTGACCCGGGTTCTCTGCTCAGTGTCCCCATCAGGTTCCCTTCATTTAGCCCTATGACGTCACTCCCATTCCTGTTTTTTTCATTAGTTGTCCCCCATAATTATTTGGTATCACAGACCTGTGGATCCTCCCCTTAGGCTGGGGGGAGGTCCTTTCACAGTGGGCGGGCTTCGCCCGCCCACTTCCTGGATACCAACAGGACCAGACTCCTGTACCCCACTGGTCTGGGTATGTCACATCATATAGTATAAAAGAATAAGCCATAAAGGAAAATAATGTTCCTAGTCATGTACATCAGAAGGAAAAATATCAGGGAGGGAAAGAAATTATTTAAGTTAAGTGCCAACATTGACACAAGAACAAATGTATATAAACAGACCATCAACAAGTTTAGGCTTGAAATTAGTTGAAGATTTCTGATCATCAGAGGAGTGAAGTTCTGAAAGAGCCTTCCAAGGGCAGTAGTAGGGGCAAAAAATTCAGGCTTCAAGACTGAGCTTGATACGTTTACTTAGGGGATGGTATGATGACACTTTATTTGACTGGGAAAGGAGAGAAATCAAGACAGTGTCGGGGTATGATGCCAGTTTGGTGTTAGCCTAAGCTGGTAGGGTCTGGGAAAGAAAAGTTCTGTGTGTCTCGAAAGTTAACCTGTCTCACCAACTGAAGTTGGTCCAATAAAAGATATTACCTCACCTGACTTGTCTCTCTAATATTCTGGGCCTGACACAGCTACAATAGCACTGCATACAGCGTTTACATATTCATTCAGTTTAACATAATAAAAAGACACCTACCTGAGGCTCTCTGTCCCCCAACACATCATCAATAATACAACAATATCCCAACAGTATAATCATTTCAGGAGGAACTTAGGCATGCCCTTTTATCATTCTGTGGAGCTAACCTTCAGTTTGCTCAGAAAACCACATCAAAGAGATGACATATGGGCACTCTCAAGTGAGGACAAAGGTTGAAAATCCTGTCTAATCAAACTCTAACTATATCACCAGGCCTTTGCACCTCCAAACCCAACTGGAATAGAGATACAAATAAAAATAAAAACTACCACAGAAATATAAACTAAAAATCTGACAAACAAACAAAAACACAATGAAAAAATGCTTTGATACCTCAATCAGAGTTTTTATCCTGAATAATAAGAAGAGTCAGGGAACCCACTAGGGACTTTGCAATGGCTACTGATTTTATGTGCAAGGATCTCAGATAGTATGGAGATGGGTAGCAGTACATCATAGATAGATAGATAGATAGATTCCAATCTTAATTACATTGATATATGTATAGTATCTGTGTAGTAATTACATTTTTTTCTTGAGGTATGTTTGTCCGGATTTTTACTAGTGTAAATTATACAAAGAATACTGTCATCAGATGATTATATTTATAAAGAAACAGAATGAAATTGCTAACAAAGGAGAAATGTGGACATTTTATTCTCGCTGAATAACCTCCAACTTATCAGCTTACTCAGTGCTCCTTTCACCTCCTTGTTCCTCATGTTGTAGATGATCGGATTCATCACTGGAGGAAACACAGAATAGAGAACACCCACCGTGAGATCCAGACATGAGGTTGAGCTGGAGGTGAGTTTCAGATGGGCAGAAGTGGAAGTGAAAAGTAACAAGGAGACCACAGTAAGGTGAGGGAGGCAGGTGAAGAAGGCCTACTCAGAGGGGATTCTCAGCACTGTGGTGGAGATCGGAACGTATGTCACAATTATGAAAACAAAGCAGCATGAGACTGTGGATACACCAAAGATTAGAGCCCCAACTTCACTGAGGTACAAGTCAGAGCAGGCGAGCTTGAGAAGCTGGGGGATTTCACAGAAGAACTGATCTATCACATTGCCTCCACAAAAGGATATTGCAAACATGTTCCCGTTGTGCAGTGCAGAGTAGAAAATTCCACTGATCCAGGCACTGGCTGCCATTTGGACACAAGCTTTCCTGTTCATCACACTCTCATAGTGCAGCGGTTGACAGATGGCGACATATCGGTCATATGCCATGTCATAACTATAAAGGGAATGGTAACAATCCTCCTGTGTACAATACTATAAAATCCCTCCTGGCCAGAGACACCAAAATCTTTTTACCTGTAAAGGGTTAAGAAGCTCAGGTAACCTGGCTGACACCTGACCCAAAGGACCAATAAGGGAACAAGATACTTTCAAATCTTGGGGAGGGGGAAGGCTTTTGTTTGTGCTCTTTGTTTTGGGGGTTGTTCGCTCTTGGGACTAAGAGGGACCAGACATCAATCCATTCTCTCCAAATCTTTCTGAACAAGTCTCTCATATTTCAAACTTGTAAGTAACAGCCAGGCAAGGCGTGCTAGTTTTATCTTCATTTTCTCAACTTGTAAATGTTCCTTTTGTTAGAGTGTTTATCTCTGTTTGCTGTAACTTTGAACCTAAGGCTAGAGCGGGGTCCTCTGGGCTCTTTAAGTTTGATTACCCTGTAAAGTTATTTTCCATCCTGATTTTACAGAGAAGATTTTTACCTTTCTTTCTTTAATTAAAAGCCTTCTTTTTAAGAACCTGATTGATTTTTCCTTGTTTTAAGATCCAAGGGGGTTGGATCTGGACTCACCAGGAATTGGTGGGGGAAAGGAGGGGGAATGGTTAATTTCTCCTTGTTTTAAGATCCAAGGGTTTGGATCGGTGTTCTCCAGGAAATTAGTGGAGAAGTCTCTCAAGGCTACCCAGGGAAGGGTTATAGTACTTGGGAGGGAGATATTCAGGGGGTGGGGGTTGACAGAGTTTCCCAAATGCCTCATAAATAATTTGGGTAGTGGCAGCAAAACCAGATCTAAGCTGGTAGTTAAGCTTAGAGGTTCTCATGCAGGTCCCCACATCTGTACCCTAGAGTTCAGAGTGGGGAAGGAACCTTGACATGCCATGACTGTGAGAAGGCAAAATTTGCTGAAGCAAAGAATATGAAAAAAAAAAGACTTGGGTAATGCATCCAGAATAAGTAATTGACTTGGTATTCATGAGAGAATTGGCCATGGATTTGGGGACACAGATAGAGATGGAGCCAAGGTCTAGGATGGACAGATTCATCAGGAAAAAGTACATCGGGATGTGAAGACGGTGGTCCAGGGCTATGGCTGTGATGATGAGATTCTCCATCAGGGCTGCCAGGTAAATCACCAGGAACACCACAACGTGTAAAATCTGCAGCTCCTGAACGTCAGAGAATCCCAGAAGAAGGAACTGGTCACGGTGGTTCGGTTGGACATTTTCTTCCTCAGTATATTGTGTGATGGTGGGGGAGGGAATGAAAAGGGTTATGGTCAGGATCAGAGCAACAGAGGGAATGGCCCTGTTTCCCCTCTCCCTAATATCTCATTGTATGACTGTCATAGGTGCCCAGCAATTGTCACTTATAATGACTAAGAGACATTAACTAATAAAGAAAAATTAAGTTTCCCCAAAAAAACCTTTTATGCCATACCCATGCAAATAGACATATTTATAACTGAATAAAAATTAATAAATAATGGGAAAAGAACATTTGAAGGGGAAAGAACAGTCATTTCCATTTCACAAACCCATACATCAACCGCGTCTCTCACAGGTCAGTGTATGTGCAGCTGTGATTGCTTGTATTCTCCCCCAGGGTGGAAGTTGAGCTGGAACATAAGAACATAAGAATGGCCCTACTGGGTCAGACCAAAGGTACATCTAGCCCAGTATCCCGGCTTCTGACAGTGGCCAGTGCTAGGTGCCCCAGAGGGAATGAACAGAACAGGTAATCATCAAGTGATCAATCCCCTGTCGCCCATTTCCAGCTTCTTGCAAACAGAGGTTATGGAAACCATTCCTACCCACCCTGGCTAAGAGCCATTGACGGACCAATCCTCCATGAATTTATCTGGTTCTTTTTTTAACCCTGTACAACAGCTCCTGTGACATGCTATCTTGCATCCTCTTCCATTTCCTCGTTATCTGGCTGAGCCACTCCACTGGTGTGGAAGAAGAAGCCCTCAAGGCCACATTGTCATCTGCAAAAGGTACAATGCACAGAGGTAATATTGTGTGAGTGTAATCATGAGATAAATGGAAACTTTGTATACTGAATTCTCTCCCCTTGATCCACGCAAGTTTCAAGCACTACATTCTCAATTCTCCTTGGGATTCATAGAGAACTGCAGCAATTTCAGCCAGGGAGAAGATGGCCCTGGGGTGAGGGAGGGAGTTGGGGAAATAAGGGGGGATAGCTCACAGGCCTCAGTATATGCACATAGGGCAATTGAACTGAATGCTGGCACCGTTTTCCACAGACGCTGGAATTTAGCAGATGTCTCACTCCTGAGGGCAACGGAGGCTAAAAAGGAATAGCTCCTGCAGGCATCTGGCTGCAGACCAGGGCCATATGCCCCTAGCCTGTGTACTGCAATGGTGCCTGCTGAAGTAATCGCTCAGTGTTAGAACATCTAAGGGCCAGATTTTTAATGGCATTTAGGTGTCTAGGAGGATTTTCAAAAGCCTTTAGGCACCTAAGTCCCATTGACATCAAAGGGTGTTTTGAAGATCCCATTAGGTGCCTAAATACCTTAAAAATCAGGCAGTAATTCCTTCTGTGAATCTAGCCCTGGATCTCTGAAATCCCCTAACAGGCTTTGACAATATCATCCCAGAAAACTAGAGAGAGATTCAGAACTACCATTTCTGAGCCCTTCCAGACATTGAGGGCTTTGTAAACAGCATCCATATCCAGAAATGGATTCTACAAATGGCCCTGTCTCTTTAAAATGAGCCAAAAACAGATCCCAGGACTGTGGGTCATGGTGGCCTTCAGAAATGGACTGGGATTTTTGTGCAGTTCCTAGAAGACGTGTCCCCACCACACAAACATCAACATCACTGGAACTATATTGGCAGCCTTGGGTTCCATCACTACAGAGGTGTCCAGAAGTATAGAGAAAGGAATCCTCCGTCATATATAGCAAGGTTCCCTCCAGGACAGGGTAGAAGCACATTTCCAGGGAGTGGTGAGTGGGAGAAGATTGCCCAGCTGCCACCTTCACTTCTATATGTACTACTGAAAAATATCTGACTTCAGAACCTTGGGCGAATCAGCTGGCCACTTAGGATTAGGGTGATGCAAAGAAAACTAGGATACAAGACAGAAATCTCTGTGCATTAATGCTGGTATATTCAAAGGGGTGTAAGGGAGTTAGGTGTCTAACTACCCTTGTGCAGTCAATGGGAGATGAGCCCCTAATTCCATGAAGCCACTCTGAATATCCCAGTCACAGCTCACAGCCTGGAGCAAGAGTTCACTGTATCGTTTGTGCCACATTCTGCAGCACTCACAACCCCTTGTTTCTGCTCTAAGTGCACAGGATGCTGCAGAGTCATTTACAGGTCTTTCCACAGGCCCAAGTCCATCCCTGGTGCCCCTCCATGGAGCTCAGTGGATTTGTGCCCAGGATAAATTTGGCCCATTCTCAGGGGCTTGTTTTATACTCACTCTTCTGCTAATGCCCACTGGAGATAATCACAGCTCTTTGTCCCTCATGGGGGTTTCCTGCGGAATTCTCCACTCAATCTGATTGCTTTGGTTGCTATCAGTACCTGAATCCCTGAGCTTATGATATGTTCCTTGCACATGATGCAGAAGCTTAACACTGTGGGAGGGCCTGGGAATAGACTGTGACTCAACAAGGTGTCTTTAGAGAGCAGGACAGTCCCTGGCCTTAGCCCCCACTGGACATTTGAAAGGACAGGAGGACACAGTTCACACCCTGTTTCCATGTGAATGCTAGACATTTTACAGGAGGAGGGGATGGTTGGCTGGGGAGACAAGAGATGAAGCAGCTGCTTTCACCTCTAAGTCCCCTGTTTACACCCAGCTAAGGGCTTGATCCACAAAAGGATTTAGGTGTCTAAGTCCAAAACTGAGATCCAGAAATCCTCTTCTGAGCTGCTGCTTCGCCATGTAGGCACCTACATGTCCCTGCATGAAGTCCGTAATGGTCTCAGACTGTAGTGGTTTGCAGATGGTGACTTATCAGTTGTATATACCCAAAGTTTGCTCCATTAAGCTCCTTTGGAAATCATAGATTTAATGTTTCTGAAGTTCAAGGAAGCCCAGGCCTTAGAACTTAACAAGATAGACACAGGGCCAGGATTACAAAGGGGTTTAGGCACATAACTATTCTAATAGGTCCCCAGTGGCATTTACAAAAGCACCTAAGCAGGTTATGTACCTAACTCCCATTGAAAGTCTATGGGATTTAGGCACTTGGCTCACTTAGGAGTTTTGATAAATCCCACTAGGCACTTGGCTCTATCTTTAGGTTCCTAAATCCCTTTGCAATTCTGGCCCATAGATTATACAGAAGCTGGGCTGCAATCAGGAAACTCTGGATCCGATTCTATTGACTGTGCTGTGCTGGGGTTACATTACAGGATAATAATGGTACATTTTGGATTTAAAATTGATGAATTCATGAACTTTTGCCTCTGGGCCTCTGCTTCTGAGCTGGGCAGGGTTCCAGGGAATGAGTCTCTCCAGCCCTTACAAATTAGACATGGATAAATCACCTTCCTGCAGTGTTGGTTGTCTAATGCCGGTGACGATCAAAGCCAGCTACACACAGCTCATCTGCAAAGAGCAACAGTCAGTTCTGTCTCAAAGGGGGGTTATGTAGGAATAACACCTCCCCGAGTTATGGGAGCTAGATCATCACACATATTTTTCCATTGATTTTGCTCCATCTACACCAGGGGTGAAAGCAGAATAGCTAGACCACTCCGGGGTGTGATTTTATAGCCCTGAGTGGTATAGCTATGTTGATCTAAGTTTTAAGTATTGAGCACGTAAGAGTGAGGGGTTGAAAGGATTCTTAGGCAGTTGTGCCTTTGGCATCAAGACATCACAGTGATGGGGAAAATGTAGATAGATAGATAGATAGATAGATAGAGGAGGTGTGTGGGGATAGATAGATAGATAGATAGATATTGACCAAAGAATCCAGGCAGTGGATGACAGAATGCGTTGCAATTTGGGAAAAAAGTCTACAAATTCCAATACAGTAAGTTTGCTACTTCAATTAAATATTGTTGGGGATTAATATAGAGGGGAAATTTAAGAACATAAATATGAATTGTAATCTGAACTCTTTTAAGATTTTTACTATCAGTTTAACCAAATGCCTGGTCAGAATTTCCCCCCCTTCTGGAAAATGCTGAATTTTTCTTTAAAAAAAAATCCATTTTTTTTTAGCCAGTTGTGGACAATCAAACTTTTTCAGCTGAAAGCTGAAAATTTTAAGATGAAAATTATGTTTTTAGTAGTAAAACAGACACATTCTGAGAAAAAAATCTTTAGGTGAAAAAAGCCAAATTTCTATTAAAAATATCAACAGAAAATTTGCAATGAGCCTTAAACTTTAAAGAAGTGAGGGGGACATTAATGCTGCCTAATTTCAAATGACTTAATTCTATTGCAACCTTGTGCATTTCTGTTTCAAAGTGTAACAGCGACAGACTCTGGTCGTTGGTGGGCAGGATTGAACCTAGGATCTCTGGAGCTAAATGCATGCCTGTCTACTGCATGAGCTAAAGGCCACAAACCCCTTAGCTAATGCTGTACAGCAGACTCATTAAGCTCTAAAATGGTCTCAGTGCCACTAGATGGACAGAACATCACACCCAGGAGGAGTGTGGGTTACAAAAAAATAATTACACCCAGATAAAAATTGAAAGGGGAAAAAAAGGCACAGAAAGGTCAAAGTGACTGGCCCAAGGTCAGAGAGCAAGTCAGTGACAGAGCCAAGCATAGAACCTAAGTGTACTGATGGCCAATGAGCTGCACAGCACAGACCTAAATTCACAGAGGTGAACACCACCACCCAGGAGCAACAGATTCTCCAAGCTAGATTGTCATGCCATGCCGATGGAAGCACAGCTGGTATTCGGTGCCATAATTCCATTTGTAACCAAGCAGCAGGCCATCGACATGCTGTTGTGGTGGAATCATAACAGACAAGCTGACATTTTGGATGCTGGGTGAGTCTATGGAGTGTAGCCTCGAAGAGTGGGAATCAGGCTATGTTGGTATATTCTAGTATTTCAGTTTCATGCCCAAGTTGTCAGCTGGCTATTTCTCAGAATAGAGGGACCATTGTTAGCAGAGTTGGGTTTAGGTTGTAATTTGTTCCAGACTTTATACTACATTTCATCGAGCCAACTCTTGGGCCAGATCCTCTGATGGTAAAAAATGAACCAGCAACACTAGGAGCAATGCCAATTTACACTGGTGCAATAATGCACTTGACTAATGGTCTGATTGTCAGGAGAAAGGAGCAGTCACCACACCTGGTCATGGAACTGATGAGTGCAGTGCTCCTGTGACAGTCAGATCATGAGATATTATTAAAGAATATTTTCAGCAATTGAATATAGCTATAATGAAACACAGAATAAAATGATGACCATAGTCTTTATTCTTCCCTGCACAGGCAAGACACAATGAACTGAGGAAGAAAATGTCCAACCAATCCACAGTGGCCGAGTTCCTTCTCCTGGGATTCTCTGATGTCCGAGAGCTGCAGATTTTACATGTTGTGGTGTTTCTGGTGATTTACCTGGCAGCCTTAATTGGGAATCTTTTCATCATCACAGCTGTAGCGCTCGACCACCATCTTCACACCCCCATGTATTTTTTCCTGATTAATCTGTCCATCCTAGACCTCGGATCCATCTCTGTCATTGTCCCCAAATCCATGGCCAACTCCTTATTGAACACTAGGTCAATATCCTATGCTGGATGCATTGCCCAAGTCTTTCTCTTTGTCTTCTTTGCTGCAGCCAATATCGCTTTACTCACTGTCATGGCATACGACCGATATGTCGCCATCTGCCAACCACTGCACTATGAGACAGTGATGAAAGGGGTGCTTGTGTCCAAATGGCAGTCAGTGCCTGGAGAAGTGGCATTCTGTACTCTGCCCTGCACACTGGAAACACCTTCAGGTTACCCTTCTGCCAGTCCAGTGTCATCAACCAGTTCTTCTGTGAAATACCCCAGCTACTCAAGCTCTTCTGCTCTGACTCATACCTCAGTGAAGTTGGCATTCTTGGCTTTAGTGCATGTTTGCTATTAAGCTGCTTTGCTTTAATAATTGTGTCATATGTTCACATTTTCATGACAGTGCTGAGAATCCCCTCTGAGCAGGGCCGACATAAAGCCTTCTCCACCTGTCTCCCTCACCTCACTGTGGTCTTCTTGTTCTTTTGCACTGGAACCTTTGCCCACCTGAAACCTACCTCCAGCTCAGCGTCAGGTCTGGATCTCGTGGTGGCTGTTCTGTATTCTGTGGTGCCTCCAATGATGAAACCAGTCATCTACAGCATGAGGAACAAGGAGATCAAAGCTGCACTGAGGAGATGGTCTGTGTGGAAGTTATTCCCCAAGAATAATATGTTTGTCTTTCTCCTGTGACTGTCATTTTATTCTGTGTTTCATTATAGTTACATTCAACTGATGGAAATATTCTTTCCATGGGAAAATCACCTGCAATGTGTTTATGTAGTATTTAAAGTCCAGACTAATTCCACTGAAGTCAGTGGAGTTACTGTAGAATTAACCAGTGTAAATAAGGTCAGAACCTGTCTATTAATCCATCTTAAGGATTTATATGGCTACCATCACTACATCATCAGAGCACCATACACATTCAATCAGTAGCTACGGCAAAGTCATTAGTCAACTTCATCTACTCTCTGGCTCATCTCTTTTGGGGGGAGGGAAGGGTAAAATTTATGTTTGGGATAAGAGATGTTTTATTTGCTTGATTGCCTCTGTTCCTTGATTTGTTTTGCTGGTTGGTCTGTTTTCTGTGAATTGCAGAGGGTGGGGTATATTTGCTTAGAAGCATGTGTCTTTTCCCCTCTTTCTTTGTTGTTCTCTCCATGTATTTGGGGGTGTCAGTGTGTCATGCCTTTCATGGGGGGGGGGGTTCAAGACAGCTCAACTTTTGATTCCCATGATGATCAAGAGATGGGAACGAATTTCTGTAGGTGTAGGGTGGCTGAGTTTCTGTTCAAATGATGGGGTGTTAGTCTGTTAGTAGTGATGTGTCTGAGCACAGTTTTCTTTGTTCCTGCTGTGCTAAATAAATTATACTTTGGAAAAGACCAGCTGGTCACTCAACTTACGACTGGACACAGCTCTGTGGGAAGAACTGCAGGACCCAAACCCAATCAGACCAGCTGAGAAATCATGGTTGGTGCACTGGGTGCTGTAGCCTGGGTCTGGGTATAAAAGTGGGAGAATCACGAGTTTTTACCCTATGAAATGTGTAGGCATGAAGCAGAAATCTGAAGGGGTCAGAGATGCAACTAGCCCTGTAACCATAACAACTAGGATTTAGCCATTTACTTTAAAGGGATCTGGATTTGGCCAAGGGTGTTTTATCCTACAAGGATCCAAAGGTGACAAAACGTGCCCTGGATCACAGAAGCTGGCTACTTATTGTTACTGTTATTATTACTACCATATTTGTGCATATAATATAAGTGAGATTAAAGGAGAGTGTGATAGATAGATAGATAGATAGATAGATAGATAGATAGATAGATAGATAGATAGATAGATAGATAGATAGAAAGAAAGAAATTTGGGGTTTTAGCAAAACAACATTTTTTAAAAAAATGTGATGTTCTCTTTGAAAAGTAAAAACAAAAAAGAAATTTTCATTTTCTTCATAAATTTTACACTTTTCAGTTCAAAGACTTCAGTTGCCTACACCTGAGTAAATTTTGAGCTGGGGGTTTTAAAGGAAAAGTTGAAATTTTCCTCCAAGAGATTTTATGGTTTGGTTTTGTTTTTCTGACCAGTTCTAGTTCTGAGAACTGGCACCCCAATTACTAAGGCAGCTTTGTAAATCTCAGCCATAGCGATCTAAATAGCACTGGCATGGGCAATAGCACTGCATCCTCTCTCCATGACAGCCTTTGACAATGGTGATCTCTCTCTCCCTATTCCACTCATCTGTGTGGTGTCTAAAGTAACTGACACGCCCATGTCTGAGAATCCCAGCTGTTGAAAGAGGCCAGAGACAACAGCTCCCCCTCTGACAGAAGGTGGCACAAAAGGTGCTGTAGCATTAAGGGAGCCAAATCTAGGCCTGATGTGAAAAGGGCACAACCATACCACCATCCATGTTCTCAGGCCAGTTTACATGAGAGCTGAATTTGGGCTACACTTCACAAGATCCATAGCCTCAAGTCTGGAGGCACTTCAGACGTACTCAGGTGGTGAAATTACATCAAATCGAGTGACAGCAATATTTCTGATTTATTTATATAGACAGTTACAGGAGAGCGGAGAATGAATTAAACTACCATGGGGCAGGTCTCCATCCCGCCACTATCTCACAGGAAACCTCCCTGATGTGGAGGTTGGTGCAGAATTGTCCACTGGGGGGGTCCCTGCCCTTCCCTCTACGGCAGATGATCCCTCCAGGAGTTATTGCTCTGAGCAGGGCTGTTCCCAGGAACCTGGGGAAAGAGGCACATTTAGTCCAATCAAGCTCTGCTGACTCTCAGGGCTGGGTTCAGACACTCCAGGGCCATGCATGGGGCTCTGCCTCCCTGACTCTGTGCTTCACGTGGAATGGTCCACAGACAGGAAGGGGGCAGCAGTGGTCCGACCAGTCCTTATGTCCCTATCCAGGGTGTATCTGCTTAGATGAGGCGGTGGGGATGGCTGTGCTCTTCCTGTCCCCCTGCACACAGAGACCCTGTTGGGGTGGGGTTCCTGAGATCCTCCAGAGCAGTGGGGCTGGGAGATGAACCCCCACAGAGATGCCTGAGACAGTTCCCCTCTCTAAGAGCTATTGTTTCAGGCGCTCTGCAGACTCAGGCATTGGATGCTACAGTGTCTACACGTAGATAATCTCCCCACCACCACCTTCGGTGATTGCTGCAGGGTGCAGGCACTTGCCATCTGATGCTAGCCCCTGTCAGGCCCTGGACCCTGGCAATTCCAACATTCCTGTGGAAAAAGGCAAATTCTCTTTGAAGAAAATGTGACAAATATTTGCTTCGATCTATGAAAATTCATTAGGAGCTCAAACAAAACTGAATTAAGGATCAGGACTTAAGAAATGATTCCTTATGCATTGTTCATTCTGTCTCAGGTATTATCCTCCTAGTTATAGGTGGGGAAAGTGAGGCACAGAGAGTTGCAGTAATTTAGTTGCAAAGCTGGGTTTAGATCACAGGAGCTTAAGGTGTCTTGTCCTCCTCTCTCTAGCCTCTGCTGCCTGATTGTATTTGTTCTCATCTTAGGGTGGAAATCTCAAGGGAGTCGAACGGACTTAGTCCCCAAGATGTACATGCCTTAATCCCTTAGGCTCCTTTGCAAATCCCAGCCTTCAGATTTCTGAAATTCAAGAGAAGCCCAGGCTGTGGAAGCTGACAAGACAGGCCCAAGATGAGGATTACAAAGGGGCTCAGGTACCTAAAGAAGCTGATAGGCACCTAGTGGAATTTAAAATAACACTTAAGCTGGGTAGGTGCCTAACTACCCTTGAATGGCAATAGGATTTAGCCACCTGGCTCACTTAGGAGCTTTGTTCAATCCCACTAGGCTCCTGAGTCAGATAGGGTGACCAGATGTCTCGATTTTATAGGGACAATCCTGATTTTGGGGGCTTTTTCTTATATAGGCATCTATTAACCCCAACCTCCTGTCCTGATTTTTCACACTTGCCCTCTGGTGACCCTACTCACAGATAACACAGAAGCTGGGCTGGAGTCAGGGAACTCTGGGGGAGATGTCAAGGTCTGTGCCAGGCTGGGGGAGGGGGGGCAGACTACATGATTGTGATAGCCCCTCTTGGCCTTAAAATCAAGGAATCAGTGAACTTTTGCCTCTGGGCCTCTGCTGCTGAGCTGTGCAGGGCTCCAGGGAGTGAATCCCGCAAGCGCTTAGGAAATCGACCTGGATAAATCACCTCACTGCAGCATCGCTCACAGTGATACTCAAAGCCAGCTACACACAGCTCAGCTGTAGAGAGCAGCAGGTTTGAGTCTCATTCTGTCAGTCAATTCTCAGAGTGAGGGGTGAAAGGACTCCTATAAATTTGTGCCTTTGGCTTTTATTTACTACTAGAAAGATAGATAGGTGATCTGTATGGGGATGGAGGGAAGCAGAGGCCAGCACAGCCCTCAGCCCGCACCACTTCCCTCAGCCCCATTGGCCTGGAGTGGTGAACCGTGGCCAGTGGGAGCTGTAATCAGACTGCAGACGTGGCAGGTAAACAAACCGGCCCGGCCAACCAGGGGGCTTACCCTGGCGGGCCACATGCCAAAGGTTGTCAATCCCTGTATTAGAGCATGGAATGAATTAAACCACCATGGTACAGTTCTCCGAGCTATGGGTGCTTGCAAAATGGTACTCACCCCGACAGGCACTGGGCGTGGACTCTGGCAATTCCTACATTCCTATGGAAAACTGGCAAATTCTGTTTGAAGAAAATGTGACAAATGTTTGCCCCGATCTATGAAAATTCATTAAGAGCTCAAAGAAAACTGAATTAGGGATCAAGTCTAAAGAAAGGATTCATTATGAATTATTCATCCAGTGTCAGTTATTATCCTCCAGTTTGCAGGTGGGGAAACTGAGGCACAGAGTGTTGAGGTTATTTAGTCATATAGCTGGGCTTAGATCACAGGAGCACACAGTGTCTTGTCCTCCTCTGTCTAGTCCCTGCTGCATGGCTGTACTTGTTAGCATCTTAGGCTGGAATTCTAAAGGAAGTCTAAGGGTACTGTGGCAAGGCACCTTCTCAATCTTGCCAGCCTCAGCTGTTTTTTGTCTCGGTGAGACGGGGTTGGGATAAAACAGTCCCTCTTGGCTGCACAGGGACAGTCCATCCTTCTTTCAGCCAATGTTTTGGGCTTGTTTTTCTTCTTTATGGGAGGGAATGCAGCCTCTCCTCCTGGAGAGGCTTGCTCCCTTGCTGCTACTCGCCTACTGGTAGCTTGACTCCTTCTCTCTCTGTCTCCCTCTCTCTCTTTCTCCCAACAGAGGAGTGTTTAAAAGGGTCTCAGGCAGCCCTTAGTTGGAATCAACTGATCCTAATTGACCTCAGGTAACTCCCTCTCAGCTGATCCTAATTGATTCTCTGGTAACCCCTTCTCAGCTGAACCTGATTGACCTGTAGTCATCCCTCCTCAGTTGATAGGGAGGAGGGCCTTTTAACATTCTGGGACTGTTTTCTCCCCCCCCCCCCCCCCGCACTACAGGATTGGGCTACTTGGGTCACCAAACAGTGCACCCTCGACGGGCCATCAGCATTGCTATGCTGGATTCTGGGCCTACATTGTACTCTAAAGGGGAAGGATTGTAGTGACAGGAAGCACCTTGTTACTCTTGCATTTCTTTCTTTGTTTTGCTTCATCCGCTTCAGAGGGGCATGGTTCATGATGAGGGTAAACCTCCTTCCGAGTAGGTAGTAGCGTAGGCTTTCTACGGCCCACTTTACCGCCACACATTCCTTCTCTACTATGGCATATTTACGTTCCCTGGGCAGGAGTTTCCTACTGAGGAACAGGACTGGGTGTTCTACTTCTCTGACCATTTGCGAAAGGACCGCTCCCAACCCGACCTCAGAGGCCTCGGTTTGTAAGATAAACTCTTTCTCCCAGTCTGGAGTTACCAACACGGGGTCGGTGCAGAGGGCAGTCTGCAGATCTGGAAAAGTCTCTTCGGTCCATCTTACTATGGTGCTTTTCTCCAGAAATTCTTCTTCAAGGTGACCCACAAAGAGGTTGGTAAATTGTGCGAGGGTTTTAATTACAGCGCTAAAGGTTATAAGAGAGGCTGCCTCCCACCAGCTTGTGTGGAGAGAGGCAGACAGCAAACAATCTGAACAGTTTGGAATTGGGACTGTCAGAACAAACATTTCAATTTTTTTGATGGAAACAAAATAAATTGGCATGTCCAAATGAAATTTATGTTTTGATTCTCCCGATAAGAACTTTGAAAAAAAAATTATTAAAATGGACATTTTCCTGTGGAAACTTTGCATCAGAAAATGTGATTCAAACAAAATAAAAAAAAGTCCAAATTGAATATTTTAACAAATTTGAACCTTCTCAAAAAAATCAAATTAGGAGATTCATTCAAACCAACCCTTTCCTGCAAACATTTTTGGTTTAAATGAATCAGCACTTTCTGATGAACACAACATATTGTCAAAAAATTTCAAAACTGAGTTCATGATCAGCCCATCAACTTCAATTTCTTCATCCACTCTTAGGCCCAAATCCTGAAATATGCTCCCACACCTCTGGTAGACTTCTATGGTTATATGAATGCCTTTTGACCACAGGATTATAAAACTTTTGTCAGAACACAGACCATGTCAATAGAGAGATTGCCTCATACACAGGTCCCCTCTCCTTTGTCATCTCAGCAACTACCTTGCCACCCTGACATGATTATAGAGATCATGTCCCTTGCCTATTCAAGTTCACACAATATCCCAACATAAGCAGATCTGCATACGGAAACGTAGTATTAGGAAAGCATTTGGGTCTGGATTAAGGTTTAAGGTCTATAAACCAGTGTCCAGGGCCTCAGCTCCAGGAGTCACGGCATTACAACAGAATCTAAGCTTCCATTTCCTAAACTATAGCCATTTAGTCCTCATGGTTGAGAAGTTTCAGAGTAGCAGCCGTGTTAGTCTGTATCCGCAAAAATAACAGGAGTACTTGTGGCACCTTAGAGACTAACAAATTTGTGATTCAAACAAAATAAAAAAAATTTGTTAGTCTCTAAGGTGCCACAAGTACTCCTGTTATTTTTATGGTTGAGAAGGAAAGCTTATAAATGTCCCCTAAGACAAAAGCCAAGTGTAATCAATATGGCCAGCAGAGTTAAGGACAATAAGGAGTTTTTAACTATATTAGGAACAAAAAGAATCCTTACAATGACATTGGTCTATTACTAAGTGGGAAGGATAAAATTACCAATAATAATGCAGAAAAGATAGAGATATAGAATAAATATTTCTGTTCTGTATTGGCAGGGAACACATGATGTAGTCATATTATATGATATTCTTTCTATTATACTAGTATCTCAGGAGGAAGTTAAAAAGCGGATACTAAAGTTAGATATTTTCAAATAAGCAGGTCAGGATAACTTGCATCCAAGCATTTTAAAAGAGCTGGTAGAGGAGCTCACTCGTTAATGAGTGGAGCTAATGTTTATTTTCAATAAATCTTGGAATACCAGAGAAGTTCCAGAGGACTGGAAGAAAGATAATGTTGGGTCAATATTTGAAAAGGGTAAACAGAGTGTCCTGGGTAATTATAGGCCTGTCAGTCTGACATTGATACTGGACAAGGTAATGGAGTGGCTGATACAGGACTTGATTAATAAAGAATTAAAGGAAGGTACTATAATTAATAATAATCAACATGGTTTTATTGAAAATAGATCCTGCCAAGCTAACTTTTCGTAATGAGATTACAGGTTTGGTTGATAAAGGTGTGGTAAATAATGAAGGGAGCAGGTCACTGATTAAGTGTGATCAGGATCAATTGGTAGACTGGGTGCAAGCAAACACTGTTTTAGCACAGCTAAATGTAAATGTGCACATGTAGGAACAAAGAATGTAACACTTACTTCAGGATATGGGACGCTTTCTTAGGAAACAGTGACTCTAAGAAAAGATCTGGGGTTGTGGTAAATAATCAGCTGAACATGAGCTCCCAATGCAACAGTGTGGCCAAAAGGGCTAATGCGATTCTAGGATGCCTAAAGAGGGAAATCCTGAGTAGGAGCAGAGAGGTTATTTTACCTGTCTATATAGAACTGGTGCAACCACTGCTGGAATCCTGTGTCCAGTTCTGGTGCCCACAATTCAAGAAGGAGGTTGACAAATTGAAGAGGGTTCAGAAAAGAGCCACAAGAATGATTAAAGTATTACAACACATGGCTTATACTCAGAGACTCAGGGAGCTCAATCTATTTCGCTTAACAAAGAGCAGGTTAAAGGGTGACTTTATTAGAGTCTAAATGTAGCAAAATGGGGAATAAATCTTTGATACTGGGATCTTCATTCTAGCAGACAATGGTGCATCCTGATCCAATGGCTGGAAGTTGAAGTCAGACAAATTCAGACTGGAAATAAGGTGTAAATTTTAATAGTCAGGACTATTAACCCTTGGGACAACTTACCAATAGTGGTGATGGATTCTCCATCACTGACAATGTTTAAATCAAGGTTGCATCTGAAGAAATGGGTTTTTTTACCCACAAAAGCTTATGCCCAAATAAATCTGTTAGTCTTTAAGGTGCCACCGGACTCCTTGTTGTTTATGTGGATACAGACTAACACGGCTACCTCCTGATACTTTAAATCAAGATTGGATGTATTTCTAAAATATCTGCTTTAGTAATTATTTTGGGGGAATTCTTTGGCCTGTGCTATACTGGGGATCAGACTACATGATTAAAATGATCCCTTCTGGCCTAAGAAGCTCCAACTCTATTGACTCCAATGGTATCAGGACTGAGTCTTCCCTGCTATTTAAGAGCGGAGGGTTGACTGGCTGAGGAAAGAAGTAGCAGGAATATACCACGTTGCACATGGAGCAGAGATGGGTCCAGCTCAGACGCAGGACTCTGTATTAGGCTCCACACTTCCCCAAAGCTCAGGCTTAGAAAGTGAGGTTCTGGTTCTAGCCCATGACCCATCTCTACTGAACCCACCACTACTCTGATTGGCAACAACTGTCCCCTTTGACGACAATCACAGACTCCATGGTGAGGCTGTGAAATCAATGGAACTGGGAGCCTGAACATTTGAGATGGTCTCCTCAGATCAGAGCTGGTCCTTGGTCTCTGCTGAGGCTGCCCACAGGGGGTCACCTGGTCCCAGTTTGGATGGATGGGATGTTTGGTGGGTGCTGTCATGATATGTCAAAGGAGATGAGACACAAAACCAATCTTTGCACAGAGGTCAGAAAGGCAAGAACATGGGGCTACTGCTCGCTGGGGCTGAGTTAAAACAGGTGACCTAGAGGTGAAAGCAGCTACTTCATTTCTTCTCTCCTGAACCAGCCTGTCCCATCTTGTCTGTAGCATTCACATGGAAATGGGGCATGAACTGAGACACCAATTCTTTTCAATGGTCAGTGGGGGCTAAAGCCAAGGACTGTCCTGCTCTGTCAGGACCCCTTATTGGGGTGCAATCTATTCCATGCCCTGCCACAGCATTTAGGTTCTGCATGCTGAGCAAGGAACATAGCATCAGCCGAGGGATTCATGTACTAATAACAACCAAAGTAATCAATGAGACTGAATTGGGAATCCCTTAGGAAACTCCCACGGGGAACACAGAGCTGTGATTATCCCCAGTGGGCATTACAAAGGCAGTGAGTAGAAAACAGCTCAACATCAGGGAGCAAATCTTGGGTTCAAATCTGCTGATTTCCATGGAGAGGGACCAGGGATGGGCTTGGCCCTGTGGGGGGACCTGTAACTGACTCTGCAGCATCCTGAGAAATTAGAGCAGAAACAAGGGACTGTGGGTGCTGTAGAATCTGGAAAAATAAAGTGGACTCTTACTCCAGGATGTTGCAAATGACTGGGAATCTCAGAAAAGCTTAAGGGAATCAGGTGCCCAACTCCCATTGAGTGCCCAAGGGTAGTTAGTCACCTAACTCTCTTTTATCCCTTTGAATATCCCAGACTTAAAACAAAAAGATTTCTGCCATGTCCCCTTGCCTTCTTTTTTTCTTTATATCACCCTAACCCTATCTGGTCAGAATCATTAGCCCAAAGATCTGAAGTCTTGCATTTTTAAGTAGAAGATCTAAAGGTCCATGATCACCCCTCTTTGGACACATTCCTCTCCCCTGCCCTGGAGGGACCCTTTCTGTAGATGACTGAAGATTCCTTTCCCTGGACCACAAGAGTCCAAATAATTGCCAGTTATGCCTGATTCAGAGCAGGTGCATGAAGCAGGGTCTCCCACGTTCTAAGTGAATATCCTATCCACCAAGGCTGTAAATAATCTTTGGCTTTCTCTCTCTCAGTTTCGGCTGTTAGCCCTCTCCCACTTTGTATAAATAATGTAATGTTCATTGGGCAAAACACAGTGATTGGTCAGACACTCGTGTGGTCTTTGGGAGACTTAGGTTCCACTTCCAGCTCTGCCTGATTTCGAGCAGTCCAGACAAATGTCCTGATTGGCTCTTGGCTATTCTTGGGTATCGCTCTCTGGTTTGGGCTAGAAATTCCCTCCTTCATCTGAGACACCTTCTCAATGGAAGTTCAATGACAATGGATGTGCTTCTAGGAGCGGCAGTCAAAAAAGTGAACAGAATGTTGGGAATCATTAGGAAAGGGATAGCTAATAAGACAAAAAATATCATGTTGCCTGTATATACATCCATGGTACACCCACATCTTGAATACTGCATATTCAAAAAAGATGGAACACCTTCCATATGGAACACCTTCCATATGAGGAGAGATTAATAAGACTGGGAATTTCAGCTTGGAAAAGAGACGACTAAGGGGGGGATATGATAGAGGACTATAAAATCATGACTTGTGTGGAGAAAGCAAATAAGGAAATGTTATTTACTCATTCTCAGAACACAAGAACTAAGGGTCACCAAATGAAATCAATAGGCAGCAGGTTTAAAACAAATGCACAGTCAGCCTGTGGAACTCTTTGCCAGAGGACATTGAGAAGACCAAGACTATAACAGGGTTAAAAAAAAGTAGATAAGTTCAGGAAGGATAAGGTCCATCAATGGCTATTAGCTAGAATGGGCGGGGATGGTGTCCCTTGCCTCTGTTTGCCAGAAGCTGGGACTGGATGACAGGGGGTGGATCACTCAGTAATTGCCCAGTTCTGTTCATTCCCTCTGGGGCATCTGGCATTGGCCACTCTCAGAAGACAGGATATTGGGCTAGATGGACCTTTGGTCTGATCCAGTATGGCCGCTCTTATGTTCTTAGAAGTTATAGTGTTGATGAAGCACTATTTTCTGATGAAAAAAGACATCTTTGAAAAATCCCAATGACGAAAATTGGATCAGAGTTTGGCTTCATTTTCCAGAGGCAGCTTGTCAATAGAAAACACTGCAAAACCTTCCCCTTCCAAAAAGACTTTCCACCACAGCTAGAATGACACAGCATTGACTTATGTGTTGAGGTTTAATATAATTAAAAAGATGCATACCCAAGACTCCAGGCACACTTACAATCATCACTAACACAATAAAATCCCAGCTGCATTAATGTAATCTCAATAGGAGCCCAGACATTTACAACGCTCTCCTGCACCCTTTTATCATTGTGGGCAGCAAACCTACAGCTCCATTTCAAAACCCCTTTAAAGAGATGACACAGTATCATCCCCAAGAGATGACAAGATATTGACTACTGCAACTAACCAAACATTCCCAAATAGAACCCCCTCAGTCATGGTGGTTCTGTTGGACATTTTCTTTCATGGTACATCATGTCTGGCCTGTGGAGAGAAGGAGAAGGGCAATGGTCAGGGTTAGAGTTACAGAGGGAAGGACCCTGGTTTTTGCTCTCTGCAATCTCTCCTGAGGTGAATGTCAGAGGGTACTGACTAGGCACAGCTCCTCACTGCCAACAAGCAGAGCGCTGGTCAGGTTCATTATCACACTAGTGCAAATTGGATTGGCTGTTACCAGTCAATGGGACTGCTTCACTTTATGCCATCAGAGGATCTGGCCAAGCTGTCACTTGAGACAATACATTATCAAGGCTGGAAGAACGTACAACCCAAATCCCACAATTCTGGCACAGGTGGTTTCTCTCTTGTTACAAACAGCAGGCTCACAACTTGGGCATGAAACTAAAGAACTCAAATGCCAGCACACACTGATTCTCACTTGCCAGGGAAATAGTCCATAGACTCACACAGCATCCGGAGGGGCAGCTTGTCTGTGATTATTCCACCTTAACACCACATAGGTGGCCTGCTGCCCTCTTACAAATTGAGTTATGGCACCAGATCCCACCTCTGTATTTCCATCTGTGTGTACTGATGGGCTAGAAGCACCACAGTTACTGCTGTGTTATATCATATCCCTCTGTGATTTTATGTCTGTGCTGTGTGGGTCAGTGGCCATCCAGAGACTTGGGTTCTGTTCTTGACTCTGCCACTGATCTGCAGTGTGACCTTGAGCCAGTCATGTCCCCTCCCTGTGCCTCAGTTTAGAGAGAGCCAGAGAGGACAGCTGAGCCTTTCTATGAAAAAATGCTTAATATCAAACCCAATGTGGGGGAGGGGGATGTCAGATGAAATTGTCCAGTATTCAGCACATTTTTAGCTGAAAATATTTGTTTCTCAGTTAGCAAAAAAAATCCAACAAAAATTGGGGATTTTTGGAACGTCTATAAAAAGTCAAAATTTTCTGCTGAAAAAAGAATCTGAGAGGCTGTAGATGTTTGACTAAAGTGAGAGCAAAAGTCTGTAATAGTTCCAATTGCAATTCATATTTCTGTTCTAAAATGTGTCTTCTGTATTGATATGCTATATTAATAGAGTAAAATATTAAATTGAAAAAGTAAAATTTACTGTGTTGGTCTTTGTGGAATTTTTCCCACTTTCTGAAGCATTTGATCCTCCAGTGCTAGGATTCACTGGTCATTATCTATCTATCTATCTATCTAGCACTCATCACTGAATTATCCAGCAGCCGTTGCCAGGTACCTCTGCTGGATGTCCTGAGCTGCTGGGTCTCTCTGCAGTTCCTAGCAGACAGAAATCCACTCCACAGAAGGATGCTCCCTGCTCCCCTCCTCAGGCAGCTTTGGCTGAGAGACAAAGGACTAACTGGGATCAAGGACTGAACCCCATACCCCTAGTTCTAGAGCTGATCCTGGCTGGTGTAGGACTCAAACACAGTCACAGCCCAGGACGTCCCTGCTCTGGGGCTAAATAGCTGAATCTGGTCTCCAGGGATGTGAGCCCCACCCTGATATCAGCTCAGGAGCAAACCACCAGGACAACCTTCCCTACCTGACCCTAACCCCTCAGAGGGGAACAGCACCTAACCTGGATCTCACACGATGGCAGAATCCCTACAAGGACTCTTGGCTAAAAAAAAAGCCAGGGCTGAGGCCCAAAGCGTTTCCCAAGGTGTTTGCAGAATGAAGTACATATTTTTCGCACAGACATGTGACGTACAATAGCTCAGAGCCTAGTGGCACCAGAACCCCAGCTGGCCTGGAATAGCCTGTTCCTTCTGGGGGAGCAGAGATTTTATTTTTCTCCTACATTGCACCAGCAGCACTTGGGATGCAGTCACCAAAGGAACCCACAGCTCAGGCGGCCATGGCTGCTTCATATTGGTCACTAAGAAATACCCAGAGGCAAAGATTGAACACTTAGGGCAGGGGTGGGCACATTTTTTGGCCCGAGGCCACATCTGGGAATAGAAATTGTATGGCAGGCCATGAATGCTCACAAAATTGGGCTTGGGGTGCAGGAGGGGGTGAGGGCTCCGGCTGAGTGTGCAGGCTCTGGGGTGGGGCTGGGGATGAGTAGTTTGGGGTGTAGGAGGGTGCTCTGGGCTGGGACCAAGGGGTTTGGAGGGTGGGAGTGGGATCAGGGCTGGGGCAGGGGGTTGGGGCGTGGGGAGAGGCTCAGGGCTGCAGCCTCCAGACTGTACTTACCTCAAGCGGATCCTGGAAACAGCGGCATGTTCCTTCTCCTGCTCCTATGCGGAGGCGCGGCCAGGAGGCTCTGCATGGTTCCCCGTCCACAGGCACCTCACTTACTGCTCCCATTGGAGCACTGGAGGGGGCCATTGGAGCAGGGCCATTGGAGCGCATAGGAACTGGAGGGGGCCCATGCCGTGGCTTCCAGGAGCCGCGTGGAGCAGCCCCCAACCCTGCTCCCCAGCTGGAGTGCCGGAGAGCCGGAGCGAGGCAAGCCCCAGACCCCACTCCCCAGCGGGAGCTCGAGGGCTGGTTTAAAACAGATGGCTGGCTGGCTGGCCAGTTTGCCCAGCCCTGACTTAGGGCCAGGCCCTGAGTAGGTATAAATTGATACAGTTTGTGATGAAGTGTGGTTTTGTTCACCTTGTTATGTTGCATGTGAGTCTTACTGCTCTATACTAATACTGTGTGCCCCTCAGTTTCACTGTGTATTGCACCAATGCCAAGGTGGTGGGAACTGGATGTGTGACTTTTGCTGAGGCCCTCAGGGCAGGTGAGGCTGCTCAGCGATCTGCATGTAGGTGATGGCTGATGCACTTCATAACCTGAATACCAGGAGGGGGATGTGACCAGGTCACACATTGCCCGGGAAGCAGGACAAAGACTGGAGGAGAAGCAACAGGCGTGTTAGAGGCCAGGCAGGGAGATCTGGGGCAGTCTGCAGTGGAGGACTGGAAGAGCGGGGAGTCCAGGCCATCTGGCCCAGGGTCCCCCCAAGATGTATTTTGCTAAAAGTCACTGACTTCTGTGCTACCAACCTCTGTTCTACACTGTGTACCTGTCTACCAGTAAACCCTTCTGCTTCACAACGCTGGCTGAGAGTCACATCTGACTGCGGAGTTGGGGTGCAGGGCCCTCTGGCTTCCCCCACCAAGGGGAAGTATGCAGTGTGAACAGGGATGCCGAATGACAAACAGGAAGGCTGAAGCCACAGAGATTTTTTGCCCTGGACAGCATGCCCTGAGGGGAGTTACGCTACCCAGAGTCCTGTCTGGCTTCATACAGAGCAGTTCCAGAACATCAGGCCTGTGACTCCATCACACAGTTCCATTGACTAGCTAGCGCTAGTTACGCCAGCTAAGGATCTGGCCCTCTGATTTCAATTGAGCTATGGCCGATTTACACGAATTGGGGATCTGGCCCGTTACACAGTTTCGAATCTATATTCTTTTCCCCCAACCACCTGGCTATTTTTTGTGAGCTTGCGCACTGGATTGGGAGCTGCCGGCGAGTTAGGTGGTGGACTCCTAATCTTCCCCCTGTTCATCCATCACTCTGGGGCTCAGACATTTTGAGACCTGCAGTGACACTCCATCCCCTCTCCATGACAGTGGTGATCTCTGTCTCTCTAGTCCACCCATCAGTGTGGCATGGCGTCTATTCTAACTCAGCAGCATGACACACACAGATACCGACATCCCAGGTGCTGAAGAATGCCAGAAAGAATAGCAAACAGTTCCCCCTCTACCAGGTGGTGGGACTACAGGGTCTGCAGCACTAAGAGGCCAATTCACATGAGAGCTGTATTTGTGCCGCTGTTCACATGACCCACGGCTCCAGCTGTAGAGGTCCCTCTAACATACTCAGGTAGTGAAATTCTGCAGCTGTGACAGCAATATTTGTATTATTTATTTGGTTAAACTGATAAAAAACACATACCCCAAAGTTATTCACATGTGATCCCGTTTTATCTCAGGCGGTACGTGGAATTCAGCTACAGCTGGTAGAGATAGCAATGTCATCTGAATTCCTCTCTCTGGCATGAGCTGGTCAGGACATCCCTCAGCATTAGAACAATGACGGTCTGGGGTACTAGGAAATGGTGGGGGGACTAGCATGATGGTGAAGCTCGCTCCAGGAACCTTCTTCTGTTATTTTTGTTTTTAAAAAGTGAATGATGGGTGGAATAGCCCATCCCCTCCATATTGTGTCCACCAATTACACCTAATATTTGACACTCCCATTTTGGTTCATTAATTTCTCTCTCCACATCATCTGTTTTTAACAAATAGAATTTTAACAGTTCTTGGATACTGTCAATGTGGCCTTTTTAGTAGAAACTAATCCCGTTTCTCTTTCTGGTTTTCTTGCACCTTTTCCCATTAACATTGGTTAATAGAAATTATGGTGACATTTTATGGATTTCCCCATACCTTTTCACAATTGATCTTACCATCATGATACATTTGTAGGCCCAGTTATTACAAGAAGTCTCTGGATCGTCACATTTTGTGGGTAAAAATTCTGGGGGAAGGATGGCCTTTGGTTTTTTGTTTGTCTTGTGTGATAGAGTGTAATAGGATGGTATCAGATCATGAACTCTATGTGTTACTAAGTGGGTCTGTCTGCATTGCAATTAGACACCCCCGTCTGGCATGTGCCAGCAGACTCTGTCTCGCAGGGCTTGGGCTAAGGGGTGGTTTAACTGTGGTGTAGACATTCAAGTTTGGGCTGGAGCCTGGGGTCTAGGACCCAGAAAGGTGGGAGGGTCCCAGAGCTTGGGCTGCAGCCTGAACCTGAACTTCTATACTGCAACTAAACAGCTCCTTAGCCCAAAGTCTGCAAGTCTTAGTTAGCTGGCCTGGGTCTGCCATGGGTGTCTAGTTGCAAGGTAGACATAGCCCAAGTGGAAATATTGCCACAGTGACTGCACAAGTCTGCACTTGCCCAAGGGCAATCTATTGTGCTACTTTCAAAACAGATGCCCTGCTCAAAACAGGTGTTCCAGACCTCATCAAAGGACTTTCACTCAGAGCCATCAAGACTGCAATCTGAAGACATCAACTTTATTTGTCTTTCAGCTACTGCTAAAACCGCATGCAACAACTTTATTTTTTCTGCACAGGGGATCCACAAGGAGGAATACAAGGGATGCAAGATGGCTATGCAAACTACACAATGTGAGCAGATGGCACAGAGATGGGGACCCTATTGGAGTCAGGGGTCCGGCTCTGGGCAGGGGGCTGACCATTTCAGGATTTCTAGAGTTCAAAGATCTCAAAAGCTCTGTGGTTAAGAAATCTCTTTGCTAAGCCTGTGGTCTTTGCTTTCCTGCCATTTTGTCCTTGAAGAGGTAAACTAGAAGCCCAGGGTGCCTAGTATGCCACGGGGGTGACGCCCATATAATAACTCGAAGGGGGAAAACCCAGTTGAGGCCTGTGGTACCTCCCAGATAGTGAACATAAGGTAGGGTAGTAGGGTACAGAGGTCCTTCATTAGCTTCGACATAAATGGGGTTCCTTGGTCGGTTAATATCTCCTTCGGTAGCCCCATTCGGGCAAAGATCCCCACCAGCTCTTTGGCTATAGTTTTAGAGGCCGTGTTCCGCAGGGGGACGGCTTCTGGGTAGCGAGTAGCATAGTCCAAAACAACAAGTATATATTGGTGGCCCCGAGCCGTCTTCTCCAGGGGTCCCACTAGGTCTATGGCTATTCGCTCAAAGGGGACCTCTATGATGGGAAGGGGTACTAAAGGTGCCCTCAAGTGGGGACGGGGACTGTGCAGCTGACACTTCGGGCAGGAGGCACAGTACCTCCACACTTCTTCATGTACTCCGGGCCAGACGAACCATCGTAGGACTCGTGCCAGGGTCTTCTCTACCCCCAAATGCCCCCCAAAAAGATGATTATGAGCAAGCCTTAATACAGCGTTCTGGTGTTTTTGAGGTACTAGGATCTGCTGTACCTTCTGCCCCTGTACTGGTGCAACCCGGTATAAGAGATCCTTCTTCATTATGAAGTACAGTCCTGGTCCCTGGATTTTTCCTTCCACGGGGACCCCATCTATTTCAGTCACCTCCTTCCTAATGTTGTCATAACTTGGGTCTTCTGCCTGGTCCCGTCCAAAATTTCCTCTCCCGGGGCTAATCTGCCCAAGATTAGGGGCCCAGTCTCTGTTGCCTCTACTGGTTCTGAAGCATAGGGTGGGGGTCAGACTCAGGTGCTTCTCCCTCCTGCATGGCCTCCTTTTCAGCTGTGCGGGTCCACCTACCTACAAGAGCGACCCTCTGGCTTTGGGTCAGTATTCGGGTTCCCAAGGCCTTAGCTGCCCTTCTTTCCCTTTTTGTCTTTCTACCCTGTCTGGGAGTGGAGAACAAATCTGGGGATATTTCAGAGAAGATTGGGGGTTGACAGTCTGCTGTGGATGCCTCATCAATTTTAGGGTCCCCATCTTTCTCCAATCCCCCTACTGGGAGTAAGTTTCCAAACCCTGGGAAGTCCCTCCCTATGAGCACCGGGTATGGGAGTTTAGGGACTACACCTGCTGCTACCTCAGTAGTGTTCCCTTGAATCTCGATTTTTACTGGGATGGTGGGGTAGTAACTAACTGTCCCATGGACACATGTTATCCCCATACGTTTCGCCTGCAGCAGCTGACTACGCTTCACGAGCTTCCCTGAGATAAGCGTGATAGCACTCCCCGAATCAACCAGTGCCGTGGTCCCTACCCCATTTAGTTTCATTGGTCTGGTATACATATGTGGGGTTAGTGAGACCCCCGCAAGGTGGATTAGGGAGCATGGATCTGCCCAGTTCCCCAGGTTACACTGCATAGGCTCCTCAGCATTGGGACACTGTGCAGCTATGTGTCCCCACTCCCCGCAGGCATAACATCTGTATGGAGCCCTAGGAGTTCCCCGGTCTCTTGGTTGGGGCAGTTTAACATCAGGATCCTCTTCTCCCTCAGTGCTCCAACTCTTTGTGGCCTCTAATGGGCCTTCAGACTCTCTCTTTTTCCACCTGGGCCCTCCTGGTGGCCCAGTCACCCGAACTTTAGGGCTTGGTGCTGCTAGTTTAACCCGGGGTGCCTCTTCCTTAACTGGTTGGGTCAGCTCCCTCGCTGTCCTTCGCCTCTCTACCAGGGCGACAACCTCATCATAGGTCGAGGGTTCGTTCTGGCTTACCCAGGCATGAAGGTCTGGTGGTAGTCCCCTCATGTATCGGTCGATGACCAGAACCACTAGTATCTCTTCCGGACTCCGGGACTCTGTTTGCTACCACTTTCGTGCGAGATGGATGAGGTCATACAATTGGGACCGCGGGGTTTTGTCTTCCTGGTACCTCCAACCATGATACTGCTGGGCCCGCACTGCTGTCGTTATCCCAGATCTGGCCAGGATCTCTGCTTTCAGCTGGGGGTAGTCTGCCGCAGCCTCTTCAGGCAGATCATGGTAGGCCTTCTGGGCCTCCCCATCCAGGAATGGGGCAAGGATGCCAGACCACTGATCTCGAGGCCAGGCTTCCCATAGGGCTGTCTTCTCAAAGGCTAGAAGGTATGCCTCTACATCATCCACCCGTGTCATTTTCTGCAGCCAATGGCTGGCCCGTATGAGCCGTGTCCCATCATGGCCGCGATTCAGCTCTGTAAGGGACTTTACCTAGTTTACCAGTTCCCGCAACATAGCTCGGTCTTGAGCAGCCTGGTCCATCAGCAGGCGATTAGTCTCTTGCTGCAGCCGCTCTGCCTCCTGTTGGGCGGCTGCCTGGACACGGCTAGCCTCCTGCTGGGCCGCCGTAGCTTGTATCAGTGCCCGCACTACGTCATCCATTGTGGTGGGGAAAAAAATAAACCCTCTCCCTTTTTTTTGGTTTTGTTTTTTGTTTAAATCACCCTCCTTCTTCCATCGCGCTGTGCACCCCAAGATCCCACCCCTGACACCAGTGTGACAAAGTTCCTCCTCTATCTTGGTGGGTCCTGCGCTTATTGGCGGATTTTCTTGCCTCAGAGATTCACCATGCGGGTTGGGGAACAGCCCAGAGACCTTCCCATCTGGGAGAAACCCACAGTCCAGGTCAATTGGGAGGTTTGGGGGGAACCCGGGCCCGCCCTCTGCTCCAGGTTCCAACCCAGGGCCCTGTGGACTGCAGCTGTCTATAGTGCCTCCTGTAACAGCTGCATGACAGCTACAACACCCTGGGCTACTTCCCCATGGCCTCCTCCAAACACCTTCCTTAGTCTCACCACAGGACCTTCCTCCTGGTGTCTGATCATTCTTGTGCTCCTCAGTCCTCCAGCAGCACACCCTCTCACTCTCAGCTCCTTGCGCCTCTTGCTCCCAGCTCCTCACACTCGCACCACAAACTGAAGTGAGCTCCTTTTTAAAACCCAGGTGCCCTGATTAGCCTGCCTTAATTGATTCTAGCAGCTTCTTATTAATTGGCTCCAGGTGTCCTAATTAGCCTGCCTGCCTTAACTGGTTCTAGCAGGTTCCTGATTACTCTAGTGCAGCCCCTGCTCTGGTCACTCAGGGAACAGAAAACTACTCATCCAGTGACCAGTATATTTGCCCTCTACCAGACTCCTATACCCCACTGGTCTGGGTCTGTCACACTATAAAGATCAATTTTAAGTGATTTTGAGTCGAAGCACAACGAGTCAGATTTGGTCAAATGAAATAAAAGCAAAACGCATTCTAAGCTGGTTTTAACACTTTCAATGTCCTTAAAAACTAAGATGCTTCTCACCACAGGCTGGCTGGTTACTTCTCCGTCAGGCTCTCCCCTTTGATCAGCTTTTCAGTCTCTTGGTGGTGGTGTCTGTAGATTTAGGTGGAGGAGAGAGAGCATGGCAAAATGTCTCTCCCATGTCCTTTCTTTCCTCTTGGCTTTGCCCCCCCCCTTCAGAGTCAGGTGAGCATTACCTCATCGCAGTCCCAAACTGCGCAAAGGAAGGGGGTGACTTCTTTGGGGGTCCAAGAGATTCCTCCGTTGCTGCCTAAGCCAGCATCCATTGGTCCTGTGAGGCTGGGCTGGGCCAGTCCCATCCATGACCTGATGAGGTGTGAACTGCCTCTCTGTTCTTGAGAGTTATTGCATGGGCTTGCTTTAAGCCATGAGGATACATGTTCAGCCTCATGAAATTATAACCTATAACCTTACTACAACATTACTGTAACACTTACTATAACATCACTACAACAACCATGCTCAGTGCACTATGAACCCTCCAAAGACACCCAACATGACAAACTTTGCATTGGACACCACACAATCATTTTATAAAGATGAACATGGGGGTGTAGGGTGTTCCCCTGAGGTACAGAGCATCACAGTGTCCTAGAGGCCCACACCTAGAAACAATCACTAGACACTACCCAGATCCAGTGGCTTAGAAGCATGTGGGACTCAATGATTGGATCTACTCATGACAGATCAGTGACTGCACAGTCAGGTGCTGAGCCAAGTTGTGACAACTTGTTTGCCTGTGTTATTCTTTTTTGTTTTGTTTTATTTTATCAGTAAATCAATTTATTTTTCTTCCTTTTTTGGAGGGAGGGAGGATGTTTGGTTTGATGGAGGTGTAAAAGTTTTGTCATGTGTTCAGGATGTCAATGGGTCTTTTGGGGGATAGCTTAAGGTTTGTTTCCTATAATGATGAAGAGGTGGAAAAGATTTTCGGGAGCTGTCCAGATGGCTGAATTCTGGTTTGAATTCTGAGTTGCTGGGATTGAATGGTATTAGTCATGATGTGTTAGGGAACCTAGACATTGGACAAGTGTCTTTTAATTGTTTTAAACCTAAATACATAAATACATGTTCTGCTTAACCTCAGTAGGGTGGAAATACTTTTTTGAAGAGAAAGATTCCCATTGTTTCTTATGGACAAATTCAGTCTGCAGAATGAGGCCAAATTTGGATCCCATTAAAGTCAATGAGATTTATCCACTCACTTCAAAGGGATCAGGATTTTGACAAGACACCAAAGAATCTAAATATGGCTAAAAGCAGCCTGGAGAAATTGCAACAACAGAGATGTAAGAGTGAGATTCCCATCTCCTCTAGACCCATGCCAGTGAAGAGCAGCTCCATTGATAACATTGATTTAATACTGACAAAGTCTTGGCCCAGAGATTTGGGGCTAAATTCAGTAGTAACATAAGCACTGGTGTAAATTACTTTTTGGGTAATTTTATTCCAATCTTGGTGTAAGTGGAAAAGTGCCATTACATGCACTGACCTGGTATTCCATGTACCGTCCTGTGTAAATCTAGTCACGTCAAACCTGAAGAAGGATTTCTGAATTTGCTGGCTGCTGATGTTGATAGTAATAGTAATTACTCGAATACTATCTTTGTGCATGTCTGTGTACAGTATGCATACAGTAAATAAAAGTAGAGTGTATGATTGAATAGGAATATAAATATAACCATTCCTTGTTCTATCACATACTCTCACTATGGCAGACAGATTTCTGTTTGATTGTGAATTATGAGAGAGAGAGAGAGAGATATTTAACTTTTTACATTAATGTAAGCCTATATTAACTACATTGACTGAAGTGGTGTTTGTCTAGATATTTGCCAGTAAATACCCCAGTGTTCATAAGTAGATTGTGTGCTATATTCTGATGGAGCAAATAATGCCATCAGTTGATCATATTTATAAAGAAACACAGATTCAAAGGAGAAAGATGATCATTTAATTTTAGGAGAATGGACTCAATCAAGGTATTTACAGGGTGTCCCTAGGTATTTGTAGCACAGACATGTGACCTACAATAGCTCAGAGACCAGTGGCACCATAACCTCAGCTGGCCTGAAATAGCCTGTTCCTTCATTAACCCCATGTAATTACATCTAGGGGAAGCGAAAAAAAAACATATTGGGGGGGAGCAAAGGTCTTGGGATGCATCCACCAGAGGCAGGGCCGGCTCTGGCTTTTTTGCCGCCCCAGGCAAAAAAGCCTCCGGCCACCCCCCCCCCCCCGCGTGGGGGGCGGGAGGGAGGGCGGCCAGAGCCCCGAGGGGAGGGCGGCGAGCCCCGGCGGGGGCTCCGCTCTCCCCCCGGCGGCCGGGGGGAGGGCACCGGGGGGGAGGGCGGCCGGAGCCCCGGGGGGAGGGCAGCAAGCCCCGGCGGGGGCTCCACTCTCCCCCCGGCGGCCGGGGGGAGGGCACCGGGGGGGAGGGCGGCTGGAGCCCCGGGAGGAGGGCGGCAAGCCCCGGCGGGGGCTCCACTCTCCACCCGGCAGCCAGAGCGCCGGGGGCAGGGCGGTGAGCCCCGGCTGGGGCTCGGCTCTCCCCCGGGCGGCCAGAGCGCCGGGGGCAGGGCAGCGAGAGGGCGGCGAGCCCCGGCTGGGGCTCGGCTCTCCCCCGGGCGGCCAGAGCTCCGGGGGCAGGGTGGCGAGAGGGCGGCGAGCCCCGGCTGGGGGGAAGGCGCAGGGGGGGAGGGCGGCGAGCCCGGCTGTGGCCCCGCTCTCCCCGGCGGCCGGAGCGCTGCGCCGCCCCCCTCCAGGTGCCGCCCCAAGCACAAGCTTGGTGGGCTGGTGCCTGGAGCCGGCCCTGACCAGAGGAGCCAACAACTGAGGCTGCCATGGGTGTTCAAAGTTGGTCATTAGGAGGTACCCTGGGGCAAACACTAAAAACCAAAGGCCAGACCATGAGCTGGTGTAAACTAACACAGTGCTGTTGACTTCAGAGTAGGTAGGGATATTTTTGCTCACTAAATATCTGGCCTTTTGATTTCAGTGGCACTATGGCTGATTTAGGCCAGCTGGGGATCTGAGCCATTCTTCAATGACAAACGGCTGATGTATAGCAGTTGGGAATACAGGCTATTGATTTCAGTGGTTCTCTGGCAGATTTACACCAGCTGGGGATCTGGTCTCTTACACAGTTTCAAATCCACTTTCTTTTCCTGTGAATTGAAATGGAAGAGGAGACAAAAGTTCCTAACCAGTCAGCACTTTCTTAGCTCTTTGTCCCATGGGATTCATTACAAGAGTGTAACTTTTAATGGTTATGGAGCGAATCATTCCAACTAGGAACAGAACTTTGGATTTTCAACTTCTATTGGGACAAAAGGAAGAAAGAAAGAAAGAAAGAAAGAAAGAAAGAAAGAAAGAAAGAAAGAAAGAAAGAAAAATGTCAGGCCATTCATCCTGATAGAAGCTGATGATCTGATACAGAAAATCTTAGCAACACTGAACTCCAAACTTCAATCTGTAGAGGGGAAGAATCGCTCCTTAACCATTAAAAGTTCCACTCTTGTAATTAAGAACTAAGAATGTGCATACAGGTTTCGAACTTCTCTCTCATCCTTGGTTTCAATTCACACACAAAGAATATGGATTGAAAATGTGCAATGGGCCAGATTCTCAGCTGGTGAAAATCGGCTAGAGCTCCACTGAAATCAAAGGGCCGGAACCCCAGTTGACGAAAAGATCCTTTGCTATTCTGAAATCAACGGAACTGTATCAATTTACAAAAGCTCAGGAGCTGGCCCTTAGTTTTTAGTGTTTGACTCTGGGTACCTCATCAAACAGCCACGGCATCCTGAGCTGTGGATTCCTCTGGTGAGATCAGAGCTGGGCTCACAGCCCTGGAGACCAGACTCAGTTATTTAGTTCCAGAGCAGGGACATCCTTGTCTGTGCCAATGTCTGAAATCTGCACAGGATCAGCTCTAGAACTGGGAGGGGCTTCCAGTCCCTGACCCTATTTAGTTCATCTCCTCTCAGCCAATCCTGTCGCAGGAGTGGAGCAGGGAGCACCCATCTGTGGAGTGGATCCCTGTCTGGTTGGAACTGCCGAGAGACCCAGCAATGCAGGAAATCCAGCAATGGAACATGGAAACAGCTGCTGGATAATACAGTGATGAGGGCCTGGGAGAGAGAGAGCACTAAGAACCAAAGAATCCTGACTGTGGAACACCAAATGCATGGGGAAATTTCTACAAAGACCACCCCAGTAAGTTTGATATTTCAATTAAATATTTCAGGGTATTAATATAAGAGTAAATTGAATAATATAAATGTGAATTACAGTTGGAACTCTTTAAGACTTTTATGATCAATTCAGTGAAACATCTAGAGCCAGTCAAGTCTTATTTTCTTTTCAGCAGAAAAAAACGACTTTTCATAGAAATTCTGAAAAGTAAAATGTGTTTGGTTTCTGGCATGTGAGAACTAATAAACAATTTCAGCTAAAAAATGCTGAAAATTGAATGTTTTCAGCTGAAATAACAATTCAAATGTTTTCACTTTTTCAAAGAAAATAATATACCAAAAACCCAATTTGCCTTTGAAATAATTTAAGCTGAAAATATCTGAGCACCGCTAGCTGGAAACTGTCATGGGGAACAATAATATTGTCCAATAATGCCACAATTTTGAACCCTGTGACTCTACTGCAACCATGTTTATTTCTGTTTCAAAGGGATAGTTGCAGGATGATAAAATTGAGGAAGCAATAAAGCTGGTAACCTACAGAATGTTTTAAGCTTAACAGCACCTTTAAATTGATGCACAGAGAGTTGAAGCCCCAGCCAAAGTCCGTCTATTATGATCCTGCCCAAGAACATAGGGGAGTTCAATCGGACTAGATCCCAGACCTCCTGCTTGAACACCGTCCCACACTGCTGCCAGTTAAACAAAAATGCTGTCAATAGGTGCAAAGCACATATGCCTAGTAAGTCACAGTCCTAGTAGACACAACAGAGAAAGGGAGGGAGGGGAAACAAAGGCACAGGGAGGGGAAGTGACTGGCCTAAGGTCACACAGAAGGTCCGTGGCAGATCCTAGAGGAGAACCCACGTCTGCTGACAGCCACTGACCCGCACAGCACAGACATAAAGAAGCAGGTGAAAGATACAACACAGCAGTAACTGAGCAATCCTCCGAGTCTGTCATTGCACAGAGATGGAAGTGCAGCTGGGATTTGATGCCATAAATCAATTTGTAACCAGGAATCAGGCCATTTTTATACAGAGATTGAGGAGGAATCATCACAGTTGAGCTGCCATTTAGGACAATGGGTGATTCACGGTTGTATTTCCCTGGAAAGTGGGAATCAGGCAATGTTGGCATTTTAGTCTCATGCCCAAGTTTGAAGCCTGCTGTTTGTTGCAATAGAGTAGGTATCGGCAACCTTTGGCACGTGTCTCACCAGGGTAAGCACCCTGGCGGGCCGGGCCAGTTTGTTTATCTGCCGCGTCCGCAGGTTCGGCCGATCGCAGCTCCCACTCACTGCTCCAGGCCAATGGGGGCTGCGGGAAACGGCGGCCAGCACATCCCTCCTTCTGCGCTGCTTCCCGCCACTCCCATTAGCCTGGAGCAGCGAACTGCAGCCAGTGGGAGCCGTGATTGGTCGAACCGGCCGACGCAGCAGGTAAACAAACTGGCCCGGCCCGCCAGGGTGCTTACCCTGGCGAGCTGCGTGCCAAAGGTTGCTGATCCCTGCAATTGAGGGACCTTCTCGGCAGGGCCAGCTCTAGCGTTTTTGCCACCCCAAGCACCAAAAAAAGAATAAGCCGTGATTGCGATCGGCAGCAATTCGGCGACAGGTCCTTTGCCGAATTGCCGCCGAACGGCCGGACATGCCGCCCCTCTCTTCATTGGCCACCCCAGGCACCTGCTTGCTATGCTGGTGCCTGGAGCCGGCCCTGCTTCTCGGCTAGGACAGTTTATCTTGGCTTGTACTTTATTACATCCTTCATACGAATTTTATCAAGTTGTTCCCCAGAATTTGACAGTACTGTAGTTCGGTATTTTGTGTGTTTAGTTATTGCTAGTGAAAAATTACATATTATACAGCTAGAATAATTTTAGGCCCTTACAGCAAGGCTAAATAGCTGTATGTTCGCTGTTTTGCTATTAAAATGGGGGGTTGGGGCAGGGGTGTTAGGTTTTATGAAAATAGAAGGAATGTTTGGATAACTTTGCTTGTAGGTGCTTCTGATTTGTCAGTTTTATTGTTATAATTAAAAATGCTTTACTAATAAAAATAATGAATGGTTATTGGCTGTGGCTAGGAAAATTGCTAGAGGCTATTATAAGTTTGGTGCTTTGTTTAAAAAAAATAGAAAAAGTTAAGTTAAAAAGTGTGCTTTGGAAAAGTACCAGGAAGCTTTGTGGGGGGGCAAGGATCTAACAGTTATGATTTTCAGCAGCTAGAGAGAAGGTGTTCTCCCTCCCCCCGGAAGTCTTGCTGCTGATCCCACAAAATCATTGCTTAACTTTAAGTAAATATAAATGTTTTTAAATGCTCTAAACCTACCGCAACAGCATATTTGTGTATGTGTGTGCTTAACATGTAATGGAAAAGTACTTTTAGGTAAAATCACTTTTGCTTATGCCAATTATTTATTAGACAAACGAGCTGTGCCCCACCCCCCATTAATTTATTCCTGAAACCACCAATTAAAGACAAAAATAAAGGAACTAAAAAAAGTATAGGGTAAAAAAATGATACTAATTAAAAAATTTAAAAAAAAAACAGTTACCCTAAGACAGACACCCGCCAGGCTTAGATCATAGCAATGCAAAAGCAAGTGTGTAATAGTGAAAGAGTAAGAAAGAGGCTGGAGCAGGAAGTGTCTGAATTAAGCCAGCAGACAGTAAACAGTGTAGGAACTGTTCAAGTGTCACTGAAGAATTCTCAGGATCAGTCCCAGGCAGATCTTGGGTTGTAAGAGATAAGTTGTGCTCTCAGAGCCACGTTGGGAAATCAGAAGGAAACAGTAGCTGTGATTCGAGCTCCCATGGTGAAAACAGACGCAGTTCCATTGACTTTAAGGGAGCTAATCTAATTTACACCAGTGTAGGGTGACCAGATGTTCTGATTATAGGGTCTTTTTCTTATATAGGCTCCTATTATCCCCCACCCCTGTCCCGATTTTTCACATTTGCTGTCTGGTCACCTTACACCAGTGTGATCACACACTGGAGAAGTGCTCCGATTGTCGGAGGTGAGGAGCCCTCATGACTTCTAGTCAATGGAAGTGAAGAGTGCTGTGCTCCTTTGACATTCATGAGATATTATTAAGATGAGAATCAGAGTCATTCTATCTGTTACTCTAATTCTGACCATTGTCCTTGCCCTTCCCTCTACAGGCAGGACACAGTGTACTGAGAAGGAAAATGAGCAACCAAACTTCAATGACCGAGTTTTTTCTCTTGGGATTCTCTGGTGTTCGGGAGCTGCAGCTGTTACACTTTGTGGTGTTTCTAGTTCTTTATCTGGCAGCCCTGATGGGGAATCTTCTCATCTTCACAGTCGTAGCCCTTGACCATCATCTTCACACCCCCATGTACTTCTTCCTGCTCAACTTATCCTTCATAGACCTCTGCTACATCTCTGTCCCCATTCCTAAATCCATGGTCAATTCCCTAACCAACTCCAGGTCAATTTCTTATTCTGGGTGCCTCATCCAAGTTTTTCTCTTTCCCTTGTTTGCTGTAGCTGAGCTCAGCTTCCTCACTGTCATGGCATACGATCGATATGTCCCCATCTGCCAACCTCTTCATTATGAGACTATAATGAACAGAAGAGCTTGTGTCTGAATGGCAGCCAGTGCATGGCTCAGTAGTATTCTCAACTCTGCATTACACACTGGGACCACATTTGCATTAACCTTCTGTGGAGGGAATGTGGTGGATCAGTTCTTCTGTGAAATCCCCCAGCTACTCAAGCTCACCTGCTCTGAACCATACCGCAGAGAATCTGGGGCAATTGTCTTTAGTGCTTGTTTATCTTTAAGCTGCTTTGTTTTTATAATTGTGTCGTATGTTCAGAATTTCACCACGGTGCTGAGAATCCCCTCTGAGCAGGGCCGAAGAAAAGCCTTCTCCACTTGCCTTCCTCAACTCTTCATGGTTTCCTTGTTCCTCTGGACTCTTACTGTTGCCTACCTGAAGCCCACCTCCAGCTCAACATCAGGGCGGGATCTCATGGTGGCTGTTCTCTATTACATGGTGCCTCCAATAATGAATCCCATCATCTACAGCATGAGGAACAAGGAGATCCAAGCTGCCCTGAGGAGACTGATAGCAGGGAGATTATTCACCATGAATATAAAGGCCATAGTTCTCCCTTGACTGTGATATTATTCTGTTGATGGTCCATTGAGGACACTTAGCTCTCACAATGGGCCATAGAAGAAACTCATCCCTCCCAGTAAGCCTTCCTGTGGACACCTCAGCAAGAATATGGGCAATGGATGCACCTGTGAGTCATCAAAGCATGTAAGGACATGTGATATGCTCATGTGACCCTGGACTCCATCTTGAAATAGTAACTTTCTACAAACAGAGGCTGTGAACTTTCTTTGAGATAGTAAAATTTCTTGCACATGACAGAGGATATAAAAGACCCCTGAGGCATCTCCATTTTGTCTTCATTTTCTGCTTCATTTCTATGGACTGGATTTTTACCAAGCAAGCTTGGAACAAGGACTGATGACACCCTAATATGTTTGGGTGATTCCAGAGAGACATTTGCAATCTGATAATTTATTTAATCACTGCTATGATCCTGATCTTTGAACGCTGAAAGACCACTTGAATGTATATGATCTATTAACCATTAATAATTCTCTTTTTCGTCTTTTATTAATAAACATTTAAATTTTAGTTACTAAAGGATTGGTATCAGCGTGATTATTGGCTAAGATCTAAGTTATATATTGACCTGGCTAAGTGGCTGATCCCTTGGGACTGGAAGGACCCTATATCTGATTAAATTGGTTTTCAGTAACCACTCCTCCTATACTCCAGTGTCTGGGTGGCGAGCCATGGGCTGGGATGACTAAGAAGACTGCATTTTTGGCTTCTTGTTAACCAGTGTGGTGAGACAGAAGTTCACTTTTGTTACTGGCTTGGTATAATCTAATGGTAGCATAGCCACCAGTTTGCGGGAGTCTGCCCTATGTCTCAGCAGTTTGTCCTGAATTTGGCTTTCTCAGCTGTGACCCGCTGAGGAACGGTGACTTCCCTAAAGACAATCCTACCTGACTCTGTATAATGAGGACAAATATGGATCCTGTTTCAGTTTTTGTTGTGTCAGGGGAGGAGTTCCTATGTAATATTTTCTCTTATTTTATGCTTTGTTCCTGCTGTGGTAAATAAATTATTAGGTAGTGGTAGCAGATGACAGAACAAGGAGTAATGGTCTCAAGTTGCAGTGGGGGAGGTTTAGGTTGGATATTAGGAAAAACTTTTTCACTAGGAGGGTGGTGAAGCACTGGAATGGGTTACCTAGGGAGGTGGTGGAATCTCCTTCCTTAGAGGTTTTTAAGGTCAGGCTTGACAAAACCCTAGCTTGGATGATTTATTTGGGGATTGGTCCTGCTTTGAGCAGGGGGTTGGACTAGATGACCTCCTGAGGTCCTTTCCAACCCTGATATTCTATGATCTCTTTGATGGGGTTTTCCGAGTGAGCCATAGGTTTGCTCTCCACAGTGACAAAGGGGTGGAAAAGAGGTTTCTGTGTAGCTGAGTTCTCACTGAAATTATGTCATACTGCTGGGATATTACTGTATTATTGATTATATACTGAAGTGCCTAGAATCTTAGCTATTATTATTATTATTATTATTATTATTATTATTATTATTATTATTATTATTATTATTATCATCATTATTAAAAGTTTTAAAACTAACTAAAAGTTGTGTCATTCTTGCTAGGTTGGAAGAAGCTATTTTGATGAGGAAGGTTTCCTGTTGTTTCCCAAAGAATATCTGACTTGCAATAATGAGGCCAAATCTGGATCCCATTGAAGTCACTGGGGTTTAGCCATTCACTTCAAAAAGATCAGGATTTGGCCAATGGCTTGGAAACAAAAAGACCCATTTTTTTCTAACGTCACCCTAGAGAAAGTCAGCGTGACAGACATGTAAGGGTAAAATTTCCCATGTCAGCTATACTAGCACCAAAGCAGAGAAGTTCCATTGAAATCACCAATTTAATGCCAATGAAGTTGTGGCCAAAGATTCTGAGCTAAACTCAGTATTGCTATAAACATTGATGTATGTTACTTGTGATAGCGAGGCTTGGAAGGATTAGATTTTTATTGATAAATATTGATACGGAAGTAAGAGGACCAAAAAAATGTCACCATGGCTAAATAGCAAAGTAATATAAGTAGTTAGAGGCAAAAAGTCATCCTTTAAACACTGGAAGTTAAATCCTACTGTGGAAAATCGTAAGGAGAATAAACTCCTGCAGTATAATTAGGTAGGCCAAACAATAGAACAAGAGAACTTCACAGTTTGAATCCATGGCACAGAGACGGGGGCCTATTGAACAGCGGGGTTCTGTTCTGTGCAAGGAGAGGTTGACCATGGCCAGAAGTAAGAAGGACTTGCTGAGGGTAAGAAGGACTCTGCCCAGCCGGAAACACTGATGGATCTCAGACTCCCAGAAGGGGTGAGATCAGAGCAAGGGAGGGGACATCTTAGGACACTGTTGTTTTCAAATAATGTCTAACACACAGGAGCTTTAAAAGTAAAGTTTCTGTATTTAAGAAATCCTTTAGCTCAGCCTGTATTCCCTGTTTTGCTGCTACATTGTCCCTGAAAGGGTTAAACTAGATGCCCAAAGTCACCACAATCTAGGTGGAGCTTGGGGCGGTGGAGGATGTGTGTGTAAGCTGCTGGGGGGGTTGGAAGAACTCAGAAACTTTTTTGGAGGTCCAGGGCAGATGGATGGAGAAAAATACACACCCCTGAATGACGCAGTTATACCGACCTAACCCCACGTGTGGACAGTGCTATGTTGACGGAAACTGGCTTTGAACATATCAGCTTGGACAATTAGAGAGAGATCCAAAACCTTCCCAACACTGAGGGCTTTGGAAACTTCATCTGGGTGTTACCAATGTCTCCTTTCTTAGCAATGGGCCGAACACAGACTCCAGTATCAAATGCACATGAGCTTTGGGCATTCAAAATCTAGGACTGGAAAGTGTTGGGGACAATTTCCTGGTGCAAATGCTGGAGGAACCAACTAGGGGCAGAGCTCTTGACCTGCTGCTCACAAACCAGGAAGAATTAGTAGGGGAAGCAAAAGTGCATAGGAACCTGGGAGGCAGTGACCATGAGATGGTCAAGTTCAGGATCCTGACACAAGGAAGAAAGGAGAGCAGCAGCATATGGACCCTGGACTTCAGAAAAGCAGACTTTGACTCCCTCAGGGAACTGATGGGCAGGATCCCCTGGGAGAATAACATTAGGGGGAAAGGAGTCCAGGAGAGCTGGCTGTATTTTAAAGAATCCTTATTGAGGTTGCAGGAACAAACAATCCCGATGTGTAGAAAGAATAGTAAATATGGCAGGTGACCAGCTTGGCTTACCAGTTAAATCCTTGCTGATCTTAAACACAAAAAAGAAGCTTACAAGAAGTAGAAGACTGGACAAATGACCAAGGAGGAGAATAAAAATATTGCTCAGGCATACAGGAGTGAAATCAGGAAGGCCAAATCACACTTGGAGTTGCAGCCAGCAAGGGATGCTAAGAGTAACAAGAAGGGTTTCTTCAGATATGTTAGCAACAAGAAGAAGGTCAAGGAAAGTGTGGGCTCCTTACTGAATGGGGGAGGCAACCTAGTGACAGAGGATGTTGAAAAAGCTAATGTACTCAATGCTTCTTTTGCCTCTGTCTTCACGAACAAGGTCAGCTCCCAGACTACTCCACTGGGCAGCACAGTATGGGGAGGAGGTGACCAGCCCTCTGTGGAGAAAGAAGAGGTTCAGGACCATTTAGAAAAGATGGACAAGCACAAGTCCATGGGGCCGGATGCACTGCATCCGAGGGTGCTAAAGGAGTTGGTGGATGTGATTGCAGAGCCATTGGCCATTATCTTTGAAAACTGATGGCAATCCGGGGAGGTCCGGATGACTGGAAAAAGGCTAATATAGTGCCCATCTTTAAAAAAGGGAAGAAGGAGGATCTGGGGAACTACAGGCCAGTCAGTCTCACCTCAGTCCCTGGAAAAATCATAGAGCAGGTCCTCAAGGAATCAATTTTGAAGCACTTAGAGGAGACGAAAGTGATCAGGAACAGTCGGCATGGATTCACCAAAGGCAAGTCATGCCTGACTAACTTAACTGCCTTCTATGAAGAGATGACTGGCTCTGTGGATGAGGGGAAAGCAGTGGACCTGTTATTCCTTGACTTTAGCAAAGCTTTTGATATGGTCTCCCACAGTATTCTGGCCAGCAAGTTAAAGAAGTATGGACTGGATGAATGGACTATAAGATGGATAGAAAGCTGGCTAGATTGTCAGGCTCAACAGGTAGTGATCAATGGCTCCATGTCTAGTTGGCAGCCGGTATCAAGCGGAGTGCCCCAAGGATCGGTCCTAGGGCCGGTTTTGTTCAATATCTTCGTTAATGAACTGGAAGATGATGTGGATTACATCCTCAGCAAGTTTGCAGATTACACTAAACTGGGAGGAGTGGTAGATTCACTGGAGGGTAAGGATAGGATACAGAGGGACCTAGACAAATTAGAGGATTGTGTACGGGGAGACATTGGCAAACCAGCAAAGTGCCTAAAACCACTATGGCTTATTATAAAGACAGCCTAGTCAGCAAGCTGTAAATTGGCCATTCAGCAATCTCAGCTTGACCAAGGCAGGAGGAGAGGGGTTTTTGAGGTGCCACAGAAAGGGAAGGTTGACCCCGCATCCTTCCTGATAACAATTGTGTTGAAGTTGCTGATACATTTTAGAAGAGCAGGATGTACCCTCAGTAATGTCTATTGGGGTCTCAAGGCTGCAGACTCTGGAAAGACCCACAACTGGTTAATCAATAATCAGAAGAAACCTCTTGCTTGCCCATTGGAACTCTTTGCTTGACAAGTTTTCTTTAAGGGACATGTCATTGTATTACTAATGTATAAATAAGGGGGGAAAGCTTGAGATGGGGGGAACTCTTCGGGACTGGTCTCTCCCTCTGGATGCATCTTGTGTTCCCCAGCGGCTGACAGGCTGCCGCTGTGTCACTCAAGAGCCACACTCAGCTTTGGTAATTATCAAGGGTTGGGGGTGTTTTACTAATCTTGTTGCAGACGTGTGTAAGTGCTTGAGATTAAGTAAAGTTTAGCTTTAAGTGAAAGCACTCTTGTGTTGTCCTGTTTGTGCCAGCCATCTGTCGGTTGGACAGCTGTGTCTCCCCTGATTTATTTCCTGACACCTCCTCGCACAGAGTAAAAGTTACCAAGAGCTTTGGGTTGAAGGAACCCTGGGTAACAGATTGGGCCAAAAGAAATCTGATGAGGTTCAACAAGGACAAGTGCATAGTCCTGCACTTAGGATGGAAGAATCCCATGCACTGCTACAGACTAGGGACCGAGCGGCTAGGCAGTTCTGCAGAAAAGGACCTTGGGGTTACAGTAGACAAGAAGCTGGATATGAATCAACAGTGTGCCCTTGTTGCCAAGAAGGCTAACGGAATTTTGGGCTGTATAAGTAGGACCATTGCCAGCAGATCGAGGGACGTGATCATTCCCCTCTATCTGACATTTTTGAGGCCTCATCTGGAGTACTGTGTCCAGTTTGGGGCCCCACACTACAAGAAGGATGTGGAAAAATTGGAAAGAGTCCAGCGGAGGACAACTAAAATGATTAGGGGGCTGGAGCACATGACTTATGAGGAGAGGCTGAGGGAACTGGGATTGTTTAGTCTGCAGAAGAAAAGAATGAGGGGGGATTTGATAGCTGCTTTCAACTACCTGAAAGGGGGTTCCAAAGAGGATGGATCTAGACTGTTCTCAGTGGTAGCAGATGACAGAACAAGGAGTAATAGTCTCAAGTTGCAGTGAGGGAGGTTTAGGTTGGATATTAGGAAAAACTTTTTCACTAGAAGGGTGGTGAAGCACTCACCTAGGGAGGCGGTGGAATTTCCTTCTTTAGAGGTTTTTAAGGCCTGGCTTGACAAAGTCCTAGCTGGGATGATTTAGTTGGGGATTGGTCCTGCTTTGAGCAGGGGGTTGTACTAGATGACCTCCTGAGGTCCCTTCCAACCCTGATATTCTATGATTCTATGACTGTTCCCATTTCAGCTGAGAGAGGGACCATCTCACCTCTAGATCATAGGGAACAATGTGGTCCCAGGGGGGTATAAAACAAAAGATTATTCCATCAAATGGGTCCAAGGGCATAGAGAGGGGAATCCCCTGTCATCTAGAGAAAAGGTTCCTCCAGGGCAGGGGAGAAGCATATTTCCAGGGGGTGGCAGGGGAAGATTACATAGCTGATACTTAAACTTCTATGTGTTCTACTGAAAAATGTGGGACTTCAGACCCTTGGGCTTATGATCTGGCCTCTTCCTATTTGGGTGATACAAAGTAAAACTGCAGACAAGGGGACATAACAAATCTGTGAGTCTTAAGGCTGGTATATGCAGAGGAGTGTAAGGGCAACAGGTGCCTGCACTCCCCTTGTGCGGTCAATGAGCATTTGGCAGTTAATTACCAGAAGCCACTCTGAAAATCCCTGTCACAGCTCACAGTCTGGAGCAAGAGTCCATTGTATTGCTCCACATTCTGCAGCACTCACATCCCCTTGTTTCTGCTCTAATTGCACAGGATTCTGCAGAGTCAGTTACAGGTCCCTCCACAGGGCCAAGCCCATCCCTGGTGCCTCTACATGAAATCAGTGAATTTGTACCCAGGATACATTAGGCCGATTCTGTTGAGCTGTTCTCTACTCACTCCCCTGCTAATGCTTGTTGGAGATAATCACATCTCTGTGGCCCTCATAGGCATTTTATAGGGGATTCCCCACTCGGTCCAATAGTCTGATTGCTTTGGTGGCTATCAATACCTGAACCCCTGGGCTGATGTTATGTCCTTTGCACAGAAGGCAGAACCTAAATGCAGCAGCAAGGCCAGGGACTTGATTGTGTCCCAATAAGGCATCTTTAGAGAACAGGACAATTCCTGGCCTTAGGGTCCCTGGACATTTGAAAGGAAATGAGGTCTCAGTTCACACCCCATTTCCATGTGAATGCTACAGACAGCGCAGAGTACTATGGCATGGGATAGCTCAGGAGATAAGAGATGAAAGCCCTACTTTCATCTCCAAGTCATCTGTTCAAATCTAGCTGCAGTGGCTCTGTGTCCTTCCCCCTTCTGACCTCTGTGAAAAGGGAAGATTTGTGTCTCAACTCCTTGGACATATCATGATAGACCCCACCAACAGCCCATCCATCCAAACTGGGACCAGTTGACCCTCTGTGAGCAACCTCAGCACAGTCAAAGAGACCATCTCAGAAGTGGGTGGGGGTAGTTCAATCTCTCGGTCCCAGTCACTTCATATTCTCTCTATGGAGATTGTGATAGCGATCAAAATGGACAATTGTTGCCAACCAAACATTGTGATGGGTTATGTAGGGATGAGTTCAAAGCTGGTGCATACAATACAAGAGTGTGTTGTGTGACAACTCCAAGTCATTTTAGGGCTCCATCAATGTTTGTATGTGATGTCTTTGTTATTATTAAGACAATATTTGAAATAATTATTTAGAGCCACATTTGCAAATGTTACTTTTATTCTCCATCCTGAAATTACACCATATTGGCATATGCAAATGACGTATTTAGGCTGGAATTTCTAAGGAGTCTAAGGTAGTGCACTAGAAAGGAATTTAGAAGAACTTGATTCAGGCCCAGGTCCTCAAAGGTTTTTAGGCACCTAACTCCCACGGGCCTTGGCTCATTGATTCGTCACTGTCATATGTTGTGTCTTTGGGCAATAGCCAATACTTAATGCATCACAGGAAGACTAGAAGTCACCTGACCCATTCACAATCCATAAAATTTTTGTCCCTAATCCAGCAATCAACTTCTACACTTTTCACTCACACCGATAAATTCATTCCTCATCTATTCACAATAACATTCTCTCACCTCAACTAATCAATCCAGTCATACTACCTCTTCAATCCACCGCTTCAAGGAAAATTTGCAAGAATGAGTAAGCCTCAAGGCACATCCTGAAGGTCAATAGAGTTGGGCTGTAGCATGAGAAGGCAATTCCAGTGTCAATGAACGACCACCTATTTTCGGAAGCGTCTCAGCAAATAATAACAACCTGGTGTTCAATGAGCATCACTATTGAAATATATAGCAGAACATTACACCAAAGGAAACTTGGAGCTACAGTTTTGATTGTCTCTCCCAGAAGCTTGAGTCAGCTCTTACCCTGTATCATTTGAAGAACTGAGCGACAGCAATAAAAACATGTTTATATGAATATTAGTTTTACTTTTAAAATCAATTTGGCTCAGGTGAGTCATTCCACCAATACAGGCATGAATGTTCATGGTAACAGTGAACTTGAACCAATTGGGATAGGATATTTCAAAGGGGCTCAAGGGAACTGGGTGCTGAACTCCCACTGAAAGTCAATAAGAGTTGGATGTGTAATTACCATACGGCCAATTGATACCCCCTAATCTAAAGGGGGGGAAAAGCACTTAAGCATGAGTTCAGTCATGAGCCTTCCGTTGGATTTCTCTCATGTTTAAAGTTAAGCACTGGCACACATGTTTTTCCAGATCAGTGCCTTTGTTCCGATTATTCAAAGGAGTTTGAGTTTTAAATTCATAATCATTGAGTGTTTGGACAAGAAGCTACTATGATTTAGACCAACTGAGTAGCTTTGTTTTTAAGAAAACTCATTGTATCCAATAAGGCAAAGAAACAGAGCACGTTATAATGTATTCATTTAAAATGGCTGAAAGCTGACAGACAGTGCATGTAATGAAGTTCTTGTAAAAGAGTAATGGAGTAAGAAATATTCAAAGAAATAACAACAAATAATAAATAGTCACAGGAAAATCATCAGCTGGACATCAACAGTCATAGACAGAAAAAGAGGCACAATAAACTGGCATTGATTTTTCATGATCTATCTATCTATCTATCTACATGATCTTATTTTATCTATTGTATATGTAGTACACACAACCATGCACAAATATGGTTTAATAAATATTAATTAATAATAATAACAGCAACCAGCTTTGGAGATCTAGACACATTTGGATACTTGTGTGGATGAGAGACGAATGGCTACATACAAAGTTACACATTGAAGTGAATGGCTATATCCCAATTGTTTGATTAAAAGGTTAGCTCAACCTCTTCTCCCCGCTCTGGTCTCTTACTTCAAACCCTCTGGTCTAAGCTTTGTGCCTATCCCTCTCTTAGGGTGGAATCATGTGATTCTCCATCTCTCAAACTGGGTCCCAGGCCATAGCAACTTGTGCACCAACCGTGATTTCTCCAACTGTGTTTGGTATCTGCAGTTGTTCCCACAGGAGCTGTGACCAGTAGTAAGTTGAGTGACTAGACGTCTTCACCATGCAAAGTGTGATTTATTTACCACAATAGGAACAAAGCACAACATAAGAGAAAATATGAGCACTTCCAGATGGATCACTGCAGTAGTTTGGTGGAATAAAAATTTGGCCTTCTGATTCAGACTTTTTGTCTTTAGGAAACATTTTAATACCTTTCTCTTCCAAATACCTTTCTACCATATGAAGAACAATACAGTATGTATTTATTTATTTTAATAAATTTAAATAAATAAATAACAATAATGCATACAGTTATATAAGGCTCTAGGTGCCCTAACTCATCATAAATGACACAATAAAATCCCATCAGCATTAAAATAATCACTTGAACAGACACCTGCAGAAACTTTTTTTCAATTCTTCATCAATGGGGAAAGCAAAACTTCAAGTCTCTCAGAAAACCCCATCAAGGTGATTATGACACTGACACCTTGAATAGACGACAAAATAAATGGATACCACCATTTAGTCAAACATACTCCACCCTTCCAAGCTCCTCCCTCCCCCCAAAAAGCCACCTGGAACAAAGAAACAAGTCAACGAATGAATCAACAAAATTAAACAAAATGAAAAAGAAACAAGCAAACACACAAGCCAAACCTCTCATACCCCAGGCACAATTTTTATCCCAAAAAAGGAGAAGAGCCACAGACTTCATGAAATCCACTAGTGACTTAGATATGGCTGTTGATATTCTGTGCAACATGCTCAGATAGTGCTGTGCCAGTAGCCCTATAAATCCCTATGACAGATAGATAGGTGCATATGTAGATGTATGGAAAGATAGATTCTGATCTTATGTTCACTGGTGTAATCTTATACTAACTCATTTGACTTCAGTGAAGCTAGTCCAGATTTCATGATTTCATAAACAGATTGCACCCTATTATTCTCAAAGAGACAATTTTGTCATCAGTTGATTATATCTACAAAGAAACTCAGAATGAAATCACAGTCAAGTTGCAATGACGGACATTTTAACTCTTGGTGAATAATCTCCACACAATCAGTTTCTTCGATGCAGCTTTGATCTCCTTGTTCCTCATGCTGTAGATGATCGGATTCATCACTGGAGGCACCAGGGAATAGAGAACACCCACCACAAGGTCCAGACCTGATGCTGAGCTGGAGGTGGGTTTCAGGTAGGCAAAAGACGCAGTGCAAATTAACAAAGAGACCACAGTGAGGTGAGGAAGGCAGGTGGAGAAGGCTTTATGCCGGCCCTGCTCAGAGGGGATTCTCAGCACAGTTTTGAAGATCTGAACATAAGACACAATTATAAAAACAAAGCAGTTTAACCCTAAAAACACACCTAAGGCAATAGCCCCAACTTCAGTGAGGTATGAATCAGAGCAGGCGAGCTTGAGTAGTTGGGGGATTTCACAGAAGAACTGGTTGATGACATTGGACTGGCAGAAGGGCAACCTGAAGGTGTTCCCAGTGTGCAGGGCAGAGTAGACAATACTAGTAATCCAGGCACTGGCTGCCATTTGGACACAAGCTCTCCTGTTCATCACTCTCTCGTAGTGCAGTGGTTGGCAGATGGCGACATATCGGTCATATGCCATGATGGTGAGTAAGGCAAGATCAGTTGCAGTGAGGAGGAAAAAGAGAAAGACTTGGGTGACACATCCAGAATAAGAAATCACCCTGGTGTTCATGAGGGAATTGGCCATGGATTTGGGGATGGTGACAGAGATGGAGCCGAGGTCTAAGATGGACAGATTCACCAGGAAGAAGTACATGGGGGTGTGGAGATGGTGGTCAAGGGCTACGGCTGTGATGATGAGAAGATTCCCCAGCAGGGCTGCCAGGTAAATCACCAGGAACACCACAAAGTGCAAAATCTGCAGCTCCCGAATGTCAGAGAATCCCAGGAGAAGGAACTTGGTCAGGGTGGTTTGGTTGGACATTTTCTTTCTCAGTTGATTGTGTGATAGCTGTGGAGGGAAGGACAAAGATAGAGGGAGTGGCCCTGATTTCCTGCAGCAATATGATGTGAGTGTCAACCATGCACAGCACTCATCACTGCTATTAACTAGGAGTGGTGAGTTATCACATGAATGTAAATTGGCGCAGGTCCCTTAAAGTCAATGGACCTGCATCAGTTTGCACCATCTGAAGATCTGGCTGATGATATGGCTTAATAAAATGCCGTGTGAAGGATGGAGCAAAGTACCATCCCAATGCAACAATTCTAGCCAAGATGGATCCCCTATTGCTACAAACAGGAGGCTCTGGACTTGGGCAAGAAACTAAATTGCCAACACTGCCTGATATCTTCTTTTCATGGAAATACAAGATGGACTTGGCATTGTGTATGACAGCTCGCCTGTAATGATTTCACAACAACACCACGTAGATGGTCGGTTGCCTGCAAATGTATTGATTTATGACACCAAATCCTGACTACATTTCCATCTCTGTGTACAGATAGGCGAGCAGCATCGCTCCACTACCTCTCTGCTGTGTCATTTACATCTGTCACTTCATGGGTGTGCGGGTCAGTGGCCATCAGGAGACTTGGGTTCTGTTCTTGGCTCTGCCACTGACCTGCTCTGTGACCTTGGGCCAGTCACTTCCCCTCCCTGTGCCTCTGTTTCCCTTCCATCCATTTCTCTGCCTTGTCTTCTTGGACTGTGAGTTCTGTGGGGGATGAGCTGTGTCTTATATGTATGTTCACTGTCCCCATTTACAACATTTGTGTTTAGCGGGCAGCACTGTGGGATAGAGAATATGGCACTAGAGCAGAATATCTCAGTTCTAATTCCATTGACATCCTCTATGTCCTTGGGCAGGGATAAGAGAGACAGGCTTTGGCTGGGGACTTCAATTCACTGTTCTCTATCTAAGGCGCTAGTATGTTTAATACCTATGCTGTTGGCTGCTTACTCAGTTTTACCATTCGACAAGTATCCCTTTGAAACAGCAATAAACACAGTTGCAATAGAGTGACTGGGTTCAAATTGTACTATGCATCCGAAGAAGTGGGTTGTAGCCCACGAAAGCTTATGCTCTAATAAATTTGTTAGTCTCTAAGGTGCCACAAGTACTCCTGTTATTATTGGACTATATCAGTGTTCCTACCCCGGTTTAAATCTACATGTCCAATCTGGGGTATTCAGACATTTTCAGTTTAAATTATTTCAAAGGAAAACTGGATTTTAAACTGAGACATTTTCCAAGGAAGTCTCTGCTATTCTTGAAAAACAACCCATGTACTGGAAAAGTCAAAACATTTTTTTTTTTAAATTCACTGACAATGTTTCGGTTTTAAGCAGTTTACCTGAAATTGTCTGGTTCTCAATGAACAAAAAGAAAAAAAGTTTTGGTTTTCACAATTGCTATGAAAAGTCAACTGTTGTCTGCTCAGGAAAAAAAAACTCTGGGGAGCTCTAAATGTTCGAATAAATTATATTAAACGTTATGAAGAGTTCCAATTGTAACTCATAGTTCTATTATGAAATTTGCCCATTATATTAATACCCAAAGATATTTAATTGCAAATAGCAAACTTACTGTGTTGTCTCTGTGGAATATTCTCCAATTTGTGATGCATTTGATACTCCACCACAAGGATTTTTCAATCATTGCCTGTTTGTGTACCTGTCAATAATGCCCCATTACTGATTTATCCAGCTGCTGTTTCTCTGCCCCTTCACCATATTTCCTGAGATGCTGGGTCTTTCTGCAGTTCCCAGAAGACAGGGACCCACTCCACAGATGGGAGCTCCCTGCTCCCCTCCTCAGACAGGCTTGGCTGAGAGGTGAAGCCTCTCCAAGCTGTAAAACAAATCACAGCTTCTGCAGTCTTCAAACATGGGCACAACTCAGTATGTGCTTGTTGGGTGCTGAACTCCCATTGGAAGTCTATAGGAGTTTCATGTCAAACATGATCACAGCTCAGTATGTGCTTGTTCTGTGGCTAAATAGGTGAACCCAGAATCCAGTGCTGTGAGCCCAGCTCTGATCTCACCTCAGGAGCAAACCACTCTGACATCCTGCCCTAGTCGACCCTAACCCCAAGAGGGGGGACAGCACCTGCCCTGGATCTCACATGATTGCAGCATGCCTGGAAGGACTCTTGGCTAAAAACAAGGCAGGGCTGATGCCCCACACGAGTCCCAAGGAGATTGAAGAATAGAATATATATTTGTAACACAGACATGTGACCTACAATAGCTCAGAGCCCAGTGGCATCAGTGCCCCAGCCAGCCTGGAATAGCCTGTTCCTTTATCAATGCCACATAATCAGCTCTGAGAGAGAAGAGATGTTTTTCCCCCTACGTTGCATCAGCAGCTCTTGGGATGCAGCCATCAGGGGAACCCACAGCTGAGGCTGCTCTGGCTGTTTGATGTTGGTCACTAAGCAGCAGCCAGAGGCAAACACTAAAAGCTCAGTGCAATGTCCTCAACCCATGTAAATTGATACCGTTTCAAATAGTTTGGGCTCTTTAAACCAAGTGGAGATGTGGCCTTTTGATTTCAATGGAGCTTCTTTGATTTACATTAGCTGGGGATCTGGCTGTAAGAGGTCCATGGAAGTACACCTCTACCCCAATATAATGTGACCCGATATAACAAGAATTCGGATATAACGCGGTAAAGCAGTGCTCCGGGGGGGCGGGGCTGCACACTCCGGTGGATCAAAGCAAGTTCAATATAACGTGGTTTCACCTATAATGCAATAAGATTTTTTGGCTCCCGAGGACAGCATTATATCGAGGTAGAGGTGTATGTACGTTTTCACCAGCTGGGGAATCTGGCTTCATTAACTCTGCTGGTGCTACTGCAGATCTACACCAGCTGGGGATCCGGCCCATAAACAGTTTCAAATCCATATTCTTTGCCTGTGAATCTGATCTGAGGAGACAAAAGTTCCAAACCCGTCTTCTCTTTCTTTGATCTTAATCCAAGGGATTAATTGTAAGGATGGAACTTTTAATGGTTACAGAGTGGTTAATTCCTACTGGGGACAGAACTGTGGAGGAATTCAGTGTTGCAGAGATCTTCTCTATCTGATTTTCTGCTTATCTGAAAATCTGGCTCAGGATGTGGCATGATAAAATACAGTATGAAGGATGGACAAAGCACACCGAAAGCCACGAATTCTAGCCAAGATGATCCCGCTATTAGTCAGACAGCAGGCTGCAAACTTGGATGTGGAGGTAACATACTAAAAAGCTAATGGTGCCTGATTTCCACTTTCCAGGAAAATATGACATGGACTCACAAAGCATCCAATATGACAGCTCAGTTGTAAGGATTCCACTGCAACACCACACAGACGGACTGCTGCCTGTTTCCAAAACTGATTTATGGCACCAAAGCCCAGCTGCATTTCCATCTCTTTGTGATGAGGGGCTAATAGCATTACTCAGCTACTTCTATGTTGTGTCATTTCCCTCTGTGACCTTATGTCTGTGCTGTGTGGGTCAGTGGCCATCAGGAGATTTGATTTTTATTCCTGGTTCTGCCACTGACCTGCTGTGTGACATTGGGCTGGTCACTTCTCCTGCCTATGCCTCTGTTTCCCCTCGATCCCTTTTTCTGCTGTGTCTACTTTGGTTTTAAAATCTCTGGGGCATTGGCTGTGTCTTACTATGTGGGTGTGCTGTCTGTTCAGGAGGCATCAGTGTGGGACAGAGGATATGGTGCTAGAGCAGGAGAGCTGGGGTCTAGTCCCATTGCCCTCCTTTATGTCCTTGGGTAGCGACAGGCTTTGGCTGGGGGCTTCAGCTGTCTGTGCCTAAATCTAAATGTGCCTGCATGTATAATGCATATTCTGTGGGTATCAACTTTGCTGTTTACTTAGTTTTACCATCCTGCAAGTAACTGTTTGAAACAGCAATTAAACATGATTCCAATAGAGTGAATGGGTTTGTAATTGTGGTGTTATTGGAGAATATTAATGTTAGCATCCTGGCTTAATTATAGATTTTCAATCTGGGCTAAATTTTCAATCTGTTTCCAATCTGTTTGTTTTCAATCTATGTTTGCAATCTGTTTAAATTATTTCAAAGGAAAACTAGATTTTCAATTGAAAACATTTTCCTGGGAAGTCTTTGCTATCCATAAAAACAACATATGTATAGGAAAAATCAAAACAATTTTTTTTTTCAAAAAATTCAGTGATTTTTTTCCAGATTTCAGCAGCTTTTAACAGCAATTGTTTGGTTCTCGATGCACAAAACCAAAAAATGTTTTGGTTTCCACAATTTCTATAAAAATTGAAAATTTTCTGCTAAGAAAAAAATGAGCTCTAGATGTTTTATTAAATAATTGTAAAAGTCTGAGAGTTTCAATGTAATTCATAGTTCTATTATTACATTTCCTCCAGTATATTAAAACCCAAACATATTAACTGAAATAGTAAACTTACAGTGTTGGTCTTTGGGGAATGTTTCCCAGCCTGAGAAGCATTTCACAGTCCACTGCCAGGATTTTCAGTCATTGTCTGTCTCTATATCTCTCAATAATGCCCCCACCACTGTGTTATCCAGCAGCTGTTTCCCTGCTTCTTCACCATATTCCCTCAGAGGCTGGGTCTCTGCAGCTCCTGACAGACAGGGATCCACTCCACAGATGACCACTCCCTGCTCCCCTCCTGGGGCAGGCTTGGTTGAGAGGTGAAGGACTAAATAGGATAGGGGATTGAAAGCCCCTCTGAACTCCAGAGCTGATCCTGGGTTGTGTGGGATTCAGATTTGATCACAGCCCAGGATGTACCTGCCCTGGGGTTAAATAGCTGAATCCAGTCTCCAGGGCAGTGAGCCCAGCTCTGATCTCACCTCAGGAAGAAACCACCCTGATAACCAGCCCTAACCAAACCTAACCCCCCAGAGGAGGAAATGACCCACCCTGAATCTCATATGATGACAACATCCCCGGAAGGACTCTTGGCCAGAAACAAGGCAGGGCTGAATGACAAGTGGCATCCCAAGGAGATTGCAGAATAAAATATATATTTGAAGCACAGACATATGACCTACAATAGCTCAGAGCCCAGTGGCACCAGAGCCCCAGCTGGCCCGGAATAGCCTGTTCCTTCTTTAACACCGTATAAACAGCTCTCGGAGAGCAGAGTTGTTTTTTCTCCTGCATTTCATCAGCAGCTCTTGGGATGCAGCCACCAGAGGAACTCACAGGTCAGGCTGCTCTGGCTGTTTGATGTTGGTCACTAAGAAGCAGCCAGAGGCAAACACTACAAGCTCCTAGCTACGTCCTTAACTGGGGTAAATTGATACAGTTCCATTGAGTTCTGAGTAGTTAGGGCTGTTTATGCCAAGTGGAGATGTGACCCTTTCCACAGAGCTACTTTGATTTACACTAGCTGTGGATGAGATGCCTATAGACTATACAGTTTTCACCAGCTGGGGAATTAGGCCTCATTAACTCCACTGGAGCTACTGATGATTTACACCAGCTGGTGATCTGGCCCATTCTTCTGTTTCAAATACATATTCTTTGCCTGTGAATCTGATGAGGAGACAGAAGTTCCTAACCAGTCTGCACATTCTTAACTCTTTGCCCCATGGGATTAATTTCAAGAATGGAACTTTTAATGGCTAAGGAGCATTTCTTTCCCACTGGGGAGAGAACTTTGGAGGAATTCAGTGTTGCTTTGATTTTCTGTATCTGATTTTCAATTTCTATTTGGATGAATGCACCCACTTCTTTCTTTCTTTCTTTCTTTCTTTCTCAGCAATTATATGTTTTCTTCCTGCAGATATCACTAAAATAAAAGACTCATTAGACTGCAGGTGCAATGCTATATGACATCTTAAAAATGTTTATTTCACACTGATTGTAGGTATGACAGAGAGACTGAACAATTATGAAGGGTTAGATCCTCATCTGGTGTAAATCAATTGTAGCTCCATTGCAGTTAAGGGGGTCAAATACACGCACCATCCCCACACAAACATTGCGTAAGTCTGCCATAATGCAGTTAGAGTCAATGAGACCAGATCTCTGGATGCTGTAAATTAGCATAGTGGTATGGAGCTATTCCAGTTGACGTGGCCTCAGTATCTGCATCATGATGCCTAGTTTTATGTTTGTTCCATTATATGAGATTCTCATTGCTTAGAACCTCTATCTCATTTTAATAAACATAAAATATTCTAAAATCTCAAGATTATAGTTCATAGACAGAAATCTGTGAGATGTGATCCCTGCTGGTAAATTGGCTGATAAATATAGATGTAAGCAGAGTCAGGATGAGCTCTACCCTCACATCTAGTGGTGAATTATGGCAAGTGTGGAAAAGAACTCCAGGGGCTGATCTTGTTTGCATAGGCACACCCACTCACCTGGCATGAAATAACAGCAACTGAAAGTGGTTACTTTGGCTGGTGTGGGATCCCCAGTTTCTCTGTTATTGGGGCAGGAAGAATAAAGTTTTGTTACCCTGATTCTGTGAATCAAGGCCAGTGGAACTGTTGTATGACAGAAGGACTGAGTGAGTCCTTCACCATTACCTAAGTAGCACTTGCTTGACAAGGGGCAGGGGTTACAAAACCCAGTGAATAGAAAGAGGATAGGGATAGGTATTTGTACCTGATGGTATAGTCCCCTTCTGAGGGCTTCAAACACTAATTGCACCACCTTCTCTCTCTGCACTGTTGAATGTCAGAGCTAACTTTGATTCCATTAGGAATCTAGTTACAGGTTGCTGAGCTGAATTTGCTTTGGGCAAATGGTGCACCCACACTGGGGCTCCCTTACTTTGAGCTGTAATTGCTAAGAGCTGAAATCACAAAAAAGCTAAAGTTATTAAGAGCTGAAATCACTGAGTGCTGTGTTAACTAGTGGGGGAGCCTGAAGCTATATTGCTAAGCAGCTGGCAGAGCAATTTGTAGGGATGACTGGAGGAGCAGTGAGCAGCGCGGAGCCTTGCGAGGCCGGTTGGAGCGGCCCAAGGAACGGCGAGCGGAGCTGTTTGTGGGGACGGCTGGAGCGGCTCGTAGAGCGGAGCAGTTCGTGGGACGGCAGGAAGTGGACTGGCTCATGGTGAAGGCTGCGGTGGAACCCCACGGAGAGACGGCCGGCCGGCCTCGGATCACGTAAGGTGCCCCTTAACCTGCGTGCCCCCCTTTTACTCTGGGGCTGCACTGACCAGTGACAGAGACTTTGGGGTTTGTTGGACTTTTGGGACTTTGGGTGGTTGCTGGACCCAAGAGACTTTGGGGGTGTTGGACTTTGGGGACACTGGGTGATTTTTGGGTTGCTGGATTCAAGAACCAAAGGGAAAGGACACAGCCCAATTTCCTGGGGTGGGTTTTTTGCTCATGGTTTGTGTTATGAATCCTGTTTGTGGTGTTTTTCCAATTTAATGCTGATGTCGTTTACCTCATGTTATTAAACATTTTCTGCTACACTTAGACTCCGTGCTTGCGAGAGGGGAAGTATTGCCTCTTAGAGGCACCCAGGGTGTGGTATGTAATTGTCCCAGGTCACTGGGTGGGGGCTTGAGCCGGTTTTGCATTGCGTTATTGAAACGGAACCCCTAGATACAGAACCTGGCCGTTGTTGCTGCTAACTTAGATGGGCAGAAGGGTTACATATAGACACTAGGTTTGGGGCCCCTAGGTAAAATGACAGTGATGGTGAGGGATCAGAGACCGGGAAAATGCCCAGTTTGAGACACCCAGCCAGAGGAAGGACCTACTCCAGCAGGAGGAGGGCCACCTTAGAGGCATCCCAGGAGAGAGTGGGGAGAAGTGATGCCACGTTTGTAAAAAACTGGGTTCTATCTTCCAGCGTTGTCCCATCTGTCTCCCAGTGGTGAGAGCAATCCTGGAGCAGCAGCCTGCCCCTCAACCTTATGTAGTTATCTTTGTGACTGGTTCAGGGTCTCTGCAATTCAGGCAGATGTAGCTGCATCAGTCAAACCCAGAGCAGTTTCCCCTCTCAGAGCTATTGTCTCAAGCTTTCTGTAGATTCTGGGAGGTGTGGTTAACATAGAGGTCATTGGGTGGTATTTAATGACCCTTGATAAACAGAAGGTCTGATTGTCTAATCGTCTGGTTGGGAACCCCAATATGTAGAATGATGACGCACTGAGGGCAAAGGAAAACTTTAAACAATTTTATTAGAACATTTAGTAAAGATACAAAGACTCCAAATTACATAAAAAGACAGCAGTAACGTGAAATTAAGCTGATATTTTGTATCATCTCTTACATAGAATCACACCCTTTCTTTGGGTTCTGGTGGTCAGAGAGAAAAAGGATGTGAAAGGGTGTGAAAGGATCATCCAATGTTTCGGGAAATCTTAGAGGACTTATTCCTTCACCCTCCCATTTCCCTGGTCCTTCTTGTGTGAACAGAGAACAACAATACCCGAAGTCTGAAGATGCAAACAATTCGATGTCTATTGGAGTGAACTTCCAGCAAGCTTAAATCCAAGTTCCTTTTTTCCGAATCCCAACTTACTTCCTGTTTGCGCCTAATTTATATAGTAATATTCTCAGCTATACCTTAACCAATCATTTTACTGAAATCTATCTAACCAATCCTAACATAATTCTCTAACCAATTATATCCCACTACCTGAATTAGAAATGAGGGTTTCACAAGCACAACTATTGAGAAGTGATTTCTTGCCAGACAGGATGCTATCAAACTAATCATAAGGTTAGAAGGGACCTCATCTAGTCCAACCCACTGCTCAAAGCATGACCAATCCCAGACAGATTTTTACCCCAGCTCCCTAAGTGGTCTTTTCAAGGATTGAACTCATAACTCTGGATTTAGCAAGCCAGTGTGCAAAGCACTGAGCTATCCCTCCCCTCACCTTTAACCATCTTTATCTGGTGGTGATGGGCATTATCAAGAAAGGATTGTATTCCTAACAGCCCAATAACACCTTTTTTAAATGTGACTAGTTTGGAATGTAAGGATGTGACTGTACCTTCCCAGCTTATGGCTGCCCCTGCTGCTTAGCCAAAGGCCTTAGCCTAAGAACCAGGCCTCAGACTATTCTAGTGAGTGAAGGGCCATACACAGGCGGACTGTGATTTTGATTCTTTGTTTTATACCTCTGTAACTAGCTAAGTGATTAAAATACACCTAAGTTCTTAAAGTATAGGCCTTTACAGACAGGCCTGAATATCTATATCCTAACAGGAACTAACTTGGCACTGTCAAGACCTGTGTTGGTTCCCTTCATTCTCCAGGGACTTATTCTGTAACTTTGGGCAAATCATTTAATCCCTTTCCTCCTCAATTCCGCTTCTGTATAACAGGGACAATGGCATTTGTCTACTACACAAGGGTGTTGTGAGGACTAAGGGTTGTGAGGAGCTCAGATACTCTGTTATGGAGCCATATAAGTACATAAAATTGAATGACTGAAAATCTTGACCAATAATTCTATCTCATAGAGCAGAGGTGAGCAAACTATGGCCTGCGAGCCACATCTGGGCCGTGGGACCGTCCTGCCTGGCCCTTGAGCTCCCAGCTGGGGAGGCTAGCCCCCAGCCCCTCCCCTGCTGTCCCCCCTCCCCTGCAGCCACACTGCTGCATGGGTAGCGTGGCTTGCGCCCGCCCACCTCCCAAGCTTTCCAATAAGCCTGTCCTGCCACTCTGAGCAGCATGGAAAGGGGAAGAGGAGTGTGGGGGGAGGGGGTTGGGTAAAGGGCAGGAGGTCCCACGGGGCACTCAGGGGACAGGGTCTGGTTGGATGGGGTGGAGGTTCTGGGGGGGGACAGTCAGGAGACAGTGAGAGTGGGGGTTGGATAGGGGGTGGGGTCTGGGAGTGGGCGGTCAGGAGACAAGGAGCAGGGGGTGTTGGATGGGGGAGTTCTGAGGGGGGCAGTCAGGGGGTGGGAAGTGGGAGGGGGAGGGGGAGGAGGCCAGGCTGCTTGGGGAGGCACAGGTTTCCCTACCCAGCCCTCCATACCAGTTCACAACCCCAGTGTTGCTCTTGGGCCAAAAAGTTTGCCCACCCCTGTCATAAAGCCTATAATCAGGTTCTTTCATGTCAGTCTTCTCCTGAAATTAAAATAAATATAATTTCAGATTGAAGGTTTGGGTCCTCAAAGCTGCCTAAGGGATTAAACATGCCTAAATCCCATGAAAATTAATGGGATTTGAGCATCCAGATACCTAGGAAAGCTTGGAAGTATTTAGAAAGGCAAAACACAGAATTGGCCTGCAACACAAATCTGTTAGAAGTTTGCTTTCCTCCTTGAGCACAGGAACCTTCCCATTAATCTCTTGATGGCACTTTTCATCTCAGCGTTCCTCAGGATGTAGATCATTGGGTTCAGCATTGGAATGACCACTGTGTACAGCACAGACACTGCCTTGTCCACTGTCAATTTCTGGAAAGGCCGGTCATAGATGAAGACACAAGGCCCAAAATGCAAACTCACCACTGTGATCTGAGCTGCGCAGGTGGACAGGGCTTTGTGTTTCCCTTCCATGACATGTGTCCTTATCTTGACCAGGATGATGGTGTAGGATATGAGCAATGCGATGAAGGCTCCTGTGGTGACCAGCCCATTGTTGGAGACCATCAGCAACTCCATCACATATGTGTCTGTGCAGGCCAGTTTGATGACTTGGGAGACATCGCAGTAGAAACTCTCTAGTGTGTTGGGTCCACAGAAGGACAGTTGGATGATCAGTGCAAGCTGGACAATGGAATGGACAAAGTCACCCAGCCATGCCCCTGCCACCAGCCCCATGCACATACTTCTGTTCATGATAGACAGGTAGTGCAATGGCTTATAGATGGCCACATACCGATCAGCTGCCATCACTACTAGGAAGAAGACCACAGTGCCCCCGATGAAGTGGAAGAAGAACATCTGGGTCAGACACCCATTGAATGAGATGGTTTTGCACTGGTACAGGAGGTCCTTTAGCATCTTGGGGACAGTCACTGAGGACTCACTGAGGTCCAGGAAAGCCAAGTTCGCCAACAGGAAGTACATGGGTGTGTGGAGGTGAGGGTCAGAGATCACGGTGATGATGATTGTGAGGTTCCCAAGCCATGTAGTCCCGTAGACTAGGAGGAAGTCCAGAAAGAGGAAGTGCTGGAGCTCAGTGCTCTGAGAGATGCCCCCCAAAATAAATTCTGTCACAGGGGTGGTGAGGTTCTCCTGTTCCATTTAGGGTCCTTAAAATATACCCGCAGGGAGGACATTAATGAGAATGATGAACTCCTTGAAGTTCTTAAGGTTAAGTTACTGGTAACCACTCACAACCTTAACAAAGTTTTTGTTTTGTGCATTATTTTGCTTAGGACTTCCCTTTCTGATTGGGAAAGCACACAAAAAATAGCAGTGTAACTGCAGTGGAAAAGGGTAGATGCTTAATTAGGTACCTAGGACCTCATATTTCTGGTGGCTCACATGCTAGGTGAGTGTATGAACTACTGGGCGGTAGCATCCCAGGCCCATTGTCATTCATAATAGCAATTCATAGTGATTCTTAGTATTTGTGGCAGAAAACTGGTGAGAAAGATTCTATAGCCTGGTGGTTAAGGTAGTCATGGGGATACTCAAATTCAAATCCTTGCTCCAGTCTATCTTTATTTATTTACACAAAATAGCAGAGCTTCAAGACTGGAGATTGAGTAAAGCCCATATTCCAATATCCCATAACCCAGGATGTGCTCCTCTATTATGGAAGACCTAAATTCAAATCCTTTCTCTGTATTAGGCAAAAAGGGAAATCAAACACAGCTGTCCCACCCCACAGCTAAGTCTGCGAAAAGTCGGGGGGAGGGATAGCTCAGTGGTTTGAGCATTGGCCTGCTAAACCCAGGGTTGTGAGTTCAATCCTTGAGGGGGCCACTTAGGGATCTGGGGCAAAATCAGTACTTGGTCCTGCTAGTGAAGGCAGGGGGCTGGACTTGATGACCTTTCAAGGTCCCTTCCAGTTCTAGGAGATGGGATATCTCCATAAAAAAAAAAAAAAAAAAAAAAAAAAGAACCACTAAGCTACAGCTTATAACAGAGGCACCACCTCCCCCAAAATGTTTTGAAAATTTTGATCCACCAACAAATTCTGAAAAATATGTTCACTTGGTTTTTTGTATTACTATTCTTAAATTACTGGTAACAACTGTCAGTCTTAACTCCTGCTTGGCAACGTTTTTGTTTCATGTTGTTGTTTTTCCTTTAGGAATTCCCTTCTTTCCCTCATCCCTGTGAAATCGACTGCTTCTGCAAACTCAGGAAGGAGACATAATCTTGGGCACTTTAAGAAACTACATGTTGCTGCACTCCTTTCACCTTTCTCTCTGGTGTTGGTCATAGACAGGGAACTCTACTAAAAGTAAAATCATCAGATGATTCCTATATTCTAACAGTATGTAAGCTCAACAGTGCTAGGAGATTTGTGTGTGTAGAGACACTAGCACTGAATATAGAAGCATTTGTATAACTCATCGCACATGGAAGGGGTGAGGATGTTGTGAATACCCTCCATCCATCTCACTAATCAGAGATTATTGATGCATGTCTTTATCTGTGGATAGTATGTTTCCTAGTCAGAGTCAACAAAACCACTCTACAATAAAGAGTAAAGCACAGTGGAGTGCATGAACACTGATAAATAAATCCCCTATTTATGGATGACTGAGGGTGTGTCTACACTTCAAGCTATGCCACTGCAGTGTAGATGCTTACTACAGTCAAAGAAGGGGATTTTCCATCACTGTAGTAAATCCACCCTCTTGAGACTCGGTAGCTACATTGATAGAAGAATTCTTCCATCAACCACACTGTGGCTAAAGTGGTAGTTAGGTTGATCTGACTATGTCGCACAGGGCATGACATTTTCACAGCTCTGAATGATGTAGCTAGGCTGACCTCCATTTTAGGTGTATACCAGGCCTAAGAGTCTCCCAGAATGCATGTTTCATTATTTCAGAATGAAGCCAGAGGGGGAGAGTTAAGGTTGTTTGGGTGTTTTGAACTGAGCATTTCCATTCTTTCAAATATTGGGTTTCTTTTTAAGTTCAAACTTAACACTGAATTTCCCTGAAGCTCTATGTCCCTTTATCCACCATGATTTCCATTTGTCAATGACTTTCTTCTCCCTTTCCTTAGGAATTAATGGTGGGACTTTCAGAAGAGCCAGATTGTTAAAGTTATTTAGGTGCCTAGTAGGATATTCAAAAGAACCTAGGTGGCTAATATACCATGAAATGTTTGTGTTTTAGGGAACTAGAGTGGGATTCACAAAGGTATTTAGATGCATTTTCAAAAGTGCCTAATGGTCAAGTTTTTAAAAGTATTTAGGCATCTAAAAATGCAGATAGTTGCCTAGTGGAATTTTCAGAAACACCTAAGCAGGTTAGACACCTAATTCTTGTTGAAATCAATGAAAGTTAGGCATGTATGAAGTTTAGGCACTTCTGAAAATCCCACTAGGACCCTATCTGCATCTTTAGGTGCATAAATTCCTTTGAAAATCTGGTCCTTTTAAATTTTTGAAAATCCCACTTTAGCTCTGATGGAAGGGATTGAGAGCCAGGGCCTGATCCAAGACCTGACTCTATGAAATCAGGCTAAGGTTTGCAACCTAATGCCTAGTTTTTCAAAGCAGCCTGAGGGTGTCAGACATCCACTCCTTTGAAAATCCAGGGCTAAACCCAGCAGTGCTGAGAACAAGCAGTGTAGACCATGAACTTTCAATGAGAATCAGGCTCCTAAGGGTATATGTACACTGCAGCTTGGAGCAAGCTAGCACATTAACATTATCAGTGTGGACGTTGCAGTGTCGGGTCTCAAGCCCACCTGACTCTCCTGGGTCTGAACTCGGGTGGCTAATGTTAGGAGATGGGACCAGGGCTCCTAAATCATGAAGATAGCTTGGAACAATTTACCCTTAGGCTGAAGTATGTTGGGCTTACAGGCTAAGATTTCCAAAAGTGCTTAGAGGAGTCAGGCACCCAATTCCCAGTACAAGCAGCTGAATATTGAACTCCACCAGGGAGCATAAATCTTAGTCAATAGGAGCCAGATTTGTAAATGTATTTAGGTTCCAAATGATGCAGATAGTGGTTAGTGGGGTTTCAAAAGCACTTCTGCACCCGAACACTGAAACCTATGGGAGTTAGGCACCTAGGCACTTATGAAATTTCCACTAGGCTCCTATGTGCATCTTTGGGTGTCTAAATATCTTAAAAAACCTGGCCCTAATTCCTAAAATGCACAAAACATCTCAGTAACTGAGAATCCAGTAGCCAGTTAAAGTCCTGACGTATTTGCACAATTGTCCCATATAATTATCCCCACCCCCAAAATGCTGGCAAACAAACACAGCCAGGTGGAGGCAACTGGGCTCCACTTCTCCTGCTGCAGAATACAAAGAGGGAAAGGATGTGATGCTCTATGCAGGCTGACTTTAAATGGAGCATTCTTATTATCAGCTTCTATCCCCTGACTCCACTTGTCTCGGTGAGTTTATTGTCTGCAGCCATTGCACAAACCTGGGAAGCAAACTCCCATTCCCATCCCCCCGCAGGAACCATCCCTGCCCCAAAGCAGCAGATATTTCATTGCTTTGGTTAAAGTCTTCTACTTATTTGGGAAGGATTGCCCAATGGTTAGAGCACTAGGCTGGGACTTGGCAAACCAGCATTCAGTTCCTTCCTCCTCCATTTGCAACCTGTGTTTGACTGGCCTGGTACTGAGTCACTCTGCCCCACTTCCCTGTTGGAACACTGTCCCTCCAAACAGCACCTGCCACTAGCCAGTGGAAGTTGTGCCTGGCCCACTGGATACTGCAAGAGGGGACATTTCCATTGGACACTCTACGCCACTGCACGGAAATCAGCTTGACACAGAGAACTGGGTGAGACATCAGGGATGTTTCTATGGGCCCAGCATGTGCTGGGTCAATCAGCATCAGCCCTATCCTGTCAGTGGATGAGGAAGGTGATCGATGATTAGGATAGCAGCCTGCCACTGCGGAGATGGAGGTTTCATTCCCTGCGCTGTCACACACGCCCTGTACGACCTTACACGAGTCACTTATAGCACATTTTTAAAGGTGTTCAGGCTTCTTAAGGCAGCTGAGCACTTCTGAAAATCCCACTGGGCACCTGTCTGCATTTTAGGGGTCTGACCATCTTTAGAAGCCTGGTCCTTAGCCTCTCTGTGCCTCAGTTTCCCATCCCAATGATGATAATGCTACTTCCTTACCTCACAGGACTGTATTAAGATAAATACTTTAAATATCTTGAGATGCTCATGTACTGCAGCCATGGGGCTGCTAGATATACTTTAAATACATGATTACAAATACAAAGGCTGAGATTTTCCTGGATCTCTAGGGCAGGGTCACCCAGGGGGACAAGTGGGGCAATTTGCCCCACGCCCCGGCCCCACAGGGGCCCCCATGAGATTTTTCAGGGGCCCCCATGAGAGTTTTCGGCAGTTCTTCGGCGGCAGGTCGTTCAGTGCCGCCGAACACACCCAGAGCGAGTGAAAGACCCACTTCCAAAGACCCAGGGCTTCTTCCGCTCTGGGTATTTGGTGGCAATTCGGCGGTGGGTCCTTCACTCGCTCCGGGACCCACCGCCAAAGTGCCCCGAAGATCTGGAGCGGAAGGACCTCTGCCACCGAAGACCCCAGGCCTCCTGAATCCTCTGGGCGGCCCTGCTCTAGGGGACTGGGATGCCAAATTCCCAGTAAAATGAATGGGGGTTGGGGATTCACCTCCTAGAGCTGGCTTTGAAAATCTCAGCCAAAGTGACTGAAAGTCTGACCTGGACAGTAAACCTCCTTATTTCTGTCCATGTAAAGCCATTCCTGTGCCTATGCAAAGCACATTGCTAATACTCTCAGCCTGGAACCCAGTGTCTGAGAATGTTTTCATCAATATTTTAAAATGTATCATTAAAAATTGCAAAAAATAAAGTTTGAAATTTCAAAAGTTTTAATGAAATGCTGTTATGTTCCTCGGCCAGCTCCAAAGCTAAAATATCATCTGCTAAAGCCAGATCTGAACTGCCAGATGTTTTTCTGCCCTCTTCTGAAAAACAGATAACCGTATATCATGAGCCAATGGGTAAGTTGAAGCTAGACACATTGAGACTGGAAATGAGGCATACATATTTCAAAGTGAAGATAATTAACCACTGGAACAACTTAACCAGGATCGTGGTGGATTCTCTATCACTGGCATGTTTTTTAATCAATATTGGATTTTTTTCCAAAAAAATCTGTTCTAGGAATTATTTTGAGGACATTCTCTGGCCTGTGTTGTACAAGAGGTCAGGCTAAATGACCACTATGATCCCTTCTGGCCTTGGAATCTATGGGATCTACGAATTTATGGGGAGATGTATGGGTTAGGTAATTTATATTTTGTAAGAACTCTATATATGGAAATGCTCTGGAAGCATCAAGGGCCAGATTTTTAAATGTCTTTGAGTGCCTAAAGATGCAGATAGGTACCTAGTGGGATTTTCAAAGGCACTGAGGTGCCCAACTCCTATTGTTTTAAATGGGTGTTAGGCACCTACATTATTATGAAAATGCCACTAGACACCTATCTGTAAGTATAAGTGCCCAAGTACCTTTGAAAATCTGGTTGTCAGTGTTAAACTCCACTCAAAATAGTATTTCCTTATCTGAGCATTTCCTCCCTCTCCATAACACAAATGCAAGCAACTTAGTAGAGGCTGGTCAGAACATTTTCAAGTAAATGTATTTTCATCAAAATGTGCTGCTGTTTCATTGAAGTGGAGATGCTTGCCAGAGATGTATTGATTCAATGAAATTTCTGATGGGAAGATTTCTGAGATCCGGGGCTCACAGATCGCTTCTGAGGATAGATAGATAGATAGATAGATAGAAGAAACTGAAAACCTGACCTTTTTACTCCAATACCAGAAATTTCAGCCAATTCCATTTCATGAAAATGTTCAAAGTGTTTTGGTTTTGTTCCGTTGCAGAACAAAAACAATTTATGAAACTTTGAAACTTGTTACAAAACAGAATTGTCATAGAACAGTTTCAAATTCTGAGTATTACAGTTAACATTTTCCAAACTTTATGTCTAAATTCTGAACCCTTCACTCTACCATGTCTGTGATCTCAGGGCCAGTTGACGTTAAGCAATGAAGAATGCCACTGGGAAGTCATATCTCGGAGTTGTTCACTGCTCTCATGGTGAAGAAAACACATCTAGGTCCAAAGAGGAATCAGCCCCAGAAATCTCATTATATTATTTCTAACCTTTCCACTAACACTGGTATAAGAAGAAACAGCTCTGAAATCCCCAGAGTTTCACTAGACAATACCAATAAAGATTCTACATTGGGGATTTGGGCATTAGCCACCTGGCATTTTGGTTCCAAGGGAGATTATTAAGAAGTTTATGGAGCTTTCAGATTTGGGATTTACATATTGCAAGTGTTTTCCACATGTGTGGAGTTGGCTGAGCTTTGAGTTGCTGGAAAGTATGTGAGACTCAGGGAAAATTTGGACATTTGATTGGCTTTTGAGTCATAAAAAATCCCAGGACTCTTGAGTTTAGATTGCTATGTCACTTAGCTGTTTGTTTAAAAACTGAACAGATAGAAATATAGAATCATAGAAGATTAGGATTGGAAGAGACCTCAGGAGGTCCAATCCCCTGCACAAAGCAGGACCAATCCCAACTAAATCATCCTAGCCAGGGCTTTCTCAAGACAGGACTTAAAAACTGCTAAGGATGGAGATTCCATCACCTCCCTAGGTAACCCATTCCACCCTCCTAGTTAAAAAGTTTTTCCTAATATCCAACCTAGACCTCCCCCACTGCAACTTGAGACCATTGTTTCTTGTTCTATCATCTGCCAACACTGAGAACAGCCTAAATCCATCCAGTGCTGGCTCCAGCTTTTTTGCTGCCCCAAGCGATGGAAAAACAACAAAAAAAGAATCACCCAATTGAGCTGCCGCCGAAGAGGAAGACAGTGAGTGAAGGACCCGCCGCCGAATTGCCGCCAATCCGAGGCGGGCCGATTGAGCTGCCGCCAAATTGTTGCCGCTGCTGATCCAAACGTGCCACCCCAACAACGGACGCAGTGCCACCCCTTTCTACTGGAAGCCCCAGCCACCTGCTTCTTTTGCTGGTGCCTGGAGCCGGCCCTGTCTCCATCCTCTTTGAAACCCCCTTCAGGTAGTTGAAGGCTGCTATCAAATCCCCCCTCACTTTTCTCTTCTGCAGACTAAATAACGCCAGTTCCCTCAGTCTGTCCTTGTTTTGGGGTTGTTCGCTGTTGGGACTAAGAGGGAGCGGACATCAGTCCATGCTCTCCAAATCTTCTGAACAAGTCTCTCATATTTCCAACTTGTAAGTAACAGCCAGGCAAGGCATGTTAGGTTTATCTTTGTTTTCTCAACTTGTAAATGTTCCTTTTGCTAGAGGGTTTACCTCTGTGTGCTGTAACTTTGAACTTAAGGCTAGAGGGGGTTCCTCTGGGCTCTTTGAACTGATTACCCTGTAAAGTTAATTTTCATCCTGAGTTTACAGAGATGATTTTTACCTTTCTTTCTTTATTTAAAAGCCTTCTTTTTAAGAACCAGTCATAAACAGATAGTTAAGGGTTAATGCTTCTTTTACCTGTAAAGGGTTAAGAAGTTCACCTAGCCTAGCTGACACCTGACCAGAGGAACCAATGGGAGGACAAGCTGGTTCAAAGGGAAGGAGGGAAGTTCCCTTTGTCTAAGTCAGAGTTTCACTTTGGACCGGAGTGGGAAAGCTCCAGAATTCAGAATTTTATTAAGTGTAAGTATTAGTGAAGGAAATAAATAGGTTTAGGTTTATTTCTTTGTAATCTGTCTTGTGCAATTAGAGGAATCATCAAATAGGGTATTTGGGTATTCTTTGTGAAACTAAGTTTTTGCCCAGGGGAACATCCTCTGTGTTTGGAATCTGTTGTCTGTGAGAGTAGCTGGTATGCTAATCTCTCCCAGAGGGTTTTCTTTTACCTTTCTTTTCTTTAATTAAAAGCCTTTTTTTTATAACCTGATTAGTTTTTCCTTGTTTTAAGATCCAAGGAGGTTGGATCTGGATCCAGCAGGAGTTGGTCGGGAAAAGGAGGGGGGATGGTTAATTTCTCCTTGTTTTAAGATCCAAGGGGTTTGGATCTGTGTTCACCAGGAAATTGGTGAAGTCTCTCAATCCTACCCAGGGAAGGGAATTAGTGCTTGGGAGTGGTGGCAGCCAGACCAGATCTAAGCTGTTAATTGAGCTTAGAGCTTCTCGTGCAGGTCCCCCACATCTGTACCCTAAAGTTCAGAGTGGGAAAGGAACCTTGACATGGTGAGCAGCAGTGAGGGATTTTTTAGGAACCAAAAGCCAGATTTTCACCCCCTCCTTTGAGATGCTGGGGAAGCAGTGAAGGAGAGATACCCTGAAGACAAACAGATAAGAGCTTCTAACAGAGGGCTTTTGTTAGAAGGGAAGCTCCAGCTGTGATCCCTGGAGGGTCATTAACATATTGCCAATACAAGTCACAAAGAAACCTGCTTTACTTGTTCGGTTTTTTTTCTAAAGAGTCACATTACAGTAACCAAAGATTCCAAGCTGCCCCCCTCCCGACCCCCCAGATAGCTAAGGTAGACCAGGGGGGAAATGTCAGGCAAAGGGGGAAAAAACTACGCAACAGGACCTAGAATTAGCCAAATTCCAGGCTGAGGAGAATGAAAAGGAACATGACAGACAGATGACAAATTCCAGGCTGAGGCTGCACACAAAAGAGCTATGGAGGAAAAACAAAAAGAAATGAGGCTGAGGCAAAAAGAGATGGAACTGAGGCAAAAAGAGATGGAGCAGAAACAAAAAGAGATGGAGAAGAGGGAAAGACAGAGGAAGCATGAACTGGAATTGGTATGGGCTAGGCAGGATATACGAGCCAACCCTAAAAACCCCTCTCTAGGTACCGCTTCCCATCCCAGAAAACTCCCCACCTACAAGGCAGGCGATGATACTGAGGCCTTCTTAGAAAATTTTGAAAGGTCCTGCCTTGGGTACAGCATCACTACAGACCAGTACATGGTAGAGCTGAGGCCGCAGCTCAGTGGACCCTTAGCAGAGGTGGCGGCTGAAATGCCTAAGGAACACATGAACAGTTATGAACTTTTTAAAAACAAGGCCAGACTCAGAATGGGGCTAACACCTGAGCATGCCCATCGGCAGTTCAGAGCCCTAAGATGGAAACCAGATGTGTCATTTACCCGACATGCCTACCACATTGACAAAAATTGTGATGCCTGGGTATCAGGAGCAAATGTTAAATCTCTGGAAGATCTGTTTTTCCTAGTGAAAATGGAGCAGTTTTTAGACGGTGTTCCTGAGGAAATAGAAAGGTACATCCTAGATGGGAAACCCAAAACTGAAACCGAGGCAGGGGAGATTGGAGCCAAATGGGTGGAGGCGACAAAAAAGAAAAAAAACAAATATCAGTTGGAGCGAATATCAGAAGGGGCAACCCTAAACAAAACCCTACCACCGGGGACAACCCAAGGCCCCACCTACACCCCAAGGAAAACCCCAGACTCCTTCTCACCTCACCACACCAGTCTCCACCAACCAACCTCGCCCCGGTGATACCTTAGCAGGGCAATGTTTTAAATGTAATGAACTGGCACATATAATGGCCCACTGCTCCAAGAATCCCAACCGATTACAGTTCATTACACCACAATCACCCCAAAGATCCCCAGGCCCAGATGCCTCTCAAATACCGTCGGAGCAAAGGGAAACTCTGAGAGTGGGCAGAAAGAAGGTTATCGCGTGGAGGGACATTGGGGCATAAGTGTCGATGATCCACCAATCCCTAGTGGACCCCAGAGGCTCCAGTGACAATTCAACCCTTCATGTCACACTCTTTTACCCTGCCTACAGCCAAGTTGCCTGTCCTGTACAAGGGCTGGTCAGGAATGTGGACTTTTGCAGTCTATGACAATTATCCCATCCCCATGGTACTGGGGGACGACTTGGCCAACCATGTGAAGCCAGCCAAGAGGGTGGGAATGGTCACCCGCAGCCAGGCTAAGCAAGATTTCACCCCCATCCCTGTTCCTGAGCCGTCCACCAGGGCCCCATCTGTGTTACCAGAGACCCAGACAGAGGTGGTGGAACCGGATCCCCTGCCAACCACTGCAACAGCCACAGTGGATCCAATGCCCGAGACCCAGCCAAAGCCAGTCCCAGAACCGGAACTGGCAATGCAACCAGCACCAGAACCAGTGCCAGCACTGAGTCCAGTGCTTGCAAACCCATCTACAACTCCAATGCCGGAGGGCACCAGCGAGCCTGAACTGGCAGAAACAGCAGATAACCCTATCCAAGAGGCTCAGCCAGAGCCTGAAATACCACATAGTGCACCAGCGGAGAGCGGTTCACAGTCAGCGGAAACAACCCCAGCACCTGCATCACTTCCAGAAGGACCAAGACCAAGTCCACAGTCCAAGGAGGAACTAATGTCTCCAGCATCAACGGAACAGTTCCAAGCCGAACAGGAAGCAGATGACAGCCTTCAGAAAGCTTGGGCGGCGGCACGGAGCACCCCACCGCCTCTCAGCTCTTCTAACCAATCCCGGTTTGTTGTAGAACAAGGACTTTTATACATGGAGACTCTTTCTGGTGGACACCAGGAAGACTGGCATCCTCAAAGACAGTTGGTAATTCCAAGTAAGTACCGGGTAAAGCTCTTGACCTTAGCCCATGTTCATCCTAGTGGCCATTCTGGGGTGAACAGAACCAAAGACCGGTTGGGGAAGTCTTTCCACTGGGAGGGAATGGGCAAGGACCTTGCAGAACCTGATTGATTTTTCCTTGTTTTAAGATCCAAGGGGATTGGATCTGGACTCACCAGGAATTGGTGGGGGAAAGGAGGGGGGATGGTTAAATTCTCCTTGTGTTAAGATCCAAGGGTTTGGATCGGTGTTCACCAGAAAATTGGTGAAGAAGTCTCTCAAGGCTACCCAGGGAAGGGAGTTAATACTTGGGAGTGGTGGCAGCAAAACCATATCTAAGCTGGTAATTCAGTTTAGGGGTTCACATGCAGGTCCCCATATCTGTACTCTAAAGTTCAGAGTGGTGAAGGAACCTTGACAGTTACCGATCCATGGGATAGGGGAAATGGGGGCCCATCATGCTGATCCCCTTGGCAGCAGCTGGGGCTCCCCTGTTAAGCAGGCCCATCAAACCCTCACCCTGACAAGCCCCACCTCCCCTGCATCTGTACCACCCCAATGAGCCCCCCCAGACACCCTCCCCATTGAGCCTCAACCACCTACACCTAGACCCCCACCCAAATGAACCCTGTAGATAAATCTCTGTATTAAGCATCTTCACATAACTTTCATATGACTTTGTATTATGCCTCTCTATATAACCTTTTGTAAGCAGAGTCAGGATAAGTTCTACCCTGACATCTGGTGGTGAATTATGGCAGGGGTGGAAAAGAACTTCAGGGTCTGATCTTGTTTGCATAGGCACACACACCTGCCTAGCCTGGGACAACAACAACTGAAAGTGGTTACTTTGGCTGGTGTGGGATCCCCAGTTTCTCTGTTATTGGGGCAGGAAGAATAAAGTGTTGTTACCCTGATTCTGTGAGTCAATTCCAGTGGAACTGTTGTATTACAGAGGGACTCACCAGTAACTAAGTAGCACTCGCTAGACAAGGGGCATGGGTTACAAAACCCAGTGAATTGAGAGAGGTTGGGGACAGGTATGTGTACCCGATGGTATGGGCCCCCGTTTGAGGGCCAGGAACATCAATTGCACTACTCTTTCCACTGTTGAATAGCAGAGCTAAGTTTGCTTCCATTAGGAGTCTAGCTAGAAGTTGGTGAAGTGAATTCACTTTGGGCCAATGGTGCACCAGCACTGGGGCTCCCCTACTACAAGCTGAAATCACTAAGAGCTGAAATCACTAAAAGAGCTAAAATTGCTGAGCTGATATCACTGAGTGCTGTGTTAACCAGTGGGGGAGCCTGAAGATATATTTCTAAGCAGATGGCAGAGCCGAGCAGTTTGTGGGATGGTTGGAGCGGCCCATGGAACAGTGAGCGGAGCGGCACAGAGCTGAGCCATTTGCGGGGCAGCTGGAGTGGTTCATGGGATGGCTGGTGTAGTGGAGCGGCTGGCAGAGCTGAGCAGTTTGTGGGACGGTTCGAGCGGCCCACGGAACGGGGAGCAGAGCGGAGCAGTTTGCGGGGATGGCTGGAGGAGCGGAGCGGCTGGTAGAGCGGAGCCATTTGTGGTAAAGGCTGCAGCAGAACTCCACAGAGAGGTGGGGCAGTCGGCCTCGGACCATGTAATGTGCCCCTTAACATCCCGTGTGCCCCCCCATTTCTGCCCAGGCTGGGGGGGTAAAACTTTGCAGATAAACTTTTGAACTCTGGGGCAGCACTGACCAGGGACAGAGACTTTGGGGTTGTCTGACTTTGGGGTGATTGGACTTAAGACCCTGAGGGGAAAAGGATACTGCCAAACTTACTTGGAGTTGGGTCTTTTGCTCATGGCTTGTGTTATGAATCCTGTTTGTGGTGTTTCCCCAACATAATGCTGCATTGTTTTCCTCCTTTATTAAAAGGCTTTTGCTACACTCAGACTCCGTGCTTGCGAGAGGGGAAGTATTGCCTCCTAGAGGCGCCTGGGGGTGGTATGTAATTGTCCCAGGTCACTGGGTGGGGGCTCGAGCCGGTTTTGAATTGCGTTATTGAAACGGAACCCCTAGATACTGAACCCAGCCCTTGTTGCTGCCAACTCAGAGGGGCAGAAGGGTTACACTTGTATTAAGCCTATCCATATATAACCTCTAACTTTCATATGACTTTGTATTATGCCTCTTCAAATAACCCTGTATTAAGCTATTTTCATACAACTTTGTATCAAGTCCTTTGGTATAGGAACTTTGTATCAGATCCCTATGTAGAAAAACTTATAGAAAACTTTGTGTTAAGCCTTAGTATAATGTTATAGCCCCTAAGGATAGTTAAAGTAGAAGAAAAATGTCTTTTTGCTAGGAGTAGAATAAGATTCCCCCTCCCCACACTCCCTTAATCAATTGGCATGTTGAATGAATGAGGTGTGAATGAGCAAGGCGTGGAAGGCAAGTATCTCCAGACAACTAGTTGGAGAGGGGATGGAAGCCAGACCCAAGGACAATCAAACTTGTCAAGTGGGCTCACTAAAGAAGAGCAGACATATTGACGGCCTCGGGGGGGGGGGACGGGGTGTGGTTTAGAATCAAGCACCTTCTTTTGGAAACAACCTCTTTGAATAGTATTGGGACAACACCCAGAAGGAAGCAGCACAAAGGACCAACGGACACAGATTTTGAATCTGGTATAGATATGCATGAGATGGAAGCTGCTATAAATGTGAGGTGTCTTGCAGTGGACCCTGGGTCTTGTCAACATGGGAGCATTGATCCAGATGGGCAGAAGGCTGGCTCCAGCCCCCCCCCCCCCACATCTAACTCACCTGTCCAGTGAAGTTAAGGGGAGCAACTAGATGGTAACAAAAACAAGATGTTGTGTGTTTGTGTGTGTGTTTGTGAGTGCATGAGTGTAATATAGATCATATGCATATGATACAATGTTGATTGATGCATGTATTGCCAATGAATGTGGCATTTGCCTTATTCCTCCTGAAAAGATCCTGTGCAGTACTTTAAGTACAACAACCCCACCTCCCCTGCACCCAGACCCCCTCCCCGCGCTGAGCTCCAACCACTTTCACTTGGTCCCCCCTGCAGACTCTCATTGCCCCTGCACCTGGCACCTCCCTGTGCATCCAGATCCCCCACTGAGCTGCCTGCACCCAGACTGCAACCCACAGAACCCTCTTACTCCCCACACAGAATCCTCTTACCCCCATCTGGATACCCCCACACTAAGTCCCTCTGCACTTGGATCCTGCTGCTGGGCTGAGCCTCCCTGCCCACATCTGGTGTTTCTGGCAAAAAGGGGGCAGGGCCCCAGGGTGTTTCTGTGGCAGGCATAGTGCTTGTGCTATGTCAGGGTCAGGTTCAGTCTCACTGCCAAGTCCCTGTCCCAGGGGGGTGGGGGAGGCTGCAGGGTATTCTCCCACCTCCATGCAGCCAGTGGCCTGTGCTCCCCACTGCCATGTTGGAGCTTCCACATGTATTTATTATTTTAAAAAATCAGAATTTTAAATTATTATGCACAGAATTTGATGCAGAATTCCCTCAGGAATATGGGGCGCCATACAGCTGTGATGATGGGACTGTGAAGGGGGTGCTGACAGTAGGGGATCTGTGGGTAGGGGAGCTGGGCAGGGGGTATTGTGTGCAGGGTGCTATGTAGTTGTGGTGGGATGTCAGCGGGAGGGGTCTCTAGGCAGGGGGTGCTGGGATTAGGGATTTGTGGGGGAAGTCTCTGGGTGAGGGGGTGTTGGCATAAGGGCAGGGCACTGGGCAGAGGGGCAGTGTGGAAGGGGCAGGCTGGCAGCGCAGGGCTGGGCAGGCCAGAGTGCATCTAGCAGTTTGGGGTTTGTAAACAGTGCCCTTGTGCTGGGCTGAGTGGGGCCAATCTAGCTGCGCTGTGTCTCATTGCCCCCAACCGGCCCCTCGCTCTGCAGACCGCCCCCATCACATGCCCTATTTCCCCAATGGGGGCACAGAAATATGTTTGGCGCTGGGCCCACAAAAAGTTAATCCAGCCCTGCCCCTGGTACAGCTCTTGTTCCAGCTCAGGTGGTAGCTAGGGGATTCTTCATGATGGCTCCCCCTTTCTCTGTTCCACATATATCTTTGCATAAGGTTCCCACCCCCTCCTTCTCAATGGAAGGACACCAGGTTAAAGATGGATTCCAGTTCAGGTGACATGATCACATGTCACTGTGAGACTTTATTGCCCACTTGCCAGCACACAAGTATACAGGAAGACTCACAGGCAAACACAGCAAACTGCAGTCAATTGTCCTGGTTAATGGGAGTCATCAAGACTCCAAACCACCATTAATGGCCCACACTTCGCATAATTACAATAGGCCCTCAGAGTTATATTTCATATTTCTAGTTTCTGATACAAGAGTGATACATTTATACCAATAGGATGATCACACTCAGCAGGTTATAAGCTTTTTAATGATACCTTGCAGAAGACCTTTTGCATGAAGCATATTCCAGTTACATTATATTCACTCATTAGCATATTTTTATAAAACCATATAGACTACAACATCACATATGACCTCCTGAGGTCTCATCCAACCCTAATCTTCTATGATTCTATGATTAGCTAGCAAATAAAACAAAAATACAATATAAGCTTAATATACTAAAGAACTGTTTACAAGTAGTAATTTCTCACTCTAAATGTTGATTTAGACAGATTGTTGAGTTTCTTGAAAGCAAGCTGCTCTTGCTTGCAGCTTAAAACTCTGGGTATTTTTTCACAGTTCAGACACCTTCTCAGCCTGGGCTCAGCCCTAATCCCCCTCTTTATATTTGTTCCTTAGATGTTTCCAGCAGTCATCCTGGGCGGGGATTCAGTGAAGAACGAACCTTGATTATCTCACTCCCCTGCCTTAAATAATATTTACGTATAGAAAGAATCCTTTGTCTTTCAGTGTGATTCCCATCCCCTTCAGTGGAAAAATACTGGTGTTTTATCATGGAAACCAGTACCAGGTGACTTGAACACATGACCCTGCAGTGTCAAAGCAGCCACAAGTTAGAGGCAGTTTGTAGCATCCCTGAAAGCTTCTCAGGAAGGTGGGAGATTAGATCTTCAAAGACATTTTGTTCTTCCTAATGGTCCATTGACTTGTTCCCAGCTAGCCAGCCAGACTGATTGCATTCTGTCTGGTGGGCATTCCCCAGGTGCAAACAGTTTTGTAGTACAGATGTATAGTCAATATTGCTAACTTTAGATACAATAATGATACGTGCATACAAATAAGCTGATCATATTCAGTAAATCATAACCGTTCCAATGATACCTCACATAACCTATTTTGCATGAAATACATTAGGATTATGACACAATCATATCATACTATTACTATGAAAAATATGGGAAGCAGTGTCACAGTTATATCTCCAGCTGATCTACATTGTCATAGCTTGATGGATATCAATGCAGCTACACCAGTTTACACCCGATGATAATTGGGGCCAGTTACATATTTCTATACAGAACTGCAGCAGGTTTTTGTCTGAAGCATCCCAACATATAGGGAACCAGTATGAATTGACCTGCTAAACCCAGGGTTGTGAGTTCAATCCTTGAGGGGGCCATTTAGGGATCTGGGGCAAAAAAAAAAACTATCTGGGGCTTGGTCCTGCTTTGAGCAGCAGGTTGGACTGGATGACCTTCTGAGGGCCCTTCCATCTGTGATATTCTATGACCTCAGTCCATGGAAAAATCGCGGAACAGGTCCTCAAGGAATCCTTTTTTAAGCACTTGGAGGAGAGGAAGGTGATCAGGAACAGTCAACATGTATTCACCAAGGGCAAGTCATGCCCGACCAACCTGATTGCCTTCTGTGATGCGATAACTGGCTCTGTGGATATGGGGAAAGTAGTGGATGTGATATACCTTGACTTTAGCAAACCTTTTGATATGGTCTCTGTCAAGGCTGTATCCCTACTTTGAACTTTAGGGTACAAATGTAGGGGCGTGCATGAAGACTTCTAAGCTTAACTACCAGCTTAGTTCTGGTCTGCTGCCACCATCCCAAAGCTAATTCCCTTTCCTGGGTAGCCTTGAGAGACCTTCACCAATTCCCTGGTGAATACAGATCCAAACTCCTTGGATCTTAAATAAGGAGAAATTGACCCTTCCCCCCTCCTTCCTTTCACCAACTCCTGGTGAATACAGATCCAAACCCCTTTTAGATCTTAAAACAAGGAGAAATTGACCCTTCCCCCCTCTTTCCTTACACCAACTCCTGGTGAATACAGATCCAAACCCCCTTTGGATCTTAAAACAAGGAGAAATCAATCAGGTTCTTAAAAAGAAGGCTTTTAATTAAAGAAAAAGGTAAAAATCATCTCTGTAAAATCAGTATGGAAAATAACTTTACAGGGTAATCAAACTTAAAGAGCTCAGAGGACCCCCCCTCTTCTGTCTTAGGTTCAAAGTACAGCAAACAAAAATAAACACTCTGGTAAAAGGTACATTTACAAGTTGAGAAAAACAAAGTAAATCTAAAAAAATAACAGGAGTACTTGTGGCACATTAGAGACTCCTGTTATTTTTGCGGATACAGACTAACACGGCTGCTACTCTGAAAAAGTAAATCTAAGACGCCTTGCCTGGCTTTTACTTACAATTTTGAAATAAGAGAGACTTGTTTAGAAAGATGGGGAGAACCTGGATTGATGTCTGGTCCCTCTCAGTCCCAAGAGCGAACAACCCCTTAAACAAAGGACACACACAAAAGCCTTTCCCCCCCCCAAGATTTGAAAGTATCTTGTCCCCTTATTGGTCCTTGGGGTCAGGTGTCAGCCAGGTTACCCGAGCTTCTTAACCCTTTACAGGTAAAAGGATTTGGAGTCTCTGGCTAGGAGGGATTCCATAGCACTGTACACAGGAGAGCTGTCACCCTTCCCTTTATAGTTATGACACGCCCCCCAAATCACAGATAGTGTTGGACGTCCGGTTCCACACTGGCTGTGATTTCTTCCTGGAGCTTTAGGAGAAAACAGAGTTAATAAAACACATGTACCTTTAGACATACTACTGATTATATAAAAACTAACAATATGTTTTATTTCAAGAACAATTGTTAACCAGTTAACTCTGGGAAACTTTCCCGGGAGAGTGCATCAGCCACTTTGTTAGAAGCTCCCAAAATGTGTTGTATTTCAAAATCAAAATCTTGGAGAGCTAAACTCCACCGAAGAAGTTTTTTGTTATTTCCCTTGGCGGTATGAAGTCACTGTAGCGCAGCATGGTCTGTTTGTAGTTGGAACCGCCGTCCCCAAACATATGGGCGTAGCTTTTCCAGCGCGTACACAATGGCGTAGCATTCCTTTTCGCTGATTGACCAGTGGCTTTCCCTCTCAGACAGTTTCTTGCTGAGAAACACGACAGGATGGAATTCTTGATCCGGTCCTTCCTGCATTAAAACTGCTCCCACGCCTCGCTCGGACGCATCTGTGGTTATTAGGAACGGTTTGTCAAAGTCTGGGGCCCTTAGCACAGGGTCAGACATGAGTGTTGCCTTAAGCTGGTTAAAGGCCTTTTGACACTTATCAGTCCACTGAACTGCATTTGGCTGTTTCTTTCTGGTTAGGTCTGTCAGCGGGGCGGCGATTTGGCTGTAGTGTGGTACAAATCGCCTATAATATCCGGCCAAGCCTAAGAAGGATTGGACCTGTTTCTTTGACTTTGGAACCGGCCACTTTTGGATAGCATCCACTTTGGCCTGTAGGGGATTTATAGTTCCTTGACCCACCTGGTGTCCCAGGTACGCCACTCTGTTTTGGCCTATTTGACACTTTTTAGCCTTAACAGTTAGTCCTGCCTGCCGGATGCGCTCGAAGACTTTTTTCAGGTGCTCCAGGTGTTCTGTCCATGAATCAGAAAAAATGGCCACATCATCGAGATAGGCAACTGCAGATTCTCCCAATCCCACTAAGAGACCATCTACAAGTCTTTGGAAGGTGGCGGGTGCATTTCGCAACCCGAAAGGGAGTACATTGAATTCATACACCCCCGCCTGGGTGACGAAGGCGGACCTTTCCTTAGCGGGTTCATCTAGTGGTACTTGCCAGTACCCCTTGGTTAAGTCTAAAGTAGAGATGAATTGGGCATGTCCCAATTTCTCCAATAGCTCATCTGTGCGTGGCATTGGATAGTTGTCAGGACGAGTTACAGCATTTATCTTACGGTAGTCCACGCAAAAGCGTATTTCCCCATCTGGTTTGGGAACTAGAACCACTGGAGATGCCCATGCACTGCTAGAGGGGCGGATTATACCCATCTGTAGCATGTCCTGGATCTCCCTTTGTATAGCCGCTTGGGCATGAGGTGACTCCCGGTAGGGTGGGGTTCTAATTGGGTGAGCATTACCTGTGTCAATGGAGTGGTATGCCCGTTCGGTCCGTCCTGGAGTGGCTGAGAAAATTGGTGCAAAGCTTGTGCACAGCTCCTTTATCTGCTGTCGCTGCAGACGTCCCAGGGTCGTGGAGAGGTTCACCTCTTCCACGCCACCATTCCTTTTTCCTTCATAGTAGACACCTGCAGGCCACTCCGCGTCATCAGTTTCCTGGGCTGTAAACTGGCAAACGTTTAATTCTCTGGAATAAAAGGGCTTAAGAGAACTAACATGGTATACCTTAGGCTTTATGTTGGAGGTGGGGGAGGCTATGAGATAGTTAACAGCTCCTAGGCTCTCCTGGACCGTGAATGGTCCTTCCCACGACGCTTCCATTTTATGGGCCTGGAGCGCCTTTAAGACCATGACTTGGTCTCCTACTTTGAAGGACCGTTCTCTGGAATGTTTATCATACCAGGCCTTTTGCTCTTCCTGAGCATACTTTAGGTTTTCTTTAGCAAGGGCTAAAGAGTATCGGAGGGTGTTTTGTAGGTTGCTTACAAAGTCTAGAATGTTAGTTCCTGGAGAAGGCGTAAACCCCTCCCATTGCTGCTTCACCAACTGTAATGGCCCCTTAACCTCGCGGCCATACACAAGTTCAAATGGTGAAAACCCTAAACTGGGATGTGGTACAGCCCTGTAGGCAAAAAGCAACTGCTGCAACACTAGGTCCCAATCATTGGAGTGTTCATTTACGAATTTACGTATCATGGCCCCCAAAGTTCCATTAAACCTCTCCACCAGACCATTGGTTTGATGGTGATGAGGGGTGGCAACCAAGTGATTCACCCCATGAGCTTCCCACAGGTTTTTCATGTTCCCTGCCAGGAAATTAGTTCCCGAATCTGTAAGGATGTCGGAGGGCCACCCTACCCTGGCAAAAATGTCTGCTAATGCCTGGCACACACTTTTAGCCTTGGTGTTGCTTAAGGGTACAGCTTCCGGCCATCGGGTAGCAAAATCCATGAAAGTCAGTACGTACTGCTTTCCTCTGGGTGTCTTCTTTGGGAAAGGACCCAGAATATCCACAGCTACTCGCTGAAATGGGACCTCAATTATGGGTAGTGGCTGGAGAGGGGCTTTAACCTGGTCTTGGGGCTTTCCCACTCGTTGGCACACCTCACAAGACCGGACATAATTAGCAACGTCCTTGCCCATTCCCTCCCAGTGGAAGGACTTCCCCAACCTGGTCTTTGGTTCTGTTCACCCCAGAATGGCCACTGGGATGATCATGGGCTAAGCTCAAGAGCTTTACCCGATACTTAGTGGGAACTACCAGCTGTCTTTGAGGATGCTAGTCTTCCTGGTGCCCACCAGAAAGAGTCTCCTTGTATAAAAGTCCTTTTTCTACAACAAACCGGGATCGGTTAGAAGAGCTGAGAGGCGGTGGGGTGCTCCGAGCCGCTGCCCAAGCTTTCTGAAGGCTGTCATCTGCTTCCTGCTCGGCCTGGAACTGTTCCCTTGATGCTGGAGACATCAGTTCCTCCTTGGACCGTGGACTGGGGCTTGGTCCCTCTGGAAGCGATGCAGGTGCTGGGGCTGTTTCCATTGACTGTGAACCGCTGTTCGCTGGTGCACTATGTGGTATCTCAGGCTCTGGCTGAGCCTCTTGGGTAAGGTTATCTGCTGCTTCCGCCAGTTCAGGCTCGCTGGTGTCCTCTGGCATTGGAGTTGTAGACGGGCTTGCAAGCGCTGGACTCAGTGCTGACAATGGTTCTGGTGCTGGTTGCGTTGCCAGTTCCGGTTCTGGGACTGGCTTTGGCTGGGTCTCTGGGATTGGATCCACTACGGCTGTTGCAGTCGTTGGCAGGGGATCCGGGTCCACCACCTTTGTTTGGGTCTCTGGTAACACAGACGGGGTCCTGGTGGACGGCTCAGGAACAGGGATGGGGGTGGAAGCTTGCTTAGCCTGGCTGCGAGTGACTATTCCCACCCTCTTGGCTAGCTTCACATGGTTGGCCAAGTCTTCCCCCAGTAGCATGGGAATGGGATAATTGTCATAGACTGCAAAAGTCCACATTCCTGACCAGCCCTTGTACTGGACATGCAACTTGGCTGTAGGCAAGGTTACAGACTGTGACACGAAGGGTTGAATTGTCACTGTAGCCTCCGGGTTGATGAGTTTGGGGTCCACTAGGGATTGGTGAATAGTTGACACTTGTGCCCCAGTGTCTCTCCAAGCGATAACCTTCTTTCCGCCCACTCTCAAGGTTTCCCTTCGCTCCGAGGGTATGAGAGAGGCATCTGGGTCTGGGGTTCCTTGGTGTGATTGGGGTGTAATGAACTGTAATCGGTTGGGGTTCTTGGGGCAGTGAGCCTTTATATGCCCCAGTTCATTACATTTAAAACATCGCCCTGCTAAGGTATCACCGGGGCGATGTTGGTTGATGGAGACTGGTGTGCTGGGGTGAGAAGGCGTCTGGGGTTTCCCTTGGGATGTGGGTGGGGCCTTGGGTTGTCCCCGGTGATAAGGTTTTGTTTCGGCTTGCCCCTTCTGATATTCACTCCAACTGCTACTAGCTTTTTTCTTTTCTGTCACCTCCACCCATTTGGCTTCAATCTCCCCGGCCTCGGTTACAGTTTTGGGCTTCCCATCTAGGATGTACCTTTCTATTTCCTCAGGAACACCCTCTAAAAACTGCTCCATTTGCAATAGGAAGGGCAACTCTTCCGTAGATTTAACATTTGCTCCTGATATCCAGGCATCCCAATTTTTCCCAATGTGGTAGGCATGTCGGGTAAATGACACATCAGGTTTCCACCTTAGGGCTCTGAACCGCCGACAGGCATGCTCAGGTGTTAGCCCCATTCTGATTCTGGCCTTGTTTTTAAAAAGTTCGTAACTGTTCATGTGTTCCTTAGGCATTTCAGCCGCCACCTCTGCTAAGGGTCCACTGAGCTGCGGCCTCAGCTCTACCATGTACTGGGTTGGAGGGATGTTGTATCCAAGGCAGGCCCTTTCAAAATTTTCTAAGAAGGCCTCAGTATCATTGCCTGCCTTGTAGGTGGGGAATTTCCTGGGATGGGAAGTGGTACCTGGAGAGGAGTTGTTAGGATGGTCTGATGCACCCTGCCTAGTCCTTGCTGCTTCCAGTTCCATCTCTTTTTCTTTCAGCTCCATCTCTCTTTTATGGGCCTCCTGTTTGGCTTTTTCTTCTCTTTCATGGGCCTCCTGTTTGGCTTTTTCTTCTCTTTCATGGGCCTCCTGTTTGGCTTTCTCTTCTCTGTCTCTCAGCTCCATCTCTCTCTTGTGGGCCCCCTCTTTGGCTTTCTCTTCTCTGTCTCTCAGCTCTATCTCTTTTTCTTTCAGCTCCATAGCTCTCTTGTGGGCCTCCTCTTTAGCTTTTTCTTCTTTGGTAGTCATTTTCCTGGTTTTCTTGTGCTGGGTCTCACCCTCTGCAGTTGACTGAAACTGGGATGTATTTAGCTTAGGCTCCTGCTGAGTGCTGCTGAGTTAACAGAGACTTTCTAACTAGCTACTTCCGAGGATGTAAAAAAAAAAAAAAAAAAAACAGCTTGTAAATTACCTTTACCAGATCAAAGTTTGCTCACTTTTTTGAACACTTCTCTTAACAAAGGACCTTGTTAAAAAAAACTTAACACCTCTGCCTTCAGGCAAGGAGAGATAAGATATGCATCTACCTTCAGCTCTGCTCTCCAAGCAGCTAGAAGGAAAAAAAAATCTCTTACTGGCTTTTGGGTTTAAAACGATCCCACCACTGTGCCACCATGTCAAGGCTGTATCCCTACTTTTAACTTTAGGGTACAAATGTAGGGGCCTGCATGAAGACTTCTAAACTTAACTACCAGCTTAGTTCTGGTCTGCTGCCACCATCCCAAAGCTAATTCCCTTTCCTGGGTAGCCTTGAGAGACCTTCACCAATTCCCTGGTAAATAAAGATCCAAACTCCTTGGATCTTAAATAAGGAGAAATTGACCCTTCCCCCCTCCTTCCTTTCACCAACTCCTGGTGAATACAGATCCAAACCCCTTTTAGATCTTAAAACAAGGAGAAATTGACCCTTCCCCCCTCTTTCCTTACACCAACTCCTGGCGAATACAGATCCAAAACCCCCTTTGGATCTTAAAACAAGGAGAAATCAATCAGGTTCTTAAAAAGAAGGCTTTTAATTAAAGAAAAAGGTAAAAATCATCTCTGTAAAATCAGTATGGAAAATAACTTTATAGGGTAATCAAACTTAAAGAGCTCAGAGGACCCCCCTCTTCTGTCTTAGGTTCAAAGTACAGCAAACAAAAATAAACACTCTGGTAAAAGGTACATTTACAAGTTGAGAAAAACAAAGTAAATCTAAGACGCCTTGCCTGGCTTTTACTTACAATTTTGAAATAAGAGAGACTTGTTTAGAAAGATGGGGAGAACCTGGATTGATGTCTGGTCCCTCTCAGTCCCAAGAGCGAACAACCCCTTAAACAAAGGACACACACAAAAGCCTTTCCCGCCCCAAGATTTGAAAGTATCTTGTCCCCTTATTGGTCCTTGGGGTCAGGTGTCAGCCAGGTTACCCGAGCTTCTTAACCCTTTACAGGTAAAAGGATTTGGAGTCTCTGGCTAGGAGGGATTCCATAGCACTGTACACAGGAGAGCTGTCACCCTTCCCTTTATAGTTATGACAGTCTCCTACTGTATTCTTGACAGCGAGTTAAAAAAGTATGGATTGGATGAATGGACTATAAGGTGGTTAGAAAGCTAACTAGATCATTGGGTTCAACAGGAGTGATCAACAGCTCGATGTCTAGATGCAGCCGGTATCAAGCAGAGTGCCCCGGGAGTCGGTCCTGGGGCCAGTTTTGTTCCACATCTTCATTAACGATCTGGATGATGGGATGGATTGCACCCTGAGCAAGTTTGCGGATGTCACTAAGCTGGGGAGAGAGGTAGATATGCTGTGTAGGAATAGGGTCCAGAGTGACCTAGACAAATTGAAGGATTGGGCCAAAAGAAATCTGATGAGGCTCAACAACGACAAGTCCGGAGTCCTGCACTTAGGACGGAAAAATCCCATGCACTGTTACAGGCTGGGGATCGACTGGCTAAGTGGCAGTTAAGCAGAAAAGGACCTGGGGATGGGGCATGCGCTGTCCAGTCATGGATAGGAGCTCTAAGCCCGGAACTCTAAGACGCATCTATTGAGCATGTGGAAATACATTTTTCCAAGTGCTCATAACTTGGCCAAGTCTGGGTGCTGTTTCATGGAACCAGCAGGGGGTGCTCCAACGCAGAAATGAGCTAATTCCCGGAGATGACCAGCAGGAGGCGCCACAGGGGTGAGTCCACTCCTCTACAGGCTGCAATAGTAGGAGCATTACCAGCAAATCTAGGGAAATGATTATTTCCCTCTCCCCGCTAACAATTATGCATCCGTTGGTTTATGGTTGGACATGACGGCCAAGAGCCTGCCCGCAAAACACAGATTGGTACCAGTGTAAGTCAGGTCTACTAAACACGGTCTTTTTTTATGGACAATTTGACTACTGAGGATAGAATTTAAAACTCTGTGACCGCCCCCACCACTGTTTTTCACAACTGTCGCAACGTCACATCAAAATGCAACTCTCTATTGCTCTGTAGCAGCTTTGAGGTCCGATTTAAGAAATCCTCAGCACACAGCTCATCCCTAGTTCTTCTGACCAAAAACAAAGGGTAAATTAAATTACATCTCTCTAAATGTAACTGAGGGTTATCATCCACAATCCCCAGAGCACGTGCTCCTGGTTTGTGAATGTGGGCATTTTCACTCACGGCTTGGTGTGGTGGTGGCCGCTAAGGAACTGGAGATTGTTTGTGTGGTTGGTTTTTACCAGTCTTTTCTTTTGTCCTTGGGTTTGACATATATGAGGTTTAGACTGCCCTGATGCTTCATCTGCACTCTTGTGCTGTTTTGCATTGGCATTGTTAAAGGTCTCCAAGCAGATTCCTGGTTCTTTGGCAGTTATGGTGGAGGTGTCCCTGTAGCTCCAACTGCAGCATTGTCAGGAAAGCTGCCCATGCCTGGTTGTGGGGGAGGGGGGGAACATTTTACAAACTTAACTTTACCATCTCTCAACCACACCTATGTATTTACTTAAAATACAAAACCTCATAAAATAACCAAATCAATAAGCAAAATATAATTTACTGGGCTTTATCCATCTGCCATTGATGCTGGTGAATTTTCCTTTTCAGCGGTCTCTTTCCTTTTTCTTTTGAGCTTGTTTACCCTCTGGTCTAAGGATCTCATGTTTTGACCATACTGTGGAGCAAACAACATTATTATTATAAAACACATGAAACTGTCTTGTAAACTAAAAAACTAAAATTCTCATTAGGGTGTTTTTCTAGTTAAAAAGTCAGAGCTTTAAAACAAAATAATCCGTTTCAGGCTGTACAACAAACACAGGTTTTGAGTTTATTTCTACCACTTAACAAAAAAACAACCCAAAAACATTTTTAAAAACGCATCTCATTTTGCAGAATAAAAACCAAAAACTGTTTTAAAAACCCACTTTTAAAAATACATTTTGTATAGAAACCCGTTAGTTTGAAGCACACCATACCATCAGTTTGCAGCCATATACTTTTTTCTTAAAAAAAAAAAAACAGCAATGTACTTAAAAAAACAAAAACAAAAAAAAACCCTGTTTTGCACAAATTCAGACGCACACACACCCAAGCTGTTTAAAACACCAAACCAAAAGTTTGCAGCTATTTTCTTTAACACCCACACTTATCTCTAGCTTAGGCCCCTGAATCGCTAACAATTTAAACCCAACTCTTCTAAGAAGGCGAACAGCCCCATTAAAAAAAAAACTACATTTTTTTCAGAATAAAAAACGGACTGTTTTAAAAACCAACTTTAAAAATACCATTTTGCACAGAAACCCCCTGGTAGTTTAAACACACCATACCATCAGTTTGCAGCCATAAAACCACAGCAGTTTAAAACCAACAGTTTGCAACAAAATACTTTTAAATAAACCCACATGCATTTAAAAGGCAATTGCAGAAAGTTACCTTCTACCACAGGATAAAAGGTTTCTGGCACATGGTTGCTCTATTTCCCCCCATGTGTGTTTGGGTCTTTGGGTTAAAGAACAAGCAAAAATGTTAGTTAGTATTACCCCCAAATCTCTATGCAAGCTGTGTAATACCTGAAGTTTTATTTTTTTTTAATTTAACAGTATTAAGCACAACTATAGTTAAAAATGGTTTTTACCTTGGCCTGGTGGTGAAATGCAGCTTAAAGTTACTGGTTCCATCTAAACAGATCACACTGCGATAAAGATAGGTACCATTATTTAGTAAGGACAGCATGGCCAATGAGTGACATTATATAATATATATTTTCAGAGTTAAAAACAGAGTGTATACCTCCTCTTGCAGTCCAGCAGCAATCCAAGATAATTTCTGTTGAAAGAGGACAGTCACCAAAAAACCTGAGGGTTTTTAACTAAATTTGTTAGTCTCTAAGGTGCCACAAGTACTCCTGTTATTTTTGAGGGTTTTATACTAACCTAACTCTTTGTCTCAAACAGACTTCAAAAGTCTGTTGTTAGCAGGTTGATTCAATCACCATAACTCTGAATTAATAGTTAAGGACTTTAGGCCCCTTCCCTAACATGCCCATTTGTGATGTGGGAATTAAGTTGTCTGCACACTGGGCTGCTTTTATCTATTTTTTTTCCTTTTAGTTAAAATACATTATTTCTGTAGGGCCTTCTTACAGTATTAAACAGTAAATCACCAATCCTTAATGTTACTGTACCCATTCCCAAGTGGGGGCCCTTTGCAGATATCAAGGAATGTCTTGGGGCTTGTTTGTTTGTTTTTTAAACATGTTTATTTCATGCTTAAAGTTTTGGGGTTGTTTTTGAAATAAAATGGGTGTATCACAACCACAGAAAGCACCCTACAAATACCCAGAGCTTTTAAATGTTTGATTTTCTTTAGAGCAAATGCTTGTTCTGAAGTATGGTGGAGGTTTGTGAAACCTTGAAATATTTCAGTTTGGGGTTAGACCCTTGTTTATTTTTGTAAATATATTATTTTAAACTTTTAATGACTTTGAGTTGCTAGAAAGAGTGACACATAGTGTTCAACCAACTCCTGGGTTATACTTAATCTGTCCAATAGCATTCTACCAACTCCTGGGGTTATATTTAAACTGTCCAATAGCATCTGTGAACTCCTGGGATTTTATTTCATTTCATATTAATCAGAACTCACCATCCTCACCCACCCACCACCTCCCTTGTGTGGGTGTACACCCATCAAATTTAATTACTGATCACTAACACGATTAACCCTGATGGCTACAAGGGAGGGTATTCTCAGTCACCCTGACTATTCAGTGGGGGTGTGGCTAAAACCATTCAGTTCAACAGGATGAGTCAGCTCTATTGTACTCAAACACATGTCTGAACCATCCCTGTGTTGTTGGTTTTTTAATTGTAAAAACATTTTTAGGGGTCCCCCCCACACACAAAATTCTACAACATACATTTCAGCTTTTGCTGTAAATGGGTCTCTTTTACACAAAGACACAAGAGCTAGGTTCTTACAAACCATTTTTTTTATTTACAAGACATACAGCTCCTTGAAAACAAACTAATATGCTCCATTAAAACTTTTAGCTCACTTAAGGGCCACAGAGCCCTTCTAACAGAAACACAGATAGTCACAAAGCCCTTTTCAATAGATTTTTTTTATTTACAGCTACCAAGTTTTATATCACATGCTTGTCCCCTCATCATTCTCTAACGTAATCCTTTTAGATTTCTTACAAATAGTCTTTTTCTTAAGCAGGGTCCTGTATCTTTTTGTGCAGATCAGATAGTCAATATAATGCTGTAAGCAGGCATCTTCCAGTTTGGTCATTGTCTTTAAAACACGGTCGGGGTCTCCACTGAATAGTACAGCATTTATCAAGGTCACCCCTTGTGCTAAATGTTCCTGGGTTAGGCACAGACAATGCATAGCATGACCTATGGCAATAATAGTGTTTAATAAACTTTCCAAACACACCTCAGCACACAGGCCCCAGAGCTTGCAGTTTATATCCATTGAAGTCCAAGTCACACAGTCCTGGTGCTGCTGGCCTGGCGCATCAATGACACAGCCCTCACAATCTTTGAAAAGCTTTTCCCTAAGACAGTGCTTAAGGACAGCATAAACAGCAACACGTCCAATAGTCCGCATGACTTTTTTACGCTGACAACATGGCACTGGCTCAGTTAGTTCCATGCCAACCCTCTTCCTAAACTCCTCATAGCCATCATCCTTGGAGTCCTCTTCAACAATTTGTATCGGCGTTGAACAAAAACAAGGCGGGCCTGGTTCGTCTTTGCTGTTTGCTGCAATGCTGTCCAGGGCATCCGGGTCCTCTAGAAAGGCATCATTGAGCTGTCGAGAGATTTTCAGAAAAGAAACAAGTGTAAGTTCCCACTGCTTGTTTTTAGATTTACACAACCCAGGTTTCTAACCCCATTACTTACACACACACATACACACACACACACACACACACACATATCCTCTAATGTTACTTCTACATTGTTCATTTACCTGAGCGCTTAGTGACGTCTTTTCCATTCACCTTCTCCGCCGGTGACTCCCCCGTGCTATGTTTGCATTCCTCCTCCAGGAGGGTGGATGACGAAAGGCCACCATACTCATTGGGGTGTCTCACGAGCAGTTGGGCTTCGGGTATAGGTTCCAGCATATTCATCAAAGGCTCGCCAGAGGGCTCCCCTCAGCTGCTTCCTCCTTCTCCTCGGCACTGTTGCTGATTTAGTGCTTTCTCCACCGATGATAGAAGACCCTCAGGGCTAAACCAAAGTCCGAAGTTCTTACATGGGTGGTGAAGGAGTCCATGTTTCCTCTAAGCATTTCACGATTTCTAAAACGTGCGTGCTTGGTAAGAGATGGCCTCTTCTGCCCGGTGCTGGGACTTATGGGTTGATGGTGCTGTACTCTGATTGGCAGAGGGTGGTGGGAGGAGTTCTTAGAGGGGTCACATGACCCTCTTCTGGGCGGTTCATCCCATTCCAGAACCTGACCTATTCTGCTCTCAGGGTGGTCCTCTGCAGCCCAAACCCATCACAATGGGTAGAGGGCAGTGGGAGGAGTTCTTAGAGGGGTCACACAAAACAATTCCAGATAGGTCATCCTGCCCTGGAACTCCCCCCGATTGGTCAAATCTCCTCTCAGGTGTGGTCCCCAGCTGCTGAAACCACTCCTGATTGGTAGAGGGCGGTGGGTGAAGTTGTTAGATAGGTCACGCGACCCACTCCTGGATGGGTCACCCACCCTGGAACTCCCCTGATTGGTCAAATCTACTCTTGGGGTGGATCTATGGGGGTGAAACCCATCCTGATTTGTAGATAGCGGCGGGCAGAGTTGTTACAGGGGTCATATGACACAGCTTACTTCCAGTCATGAATCTGGCTTGACACCAGAAGGAATATCCCCAGGGGAGGGACTTCTGGTGATGGGTGGGCGGGGCTTAAGGGGTCAAGGGGCGTGATTAACATTTGATTGTCGGTAGGGCCCATATACTACTTACATGACGTATATGGGGGGAGGGATACCTCAGTGGTTTGAGCATTGGCCTGCTAAACCCAGGGTTGTGAGTTCAATCCTTGAGGGGGCCACTTAGGGATCTGGGGCAAAAATCAGTACTTGGTCCTGCCTAGTGAAGGCAGAGGGCTGGACTCGATGACTTTTCAAGGTCCCTTCCAGTTCTAGGAGATAGGATATCTCCATTAATTATTATTATAATTTTATTATATGCAGTTTTAATTTGTGGAAAATTAGGATGTGAATCTACACTACACTAGCTAGTGGGCTAAGTGTCCATGTGACCTTGCTGATCTTGTCCTATTTCAAAGAGCACTGGATCGAAGGGCTGTAACCAACTGTTACTGCATGTCAACAGGGTGTGCAGGGCAGTTACTCTACAGCAGGCTAGACCAGGGTCCTTTCACTCACCAGCTGGCTGTGAACATATTGTTCCTATAGAGAAGTCCTAAATGGGATCAGGGACTTAAAGCTCCTCCCAGCTCTAGAGCTGACACTGGCTTGTCCAGGCTTCAGACAGGGTCACAGTACAAGATGTCACTGCTCTGTGGTTAAATAGCTGAATCCACTTTCCTGGGCTGTGAGCCCAGGTCTGATCTCACCTCTGGAGCAAACCTTGCCGACAACCTACCCCAGCTGAGTTTAACCCCATAGAGGGGGAACAGTGCCTTCCCTGGGTCTCACATCGTGGCAGCATCCCTGGAAGGACCCTTGGCTATAAATAAGTCTGGGCTGAGGCCCCAGGATGTCCCCAGGTGTTTGCAGAATAAAATGCATATCTGTAGCAGAGACATGTGATCTACAATAGCTCAGAGCCTTGTGGCACCAGAGCCCCAACTGCTATGGAATAGCCTGTTCCTTCATTAGTTCTACATAATTACCTCTGGATGAGCAGAGATTTTGTTTCTTTCTCCTGCATTGCATCTGCAGCTCTTGGGATGCAGCCACCAGAAGAACCCACTGCTCAGGCTGCCCTGGCTGCTTGAAGTTGGTCATTAAGGGTACGTCTACACTATAATTAGAAACCTGCAACTGTCCCATGCCAGCTAACTCCAGCTCACAGAGCTGAGGCTAAGGGGCTGTTTAATTGTGGTGTAGACATTCAGCCTTGGGCTTCAGCCTCAGCTCTGCGACTTTCCCACCACGCAGGATCCTAGAACCTGGGCTCCAGCCAGACCCCGAACATCTACACCACAGTAAAACAGCCCCCTAGCCTCAGGCCCATGAGCCCTAGTCAGATCACACAGGCCAACTGCAGGTTTTTAATGCCCTAAGAGGTACCCAAAGGCAAAGACTAAAAACTAAGGGCCAGGCACTGAGCTGATGCAAATTGACTTCAGAGTAGGTAGGGCTATTTATGGCAACAGAGGATCTGGCCCTACAAAGGAGCTGTGGTGGATTTTCATCAACTGGGGATCTAGCCCTTTGATTTCAATAGTGCTACAGCTGATTTACACCAGCTGGCCTGTCACAGTTTCAAATCCATATTCTTTGCATGTGAATCTGAGCAGAAGTTGAGAAAAAAGTTCTAAATTGGTCTGCAATTCCTTAGCTCTTTACCCCATTTGATAAATTACAAGAGTGTAACTTTTAATGGTTACAGAGTGATTTTGGATTTGGGAGGATAGTCATAATTTATTTGCAATTAAAATTGGAAAATGTAAAAGGACAATAGATACTTTCTGTGATTTTTTTTTAATTTTGTCAACCCTGCAATTTTCTGTTGGGAAAAGTTTTGAGGGAATGTTTTTAGCCCTCCTGGCTCAAATACTGCAGTCGTGTTGTTCCATATAGACACTTTAAATAGGTTGAACAATGACAAATGGGACTTGTTTTTGTGACCAGCACTGGGGTTGAGTTATGATGATTCCCTCATTTAGAGGAGATCATGAGGCTGATTTCACTGGGCAGTCTTCAAAGGGTGAAGTCAAGTGGTATTCTCAGTGGAGCTTAAAGCAGTAAGAAACTCAACTGCCATGGAAATACAATGGTATGTCAGCACCTAGCTCCCTTTAATTTGTTAGTCTCATCCTAAGTCAGGAGACCTAGGTTCTGTTCCAACGGCTGACAAAGGCTGAGAGTGTGAGTTTAAACCAGCTACACAACCTTGGTGTGTCCCAGTTCCCCTGTCACCTCCCAGTCACCAAGACTGGGATTTTCAAGAGTTGAGGGGATGTAGACACCCAAATGCCATTGACAGTTTCTCCAGAAAAATTCAGTTATCATAGAAAATGTTCAGGACTTGTTATTATTTGTTTTTTTTATATTTATATATGAAAACTCAAAATAATACCAAGAAAAATTTTGAGGAGAAAAAATCACTTCCTGGACAGCTCTCCTCAGCCCCCAGTCTACTGGAATCTTTTAAGAATCTGGCCACTTAATTTGGTGCCGGAGTGGGAAGTGAATTCTTCTGAAAATTGTGGCCTAAGGGGAAAATTATATCTCATCCCCAGCACTGGGCGAGGTGTTTTCTGACCTGTGGTGAAGTGCCAAGTATTGGCCATTGCCAAAGCTGCTAAGTATGTACATTCTGAAGGACACATAGAGGAATGTCAAAACTCACATGTGCATTTATCTACACACCAAATAACATACACGGACTGAAACAGACACATTCATGCAACATTATTCACTAGCAAACACACACACAAAGCAAAGACTCAGAAATATACACTTATAATGTAACCTTACAAAGGAACACATAGGCTAGGCTTACACTAGAAATGTTTGCCATCATAGCAGTGTCATTTATGGGTTGTGTTTACTTCTGTGATATTTCAATACTGGCAAAAGCCATAATGAGAACATGGTTACACTGGCGTAAAGATCATTTTCCTGTATAGCTAATTTGTCTTCGACAACTGGTCTAAACTATAGCAACAAAAGCTGGCAAAAGCTGCATTTACATTAGGAATGTTTGCCAGGATAGCTATACTGGCAAATCTTTTCTAGTGTTGACCTGGCTATAGGTTGTCTAGTTGTCATTTTTCTCTCCCTCTTTCTCTCTCTCTTTCTTTCTCTCTCTCTCTTTCTTACACACACACAGTCAGGATTTGTCTATTGTGCAGCTGCAGGTGTAACTTTCAGCTCAAGGAGAAATATCTGTGCTAGCTTTGATTGAGCTAGTCAGCTAAAAATAGTCATGTAGACGTACCCACAGAGACAGTGTCTTCTGTTCATTGGGGAAAATTCTCAAAGCCATCTAAGTTAAGAACCTAAGTCTCATTTTCAAATACAACTTAGGTGCTTATGAGTTTAATAGGGTCATAAGAGGGCCATTTCGGTGCATAGTTGGATTTTCAAAAGCACCTGTGCACTTACATGCCACTGAAATCAATGGGTTTTACATGCCTGTGTGCTTTTGAAAATCCCACTGGATGCCTCAGTACCATTACAAATCTAGTCTTATTGACTTTGAATGGGACTTACGCTCTGGAGTGACTAAGGCAATTTTGGAAATGGGACATTGGCTCCTAAGTCACTTAGGTGCTTTTGAAAATGTTATCTATTGGCTTTTAAACAATTCCCCTCTTAGAGACCCAGTCAACGTGCCCTGGGATTCCTTGAAGAAATACAGCTTCCTCCTGAGGTCATCTGTCAAGGCCCCTTTCACCTTCATGTTCCTCAGGCTGCAGATGATCAGGTTCTGCAATGGCGTTCCCAATGTGTTTAGGACACTGGCCACTTTGTTGAGGGCCAAGGAATGGTTTTTCCTGGGTCGGATGTAGATGAAGATGGAACTCTGTTGTATTAATTTTGATGGAATAAATGGGCTCAAAGAGTCAAAGGTGTTAACATGACCCAGTCCCTGTCCAGTATGAAACCATTTTAAACAAGGTTCGGGGTTTGGTATACAGAGACCTCAGCCTGCTCAGTGTCATGGCAAACTCATTATTAAACATCCTTTTAACTTTTTATTATAGATACAAAGAAGAAGGGGAAACAGGTAAAGCATTTGAAATGTAAAATCTTAAATAAGGCTTTTATTTAGCACCATCTCCTGTTCCTTTTCCCTTTAGCTGGAGAGAGTCTTTGGAATGGAAAAGAAAAACAAACACAAACTTCTCTGACTGTCTTCTAGATGATGGCAAAGATGGTGATAAGTGTTCTTTTTCAGGAAAATAAATGAAATTAGTTCAAATGGTCTGGTGCTGGGGTTGTTGCGTCTCTCGTTAAAGTCTGATCCCGTTTCAAATCAAGCACATGCAACAGTGGAGAGAAAAGAACAGCCAAGGTAGAAAATGCAGCTTTTGCCTCTGACGTTGACTCTTACTCACAACCTCACTGCTGGAAAAACACCAGTCCAGCACATGGTCTTACCAGTCACAATGAGACTTGACAAATTGTACCAGCATCAGTCAGGATGTTGTGAAGGCCATGACTATAACAGGGTTCAAAAAAGAACCAGATAAGTTCATGGAGGATAGGTCCATCAATGGCTATTAGCCAGGATGGACAAGGATGATGTCCCTAGCCTCTGTTTGCCAGAGGCTGGGAGTGGGCAGCTGGGGATGGATCACTTGGTGATTACCTGTTCTGTTCATTCCCTCTGAAGCACCTGGCATTGGCTGGTGTCGGAAGACAGGATACTGAGCTAGATGGATCTTTGGTCTGACCCAGTATGGCCGTTCTTATGTTCTTAGGCTGTTTTGGACATTGCTTTTAGCTGCCTTTTTGGTCAGAGGCTTACAGAAATGTTGCAGAAGATGGCGTCTTGGCCAGCTAAGCCAGACTTTTATAGACAGAAGGAAAAAGGAGAGGGAGAAAAAAGAGAAGGAAAAAGGTGGGGAAGGAAAAGGGCATACAAGTGGGGGGATGGGGGGACGGTAAAGTCTCCTATCTCGGGTAGTGGCTGAGCTGGAGTCAGTTGAATGGGCGATATCATCTGAATCCCTCTCTCTGGCCTGGTCTGATGAGGACATCTCTCAGGATTAGGATGACAAAGGCCCAATGGTGTCATGGTGGACACTGGGGTCCCTGCAGATGGTGAAGGTGGCAGCCAAGATTGTGAAGCTCACTTCTTCCCCTTTCCTTGTTTTTCAGTCAGCCAGAGTCCACTGTGTCCCCGTCCCTCAATTTTCCCTCTGAAGTCTCTTTTAAGGACCAGAAGATATAAAGAGATAAAAAGATCCCCTAATTATTGTGTCCATAATTTAGAACTAATTTCCGACACACCAATTTGGGTCCATTGATTTCCAGTCCCACACTTACCCTGTGTACCAGGCATGAGATCTTAACACAGTCCTTGATTATATCAGGAGGCCTTTTTCTTCAGACTAATCCAGTCTCTCTTTCTCCCTTTTGTACCTTTTCCCATCAACATTTGCTGCTATAGGTTATAATAACTGTTTATGAAGCTTTATCCACTTTCCTGCAGTTAGGCTCATGATTGGGGTTGGCTTGCTTAGCCAATGAGTGCTGCCACACCTGTGCCTAGCAGCTGAGTGAGGGAGCCCCCCAGGTAAGCACCGCCCATAGCCTGCCTCTCCCCGTCCCATGCCCCAACCCCCTGCCCCTCCCATACCCAAACTCTGCTACTGCAGGAGGTTGGGGGGAGAGGCGTGGAGCCACGTAGGGAGCCTCGCCAACCCCCCCAGCACCAGTGGCATCATGACTTGCATGCTGCTGCCCACCTCCCCCCCAGCACCCCAGGCTGCCCTCCCCCAGCACCCACAGTGCGCCCGTGCAACCCCCTGCAAGATTTAGTCAGGAATATATAGTAAAAGTCATGGACAGGTCACAGGCCATGAATTTTTGTTTACTGCCCATGACCTGTCCAACACTTTTACTAAGAATACCCATGACTAAAACATAGCCTTACGTATGAGGCATAGGTGGAGAAGGCTTCTGGGAGCCAGGCTGCACACCGGGGAAATCAGATCAGACTGGAAGGCAGCCGCCTGGGGAGTTGGGGAGTCGGCTGTCTACAGATCAAGACAAAATACCCCATTTCCGTTATACCCTCCATTTCCCTTCTACCATTTTTTTCTGAAATTTTGACCTTTGGTCCCAATCACCTGCATGTTACATAAGGGGAACTGGGGCATAGGGAGATTAAAATGACTTACTGAAGGTCACACACTGGTTTTGAGATTGTCTAAGAAAAGTCTTAATTTGACATAAGAAAAACTATTTCCAGGACACTTTCTGAGCAGCACTAGGAGTAAGATAATATAGAAGAAACTTATATTTGCTGACATATGAAGAGAAATATAAACTTTGATCTATCTATCTATCTATCTATCTATCTATCTATCTATCTATCTATCTATCTATCTATCTATCTATCTATCTATCTATCTATCTATCTATCTAACTAACTAACTAAAAATCCCAACCTCAGCTATTTATTTTTTCACCCATTGCTATGGTATCTGGGTACCTTCTGTGATGCTTTTCTGAATTGTTTTTAGCAGATCATCGGAAATATGTGGCCATATTCCATCCCTGCCTTTTCACTTTTCTCAACGCTGTTTTTATCTCCTTATTCCTGAGGCTGTAGATAATAGGGTTTAGTACCGGTGGTACAACAGCATAGAGCACAGGCACCAACATGTCTTGAGTGGAAGGGGACCTAGAGTTTGGCTTCATGTACATGAAGAATCCAGTGCCAATGAACAAGGAGACTACAATCAGGTGGGGCAGGCACGTGGAGAAGGCTTTATACCTGCCCCCTGCAGAGGGGATTCTCACTACAGTTTTGAAAATGTGAACATAGGACAGAAAGATAAAGGTGAAGCAGATAAAGCCATAGCAGAGGGCTAAGACAATGTTGTGGACCTTGTTGGGCTGCGTGTCAGAGCAAGAGAGCTGCAGGAGGGGTGGGATGTCACAGAAGAACTGGTGGACAAAGTTGGGCCCACAGAAGGGTAAGCTGAATGAGTTACCCACATGCAACACTGAATACAGCACTCCACTGAGCCAGGACCCGGCAGCCATCTGGACACATGCTCTGCTGTTCATTACTGTCCTGTACCTTAGAGGGCTGCAGATGGCCAGGTAGCGGTCATATGCCATGACCGTCAGCAAGGCCAACTCTGCTGTCCCAAACATGATGAAGAAAAACAACTGCAGGAAGCAGCTGTGGAAAGAAATGGAGTGGTGCTGCATGATGGCATTCACCATGGATTTGGGGACAGTGGCAGAGATGTAGCAGAGGTCTAAGAATGACATGTTCTTGAGGAAGAAGTACATGGGGCTGTGGAGGTGATGGTCGAAGGTCACGAGGACAATGATGAGGAAATTCCCCATGAGGGCGGCCACATAAACAAACAGAAACACAAGAAAGTGCAAGATCTGCAGCTCGCGGATGTCAGAAAATCCCAGGAGACGGAATTCAGTTACAGAGGTTTGGTTGGTCATGTCCTACCTGGCGAGAATGGGAAAGACAAGGAAGAGGCATCAGAAAAATGCAGTTAGAATGAAGGGAGCTGAAACAAACATATTTTTCCTAATGCATGTCCCCTACAACCTTTTGTATTCAGAGGGAGGTTGTGACACTGCTGTCTGTTATACATAGGGAAGTTAAATAAAAAAACATAAAATACTCTTGCTGGAAGGCGGCAATATAACACTACTTCATTTCTGAGAATAACACACAAGAACCTAAAACCAGAGAGAGACAACGCAGGCTGCTTCCTAAGGCAGAGAAGCACAACTCACCCCATTTTACCCTAGTCTGGCTCTATGTAAGCTGAATGCCAAAGACCACATGCTTCCCTACAGATTCCCCTAGCCTGCTATCAGGAGCAGGAAACCCTCACAAACTTAGAATGATAGCTTGTCCTGTCAATACACCACACTGGCCATTCGTAACTCATCCTCTGAGTACCCAGAAGACATCATCATTATCCAACCATATTAATCTGTGTTCTGCCACCTTTTATTGTAACTTTCAGGTTCTATACAGGTTCTTCCTAGACCTGGTCAGAAAATGTTTCCTCTTTCCGCCATGAAAAATTTTAATTGCAAAAACGTACATTTAAAAAAAAAATCAGTGGAAACTTGTGACATTTCATCCAACAAATTCCCAAAACATTTTGATTTTTGAAAGTGAAATGCTTTTTCTGACACCCTCCCCTCCCAATTCAAATATTTTCAGTTCTTGCCTGAAATTGTTCAGTTTTCGCTTTAAAATTTTTGGGGGGACAGCTAACAGTTTCCACAAAAAGTTTTGCTAGGTAGAAAATTTTCTGCTAAAAGAAGAAAATTGACAGAATTTCTGATCAAGTGTAATTCTTGGAGATCTCAAAAGAAGAATAACTCATGATGGTCAACTGAGATTCAAGCTCACAGCTCAGGTTTAGAAGCTTAGTGTCCTAACTGCTGAGCTACCGTATCACAAAAAATACTCTTGGTCTGATTTTCAAAAAAGATCAGCACCTGACCACTCCTGGTTAGACACACAAAGAATGAAACCAGATCATCAAATGAATTTACCATTCTCAGGAGGAGATGCTGGCTGCTCTGCTCTTTGAAAAGTCTGGTCACTTCATTTAGGCACCTATAATGGGAGCTGAGATCCTCTGAAAATCCAGCTTCCCTGCAGGAAGATCGGTAGGGAAGGTCGAGAATTTCCCACCACAACTTTTGTTCTGATGGAAAACTGGATTTTTGAATAAATATTTATTTTATTTTTATTTGTTTATTTATTATAAATTTATTGTGCCATGTGACTGCTTTCCGGGGGGGGGGGGGGGAGGGATTTATTGACCAATTGATTTTTTTGAACAAACCATTTTGAAGTTTTGTTTTTTTCATTAAAAAGTCAAAATTTGCCAATAACCCCTGGGATGAATGGACTCTGTATTTCCCTTCTACTTTTGAAAACTTCAGCATCAGCCCAAGTTTCCATTATATTTATGAGTTCTACTGATCACTGAAGCAAAGTGCTGAGGCAAAAGCCAGGTCACAATGAGCTATTCACATGAGCAAGAAAACCCTGGAATCTGGTACAGGAAGAAAAAAATCTTAGCAAGTATAATTCATTGTAAATGATGGCATTTTTAAACGAGATTTCATTCTCTTTTTCTCTCTCTAAACAACACATCTATCTATCTATCTATCTATCTATCTATCTATCTATCTATCTATCTATCTATCTATCTATCCTAGACCTACACAGATCTCTGTGATTAGTTATCACTTTAATTAAGTAACCCTGCATCCAGGAATATCAACAAGAACCACTTCAATCCATGTTAATATTCAATGACAGTTGGGCTCCAATACCCCTTTGAAAGCCCCCCAGCACCCTTAATGAATATGAAACCATACCATGAAACCATACTGTGGCTGCGAAGATCCCAGGGTGTCTGTCCTGCTTTGCAACCCATGAATTATTATAAAGTAGGTAAAAAATATGATGTCCCTGAACAGATTCACATGCATCTTCATTTGCTTTTGACAAAGGAGTCACGTCAATGAGTGATGCAGAGGTGAGAAGAGTGATAAATTGTCTTTGCTCCAATGCAAGGTCCTATATTAATGCCTCATTACAGTCCTTTGGGATGTAGGTCCCAAAGATCTGGAACGAATATTTCTGTTCAGTTGTTTTCTTTGTTGTTAACACTCAGCATAAGAGGGTGGATTGTCTGGCCTTTCCTTGGAGGCCGCATGGGGGAGAGAGAGAGCAAAAACAATAATTCCTGTCCTCTACACAATATTAGGGAGAGAGAACACAATGTGAATCTCCTTCCTATGAATGGCTCAATTCAATCCGAGCCTTTTACATCTGTGCCAAGTGGATGTGAAACTCTATTGCACTAGAAGGGTAGCCTCTGACACCCACTTTGCACTCAATTGTGCACAAATATAAGCAATTGCCCAAGATGCCAGGCAATAAAATATTAAGCGCAAGATGTGATGGGCAGGGTGCTATATGTGACACATTGGAAAGCGGGAGTGAGTTGGCTTGATTTTGCTCACCCAATATGGTGTAAATCAGGAGTAACTCCATTAAAGTCAAGTCATTCATGCCCAAGAGGATCAGGTGAATAAACTGTAGGGAAGCTTCAATGAATAGGCCTAAGACTGATCCCTCAATCGTGTAGACCAGTGGTTCTGAACCAGGGGTCTGGGGCCCCCTGGGACACCTCAAACAGGTTTCAGGGGGTCCACCAAGCAGGGCCAGTGTTAGATTCACTGGGTCCCAGGGCAGAAAGCTGAAGCCCCGTTATATGGTGCTGAAGCCTGGGGCCTTGAGCTACTTAGCTTCTTGGGTTCCCCTGTGGCATGGGGACCCAGGCAATTGCCCTGCTTGTGACCCGATAACTCCAGTCCTGGCTTCTATAAGCAGAAAACCAGTTGTTGTGGCACAGGTGGGCCGTGGAGTTTTTATAGTATGTTTGGGAGGGCCTCAGAAAGAAAAAGGTTGAGAACCCCTGGTCTACAGCAGTGATTCTCAGCCAGGGTTTGGGGTTCCCTGGGGGGCTGCAGGCAGGTTCCAGAGGGTCTGCCAAGCATGGTCGATTTTAGACTCACTAAGGCCTAGGGCAGAAAGCCAAAGCCCTGTTGCGCCGGACTGCAGCCCGGGGCCCCGAGTACCATCACCCGGGGCTGAAGCCAAAGTCTGAGCAACTTAGCTTTGCGGTGCCCCCTGTGGCGTGGGGCCCTAGGCAGTTGCCCTCCTTGCTACCCCCTAAAGCCAGCCCTGGCTTTTATATATAGAAAAACAGTTGTGGCACAGGTGGGCCGTGGAGTTTTTATAGCATGTTGGGTCGGGGCCTCAGAAAGAGAAAGGCTGAGAACCCCTGATGTAGACCATTAGTATCTCTACTGGAGTTGGCAAGTATCAAAGGGGGTAAGCCCAGTGTGAACGAGATCACAGTCAGACTCTGACTGACCAACATTTCCACGTTAATTTTAGGGAGATTTGCAGAGTCCTCACTTCAAGCCCCTCGAGATGGGGGAGGATTGTGGGGAACGCTGGTCACTGACACCATCATGAGGGGGTTGGTCACTGGCTCCTGGGGGAAGCTGCAGGCCCGACAAGGGATCCCTGTACCCCTGATTCTGAAGGCAAGACCCATTGGGGAAGCATGACTGCTGAGTGCCTTGGGGAGGGGGATCCCTTGGCTTGTCTATCCCCCCGTGGGAAAGGAGCATCCTGCTTCCCATTCCCCACCATCCCCCGTCTTGTCTGTGCTGTCTTCACCTCCTCTTTCCATCCACCTTCTCCGAGGTCACTGAAAGTGACGGGCACCATGGCCAATGGAAAGCCCCCAAGCACTGGTTCTAATCCTATCCAGCGGTGGCCTATTATTGTCCAGTCACATTCTGGGAGTAATGACATTATGCAATGGGGAGTGGGGAGGTTCCTGGTTGCAAAGGGGAGTGGCCCTGACATGCTGGGTGACCCAGCCAGCCTGAGCAGGCTGCAAGGGCCAGATTCACAGAGGGATGTAGGCATTGCAAAGGCGGCTTCTCACCTAAGCTAGCCATGGGGAGATGCCAGGGAGAGGGGCATGCACAAAGCTCTGCCCCTCTTGGGGAATTTGGCACCTAAGTCCAAGCTGCAGGGAGGTGCCTCCCTCTGCTTGGGATTCCCAACTGTGATCCCTTTCTGGGAGTCAATGGAGGAAGCTGGGGGGTAGAGGGGAGAGATACCTAACCCCCAGAGTGATGCATGAGCCAGGGGACAACAAGCGTTCATCCCCTAACTCAGCTGCAGAGCCAGTGCAGTAAGTCTGCCCAGAGTTTGCCTACCGGATCCGGACACATAGGCATGTCACACAGAATGATGAAGCAGGAGTACTTCCCTTGTAGCTCTTAGCCACATGGTCAGCGCATTAACCTGGGGTATGGGAGACAGAAGGGGGGATGTTCATCTAGGGTCTCCTACTCCCCAGGTGATACACTTAGTGCTGGGCTAATGTTTGTGAGGGAGCTCCTCCTTCCCCCGCTAACACGGCCTAAGCTCCTAACTGCAGGAGAGGGGTCACAGCTGGGAATCCCCAGCAGTGGGACGCACCTCCCTGTAGCCTGTGCTTAGGTGCCTACCTCTGAGAGTGGGACAGGGCTTAGCACACTGCATCTCCCATTGGCCGCCTTAGCCGAGGAGCTGCCAAGCACATTGGCTTTTATGGATCCCATTCTGAGGCGCTATCATTCCCCATTCATTGAGCACCAAACGCAGGCTTTTTGAACCCCGGTGATTTTCTAGGTACCATCCACTTAGCTGTGGGGACCACTCAGCATTGCAAGGTTACATTTCTTCGTGAGTCCAGCCCCAGGTGCCTCAAGTGGCAGCTGGCACCTCAGGTCTCTTGTGAAACTAACATGTTTGATTCCTCAAGATACTGACCACTGTAGCCTGACACAACAATGCACTGAAGTACGTCTAACTGACTGTAAGCAAATGATGAACAAACCCTTTCCAGTCAGTACCTTTAGCTGTTAGAAAACCAAAGTGGTCAGAAATCTTTGACCAAAAAAATATTCTCAACAAAACAAACTGTTTCACTGACATCAATTTTATTTTATTTTATTTTATTTTTTTGTGGGAAAATATCATTTTCAATTAAATGTTTTTAATTTTACATTGGGAACATTTTAAACAGCCGTTTCCGTTTTGAATTATTATTTCAACTTTATTTTTTGTACTACCAGTTACGTGCTAAGGTGCCTTACATGGGCTTCTTTTTCTTATTTCAATGTAATCTTATGTTAAACAGGTAAAAAACGCCTAAAATACCAATCTTTTGAAATGTCAGAAATCAGAACATTACTAAATAAATCTTTCAATCAGGAATATGGACATTGTCCATGATATCACTGTTGGGTTTTACTTGGAAGAGAGGATCATTGACCCAATTCCTCCACCCAGAGTTCCTGACTCAGCTTCCTCAGAGATACCTGCTTAACCCCTCTGACTACTAGTCCCCTCATCTGCTCAGCCCCACTCCTTTGACCTGGTCCCAGGCCCATGGAAGAGTCCACCCACCCCTGATTCCTTCCACCTACCCCCATCTCCAAGCAAAAGACTATTTCCCCTGCTTCTGCCCATTGGCAAACCCTGGTTATCACTTCCTTCCTCTCTCACACTCCTCCTTCCTCTGCCTAGCCCAGTCCCCCTGTTCTGAACAGTGCCCAGGGTGGCCTCTGCCCAGGACTGCTGAGCACACAGTTGAACTGGGGAATTCACTGTCACAAGGTATCACTGAGACAAAGAGCTCAGCGGGTGAGACATTGGCATGGATTATGAGAACCTCCATGGTTATGTTAGGTAGAGTATGAAATAAACCCTCCATGGTTCCAGTCTCCACCCAGCCTATAGGTCACTGGGAAACTCCCTGACATGAAGGTCAGTGCAGAATTGTGCACGGGAGAGGGGATGCTCCCTGCCTTTCCCTCTACAGCAGCTGGGGCTGGTCCCACCAGGAGTCATTGCTCTGAGCAGGGCTGTTCCCAGGAGCAAGAGGAAAGAGGCACATTTAGTCCCATAAATCTCTGCCAACTCTCAGGGCTGGGTTCAGACACTCCAGGGCCATGCATGGGGCTCTGCCCCTTTGACCCTGGCCCACATGGAATGACAGCAGTGGTCCCCCCAGTCCTCACTTGCCCACCAGACAGTATCTGCTTGGGTGAGGGGGTGGGGACAGTTGTGCTCTTCCCGCCTCCTGCACACAGAGCCCCATGCTGGCGGTGGGGTTGGAGGGGTTCTCGAGAGCAGTGGGGATGGGAGATGAACACTCATGGAAAAGCCTGGGGCAGTTCCATTCTGTCAGAGCCATTGTCTCAGGCTCTCTGCAGACTCAGGCAAATGATCCTGCACTGGCTGCACTTAGAGCAGCTCCCCAGCAACAACTCCAGCTGTTCTGGGTGGTGCAGTATTTGGTACTGTGCCAAGTGAGACCGCGGGCAGTAGACTCTGGTGATTCCTACATTCCTGTGGGAAAAAGGCAAATTCTGTTTTGAAAAAAACAACAACAAATATTTCACCATGATCTATGAAAATTAATTAAGGGCTTGAACCAAACTGAATAGTGGAGTGGGCCCTAAATAAATGATTCCTTATGTAGTATTCATCCATTCTCAGTGCTTATCCCTCCGGTTACAAGCTGGGAAACTGGGGCACGGAAAGTAACTTAGAGGCATAGCCAGGTTTAGATCGCAAGAGCACCAGGTGTTTTGACCTTGTTTCTCCAGCCCTGCTGCCTGGTTATACTTATATCACTGTAGGCTGGAGTGTTCCAGGCAGGCCAAGGCACGTCAGCATCCCAAGTTTGCATACCTTAGGCCTGGTCTACACTACGAGTTTAGGTCGACTTTAGCCGCGTTAAATCGAATTAAGCCTGGACACGTTCACACAACGAAGCCCTTTCTTTCGACTTAAAGGGCCCTTTAAACCGGTTTCTTTACACCACCTCTGGCTATGTCTACACTACAAAATTAGGTCGAATTTATAGAAGCCGGTTTTATAGAAACCGGTTGTATGCAGCCGATTGTGTGTGTCCCCACATAAAATGCTCTAAGTGCATGAAGTCGGCGGACCGCGTCCACAGTACCGAGGCTAGAGTCGGCTTCCGGCGCATTGCACTATGGGTACCTATCCCACAGTTCCCGCAGTCTCCGGCACCCATTGGAATTATGGGTTGAGATCGCAATGCCCGAATGATGCAAAACAGTGCCGCGGGGGGTTCTGGGTACATTGCGTCAGGCCCCTCCCCCTCCGTCACAGCAACGGCAGACAATAGATTCGCGCCTTTTTACCTGGGTTACCTGTGCAGACAACATACCACGGCAAGCATGGAGCCCGCTCAGCTCAGCTCACCGTCACCATATGTCATCCGGGTGCCGGCAGACGTGGGACTGCATTGCTACATAGCAGCAGCAGCTAACTGCCTTTTGGCGGTAGACGGTGCAGCATGACTGGTAGCCTTCATCGGCGATCGGGATGCTGGTAGCTGTGGGGCTGGCAGCCGTAGGGCTGCATTGCACCAGTCCCTTGCCTTTTGGCAGTAGATGGTTTATTACAACTGGTAACCGTCCTCGTCGGACAATCATGGATATCAGTCATAGTATGTTATTTTCTGCCAAGTATTGTCTGCTAAGCACCCAGAAGAGGCCGAGGGCGATCTGGGTGCTGGCAGACATGTGGCTGGCACACGTGGGGCTACATTGCTACACAGCAGCAACCCCTTGCCTTTAACCGTCCTCGTCGGACAATGATGGCTATCAGTCGTAGTATACTATTTTCTGCCAAGTATTGTCTGCTAAGCACCCAGAAGAGGCCGAGGGCGATCTGGGTGCTGGCAGACATGTGGCTGGCACACGTGGGGCTACATTGCTACACAGCAGCAACCCCTTGCCTTTTGGCAATAAATAGTATATTATGATTGGTATCCGTCATCATCATACTGGTAAGCTCCCAGTATTTGCTGCCAAGCACCCAGAAAATGCCGAGGGCTATCAGTCATGCTGCACTGTCGTCTTAAGATGTAAAAAATAGATTTGTTCTGTATTCATTTCCTTCCCCCCTCACAGCTGCACCCCCTAGAATGGCGGAGCTGCATGCCATTCTAGGGGGTGCAGCCACCACTACCCCAAGCGTGTGCTATGAGTCCCTCACTGGAGAAAGACACAGGGAAGCGGGTTCGGGGGACGAGGAAGATGAGGATGGAGATAACGTCGATAGCTCACAGCAGCAAGGAAGCGGAGAAACCGGTTTCCCCAACAGCCAGGATATGTTTATCACCCTGGACCTGGAACCAGTAACCCCTGACCTCACCCAGGACCCTGTGGGCACACAGGGGACCTCTGGTGAGTGTACCTTTGTAAATATTACACATGGTTTAAAAGCAAGCGTGTTTAATGATTAATGATTAATTTGCCCTGGCAATCGCGGCCAGTACAGCTACTGGAAAAGTCTGTTAACGTGTATGGGGATGGAACGGAAATCCTCCAGGGACATCTCCAGAAAGCTCTCCTTCATGTACTCCCAAAGCCTTTGCAAAAGGTTTCTGGGGAGGGCTGCCTTATCCCGTCCGCCATGGTAGGACACTTTACCACGCCAGGCCAGTAGCACGTAGTCTGGAATCATTGCATAACAAAGCATGGCAGCGTATGGTCCCGGTGTTTGCTGGCATGCAGACAACATCCATTCCTTATCGCTCTTTGTTATCCTCAGGAGAGTGATATCATTCACGGTCACCTGGTTGAAATGGGGCGATTTTATTAAGGGGACATTCAGAGGTGCCCCTTCCTGCTCTGCTGAACAGAAATATTCCCCGCTGTTAACCACGCGGTGGGGGGGAGGGGTGAAGTGACCATCCCAGAGAATTGGGTGTGTGGGGGAGGGGAGTTAGTTGGGTTTGTGCTGCATGTTAACCCTGAAACCGCAGCCCCTCCTTTTACATTGCAAACCCATTTTAAATAGCCAACCCAACGGGTGCTTGGTATGGTTAATGAGAGCAGTATTGTTTTAAACCATCCCCACTTGTTAACAAGGTTAAAAAAGCCAAAAGACTGTGTCTTACCATGGCTGCCTGCAAGCTGAAATCTGTGGCCTGGCACTGCGTGAGTGATCTCTCACACCAAACCTGCAGGCTCTCAATATAAGAGGAAAAATGCGACCTTGTAACGAAAGCACATGTGCTGTGTGATGTGAACAGCAAAATCTAACGTGAAAGAGTGTACCCATTGTTCTCTAAAATGTATCTTTTTTAACCACCTCTCCCTTCTCTTCCACCAGCTGCAAATGTTTCTCCTTCACAGAGGCTAGTGAATATTCGAAAACGGAAGCGAAGGACGCGTGATGAAATGTTTACAGAACTACAGACTGCCTCCCACGCTGACAGAGCACAGCAGAATGCGTGGAGGCAGTCAATTACTGATTTTAGAAAAGCCCAATATGAGCGAGAGGAGAGGTGGCGTGCTGAATCGCGGGCTGAAGAGCAGAGGTTGCGTGCTGAATCGCGGGATGAAGAGGAGAAGTGGCGTCAGCTTGTAAACAGAAAGCAAGAGTCGATGCTCCGGCTGCTGGAGCATCAAACTGATATGCTCCTGCGTATGGTTGAGCTGGAGGAAAGGCAGCAGGAGCAGAGACCGCCGCTACAGCCCCTCTGTAACCAACAGCCCTCCTCCCCAAGTCCCATTGCCTCCTCACCCAGACGCCCAAGAACACGGTGGGGGGGGCCTCCGGCCACCCAGTCACTCCACCCTAGATGATTTCCAGAGCAATAAGTTTTAAAGTTTTAAAGTGCAGTGTGTCCTTTTCCTTCCCTCCTCCCCCACCCATCCTGGGCTACCTTTGCAATTATCCCCCTAGTTGTGTGCTGAATTAATAAAGAATGCATGAATGTGAAGTAACAATGACTTTATTGCCTCTGCAAGTGGTGCTTGAAGGGGGGAGGGTAGGGGAGGGTGGGGTGTTTGGTTTACAGGGAAGTAGAGTTAACCGGGTGGGTGGGGGGCGGAGATTTCATCAAGGAGAAACAAACAGAAGTTTCATACCGTAGCCTCGCCAGTCACAAAACTAGTTTTCAAATCTTCTCTGATGCGCACCGCGCCCTGCTGTGCTGCTCTAACCGACCTGGTGTCTGGCTGCGCGTAATCAGTGGCCAGGCGATTTGCCTCTACCTCCCACCCCGCCATAAATGTCTCCCCCTTACTCTCACAGATATTGTGGAGCGCACAGCAAGCAGCAATAACAATGGGGATATTCTTTTCGCTAAGGTCTGAGCAAGTCAGTAAGCTGCACCAGCGCGCTTTTAAACGCCCAAATGCACATTCCACCACCATTCGGCACTTGCTCAGCCTGTAGTTGAACAGGTCCTGACTCCTGTCCAGGCTGCCTGTGTACGGCTTCATGAGCCATGGCATTAAGGGGTAGGCTGGGTCCCCAAGGATCACGATAGGCATTTCAACATCCCCAACGGTTATTTTCTGGTCCGGGAAGAAAGTCCCTTCTTCCAGCTTTCGAAACAGAACAGAGTGCCTGAAGACGCGAGCATCATGTACCCTTCCCGGCCAGCCCACGTTGATGTCGGTGAAACGTCCCTTGTGATCCACCAGGGCTTGCAGCAGCATTGAAAAGTACCCCTTGCGGTTTATGTACTCGGTGGCTTGGTGCGCCGGTGCAAGATAGGGATATGGGTTCCGTCTATCGCCCCACCACAGTTTGGGAATCCCATTGCAGCAAAGCCATCCACTATGTCCTGCACGTTTCCCAGAGTCACTACCCTTGATATCACCAGGTCTCTCATTGCCCTGGCAACTTGGATCACAGCACCCCCACAGTAGATTTGCCCACTCCAAATTGATTCCCGACTGACCGGTAGCTGTCTGGCGTTGCAAGCTTCCACAGGGCTATCGCCACTCGCTTCTCAACTGTGAGGGCTGCTCTCATCCTGGTATTCTGGCGCTTCAGGGCAGGGGAAAGCAAGTCACAAAGTTCCATTAAAGTGCCCTTACGCATGCGAAAGTTTCACAGCCACTGGGCATCGTCCCAGACCTGCAACACGATGCGGTCCCACCAGTCTGTGCTTGTTTCCCGGGCCCAGAATCGGCGTTCCACGGCATGAACCTGCCCCAGTAACACCATGATTTCCACATTGCTGGGGCCTGTGCCTTGTGAGAGGTCTAGGTCCATGTCCATTTCCTCATCACTCTCGTCGCCGCGCTGCAATCGCCTCCTCCTCGGCTGGTCCCGGTTTTGCTTTGGCATGTCCTGGCTCTGCATATACTCCAGGACAATGTGCGTGGTGTTCATAGTGCTCATAATTGCCGCGGTGATGTGAGCGGGCTCCATGATCCCAGTGCTAGCTATGGTGTCTGGTCTAAAAAAAGGCGCGAAACTAGTATCTGAAAGACCAGGGGAAGGAGGGAGGGAGGGAGGGAGGGGCGAGTGACGACATGGCGTACAGGTACAGGGAATTAAAATCAAGAAAGGTGGCTGTGCATCAGGGAGAAATACAAACAACTGTCACACAGAATGCCCCCCCCCCCGAGATTGAACTCCTAAGCCTGGGTTTAGCGGGCCGTTGATTTGACAGAGGGAGGGGGGAAGGAAATGAATACAGAACAAATCTATTTTTTACATCTTAAGACGACAGTGCAGCATGACTGATAGCCCTCGGCATTTTCTGGGTGCTTGGCAGCAAATACTGGGAGCTTACCAGTATGATGATGATGGATACCAATCATAATATACTATTTATTGCCAAAAGGCAAGGGGTTGCTGCTGTGTAGCAATGTAGCCCCACGTGTGCCAGCCACATGTCTGCCAGCACCCAGATCACCCTCGGCCTCTTCTGGGTGCTTAGCAGACAATACTTGGCAGAAAATAGTATACTACGACTGATAGCCATCATTGTCCGACGAGGACGGTTAAAGGCAAGGGGTTGCTGCTGTGTAGCAATGTAGCCCCACGTGTGCCAGCCACATGTCTGCCAGCACCCAGATCGCCCTCGGCCTCTTCTGGGTGCTTAGCAGACAATACTTGGCAGGAAAATAATATACTATGACTGATATCCATGATTGTCCGACGAAGACGGTTACCAGTCGTAATAAACCATCTACTGCCAAAAGGCAAGGGACTGGTGCAATGCAGCCCTACGGCTGCCAGCCCCACAGCTACCAGCATCCCGATCGCCGATGAAGGCTACCAGTCATGCTGCACCGTCTACCGCCAAAAGGCAGTTAGCTGCTGCTGCTATGTAGCAATGCAGTCCCACGTCTGCCGGCACCCGGATGACATATGGTGACAGTGAGCTGAGCTGAGCGGGCTCCATGCTTGCTGTGGTATGTTGTCTGCACAGGTAACCCAGGTAAAAAGGCGCGAATCTATTGTCTGCCATTGCTGTGACGGAGGGGGAGGGGCCTGACGCAATGTACCCAGAACCCCCCGAGGCACTGTTTTGCATCATTCGGGCATTGCGATCTCAACCCATAATTCCAATGGGCGCCGGAGACTGCGGGAACTGTGGGATAGGTACCCATAGTGCAATGCGCCGGAAGTCGACGCTAGCCTCGGTACTGTGGACGCGGTCCGCCGACTTCATGCACTTAGAGCATTTTATGTGGGGACACACACAATCGGCTGCATACAACCGGTTTCTATAAAACCGGCTTCTATAAATTCGACCTAATTTTGTAGTGTAGACATAGCCTTAGTCACCTTTGCAAATCCCAGACTTAGTATTTCTGGAAAGAAAGAAAGAAAAGCCTGGGAAATTAACATGTTAGACACAATGTCAGCTTTATACAGGAGTTTATGCACTTAAACATGGAGATGGTATCTATGTGGAATTCACAAAAGCACCTGAACAAATTAGGGTCTTAACTCCCATTGAATTTAGGAGCTTTTGTTAATCCCACTAGTCTCCTGTTTCCATCTTTAGTTGCCTAAATATCTTTGTAACTCTGCCTCATGGATAAAACAGAAGCTGGTCTGGTATCAGGGAATCCTGGGGCAGATCCTAGGGCCTGTGCTAGGTAGGGGTCAGAATAGAGGGGCATAGAGGTGCCTTTTGCCTTAATCATCTATGAATTGATGCACTTTTGCCTCTGGGCCGCTGCTTCTGAGCTGTGCAGGGCTCCAGGGAGTGAATCTAGGAAGCCCTTAGGAAACAGAAATGTATAAATTGTCTTCTACAGCATGAGTCTCCTAATGTCACTGACGATCAGACTCAGCTACACACGGCTCATCTGCAGAGAGCAACAGTTCTGAGTCTAGTTCTGTCAGGTCAGTCTCAGAGTGTGCAGGTGAAAGGATTCTTTGAAATCTGTCCCTCTGACATGTAGATAATACAGTGGTAGGGACACTGAGATAGATAGATAGATAGATAGATAGATAGATAGATAGATAGATAGATAGATAGATAGATAGATAGATAGATAGCACAATCTTGGAGCTGGAGGATCAAACACAAAGCAAGTTGGAGTAAAATCTGCAATGAACAGCACAGTAAGTTACTGTTTCAATTAAATATATTAGGGAATTAATGTACTGACAAATTTAAAAAAATATAACTGGAACTCTTTAAAGTTTTTATTATCAATTTAATCAAATATCTAGAGTCAGACAGAAAAAAAATAAAACAGGTAGAAAAGTTTGATTTTGCAGCAGATACCCCCAAATTGAATTTTTTTTCAGAATCTGGCTACAAAAAACTAAACCTGTGTCACTAAAAACTACTGAAAACTGAAATTTTAAGTTGAAAAAAAATAGAGGATTGGGTTCAGTTTTTCAACAAAATATAACCCCCTGCCCACTCCCCCCCAGGATATCAGCTACTTTCCCTGAGAATAGCTATTTGGTTGAGAAACCAATGTTCACATGATAAAACATTCAGATGGATAATTTCTGACTCTCTTAATTGGAAACCATGCTTTAAACAGGAGTGGGAAACACTAATATTTTGAAGTAATACTGTAATTGCAAACCTAGTTATCCTACTGCTGCTGTGTTTATTTCTATTTCAAAGGAATAGATGCAGGAAAGTAAAAATTGAGTAACGAGCACAGCTGATAGCCCACAGAATGTGTTTTCTATGCACCTCTTGGGTCTTCAGGTCCAGTCCACAGCTTTCACTGGCAACCCCATTATATCCCCATCATAAATTTATCAAGCTCCATCTTAAAGCTAGTTAGGTTGTTCCCCCCTACTGCTCTTATGGGGGATGCTGCTCCAGAACTTCACTTCTCTGATGGCTACAAACCTTCTTGTGATTTCAAGCCTGAATTTACTCATGACCAGTTTATCTCCATTTTGTGTTGTGCCAATATGGTCCTGTAGCATCTTCTTCTTCCCTGGTGCTTATCCACTGTAAGTCTCTCTGGAGTCCATTGTATTAAATGCAAAATGTATGCATTATTGTGCGCGGGGATTGTATGTAACTTCTCGAGGGGAGAGATTGGATGTGAGCACAGAAAAATGCCTTGGTGGATTTTGAAGGACTTACTCCTACCAGAGTCCTTGGATGGAGTGGCAGGATGATGTCTTATAAGTTTATTATCATGTGTGTAGGTTATTTTATTTTTAATACAGCTTCTCTGTAATTCTTTTACCTTAAGAATAAATGTTCTTGCTTGAAAATGGCTCTGTGGTCTATACCTGTGGGCATTTACACTGTTTATAGTCTCTGTAGAAAAAACAAAGAGTGGATGTAAACTTGTTTTGACACTCTGGTTTGCTGGGAATAACACAGTGTAAGCAGGAGGCTGTGCAGCTCAGAAAACCCCCGATCAGGAGGGAGTGGAGATGTTAGTCTCTGCCTGAGAGAGGTGAGAACCGAGCAGCCTATAGCTACAGTGGGTGTCCTTTTTGGAACATTACGGGGAAATAAAGGAGGAGAAGAGGGTCAAGTCATGTCCATGGGACCCCAGAGGAAGGAGATAAGGGTGTGGCTGGTTTGGAGCTAGCAGGGAAACAGTTATGGGTATGATGCCTGTAGCCTGAGTTAATATGGACACTAAAGAAGCTTATGCATGGTAAAGAGTGCTGAGAAATCCATGATACCCGGAAAAGGGTGGGAAAAGCCCAAATGGGTATGAAGCAATCACTGCAGGCATCAACAGGGGAATTGACCTATATTGTTGTCATGAAGCTGTATTTGGTATGGTCACCAGAATTGCTCATTGACTGACTGAATGTATGAAGTTCAAATGGAGAAGTAGTAACAGCAGATGGTCTGTCTAGGAGTGGGGAGCCAGAAAATCCCTGGGGTACCTGTTGCATACCCTTGCCCTGTTCTTTCTGGAAAGGGGAAAAATGTGATGAATTGGGAGTTCTATCTGAATACTCCTGATTTGTGGAGTGATCAGCAGTCAATGATCATCTAAATCCAAGTAAAACACCTTGAGACAATGAATCATAGAATCATAGAACAACAGGGTTGGAAGGGATCTCAGAAGGTCATCTAGTCCAAACCCCTGCTCAAAGCAAGATCAATCCCCAACTAAATCATCCCAGCTAGGGCTTTGTCAAGAGTGACCTTAAAAACCTCTAAGGAAGGAGATTCCACCACCTCCCTAGGTAACCCATTCCAGTGCTTCACCACCCTCCCAATGAAAATGTTTTTCCTAATATCCAGCCTAAACCTTCCCCACTGCAACCTGAGACCATTACTCCTTGTTCTGTCATCTGCTACCACTGAGAACAGTCTAGATCCATCCTCTTTGGAACCCCCTTTCAGGTAGTTGAAAGCAGCTATCAATTCCCCCTTCATTCTTCTCTTCTGCAGATTAGATGATCCCAGTTCTGTCAGCCTCGTCTCATAAATCATGTGCTCCAGCCCCCTAATCATTTTAGTTGCCCTCCGCTGGACTCTTTCCAATTTTTCTACATCCTTCTTGTAATGTGGGGCCCAAAACTGGACACAGTACTCCAGATGAGGCCTGACCAATGCCGAATAGAGTGGAACAATCAAGTCCCACGATCTGCTGGCAATGCCCCTACTTATACAGCCCAAAATTCCGTTAGCCTTCCTGGCAAAAAGGGCACACTCTTGATTCATATCCAGCTTCTCATCCACTGTAACCCCTAGGTCCTTTTCTGCAGAACTGCTACTTAAACCGCTCGGCTCCTAGTTTGTAGCAGTGCATGGGATTCTTCCATCCTAAGTGCAGGACTCTGCACTTGTCCTTTTTGAACCTCATCAGATTTCTTTTGGCCCAATCCTCTAATTTGTCTAGGTCCCTCTGTATCCATCCCCTTTCCTCCAGTGTATCTACCACTCCTCCCAGTTTAGTGTAATCTGCAAACTTGCTAAGGGTGCAATCCATGCCATTTCCAGATCATTAATGAAGATATTGAACAAAACCAGCCCCAGGACAGACCCTTGGGGCACTCCGCTTGATACCGGCTGCCAACTAGACATGGAGCCATTAATCACTACCTGTCAAGCCCAATGATCTAGCCAGCTTTCTATCCACCTTATAGTCCATTCATCCAGCCCATACTTCTTTAACTTGCTGGCAAGAATACTGTGGGAGACTGTATCAAAAGCTTTGCTAAAGTCAAGGAATAACACATCCACTGCTTTCCCCTCAACCACAGACCCAATTATCTCCTCATAGAAGACAACTGGGTTAGTCAGGCATGACTTTCCCTTGGTGAATCCATGCTGACTGTTCCTGATCACTTTCCTCTCCTCTAAGTGCTTCAGAATTGATTCCTTGTGGACCTGCTCCATGATTTTTGGGAATGAGGTGAGGCTGACTGGCCTGTAGTTCCCCGGATCCTCCTTCTTCCCTTTTTTAAAAATGGGCACTACATTAGCCTTTTTCCAGTCATCCGGGACCTCCCCTGATCCGCATGAGTTTTCAAAGATAATGGCCAATGGCTCTGCAATCACATCTGCCGGATGCAGCACATCTGGCCCCATGGACTTGTGCTCATCCAGTTTTTCTAAATAGTCCTGAACCACTTTTTTCTCCACAGAGGGCTGGTCACCTCCTCCCCATGCTGTGCTGCCCAGTGCAGCAGTCTGGGAGCTGACTTTGTTTGTGAAGACATAGGCAAAAAAGCATTGAGTATATTAGCTTTTCCACACCCTCTGTCACTTGGTTGCCTTCCCCACACTTTTCCTTGACCTGCTAACATACCTGAATAAATCCTTCTTGTTACTCTTAACATCCCTTGCTAGCTGCAACTCCAAGTGTGATTTGGCCTTCCTGATTTCACTCCTGCATGCCTGAGCAATATTTTTATTCTCCTCCCTAGTCATTTGTCAGTGGGTTTGCTCTAGCTGGGAGAAGGCATGTCCTCCTCCTGTCTTAAGTCAGGGGGCTTTGAGAGCAGTGGAAAATTACCAAAAAGCAGAACAAAAGCAGCAGGTGACCCCAGCAGGAGTCTCTAAATAGACTGACAGGGGACAACTGGGGGAGAGAGCCATCTTGCACTGGAGTAAGATGAGGGAGGGTAGGGCAGGAGCAGGGTAAGCAGTGGATGGTGGATCCTGCCTGCCCCGCAGAACACAGAGGAACCCCAAGGGAAGGGTGAGTTGATGAGGAACAGTGAGTTTAGGATGTTTATGGCTTTGTGTGATTTGTACTCCCCTGAGCTTTATATGCTTAAATACAAAGAGTATAAAGTTGACAGATTGAAACAAGTTTGTGTGTGTGTGTGATTGCTTCAAAAACTACTGCACACCCTTGAGGGAGTGAAACCAGAAGCTTCACACATTTGGGATGGAGTTGTGGGAGAGAGGCAAGTTTGAGTACTGGGGAGTCTGGAGGGTAGGGATAGGATACAGAGGGACCTAGACAAATTAGAGGATTGGGCCAAAAGAAATCTGATGAGGTTCAACAAGGACAAGTGGCAGGGCCGGCTTTGGCTTTTTTGCCTCCCCAAGCAAAAAAAAAATCAGTGTGGCAAAATAGGGAAAAAAAAAAACTTGTGGCACGGCCGGAGTGGCAAAGGAGGGGAAAAAAAGAAACCTGGGTGGCGGCCGGAGCCAGGGTGCAGGGGGAGTCCCTGCACAGCAGATGTTCCCTGGCTAGCAGGGGGAGGGGGAAGAAGCGGGGGGAGAGAGAGAGGAGGGGCAGCCAGGACTTAAGCGGGGCGCTCGCCTCGCAGCCCTGACCGCCCCGCTGCCTGCTGGGAGGGCTCCACGCCGCTCTGGTTGGCGGGGAGGGAAGGATGTGGGCTGCCCTGCTGGGCTTGCTACAGACCTGGCACCGGCTGGGGCAGATGAAACACGCAGCCCGCTCCCAGCAACGCGCTCCCCTCCTCTGCACCGCCAACCCCTACAGGGTGGCTGGATCAGCAAACAAAAAACAAAACAAAACAAAAAAAGCGGCCATGCTGCCCTAGGATTGGGTGGAATTCCGCCCCGTAGAATCTGCAGCCCCAAGCACGAGCTTGCTCGGCTACTGCCTGGAGCTGGCCCTGCTGGCTGGGATGATTTAGTTGGGGATTGGTCCTGCTTTGAGCAGTGGGTTGGACTAGATGACCTCCTGAGATCCCTTCCAACCCTGATATTCTATGATTCTATGACTCCCTTCAGGCTCCAGAAGCTTAACACAACCCATGGGATACAGAACACAGAGGCTTGTATTGCCCTCACAGTTATTCCAGTGGGTGTCCAGGAAGAGGGGCTTGCGCTGATCTCTGACACCCCTGATATATTCATGGAGAGTGATCATTTCCCCTCTCAGACCACACTTTGTGTAACTCATTTAGTTTCCTCTCATGAAATGGCTCTCTGTTGTCTCAATAGGATAACCATCATTCTGAGGATCGATGGGTTTGGGTTGTAATTAGTTCCATATTTACACTGCAATTTGTGAAGCCACTTCTTGGACCAGATTGTCTAAAGGTGAAAATGGATGCCACTCCATTGACTGTAAGGGATCTATCGCAATTTATACTGGTGTGATCTTCTTCTTCTCATGTGCTTGTCACAAACAAGTTGTTTTTCCCCAGAACTGTGCACAAGCGATAGTTCCTTCCATCACTACAGTGAGGTTCTCCTAGCCTCTGTTTGTCAGAGGGTGGAGATGGACGGCAGGAGAGAGATCACTTGATCATTACCTGTTAGGTTCACTCCCTCTGGGGCACCTGGTATTGGCCACTGTCGGTAGACAGGATACTAGGCTGGATGGACCTTTGGTCTGACCCAGTACGGCCATTCTTATTTTCTTATGTTCCTCTGTACAGGTCTCTCCAAGGAGTCAGCAAACAAGCAGGTACTCCATGTATTCGTGTCATTAGAGCTACTCTAATGATTGGTGTGATAATGTGCCTGATGACTAGAGTGGTTGTCAGAGGTGAGGAAGCAGGAGTGCTTTAGCCTCACCATTGTCCTTGTCCTTCTCTCCCCAGGCAGCACATGATGAATTGAGTAGGAAAATGTCCAATCACACCACCGTGACTGAGTTCCTTCTCTTGGGATTCTCTGAGGTTCGGGAGCTGCAGATTTTACACTTTGTGGTGTTTCTAGGGATTTACCTGATGGCCCTGACAGGGAATCTCCTTGTTATCACAGTAGTATCCCTTGACCGCCACCTTCACACCCCCTTGTACTTCTTCCTGATGAATTTGTCCATCCTAGACATCGGATCCATCTCTGTCACTGTCCCCAAGTCCATGGCCAATTCCCTATTGAACACTAGATCTATTTCTTATGCTGGATGTGTCACCCAAGTCTTTCTCTTCTTCTTCTTCACTTCGGCAGACTTTGCCCTACTCACTGTCATGGCGTATGACTGATATGTGGCCATCTGCAAACCACTGCACTATGAGACTGTAATGAACAGGGGAGGTTGTGTCCAAATGGCAGCCAGTGCCTGGATCAGTGGTCTTCTCAATTCTGCTTTGCACACTGGGAACACATTTGCAATATCATTCTGTAGAGGTAACATTGTGGATCAGTTCTTCTGTGAAATCCCCCAACTCCTCAAGCTCGCCTGCTCTCACTCATATCTCAGTGAAGTTGGGATTATTGTCTTTAATGCACTTTTAGGATTAAGCCTTTTTGTTTTAATAGTAGTGTCTTATGCTCAGATTTTCACTACAGTGCTGAGAATCCCTTCTGAGCAGGGCCGGCATAAAGCATTCTCCACATGCTTTCCTCACCTCATTGTGGTCTCCTTGTTACTTTGCACTGGGACCTTTGCCTACCTGAAACCCTCCTCCAGTTCTCCATCAGGTCTGGATCTTGTGGTGGGTGTTCTCTATGCTGTGGTGCCTTCCATGATGAACCCGATCATCTACAGCATGAGGAATAATGAGATCAAAGCTGCCCTGAAGAAACTGACTGAGGGGAGGTTATTCATGAAAAATAAAATGTCCACCTGTCTCTCATGACCATGTTTTAAGTCTGTTTCCTAATTAATCAAATCAATGTGTGAAAATGTTGTGTCCATGAGATCATGGTGCGTAATCTGTTTACGCAAAATGCTGCTTTTACAGTGGTAAAAAAACCCAATAAAATAAACAAACAAACAAAAAAACAAACTAACACCACTGAAGTTAATCAGTTTCTTTAGGATGGAAAGGCTTTCTGGAAGAACAAGATTTTGACATGTGTCCTAAAGACAAAGCACTTTACACAACACACTATCAACCTGTGGAACTCTTTGCCAGAGGATGTTGTGAAGGCCAAGACTATAACAGGGTTCAAAAAAGAACTAGACAAATTCATGGAGGATAGGTTCATCAATGGCCATCAGCCAGGATGGGCAGGAATGGTGTCCCTAGCCTCTGTTTGCCAGAAGCTGGGAATGAGATACAGGTGTTGGATCACTTGATGATTACCTGTTCTGTTCATTGCCCCTGGGGCACCTGGCATTGGCCACTGTAGGAAAACAGGAAACTGGGCTAGATGGACCTTTGGTCTGACCCAGTATGGCCATTTTTATGTTCTTATGTTCTTATATTTAGGATTCCACAAGTGTAAATAAAATCAAAATCTATCTGTGTGTTTTTTAGAGTTTTATACTGCAATCCATCGTCACTCTACCTGAGCACTTTCCAGACAAAATCAATAGCACGAGCAAGTCCCTAGTGGACTTTATGGACCATCTGGTTCTTCTCCTTTTGGGGGTTAAAAAGCTCTTTTTGGGGATGGAGATTTTGGGCATTTTATAGTTTGGCTTATCTAATTGTGTTTGTTTTAGCAATTGATTGATTGATTGGTCTCATTGTTCCAGACGTTTAGTTTTCTGGGGGTAGATATACTTGGGGAATAGGAATGATTAGTTACATGCAGTAGTCAATGTCTTGTTATTTCCTAGTCTACCCATATGTCATCTCCTTAATGGGGTTTTCTGAGGGAGAAGAAGGTTTGTTCCCCACAATAACACAGATTATTATGTGAATGCATCTATGATTTTATTGTGTTATTGATGGTTAATAAGGGTGCCTGGAGCCTTGAATATGCATCCTTTTATTATTTTGTACCTAAAGACATGCATCAAAACCATGGCATTTTTTCCTAGGATGGAAAGGCTTTCTGGAGGAGCAGGGTTTTGACATGTGTCCTAAAGACAAGCTGATTTGGGAAAAAGAGGTCAAAATGTTATCCTATTTTTGTCCCCGGGATTTAACCTCTCCTTTTGATGGGATCCAGGTTTGGTAAATGGTTAATACACACAAGGATCCAAATATGGCTAAAGGCACCCTGGAGAAGATGAGTGGAAGTTTTGTTAGTGTTTGACTTCCAGCTCAGCTTGACCTATGCAGAGTCGCTCCATTGACATCCATGCTTAATGCTGATGAGTTTCTGCCCAAAGGCTTCAGGATAAACTCAGTAGTGACATAATCACGGGGGTAAGGTATTTGTGAGGGGTGATTTCATTATAACCTTTGTGTAAATGGAGAAGTGCCATCACATACACTTACCTGGCATTCAATGTAGATGTAGTCAAATGCAGACAGAATACCATGATTAGATAGACAGAGATTATGTCTTCATGGCAAAGAAAAACCCGGATCTCAGAGTCCAGGTTTACAGATTTGGGCTTGCACTAGGGTGTTGGTGTTTGAGCACATTTCAAGTGAGTGGGAAAATATTGTACAGCTGCTACCTGGGCTTCTATGCATTCCAAATGAAAAATGTAAGACTTTAGTCCCGTGCTGAATGATCTGGCTGATTTGGGTGATGGAAGGAACAACAGGGCACATGACAATAATATTTGTGTATTAAGGATGGGATATTCTAAGAGATCTAATGGAGTTATGTACATAAATCCCCTTGGGTAGTTGATTGGAGTTGGGCACATAATTTCCTTAAGCTGTTCTGAAAATCCTAGTCATAGTTCACATCCTGGTGCAGGAGTACACTGTATTGTTCCAGATTCTGCCACAAATCCCCTTGCTCCCTTTCCTAATGCCTCTCATTGGAAATCTTTGGATTTCTTCCTGCGATAAATTTGGCCCATTCTGTTGATCTGGTTTCTACTCTCTCCTCTGCTAGAATTCTTTGAGGGGTGGGGTCAACAAACATATGAACAACGGTTATCCAGTGTACCTGGCCTTTCAGAAAACCTTTGACAATGTCCCTCATCAAAGGCTCCTATTCAAAATAAGCAGTCATAGCATAAGAGAGAAAGTCCTCTCATGAATCAGTAATTGATTAAAAGACTGAAAACAAAGGGTAGGAATAAATGGTCAGTTCTAAGAATGGAAAGAGGTAAATAGTGGTGTCCCCCAGCGATCTGTATTGAGACCAGTGCTGTTCAACTTACTCATAAATGATCTGGAAAAAATGGATAAACAATGAGGTGGCAAAATTTGAAGATGATACAAAATTACTCAAGATAGTTAAGTTCAAAGCAGATTGTGAAAAGTTACAAAGGGATCTCACAAAACTGGGTGACTGGGCAACAAAATGGCAAATGAAATAAAATGTCAATAAATGCAAAGTAATGCACATTGGACATAAACCCAAATATACATACAAAATGATGGGGTTTAAATTAGGTGTTACCACTCAAGAAAGAGACCTTAGAGTTATTGTGAATAGTTCTCTGAAAACATCTCAATGTGCAGATGCAGCCAAAAAATCCAAAGAATATTTTAGGAACCATTAGGAAAGGGATAGATAATAAGACAGAAAATATCATAAAGACACTATATAAATCCATGGTATGCCCACACCTTGAAAACTGTGTGCAGTTCTGTCACCCCATCTCAAAAAAGATGTAGAAGAATTGGAAAACATACAGAGAAGGGCAACAAAAATGATTAAGGGAATAGAACAGCTTCTATATGCGGATAGATTAAAAAGACTGGGACTTTTCATCTTGGAAAATAGATGACTAAATGGGATATGATAGAGGTCTATAAAATTGTGACAGGTGTGGAGAAAGTGAATAAGGAAGTGTTATTTACCCCTTAACATAACACAAGAACCAGTGGTCTCCCAATGAAATTAATAGACAGCACATTTAAAACAAAAAAGGAAGTACTTCTTCACACAACGCTCAGTCAATTTGTGGAATTAGTTGCAGGGGATGTTGTGAAGTCCTAAAATATAAAAAAGAATCAGATAAGTTCATGGAGGATAGATCCATCAATGACTATTAGCTAAGATGGTCAGGGATACAACTCAATGGTTTGGGTGTCCCTAAGCCTCTGACTGCCAGTGGATGGAACTGGATGACAGGGGATGGATCAATCAATAATTTCCCTGTTCTGTTCATTCCCTTTGAAGTACCTGACATCGGCCACTGTCAGAAGACAGGATACTGGACTAGATTGACCATTGGTTTGACCCCGTAAGGTCGTTTATATATTTTCATGTTATGTAAAACTTACAATTTTCTTAACTTAACATTGCATGAATATGTAATGGCTGGGAACTATTTCTTGTTCAATATGAATAATCATATTGGTACAAATTATTTTCAATTTAGCAAAATTAAAATGAATTAAACATTGATGCATTGCATACCATTTGTGCAAAGTAGCTATTTAGTCCATGAAACAGAGGGGGATGAGAGGGTGGCACACAGGGAGCTGGTGGGGGGAAAGGAGGAAAGCAAGGAGCCCCTGATGTGTGCAAGGGGCTCAGCTGACAGAAGCTATGAAATGTGAGACCCCACCTATTATATTGAGTATTATTTTTACTGATGTATCTAGAAGAGAAGAGCACATTTATGAAAAAAAATGGGGAAAGTATCTAAAAGCAGATATCACTTGGAAGACTGGACAACATCTAGAGGAAGCTAAAAACATATCTATATTTGCAACTATTCAGGAAAAGTATTATAAAATACTTCATCAATGCTAAGTCAGTCCACTTAAGCTCAGGAAAATGTATAAGAAAGGGAAACATAATGGCTAGAAAAGGTGTGGAGGCATATATGCTGGGATTGCATTAAGATAATAGTACAGAAATTAGACAATATTTTTGACAAATTAAACAGATTTCTCAAGAATACTAAAGGTAGGCCACCTATAGAACCCAGAATTATTGTCCAAAGTTGGTTACTCACTGAGGGAAGGGCACACTGGTAACACAATTACTTCTGGTAACAAGATATTTGATAGTTCATGTTTGGAGAAGGATAGATCCACCAACATTAATGGCAAAGGGAAATAAAGTATGGGAAAACCTTCTAATGGAGAAAAAGGGAAAGATCCATTAATTCATTTAGTTGGGATTGGTCCTGCTTGAGCAGGGGGTTGGACTAAATGACCTCCTGAGGTCCCTTCCAACCCTGATATTCTATGATTCTATGATTCTATGAATTGGGGTCAAGTAGAGTATGTATTGAATCATTTCCATGTTTGGAATTTGAACACAATGAGTACAAACTTCATGCTAAGAGGTTGACCAACATGATTTTTTTAAATGTCAAAAATAGGGATTAAAGATATGTATTATAAAAACTCTGATGGAAAGTTCATTTAGGACAATAATAACATAATTGGGGGGGAAAAGATAATTCAAGATACATTCTGTCTTTATAGTTTCTTCCCCGAGGACAGAATTCTGCTCATCAGTCTCCTAATGGCCTTTTTCATCTCAGCGTTTCTCAGCGTCTAGATCATTGGGTTCAGCATTGGGGTGATTACAGTGTAAATGATTGAAGCCAACTTGTCCATGGGCAATTTCCGGAAGGGCCGAGCATAGATGAAGATGCAGGGTATGAACTGTAAACACACAACTGTGATCTGGGATCCACAGGTAGACAGAGCTTTGCGCTTCCCATCTGTAACATGTTTCTTTATCTTGACAAAGATGATGGTGTACGAAATGAGCAGGATGATGAACATTACTATGACAAGCATCCCACCATTGGAAACCATCAGCAGCTCGACCAAGTAGGTGTCCGTGCAGGCCAGTTTGATGACTTGTGGGACATCACAGTAGAAATTGTCCAGGATATTTGGACCACAGAAAGGCAACTGGAGGATCAATCCAATCTGAACAGCAGAGTGAGCCAATCCACCCAACCATGCCCCTGCCACCAGCCCCATGCACACAACACGGTTCATGATAGTCAAGTACCGCAGTGGTTTATAGATGGCTATGTACCGATCAGCAGCCATCACCACAAGGACAACAACCATAGCACCGGCGATGAAGTGGAATAAGAACATTTGGAGGATACACTCATTGAACGAGATGGTTCTGTGCTGGGAGAGGAGACCGAACAGCAATTTTGGAGCATTGACTGATGAGTCACTGACATCTAGGAAAGCCAAGTTGGCCAGCAAGAAGTACATGGGGGTGTGGAGCCGGTGGCTGGTGATCACAGTGGTGATGATGGTGAAGTTTCCCAACCAGGTTGTCAGGTAGACTATGAAGAAGATGACGAAGAGGCATCGCTGCAGGTCAGGATTCTGGGTGAGGCCCAAGAGGACAAATTCTGTCACTGTGGAGCTGAGGTTCTGCTGTTCCATTTACTAGCTTCAAAACATGTCTAGAGAGGGAACTGTAATAATTAGTATGAAGAAGTTCTTACTATTCCCTCCTTGAATTAGTAGTATTAAATCAATATTAATGCCTTTTAACAGACATTTGTTTAATAATTATCTTAGTTTACTAAATTCAGTCATCCTCAGTGCAGGGCATCCCTGCTACAGCAGACCCTATGAACTACACCAGTTGTCATCCTGAGTTTTGGGATCATTGGGCATGAAAAGGAGCAGCCTACCCACAAAATCACGCCTTTGGCTAGCCACTTTCTCTATTCATTTCCCTGCAGCCCTCATGTTGCACACATCCACGGGGTCTAGAGGGTCATGGTTGGGAATAACGTGAGTTGCAGGGAGTGCTCTTAGGCAGAGCTTCTGAGAGTCCAGTGGTTCTCAGTGTGGGGGTCATAAGAAATTGTCATGTGTTCATGACAACCGGAATGCCCTTCCCATATTCATATGTGGCAAGGAGGTCCCACGTAGTTCCTTGTTTAGACTGAAGAAGAGTTGTAATGGAAAACTGGAGAACCACTTATTTAGAGGATTCATGTGCCCAGTGTGTGCCCTTGGTTACAAGAAGAGAAGGAATTAACTCTAATTGTCTTTAGAAGTAATTGCATGTGCTCACCGCATCTGAAATAAATCCAGTCACTGTATTTAGATGCCTATGGATTCTGGTGCATAATTTTAAACAACTGAATTTGAAAGCTGTGAACACAAAAAGATTTCTGTCTATGCATCCCTGTTTAAATATTCAAAACTGCTGTGGGATTATGGATTCTGAGCTCCCATTAACATTTTTGAAAATATCTGGAACAGATTTTTAAAAATGTTCCCAATAAAACACATCTATGAAATAGTCAATAGATCTAATTTTTCATGGTTAAATTCAAAAAGGAAGGAAAATGAAAATTTTCATGCCATTAGTGTTTAAATCCCAATTTTCAATTAATTTCTAAACAATTAGTTTTTGCAAATTTTATATTCAGATTGAATTTTAATTTTGATTCTTTTTTTTTTCTTGGGGGTCAACCAAAAACTTTTAAAACTTCCTCTCTCAGTCTGGATTTTCAAAGGGGAATAAGGGAGGTAAACACAGGGAATCCTGCTCAGATTTTATCGGCATTTCCCTGGGCTTTTTCTAATTTTTGCTTCCTAGCTCCACCTTGCTTCCAAGATAAAACCTTTCAGATCAGAGCAGAACAAATCAGCTGCCATAGAAGTTGCTTGGTCAGACAGAGCTAGTGTTACAAAGTTTGGTGGTAAAGGATCAATGAACTGTTCTCTTCCTAACTCAGTTAGGTTCTTCTAAAATCCAAGCCAATCTCTGAACTGCCCCTAACACTCACTTCCTCTCTGCAATAACAATGCCAATCGCTAATTCTACATTGCAGATTTTGAACAACAAAAGTCATGACCTTAGTCTGTGTTCCGGTGATCTCAGAGCCGGCTGCCTCCAAACAATTGAAGATGGTCCAGGGAAGTCACATTTCATAGCTGGTCATTGTTTTCCTGACTGGGTGGGGAAGGGGACCTGATTCCAAAGAGTAGACAGCCGCAGAAATCTTCCCCTTATATCCCATCTGACCCATGCACCAAGACTGGTGCTAGGATCAAAGACTCACTGAAAGCCCCCTGAGCTTTACTGAGCCAGATTAAGAGAGTTGCTGCTTTGGAGATTTGAGATTTCAGTCTCAAGGGGAATAATTAATAAGTTCCTGGAGTTTTTCATTTTGTTTATGTTTCTTTTTAGCCACTCAAACTGAACAGGCTTTGGAAATTTACCAAGTTGATTGGGCTTGATGCAAAGCGGCACAGGGGCTGAACTGGATCATTGTCTGGCCTCCAAATGGAGGAAATGCCAAGACTCCTGGATTCTATTCCTTGCTCTGAGATAGAAAGCTGTTCTGTTGGTCAGAGCTGGAGAAAAGTAACCAGTACTTCTGGATTCCATGTCAGTTCTAGGTAGCACGTTGGGTCTAGTGTCTCTGAGAGGGGGCAGTTGTATCTCCTCATCCCTCCTGAACCCCTTTTACATATTTTCTCCAAGAGCTCTATGGAAGATAAGAACGACTTCTGGAGGATATCTGAATGATTGTCAATCTGCAAAGTCAGTCTGATTATGAAGTCAGCAGACAATGTCAGTGTTGTCAAACTTCAACACTGCAGCTCAAAATACTTCATCAATCGTAATTCACTCCACTTAAGCTCAGGAAAATACATAAGAAAGGGAGTCATAATGGCTAGAGAATGTGTGGAGGAATACTGGTCTTTCTCCATATTTGCTGAGAATGGCCAAAAATAATAGGAGAGTAATTGGACAATGTTTTGGAGGAAAATAAATAGATTTAGGAAGATTACTAAAGATTGGACACCCATGGAACACACAGTCACAGTCCAAAGCTGGATGTTGACTCAGGGAAAAATCCATTGATCACAAAATGACTGCTAGTAGCCACATCTATGATAGCCCATATTTGGAGGACACATCCATTAGCATTAGAAGCATGAAGGAATAAAATACAGGGAATCCCTCCAATAGAGAAAATGGCAGAGATTTCTATATCAGGGCAGAGTGCAGAATACATAATTTCCAGAAGTGTAAACATTATGAGCAGAGTTTCACCCCCAATACATTTCTTAATATGTAATAAATGGATTATGAATGAAATGTGTTAATACTCTGATGGAAACTTCATATGGAATAAAAATTACCAAAAAAAAAATAATAATTCACAGCTAAATTATGATGTTATTGTTTTTTCCCTGAAAACAGAATTATGTTCCTCAATTTCCTGATTCTCATTTTCATCTCAGCATTTCTCAGTCTGTGGATCATGGGGCTCAGTATTAGGGTGATTACAGTGTTAATGACTGAAGCCAATTTAGCCAGAGGTAATTTCCAGAAGGGCCAAGCATAGATGTAAATGCAGGGTAGGAATTGTGAACACGGAACTGGAATATGGGATCCTCACACGGACCGATCCTTGGCTTCCCTTCTATGACCTGTGTCGTTATCTTAACTAAGATGGTGGTGTACTACATGACCAGGAGAATAAAGATGACCAGGTAGATGTCGGTGCAGGCCAGTTTGATGACTTTTGGGATATGGCAGTAGGAATTATCCAGGATGCGCATGCAGTAGAGTAATACTCACTATCATTCAGGCCACGGACTGTATACTGCAATTCGTAGGGGCAATTCACAGTCATTCATGATGACAGTGGATTGTCAGTTGGCAAGAAAAAGAGAGTGAAGTGTCCTTATAGCACTCTGCTCATATTAAACACTGGGCATCCTCTTCCCCTTCAGCCTCTGGCATCAGTGACCCCTGTGTGACACTGGCAGGCCAGATGCCAGCACTTCCCCAGGCTGCAGACATTAGCGCAGAACTGGCAACCTCATAGCTGGAGACCAGATCAGGTGACCTGTGTGCTAATTTTGCTCAAAATAGATATTAGTCTTATAAGAATACATCTAGTGTGTAGACTCTCTGAAATGCTTGTATGTTGCTGCCTGCATTAATCTCACTGATAATGTCTATATCTCATGTTATAAGATAATATTTATGTGTTTGCTCTGTAACTATAAAGGTGATTGCTCTGAAACGGTAAACCCCCACATTCAGGAGAGAAACCTGAGAAAGGGTGAAATACTAGTTTGCCAGAGGAGGTGTCATTTCCTGCCCAACAGAAGAAGGCCCATAGACACCAGAAGAACCATTGTGGAACGTCAGAAGACAAAAGACTTTGTTGAGTTCTCCCACTGCCCCCATGAAGAGGAGACGTGCACATGAAGTAATTCCATCATCTTGAACTCTGGGGGAAGGGAGTAAAAATCCCTGACAAGAAGAAACTGTGTCTTTTGGGCTATTTGAACTTTGAAGGTCCAGAGAATTTGAACTGAAGCCAGAGATCCCCAAGGGCTGCCTCTTGGGTGTGTCCTGAAAGACACTTTGAAGTGACCTATCACTATAGCTCTGTAACTCTTAGGATGTAGATGGTAACTCATCGGTGTCTATGTGGTCACTTACTTTAACCTGTAAATAACTCTCTGATTCCTTTTTCCCAGTTAATAAACCTTTAGGTAGTTTATTGAAGGACTGGCTACAGGTGTTGTCTTTGGTGAAAGATCTAGGGTACCAGTTGTTCTGCAGTAAGTGACTGGTCTCTTGGTACTGGAAGCAACCTGAATATGATGTGAGTTTTGGAGTAAGTGACCTTTCATCATGAATTCCAGTTTGGGTGGCAAGATAGACTGGAGAGTCTAAGGGGACTCTCTGTGACTCCATGGTAAGACTTGTATAGTGATCCAGGAGTTCACATTTGTTACTGGCTTAATCAAATCTAATTATAGAACCCACCACCAGTTTGGGGTGTCTGCCCTGTTTTTGGCAGTCTGCCCTGACTTAGGCACTCATGGTCGTGAGCCATTCCAGACAAGCTGACACCCTGTACAGCCATGTCTCTTTCCAGATTGCCCTCGGTGACCCCTGTGCAGCCCCCTTCCCTTCACACCTTGCCCTTTGTGAGACCGGTGGAGCTCCTTTTCCCTTCTCTTTCTGCCCCCTGACTTCTGCTGAATATATATATATTAGACAATCCAGGAAGTTTTTGGAGAGTGTTGGGGACAACTTCCCGGTACAAGTGCTGGAGGAACCGACTAGGGGCCGTGCTCCTCTTGACCTGCTGCTTACAAACAGGGAAGAATTGGTAGGGAAAGTAGAAGTGGGTGGCAACCTAGGCAGCAGTGCTCATGAGATTGTTGAATTCAGGATCCTGAAAAAAGGAAGAAAGGAGAGTAGCAAAATATGGACCCTGGAATTCAGAAAAGCAGACTTAGGGAACTGATGGGCAGGATCCCCTGGGAGGCTAAAATGAGGGGGAAAGGAGTCCAGGAGAGCTGGCTGTATTTTAAAGAAGCCTTATTGAGAGTGCAGGAACAATCCATCCCAAACTGCAGAAAGAAGAGCAAATATGGCAGGTGACCTGCTTGATTTAATAGTGAAATCTTCGGTGAGCTTAAACTCAAAAAGGAAGCTTACAAGAAGTGGAAATTTGGACAGATGACTAGGGAGGAGTATAAAAAATATGGATAGAGCATGCAGGGGTGTAATCAGGAAGGCCAAGGCACAACTGGAGTTGCAGCTACCAAGGGATATGAAGAGTAAGAAGAAGGGTTTCTACGGGTATGCTAGCAACAAGCAGAAGGTCAGGGAAAGTGTGGGACCCTTACTGAATGGGGGAGGCAACCTAGTGACAGATGATGTGGGAAAAGCTGAAGTACTCAATGCTTTTTGCCTCGGTCTTCACAGACTAGGGCAGCTCCCAGACTGCTGCACTGGGCAACACAGCATAGGGAGTAGGTGAGCAGCCCTCAGTGGTGAAAGAACAGGTTAAAGACTATTTAGAAAATCTGGACATGCAGAAATCCATGGGTCCAGATCTAATGCATCCAAGGGTGCTGAGGGAGTTGGCTTATGTGATTGCAGAGCCATTGGCCATTATCTTTGAAAATTCATGGTGATTGGGGAAGGTACTGGATGATTGGAAAAAGGCAAGTATAGTGCCCATATTTTAAAAAGGAAAGGAGGAGGAAACAAGGACAAGTGCAGAGTTCTGCACTTAGGAAGGAAGAATCCCATGCACCACTACAGGCTGGGGACCAACTGGCTAAGCAGCAGTTCTGCAGAAAAGTACCTGGGGAGTACAGTGGACGAGAAGCTGGATATGAATCAGCAGTGAGCCCTTGTTACCAAGAAGACCAGTGGGGTGGACAAATTGGAGAGAGTCCAGCGGAGGGCAACAAAACTGATTAGGGGGCTGGAGCACATGACTTACGAGGAGGCAACTGGGGTTATTTAGTCTGCAGAAGAGAAGAGTGAGGGGGGATTTGATAGCAGCCATCAACTACCTGAAGGGGGGTTCCAAAGAGGATGGAGCTCGGCTGTTTTTAGTGGTGGCAGATGCCAGAACAAGGAGCAGTGGTCTCAAGTTGTAGTGGGGGAGGTCTAGGTTGGATATTAGGAAACACTATTTCACTAGGAGGGTGGTGAAGCACTGAATGGGTTACCTAGGGAGGTGGTGGAATCTCCATCCTTAGAGGTTTTTAAGGCCCGGCTTGACAAAGCCATGGCTGGGATGATTTAGTTGGTGTTGGTCCTGCTTTGAGCAGGGGATTGGACTAGATGACCTCCTGAGGTCTCTTCAAACTGTAATATTCTCAGCAAGTTTGCAGATGACACTAAACTGGGAGGCGTGGTAGATACGCTGGAGGGTAGGGATCAGATACAGAGGGACCTAGACAAATTGGAGGATTGGGCCAAAAGAAACCTGATGAGGTTCAACAAGGACAAGTGCAGAGTCCTGCACTTAGGACGGAAGAATCCTATGCACTGCTACAGACTAGGGACCGAATGGCTAGGTAGTAGTTCTGCAGAAAAGGACCTAGGGGTCACAGTGGACGAGAAGCTGGATATGAGTCAACAGTGTGCTCTTGTTGCCAAGAAGGCTAATGGCATTTTGGGCTGTATAAGTAGGGGCATTGCCAGCAGATCGAGGGACGTGATCGTTCCCCTTTATGTGACATTGGTGAGGCCTCATCTGGAGTACTGTGTCCAGTTTTGGGCCCCACACTACAAGAAGGATGTGGAAATATTGGAAAGAGTCCAGCGGAGTGCAACAAAAATGATTAGGGGTCTGGAGCACATGACTTATGAGGAGAGGCTGAGGGAACTGGGATTGTTTAGTCTCCAGAAGAGAAGAATGAGGGGGGATTTGATAGCTGCTTTCAACTACCTGAGGTGGGGTTCCAAAGAGGATGGAGCTCGGCTGTTCTCAGTGGTGGCAGATGACAGAACAAGGAGCAATGGTCTCAAGTTGCAGTGGGGGAGGTCTAGGTTGGATATTAGGAAACACTATTTCACTAGGAGGGTGGTGAAGCACTGGAATGCTTTACCTAGGGAGGTGGTGGAATCTCCTTCCTTGGAGGTTTTTATGGCCCGGCTTGACAAAGCCCTGGCTGGGATGATTTAGTTGGGAATTGGTCCTGCTTTGAGCAGGGGGTTGGACTAGATGACCTCCTGAGGTCCCTTCCAACCCTGATATTCTATGATTCTATGATTCTGTGATTCTATTATAAAATTCTTGACTTAATTCATTATATACAGGAATAATTGATTTGAAATTTGTTGACAGGTTTTATGTTTTTTTTTTAATGATATTAAGTAATAGCATGCAACTATTCCCTCAATGCAGTATTTATCTAGGAGGTCTTACAGGAGTAAATCTACATATAATTCATTTTTGGATATGAAGGTCCACTTTTTTTGCATATGGAGTGTAGATCTCTTCAGGAAGAAGTGCGCATTTTCACCTAAATATTTTCCAGTGTGGAACAGCCTCTTTTGTACTTAAATATGGAAAATATAGAACTTTTAGGGAAAGAAAATATGAATTGCAATAATCTGAAAATTCACAAACAAAATTATTTAGATATATTTGAAAAGAAATATGCTTCCTTTTATCTCAATTTCCACCTTTTCTTTCTTTCTTTCTTAGAAAAAACAGGAATAAATATAGAAAAAATTAAAATGAAATAAATTTAGGGACATAACATGCTCTTTTTCCATGAAAATAAAAATATGGAAAATATATGAAAGTATTTTTACTGTTTATATATTAACAGTGAAAAAGACACTAAAAGTGTAACACAAAATTTTCCCTCCTTTCTTTATAACTTCACATTTATATCAGGATTAATAGAAAAGGCCACCAAAGACAAGTTTACTTTAAATTGCTAAATTAGAAATAGACATACCATGTAAAAATAAAACCAATTCCTTGTGAAAGCAAGAACTAAATATAATTAACCATTCTGATGAGAAGTCATATAGTATAAAATAATAAGCCATAAAGGAAACTAATGTTCCTGTAGTAAGTGAAGGCCCTAATAAAGTCCCAGTATGAGGCCTGAGGCCTGAACTAAAGAAATGGTCAAGACTTTGCTGTGAGCCAGAGGCAGGCTCTGCTCACAGAAGCTGGCAAGGAAAGGGCTGATGCTGCAAAAAGACACATACCTAAAAGGTACTGGACACCAGATATCAGAACACACACCATACTGGAACATTCCACAGATAACATGGAACAGGCCAACCCATCCCAATGACAGGGGCAAAAGGGTAAAATGATGGCTAGAGTTATTTTGATCGAACCAATCTGTACAAGGTAAGAGGCAGCACCTTGCTACGTAGAGGGGTTGCACCTCAATACGTCAGGAGTGATGTGTAACTTGTTTGTACCTGTGTATAAGAATGTATCCCTGGGGTGGTGTCTTTGTCCGGCCGAGGGGGCAGTGGAAAGTCCCGCCACTGAGCCGTGTCCATTGCCAAGAGGCACTTTCTCATAGTATGCCCTGAATTAGGCTAAGAAACCTACAGGAACTGCAATTGTGTCCAAGGTCGCAATAAACCTAGTCGACGTGACTTTGCATCTTACTAGACACTGTGGTTATTGGGGGTTCTCTTCGGGTCTGCTGGGTCAGCTATCTGCGCAGAGCTGGGGCAGCACACAGAGGGAACACACGCACGCAGCCGAGTGATATCAACATAGGAGAAAGCAGAGCACCACACCGGTAGCATCTGACAACACTGGTGACCCCGACCGCTGATCTGGTGCGTAAGCGAACCTGCCGTGGTAAGAATCGCAATCTAACATGGCAGCAAACCTCGAGCTAGGGAACCCCCTGATCCCCTCCCTTATGATCCCCATGGAGTTTGAAAACTCTTGGACCCGCTGGATTGCCAGTAAGGGGGGTCCATATGAATTTAAAAAAGAGAGTGGGGAAACATGGACTGGCATATGCAGAGCGATGGTAGAAACCAAGGCTCTGAGAAACAGTAATAAAAGTTAAAAAGCAAGAATTTTGCAACTCATGTCTATGGCAGTGAGATGGCTCAGACAGCATGCTGGCATGCTGGCCAAACAAGTAACAGAAAAAAAAACAAGAGAAGTAGAAGAGGTAACCTGGGCAGTCAAGCACTGGAAAGCCCAAGCTCTGTTAGCAGGGCAACAGGCGGTCCAAGCTCATGATATGCTCGAGCAAGTGAAGCAGGAAAATAAAAAAATGGAAACAGCTGTAGAAAACCTGCAGAAGCAAAAAGTGCCGTCCCCTGGGGTTCAGTGTTCTTCAAGTGCTGTTACAGTGCCTGAGGAATGGAGACAGAAATGGAAACAGGTGGATCTTGCCAAGTTAAAAGATGGAACAGGGGACATGTGGAATGACTTTGTTGAAACATCCTGTCATGACCCATGGGCAGGGGCTACCACACCGCAACTGCCACCTTATGTTGTAAGCCAGGTTCTGGGCAAGCCCTCCCCAAAACCTAGATCAATTCCAGTAAAAACAGGAGAAATGGGTGAAAATGGGACTGCAAGCCCCAGTGAAAATCCTATTACCAACTTTACCCTTGATAAAACCCTGCATACAGATAGCCCCCCGCATTAAGGTTATGGGATGTAGTGGAAACTGAAACAAAAAAAATTAGCTGATCATTTAAAAGATCCATGGCCCCCCCGTGCCTATGCAGATAGGGGAAAGGATCACGAATCTAAAAGTACCCCCCGCAAACCACGAGTGAGCGGCTTAACAGCCAGGCTCGATGCTTTAAAGATTAATGAACTAACTGCATTAGCCGGAGCTGTTGGACCTCCCCGCTCTGACAATTTCAATGAGTTTATGGCATGTCTCCATAAAGGCGAGCAGTTACTCAAAGCAGTAGGAATTGACATGTTGCAGTAACCAATTCTGGTACAAACCCTTTTGGGGCCCCTCAACTGTCATACCCTCGGTTTTGATGATGATGTTGCACAGATGCTTAAACGCGTAGTTCAGAATCACTTTAAGTTATCTAGTGAGTTAGCAACCCTTAAAGGAATGTCAAGGTTGCCAGGGGAAGTTCCGGCTAAGCTGGCAGACAGGATTCAGACCTATATTAGATTATCAGCAGGGATTGCTAACATGGAAGATTTGAAACAAATTGTTCTGGAGGTGCTGCCTCCCAGTGTGTTAGACTGGATGAATGCTTGGTGTGTTCTCAGATGCTACCGGTGTGGTGCTCTGGACCTTTATTAGGGCCTTCACTTACTACAGTTCCTAGTCACGTACATCAGAAGGAAAAATACCAGGGAGGGAAAGGAATTATTTAAGTTAAGTGCCATCATTGACACAAGAACAAATGTATATAAACAGGTCATCAACAAGTTTAGGCTTGAAATTAGTTGAAGATTTCTGACCATCAGAGGAGTGAAGTTCTGAAACAGCCTTCCAAGGGCAGGAGTGGGGGCAAAATTCAGGCTTCAAGACTGAGCTTGATAGGTTTACTTAGGGGATAGTATGATGACACTTTATTTGACTGGGAAAGGAAAGAAACCAAGACAGTGTCTGGGTCTTACACCAGTTTGGTGTTAGCCTTAAGCTCATAGGGTCTGGGAAAGAAGAGTTCTGTGTGTCTCGAAAGCTAATCTGTCTCATCAATTGAAGTTGGTCTAATAAAAGATACTACCTCACCCAACTTGTCTCTCTAATATTCTGGGTCTGACACAGCTACAACAGCATTGCATACAGCTTTTACATATTCATTCAGTTTAAAATAATAAAAAGACACCTACCTGAGGCTCTCTGTCCCCCAACACATCATCAATAATACAACAATATCCCAACAGTATAATCATTTCAGGAGGAACTGTGGCATGCCCTTTTATCATTCTGTGGAGCTAACCTTCAGTTTGCTCAGAAAACCACATCAAAGAGATGACATATGGGCACTCTCAAGAGAGGACAAAGATAGAAAATCCTGTCTAATCAAACACTCATTATATCACCAGGCCTTCCCACCTCCAAACCCAACTGGAACAGAGATACAAATAAAAATAACAAACTACTACAGAAATATAAACTAAAAATCTGACAAACAAACAAAAACACAATGAAAAAATGCTTTGATACCTCAATCAGAATTTTTATCCTGAATAATAAGAGTCAGGGACCCCACTAGGGACTTTGCTATGGCTACTGATTTTATGTGCAAGGTTCTCAGATAGTATGGAGATGGGTAGCAGTACTTCATAGATAGATAGATAGATAGATAGATAGATAGATTCCAATCTTAATTACATTGATATATGTATAATACCTGTGTAGTAATTACATTTTTTCTTGACGTATGTTTGTCCAGATTTTTACTAGTGTAAATTATACGATGAATACTGTCATCAGATTATTATATTTATAAAGAAACAGAGAATGAAATTGCTAACAAAGGAGAAATGTGGACATTTTATTCTTGCTGAATAACCTCCAACTTATCAGCTTACTCAGTGCTCCTTTCACCTCCTTGTTCCTCATGCTGCAGATGATGGGATTCATCACTGGAGGCAACACAGAATAGAGAACACCCAGCATGAGATCCAGACTTGAGGTTGAGCTGGAGGTGAGTTTCAGGTGAGCAGAAGTGGAAGTGAAAAGTAACAAGGAGATCACAGTAAGGTGAGGAGGCAGGTGGAGAAGGCTTTATGCTGGCCCTGCTCAGAGGGGATTCTCAGCACTGTGGTGAAGATCTGAACATATGTCACAATTATGAAAACAAAGCAGCATGAGACTGCGGATACACCAAAGATGAGAGCTCCAACTTCACTGAGGTACAAGTCAGAGCAGGTGAGCTTGAGGAGCTGGGGGATTTCACAGAAGAATTGATCTATCACATTGCCTCCACAGAAGGATATTGCAAACGTGTTCCTGGTGTGCAGTGCAGAGTAGAAAATTCCACTGATCCAGGCACTGGCTGCCATTTGGACACAAACTCTCCTGTTCATCACTGTCTCATAGTGCAGCGTTTGGCAGATGGTGATGAATTGGTTGTATGCCATGACTGTGAGAAGGCAAAATTTGCTGAAGCAAAGAATATGAAAAAAAAAAAGACTTGGGCAATGCATCCAGAATAAGAAATTGACTTGGTATTCATGAGAGAATTGGCCATGGATTTGGGGACACGGACAGAGATGGAGCCAAGGTCTAGGATGGACAGATTAATCAGGAAGAAGTACATGGGGATGTGAAGACGGTGGTCCAGGGCTATGGCTGTGATGATGAGAAGATTCCCCAGCAGGGCTGCCAGGTAAATCACCAGGAACACCACAAAGTGCAAAATCTGCAGCACCCGAACATCAGAGAATCCCAGGAGAAGGAACTGGCCATGGTGGTTTGGTTGGACATTTTCTTCCTCAGTACATTGTGTGATGGCTGTGGAGGAAATGAAAAGGGTTATGGTCAGGATTAAAGCAACAGAGGGAATGGCCCTGTTTCCCCTCTCCCTAATATCTCAGTGTATGACTGTCATAGGTGCCCAGCACTTGTCACTTATAATGACTAAGAGATGTTAACTAATAAAGAAAAAATGTTTCCAAAAAAAAGCCTTTTATGCCATACCCATGGAAACAGACACATTTATAACTGAATAAAAATTAATAAATAATGGGAAAAGAACATTTGAAGGGGAAAGAACAGTCATTTCCATTTCACAAACCCATACACCAACCGTGTCTCTCACAGGTCAGTGTATGTGCAGCTGTGATTTCCTATATTCTCTTCCAGGGTGGAGGTTGAGCTGGAGGAACATAAGAACATAAGAATGGCCATACTGGGTCAGACCAAAGGTCCATCTAGCCCAGTATCCTGTCTTCCGACAGTGGCCAGTGCTAGGTGCCCCAGAGGGAATGAACAACACAGGTAATCATCAAGTGATCCATCCCCTGTCGCCCATTCCCAGCTTCTTGCAAACAGAGGCTAGGGACACCATTCCTACCCACCCTGGCTAATAGCCATTGACGGACCAATCCTCCATGAATTTGTCTAGTTCTTTTTTGAACCGTGTACAACAGCCCCAGATGCCACATGGAATGTATGTGGGGCTGTGTGGGGAGGTCCTAGAATTCAGTTCTCTATAGGCTGCAGAGGGAGGCGAGCACAGGACAATTGAACCTTAAGGTCAACAAGAGTCTGCAGAATGACTGTTTGCTGCTTGAGAAGCACTAGCATCTCCTGCTGCACATCCCTCTCCTTTTTCCAGCACCTTTCCCCTCTCCACTCTATCCCTGGCCATGCTGTCCGTGATCCTCCAAGCCCTGTGCTCAGCATTCAAGACTGCAGAGGCTTACAGGGTCTCCTGTGACATGTTATCTTGCATCCTCTTCCTTCTACTCCTTATCTGGCTGAGCCACTCCACTGGTGTGGGTGGAGAGGCCCTCAATGCCAACTTGCCATCTGCAAAAGGTACAATGCACAGAGGTACTATTGTGTGAGTGTAATCATGAGATAAATGGAAACTTTGTATACTGGATCCACACAAGTTACAAGCACTACATTCTCAATTCTACTTGGGATTCATAGAGCACGGCAGCAATCTCAGCCAGGGAGAGGATGGCCCTGGGGTGAGGGAGGGAGTTGGGGAAATAAGAGGGGATAGCTCACAGGCCTCAGTATATGCACATAGGGCAATTGAACTGAATGCTGGCACTGTTTTCCACCGGTGCTGGGGATTTTAGCAGATGTCTCACTCCTGAGGGCAACGGAGGTTAAAAGGGAATAGCTCTTGCAGGCATCTGGCTGCAGACCAGGGCCATATGCTGCAAGCCTGTGTACTGCAATGGTGCTGATGAAGTAATCGCTCAGTTTTAGAACATCTAAGGGCCAGATTTTTAATGGCATTTAGGTGTCTAGGAGGATTTTCAAAAGCCTTTAGGCACCTAATTCCCATTGACATCAAAGGGTATTTTAAAGATCCCATTAGGTGCCTAAATACCTTAAAAATCAGACAGTAATTCCTTCTGTGAATCTAGCGCTGGATCGCTGAAATCCCCTAAGAGGCTTTGACAATATCATCCCAGAAAACTAGAGAGAGATTCAGAACTACCATTTCTGAGCCCTTCCAGACATTGAGGGCTTTGTAAACAGCATCCATATCCAGAAATGGATTCTACAAATGGCCCTGCCTCTTTAAAATGAGCCAAAAACAGATCCCAGGACTGTGGGTCATGGTGGCCTTCAGAAATGGACTGGGAGCTTTGTGCAGTTCCTAGAAGACGTGTCCCCACCACACAAACATCAAGATGACTGGAACTATATTTCCACCCTTAGGTTCCATCACTACAGAGGTGTCCAGGAGTACAGAGAAAGGAATCTTCCGTCATATATAGCAAGGTTCCCTCCAGGGCAGGGTAGAAGCACATTTTCAGGGAGTGGTGAGTGGGAGAAGATTGCCCAGCTGCCACCTTCACTTCTATAGGTACTACTGAAAAATATCCGACTTCAGAACCTTGGGCGAATCATCTGGCCACTTTGGATTAGGGGGATGCAAAGAAAACTAGGACACAAGGGGACAAGACAGAAATCTCTGTGCATTAATATGCTGGTATATTCAAAGGGGTGTAAGGGAGTTAGGTGTCTAACTGCCCTTGTGCAGTCAATGGGAGATGGGCATCTAATTCCATGAAGCCACTCTGAATATCCAAGTCACAGCTCACAGCCTGAAGCAAGAGTTCACTGTATCATTTGTTCCAAATTCTGCAGCACCCACAGCCCCTTGTTTCTGATCTAATTGCACAGGATGCTGCAGGGTCAGTTACAGGTCTTTCCACAGGCCCAAGCCCATCCCTGATGCCTCTCCATGGAGCTCAGTGGATTTGTGCCCAGGATAAATTTGGCCCATTCTCAGGGGCTTGTTTTCTACTCACTCTTCTGCTAATGCCCACTGGGGATAATCACAGCTCTTTGTCCCTCATGGGGGTTTCCTGTGGAATTCCCCACTCAATGTGATTGCTTTGGTTGCTATCAGTACCTGAATCCCTGGGCTTATGATATGTTCCTAGCACATGATGCAGCAGCTTAACACTGTGGGAGGGCCTGGGAATAGACTGTGACTCAACAAGGCATCTTTAGAGAGCAGGACAGTCCCTGGCCTTAGCCCCCACTGGACATTTGAAAGGACAGGAGGACACAGTTCACACCCTATTTCCATGTGAATGCTAGAAACATTTTACCGCAGGAGGGAACAGGTTGGCTGGGGAGACAAGAGATGAAGCAGCTGCTTTCACCTCTAAGTCCCCTGTTTAAACCAAGCCCCACTGAACAGTGGCCAAGGGGTTGATCCACTGTTAAGGCTGCTTCCCCACTCTGAACTTTAGGGTACAAATGTGGGGGCCTGCATGAAAACTTCTAAGCTTAACTACCAGCTTAGACCTGGTCTGCTTCCACCATTCCCAAAGCTAATTCCCTCCCCTGGGAAGCCTTGAGAAACTCTTCACCAATTCCCTGGTGAATACAGATCCAAACCCCTTGGATCTAAAAACAAGGAAAAATCAATCAGGTTCTTAAAAAGAAGGCTTTTAATTAAAGAAAAAGGTAAAAATCATCTCTGTAAAATCAGGATGGAAAATAACTTTACAGGGTAATCAAACTTAAAGAGCTCAGAGGACCCCCCCTCTAGCCTTAGGTTCAAAGTACAGCAAACAGAGATAAACACTCTAGTAAAAGGTACATTTACAAGTTGAGAAAACAAAGGTAAACTAACACGCCTTGCCTGGCTGTTTATTTACAAGTTTGAAATATGAGAGACTTGTTCAGAAAGATGTGGAGAACCTGGATTGATGTCTGGTCCCTCTCAGTCCCAAGAGCGAACAACCCCCAAAACAAAAAGCACAAACAAAGGCCCCCCCAAAGATTTGAAAGTATCTTGTCCCCTTATTGGTCCTTTGGGTCAGGTGTCAGCCAGGTTACCTGAGCTTCTTAACCCTTTACAGGTAAAAGGATTTTGGAGTCTCTGGCCAGGAGGGATTTTATAGTACTGTACACAGGAGAGCTGTTACCCTTCCCTTTATAGTTATGACATCCACTAAAGGATTTAGGTGTCTAAGTCCAAAACTGACATCCTGAAAACCTCTTCTGAGCTGTTGCTTAACCGTGTAGGCACCTACATTTCCCTGCATGAAGTCCCTAATTGTCTCAGACTGTAGTGGTTTGCAGATGGTGACTTATCAGTTGTATATACCCAAAGTTTGCTCCATTAAGCTCCTTTGGAAATCATAGATTTAATGTTTCTGAAGTTCAAGGAAGACCAGGCCTTAGAACGTAACAAGATAGACACAGGGCCAGGATTACTAAGGGGTTTAGGCACCTAACTATTCTAATAGGTTCCCAGTGGTATTTGCAAAAGCACCTAAGCAGGTTATGCACCCAACTCCCATTGAAAGTCTATGGGATTTAGGCACTTGGCTCACTTAGGAGTTTTGATAAATCCCACTAGGCACTTGGCTCTTTCTTTAGGTTCCTAAATCCCTTTGTAACTCTGGCCCATAGATTACACAGAAGCTGAGCTGCAATTGGGAAACTCTGGGGGAGATTCTAGGGACTGTGCTGTGGTGGGGTTAAATTACAGGATAATAATGGTACATTTTGGATTTAAAATTGATGAATTCATGAACTTTTGCCTCTGGGCCTCTGCTTCTGAGCTGTGCAGGGCTCCAGGGAATGAGTCCCTCCAGCCCTTACAAATTAGACATGGATAAATCACCTTCCTGCAGTGTTGGTTGTCTAATGCCGGTGACGATCAAAGCCAGCTACACACAGCTCATCTGCAGAGAGCAACAGTCAGTTCTGGCTCAAAAGCCATGTCTATTCTACGGGGGCTGTAACAGCATAGCTACAGCACGGTAGATGTGCCAGAGGAACCGTGTAGTGTAGACACAGTGCAGTGATGGAAAGGGGGGTTATGTAGGAATATCATCTCCCCGAGTTATGGGAGCTAGATCATCACACGTATTTTTCCATTGATTTTGCTCCATCTACACCAGGGGTGAAAGCAGCATAGCTACACCTCTCCAGGGTGTGATTTTATAGCCCTGAGTGGTATACCTATGTTGATCTAAGTTTTAATTGTTGAGCAGGTAAGAGTGAGGGGTTGAAAGGATTCTTAGGCAGTTGTGCCTTTGGCATCAAGACATCACAGTGGTGGAGAAAATGTAGATAGATAGATAGATAGATAGATAGATAGATAGATAGATAGATAGATAGATATTGACCAAAGAATCCAGGCAGTGGATGACAGAATGCGTCGCAATTTGGGAAAAAGTCTACAAATTCCAACACAATAAGTTTGCTACTTCAATTAAATATTGTTGGGGATTAATATAGAGGGGAAATTTAAGAACATAAATATGAATTGTAATCTGAACTCTTAAGATTTTTACTATCAGTTTAATAAAATGCCTGGTCAGAATTTTTCCCCCTTCTGGAAAATGCTGATTTTTCTTTAAAAAAAAAAATCTGATTTTTTTTTAGCCAGTTGTGGACAATCAAACTTTAACTTTAAGATGAAAATTATATTTTTCGTAGTAAAACAGACACATTCTGAGAAAAAAAACTTTAGGTGAAAAAAGCCAAATTTCCTAAAAAATATCAACAGAAAATTTGCAATGAGCCTTAAACTTTAAAGAAGTGCGGTGGACATTAATACTGCCTAATTTCAAATGACTTCATTCTTTTGCAACCTTGTGCATTTCTGTTTCAAAGTGTAACAGTGACAGACCCTGGGCATTGGTGGGCAGGACTGAACCTAGGATCTCTAGAGCTAAATCCATGAGCTTTTACTGCATGAGCTAAAAGCCACAAACCCCTTAGCTAAGGCTGTAGAGCAGACTTTTTAAGCTCTAAAATGCTCTCGGTGCCACTAGATGGGAAAGAACACCACACATAGGAGGAGTAATAATTATACACAGATATAAATTGAAAGGGGAAAAAAAGGCACAGAAAGGTCAAAGTGACTGGCCCAAGGTCAGAGAGCAGGTCAGTGACAGAGCCAAGCATAGAACCTAAGGGTACGTCTATACTTACCTCCGGGTCCGGCGGTAAGCAATGGATCTTCTGGGATCGATCCCGGAAGTGCTCGCCGTCGACGCCGGTACTCCTGCTCCGTGAGAGGAGTATGCGGAGTCGACGGGGGAGCCTGCCTGCCGCGTGTGGACCCGCGGTAAGTTCGAACTAAGATACTTCGTCTTCAGCTACGTTATTCATGTACCTGAAGTTGCGTATCTTAGTTTGAAGTGGGGGGTTAGTGTGGACCAGCCCTAAGTGTACTGATGACCAACGAGCCACAGCACAGACCTAAATTCACAGAGGTGAACACCACCACCCAGAAGCGATCAATTCTCCAAGCTAGATTGTCATGCCATGCCAATGGAAGCACAGCGTAAACCAGTTTGTAACCGAGCAGCAGGCCATTGACGTGCTGTTGCGGTGGAATCATAACAGACAAGCTGGATGTAGCCTCGGAGAGTGGGAATCAGGCTATGTTGGCATATTCTAGGACTTCAGTTTCATGCCCAAGTTGTCAGCTGGCTATTTCTCAGAATAGAGGGACCATTGTTAGCAGTGTTGGGTTTAGGTTGTAATTTGTTCCAGCCTTTATACTACATTTCATCGAGCCAACTCTTGGGCCAGATCCTCTGATGGTGAAAAATGACCCAGCAACACTGGGAGCAATGCCAATTTACACTGGTGCGATAATGCACTTGACTCATGGTCTGATTGTCAGGAGAAAGGAGCATTCACCACGCCTGGTCATGGAACTGACGAGTGCAGTGCTCCTGTGACAGTCACATTATGAGATATTATTGAAGAATATTTTCAGCAGTTGAATATAGCTATAATGAAACACAGAGTAAAATGATGACCATAGTCTTTATTCTTCCTTGCACAGGCAGGACACAATGAACTGAGGAAGAAAATGTCCAACCAAACCACAGTGACTGAGTTCCTTCTCTTCGGATTCACTGATGTCCGAGAACTGCAGATTTTACATGTTGTGGTGTTTCTGGTGATTTACCTGGCAGCCTTAATTGGGAATCTTCTCATCATCACAGCTGTAGTGCTCGACCACCATCTTCACACCCCATGTATTTTTTCCTGATTAATCTGTCCATCCTAGACCTTGGATCCATCTCTGTCATTGTCCCCAAATCCATAGCCAACTCCTTATTGAACACTAAGTCAATGTCCTATGCTGGATGCATCGCCCAAGTCTTTCTCTTTGTCTTCTTTGCTGCAGCCAATATTGCTTTACTCACTGTCATGACGTACGACCGATACGTCGCCATCTGCCAACCATTGCACTATGAGAGAGTGATGAACGGGGTGCTTGTGTCCAAATAGCAGCCAGTGCCTGGACAAGTGGCATTCTGTACTCTGGCCTGCACACTGGAAACACCTTCAGGTTACCCTTCTGCCAGTCCAATGTCATCAACCAGTTCTTCTGTGAAATCCCCCAGCTACTCAAGCTCTTCTGCTCTGACTCATACCTCAGTGAAGTTGGCATTCTTGGCTTTAGTGCATGTTTGCTATTAAGCTGCTTTGCTTTAATAATTGTGTCATATGTTCACATTTTCAAGACAGTGCTGAGAATCACCTCTGAGCAGGGCCAGCATAAAGCCTTCTCCACCTGTCTCCCTCACCTCACTGTGGTCTTCTTGTTCTTTTGCACTGGAACCTTTGCCCACCTGAAACCTACCTCCAGCTCAGCATCAGGGCTGGATCTCATGGTGGCTGTTCTGTATTCTGTGGTGCCTCCAACGATGAATCCAGTCATCTACAGCATGAGGAACAAGGAGATCAAAGCTGCCCTAAGGAGGCTGACTGTGTGGAAGTTATTCACCAAGAATAATATGTTTGTCTTTCTCCTGTGACTGTCATTTTATTCTGTGTTTCATTATAGCTACATTCAACTGAACTGATGGAAATATTCTTTCCATGGGGAAATTGCCTGCAATGTGTTTATGTAGTGGTTAAAGTCCCGACTAATTCCACTGAAGTCAGTGGAGTTACTGTAGAATTAAACAGTGTAAATAAGATCCGAACCTATCTATTAATCCATCTTAAGTATTTATATGGCTACCATCACTACATCATCAGAGCACCATACACATTAAATCAGTAGCTATGGCAAAGTCATTAGTCAACTTCATCTACTCTCTGGCTCATCTCTTTTCAACTTCATCTACTCTTTGGCTCATCTCTTTTTGGGGAGAGGAGTAAAATTTATGTTTGGGATAAGAGATGTTTTATTTGCTTGATTGCCTCTGTTCCTTGATTTGTTTTGCTGGTTGGTCTGTTTTCTGTGAATTGCAGAGGGTGGGGTATGTCTGCTTAGAAACATGTGTCTTTCCCCCTCTTTCTTTGTTGTTCTCTCCTTGTATTGGGGGTGTCAGTGTGTCATGCCTTTCATGGGGGGGGGGGTTCAAGACAGCTCAACTTTTGATTCCCATGCTGATCAAGAGATGGGAAAGAATTTCTGTAGGTGTAGGGATGGCTGAGTTTCTGTTCAAATGATGGGGTTTTAGTCTGTTAGTAGTGATGTGTCTGAGCACAGTTTTCTTTGTTCCTGCTGTGCTAAGTAAATTATACTTTGGAAAAGACCAGCTGGTCACTCAACTTATGACTGGTCACAGCTCTGTGGGAAGAACTGCAGGACCCAAACCCAATCAGACCAGCTGAGAAATCATGGTTGGTGCACTGGGTGCTGTAGCCTGGGTCTGGGTATAAAAGTGGGAAAATCACGAGTTTCTACCCTATGAAATGTGTAGGCATGAAGCACAAATCTGAAGGGGTCAGAGTTGCAACTAGCCCTGTAACCATAACAACTAGGATTTAGCCATTTACTTTAAAGGGATCTGGATTTGGCCAAGGGTGTTTTATCCTACAAGGATCCAAAAGTGACAAAACGTGCCCTGGATCACAGAAGCTGGCTACTTATTATTACTGTTATTATTACTACCATATTTGTGCATATAATATAAGTGAGATTAAAGGAGAGTGTGATAGATAGATAGATAGTCAGCTTCTTTCCTGACTACCAAGTGCCCAGATAATGATTTTCTTAAAAGTATTAATTATTCACCATTATTTACCACAGAATTTCTGTCACCATTTCATACACCAGTGCTTATTTACAATAAGGTCTTGATTACTATTAAGTGTTTGAACTTTTAGCTGTTTCATCTGGTTACATTTTAATATGCTCTGATTCTCTTTCCTGACCAGATACATTAACAAATTATAATCCAGATTCTTGAAAATGGAAAGGCAGATTGTCAGTTGGTGTAAATCATAGAATCATAGAATATCAGGGTTGGAAGGGACCTCAGGAGGTCATCTAGTCCAACCCCTGCTCAAAGCAGCACCAATCCCCAACTAAATCATCCCGGCCAGGGCTTGGTCAAGCCTGACCTTAAAAACCTCTAAGGAAGGAGATTCCACAACCTCCCTATGGAACCCATTCCAGTGCTTCACCACCCTCTTAGTGAAAAAGTTTTTTCCTAATATCCAACCTAAACCTCCCTCACTGCAACTTGAGACCATTACTCCTTGTTCTGTCAACTGCTACCACTGAGAACAGTCTGGATCCATCCTCTTTGGAACCCCCTTTCAGGTAGTTGAAAGCAGCTATCAAATCCCCCCTCATTCTTTTCTTCTGCTGACTAAACAATCCCAGTTCCCTCAGCCTCTCCTCATAAGTCATGTGCTCCAGCCCCCTAATCATTTTTGTTGCCCTCTGCTGGAATCTTTCCAATTTTTCCAATTTTTCCACATCCTTCTTGTAGTATGGGGCCCACAACTGGACACAGTACTCCAGATGAGGCCTCACTAATGTCGAATAGAGGGGAATGATCACGTCTCTCGATCAGCTTGCAATGCCCCTAATTATACACCCCAAAATGCCGTTAGCCTTCTTGTCCGAACACACAATGATTATGAAGTTAAAACTCATCTCCTTTGAATATTCGGAACTAAAGGCACTGATCTAGAAAAAGCAAGTTGTTGACATGTGGGAAGTCCCATTGCAAGCTTAAAGATAAATTTATGCATGAGTCCTTTCTGGATTTGGGCATATGAATGAGACTGTCAACTGGGCCTAGGGTAACTAGATATGAAACTCCTGTAGACTTCCATTGGGTGTTCAACACCCAACTTCCTTGGGCCTTTTGATGAATCCCATCCCAGTTCCTTCACGTTCTCAGCTTCCTTGAACATTCATGTTTGCATTGGTGGAATATGCATGGAATGTAACCACAAAGAGGTTACGACCTCACCTCAATCAAAAGTATTTTAAAAGTAAAATTACTATGCACACATATATGGGTTGCTGTATTCATTCAGTTCTTCAAATGAAAGTGGGTAGAAGCTCACTCAAGCATCTAGGAGACACAAATCAAGATGCAGCTTTTGTATACTGCTGTGTTATAATATATATTTCAGTAAATACCAATGTCTATTCATTGCCTACCAGGGCTAACTCCTGGCTACACAAGAGTAACACCTCCCAAATCTAGGCCTTATTATAATATCATGTTACAGAGTCTCTGCTCTCATGTAATAATTTACACCATTGTAACCGGAATCTGCTGAGGCAGGTGAGAAAACAACTGGTGGCTCATTGACAGTAGAATTCTCTTCTTGTGCTACATCCCAATTCTTTTGACTTTAATGATGTGCTGTATGGCCTATGTATTTTTCCTAGTTTAGGAGAGGCCTACAGACATGGACGTAGGCTTCCAAACTTACCCCTTTATAAATAGAGAGAAGTTAGTACTTTTTGATGGCTTCATGGTGGCTTCAGAAATGGACTGGGGATCCTTGTCCAGTCCCTAGAAGATGTGCCCCTGCCACGCAAACATCAACATCACTGGAATTATATTTGCACCCCTGTGTTCTGTTACTCTATAGATGTCCAAGTATGGAGAAGGGAATCCTCTGTCATATCCAGAAAGGATCCCTCCAGGGCAGGGTAGAAGCACATTTCCAGGGAATGCAGAGTGGTGGGAAAATGCTCAGCTGCCTCCCGGGCTTCTAAATGTACTACTGAAAAATGTCAGACTTCAGACCCTTGGGCGAATCATCTGGCCACTCAGGGTTAGGGCGATGCAAAGAAAAGTAGAATACAAGGGGACATGACAGAAATCTCTGTGCATTAAGGCTGGTGTATTCAAAGGGGTGTAAGATGTTTAATTCCCATTGACCAGTAAATGTGGGTTGGGCACCTAATTCCATGAAGCCACTCTGAATATCCCAGTCAAATCTCATAGCCTGGAGCAAGAGTCCACTGTATCATTTGTGCCACATTCTGCAGCCCCTTGTTTCTGCTCTAATTTCTCAGAATGCTGCAATCAGTTACAGGTCCCGCCACAGGACCAAGTCCATTCCTGGTGCCTCTCCAATGAAATCAGCAGATTTGTACCCAAGATACATTGGGCCCATGCTGTTAAGTTGTTTTCTACTCACTCCCCTGCTAATGCCCACTGGGGACAACCACAGCTCTGTGTCCCTGATGGTGGGAGGCAGCCTACCTCATAATCATTACCTCTGTAGTTAAAACATTTACCCAGGAGGTGGGAGACTCAAATTCAGTACCTCACTCTGCCTGGTGAAAGGGATTTGAACAAGGAATCTCCCCTCCAAGGAACTGTGATGTTATCTGATTAACATATGACCATTGTGACAGATCCAGACCAGTGGGGTACAGGAGTCTGGTAGAGGGCAACTATATTGGTCACTGGATGAGTAGTTTTCTGTTCCCTGAGTGACCAGACCTATTGGGATCCAGAAAGTGGGCGGGCGAAGCCCGCCCACTGCTAAAGGATCCCCCCCAGCCTAAGGGGGGGTCCACAGGACATGGAGACCAAAACATTACAGGGGACAACTAATAAAAGAACAGGGACAGGAGTGAGGTCAAAGGGTCAGACGAAGCGAACCAGATGGGGACACCGAGCAGAGAACCCCGGAGAGCGCCCACTGCTCCTCGAAGGCATCAAGGGAGCCAGTGGACGCCGCCCAGAGGAACTCTGCCCGGATACGTGAAAGAACGGAGGACCTGAAATACGCCCCACAGTCACAGGAAACTCCATTGGCCAACCTCCTCACTCTGGTTTTATAGATGGCCAGTTTTGCTAAGGCCAGAAGGAGGTTGACCAGGAGGTCCCGCAACTTTGTGGGGCGACGGATAGGGAGTGCATAAATAAAAAGGTGTGGAGAAAAGTGCAACCAAAATCTTAACAAAATATCTGTGAGGAGCCGGAATAGGGGCTGCAGCCTGGCGCACTCTAGGTAAACATGCGCCAGGGTCTCCCTCACGCCGCAAAAGGGGCAGGTGTCTGGGATAGGGGTAAACCGCGCCAAGTACACGCCCGTGCTTACGGCTCCGTGAAGGAGCCGCCAACTGATGTCCCCGGTGGGCTTCGGGATCAGAGCAGAATAAAGGCAGAACCACCGGGGCTCCTCACCCTCCAGGGGTGGCAGAAGGTCCCGCCACTTTGTATCGGGGCGGGATGCGAGGGTGAGGACATGAAGAACATGTAGCACGAGCGTGTATAGATGTTTCCTTGGCGCGGTCCGGAACAGAACCAGCTGCAAATGGTGCAGCCGGCTCATGGCGAATGGACGGGGAGGGGGCTGGTTGGGTCCACGGGGCAAGGGCCCGATGAAAAAGTCTGGAGGGCTCGGAGTGGAGGGTGGGCGGGGCGTGCCCTCTCGCAGGACCAGGTCGAGATAGTCCCGAGCAGCGGGCGGCAAAGCGGCCCTCACCTCCTGAAGCACGTGCCGGGGAGTACGAGGTCTGGAGAGCCCCATGCGCTGAGCGAGCGTCAGGGGATCCAGCCAGTCTCCTCGGTCGTAGTCCAGGAGGTCTCCGACTTTGGTGACTTCTGCTAGGACCAACCTCTGGTGCACCATGGGGGACTCCGCCACCTGCACACGAAGCTGGGGGTTGTGTAGCAGGGGCTCCGCGAGGAGATCTGCCCCCACGGTGGCCGCCACGGACCTGGTCACTGAAAACAGTTTCCAGGTCCGGAGGAGGTCCTGGTAGAAGACCGGCAGCTCGGAGAGGCCTCGCGGAAGACCTCTTGGATGGAGACAAAGGAGCTGCCGGTCATATCGGAGCCCTCGGAAGCGGCGCAGGAAGGCGTGCGCCAATACGCTCCATGCCGGACTACCTGCACCATAAAGGAGCCTCTGCAGGGCCTGGAGGCGGAAGACGTGGACCTGAGCGTGCAGACACTTCAGGCCCTGCCCTCCCTCCTCCAGGGGTAGATGGAGAACCCCCGCAGAGACCCAGTGCAGTCCTGACCAAAAGAACTCCAGAATCAACGTCCGGAGGGTGGTCAGGAAGCCCGGGGCCGGGACCAGGGTGTTGAGCCGGCACCAGAGCATGGACAGGACTAGTTGATTGAGCACCAGTGCTCTCCCTCGAAGGGAGAGACACCGGAGCAGTCCTGTCCATTTCCGGAGCCGCTCCGACACCCTGCCCTCTAAACCTAGCCAGTTCTCCGGCGGAGACGGATGCGTGGCAGAAAGGTAAACGCCGAGATAGAGCAGCGGACCCGCGCTCCACCGGATGGCCTGAAGCGCGGGTGGGAGGGAGCTCGCCTGCCACCCGTCCCCTACCACCAGGCCAGAGCTCTTGACCCAGTTGTCCCGGGCGGAGGAGGCCGCCGAATAGATGGTCTGGCAAGCCTCCACCCGCACCAAGTCGCCCGGGTCCTGGACCACGAGGAGCACGTCGTCGGCGTACGCCGACAGGACCAGCCGCAGCTCCGGCTCCCACAGCACCAACCCTGCCAACCTCCTACGGAGGAGACAGAGGAAGGGCTCGATCGCCAGAGCATACAGCTGGCCCGAGAGGGGGCACCCTTGACGTACTCCTCGCCTGAAGCTGACCGGTTCGGTCAGGGTCCAGTTGAGCCTGACCAAACACTCTGCGGAGGCGTACAGCACCTGGAGAAAACCCACAAACTGGGGCCCGAAGCCAAACGCTCGCAGAGTGCCCAGGAGATACCCGTGGTCCACCCTGTCGAACGCCTTCTCCTGATCCAGGGACAGGAGGGCGAACGACAGACCATCCCTACACCCGAGTTCCAAGAGGTCCCGGACCAGATACAAGTTGTCGAAGATGGTGCGGCTCGGGACGGTGTAGGTCTGGTCTGGGTGGATCACGTCCGCCAGCACGGACCCTAGCCGCAGCGAGATGGCCTTCGCTACGATTTTGTAGTCCGTGCTGAGGAGCGAGATGGGACGCCAATTCCGTAAATCGCGGAGGTCCCCCTTCTTCGGCAATAAGGTGAGCACGGCTCGCCTGCACGAAAGAGGGAGGACCCCGCCCTGCAAGGACTCGGCCCAGACGGTGACAAGGTCTGGGCTGAGGACATCCCAAAAAACGTGGTAGAACTCCACGGTCAGCCCGTCCATGCCTGGAGATTTATTGGTGGGCATGCGACGGAGGGCTTCCGAGAACTCGGCCAGAGTGAGAGGTAGCTCCAGCCGGTCTCGGTCGCCCGCGCTGACCGTCGGGAGTTCATCCCAGAGCATTTTGCAAGCGTTAGGATCGGTCGGATCCGGGTAGAAAAGGCCTGCGTAGAAGGCCCTGGCCCTCCCGCACATTTCCGCTGGATCCGTGAGGGGGGTGCCGTCCTCTGCTAAAAGGCAGGTAACGTGCTTCTTGGCCCCCCTCTTTTTCTCCAGGGCGTAGAAGAAGCGGGAGCCGCGATCCATCTCCCGAAGGAGGCGGATGCGGGATCGAACAAAGGCACCTCGGGCCCGATGGTCCTCGAGGGTCCGGAGCTCTTCCCGCTTCTCCCGGCACGCTCCGCAGAGGGATGGATCACCGGGGCTGGCAGCCAGACGCCTCTCCAGCTCTAAGACCTCCCGTTCCAACTGCCCTATCGTCGCATCCCTCCGTCGGCTGGCGCCCCGGGTGTAGTCACGGCAGAAGAGCCGGGCGCGCACCTTCCCCAGGTCCCACCACCGCCGCGCCGAGGGAAAGGCACGCCGCTGCCCTCGCCAGGCCAGCCAGAACTCCCGGAAGGACGCCACAAAGCCCACATCCTCCAACAAGCTATTATTAAAATGCCAATAGGCCGGCCCCGGCCTCTCTGCGCAAAGAGAGGCTGTTACGGTGGCTAGATGGTGATCTGAAAAAGGGGCCGGCTGGACGCTGGAGGAGTGGGCCCGGGAAAGATGGAAGCGTGACATATAGATGCGGTCCAACCGGGAGTGGTACGACCGATGGACCTCCACCCGGACAAAAGTGAATGTAGAAACGTCATCCGGGTGGTGGGCGCGCCAGATGTCCACCAGGGAGTGATGTTCGACGATCTCCCGGAGGACATCCGCGGCGGCCTGGTGCTGCTCGGTCCCTGAGCGGTCCCGTTCCTCAAGGGTGGCGTTAAAGTCCCCGCCCAGGACCAGGCACTCGCGAGGATCCAAGGTGCCGAGGAAGGCGGACGCCTGCTGATAAAAACACAACCTCTCCGGGCCCAATGTCGGGGCGTAAACGTTGACGAGATTAACCACAAGCCCCTCCATGCGGACCCGGAGGTGTAGCAGGCGGCCTGGCACAGCCTCGGCGACCCCCAGCACCTCGGGCCGTAGGTCGGGGGAGAACAGGGTCGCCACTCCAGCCGTACGAACTGTGAGGTGGCTAAAATAGACCCTGTCCCCCCACTCCAGCCGCCAGCTAGCTTCAGCGGCCGGATCCGTATGGGTCTCCTGCAGGAAAATCACAGAGTACCCCCCCTCCCTAAGAAAGGAGAGCACCTGGCTCCTGCGGAGACCCATCCTACAGTCCCGGGTGTTTAATGTTGCAAAGATGATCGGTGCCATGAGGAGGGCTGGGGGGGATCCTCGCCGGCAGAGACGCTCACGGCCTCCGTCGGGCCGCGCAACAATCCGTGACCTACCCCGTGGGCGATTAAGGAGTCACGGAAGAGGCGGACCCGTTGGTAGGCTGCAGCGGCCTGCCTCCCGGTCCTCTTACCCTCCCCCATGAGGGCCCTCGCGGCCTGGAGGATCTGATGAAAATCCCCCCATCGCTGGAGTGCAAGCTGTACCTTGTTGCGGGAGCCACGGACATCCTCAAGGAACTCCCGTAGCTCCTCTCTCAGCGTATGGGGGGGTGGGGTTACCGATCTAAGGCTTTCCCCCAGTGGGGCCCCTGTCACAGCCCCGTGGCCCACCGAGACGGGCAAACAGGGGGCAGATCCTCGACGTGGCGTCCGATGGGCCGACGCCACATGGCCTGCCTCAGATCCCGGCTCACTGGGGGGCGGCGGAGGGAAACTAGCAGCCCCTGGTGGGTCGGGACAGGGAAAAACAAAGGCCGCTCCTTGGGGGTCATCCTCTGGGATAAGGAAGGAGACAGCCCCAGGGGCGGCAAAAGCATCACGGGAAGTGGAGGGGACAGGGACAGGGTCGGTGTCAAGGGTAGGGCTGGAATCAGGAATAGGGACAGGGGAAGGGGTGATATTGGGATCGGGGGTCCCAGCAGCCTGGCCACTGGGTGGGGGGGGTAACACCCCGCAAATGGGCTCAGGAATTTGCGGGGAGGGAGGTGGGCCCTCCACGATGCCAGGCTCGTGCTCCAAGGCAGATGGTAAGGCCACGGCATCTGTAGGTGGAGAAACAACAGTGGGGCCTCCACCCGGGAAGGAGGTCGGCTGCCCCTCAGCCATGAGGGAGTCCCCTTGTGACTCAGGTCCCGGTTGCATGGCACTGGCCGTCGCCTCAAGAGGCTCGGCGACCGCTAGCGGGGTGCCATCTGCAGCCGGGTTGGTGGAAGAGTCCAGGGGCTCCTCGGAGGCGGGAGCGGAAGCAGTGGGTAAGGGGACGGAACATGGGGAAAGGGGGGCTGAGGCGAGGTCGCTCAGATCGAGGCCCGCTGGTAGAGGGTCGTCCTCCCCCTGGGTAACCAGGGTCAGACCCAGGGCCTCGATCTCCTCATAAATGGAGGGGAGATCACCTTCCACCACCCCAGGGCTCTCCCCGTCTGCACCCGAAGCGACGCTCGCCTTGGTGCATACAGGGGCTTCAGATTGTAAGGGGGGGAGAGGGGCTCCATCAGGGGCTTCCATAGGAAGGGACACCGGAGGAGGGGTAGTGCTTTCCTCCGATGCTGCCACGTCTTCCCTAGCCGGTAATGGTGGACAAAACCCACCCAGGGGCAAAGCGGAAGGCTCAGCATTGGTGCCCCCCTTCCTGGTCTTCCGGGGGGCTACCGCATCAGATGGGAGGAGCGGAGCTCGAGCCTTCCGCTTGCCCCGCTTCCCCTGTACTAAGGACCAGCCCTCCATGGCATCATCTGGGGGCTGGCTAACTGGTGTTGGGTAGGGAGCAAGGACGAAAGCTTAGGGACTCGGGGAGGTAATGGTGGGGTAACATATAGGAGGGAGGATTCTCCCTGGGGCATGCCCTCTTCTATGCCCGGCGGTATCCCTACCTCACCCTCCTCTACAGGCCCTGCCAGAACGCAGGAGGCAGAGACGGGGCCCTCCCGCTCCTCTAGGCGCACTGGGGGAGATACCCCTTGGGCCCGAGCGGGAGCTTTGGTGGGCCGGAAAGGAGGAGGGGCGGCTTCGGGCGCCGGGTAGCTAGGGGTGCCGGCGATGACGGGGCCGGCGCCCTGCCGGGGCTCGGGGGTCTCGGATGTCCCTCCGTGCCGGGCCAAGGGGCAGTCCCTCCGGACGTGTCCCATCGCCCGGCAGAGGTAGCACCGGGCCTCCCCCGTTGAATAATGCACCCGGTAGCGGGCCCCCTGGTAGGGGACCAAGAAGGACCCCTCAAGCACCGCTCCGTCACGTGCCGCCGGCGGCAGTTATAACTGTACCTGCCGGCGGAAAGAGAGGACATGACGGAGGGCGGGGTCTTTGCAGCCCAATGGGAGAGGGCTGACCACAGAGATCGGCCTTCCCAGGGTAGAGAGGGTGGGTAACAGGGCGGTATTTGGAAGGAAGGGAGGGACAGAAGTCAGGACCAGTCGGGCGCCCAGGTCTTCTAGCGGCTCCAGGGGGACGTACACGCCCCCCCACCGCCAGGCCCTTCTCCACTGCCTCCTGGGCGGCGGCCTCCGATGCTAGGAAGAAGACGACCTTTCCATACATCTTGGAGGCCGCCACAATGGCCGTGGGCCCCACCACCCTCGCCAACGCCCGCACGTAGGTCTCCAGATGGGGCGAGGCGGGTACCAGGAGGCAACGGACGCCGTGCTTCCTGGTCAAGGTGGGGAAGGGGCCCCGGCCGCTATAGATGGTAGCAGAGGCGGTGGGTGGGGGAGATGACGTAGCGGCAGGCGGGGGGGCCACCGCCACCTGGGCGTATGCCCTGGGGGCCGGGGGAGGGACACCCACAGAGCTGGTGGAAGGAACAGCAGGAAGGGACGCCGCGGCCGGTTGCGGGGCCGTGGCAGTGGGGGCACCCCCTGCCATGGAGGGCCTGGCTTTTTTAGCGGGGCCTTTACCCTTCTTTGTGCCCTGGCCCTTCCTGCCGGTTGGAGGGACTCCCCCAGAGTCAGAGGGGGCGAGGGACGTGGCAGCAGCGGAGGTCACCTCGTTACCCACCGCTGCCGGCGCTCCAGCAGGGGTGGTAGTAGGTGGCTCGGCAGCGGCGGTTGAGGTAGAGGCTAGGGGGGACGATGGTGGGGTGGGTGGAGGAGGGGCAGCAGGGTCCGCCCGAGGGGTCTCACTCTCCTCGTCCCCTGCCATAATGAGGACGGGGGGAGAGCAAACACTGGAGGGGGGATAGGGAAGGGGGAAGCAGGTCGACCACTCCTCCCCGCTAGGCTGTAGGCAGGGGAGGAGGGCGCCAAAAAAAAAAAAAAAGGGGGGGGGGTGGATGGAGGGCTATCAAGGGCTAGGGGTCAGTCACCGACTCAGGGAAGGTTTCCGACTCCTCTTGTTGCACCAGGGAAGGGAGGATATAACAGCACTGGGGGGTGCAGTGAGACAGAATCAAACTAAAATGGGGAGGGGTACAAGCACATAGGAGGGGACATGGGCGCACGAGGGGAGGGGCTAATCAGGGCAAGGGGACCGCAGGGGGAAGGGAGCAACCAGGCGGGAAATGGGGCAGAGGAACCACGGGGCTAGCTTTAGAGGCTGGGGCGGGTCAAACAAAGGCTGCAGAGGGAAAGGGCGGGGCAGGCAAACAAACTGTAGCTAGCGAGGGGCTGGGGCAAGGGGGAGGGGCAAAAGGCAGCTAGGGGCAAATGGGTAGGCAGCAGGGGTACAGCTGGGGGCTTGCTGCAGGGGGGATGGGGTCAGTCCAAAAGGGGGGGGGTACATGCACCCACGTGCGCTTGTAACAAAAAAGAAAGTCTATGGAAGCTGGCTGCTGTAGCAGGCCCAATGGCGGCAACAGGGCGTGGCAAGCCTAGGTGAGCAGCTGAGTCCCAGAGGCAGGAGCTCGAGGCAGATGGTGAGTAGCCAGTGGGGATGGTGGAGGGGGCAACGATGATGGTGGTGGTGGGGATCGGGGGGGGCACACAGATGGACCAGGGGGCAGGCTCCACGCCACACCCCCTGTGTCCCCACAAACACAGTCTAGATCCCCACCACAAGAAACACAGTTCAAAAGTTACTCAGTCCAGGAGGGCCCCCTCCACAGTGGTCTGTAGAATTCCTACGCGCTCCCCCACTGGCAGATGGTCCTCTTCTTCTCCTCAGGACTCCAGCAGCTCCCCAGCAGCAAACGCAGCAGCTCTAGGCGGCAGTCTGGTGGCCAGCAGGAAGGACCCCTCTCAGGTGGAGATGGTGGTGGTGGTGGTGTCCACAGCAGCAGGAGCAATGGCTGGGGTTTCTCCCTCCCCTCCTCTGGGGAGTGGGCTAGCAGACTACCCCCAAAGGGGCTGTAGCTGGAGCAGCAGCAACCAAGGGTGTGGGTGGGTCTAGCAGCCAGCCAGCAAGCAGGTAGCAGAGAAAGAGGAGGAGCAGCCCCCTATCTCTCTCCCTCCAGGCCAGAGGGCTACAGAAGAGTGATCTATTAGACCCAGGTCAGACAGGGTTTCTGTTCCCTGAGTGACCAGACCTATTGGGATCCAGGAAGTGGGCGGGCGAAGCCCGCCCACTGCTAAAGGATCCCCCCCAGCCTAAGGGGGGGGTCCACAGGACCTGGAGACCAAAAAATTACGGGGGACAACTAATAAAAGAACAGGGACAGGAGTGAGGTCAAAGGGTCAAAAGAGGCGAACCAGACGGGGACACCGAGCAGAGAACCCCAGACAGCGCCCACTGCTCCTCGAAGGCGTCAAGGGAGCCAGTGGACGTCGCCCAGAGGAACTCTGCCCGGATACGTGAAAGAACGGAGGACCTGAAATACGCCCCACAGTCACAGGAAACTCCATCGGCCAACCTCCTCACTCTGGTTTTATAGATGGCCAGTTTTGCTAAGGCCAGAAGGAGGTTGACCAGGAGGTCCCGCAACTTTGTGGGGCGACGGATAGGGAGTGCATAAATAAAAAGGTGTGGAGAAAAGTGCAACCAAAATCTTAACAAAATATCTGTGAGGAGCCGGAATAGGGGCTGCAGCCTGGTGCACTCTAGGTAAACATGCGCCAGGGTCTCCCTCACGCCGCAAAAGGGGCAGGTGTCTGGGATAGGGGTAAACCGCGCCAAGTACACGCCCGTGCTTACGGCTCCGTGAAGGAGCCGCCAACTGATGTCCCCGGTGGGCTTCGGGATCAGAGCAGAATAAAGGCTGGCCCACCGGGGCTCCTCACCCTCTAGAGGTGGCAGAAGGTCCCGCCACTTTGTATCGGGGCGGGACGCGAGGGTGAGGACATGAAGAACATGTAGCACGAGCGTGTATAGATGTTTCCTTGGCGCGGTCCGGAACAGAACCGGCTGCAAATGGTGCAGCCGGCTCATGGCGAATGGACGGGGAGGGGGCTGGTTGGGTCCACGGGGCAAGGGCCCGATGAAAAAGTCTGGAGGGCTCGGAGTGGAGGGTGGGCGGGGCGTGCCCTCTCACAGGACCCGGTTGAGATAGTCCCGAGCAGCGGGCGGCAAAGCGGCCCTCACCTCCTGAAGCACGCGCCGGGGAGTACGAGGTCTGGAGAGTCCCATGCGCTGAGCGAGCGTCAGGGGATCCAGCCAGTCTCCTCGGTCGTAGTCCAGGAGGTCTCCGACTTTGGTGACTTCTGCTAGGACCAACCTCTGGCGCACCATGGGGGACTCCGCCACCTGCACACGAAGCTGGGGGTTGTGTAGCAGGGGCTCCGCGAGGAGATCTGCCCCCACGGTGGCCGCCACGGACCTGGTCACTGAAAACAGTTTCCAGGTCCGGAGGAGGTCCTGGTAGAAGACCGGCAGCTCGGAGAGGCCTCGCGGAAGACCTCTCGGATGGAGACAAAGGAGCTGCCGGTCATATCGGAGCCCTCGGAAGCGGCGCAGGAAGGCGTGCGCCAATACGCTCCATGCCGGACTACCTGCACCATAAAGGAGCCTCTGCAGGGCCTGGAGGCGGAAGACGTGGACCTGAGCATGCAGACACTTCAGGCCCTGCCCTCCCTCCTCCAGGGGTAGATGGAGAACCCCCGCAGAGACCCAGTGCAGTCCTGACCAAAAGAACTCCAGAATCAACGTCCGGAGGGTGGTCAGGAAGCCCGGGGCCGGGACCAGGGTGTTGAGCCGGTACCAGAGCATGGACAGGACTAGTTGATTGAGCACCAGTGCTCTCCCTCGAAGGGAGAGACACTGGAGCAGTCCTTTCCATTTCCGGAGCCGCTCCGACACCCTGCCCTCTAAACCTAGCCAGTTCTCCGGCGGAGACGGATGTGTGGCAGAAAGGTAAACGCCGAGATAGAGCAGCGGACCCGCGCTCCACCGGATGGCCTGAAGCGCGGGTGGGAGGGAGCTCGCCTGCCACCCGTCCCCTACCACCAGGCCAGAGCTCTTGACCCAGTTGTCCCGGGCGGAGGAGGCCGCCGAATAGATGGTCTGGCAAGCCTCCACCCGCACCAAGTCGCCCGGGTCCTGGACCACGAGGAGCACGTCGTCGGCGTACGCCGACAGGACCAGCCGCAGCTCCGGCTCCCGCAGCACCAACCCTGCCAACCTCCTACGGAGGAGACAGAGGAAGGGCTCGATCGCCAGAGCATACAGCTGGCCCGAGAGGGGGCACCCTTGACGTACTCCTCGCCCGAAGCTGACCGGTTCGGTCAGGGTCCAGTTGAGCCTGACCAAACACTCTGCGGAGGCGTACAGCACCTGGAGAAAACTCACAAACTGGGGCCCGAAGCCAAACGCTCGCAGAGTGCCCAGGAGATACCCGTGGTCCACCCTGTCGAACGCCTTCTCCTGATCCAGGGACAGGAGGGCGAACGACAGACCATCCCTACACCCGAGTTCCAAGAGGTCCCGGACCAGATACAAGTTGTCGAAGATGGTGCGGCCCGGGACGGTGTAGGTCTGGTCTGGGTGGATCACGTCCGCCAGCACGGACCCTAGCCGCAGCGAGATGGCCTTTGCTACGATTTTATAGTCCGTGCTGAGGAGCGAGATGGGACGCCAATTCCGTAAATCGCGGAGGTCCCCCTTCTTCGGCAATAAGGCGAGCACGGCTCGCCTGCACGAAAGAGGGAGGACCCCGCCCTGCAAGGACTCGGCCCAGACGGTGACAAGGTCTGGGCCGAGGACATCCCAAAACACGCGGTAGAACTCCACGGTCAGCCCGTCCATGCCTGGAGATTTATTGGTGGGCATGCGACGGAGGGCTTCCGAGAACTCGGCCAGAGTGAGAGGTAGCTCCAGCCAGTCTCGGTCGCCCGCGCTGACCGTCGGGAGTTCATCCCAGAGCATTCTGCAAGCGTTAGGATCGGTCGGATCCGGGGAGAAAAGGCCCGCGTAGAAGGCCCTGGCCCTCCCGCACATTTCCGCCGGATCCGTGAGGGGGGTGCCGTCCTCTGCTAAAAGGCAGGTGACGTGCTTCTTGGCCCCCCTCTTTTTCTCCAGGGCGTAGAAGAAGCGGGAGCCGCAATCCATCTCCCGAAGGAGGCGGATGCGGGATCGAACAAAGGCACCTCGGGCCCGATGGTCCTCGAGGGTCCGGAGCTCTTCCCGCTTCTCCCGGCACGCTCCGCAGAGGGATGGATCACCGGGGCTGGCAGCCAGACGCCTCTCCAGCTCTAAGACCTCCCGTTCCAACTGCCCTATCGTCGCATCCCTCCGTCGGCTGGCGCCCCGGGTGTAGTCACGGCAGAAGAGCCGGGCGCGCACCTTCCCCAGGTCCCACCACCGCCGCGCCGAGGGAAAGGCACGCCGCTGCCCTCGCCAGGCCAGCCAGAACTCCCGGAAGGACGCCACAAAGCCCACATCCTCCAACAAGCTATTATTAAAATGCCAATAGGCCGGCCCCGGCCTCTCCGCGCAAAGAGAGGCTGTCACGGTGGCTAGATGGTGATCTGAAAAAGGGGCCGGCCGGACGCTGGAGGAGTGGGCCCGGGAAAGATGGAAGCGTGACATATAGATGCGGTCCAACCGGGAGTGGTACGACCGATGGACCTCCACCCGGACAAAAGTGAATGTTGAAACGTCATCCGGGTGGTGGTCGCGCCAGACGTCCACCAGGGAGTGATGTTCGACGATCTCCCGGAGGACATCCGCGGCGGCCTGGTGCTGCTCGGTCCCCGAGCGGTCCCGTTCCTCAAGGGTGGCGTTAAAGTCCCCGCCCAGGACCAGGCACTCGCGAGGATCCAAGGTGCCGAGGAAGGCGGACGCCTGCTGATAAAAACACAACCTCTCCGGGCCCAATGTCGGGGCGTAAACGTTGACGAGATTAACCACAAGCCCCTCCATGCGGACCCGGAGGTGTAGCAGGCGGCCTGGCACAGCCTCGGCGACCCCCAGCACCTCGGGCCGTAGGTCGGGGGAGAACAGGGTCGCCACTCCAGCCATACGAACTGTGAGGTGGCTAAAATAGACTCTGTCCCCCCACTCCAGCCGCCAGCTAGCTTCAGCGGCCGGATCCGTATGGGTCTCCTGCAGGAAAATCACAGAGTACCCCCCCTCCCGAAGAAAGGAGAGCACCTGGCTCCTGCGGAGACCCATCCTACAGCCCCGGGTGTTTAATGTTGCAAAGATGATCGGTGCCATGAGGAGGGCTGGGGGGGATCCTCGCCGGCAGAGACGCTCACGGCCTCCGTCGGGCCGCGCAACAATCCGTGACCTACCCCGTGGGCGATTAAGGAGTCACGGAAGAGGCGGACCCGTTGGTAGGCCGCAGCGGCCTGCCTCCCGGTCCTCTTACCCTCCCCCATGAGGGCCCTCGCGGCCCGGAGGATCTGATGAAAATCCCCCCATCGCTGGAGTGCAAGTTGTACCTTGTTGCGGGAGCCACGGACGTCCTCAAGGAACTCCCGTAGCTCCTCTCTCAGCGTATGGGGGGGTGGGGTTACTGATCTAAGGCTTTCCCCCAGTGGGGCCCCTGTCACAGCCCCGTGGCCCACCGAGACGGGCAAACAGGGGGCAGACCCTCGACGTGGCATCCGATGGGCCGACGCCACGTGGCCTGCCTCAGATCCCGGCTCACTGGGGGGCGGCGGAGGGAAACTAGCAGCCCCTGGTGGGTCGGGACAGGGAAAAACAAAGGCCGCTCCTTGGGGGTCATCCTCTGGGATAAGGAAGGAGACAGTCCCAGGGGCGGCAAAAGCATCACGGGAAGTGGAGGGGACAGGGACAGGGTCGGTGTCAAGGGTAGGGCTGGAATCAGGAATAGGGACAGGGGAAGGGGTGATATTGGGATCGGGGGTCCCAGCAGCCAGGCCACTGGGTGGGGGGGGTAACACCCCGCAAATGGGCTCAGGAATTTGCGGGGAGGGAGGTGGGCCCTCTGCGATGCCAGGCTCGTGCTCCAAGGCAGATGGTAAGGCCACGGCATCTGTAGGTGGAGAAACAACGGTGGGGCCCCCACCCGGAAAGGAGGTCGGCTGCCCCTCAGCCATGAGGGAGTCCCCTTGTGACTCAGGTCCCGGTTGCATGGCACTGGCCGTCGCCTCAAGAGGCTCGGCGACCGCTAGCGGGGTGCCATCTGCAGCCGGGTTGGTGGAAGAGTCCAGGGGCTCCTCGGAGGCGGGAGCGGAAGCAGTGGGTAAGGGGACGGAACATGGGGAAAGGGGGGCTGAGGCGAGGTCGCTCAGATCGAGGCCCGCTGGCAGAGGGTCGTCCTCCCCCTGGGTAACCGGGGTCAGACCCAGGGCCTCGATCTCCTCATAAATGGAGGGGAGATCACCTTCCACCACCCCAGGGCTCTCCCCGTCTGTACCCAAAGCAACGCTCGCCTTGGTGCATACAGGGGCTACAGATTGTAAGGGGGCGAGAGGGGCTCCATCAGGGGCTTCCATAGGAAGGGACACCGGAGGAGGGGTAGTGCTTTCCTCCGATGCTGCCACGTCTTCCCTAGCCGGTAATGGTGGACAAAACCCACCCGGGAGCAAAGCGGAAGGCTCAGCATCGGTGCCCCCCTTCCTGGTCTTCCGGGGGGCTACCGCATCAGATGGGAGGAGCGGAGCTCGAGCCTTCCGCTTGCCCCGCTTCCCCTGTACTAAGGACCAGCCCTCCATGGCATCATCTGGGGGCTGGCTAACAGGTATTGGGTCAGGGAGCAAGGACGAAAGCTTAGGGACTCGGGGAGGTAATGGTGGGGTAACATGTAGGAGGGAGGATTCTCCCTGGGGCATGCCCTCTTCTATGCCCGGAGGTATCCCTACCTCACCCTCCTCTACAGGCCCTGCCAGAACGCAGGAGGCAGAGGCGTGGCCCTCCCGCTCGTCTAGGCGCACTGGGGGAGATACCCCTTGGGCCCGAGCGGGAGCTTTGGTGGGCCGGAAAGGAGGAGGGGCGGCTTCGGGCGCCGGGTAGCTAGGGGCACCGGCGATGACGGGGCCGGCGCCCTGCCGGGGCTCGGGGGTCTCGGATGTCCCTCCGTGCCGGGCCAAGGGGCAGTCCCTCCGGACGTGTCCCATCGCCCGGCAGAGGTAGCACCGGGCCTCCCCCGTTGAATAATGCACCCGGTAGCGGGCCCCCTGGTAGGGGACCAAGAAGGACCCCTCAAGCGCCGCTCCGTCACGTGCCGCCGGCGGCAGTTGTAACTTTACCTGCCGGCGGAATGAGAGGACATGACGGAGGGCGGGGTCTTTGCAGCCCAATGGGAGAGGGCTGACCACAGAGATCGGCCTTCCCAGGGTAGAGAGGGCGGGTAACAGGGCGGCATTTGGAAGGAATGGAGGGACAGAAGTCAGGACCAGTCGGGCGCCCAGGTCTTCTAGCGGCTCCAGGGGGACGTACACGCCCCCTACCGCCAGGCCCTTCTCCACTGCCTCCTGGGCGGCGGCCTCCGATGCTAGGAAGAAGACGACCTTTCCGTACATCTTGGAGGCCGCCACAATGGCCGTGGGCCCCACCACCCTTGCCAACGCCCGCACGTAGGTCTCCACGTGGGGCGAGGCGGGTACCAGGAGGCAACGGACGCCGTGCTTCCTAGTCAAGGTGGGGAAGGGGCCCCGGCCGCTATAGATGGTAGCAGAGGCGGTGGATGGGGGAGATGACGTAGCGGCTGGCGGGGGGGCCGCCGCCACCTGGGCGTATGCCCTGGGGGTCGAGGGAGGGACACCCACAGAGCTGGTGGAAGGAACAGCAGGGAGGGACGCCGCGGCCGGTTGCGGGGCCGTGGCAGTGGGGGCACCCCCTGCCATGGAGGGCCTGGCTTTTTTAGCGGGGCCTTTACCCTTCTTTGTGCCCTGGCCCTTCCTGCCGGTTGGAGGGACTCCCCCAGAGTCAGAGGGGGCGAGGGACGTGGCAGCAGCGGAGGTCACCTCGTTACCCACCGCTGCCGGCACTCCAGCAGGGGTGGTAGTAGGTGGCTCGGCAGCGGCGGTTGAGGTAGAGGCTAGGGAGGACGATGGTGGGGCGGGTGGAGGAGGGGCAGCAGGGTCCGCCCAAGGGGTCTCACTCTCCTCGTCCCCTGCCATAATGAGGATGGGGGGAGAGCAAACACTGGAGGGGGGGTAAGGAAGGGGGAAGCAGGTCGACCACTCCTCCCCGCTAGGCTGTAGGTAGGGGAGGAGGGCGCCGAAAAAGGAGGGGGTGGATGGGGGTGGGCTATCAAGAGCTAGGGGTCAGTCACCGACCCAGGGAAGGTTTCCGGCTCCTCTTGTTGCACCAAGGAAGGGAGGATAGAACAGCATTGGGGGGTGCAGTGAGACAGAATCAAACTAAAACGGGGAGGGGTACAAGCGCAAGGGAGGGGACATGGGCGCACGAGGGGAGGGGCTAATCAGGGCAAGGGGACCGCAGGGGGAAGGGAGCAACCAGGCGGGAAATGGGGCAGAGGAACCACGGGGCTAGCTTTAGAGGCTGGGGCGGGTCAAACAGACAAAGGCTGCAGAGGGAAAGGGCGGGGCAGGCAAACAAACTGGAGCTAGCAAGGGGCTGGGGCAAGGGGGAGGGGCAAAAGGCAGCAAGGGGCAAATGGGTAGGCAGCAGGGGTAAAGCTGGGGGCTTGCTGCAGGGGGGAGGAGGTCAGTCCAAAAGGGGGGGGAACGTGCACCTACGTGCGCTTGTAACAAAAGGAAAAGCAGTTTAGGCTGGCTGCTGTATCAGGCCCAATGGTGGCAACAGGGCATGGCAAGCCTAGGTGAGCAGCTGAGTCCCAGAGGCAGGAGCTCGAGGCAGATGGTGAGTAGTCGGTGGGGGTGGTGGAGGGGGCAACGATGATGGTGGTGGTGGGGATCGGGGGGGGACACAGAAGGACCAGGGGGCAGGCTCCACGCCACACCCCCTGTGTCCCCACAAACACAGTCTAGATCCCCACCACAAGAACACAGTTCAAAAGTTACTCAGTCCGGGAGGGCCCCCTCCACGGTGGTCTGTAGAATTCCTACGCGTTCCCCCACTGGCAGATGGTCCTCTTCTTCTCCTCAGGGCTCCAGCAGCTCCCCAGCAGCAAACGCAGCAGCTCCAGGCGGCAGTCTGGTGGCCAGCAGGAAAGACCCTTCTCAGGTGGTGGTCAATGATGGTGGCATGCCCAGCAGCAGGAGCAATGGCTGGGGTCTCTCCCTCCCCTCCTCTGGGGAGTGGGCCAGCAGGCCCCTCCCAAGGGGCTTTAGCTGGAGCAGCAGCAACCAAGGGTGTGGGTGGGTCTAGCAGTCAGCCAGCAAGCAGGTAGTAGAGAAAGAGGAGGAGGAGCAGCCCCCTATCTCTCTCCCTCCAGGCCAGAGGGCTACAGGAGAGTGATCTGTTAATCCCAGGTCAGACAGGGTTTCTGTTCTCTGAGTGACCAGACCTATTGGGATCCAGGAAGTGGGCGGGCGAAGCCCGCCCACTGCTAAAGGATCCCCCCCAGCCTAAGGGGGGGGTCCACAGGACCTGGAGACCAAAAAATTACGGGGGACAACTAATAAAAGAACAGGGACAGGAGTGAGGTCAAAGGGTCAAAAGAAGCGAACCAGACGGGGACACCGAGCAGAGAACCCCGGACAGCGCCCACTGCTCCTCGAAGGCGTCAAGGGAGCCAGTGGACGTCGCCCAGAGGGACTCTGCCCGGATACGTGAAAGAACGGAGGACCTGAAATACGCCCCACAGTCACAGGAAACTCCATCGGCCAACCTCCTCACTCTGGTTTTATAGATGGCCAGTTTTGCTAAGGCCAGAAGGAGGTTGACCAGGAGGTCCCGCAACTTTGTGGGGCGACGGATAGGGAGTGCATAAATAAAAAGGTGTGGAGAAAAGTGCAACCAAAATCTTAACAAAATATCTGTGAGGAGCCGGAATAGGGGCTGCAGCCTGGTGCACTCTAGGTAAACATGCGCCAGGGTCTCCCTCACGCCGCAAAAGGGGCAGGTGTCTGGGATAGGGGTAAACCGCGCCAAGTACACGCCCGTGCTTACGGCTCCGTGAAGGAGCCGCCAACTGATGTCCCCGGTGGGCTTCGGGATCAGAGCAGAATAAAGGCTGGCCCACCGCGGCTCCTCACCCTCCAGAGGTGGCAGAAGGTCCCGCCACTTTGTATCGGGGCGGGACGCGAGGGTGAGGACATGAAGAACATGTAGCACGAGCGTGTATAGATGTTTCCTTGGCGCGGTCCGGAACAGAACCGGCTGCAAATGGTGCAGCCGGCTCATGGCGAATGGACGGGGAGGGGGCTGGTTGGGTCTACGGGGCAAGGGCCCGATGAAAAGGTCTGGAGAGCTCGGAGTGGAGGGTGGGCGGGGCGTGCCCTCTCGCAGGACCCGGTCGAGATAGTCCCGAGCAGCGGGCGGCAAAGCGGCCCTCACCTCCTGAAGCACGCGCCGGGGAGTACGAGGTCTGGAGAGTCCCATGCGCTGAGCGAGCGTCAGGGGATCCAGCCAGTCTCCTCGGTCGTAGTCCAGGAGGTCTCCGACTTTGGTGACTTCTGCTAGGACCAACCTCTGGCGCACCATGGGGGACTCCGCCACCTGCACACGAAGCTGGGGGTTGTGTAGCAGGGGCTCCGCGAGGAGATCTGCCCCCACGGTGGCCGCCACGGACCTGGTCACTGAAAACAGTTTCCAGGTCCGGAGGAGGTCCTGGTAGAAGACCGGCAGCTCGGAGAGGCCTCGCGGAAGACCTCTCGGATGGAGACAAAGGAGCTGCCGGTCATATCGGAGCCCTCGGAAGCGGCGCAGGAAGGCGTGCGCCAATACGCTCCATGCCGGACTACCTGCACCATAAAGGAGCCTCTGCAGGGCCTGGAGGCGGAAGACGTGGACCTGAGCATGCAGACACTTCAGGCCCTGCCCTCCCTCCTCCAGGGGTAGATGGAGAACCCCCGCAGAGACCCAGTGCAGTCCTGACCAAAAGAACTCCAGAATCAACGTCCGGAGGGTGGTCAGGAAGCCCGGGGCCGGGACCAGGGTGTTGAGCCGGTACCAGAGCATGGACAGGACTAGTTGATTGAGCACCAGTGCTCTCCCTCGAAGGGAGAGACACCGGAGCAGTCCTTTCCATTTCCGGAGCCGCTCCGACACCCTGCCCTCTAAACCTAGCCAGTTCTCCGGCGGAGACGGATGTGTGGCAGAAAGGTAAACGCCGAGATAGAGCAGCGGACCCGCGCTCCACCGGATGGCCTGAAGCGCGGGTGGGAGGGAGCTCGCCTGCCACCCGTCCCCTACCACCAGGCCAGAGCTCTTGACCCAGTTGACCCGGGCGGAGGAGGCCGCCGAATAGATGGTCTGGCAAGCCTCCACCCGCACCAAGTCGCCCGGGTCCTGGACCACGAGGAGCACGTCGTCGGCGTACGCCGACAGGACCAGCCGCAGCTCCGGCTCCCGCAGCACCAACCCTGCCAACCTCCTACGGAGGAGACAGAGGAAGGGCTCGATCGCCAGAGCATACAGCTGGCCCGAGAGGGGGCACCCTTGACGTACTCCTCGCCCGAAGCTGACCGGTTCGGTCAGGGTCCAGTTGAGCCTGACCAAACACTCTGCGGAGGCGTACAGCACCTGGAGAAAACTCACAAACTGGGGCCCGAAGCCAAACGCTCGCAGAGTGCCCAGGAGATACCCGTGGTCCACCCTGTCGAACGCCTTCTCCTGATCCAGGGACAGGAGGGCGAACGACAGACCATCCCTACACCCGAGTTCCAAGAGGTCCCGGACCAGATACAAGTTGTCGAAGATGGTGCGGCCCGGGACGGTGTAGGTCTGGTCTGGGTGGATCACGTCCGCCAGCACGGACCCTAGCCGCAGCGAGATGGCCTTTGCTACGATTTTATAGTCCGTGCTGAGGAGCGAGATGGGACGCCAATTCCGTAAATCGCGGAGGTCCCCCTTCTTCGGCAATAAGGCGAGCACGGCTCGCCTGCACGAAAGAGGGAGGACCCCGCCCTGCAAGGACTCGGCCCAGACGGTGACAAGGTCTGGGCCGAGGACATCCCAAAACACGCGGTAGAACTCCACGGTCAGCCCGTCCATGCCTGGAGATTTATTGGTGGGCATGCGACGGAGGGCTTCCGAGAACTCGGCCAGAGTGAGAGGTAGCTCCAGCCAGTCTCGGTCGCCCGCGCTGACCGTCGGGAGTTCATCCCAGAGCATTCTGCAAGCGTTAGGATCGGTCGGATCCGGGGAGAAAAGGCCCGCGTAGAAGGCCCTGGCCCTCCCGCACATTTCCGCCGGATCCGTGAGGGGGGTGCCGTCCTCTGCTAAAAGGCAGGTGACGTGCTTCTTGGCCCCCCTCTTTTTCTCCAGGGCGTAGAAGAAGCGGGAGCCGCGATCCATCTCCCGAAGGAGGCGGATGCGGGATCGAACAAAGGCACCTCGGGCCCGATGGTCCTCGAGGGTCCGGAGCTCTTCCCGCTTCTCCCGGCACGCTCCGCAGAGGGATGGATCACCGGGGCTGGCAGCCAGACGCCTCTCCAGCTCTAAGACCTCCCGTTCCAACTGCCCTATCGTCGCATCCCTCCGTCGGCTGGCGCCCCGGGTGTAGTCACGGCAGAAGAGCCGGGCGCGCACCTTCCCCAGGTCCCACCACCGCCGCGCCGAGGGAAAGGCACGCCGCTGCCCTCGCCAGGCCAGCCAGAACTCCCGGAAGGACGCCACAAAGCCCACATCCTCCAACAAGCTATTATTAAAATGCCAATAGGCCGGACCCGGCCTCTCCGCGCAAAGAGAGGCTGTCACGGTGGCTAGATGGTGATCTGAAAAAGGGGCCGGCCGGACGCTGGAGGAGTGGGCCCGGGAAAGATGGAAGCGTGACATATAGATGCGGTCCAACCGGGAGTGGTACGACCGATGGACCTCCACCCGGACAAAAGTGAATGTTGAAATGTCATCCGGGTGGTGGTCGCGCCAGACGTCCACCAGGGAGTGATGTTCGACGATCTCCCGGAGGACATCCGCGGCGGCCTGGTGCTGCTCAGTCCCCGAGCGGTCCCGTTCCTCAAGGGTGGCGTTAAAGTCCCCGCCCAGGACCAGGCACTCGCGAGGATCCAAGGTGCCGAGGAAGGCGGACGCCTGCTGATAAAAACACAACCTCTCCGGGCCCAATGTCGGGGCGTAAACGTTGACGAGATTAACCACAAGCCCCTCCATGCGGACCCGGAGGTGTAGCAGGCGGCCTGGCACAGCCTCGGCGACCCCCAGCACCTCGGGCCGTAGGTCGGGGGAGAACAGGGTCGCCACTCCAGCCGTACGAACTGTGAGGTGGCTAAAATAGACTCTGTCCCCCCACTCCAGCCGCCAGCTAGCTTCAGCGGCCGGATCCGTATGGGTCTCCTGCAGGAAAATCACAGAGTACCCCCCCTCCCGAAGAAAGGAGAGCACCTGGCTCCTGCGGAGACCCATCCTACAGCCCCGGGTGTTTAATGTTGCAAAGATGATCGGTGCCATGAGGAGGGCTGGGGGGGATCCTCGCCGGCAGAGACGCTCACGGCCTCCGTCGGGCCGCGCAACAATCCGTGACCTACCCCGTGGGCGATTAAGGAGTCACGGAAGAGGCGGACCCGTTGGTAGGCCGCAGCGGCCTGCCTCCCGGTCCTCTTACCCTCCCCCATGAGGGCCCTCGCGGCCCGGAGGATCTGATGAAAATCCCCCCATCGCTGGAGTGCAAGCTGTACCTTGTTGCGGGAGCCACGGACGTCCTCAAGGAACTCCCGTAGCTCCTCTCTCAGCGTATGGGGGGGTGGGGTTACTGATCTAAGGCTTGCCCCCAGTGGGGCCCCTGTCACAGCCCCGTGGCCCACCGAGACGGGCAAACAGGGGGCAGACCCTCGACGTGGCGTCCGATGGGCCGACGCCACGTGGCCTGCCTCAGATCCCGGCTCACTGGGGGGCGGCGGAGGGAAACTAGCAGCCCCTGGTGGGTCGGGACAGGGAAAAACAAAGGCCGCTCCTTGGGGGTCATCCTCTGGGATAAGGAAGGAGACAGCCCCAGGGGCGGCAAAAGCATCACGGGAAGTGGAGGGGACAGGGACAGGGTCGGTGTCAAGGGTAGGGCTGGAATCAGGAATAGGGACAGGGGAAGGGGTGATATTGGGATCGGGGGTCCCAGCAGCCAGGCCACTGGGTGGGGGGGGTAACACCCCGCAAATGGGCTCAGGAATTTGCGGGGAGGGAGGTGGGCCCTCTGCGATGCCAGGCTCGTGCTCCAAGGCAGATGGTAAGGCCACGGCATCTGTAGGTGGAGAAACAACGGTGGGGCCCCCACCCGGGAAGGAGGTCGGCTGCCCCTCAGCCATGAGGGAGTCCCCTTGTGACTCAGGTCCCGGTTGCATGGCACTGGCCGTCGCCTCAAGAGGCTCGGCGACCGCTAGCGGGGTGCCATCTGCAGCCGGGTTGGTGGAAGAGTCCAGGGGCTCCTCGGAGGCGGGAGCGGAAGCAGTGGGTAAGGGGACGGAACATGGGGAAAGGGGGGCTGAGGCGAGGTCGCTCAGATCGAGGCCCGCTGGCAAAGGGTCGTCCTCCCCCTGGGTAACCGGGGTCAGACCCAGGGCCTCGATCTCCTCATAAATGGAGGGGAGATCACCTTCCACCACCCCAGGGCTCTCCCCGTCTGTACCCAAAGCAACGCTCGCCTTGGTGCATACAGGGGCTACAGATTGTAAGGGGGCGAGAGGGGCTCCATCAGGGGCTTCCATAGGAAGGGACACCGGAGGAGGGGTAGTGCTTTCCTCCGATGCTGCCACGTCTTCCCTAGCCGGTAATGGTGGACAAAACCCACCCGGGGGCAAAGCGGAAGGCTCAGCATCGGTGCCCCCCTTCCTGGTCTTCCGGGGGGCTACCGCATCAGATGGGAGGAGCGGAGCTCGAGCCTTCCGCTTGCCCCGCTTCCCCTGTACTAAGGACCAGCCCTCCATGGCATCATCTGGGGGCTGGCTAACAGGTGTTGGGTCAGGGAGCAAGGACGAAAGCTTAGGGACTCGGGGAGGTAATGGTGGGGTAACATGTAGGAGGGAGGATTCTCCCTGGGGCATGCCCTCTTCTATGCCCGGAGGTATCCCTACCTCACCCTCCTCTACAGGCCCTGCCAGAACGCAGGAGGCAGAGGCGTGGCCCTCCCGCTCGTCTAGGCGCACTGGGGGAGATACCCCTTGGGCCCGAGCGGGAGCTTTGGTGGGCCGGAAAGGAGGAGGGGCGGCTTCGGGCGCCGGGTAGCTAGGGGCACCGGCGATGACGGGGCCGGCGCCCTGCCGGGGCTCGGGGGTCTCGGATGTCCCTCCGTGCCGGGCCAAGGGGCAGTCCCTCCGGACGTGTCCCATCGCCCGGCAGAGGTAGCACCGGGCCTCCCCCGTTGAATAATGCACCCGGTAGCGGGCCCCCTGGTAGGGGACCAAGAAGGACCCCTCAAGCGCCGCTCCGTCACGTGCCGCCGGCGGCAGTTGTAACTGTACCTGCCGGCGGAATGAGAGGACATGACGGAGGGCGGGGTCTTTGCAGCCCAATGGGAGAGGGCTGACCACAGAGATCGGCCTTCCCAGGGTAGAGAGGGCGGGTAACAGGGCGGCATTTGGAAGGAATGGAGGGACAGAAGTCAGGACCAGTCGGGCGCCCAGGTCTTCTAGCGGCTCCAGGGGGACGTACACGCCCCCTACCGCCAGGCCCTTCTCCACTGCCTCCTGGGCGGCGGCCTCCGATGCTAGGAAGAAGACGACCTTTCCGTACATCTTGGAGGCCGCCACAATGGCCGTGGGCCCCACCACCCTTGCCAACGCCCGCACGTAGGTCTCCACGTGGGGCGAGGCGGGTACCAGGAGGCAACGGACGCCGTGCTTCCTAGTCAAGGTGGGGAAGGGGCCCCGGCCGCTATAGATGGTAGCAGAGGCGGTGGATGGGGGAGATGACGTAGCGGCTGGCGGGGGGGCCGCCGCCACCTGGGCGTATGCCCTGGGGGTCGAGGGAGGGACACCCACAGAGCTGGTGGAAGGAACAGCAGGGAGGGACGCCGCGGCCGGTTGCGGGGCCGTGGCAGTGGGGGCACCCCCTGCCATGGAGGGCCTGGCTTTTTTAGCGGGGCCTTTACCCTTCTTTGTGCCCTGGCCCTTCCTGCCGGTTGGAGGGACTCCCCCAGAGTCAGAGGGGGCGAGGGACGTGGCAGCAGCGGAGGTCACCTCGTTACCCACCGCTGCCGGCACTCCAGCAGGGGTGGTAGTAGGTGGCTCGGCAGCGGCGGTTGAGGTAGAGGCTAGGGAGGACGATGGTGGGGCGGGTGGAGGAGGGGCAGCAGGGTCCGCCCGAGGGGTCTCACTCTCCTCGTCCCCTGCCATAATGAGGATGGGGGGAGAGCAAACACTGGAGGGGGGGTAGGGAAGGGGGAAGCAGGTCGACCACTCCTCCCCGCTAGGCTGTAGGTAGGGGAGGAGGGCGCCGAAAAAGGAGGGGGTGGATGGGGGTGGGCTATCAAGGGCTAGGGGTCAGTCACCGACCCAGGGAAGGTTTCCGGCTCCTCTTGTTGCACCAAGGAAGGGAGGATAGAACAGCATTGGGGGGTGCAGTGAGACAGAATCAAACTAAAACGGGGAGGGGTACAAGCGCAAGGGAGGGGACATGGGCGCACGAGGGGAGGGGCTAATCAGGGCAAGGGGACCGCAGGGGGAAGGGAGCAACCAGGCGGGAAATGGGGCAGAGGAACCACGGGGCTAGCTTTAGAGGCTGGGGCGGGTCAAACAGACAAAGGCTGCAGAGGGAAAGGGCGGGGCAGACAAACAAACTGGAGCTAGCAAGGGGCTGGGGCAAGGGGGAGGGGCAAAAGGTAGCAAGGGGCAAATGGGTAGGCAGCAGGGGTAAAGCTGGGGGCTTGCTGCAGGGGGGAGGAGGTCAGTCCAAAAGGGGGGGGAACGTGCACCTACGTGCGCTTGTAACAAAAGGAAAAGCAGTTTAGGCTGGCTGCTGTATCAGGCCCAATGGTGGCAACAGGGCATGGCAAGCCTAGGTGAGCAGCTGAGTCCCAGAGGCAGGAGCTCGAGGCAGATGGTGAGTAGTCGGTGGGGGTGGTGGAGGGGGCAACGATGATGGTGGTGGTGGGGATCGGGGGGGGGACACAGATGGACCAGGGGGCAGGCTCCACGCCACACCCCCTGTGTCCCCACAAACACAGTCTAGATCCCCACCACAAGAGCACAGTTCAAAAGTTACTCAGTCCGGGAGGGCCCCCTCCACGGTGGTCTGTAGAATTCCTACGCGCTCCCCCACTGGCAGATGATCCTCTTCTTCTCCTCAGGGCTCCAGCAGCTCCCCAGCAGCAAACGCAGCAGCTCCAGGCGGCAGTCTGGTGGCCAGCAGGAAGGACCCTTCTCAGGTGGAGGTGGTGGTGGCATCCCCAGCAGCAGGAGCAATGGCTGGGGTCTTTCTCTCCCCTCCTCTGGGGAGTGGGCCAGCAGGCCCCCCCCAAGGGGCTGTAGCTGAAGCAGCAGCAACCAAGGGTGTGGGTGGGTCTAGCAGCCAGCCAGCAAGCATGTAGTAGAGAAAGAGGAGGAGCAGCCCCCTTCCTTCAGGCCAGAGGGCTACAGGAGAGTGATCTATTATCCCAGGTCAGACAGGGTTTCTGTTCCCTGAGTGACCAGAGCAGGGGCTGTACTAGAGTAATCAGGAACCTGCTAGAACCAGTTAAGGCAGGCAGGCTAATTAGGACACCTGGAGCCAATTAAGAAGAAGCTGCTAGAATCAATTAAGGCCGGCTAATCAGGGCACCTGGGTTTTAAAAAGGAGCTCACTTCAGTTTGTGGTGGGAGTGTGAGGAGCTGGGAGCAAGAGGCGCAAGGAGCTGAGAATGAGAGGGTGTGCTGCTGGAGGACTGAGAAGCACAAGCGTTATCAGACACCAGGAGGAAGGTCCTGTGGTGAGAATAAGGAAGGTGTTTGGAGGAGGCCATGGGGAAGTAGCCCAGGGAGTTGTACCTGTCATGCAGCTGTTACAGGAGGCACTATAGACAGCTGCAGTCCACAGGGCCCTGGGCTGGAACCCGGAGTAGAGGGCGGGCCCGGGTTCCCCCCAAAACCTCCCAATTGACCTGGACTGTGGATTCTCCCAGAGGGGAAGGTCTCTGGGCTGTTCCCCAACCCACATGGTGAATCTCTGAGGCAAGAAAATCCGCCAATAAGTGCAGGACCCACCAAGATAGAGGAGGAACTTTGTCACACCATGTAAATCATTGTTGCTACCACTGTTATATAATTGCAACAAATCTTATACAAAGTGTGTCAAGTAAGGTGCAAATAGAAATGTTAAGATTTGCTGAATATGATTATGCTATTGGTATACATGTCTCATTTTTGTATCTGAAGTTATGAGCTTTAGCTCTATACCTGTATTTCAAATGTTTGCTTCTGGGTAGCACCCATAAGGTGTTTAGCAAGCACATTGTGAATGAACTTTTCAAGTGAATGGCCCATTAAAGAACATTAAAGAACACTTAACTCACAATGGAAGATGCCTACCTACAGTTAATGGACTTTCCTGCTATGACTAAGTGAAATCATGTGTGGACATGTGACTTGCCCATGTGACTCCAAACACCATCTTGTCACCTGTAATTTTCCACAGTGAGAACAATGGGTTTCCCTTCACTTGAGAGAAGCTGTAAAAGGTGCTGGAAACATCTCATTTTGCCTTTTTCCTGCTCTAACCTCTGGACTATGAACTTATACTAATGGGAGCATTCTAACCAAGGAACTGAGGACCTTCCAATGATTTGGAAGAAACCAGAGACTTAACAAACCAGCAGTTTATTCCATCACTGCTACAAGCCTGAACCAAGAACTTCGTCATTGCTATATGTAATTGATTCCTTTAACAACCAATTCTTTCTTTCTTTCTTTCTTTCTTTCTTTCTTTCTTTCTTTCTTTCTTTCTTTCTTTCTTTCTTTCTTTCTTTCTTTCTTTCTTTCTTTCTTTCATGCTCAGCCATTACATTATTTTTTCTCTTACTGCAGACAGCACTAATTTAAAAGGCTCAATGGGCTGCAGATGCAATGCATTTAAAACATATTTAATTCACATTGCTTGCAGAGCATGTGTAAATTGGCTGTAGCTCCTTTGGACCCTATGGGCCCTGCTGACAGCTCTACGGATTTGTGTTAATTGCCCATTTCATATGAATTGCCCACTTCATTTTAAGTAGTCTCCTACATGTGTGATCCCACTATGTGTAACAATTAGGGCTGTTGATTAATCACAGTTAACTCATGTGATTAATTCAAAAAAATTAATCACAATGAAAAATTAATCATGATTAATCACAGTTTTAATTGCACTGTTAAACAATAGAATACCAACTGAAATGTATTAAATATTTTTGGATATTTTTCTACATTTTCAAATATATTGATTTCACTTACAACACACAATACAAAGTGTACAGGGCTCACTTTATATTATTATTTTTATTACAAATATTTGCACTGTAAAAATGACAAACAAAAGAAGTATGTTTTTCAGTCCACCTCATACAAGTACTGTAGTGCAATCTCTTTATCATGAAAGTGCAACTTACAAATTTCGATTTTTTTGTTACATAACTGCATTCAAAAACAAAACAATACAAATATTTTGAGCCTACAAGTCCACTCAGTCCTACTTCTCATTCAACCAATCGCTAAGATGAACAAGTTTGTTCACATTTGCAGGAGATAATGCTGCCCTCTTCTTGTTTACAATGTCATCTGAAAGTGAGAACAGGTGTTTGCATGGCACTTTTGTAGCCGACATTGCAAGGCATCTACATGCCAGATATTCTAAACATTCATATGCCCCGTGATGCTTCAGCCACCATTCCAGAGGACATGCTTCCATGCTGATGATGGGTACTGCCCAATAATGATCCAAAACAGTGCAGACTGACACATGTTCATTTTCATTATCTGAGTCAGATGCCACCAGCAGAAGGTTGATTTTCTTTTTTGGTAGTTTGGGTTCTGTAGTTTCCGCATCAGAGTGTTGCTCTTTAAGACTTCTGAAAGCGTGCTCTCTCCTGGTTCTCAGGTTATGAAGGGCATCGGCCATAGGTTAGGTGCAGGCAGTTGGGCAGCCTCACCTGCCCCGAGGGCCTCAGCAAAAGTCACACATCCAATTCCAAACACCTAGGCATTGGTGCAGTACACAGGGCAACTGAGGTGCACACAGTATTAGTACAGAACAGTAAGACTCACATGCAACATAACAAGGGGAAAACCCCACTTTGTCACACAGCCTTTTCACCCTTTTATAAGGGTATGATATATTTTGTACAAAGTATGCCTTGTGAGGTATCATTTAAAAGCTTATAGAATAATAGAACTGGAAGGGACCCCGCGAGGTCATCTAGTCCAGTCCCCTTCACTCATGGCAGGACTAAGTATTATCTAGACCATCCCTGACAGGTGTTTGTCTAATCTGCTCTTAAAAATCTCCAATGATGGAGGTGCCCCAACTTCCCTAGGCAATTTATTACACCCTGAGAGTTAGGAAGTTGTTCCTAATGTCTAACCTAAACCTCCCTTGCTGCAATTTAAGCCCATTGCTCCTTGTCCTATCCTCAGAGGTTAAGAAAATCAATTTTTCTTCCTCCTCCTTGTAACAATCTTTTACATACTTGAAAACTGTTATCATGTCCCCTCTCAGTCTTCTCTTTTCCAGACTAAACAAACCCACTTTTCCCCCATCTTCCCTCATAGCTCATGGTTTCTAGACCTTTAATCATTTTTGCGCTCTTGTTTGGACTCTCTCCAATTTGTCCACATCCTTCCTGAAATGTGGCACCCAGAACTGGACACAATACTCTAGTTGAGGCTTAATCAGTGTGAAATAGAGTGGAAGAATTACTTCTCGGGTCTTGGTTACAACAATCCTGCTAATATATCCCAGAATGATGTTCACTTTTTTTTGCAACAGTGTTACACTGTTGACCCATATTTAGCTTGTGGTCCACTATAACCCCCAAATCTCTTTCCGCAGTACTCCTTCCTAGGCAGTCATTTCCCATGTTGTATGTGTGCCACTGATTGTTCCTTCCTAAATGGAGCACTTTGCATTTGTCCTTATTGAATTTCATCCTATTTACTTCAGACCATTTCTCCAGTTTGTCTAGATCATTTTGAATTTTAATCCTATCCTCCAAAGCACTTGCAACTCCTCCCAGCTTAGTATCATCCGCAAACTTTATAAGTGTACTCTCTATGCCATAATCTAAATCGTTGATGAAGATATTGAACAGAATTGGACCCAGAACTGATCCCTGCAGGACCCCACTCTTTATGACCTTCCAGCATGATCTGCTAAATATTTTTGTCTTGTTAAAATATGAGTAGCTACACAATGTAAAGTTATAACATTTCATTGTATGATGTTGCTGGAAATATATTACAATTTGGGGGGGCACCCACATACCAATTTTTGAAAGACAGCAAGACTAGCCAGGCTGGTGTTAATGGACCATTACCTACTTAGACATCAATTTTTTGGCAGGGGGAAGGTGTGAACAAGAAATTTACATTTCATCACAGGGACCATTCAAGCCTCATGTCCACCATGACTCAGCAAGGATGTTTCTAGCACAAGAATTTGAATTATAAAGATGGGGAGCAAAACACTTGCCCCCACTCCTCCTCCCATCTCTCTGCTCATGACATCAATGAATATCTGAAGGACACTGAAAGAAGGGGGGAAAGTTCTGGACTGAAAAGAGACCCAGGCTGTGAAATTTACTGCAGCATGTGGTGAGAGAAATGCCTTTGCTTTGAATTCTGCTAGCACGTTAAGTTAGCCATTAGTTTACATTTTGTCTTTCCCTTCCTTTGTAACCAATTATGACTTTTATGTTTCATTACGTGTAGCCACTTAAAACCGTTCCTTTCTTACTGTAGTTAATAAACTTGTTCTCCGGTTTTATCCAACTGATATGTTTGGGTTAAAGTGTATGGGAAAAACCATTTGGAACAACAAGGCTGATGTATATCATTTTCCTTTGATGAAATGACGAACTTTAGATGAACTTGTATTATCCAGTAGTGTGTTGTGTAGTATAAGACACACATTTCTGGGGGAAGGCCTGGGACTGAGAGTCTGCTGGTGTTGTGCTGCAATATAATTCATGAGTGGCTAGCTAGTAGCACTCGATACTATATAGCTGGGAGCAAGTGACATGCTGGAGACTGTGTATTTACTGACCAGGAGTTGCTGTTTTCACAGAAGAGCAGTGTAAGAGGCACCCCAGGTTGGAGAACAGAGGAGATACAGCTGTTTAGCAGTCCAGATGGTGCCCTGAGTAATGTCACACTAACCAAACCCTCCCCATCTCTCCAGGCCTTCCCACCTCCAAACATACCTGGAACAAAGAAACAAATAAAAGCATCAAACAACTACAAAAATATAAATTAAAAAACTGACAAACAAAGAAACAAAAAAAATACACAAAGAACAAATGCGTTGATACCTGGATCAGAGTTTTTATCCTGAAAAATAAGAAGAGCCAGAGACACCACTAGTGACTTTGCTATGGCTACTCATTTTATGTGCAAGGTACTTAGATAGATAGATAGATAGATAGATAGATAGATTCTGGATCTCATTTACATTGGTGTAAACCTAAAGTAAGTCTTATTATTCTTGAGTTATGTTTGTCTGGATTTTTACACGTGCAAATACCCAATTCTGCATAAAGATGTTGGATTGTATGTTCACATGGAGGCAATAATGTCATCAGCTGATTATATTTATAAGAAAACTCAGAATGAAATTGCAATCAATGGAGAAATATGGACATTTTATTCTTGCTGAATAACCTCCAACCTACCAGTTTACTCAATGAACCTTTCACCTCCCTGTTTCTCATGCTGTAGATGATCGGATTCATCATTGGCGGCACCACGGAATAGAGAACACCCACCATGAGATCCAGACCTGACGCCGCGCTGGAGGCCGGTTTCAGGTAGGCAACAGTCCCAGTGCAAATAAACAAGGAGACCACAGTAAGATGAGGAAGGCAGGTGGAGAAGGCTTTACGCCGGCCCTGCTCAGAGGGGATTCTTAGCACTGCTTTGAAGATCTGAACATATGACACAATTATGAAAACAAAGCAGCTTAAGGCTAAGCATGCACTGAAGACAATAGCCACAGTTTCATTGAAGTCTGAGTCAAAGCAGGCGAGCTTGAGGAGCTGGGGGATTTCACAGAAGAACTGATCCATCACGTTGCCTCCACAGAAAGATATCACAAATGTGCTCCCAGTGTGCAGTGCAGAGTAAAGAATACCACTGATCCACACACCTGCTGCCATTTGGACACACGCTCTCCTGTTCATCACTGTCTCATAGTGCAGTGGTCGGCAGATGGCGACGTGTCGGTCGTATGCCATGACAGTCAGTAATGCATAATCCGCTGAAATAAAGATGATAAAGAGAAAGACTTGTGTGAAGCATCCAGAATAAGAAATCGACCTAGTGTTCATGAGGGAATTGGCCATGGATTTGGGGATGGTGACAGAGATGGAGCCGAGGTCTAGGATGGACAGGTTCACCAGGAAGAAGTACATGGGGGTGTGAAGATGGTGGTCGAGGGCTATGGCTGTGATGATGAGAAGATTCCCCATCAGGGCTGCCAGGTAAATCACCAGGAACACCACAAAGTGTAAAATCTGCAGCTCCCGAACATCAGAGAATCCCAGGAGAAGGAACTCGGTCACAGTGGTTTGATTGGACATTTTCTTCCTCAGTATGTTGTGTGATGCCTGTGGTGGGAATGAGAAAGGTTATGGTCAGGATTAGAGTGACAGAGAGAATGGCCCTGATTCCCCTTCCCCTAATATCTCATTGTATGAATGTCTAAGGTGACCAGCACTCATCACTTACAATGACTTGGTGATGTTAGTGCTCCTCACCTCTGACTATCACGCAATCGTGTTATCACAGTTGTGTAAATTGGATCAGCTCCTTTAAAGTCAACAGAGCTTCTTCACTTTACCCCATATGAGGAATAGGCCCATGGGGTGGCTTGATAAATGCAGTATGAAGGATGGAACAAAGTACATCCAAAATCCAATTCCGGCCAAGTTGGATTCTCTACTGCTACAAATATAAGGCTCACCTCTTGAGCATTACAATAAAGTAGTACAACACCAACGCAAGCTGTTTCCCACTTTCCCGGGAAATATGACAAGGACTCACCCAGCATTCTGTGGGGGTAGACCTTCTGTATTGATTTTACCCCAATACCACACAGCTGTCTACTACCTGGGTACACACTGATTTACGGCACCCAATCCCAGCTGCACCCGCACTTCATATTGCAAACAAGGAATATAGACCATATTTATAGGATGGGGGACATTATCCTGGGAAGCAGTGACTGAAAACAAATTGGGGGTCATGATGGATAATCAGCTAAACATGAAGTCCCAGTGTGACCAATGGCTAATGAGATCTGCGGAGCATAAACAGGGGAATCTTGAATACGAGTAGAGAGGTTACCTTGGTATTTGGGACTGGTGTGACCATGGCTGGAATATGGTGTCCAGTTCTGGTTTCCAAAATTCAAGAAAGATGTTGATAAATAGTAGACGGTTCAGAGAAAAGCCACAAGAAAGATTAAATGATTAGAAAACATGATTTGTAGGGAGACCCTCAATGAGCTCAGCCTATTTATCCTAAGAAAGGGAAGATTAAGGGTGACTTGAGGGCAGTCTATAACTACCTAGAGGGGGAACAAATATTTAATAATGGACTCTTAAATCTAGCAGAGAAAGGTCTAATATTATCCAATAGCTGTATTTGAAGCTAGACAAATTCAGACTGTAAATAAAACATAATTTTCTAACAGTGAGAGTGATTAACCAATGGAACAATTTACAGGTATTGTGGTGAATTCTCCATCACTGAGACTTTTCAAACCAAGATTGAGTCTTTCTCGAACAGATCTGCTCTAGGAATTATTTTGCATAGTTTGCTGGCCTCCAATATACAGGAAGACAGACAGAATGGTCACACTAATCCCTTCTGGCCATGGACTCTGTGAATCTCTGAATATCTATGTAATGATGGACTAGTAGCAGTGCTCAGTTACTTGCACGTTGTATTGTTTCCTGCTGTGACTTTAGGTCTGTGCTGTGTGATTCAGTGGCAGTCAGAGGACATGTTTTTTTTCTTGGCTCTGGCACTGACCTGCTGTGATACGGTACCAGTCACTTCCCCTCTCTGTGCTTCAGTTTCCCCTCCCTTTCTCTGCCTTCTCTACTTGACTGTAAGCTCTTTGGGGGATGGGCTGTATCTTAGCATGTGTATGGTCAGTGCACCCATTTACCGCACCTGTGGTCAGCTGGCAACAGTGTTGTACACTGGACACATTGCTGAACCAGGAGGTTGGTGTTCTGGTTCTATTGACCCCCTCTATGGCCATGGGTTGTGTCCAGGTAGACAGGCTTTGGCTGCTTGTACAACTCTAACCCTGTTTAAAGGGTCTAGTGTGTATGACACATATTCTGTGACCTATCAGCTATGTCGGTTACTTTGCTGTACTTTCCTTTGAAAGAGAAATAAACAGAGATGCCAGAGAATGAATGCGTTTTCTAATTATATATTATTAAACAACATTAACTTTTCCTTCCCTTGTTTAAAGTTTAAGGTTTCTTGGAAATTTTCATACTTAATGGAAAATATGGGATTTTATCAAAACCCCATATTTTCCCTTCAGAATGCGTCAGCTTTCCTAGAAAATTTGTGCCATTTTGTTGGAAAACTGAAATCTCAGAAAACAACCTTGTTAGGTTTTCTTCTTGAAATTTTCACTTTTAAGATGAAAGTTTTCAGATGCCAAACACTGAAGGAAAATGGGTTTTGGTTTGTTGATGAAAAGCTTTAATTGTTTGTAGGGGGAATTTTTTATTTTATTCTTTTAATTATTTTCTGACCAGCCGCAGACGAGTAAATTGGTAGGAAAATGTAAAGGACATCTGAGTGTAATTCTTATTACTGTTCTTAATCTACCCCTGGATGTTAACCTTCAGACAAATTAAATTGAATGAGAAAACTTACTGTGGATTTGAGGATATTTTCCTAATACATGATTCATTCAGTCCAGCGCCAGGATTCTGTAGTCATTATCTATCTGTCTGTCTGACTATCAAGTAGTATCTACAAGCAAAGGCACAACTTTCTAAGAGTCCTTTCATCCCTCACTCTAAAACTGTATTTGATTCCAACCCGTTGCTCTCAGCAGATGAGCTATGCACAGCTGGCTTTGACCCTCACTCTCATTCAAGGACCTATGCTGAGGGAAGGTGATTTATCCATGTGTATTTTACTCCCTGGAGCCCTGCACAGCTCAGCAGCAGAGACCCACAGGGAAAAGTTCACAGATTCATAGATTTGAAAGCAAAAAAAGGATGTTATGATCCTGTAGTCAACCCCCTGTGTAGGACAGAAGAACAGAAGAACGGCCATTCTGGTTGAGGCCAATGGTCAATCTAGACCAGTACCCTATCTTCCAACAGTGGCCAATGCCAGATGCTTCAGAGGGAATGAACAGAACAGGGGAATCATTGAGTGATCCATCCCCTGTCATCCACTCCCTGCTTCTGGCAAACAGAAGTTTACTGACACCTAGAACATGGGGTTGTATCCCAAACCATCTTGCTAACAGCCATTGATGGACCTATCTTCCATGAATTTATCTAATTATTTTATGAATTTCATTATAGTCTTGGCCTTCACAACATTCCCTGGCAATGAGTTCCACAGTTTGACTCTGTGTTGTGTGAAGAAGTACTTCCTTTTATTTGTTTAAAACCTGCTGCCTATTCATTACATTGGGTGACCAATGTTATGTTATGTGAAGGAGTAAATAATATTTCTTTATTCTCTTCTCCACACCTTTCATGATTTTACAGACCTCTATTACATCCCCTTTTAATCATAGTTTTTCCAAACACAAAAGTCCCAGTCGTTTTAATTTCTCCTCATATGGAAGCTGTTCCATACTCTTAGTCATTTTTGTTGCCCTTCTCTGTACCTTTTCCAATTCTAAGATATCTTTTTTTTTTAGATGGGGTGACCTCATCTGCACCCAGTATTCAAGATGTGTGCTTACAATGGATTTATATAGAGGCAATATGATATTTTCTGTCTTATTATCTATCCCTTTCTTAATGATTCCCAACATTCCTTTAGCTTTTTTGACTGCAGCTGCACATTGAGAAGATGTTTTCAGAGAACTATTCACAATGACTCTCAGTTCTTTCTTGAGTGGCAACAGCTATTTTTAGACCCCATCATTTTATATGTACAGTTGGGGTTATGCTTTCCAATGTGCATTACTTTAAATATATCAATATTGAATTTCATCTGCCATCATGTTGCCCAGTCACCCAGTTTTGTGAGAACCCTCTGTCACTCATCATAGTCTGCTTTGGATTTAACTATCTTGAGTAGTTTTGTATCATCTGCAAATTTTCCCACCTCACTCTTAGCCCCCCACCCCCTTTTTGAGAGAATAGGTAGGCCACAGTTCACTTCCTGAATGTTAACAGACTTGGGCTGCATCTTCATAAGACTATTCTACTATCAATGAGCCACCACTGCTTTGCTCAGGGTGCCTCAGCAGATTCCAGTTGTCCGGGTGTCTAAATTAAGATATCAGAGGAAAGACACTGTACCTTGTTGTTTTCTGGTGAGGCCTCACTTCTTGCGATGTGACTGTTAAGTGGCCAGGAGGTTGCTCTGACTGGTGATGAATAAATGTTAGTATTTACTGAGCAATATAGCATAGCATTGGGCCAAACAAAACTTGTAAGTCAAAGTGGCCAAAATGAGGGATTTCTGGTTTGTGGGAATGTTGCAAACTCTAAAAAGAATTTGTTTCAGAAATACCGACTGTCACAGATTGCACTGTTATTTTCAACCTTTTTACAAAAATAAATTTTCTACAAAGTATGCCTTGTGAGGTATCATTTGAAGACTTGTAACCTGCTGAATATTATTATACTACTAAAATATGTATGGTAACATTATATGTAAAATTATAAGATTCTACTGTATGATATGTTCCAAGTTTAGATAAACAGTTTCAGATCAGTTCCCCAGAAACAAAGGGCTAACCAACATCTCAGCCATGTGTCACAACATCCAGTTGGCTGTCACCTAAGTAAGCAGCAGTATTTTGCCAGAAAGATCGGTATAAGTGAGAAATTTGTTTTGAATTCATTTAGCTTGCTAAATTAGGTATTCATTTGCATTTTATTTTCTTTGTAACCAATTCTGACTTTTTTGCCTCATTACTTGTAATTACTTAAAATCCATCTTTATGTAATTAATTAACTTGTTTAATTGTTTTATCTAAACCCATGTGTTTGGAATGAAGTGTTTGGGAATCTCCAACTGAGATAACATGGCTTGTGTTTATCATTTTACATTGATGAAATAATGGACATTTTATGAACCCGCCTAGTCCAGGCGGGTTCTGGCAGTACAAGACACACATTTCTGGGAACAAGTCTGGGACTGGGAGTTTTCTGGTGTCATCCTGTAAGGTAATTCATGAGTGACTCACCAGAGCATTCATATAATTCAGATTTTGCATGTTAGAGGCTTTGTGTGAACTGGCCAGCAGTGGTTATTCTCACAGCAACAGTGGTTGTTTGCTCCCACCCTGAGGCCCCATTGCCCGCCTCTTGCACCCCTTTAGCCCCTTCCCCAATGCCCCCCCGACTGCTCCCACCTCTTCACCCCCTCCCCCAAAGGCCTCCCACCTGCCACATGTGCCTTTTCGACCCTCCCCAAGCCCCCCACCCTGCTGCTCACATCTGTTCACCCTCTCCACTGTGACCCCCTGCCCGCTGTCCATGTCTCTTCACCCCGAGTGGCCAGTAAGGGAGGAGGTTCTCAGGGGCAAGAGGCAGAGCAGAGGTGGGAAAAGGAGCAGTGCGGGTGGGCCATGGTGGAAAAGGACAAGCAGGAGCGGGGTCTAGGGGCAGAGCTCAGGCAGGTCTATTGCCCAGATGCCCTTACAGCAGCGGCGCTCCAAATGCGGCAGCTTCCAAAGGGCCATGGCCTTTTATACCCACCACCCATGTGAAGGTGCTCCTCTGCATTGAAATGGGTCTAATTGAGATGGTAATCTGATCTTTACATAAATCATAGAAATTTAGGACTGGAAGGGACCTCAACAGGTCATCTAGCGAAGACCTCTGCACTAAGGCAGGACTACGTTTTATTTAGACAATCCCTGATAGGTGTTCATCTAACCTGTTCTTAAAAAGTGACCAGTATTGAAGTAGGTTCTCTCATGGTTCTTGGGTGGCCTGTTCCATGCTGCAATCTACTTCTCTGTTGGAGTGTCCATGTTTGGTGAAGCTGGCATTAAGTGTGTTAAGGTGTGTGTCCCAGACTTTCTCCTAGGAGAAAATTCCGTGGAATCTGGGTACCTGGCTGTAGACAACAGATTTCTTGGTGTGCTGGAGTGCTTAGTGGATGTGTGAAGCTAAATGTGTAGAGTTGTCTAAAGGATCCCATTGCTGATGGTGGAGTCCAAGAAGTTGATGCTGGTATGAGAGTATTCTGGAGAAAGTTTAATGGATAGGTGGTGGTTGCTGAAGTTGTGGTGGAAATCTATGAAGAAATTTATATTGTCTGTCCAGAGGATGAAAATACCATCAATGTATTTCAGGTATATTGTTGGTTTCAGTATGAAATATTTGCAGAAATTCTTTAGTGAATAATGTTGAATAATAAATGGTTTGAAGGAAATAATGATCTGGACTTTTACAGTCAAGAACAGAAAAAGAAGCGCAATAATTTGCAAGGATTATCTATCTATCTATCTAATCATATGATGCTTCCCTGAATGGCTGTGTAAAAAAGTATGTGCAAACATGGTAATCAAATAAATTAAATTAATAAATAATAATAATAAAGAATTAATAATAAAGAATTAATAATAGCCAAATTCTGTGGTCCTGGGCACATTTAGTAACCTTTGGATAGTTGTTTGGATGAAAGACCATTGGCCAAAGCTGGATCCCTTTGAAGTGAAAAGTGAAATCCCACTTTGTCATAGTTACAGGGTAGCTGCACCTTTGACCCCTTCTCTGGTTTCTTTGAGTGCACCCATCAGGTCACAGCCTTGTGCCTGCCCCTCTCTTAGGGGGAACGATGTTATTCACCAACTCTTAAATTGGATCCTGGGGTATAGCATCTTGTGCACCAACTGTGATTTCCCAGCAAGGTCAATTGGATTCAGTACCTACTGTTATTCCCCCTGGATCTGTGACCAATACTAAGTTTAGTGACCAGACAGCTTTCTCTAAACAAAGTATAATAATTTATTTACCACAGCAGGAACAAAGCATAACATATGAGAAAACATTACATAGCAACTCCTCCCCGACACAACAAAAACTGAAATGGGGTCCATATTTGTCCTCATTATACAGAGTCAGGTAGGACTGTCTTTAGGGATGTTACCGTTCCTCAGCGGGTCACAGCTGACAAAGCCAAATTCAAGACAAACTGCTGAGACATAGGGCAGACTCCCGCAAACTGCTGGCTATTCTACCATTAGATTATACCAAGCCAGTAACAAACGTGAACTTCTGTCTCACCACACTGGTTAACAAGAAGCCAAAAATGCAATAATCTTAGTCATCCCAGCCCAGGGCTCACCACCCAGACACTGGAGTATAGGATGAGTGGTTACTGAAAACCAATTTCATCAGATATAGGGTCCTTCCAGTCCCAAGGGATCAGCCACTTAACCAGGTCAATATATAACTTAGATCTTAGCCAATAATCACGCTGATACCGATCCTTTAGTAACCAAAATCTAAATGTTTATTAATAAAAGACAAAAAAGAGAATTATTAATGGTTAATAGATCATATACATTCAAGTGGTCTTTCAGTGTTCAAAGATCAGGATCATAGCAGTGATTAAATAAATTATTAGATTGCAAAAGTCTCTCTGAAATCACCCAAACATATTAAGGTGTCATCAGTCCTTGTTCCAAGCTTGCTTGGTAATAATCCAGTCCATAGAAATGAAGCAGAAAATGAAGACAAAATGGAGATGCCTCAGGGGTCTTTTATATCCTCTGTCATGCTCAAGAAATTTTATTATTTCAAAGAAAGTTCACAGCCTCTGTTTGTAGAAAGTTACTGTTTCAAGATGGAGTCCAGGGTCACATGAGCATATCACATGTCCTTACATGCTTTGATGACTCACAGGTGCATCCATTGCCCATATTCTTGCTGAGGTGTCCACTGGAAGGCTTACTGGGTAGGATGAGTTTCTTCTATGGGCCATTGTGGGAGCTAAGTGTCCTTGATGGGCCATCAACAGAATAATATCACAGTCAAGGGAGAACTATGGACTTTATATTCATGGTGAATAATCTCCCTGCTATCAGTCTCCTCAGGGCAGTTTGGATTTCCTTGTTCCTCATGCTGTAGATGATGGGATTCATCACTGGAGGCACCACGGAATAGAGAACACCCACCACGAGATCCCATCCTGATGTTGAGCTGGAGGTGGGCTTCAGGTAGGCAACAGTAAGAGTCCAGAGGAACAAGGAAACCACAAAGAGGTGAGGAAGGCAGGTGGAGAAGGCTTTACTTCGGCCCTGCTCAGAGGGGATTCTCAGCACCGTGGTGAAGATCTGAACATATGACACAATTATAAAAACAAAGCAGCTTAAAGATAAACAAGCACTAAATACAATTGCCCCAGATTCTCTGCGGTATGTGTCAGAGCAGGTGAGCTTGAGTAGCTGGGGGATTTCACAGAAGAACTGATCCACCATGTTCCCTCCACAGAAGGTTAATGCAAATGTAGTCCCAGTGTGTACTGCAGAGCTGAGAATACTACTGAACCATGCACTGGCTGCTATTTGGACACAAGCTCTTCTGTTCATTATAGTCTCATAATGAAGAGGTTGGCAGATGGCGACATATCGATCGTATGCCATGACTGTGAGGAAGCTGAGCTCAGCTACAGCGAACAAGGGAAAGAGAAAGACTTGGGTGAGGCACCCAGAATAAGAAATTGACCTGGAGTTGGTTAGTGAATTGACCATGGATTTAGGAATGGGGACAGAGATGTAGCAGAGGTCTATGAAGGATAAGTTCAGCAGGAAGAAGTACATGGGGGTGTGAAGATGATGGTCAAGGGCTACGACTGTGACGATGAGGAGATTCCCCATCAGGGCTGCCAGATAAAGAACTAGAAACACTAGAAAGTGTAACAGCTGCAGCTCCCGAACACCAGAGAATCCCAAGAGAAGAAACTCGGTCATTGAAGTTTGGTTGCTCATTTTCCTTCTCAGTACACTGTGTCCTGCCTGTAGAGGGAAGGGCAAGGACAATGGTCAGAATTAGAGTAACAGATCCAATGACTCTGATTCTCATCTTAATAATATCTCATGAATGTCAAAGGAGCACAGCACTCTTCACTTCCATTGATAGAAGTCATGAGGGCTCCTCACCACCAACAATCGGAGCACTTCTCCAGTGTGTGATCACACTGGTGTAAGGTGACCAGACAGCAAATGTGAAAAATTGGGATGGGGTGGGGGATAATAGGAGCCTATATAAGAAAAGGACCCTAAACTCTGGACATCTGGTCACCCTACACTGGTCTAAATTAGATTAGCTCTCTTAAAGTCAATGGGACTGCATCTGTTTACACCATGGGAGATGTGCTCGAATCACAGCTACTATTTCCTTCTGATTTCCCAACGTGGCTCTGAGAGCACAACTTATCTCTTACAACCCAAGATCTGCCTGGGATTGATCCTGAGAATTCTTCAGAGACACTTGAACAGTTCCTACACTGTTTACTGTCTGCTGGCTTAATTCAGACACTTCCTGCTGCTCCAGCCTCTTTCTTACTCTTTCACTATTACACACTTGCTTTTGCATTGCCATGATCTGAGCCTGGCGGGTGTCTGATTAGGGAAACTGTTTTTTGTTTTTTGTTTTTTTATTTAGTATCATTTTTTTTTACCCTATTCTTTTTTAGTTCCTTTATTTTTGTTTTTAACCGATTTATTTTTTTATTTACTAGTATTGCTACTATCTGCTTACAGAGCTGCAAGAATGCTCCGGGACTGATAAAGCCCCAAGGCTTCCAGACACCATGACCATGTTCCTATATAGAATTATTCAAGCTGTTTCCCAAAATCATTTCCAGATGTTCCCTTTCCTTCTGACATAATCCCTCGACCAGGCCGCCAGCCTGGCGCCTTGAGACCCAGTAACAAAATATATCCATAAATTGACTCCCAGACCACAATATGGGGAAATTCCAAGCTGCTACCCTGGCCTGCATGCTCCTCTCTTGCACAGCATAGTTAACCATTTGTACCAATCTTCCCCTTCCTCTCCACCACTCCTGGCGACTGTCTCACCAAATCTGTTCCCCAGGGTTTTCAGAACCCAAAGCAGTAGTCACTTAACTGTTTTTTAGGTGGTTTCAGGAATAAATTAATGGGGGGTTGGGCACAGCTCGTTTGTCTAATAAAAATTGGCATAAGCAAAAGTGATTTTACCTAAAAGTACTTTTCTATTACATGTTAAGCACACACATACATACATATGCTGTTGTGGTAGGTTTAGAGCATTTTAAAACATTTATATTTACTTAAAGTTAAGCAATTATTTTGTGGGATCAGCAGCGAGACTTCCGGGGGGAGGGAGAACGCTTTCTCTCTAGCTGCTGAAAAACTTAACTCTTAGATTCTTGCCCCCCCATAAAGCTTCCTGGGACTGCTCCAAAGCACACTTTTTAACTTAACTTTTTCTATTTTATTTTAAACAAAGCGCCAAACTTATAATAGCCTCTAGCAATTTTCCTAGTCACAGCCAATAACCATTCATTATTTTTATTAGTAAAGCATTTTTAATTATAACAATAAAACTGACAAATCAAAAGCACCTACAACCAAAGTTATCCAAACATTCCTTCTATTTTTATAAAAACTAACTCCCCTACCCCAACCTCCCATTTTAATAGCAAAACAGCGAACATACAACTATTTAGCTTTGCCTGTAAGGGCCTAAAATTATTCTAGCTATATAATATGTAGTTTTTCACTAGCAATAACTAAACAAACAAAATAACGAACTACAGTACTGTCAAATTCTGGGGTAACAACTTGATAAAATTCAGTATGAAAGATGTAATAAAGTACAAGCCAAGATAAACTGTCCTAGCCGAGAAGGTCCCTCTATTGCAACAAACAGCAGGCTTCAAACTTGGGCATGAAATTAAAATGCCAACATTGCCTGATTCCCACTTTCCAGGGAAATACAACCGTGAATCACCCATTGTCCTAAATGGCAGTTCAACTGTGATGATTCCTCCTCAATCTCTGTATAAAAATGGCCTGATTCCTGGTTACAAATTGATTTATGGCATCAAATCCCAGCTGCACTTCCATCTCTGTGCAATGACAGACTCGGAGGATTGCTCAGTTACTGCTGGGTTCTGCTCTAGGATCTGACACGGACATTCTGTGTGATCTTAGGCCAGTCACTTCCCCTCCCTATGCCTTTGTTTACCCTCCATCCCTTTCTCTGCTGTGTCTACTAGGACTGTGACTTACTAGGCATATGTTCTTTGCACCTATTGACAGCATTTTTGTTTAACTGGCAGCAGTGTGGGACGGTGTTCAAGCAGGAGGTCTGGGATCTAGTCCCATTGAACTCCCCTATGTTCTTGGACAGGATCTTAATAGACGGGCTTTGGCTGGGGCTTCAACTCTCTGTGCATCAATTTAAAGGTGCCGGTAAGTTTAAAACATTCTGTGGGTTACCAGCTTTATTGCTTACTCAATTTTATCATCCTGCAACTATCCCTTTGAAACAGAAATAAACATGGTTGCAGTAGAGTCACAGGGTTCAAAATTGTGGCATTATTGGACAATATTATTGTTCCCCATGATAGATTCCAGCTAGCGGTGCTCAGATATCTTCGGCTTGAATTATTTCTAAGGCAAATTGGGGTTTTGGTATATTATTTTCTTTGAAAAACTGAAAACATTTGTATTGTTATTTCAGCTGAAAACATTCATTTTCAGCATTTTTTAGCTGAAATTGTTTAGTTCTCACATGCCAGAAACCAAACACATTTTAGTTTTCACAATTTCTATGAAAAGTCATTGTTTTCTGCTGAAAAGAAAATAAGACTTGACTGGCTCTAGATGTTTCACTGAATTCATCATAAAAGTCTTAAAGAGTTCCAACTATAATTCACGTTTATATTATTCAATTTACTCTTATATTAATACCCTGAAATATTTAATTGAAATATCAAACTTACTGGGGTGGTCTTTGCAGAAATTTCCCCATGCATTTGGTGCTCCACAGTCAGGATTCTTTGGTTCTTAGTGCTCTCTCTCTCCCAGACCCTCATCACTGTATTATCCAGCAGCTATTTCCATTTTCCATTCGTGGATTTCCTGCAATTCTGGGTCTCTTGGCAGCTCGAAGGAGACAGGTATCCACTCCACAGATGGGTGCTCCCTGCTCCACTCCTGCGGCAGGCTTGGCTGAGAGGAGATGAACTAAATAGGGTCAGGGACTGGAAGCCCCTCCCAGTTCTAGAGCTGATCCTGTGCAAATTTCAGACATTGGCACAGACAAGAATGTCCCTGCTCTGGAGCTAAATAACTAAGTCTGGTCTCCAGGGCTGTGAGCCCAACTCTGATCTCATCAGAGGAATCCACAGCTCAGGATGCCGTGGCTGTTTGATGAGGTACCCAGAGTCAAACACTAAAAACTAAGGGCCAACTCCTGAGCTGTTGTAAATTGATACAGTTCCATTGATTTCAGAATAGCAAGGGATCTTTTCGCCAACTGGGGTACCGGCCCTTTGATTTCAATGGAGCTCTGGATGATTTTCACCAGCTGAGAATCTGGCCCATTGCACATTTTAAATCCATATTTTTTGTGTGTGAATTGAAAACAAGGATGAAAGAGAAGTTCAAACCTCTCTGCACGTTCTTAGTTCTTAATTACAAGAGTGGAACTTTTAATGGTTAAGGAGCGATTCTTTCCCTCTACGGACTGAAGATTGGAGTTCAGTGTTCAGATCATCAGCTTCTATTAGGATGAATGGCCTGACATTTTTCTTTCTTTCTTTCTTTCTTTCTTTCTTTCTTTCTTTCTTTCTTTCTTTCTTTCTTTCTTTCTTTCTTTCTTTCCAATTGAAGTTGAAAATCCAAAGTTCTGTTCCTAGTTGGAATGATTCGCTCTGTAACCATTATAAGTTACACTCTTGTAATGAATCCCATGGGACAAAGAGCTGAGAAAGTGCTGACTATTTAGGAATTTTTGTCTCCTCTTCCATTTCAATTCACAGGCAAAGAAAGTGGATTTGAAACTGTGTAAGAGACCAGATTCCCAGCTGGTGTAAATCTGCCAGAGAACCACTGAAATCAATAGCCTGTATTCCCAACTGCTATACATCAGCCATTTGTCATTAAAGTCAATGGATCAGATCCCCAGCTGGCATAAGTCAGCCATAGTGCCACTGAAATCAAAGGGCCAGATACTTAGTGGGAAAAAATATCCCTACCTACTCTGAAGTCAACAGAACTGTGTCAGTTTACACCAGCTCATGGTCTGGCCCTTAGTTTTTAGTGTTTGCCCCTGGATACCTGCTAATGACCAACTTTGAACACCCAGGGCAGCCTCAGTTGTTGGCTCCTCTGGTGGATGCATCCCAACATGTTTGCCACCTCTCCCCCTCCCACCCAAAAAACTTTGCTTCCCCTAGAGGTAATTACATGGGGTTAATGAAGGAACAAGCTATTCCCGGCCAGCTGATGTTCTGGTGTCACTGGGCTCTGAGCTATTGTAGGTCACATGTCTGTGCTACAAATACCTAGGGAAACCCTGTCAATACCTAGGGACACCCTTTGAACCGCAGCCCTGGCTTGTTTATATCCTTGCAGGGATGCTGCCATTGTGTGAGATCCAGGGCAGGCCGTGTTCCCCCTTTTTGGGGATAGGGTTAACTAGGTCAGTTTGTCAGAGTGGTTTACTCCAGAGGTGAGATCAGAGCTGGGCTCACAGCCCCAGAGAGCAGATTCAGCTATGGACATGTGGCTGGGATTTGGGGCCATCACTCAATGTGTAACCAGGTGGCAGGCTTTCTACCTGGTGTTGAGGTGGAATCATTACAGACCCAGTGCCACTTAGGATGCTGGGGGAGTCCGTCAGATTTCCCTGGGAAGTGGAGATCAGGCTGTGCTGGCATTTTAGTACTTTAGGCTACATCTATAGTTCAAGCCAGAGGTGTGATTCCCCTGCTCATTTACACACACATGTGCTAGCTCTTATTGAATATAGACAGCAGTATAGCTGTGGTAGCAGATATGCTGATTACATAGGGACTAGTTTTAAGCAGGTCTATACTCAGCTCAGCCATCCCTCTGCTGCTGGTACTCATGCTCCAGTGCCTACCCTGCTATTTATATTCATGCTAGCTTGGCGAGAGCTAGCTTGAGTATCTGTGTACAAGTGGGGAAATCTCACACTAGCTCATAGTGTAAACATGCAATAGTTTCATGACAAGCTGTGACCCTAGTCTTTGTAGCAACAGGGCAATGCCTCCTGTATGGAACTGGTAGATTTGTGTGGTACTTTGTCCATCCTCCACACTGCATCTTTATCAAGCTGCCTCTTGGGCCAGAAGGTGCAAAATGATGCTGCTGCATTGACTTTAAGGGAGCAATTCCAATTTACATGACTGTGATAATGACCCTGATGTGTCTGATTGTCAGAGGCAAGAAGCACTCACGATTCCCAGTCCGTGGAAATGATGAGTGCTGTGCACCTTGGACACACACATCAGGAGATGTTATTAAGATGAGAAGCAGGGTCATTCCCTTTGTCACACTGATCCTGACCAGTGACTATCTCCTTCCCTCCACAGGAAAGGTACACAATGTACCGATAAGGAAAATGTCCAATTGAACGACCATGGCCGAGTTCCTTCTCCTGCGGTTCTCTGATGTTTGGGAGCTGCAGCTTTTGCACTTTGTGGTCTTTCTGGTGATTTACCTGGAAGCCCTGCTGGGGAATCTTCTCATCATCATGGTTGTAGTCCTTGAGAACCATCTTCACACCCCCATGTACTTCTTCCTGATGAACATGTCCATCCTAGACCTCGGCTCCATCTCTGTCATCATCCCCAAATCCATGGCCAATTCACAATCAAACAGAAATCTGTCTGCCACAGTGAGAGTATGTGATAGAACAAGGAATGGTCATATTTATATTCCTATTCAATCATACACTCTACTTTAATTTCCTGTATACACATTGTACACAGCCATGCACAAAGATAGTATTCAAGTAATTATTATTACTATTGACATCAGCAGCCAGCAAATTCAGAAATCCTTCTTCAGGTTTGATGTGACTAGATTAACATTGGACGGTACATGGAATACCAGGTCAGTGCATGTAATGGCACTTTTCCACTTATACCAAGATTGGAATAAAATTACCCAAAAAGTAATATACACCAGTGCTTATGTTACTACTGAATTTAGTCTCAAATCTCTGGGCCAAGACTTTGTCAGTATTAAATCAATTATATCAATGGAGCTGCTCTTCACTGGCATGGGTCTAGAGGAGATGGGAATCTCACCCTTACATCTCTGTTGTTGCAATTTCTCCAGGCTGCCTTCAGCCATATTTAGATTCTTTGGTGTCTTGAGCATTGTCAAAATCCTGATCCCTTTGAAGTGAATGGATAAATCTCATTGACTTCAATGGGATCCAAATTTGGCCTCATTCTGCAGACTGAATTTGTCCGTAAGAAACAATGGAAATCTTTCTCTTCAAAAAAGCATTTCCACCCTACTGAGTTTAGGCAGAACATGGATTTATTTATTTAGGTTCAAAACAATTAAAAGACGCTTGTCAAATGTCTAGGTTCCCTAAAACATCATGAATAATACCATTCAATCCAGCAGCATTAAAATAATCATTGAAACCAGAATTCAGCTATCCGGACAGCTCCCGAAAATCTTTTCCACCTCTTCATCATTGTGGGAAAGAAACCTTAAGCTGTCCCAAAAAAACCCATTGACACCCTGAATACATGACGAAACTTTTACACCTCCATCAAACCAAACATCCTCCCTCCCTCCCTCCAAAAAAGGAAGAAAAATAAATTGATTTACTGATAAAATAAAACAAAACAAAAGAGAATAACACAGACAAACAAGTTGTCACAACCTGGCCCAGCATCTGACTGTGCAGTCACTGATCTGTCATGAGTAGATCCAATCATTGGGTCTCACATGCTTCTAAGCCACTGGATCTGGGTAGTGTCTAGTGATTGTTTCTAGCTCTAGGCCTCTAGGACACTATGATGCTCTGTACCTCGGGGGAATATCCTACGTCCCTATGTTCATCTATATAAAATGATTGTGTGGTGTCCAGTGCAAAGTTTGTCATGTTGGGTGTCTACAGAGGGTTATAGTAAGGTTATAGGTTATAATTTCATGAGGCTGAAAATGTATCATCATGGCTTAGAGCAAGCCCATGAAAAAACTCTCCAGGAACAGAGAGACAGTTCACACTTTGTCAGGTCATTCATGGGACGGGCCCAGCCCAGCCTCACAGGAACAATGGACACTGGCTTAGGCAGCAACGGAGGAACCTGTTGCACCCTCGAGGGATGTTCCCTTCTGGCCATGGAATCTGAATCTCTGAATATCTATGTAATGATGGGCTTGAAGCATTGCTCAGTTACTTCTGTGTTGTATGGTTTCCCTCTGTGACTTTACATCTGTGCTGTGTGATTCAGTGGCATTCAGGGGACTTGATTTCTTTTCTTGGCACTGCCACTGAGCTGCTGTGTGATATTGGGGCACTCACTTCCCTGCTCTGTGCCTTGGTTTCCCCTCCCTTTCTCTGCCTGCTCTACTTAACTCTCAGGTCTTTAGGGGATGGGCTGTGTCTTATCTTGTGTCTGTTCAGTGCACCCATTGACAGCATTTGTGCTCAGCTGGCAGCAGTGTTGTACACTGGCCACAGTGCTGGATCAGGAGGTTGGTTTTCTGGTACAATTGACCCCCTCTATGGCCACGGGTTGTGTCAGGATAGACAGGCTTTGGCTGCTTGGTTCAACTCTGACCCTGTGTTTTAAGGGGATAGTGTGTATGAAACATATTCTGTGAACTGTCAGCTTTGTCAGTTCCTTAGCTGTACTTTCATAGAATCATAGAAGAATCATAGACTATCAGGGTTGGAAGGGACCTCAGGAGGTCATCTAGTCCAAGCCCCTGCTCAAAGCAGGACCAATCCCCAACTAAATCATCCCAGCCAGGGTTTTGTCAAGCTGGGCCTTAAAAACTTCTAAGGATGGAGATTCCGTCACCTCCCTAGGTAACCCATTCCAGTGCTTCACCACCCTCCTAGTGAAATAGTGTTTCCTAATATCCAACCTAGACCTCCCCCATTTCAACTTGAGACCATTGCTCCTTGTTCTGTCATCTGCCGCCACTACGAACAGCCTAGCTCCATCCTCCTTGGAACCCCCCTTCAGGTAGTTGAAAGCTGCTGTCAAATCCCCCCATCACTCTTCTCTTCTGCAGACTAAACAAGCCCAGTTACCTCAGCCTCTCCTCATAAGTCATGTGCCCCAGGCCCCTGATCATTTTTTGTTTCCTTTGAAATAGAAATAAACAGAGATGCCAGAGACTGGATGAGTTTTCTAATTACATATTTTTAAACAATATTAACTCTTCCTACTCTTGTTCAAAGTTTAAGGTTGATTGTAAATGTTCACATTTTAAAGGAAAATTTGGGATTTTAGGAAAACAACATTTTCGTCCTCAGAATGTGTCAGCTTTCTTTGAAAATTTGAGACATTTCATTGGAAAACTAAAAACTCAAAAAACAACCTTCTTTGGTTTTCTTCTTCAAATTTACACTTTTAATCTGAACATTTTCAGTTGCCAAACACTGAAAAAAAATTGGGTTAGGTTTGTTGGTGAAAAATTTTAATTTAATGCAGGGGGAACTTTTTATTTTATTTTATTTTAAAAATTAGTTTCTGACCACCCATAGATGAGTAAATTGAATGGAAAAATGTAAAAGAGTTCTGATTGTAATTCTTCTTTGTGTTCTTATACTTCTCCTGCATGTTAATCTTCAAACATATTACATTGAATGAGAAAACTTACTGTGCCAGTCTCTGAGGATTTTTTCCCTATATGTGATACATTCAGTCGAGCCCCAGGATTCTGTGGTCATTATCTATCTATCTATCTGTCTGACCTTCTAACAGTATCTAGAAGCCAAAGGCACAACTTTCTAAAAGACCTTTCATCCCTCACTCTAAGACTGAACTGTCAGCACGAGATTCAAACCCATTGCTCTCTGCAGCTGAACTGTGTGTAGCTGGCTTTGAACATCACTGGCTTTCAAGGACCGATGCTGACGGAAGGGGATTTATACATGTGTATCCATGTGTATGGATTCACCAAGGGCAAGTCATGCCTGACTAACCTAATTGCCTTCTATGATGAGATAACTGGCTCTGTGGATGAGGGGAAAACAGTGGACATGTTATTCCTTGACTTTAGCAAAGCTTTTGATACGGTCTCCCACAGTATTCTTGCCACCAAGTAAAATAAGTATGGGCTGGATGAATGGACTATAAGGTGGATAGAAAGCTGGCTAGATCGTGGGGCTCAATGGGTAGTGATCAATGGCTCCATGTTTAGTTGGCAGCCAGTAATCAAGGGGAGTGCCCCAAGAGTCGGTCCTGGGACCAGTTTTGCTCAATATCTTCATTAATGATCTGGAGGTTGGGGTGGATTGCACCCTCAGCAAGTTTGAAGATAACACTAAACTGGGAAGAGTGGTAGATACGCTGGAGGGTAGGGATAGGATACAGAGGGACCTAGACAAATTAGCAGATTGGACCAAAAGAAATCTGATGAGGTTCAACAAGGACAAGTGCAGAGTCCTGCACTTAGGACGGAAGAATCCCATGCACTTCTACAGACTAGGGACTGAATGGCTAGGCAGCAGTTCTGCAGAAAAGGACTTAGGGATTACAGTGGATGAGAAGCTGGATATGAGTCAACAGTGTGCTCTTGTTGCCAAGAAGACATTTTGGGCTGTATAAGTAGGAGCATTGCCAGCAGATCGAGGGACGTGATCATTCCCCTCTATTTGGCATTGGTGAGGCCTCATCTGGATTACTGTGTCCAGTTTTGGGCCCCACACTACAAGAAAGTTATGGAAAAATTGGAAAGAGTCCAGCAGAGTGCAACAAAAATGATTAGAGGGCTGGAGCACATGATTTATGAGAAGAGGCTGAGGGAACTGGGATTATCTACTCTGCGGAAGAGAAGAATGAGGGGGGATTTGATAGCTGCTTTCAACTACCTGAAAGGGGCTTCCAAAGAGGTTGGATCTAGACTGGTGTCATTGGTACCAGATGACAGAACAAGGAGTAATGGTCTCAAATTGCAGTGGGGGAGGTTTAGGTTGTATATTAGGAAAAACTTTTTCACTAGGAGAGTGGTGAAGGACTGGAATGAGTTACATAGGAAGGTGGTGGAATCTCCTTCCTTAGAGGTTTTTAAGGTCAGGCTTGACAAAGCCCTGGCTGGGATTATTTAGTTGGGAATTGGTCCTGCTTTGAGCAGGGGATTGGACTAGATGACCTCCTGAGGTCCCTTCCAACGCTGATATTCTATGATTGTATGATTCTATGATTTTCTAAGGGCTTGTGGGATTTCTTAATGTAGTTAATAAACTTGTTCTCCTGGTTTATCCAACTGATATGTTTTTGTTAAAGTGTATTGGAAAAGCCTTTTGGAACAACAAGGCTGATGTATATCATTTTTGTTTGATGAAATTACAAACTTTAGATGAACTTGTATCATCCAGTAGTGTGTTGGGCAGTACAAGACGCACATTTCTGGGGGAATGCCTGGTACTGAGAGTCTGCTGGTGTTCTGCTGAAGTGTAATTCATGAGTGGCTAGGTAGTAGCAATCGATATTATTTACCTGGGAGCAAGTGACATGCTGGAGATTGTGTATTTACTGGCCAGGAGTTGCTGTTTTCACAGTAGAGCAGTGTAAGAGGCACCCCAGGTTGGAGAACAGAGGAGACACAGCTGTTCAGCAGTCTAGATGGTGCCCTGAGTAATGTCGTACTAACCAAACCCTCCCCATCTCTCCAGGACTTCCCACCTCCAAACATACCTGGAACAAAGAAACAAATAAAAGCACCAAACAACTCCACAAATATAAATTAAAAAACTGAAAAAAAAAGAAATGAAAAGCCCCACAAAGAACAAATGCATTGATACCTGGATCAGAGTTTTTATCCTGAAAAATAAGAGCCAGAGACCTCACTAGCAACTTTGCTATGGCTACTCATTTTATGTGCAAGGTTATTAGATAGATAGATAGATAGATAGATTCTGATCTAATTTACATTGGAGTAAAGCTAAAGTAACTCTTATTTTTCTTGAGTTATGTTTGTCTGGATTTTTACAAGTGCAAATACCAAATACTGCATAAAGATTCAGCTGATTATATTTATAAGGAAACTCAGAATGCAATTGCTATAAGTGGAGACATATGGACATTTTATTCTTGCTGAATAACCTCCAACCTATCAGTTTACTCAATGAACCTTTCACCTCCCTGTTTCTCATGCTGTAGATGATTGGATTCATCATTGGTGGCACCACAGAATAGAGAACACCCACCATGAGATCCAGACCTGATGCTCCGCTGAAGGTGGGTTTCAGGTAGGCAAAGGCTACAGTGAAAAAGAACAAGGAGACCACAGTAATGTGAGGCAGGCAGGTGGAGAAGGCTTTACGCCGGCCCTGCTCAGAGGGGATTCTCAGCACTGCTTTGAAGATCTGAACATATGACACCATTATGAAAACAAAGCAGCTTAAGGTTAAGCATGCACTGAAGACAATAGCCCCAGTTTCATTGAGGTCTCAGTCAGAGCAGGCGAGCTTGAGGAGCTGGGGGATTTCACAGAAGAACTGATCCACCATGTTGCCTCCACAAAAAGGTATCACGAATGTGCTCCCAGTGTGCAGTGCAGAGTAAAGAATACCACTGATCCACACACCTGCTGTCATTTGGACACACGCTCTCCTGTTCATCACTGTCGCATAGTGCAGTGGTTGGCAGATGGCGATGTGTCGGTCGTATGCCATGACAGTCAATAATGCAAAATCTGCTGAAATAAAGAAGATAAAGAGAAAGACTTGTGTGACGCATCCAGAATAAGAAATTGACCTAGTGTTCATCAGGGAATTGGCCATGGATTTGGGGATGGTGACAGAGATGGAGCCGAGGTCTAGGATGGACAGGTTCACCAGGAAGAAGTACATGGGGGTGTGAAGATGGTGGTCGAGGGCTACGGCTGTGATGATGAGAAGATTCCCCATCAGAGCTGCCAGGTAAATCACCAGAAATACCACGAAGTGTAAAATCTGCAGCTCCCGAATGTCAGAGAATCCCAGGAGAAGGAACTTGGTCACAGTGGTTTGATTGGACATTTTCTTCCTCAGTATGTTGTGTGATGCCTGTGGAGGGAATGAGAAGGGTTATAGTTAGGATTAGAGCGACTGAGAGAATGGCCCCGATTCCCCTTCCCCTAATATCTCATTGTATGAATGTCAAAGGTGCCCAGCACTCATCACTTACAATGACTGGGTGATGTTAGTGCTTCTCATCTCTGACAATCACTCAGTCATGTTATCACAGTTGTGTAAATTGGATCAGCTGCTTTAAAGTCAACACAACTTCATCACTTTACCCCATCTGAGGAATAGGCCGATGGTCTGGCTTGATAAAATGCAGTATGCAGGATGGAACAAAGTACATCCAAAATCCAGCAATTCTGGCCAAGTTTGATCCCCTATTGCTACAAACAGAAGGCTCACCTCTTGAGCATGAAACTAAAATACTACAACACCAACGCCACCTAATTCCCACTGTCCCGGGAAATATGACAAGGACTCACCCAGCATGCTGCTGGGGTAGATCTTCTGTACTGATTCTACCCCAATGCCACATAGCTGTCTGCTACCTGGGTGCACATTGATTTATGGCACGCAATCCCAGCTCCACCCGCACTTCATATTGCATACAAGGAATATAGACCATACTTATGGGATGGGGGACACTATCCTTAGAAGCAGTGACTGAAAACAATTTGGGGGTCATGATGGATAATCAGCTAACCATGAACTCCCAGTGTGACCAATAGCTAATGAGATCTGGGGTGCATAAACAGGGGAATCTTGAATACGAGTAGAGAGGTTATTTTAGCTCTGTATTTGGGACAGGTGTGACCATTGCTGGAATATTGTGTCCAGTTCTGGTGCCCAAAATTCAAGAAGAATGTTGATAAATTGTAGACGGTTCAGAGAAAAGCCACAAGAAAGATTAAATGATTAGAAAATATGATTTGTACGGAGAGCCTCAAAGAGCTCAATCTATTTAGCCTAAGAAAGGGAAGATTAAGGGTGACTTGATGGCAGTCTATAACTACCTAGAGGGGGAACAAATATTTAATAATGGGAGCTTCAATCTAGCAGAGAAAGGTCTAGCATGATCCAATAGCTGTATCTGAAGCTAGACAAATACAGACTGGAAATAAAACATAATTTTTTAATAGTGAGAGTAATTAACCATTGGAGCTATTTACAGGTATTGTGGTGAATTCTCCATCACTGAGACTTTTCAAACCAAGATTGGGTCTTTCTCTAACAGATCTGCTCTAGGAATTATTTTGGGGAAGTTCACTGGCCTCCAATATATAGGAGGTCAGACTAGATGATCACACTAATCCCTTCTGGCCATGGACTCTGTGAATCTCTGAATATCTATGTTATGATGGGCTATTAGCAGTGCTCAGTTACTTGCATGTTGTATTGTTTCCCGCTGTGACTTTACGTGTGTGCTGTGTGATTCAGTGGCAGTCAGAGGACATGTTTTTTTTCTTGGCTCTGGCACTGACCTGCTGTGATATGGTACCAGTCACTTGCCCACTCTGTGCTTCAGTTTACCTTCCCTTTCTCTGCCTTCTCTACTTGACTGTAAGCTCTTTGGGGGATGGACTGTATCTTAGCATGTGTATGGTCAGTGCACCCATTTACAGCACCTGTGGTCAGCTGGCAACAGTGTTGTACGCTGGACACATTGCTGAACCAGGAGGTTGGTGTTCTGGTTCTATTGAACCCCTCTATGGCCATGGGTTGTGTCCCGGTAGACAGGCTTTGGCTGCTTGTACAACTCTAACCCTGTTTAAAGGGGCTAGTGTGTATGACACATATTCTGTGACCTATCAGCTATGTCGGTTACTTTGCTGTACTTTCCTTTGAAAGAGAAATAAACAGAGATGCCAGAGAATGAATGGGTTTTCTAATGATATATTATTAAACAACATTAACTTTTCCTTCCCAGCCGCAGATGAGTAAATTGGTAGGAAAATGTAAAGGACATCTGAGTGTAATTCTTATTACTGTTCTTAATCTACCCCTGGATGTTAACCTTCAGACAAATTAAATTGAATGAGAAAACTTACTGTGGATTTGAGGATATTTTCCTAATATGTGATTCATTCAGTCCATCAGCAGTATTCTGTAGTCATTATCTATTTGTCTGTCTGACTATCTAGTAGTATCTACAAGCAAAGGCAAAACTTTCTAAAAGTCCTTTCATCCCTCACTCTAAAACTGTATTTGGTTCCAACCCGTTCCTCTCAGCAGATGAGCTGTGCACAGCTGGCTTTGACCCTCACTCTCATTCAAGGACCTATGCTGAGGGAAGGTGATTTATCCATGTGTATTTTACTCCCTGGAGCCCTGCACAGCTCAGCAGCAGAGATCCACAGGAAAAAGTTCACAGATTCATAGATTTGAAAGCAAAAAAGGGATGTTATGATCCTGTAGTCAACCCCCTGTGTAGCACAGAACAACAGAAGAACGGCCATTCTGGTTGAGGCCAATGGTCAATCTAGACCACTACCCTGTCTTCCATCAGTGGCCAATGCCAGATGCTTCAGAGGGAATGAACAGAACAGGGGAATCATTGAGTGATCCATCCCCTGTCATCCACTCCCTGCTTCTGGCAAACAGAAGTTTACTGACACCTAGAACATGGGTTTGCGTCCCAAACCGTCTTGCCTAACAGCCATTGATGGGCCTTTCTTCCATGAATGTATCTAATTATTTTATGAATTCCATTATAGTCTTGGCCTTCACAACATTCCCTGGCAATGAGTTCCACAGTTTGACTCTGTGTTATGTGAAGAAGTACTTCCTTTTATTTGTTTAAAACCTGCTGCCTATTAATTTCATTGGGTGACCAATGTTATGTTATGTGAAGGAGTAAATAATATTTCTTTATTCTCTTCTCCACACCTTTCATGATTTTACAGACCTCTATTACATCCCCTTTTAATCATAGCTTTTCCAAATAGAAAGGTCCCAGTCTTTTTTATTTCTCCATATATGGAAGCTGTTCCATACTCTTAGTCATTTTTGTTGCCCTTCTCTGTACATTTTCCAATAAATTCAAAGATATCTTTTTTGAGATGGGGTGACCTCATGTGCACCCAGTATTCAAGATGTGTGCGTACAATGGATTTATATAGAGGCAATATGATATTTTCTGTCTTATTATCTATCCCTTTCTTAATGATTCCCAACATTCCTTTAGCTTTTTTGACTGCAGCTGCACATTGAGAAGATGTTTCCAGAGAAGTATTCACAATGACTCTCAGATCTTTCTGGAGTGGCAACAGCTATTTTTAGACCCCATCATTTTATATGTACAGTTGGGGTTATGTTTTCCAATGTGCATTACTTTAAATATATCAATATTGAATTTCATCTGCCATCGTGTTGCCCAGTCACCCAGTTTTGTGAGAACCCTCTGTCACTCGTCATAGTCTGCTTTGGATTTAACTATCTTGAGTAGTTTTGTATCGTCTGCAAATTTTCCCACCTCACTGTTAGCCCCTCACCCCATTTTTGAGAGAATAGGTAGGCCACAGTTCACTTCCTGAATGTTAACAGACTTGGGCTGCAGTTTCAGAAGACTATTCCACTGTCAATGAGCCACCACTGCTTTGCTCAGGGTGCCTCAGCAGATTCCAGTTGTCCGGGTGTCTAAATTAAGATATCAGAGGAAAGACACTGTACCTTGTTGTTTTCTGGTGAGACCTCACTTCTTGAGATGTGACTGTTAAGTGGCCAGGAGGTTGCTCTGACTGGTGATGAATAAATGTTAGTATTTACTGAGCAATATAGCATAGCATTGGGCCAAACAAAACTTGTAAGTCAAACTGGCCAAAATGTGGGATTTCTGGTTTGTGGGAATGTTGCAAACTCTAAAAAGAATTTGTTTCAGAAATACCGACTGTGACAGATTGTACTCTTATTTTCACCCTTTTTACAAAAGTAAATTTTCTACAAAGTATGCCTGGAGAGGTATCATTTGAAAACTCATAACCTGCTGAACATTATTGTACTACTAAAATATGTATGGTAACATTATATGTAAAATTATAAACAGGGCCGGCTCCAGGGTTTTTGCCACCCCAAGCAGCCAAAAAAAAAAAAGCCGCGATTGCGATCTGTGGCACTTCCGCCGCGACTCTACCGCCGCCACTTCTTCGGCGGCAATTTGGGAGCAGGTCCTTCCCGTCGAGAGGGAGTGAGGGACTTGCTGCCGCAGAGCGGGACGTGCCGCCGCCTTCCATGTCCCGCCCCAAACACCAGCTTGCTAGGCTGGTGCCTGGAGCTGGCCCTGATTATAAGATTCTACTGTATGACATGTTCCAAGTTTAGAACAACAGTTTCAGTTCAGTTCCCCAGAAACAAAGAGCTAACCAACATCTCAGCCATGTGTCACAACATCCAGTTGACTGTCACCTAGGTAAGCAGCAGTACTTTGCCAGAAAGACGGGTATAAGTGAGAAATTTACATATTGAAAATGGAAACAGCTGGTTTCCTGTGTAAACAGATTGGCTGTCACCTGAACCCCAGCTGGAGATAATCCTCAAACTGGAGGGAATAGTCTAAGCATAGATAACAAACAACACAGATCCCCTTTCTGTCCTTCCTTTCTCTCTGCTCATGGCATCAAAAATACCTGAAAAAAAACACTGAACTGGGGGAGGAGTCCTGGCTTGCAGACATCCAGGCACTAAAAAGCTGCAAAGAGCATTTGTTGAGAAAAACCTTTGTTCTGAATTCATTTAGCTTGCTAAATTAGGTATTCATTTGCATTTTATTTTCTTTGTAACCAATTCTGACTTTTTTGCCTCATTACATGTAATCACTTAAAATCCATCTTTATGTAATTAATAAACTTGTTTAATTGTTTTATCTAAACCCATGTTTTTGGAATGAAGTGTTTGGGAATCTCCAACTGAGATAATATGACTTGTGTTTATCATTTTCCATTAATGAAATAATGGACTTTTTATGAACCTGCATAGTCCAAGCAGGTTCTGGGCAATACAAGACACACATTTCTGGGAACAAGTCTGGGACTAGGAGTTTTCTGGTGTTGTCCTGTAAGGTAATTCATGAGTGACTCACCAGAGCATTCATATAATTCAGATTTTGCATGTTAGAGGCTTTGTGTGAACTGGCCAGCAGTGGTTATTCTCACAGCAACAGTGGTTGTTTGCCCCCACCCTGAGGCTCCGTTGCCTGCCGCTTGCACCCCTTCACCCCCTTCCCCAATGCCCCCCTGCCTGCTCCCACCTCTTCACCCCCTCCCCCAAGGGCCTCCAACCTGCCACTTGTGCCTCTTCGACCCTCCCCAAGCCCCCCACCCTGCTGCTCACATCTCTTCAGCCTCTCCACTGTGACCCCCTGCCCGCTGTTCATGCCTCTTCACCCCGAGTGGCCAGTGGGGGAGGAGGTCCTCAGGGGCAAGAGGCAGAGCAGAGGTGGGAAAAGGAGCAGTGCGGGTGGGCCATGGTGGAAAAGGACAAGCAGGAGCGGGGTCTAGGGGCAGAACTCAGGCAGGTCTATGGCCCAGATGCCCTTACAGCAGCGGCGCTCCAAATGCGTCAGGTCAGCGCTCCAAATGCGGCAGCGTCCAAAGGGCCCTGGCCTTTTATACCCACCACCCATGTGAAGGTGCTCCTCTGCATTGGCATGGGTCTAATTGAGATGGTAATCTGATCCTTACATCAAATAATAGAAATTTAGGACTGGAAGGGATCTCAATAGGTCATCTAGCCAAGACCTCTGCACTAAGGCAGTACTACGTATTATTTAGACAATCCCTGACAGGTGTTCATCTAACCTGTTCTTAAAAAGTGACCAGTATTGAAGTAGGTTCTCTCAGGGTACTTGGGTGGCCTCTTCCATGCTGCAATCTACTTCTCTGTTGGAGTGTCCATGTTTGGTGAAGCTGGCATTAAGTGTGTTAAGGTGTGTGTCCCAGACTTTCTCCTAGGAGAAAAAATGTGGCATCTGAGTACCTGGCTGTAGACAACAGACTTCTTGGTGTGCTGGAATGCTTAGTGGATATGTGAAGTTAAATGTGTAGAGTTGTCTGTAGGATCCCATTGCTGATGGTGGTGTTCAGGAAGTTGATGCTGGTATGGGAGTATTCTAGAGAAAGCTTGATGGATAGGTGGTGGTTGCTGAAATTGTGGTGGAAATCTATGAAGAAATTTATATTGTCTGTCCAGAGGATGAAAATACCATCAATGTATCTCAGGTATATTGTTGGTTTCAGTACGAAATATTTGCAGAAATTCTTTGCTGAATAATGCTGAATAATAAATGGTTTGAAGGAAATAATGATCTGGACTTTTACAGTCAAGAACAGAAAAAGAAGCACAATAATTTGCAAGGATTATCTATCTATCTATCTATCTATTTATCTATCTATCTATCTATCTATCTATCTATCTATCTATCTATCTATCTATCTATCTATCTAATCATATGATGCTTTCCTGAATGGCTGTGTAAAAAACTATGCACAAACATGGTAATCAAATAAATTAATTAAATAAATAATAATATTAATAAACAATTAATAACAAATAATTAATAATAGCCAAATTCTGTGGTCCAGAGCACGTTTAGTAACCTTTGGATAGTTGTATGGAGAAAAGACTATTGGCCAAATCTGGATCCCTTTGAAGTGAAAAGTGAAATCCCACTTTGTCTTAGTTACAGGGCTAGCTGCACCTCTGACCCCTTCTATGGTTTCTTTGAGTGTACCCATCACGTCACAGCCTCGTGCCTGCCCCTCTCTTAGGTGGAACAACGTTATTCACCAATTCTTAAATTGGATACTGGGGTATAGCATCTTGTGCACCAACTGTGATTTCCCAGCAAGGTCAATTGGATTCAGTACCTACTGTTATTCCCCCTGGAGCTGTGACCAATACTAAGTTGAGTGACCAGACAGCTTTCTCTAAACAAAGTATAATAATTTATTTACCACAGCAGGAACAAAGCATAACATAAGAGAAAATATTACATAGCGACTCCTCCCCTGACACAACAAAAACTGAAATGGGGTCCATATTTGTCCTCATTATACAGAGTCAGGTAGGACTGTCTTTAGGGATGTCACCGTTCCTCAGCGGGTCACAGCTGACAAAGCCAAATTCAGGACAAACTGCTGAGACATAGGGCAGACTCCCACAAACTGCTGGCTATTCTACCATTAGATTATACCAAGCCAGTAACAAACGTGAACTTCTGTCTCACCACACTGGTTAACAAGAAGCCAAAAATGCAATAATCTTAGTCGTCCCAGCCCATGGCTCATCACCCAGACACTGGAGTATAGGATGAGTGGTTACTGAAAACCAGTTTCATTAGATATAGGGTCCTTCCAGTCCCAAGGGATCAGCCACTTAGCCAGGTCAATATATAACTTAGACTTTAGCCAATAATCATGCTGATACCAATCCTTTAGTAACTTAAATCTAAATGTTTATTAATAAAAGACGAAAAAGAGAATTATTAATGGTTAATAGATCATATACATTCAAGTGGTCTTTCAGTGTTCAAAGATCAGGATCATAGCAGTGATTAAATAAATTATTAGATTGCAAATGTCTCTCTGGAATCACCCAAACATATTAGGGGGTCATCAGTCCTTGTTCCAAGCTTGCTTGGTAAAAATCCAGTCCATAGAAATGAAGCAGAAAATGAAGACAAAATGGAGATGCTTCAGGGGTCTTTTATATCCTCTGTCATGCTCAAGAAATTTTACTATCTCAAAGAAAGTTCACAGCCTCTGTTTGTAGAAAGTTACTGTTTCAAGATGGAGTCCAGGGTCACATGAGCATATCACATGTCCTTACATGCTTTGATGACTCATAGGTGCATCCATTGCCCATATTCTTGCTGAGGTGTCCACTGGAAGGCTTACTGGGTGGGATGAGTTTCTTCTATGGGCCATTGTGAGAGCTAAGTGTCCTTGATGGGCCATCAACAGAATAATATCACAGTCAAGGGAGAACTATGGACTTTATATTCATGGTGAATAATCTCCCTGCTATCAGTCTCCTCAGGGCAGCTTGGATCTCCTTGTTCCTCATGCTGTAGATGATGGGATTCATCATTGGAGGCACCACGGAATAGAGAACACCCACCATGAGATCCCATCCTGATGTTGAGCTGGAGGTGGGCTTCAGGTAGGCAACAGTAAGAGTCCAGAGGAACAAGGAAACCATGAAGAGGTGAGGAAGGCAGGTGGAGAAGGCTTTACTTCGGCCCTGCTCAGAGGGGATTCTCAGCACCGTGGTGAAGATCTGAACATACGACACAATTATAAAAACAAAGCAGCATAAAGATAAACAAGCACTAAATACAATTGCCCCAGATTCTCTGCGGTATGTGTCAGAGCAGGTGAGCTTGAGTAGCTGGGGGATTTCACAGAAGAACTGATCCACCATGTTCCCTCCACAGAAGGTTAATGCAAATGTGGTCCCAGTGTGTACTGCAGAGTTGAGAATACTACTGAGCCATGCACTGGCTGCCATTCGGACACAAGCTCTTCTGTTCATTATAGTCTCATAATGAAGAGGTTGGCAGATGGCGACATATCGATCGTATGCCATGACAGTGAGGAAACTGAGCTCAGCTACAGCGAACAAGGGAAAGAGAAAGACTTGGGTGAGGCACCCAGAATAAGAAATTGACTTGGAGTTTGTTAGTGAATTGACCATGGATTTAGGAATGGGGACAGAGATGTAGCAGAGGTCTATGAAGGATAAGTTCAGCAGGAAGAAATACATGGGGGTGTGAAGATGATGGTCAAGGGCTACGACTGTGACGATGAGAAGATTCCCCATCAGGGCTGCCAGATAAAGAACTAGAAACACTAGAAAGTGTAACAGCTGCAGCTCCCGAACACCAGAGAATCCCAAGAGAAGAAACTCGGTCATTGAAGTTTGGTTGCTCATTTTCCTTCTCAGTACACTGTGTCCTGCCTGTAGAGGGAAGGGCAAGGACAATGGTCAGAATTAGAGTAACAGATTGAATGACTCTGATTCTCATCTTAATAATATCTCATGAATGTCAAAGGAGCACAGCACTCTTCACTTCCATTGACTAGAAGTCATGAGGACTCCTCACCTCCGACAAACGGAGCACTTCTCCAGTGTGTGATCACACTGGTGTAAGGTGACCAGACAGTAAATGTAAAAAACTGGGATGGGGTGGGGGATAATGGGAGCCTATATAAGAAAAAGACCCTAAACTCTGGACATCTGGTCACCCTACACTGGTGTAAATTAGATTAGCTCTCTTAAAGTCAATGGGACTGCATCTGTTTACACCATGGGAGATGTGCTCGAATCACAGCTACTATTTCCTTCTGATTTCCCAACGTGGCTCTGAGAGCACAACTTATCTCTTACAACCCAAGATCTGCCTGGGATTGATCCTGAGAATTCTTCAGAGACACTTGAACAGTTCCTACACTGTTTACTGTCTGCTGGCTTAATTCAGACACTTCCTGCCCCAGCCTCTTTCTTACTCTTTCACTATTACACACTTGCTTTTGCATTGCCACGATCTGAGCCTGGCGGGTGTCTGATTAGGGTAACTGTTTGTTTTTTTTAATTAGTATCATTTTATTTTTTTTACCCTATTCTTTTTTAGTTCGTTTACTTTTGTCTTTAAAGGATTTATTTTTTTATTTACTAGTATTGCTACTATCTGCTTACAGAGCTGCAAGAATGCTCCAGGACTGATAAAGCCCGAAGTCTTCCAGACACCATGACCATGTTCCTATATAGAATTATTCAAGCTGTTTCGCAAAATCATTTCCAGATGTTCCCTTTCCTTCTGACATAATCCCTCGACCAGGCCGCCAGCCTGGCGCCTTGAGTCCCAGTAACAAAATATATCCATAAATTGACGCCCAGACCACAATATGGGGAAATTCTAAGCTGCTACCCTGGCCCGCATGCTCCTCTCTTGCACAGCATAGTTAACCATTTGTACCAATCTTCCCCTTCCTCTCCACCACTCCTGGCGACTGTCACACCAAATCTGTTCCCCAGGGTTTTCAGAACCCAAAGCAGTAGTCACATAACTGTTTTTTTTAGGTGGTTTCAGGAATAAATTAATTGGGCGCGGGGCACAGCTCGTTTGTCTAATAAATAATTGACATAAGCAAAAGTGATTTTACCTAAAAGTACTTTTCTATTACATGTTAAGCAAACAATTACACACATATGCTGTTGCAGTAGGTTTAGAGCATTTTAAAACATTTATATTTGCTTAAAGTTAAGCAATTATTTTGTGAGATCAGCAGCCAAACTTCCGGGGGGAGGGAGAACGCTTTCTCTCTAGCTGCTGAAAAATTTAACTCTTAGATTCTTGCCCCCCCATAAAGCTTCCTGGGACTGCTCCAAAGCACACTTTTAAACTTAACTTTTTCTATTTTATTTTAAACAAAGCGCCAAACTTATAATAGCCTCTAGCAATTTTCCTAGCCACAGCCAATAACCATTCATTATTTTTATTAGTAAAGCATTTTTAATTATAACAATAAAACTGACAAATCAAAAGCACCTACAACCAAAGTTATCCAAACATTCCTTCTATTTTTATAAAACCTAACTCCCCTACCCCAACCTCCCATTTTAATAGCAAAACAGCGAACATACAACTATTTAGCTTTGCCTGTAAGGGCCTAAAATTATTCTAGCTATATAATATGTAGTTTTTCACTAGCAATAACTAAACAAACAAAATAACGAACTACAGTACTGTCAAATTCTGGGGTAACAACTTGGTAAAATTCAGTATGAAGGATGTAATAAAGTGCAAGCCAAGATAAACTGTCCTAGCCGAGAAGGTCCCTCTATTGCAACAAACAGCAGGCTTCAAACTTGGGCATGAAACTAAAATGCCAACATTGCCTGATTCCCACTTTCCAGGGAAATACAACCGTGAATCACCCATTGTCCCAAATGGCAGCTCAACTGTGATGATTCCTCCTCAATCTCTGTATAAAAATGGCCTGATTCCTGGTTACAAATTGATTTATGGCATCAAATCCCAGCTGCACTTCCATCTCTGTGCAAAGACAGACTTGTAGGATTGCTCAGTTACTACTGTGTTGTATCCTTCACCTGCTCCTTTATGTCTGTGCTGTGCGGGTCATGGCTGTAAGCAGACCTGGGTTCTGCTCTAGGATCTGCCATGGACCTTCTGTGTGACCTTAGTCCAGTCACTTCCCCTCCCTGTGCCTTTGTTTGCCCTCCCTCCCTTTCTCTGTTGTGTCTACTAGGACTGTGACTTACTAGGCATATGTTCTTTGCACCTATTGACAGCATTTTTGTTTAACTGGCAGCAGTGTGGGACGGTGTTCAAGCAGGAGGTCTGGGATCTAGTCCCATTGAACTCCCCTATGTTCTTGGGTAGGGTCATAAGAGACGGGCTTTGGCTGGGGCCTCAACTCTCTGTGCATCAATTTAAAGGTGCCGGTAAGTTTAAAACATTCTGTGGGTTACCAGCTTTATTGCTTACTCAATTTTATCATCCTGCAACTATCCCTTTGAAACAGAAATTAACATGGTTGCAGTAGAGTCACGGGGTTCAAAATTGTGGCATTATTGGACAATATTATTGTTCCCCATGAAAGTTTCCAGCTATCGATGCTCAGATATTTTCAGCTTGAATTATTTCTAAGGCAAATTGGGGTTTTGGTATATTATTTTCTTTGAAAAACTGAAAACATTTCTATTGTTATTTCAGCTGAAAACATTCAATTTTCAGCATTTTTTAGCTGAAATTGTTTAGTTCTCACATGCCAGAAACCAAACACATTTTACTTTTCACAATTTCTATGAAAAGTCATTTTTTTCTGCTGAAAAGAAAATAAGTCTTGTCTGGCTCTAGATGTTTCACTGAATTGACAATAAAAGTCTTAAAGTGTTCCATCTGTAATTCACGTTTATATTATTCAATTTACTCTTATAGTAATACTCTGAAATATTTAATTGAAATATCAAACTTACTGGGGTGGTCTTTGTAGAAATTTCCCTATGCATTTGGTGTTCCACAGTCAGTGCTCTCTCTCTCCCAGGCCCTCATCACTGTATTATCCAGCAGCTGTTTCCATGTTCCATTGCTGGATTTCCTGCATTGCTGGGTCTCTCGGCAGTTCCAAGCAGACAGGGATCCACTCCACAGATGGGTGCTCCCTGCTCCACTCCTGCGGCAGGCTTGGCTGAGAGGAGATGAACTAAATAGGGTCAGGGACTGGAAGCCCCTCCCAGTTCTAGAGCTGATCCTGTGCAGATTTCAGACATTGGCACAGACAAGGATGTCCCTGCTCTGGAGTTAAATAGCTGAGTCTGGTCTCCAGGGCTGTGAGCCCAGCTCTGATCTCACCAGAGGAATCCACAGCTCAGGGTGCCATGGCTGTTTGATGAGGTACCCAGAGTCAAACACTAAAAACTAAGGGCCAGGTCCTGAGCTAGTGTAAATTGATACAGTTTCATTGATTTCAGAATAGCAAGGGATCTTTTCCCCAACTGGGGTTCCAGCCCTTGGATTTCAGTGGAGCTCTAGCCGATTTTCACCAGCTGAGAAACTGGCCCATTACACATTTTAAATCCATATTCTTTGTGTGTGAATTGAAACCAAGGATGAGAGAGAAGTTCCAAACCTGTCTGCATGTTCTTAGTTCTTAATTACAAGAGTGGAACTTTTAATGGTTAAGGAGCGATTCTTCCCCTCTACAGATTGAAGTTTGGAGTTCAGTGTTGCTAAGATTTTCTGTAGCAGATCATCAGCTTCTATTAGGATGAATGGCCTGACATTTTTCTTTCTTTCTTTCTTTCTTTCTTTCTTTCTTTCTTTCTTTCTTTCTTTCTTTCTTTCTTTCTTTCTTTCTTTCTTTCTTTCTTTCTTTCTAATAGAAGTTGAAAATCCAAAGTTCTGTTCTTAGTTGGAATGATTCGCTCCGTAACCATTAAAAGTTGCACTCTTGTAATGAATCCCATGGGACAAAGAGCTGAGAAAGTGCTGACTGGTTAGGAACTTTTGTCTCCTCTTCTATTTCAATTCACAGGCAAAGAAAGTGGATTTGAAACTGTGTAAGAGACCAGATCCCCAGCTGGTGTAAATCTGCCAGAGGACCACTGAAATCAATAGCCTGTATTCCCAACTGCTATACATCAGCCGTTTGTCATTGAAGTATGGCTCAGATCCCAGCTGGCATAAATCAGCCATAGTGCCACTGAAATCAAAAGGCCAGTGAGCAAAAATATCCTCTACCTTCTCTGAAGTCAACAGCACTGTGTTAGTTTACACCAGCTCATGGTCTGGCCTTTGGTTTTTAGTGTTTGCCCCAGGGTACCTCCTAATGACCAACTTTGAACACCCATGGCAGCCTCAGTTGTCAGCTTATCTGGTGGATGCATCCCAAGACCTTTGCGCCCCCCCCCAAAAAAAATCTTTGCTTCCCCTAGAGATAATTACATGGGGTTAATGAAGGAACAGGCTATTCCAGGCCAGCTGAGGTCCTGGTGCCACTGGGCTCTGACCTACTGTAGGTCACATGTCTGTGCTACAAATACCTAGGGACACCCTTTGAGCCACAGCCCTGGCTTGTTTATATCTTTGCAGGGATGCTGCCATCATGTGAGATCCAGGGCAGGCCATGTTCCCCCTCTTTTTGGATAGGGTTAACTAGGACAGGTTGTCAGAGTGGTGTACTCCAGAGGTGAGATCAGAGCTGGGCTCACAGCCCCAGAGAGCAGATTCAGCTATGGACCTGTGTGAAATGATGGGATTGAGTCAATTTTCCTAAAATTAAATGTTCATTTTCTCGTTTGAATCTGTGTTTCTTTATAAATATGATCAACTGATGGCATTATTCGCTCCATGAGAATATAGCACACAATCTACTTATGAACATTGGGGTATTTACTGGCAAATATCTAGACAAACACCACTTCAGTCAATGGAGTTAATATAGGCTTACATCAATGTAAAAAGTTAAATCTCTCTCTCTCATAATTCACAATCAAACAGAAATCTGTCTGCCACAGTGAGAGTATGTGATAGAACAAGGAATGGTTATATTTATATTCCTATTCAATCATACACTCTACTTTTATTTACTGTATGCATACTGTACACAGCCATGCACAAAGATAGTATTCGAGTAATTACTATTACTATCAACATCAGCAGCCGGCAAATTCAGAAATCCTTCTTCAGGTTTGATGTGACTAGATTTACACAGGACGGTACATGGAATACCAGGTCAGTGCATGTAATGGCACTTTTCCACTTACACCAAGATTGGAATAAAATTACCCAAAAAGTAATTTACATCAGTGCTTATGTTACTACTGAATTTAGCCCCAAATCTCTGGGCCAAGACTTTGTCAGTGTTAAATCAATTATATCAATGGAGCTGCTCTTCACTGGCATGGGTCTAGAGGAGATGGGAATCTCACCCTTACATCTCTGTTGTTGCAATTTCTCCAGGCTGCCTTCAGCCATATTTAGATTCTTTGGTGTCTTGAGCATTGTCAAAATCCTGATCCCTTTGAACTAAGTGGATAAATCTCATTGACTTCAATGGGATCCAAATTTGGCCTCATTCTGCAGACTGAATTTGTCCATAACAAACAATGGAATTCTTTCTCTTCAAAAAAGCATTTCCACCCTACTGAGTTTAGGCAGAACATGGATTTATTTATTTAGATTTAAAACAATTAAAAGACGCTTGTCAAATGTCTAGGTTCCCTAAAACATCATGACTAATACCATTCAATCCCAGCAGCATTAAAATAATCACTGAAACCAGAATTCAGCTATCCGGACAACTCCCAAAATTCTTTTCCACCTCTTCATCATTGTGGGAAACAAACCTTAAGCTGTCCCAAAATAACCCATTGACACCCTGAATACATGATGAAACTTTTATACCTCCATCAAACCAAACATTCTCCCTCCCTCCCTCCAAAAAAGAAAGAAAAATAAATTGATTTACTGATAAAATAAAACAAAACAAAAGAGAATAACACAGACAAACAAGTTGTCACAAACTGGCCCAGCATCTGATTGTGCAGTCACTGATCTGTCATGAGTAGATCCAATCATTGGGTCCCATATGCTTCTAAGCCACTGGATCTGGGTAGTGTCTAGTGATTGTTTCTAGCTCTGGGCCTCTAGGACACTATGACGCTCTGTACGTTGGGGGAACATCCCACACCCCTATGTTCATCTTTATAAAATGATTGTGTGGTGTCCAGTGCAGTTTGTCATGTTGGGTGTCTACAGAGGGCTCATAGTGCACTGAGCATGGTTGTTGTAGTGATGTTATAATAAGGTTATAGGTTATAATTTCATGAGGTTAAAAATGTACCATCATGGCTTAAAGCAAGCCCATGCAAAAACTCTCAAAGAACAGAGACAGTTCACACTTTGTCAGGTCATTGAAGGGACGGGCCCAGCCCAGCCTCACAGGAAGAATGGACACTGGCTTAGGCAGCAATGGGGGAATCTGTTGCACCCTCGATGGAGTCACCCCCTTCCAGTTTGGGACTGCGATGAGGTAATGCTCACCTGACTCTGAAGAGGGGGGGCAAAGCTAAGAGGAAAGAAAGGACATGATAAAACGGAGAGAGACATTTCATAGAATCATAGAATACCAGGGTTGGAAGGGACCTCAGGAGGTCATCTAGTCCAAGCCCTTGCTCAAAGCAGGACCAATCCCCAACTAAATCATCCCAGCCAGGGCTTTGTCAAGCCTGACCTTAAAAACCTCTAAGGAAGGATATTCCACCACCTCCTTAGGTATCCCATTCCAGTGCTTCACCACCCTCCTAGTGAAAAAGCTTTTCCTAATATCCAACCTAAGCCTCCCCCACTGCAACTTGAGACCAATGTCACACCCCAATTGACCCCTCCCTCAAGTTCCCTGGCGAAGCAGATCAGTATTGTATGTTGCTAATGCTGTGGCAAGCATCACAAAGCATTATGGGAGGAGTTAAAGGTGTGAGTGTGGAATGGAAGATTCCTTTGCAGGTTTCAGGAGGCCGAGGAGTGGGGGGAAGAAAAAACAGCAGAGAGAGAGAGAGACAAAGCAGAAAATGGGTTAACTCTGTGCTCCTGCCTCACCCGAGATAAGACATTGACTTCAGCCAGCTCAAGGCCACAGATGTGCTGCTACCTGCCAAGAAATAAGGTCGGGGGGGCGAGATTTCAACCCTGTCCCACTGTGAGAAAGGAGAATTAAAGAACAAAATGCAGAGGCTGCAAAAAGAAGTGAGACCGACAAAGGCCAGCAAGAGAAAAACATGACTGTCTCATGGCCCTGAAGCTGGTTGTTTTGGGGAAAGCTGAAGAAGCCTCAAAAGGCAGTCTGGACTGGAATACCAAGCACGGGGACAAAGGTCTCTGAAGGGGATGCCCCCAAGAGACACCAGGGCATAAAACCCTCTCAAGAGCAGAAGCAAGTTGGAGACTTTGCAGCGGAACCCCGGACGTACTGTGCACAGGACAGACTCCCGTCCATACCCCACCCCCTTCCTCTTCTGACGGTACCCCCAGGCCTGGCCAGCCTGGGGCGCCTTGGCTGTGAGTATGAAAGTGGGTCAGGGTTTGAGCACTAACACTTCTTCCTTCCTTTAAGTGACGTGGAAGCAGTTCCCACACTCACCGCTGGTTTTTTTTTTTAAATTATTTTATTAATAAAGCTTTAAAATCCAGACACTTGATGCATTTCATCATCTCCTCCCCAAACGATCCTGTGGCGTCAGCGTGATCAACTGACGCTCCAGGCAGATTGGCAACGAAAATCTGTCACACCATTACTCCTTCTTCTGTCATCTGCTGCCAGTGAGAACAGCCTAGATCCATCCTCTTTGGAACCCCCTTTCAGGTAATTGAAAACAGCTATCAAATCCCCCCTCATTCTTGTCTTCTACAGACTAAATAATCCCAGTTTCCTCAGCCTCTCCTCATAAGTCATGTGCTTCAGCCCCCTAATCATTTTTGTTGCCCTCCGCTGGACACTTTCAAATTTTTTCACATCCTTCTTGTAGTATGGGGCCCAAAACTGGACACAGTATTCCAGATGAGGCCTCACCAATGCCGAATAGAGGGGAATGATCATGCCCCTTGATCTGCTGGCAATGCTCCTACTTATACCTCCCAAAATGCCGTTAGCCTTCTTGGCAACAAGGGCACACTGTTGACTCATATCCAGCTTCTCATCCACTGTAACCCCTATGTCCTTTTCTGCAGAACTGCTGCCTAGCCATTCGGTCCCTAGTCTGTAGCAGTGCATTGGATTCTTCCGTCCTAAGTGCAGGACTCTGCACTTGTCCTTGTTGAACCTCATCAAATTTCTTTTGGCCCAATCCTCTAATTTATCTAGGTCCCTCTGTATCTTATCCCTATCCTCCAGCGTATCTTCCACTCCTCCCAGTTCAGTGTCATCTGCAAACTTGCTGAGGGTGCAGTCCATGCCATCCTCCAGATCATTAATGAAGATATTGAACAAAACCGGCCCCAGGACCAACCCTTGGGGCACTCCACTTGCTACCGGCTGCCAACTAGACATGGAGCCATTGATCACTACCCGTTGAGACTGATGATCTAGCCAGCTTTCTATCCACCTTATAGTCCTTATAATCCATTAATCCAGCCCATACTTCTTTAACTTGTTGGCAAGAATTCTGTGGGAGACCGTATCAAAAGCTTTGCTAAAGTCAAGGAATAACATGTCCACTGCTTTCCACTCATCCACAGAGCCAATTATCTCATCATAGAAGGCAATTAGGTTAGTCAGGCATGACTGCCCTTGGTGAATCCATGCTGACTCTTCCTGATCACTTTCCTCTCCTCTAAGTGCTTCAAAATTGATTCCTTGAGGACCTGCTCCATGATTTTTCCACGGACTGAGGTGAGGCTGACTGGCCTGTAGTTCCCCGGATCCTCCTTCTTCCCTTTTTTAAAGATGGGGACTACGTTAGCCTTTTTCCAGTCATCCGGGACCTCCCCTGATCACCATGAGTTTTCAAAGATTATGACCAATGGCTCTGCAATCATATCTGCCAACTCCTTTAGCACCCTTGGATGCAGTGCATCTGGCCCCATGGACTTGTGCTCGGCCAGCTTTTCTAAATAGTCCTGAAAACTTCTTTCTCCATAGAGGGCTGGTTACCTACTCCCCAACCAATAAGCAAACCAATAAGCAAAATGAAAAACAAAAAAGAAACAATCAAGCAAACATGAGCCAAACCTCCCACACCTGATGTTCAGTTTTTTATGTCAAAAAAGGAGAAGAGACAGAGATTTCATGAAGTTCACTAGGGACTTAGGACTGGCTATTAATATTCAGTGCTATGGACTCAGGTAGGGTGGAGATTATATCAATACATAGGTAGGTGTGTATGAAGATTTATGGATAAATATATAGATTCTGATCTTATTTACACTGGAATAATCCTTCTCTAACTAATTTCACTTCAATGGAGTTACTCCAGATAATACTACTTCATAAGCAGATTGCACGTTGTTCTCTCAAGAATGCAATTATGTCATCAGTTGATTATATTTTTAAAGAAGTGCAGAATGAAATCACGAGCAAATGCCAATGACGGACATTTTAACTCTTGGTGAACAACCTCCACACAATCAGTTTTCTCAATGCAACTTTGATCTCCTTGTTCCTCATGCTGTAGATGATCGGATTCATCATTGGAGGCACCACAGAATAGAGAACACCAACCATCAGATCCAGACCTGATGCTGAGCTGGAGGTGGGTTTCATGTAGGCAAAGGATGCAGTGCAAACTAACAAGGTGACCACAGTGAGGTGAGGGAGGCAGGTGAAGAAGGCTTTATGCTGGCCCTGCTCAGAGGGGATTCTCAGCACAGTTTTGAAGATCTGACCATAAGACAGATTTATAAAAAACAAAGCAGTTTAAACCTAAGAGAGCACTAAGCACAAGAACCGCAACTTCACTGAGGTACGAGTCAGAGCAGGTGAGCTTGAGTAGCTGGGGGATTTCACAGAAGAACTGGTTGATAACATTGGACTGGCAGAAGGGTAACCTGAAGGTGTTCCCAGTGTGCAGTGAAGCACAGCCAATACCACTGAGCTGCCACTTGGATACAAGCTCTCCTGTTCATCACTGTCTCATAGTGGAGTGGTTGGCAGATAGCAACATATCTGTCATATGCCATGATGGTGAGTGAGGCAAGTTTAACTGCAGTGAAGGGTACTGTTGGGAGGGTACTGTCTCCAGGGTGATAAACAGTTCCTGGCTGTCGGGGAGAATGGTTTCTCCACTTGCCTGGTGTGCGCTATCTTCAACCTCCTCCTCCTCTTCCTCATCCCCAAAATTCTCAATCCTGTTGCATGAGACTCACTTGCAGGTGTCCACGTACAGGGGTGGGGTAGTTGTAGGGGTAACCCCTAGAATTGCATGCAGCTCATAATAGAAGCGGCATGTCTGGGGGCCTGACCTGGAGCAGCCACTTGTCTCTTTGATTTTTTGGTAGGCTTGCCTCAGCTCCTTAAGTTTCATGCGGCACTGCTGCGGGTCCCTGTTATAGCCTCTGTACTTCATGCCCTTGGAGATTTTTTCAAATATTTTGGCATTTTGTCTTTTGGAACAGAGTTCTGATAGCACGGATTCGTATCCCCATAAAGTGATCAGATCCAGTACCTTCCGTTCAGTCCATGCTGGAGCTCTTTTGCGATTCTGGGACTCCATGGTCACCTCTGCTGATAAGCTCTGCACACCTGTGCTGATCAGCTTGCCACGCTGGCCAAACAGGAAATGAAATTCAAAAGTTCACTGGGCTTTTCCTGTCTACCTGACCAGTGCATCTGAGTTGAGAGTGCTGTCCAGAGCGGTCACAATGGAGCACTCTGGGATAGCTCCCGGAGGCCAATATTGTTGAATTGCGTCCACACTACCACGAATTTGACCCGGTGATGTCAATTTCAGCGCTAATCCCCTCGTCGGGGAGGAGTACAGAAATAGATTTTAAGAACCCTTTAAGTCGACAAAAATGGCTTCCTCATGTGGACGGGTGCAGGGTTAAATCGATCTAATGCTGTTAAATTTGACCTAAACTCGTAGTGTAGACCAGGGCTAAGCAGTTTGCCCCTCTCAGAGCAATTGTCTCAGGCCCTCTATAGACTGAGGCAGGTGTTGCATTGGTTAACTGAGGACAGCCCCCTCCACCCCATGAGTGATTGACTCATGCAAGACTCAGGGAGCCATTGCTCTATTGATTACACTTAGCTTTTGTCTTGGGGAAAATTTTCAAGCTTTCCTTCTCAACCATGAGGATTAGAAAATGGCTATAGTTTAGGAAAATGAAGCTGAAATTCTGTTGTAATGCCATGACTCCTGGAGCTGAGGCCCTGGACACTGGTTTATAGGCCTTAAACTTTAATCCAGCCCCAAATGCTTTCCTAATACCACATTTCCGTATGCAGATCTGCTATGTATGCCAGTGGTGCCATGGCGCTGGGGCCACGGTCGAAAGGCGCCCCGACATGCTCTCCTCCGCCCCCCCGCTCTCTCCTGTGGGGTCAGAGTTTGACGCTGTGGGCTGCTGCGGCTCCATGTCAGTCTGTGCTTGCAGCCTAGCTCCTGCCCCGCCCCTTTCCCCAGTGTGCTACATACATTCCTTCCCCCTGCTCCCTACTGATCAGCCTTGCTGGGGGGAGGAGGGAGGAGGGAGCCACAGCACGCTGCTCCGGGGGGGAGGAGGAGAAGAAGAGGTGGGGATGAGGCCTCTCCCCCGCCTCTTTCCCCAGCGTGCTACCCCCCCTCCCCCACTGGTGAGTTGGATCAGCCTTGCAGGCAGCAGCGGGGCAAGGAGGAGCGAGCCGCAGCTCACCACTCCGGGGAGGAGGAGAAGATGAGCCAGGGTGAGGCCTTGGGGAAGGGGCTGGAATTGGGGCATACCCCCTCCAGCCCCCTGCGTGAGCACCCCCCCGAAATTCCATCAGCACCTAATCTGAATCTCTCAGCATCTAAATACCTTTGAAAATCTGGCCCTTAGATGATATTGAAAATTCTACCCCATCCAAATCCCGCTAGCCCTACTGACCTGAGGCATGTCAATGGTGTCTCTGACTAGGCTGGTGGCATGGGATCATCTGTGGCTTGCTGTGACAGAGCCTGGAGTTGATGCCATTGACATTATGATGTAAAGCACCCCAGGCTTCCCCTGAGAGGTTGTGTTGAGGAGACTTGGGGCCATGGATGGATTGATGGGGAGAACGTAAGCTGTGTTGGGATTGCTGAGGTGCAGAAGGTTTTGGCCCAGTGGGATGTGGAGGGTTTGATCTGAAGACTATATTGACTTGGCAGCTGAGATTTGCAAATCACCTAAAGGATTTGGGCACCTCATTCCCATTTAAAGTAACTGAGGTCTAGGCATTCAAATTTCCTAGGCGGCTTTGTCAATTTCAGCCTTCCTCTGCTGAACACCTAAGAAAATATAGACACAGGAGTTGGAGATATGAGCTCTGAATCTCTCCACTGGGCTGAATTCAACCCTTGTGTAAACAGGTGCACTAGGGATGTAGCCATCTTCATCAGGGCACAAGCTGGTCCATGGAATGCTACGTAGGGCAAGGGCAGGATTTTCAAGGGAACCAAAGAGAATCAGGCACCCTTCTCCCATTGAATGTAGATAGAAGTTGGGTCCCACAGGTTCTCACTGAGAATCCCAGCTGGAGAACACAGCTCCCTTCACCACCTTTCCCAGCCAATGAAGCATGTGCCAGTGGGCCAGTTTCTTGTGTCTGGACAACAGTACAAATTAGATAGAGAGAGAGATAGGTTCGAAGGAAGGAAGGAAGGAAGAGGAAAATGGAAGATAAACAAGAAGAGGATGAGTAAGAAGTAGAAGGGGAAAGAAGAGAGACAGAATGAAACTGTAGGGGAAAGAAAAAAAGAAAGAAAAAGATAATGATGGTGATGATGATGAAGGAGAAGATGATGATGATAATGAAGTCTGTTGTAATTGGTTTCCAGCCATTAAAATGTATTGTCTTTGTAGTTTACAGTTCATAGGGGAAAAGACCAATATTCCATTCTTTCGTGAAAGTTTCCTGCCAAACATTTCCCCCATCGCAGCTTTGATCTTCTTGTTCCTTAGAATGTAGATGAGGGGATTCATCACGGGCGGTACCAAGGAATAGAATACAGCCACCAAGAGCTCCTGAGCACTGGTGGCAGCTGATGCTGGTCCCATGTATGCAAAGGTGCTGGCTCCAAGGAACAGAATCACCACCATGAGGTGGGGCAGGCAGGTGCAGAAGACCTCAGATTTGCCCTGCATGGAGGGGATCCTCAGCACAGTGGCAAAAATATGGAAATAAGACACCACAATGAAAGCAAAGCAACACAAGCCTATGCTCATTCTGACGGTGATCACAGTGATTTCGCTGAGATAGGACTTGGAGCAGGAGAGCTTCAGCAGTGGGGGAATAGTGCAGAAAAATGCTGGATAACATTGGAGGGGCAGAAGGGCAGCCTGACCGTGTTACCAGTGTGCAGCACTGAGTGCAGAGTGCCATTTGAGTACACTTCCCCGTGCTCATGATGGCCCCATAGCACAGAGGATTGCAGATGGCAAGGTAGCGGTCATAGGCCATTATGGTGAGGAAGGCCAGCTCTGCTCCCATGAATGCAATGATGAGGAATACCTGAGTGAAGCACCCCAGGAAGGAAATGGATGAGCAGTTGGTGAGGGAGTTCACCAGGGATTTGGGGACAGTGACTGAGATGTAGCAGAGGTCCAGGAAGGATAAATTGACAAGGAAGAAGTATATGGGGATGTGGAGGTGGTGGTGAAGGGCTATGACCATAATGATGAGAAGATTCCTCAGCAGAGCCCCCAGGTAAATCACTAGAAATACCACAAAGTTCAAAATCTGCAGCTCCCGGATATTAGAGAATTCCAGTAAAAGAAACTCAGTCACACTGATCCCATTGGCCATCTCCTTCATCTTTATGTTCTGTGTGGCCTGCAAAGGAAAGAGGCCAAGGGAATGGTTACGGGAAGGGCATCACAGGGGAATAACACAGGAACTTTTTCTTGACATATGTGCAATGTGCCTGAGGTGGCACATGGCCAGGATTCATCACCGAATTTGCTCAGTTTGTGATAATGGCATAGAGATACACTTATAAAGTTTGCCAATGATACCAAGCTGGAAGGGGTTGCAAGTGCTTTGGAGGGCAGGATTAGAATTCAAAATGATCTTGACAAACTGGAGATATGATCTGAATTGAATAGGATGAAATTCAATAGGGGCAAATTCAAAGTACTACGCTTGGGAAGGGCACAATCAATTGCACAAATACAAAATGGGAAATGACTGCCTTGGAAGGAATACTGCAGATGAGGATCTTGGGGTTATAGTGGATCACAAACTAAATATGAGTCAACAATGCATTACTGTTGCAAAAAAAGTGAACATCATTCTGGGATATATTAGCAGGAGTGTTGTAAGCAAGACAAGAGAAGTCTCTTGCTGTAGATAACAAATTTCTTGGTGTGTTTGATGTGGACCCAGGCAGACCCATCATATTTGGCCACATCACTCTTACTGAAGGAATATCAGGACTCCTAGAAATCATCCTCAAACCACTCAAAACACAAAGGGCCAGCTTCCTCCATGACACAACAGACTTCCTCCACAAACTCTCAAAACACAAAGGGCCAGCTTCCTCCAGGACTAGGGTGACCAGATGTCCCAATTTTATAGGGACAATCCTGATTTTTAGGCCTTTTTCTTATATAGGCACCTATTACCTCCCACCCCTGTCCTGATTTTTCACACTTGCTGTCTGGTCACCCTATCCAGGACACAACTGACTTCCTCCACAAACTCTGCAGCATTAAAAACCTCCATCAGAACAACATTCTTGCCACCATGGATCCCACCTCCCTATACACCAATATCCCTCGCAATAACGGCATCGCTGCCTGCATCACATATTTACCACACAATGGACAATCCTCAGATATCCACTCCCAAACACATCACCATATTCAACTATAACAATTTTACTTTCAACAACAATTGTTTTTGTCTAAACCACGGGAACTACCATGGATACCAGGATGGCTCCCCAATTCGCCAACCTCTTCTTGGGGCACCTTGAAGAAGAATTTCTGGAGAAAAGCACCATGAATCCAGTGATATACATGAAATACATCAATTATATTTTCATCCTCTGGACAGACAACTTAAACTCCTAGATTTCTACCACAACTTCAACAACCACCACCCATCCATTAAACTCTCTCTGGAACACTCCCACACGAGCACACTCCCACACTTCCTGGACACCACAATCAGCTTCAACAGTGGGACCCTACAGACAACCATGTACAAGAAACCCACAGATCACCACACCTAACTTCATAGATCCATCAACCACCTCGAACACACCAAGAAATCTGTTATCTGTAGACAGGCACTCAGATAACATAGAATATGCTCCGAAGAGAAAGTCTGGGATAAGCACCTTAACACACTCAAAATAGCCTTCACCAAAAAAGGACACTCCACCAAAGAGTATATCGCATCACGGAATGGGCCACCCAAATACCCCGAGAGAACCGGCTTCAATACAGAAATAAAACACCCTCTGACCTCACACCCCTAGTTATCACCCACCACCCACACTGGAATCCATACTAGATATCATAAAACAGCTACAACACATACTCAATGGTTAACCCATCCTGAAAGAAATTTTTCCTGAACCCATCTTCTGGCCTTCAAACAACCTGCCAGCCTCTCCAAGCTCAGCATCTGAAGCAAGCTCCCCACAGACCAGGATACACCATCTCAAAGCAGCACCAGATCCTGCCAAAACAATACATGTGAAACCTGCAGATGTATCTCCACTGCTAGAATGATTAACGCCCCCCAAAACGCATCTTTCAAGATCCACGGGTCTTACACATGCCTATCACAACATGTGGTGTACCTCCTCATTCAGAGCACAAAATGCCCCAATAACAACTATGTGGGTGAAACCAGACAATCACTACACTTCTGGATGAACTCACACAGGAAAATGATAAAAGACAAAAACACCATATCACCTGTGGGTGAACACTTTTCACAAAGTGATCACTCTATATCTGACCTCTCTGTCCTCTTCAAAGGAAACCTGCAAAACACCCTCAAAAGATGGGCCCGGGAGCTTAAATTCATAACTTTGCTAGACACTAGAAATCATGGACTGAATAGAGACACTGGATCTTTGGCTTATTACAACAATCTGTAACCTACTACCAACGCCTCTTTCTTCCCTATGACTGGAGGGGTGTTAACGGGACGCTTAATCTTGAATGGTCCCTTGAAATATGTGTTAACAATTTATGCTAAACCATCTGTTCAAACCTTGTATTTAACAGTAACACTTTGAGTTAATTTCCCAGACTTGAAGAAGAGCTCTGGGTAAACTCAAAAACTTGTCTCTCTCACAGAAGTTGGTCCAATAAAAGGTATTACCTCATCCACCTTGTCTCTCATAGAGAAGTTATTTTACCTCTATATTTAGTACTAGTGTGACCACTGATGGAATAGTGTGTCTAGTTTCAGTGACCAGAATTCAAGAAAAATATTGATAATTTGGAGAGGAGTCAGAGAAGAGCCAAGAGAATGATTAAAAGATTAAAAAAACATGTCTTACAGTGATAGACATATCGAGCTCAATGTATTTAGCTTAAGAAAGAGAAGGTTAAGGGATGACTTAATTACAATCTATAAGTACCTACATGGGGAACAAATATTTAATAATGGGCTCTTGAAGCTATCAGAGAAAGGTCTAACATGATCTGATGACGAAGTTCAAGCTAAACAAATTCAGAATGGAAATAAGGCAAACATTATTAACACGGAGAGTAATTAACCTTTGAAACAATTTACTAATAGTGGATTCTCCATCAATGACAACTTTTAAATCAGGATTATTATTATTTTTTTCTAAAACATCTGCTTTCAGGATTATTTGGGGGAAGTTCTCTGGCCTGTGTTCTACAGCAGGTCAGACAAGATGATCAAAATGGTCCCTCCTGGCCTTGGAATCTGTGAAGCTCTGAATCTCTATGTAATGATGAGCTAATAGTATTGCTCAGTAGCTTCTATGTTGTATCATTCCCCTCAGGAACTTTATGTCTGTGTTGCACACATCAGTGGCAGTGAGGGGACTTGGGGGTCTATTCTTGGCTCTGCCACTGACTTGCTCTGTGACCATGGGCCTGTCACTTCCCCCTCTCTGTATCTCAGTTTCCCATCCCTTTCTCTGCCTTACTACTTCACTGTGAACTCTTTGGGGGATGGGTGTGTCTTGTTATGTATATGTTCTGTGTACCTAGTTACAGTGTTTGTGCTCAACTGGGAACAGTGTTGGATACTGGATTTGATGCTGGAGCAAGAAGTCAGGGTTCTACACCCACTGACCTTCTCCATGTTCCTCTATCCTCCATGTCAGGATAGACAGGGTCTACCTGCAAGGTTCAGTTCTGTCCCTGTGTCTAAAGGTACTGGTCTGTATAAAAAACAAACTCTGTAAGTAGCAACTTTGCCGCTTGCTCAATTTTACTTTCCGTTGAGAAAGAAATTAAAACAGATGCTGTCAGAGTTCCCTCCCCACGCTAAACTCTAGGATACAGATGTGGGGACCTGCAGGAAAGACCCCCTAAGCTTATTTCTATCAGCTTAGGTTAAAAACTTCCCCAAGGCACAAATTCTTCCTTGCCCTTGGACGGTATGCTGCCACCACCAAGTGAATTAGACAAAGATTCAGGAAAAGGACCACTTGAAGTTCCTGTTTCCCCAAAATATCCCCCCAAGCTCCTTCAACCCCTTTCCTGGGGAGGCTTGAGAATAATACACCAACCAAATAGGTAACCAAGGTGAGCACAGACCAGACCCTTGGGTTTTTAGGACACTAAAAATCAATCAGGTTCTAAAAAGCAACAGAACTTTATTATAAAGAAAAAAGTAAAAGAAGCACCTCTGTAAAATCAGGATGGAAGGTAATTTTACAGGCTAATAAGATTCAAAACACAGAGGATTCCCTCTAGGCAAAACTTTAAAGTTACAAAAACAGAGATAAATCTCCCTCTTAGCACAGGGAAAATTCACAAGCTAAAACAAAAGATACTCTAACGCATTTCCTTGCTATTACTTACTATTTCTGTACTTTTAGATGTATCATTCAGTAGGAGCTGGATTACTTGTTTGGTTTCTCTCTTTGTCTCCCGAGAGAACACAAAACAAAGCCTTCCCCCCCCCCCCAATTTGAAAGTATCTTTTTTCCCTATTGGTCCTTCTGGTCAGGTGTCAACCAGGTTATCTGAGCTTCTTAACCCTTTATAGGTAAAGGAGGGATTTTATGCTACCCTTAGCTGTATGTTTATGATACCCCACACCCACTTTAAAAGTATCTTCTTTCCCCATTGGTCCTTCTGGTCAGGTGCCAACCAGGTTATCGGAGCTTCTTAACCCTTTACAGGTAAAGAAGGGATTTTATGCTACTCTTAGATGTATGTTTGTGACAGATGCAATAGAATCAGTGGGTTTCCAAATATGGTATTATTAGACAAAAGCAAGGTACCCCACCATTGTTTAAAGTGTAAGCCTAGCTGGAAATTTTGTGCTGAATTTTGTTTGTTTGTTTGTTTGTTTGTTTGTTTGTTTGTTTGTTTATATGCATGGATGGATGGAAATTTTGGTTTTTACCAAAACAATATTGTTCTCAGAATGTGTCTGCTTTCATAGAAAATTTCTGATGTTCTCTTTGAAAGCTGAAAACTCAGAAAACAAATCTTTTTCTCAATTTCTTCTTAAAATTGACACTTTTCATCTGAAAATTGCTTAATGCAAGTCACCTCTATATGGAATGTGGGGGCAATGAAATAAAATATTACGCAGTGAAGAAATTTCCATTGAGAAATTAGCTCTGATGAGGTTACAGCACAAACACAGACTCAATCCTTTGAAGTTCAAACACTGCTCTCAGGAAGTCAGATGGAGCATTGCCAGCAGGGACAGATCCAGGTTTTCTGCCACCCCAAGCGGCGAAAAAACAAAACAAAACAAAAAGACGATTGGCAGAACTTCGGCGGCAGCTCAATCGCGCTGCTCCATTCCTCGGCGGCAGTTCAGCGGTGAGTACTTCACTCCCTCTCTTCCTCTTCGGCGGCAGCTCAAAGAGGAAGAGAGGGACTGAGGGACCCGCTGCCGAATTCCCGCCGAAGACCCGGGCATGCCGCCCCTTTGTATTGGCCGCCCCAAGCACCTGCTTCTTTAGCTGGTGCCTGGAGCCGGCCCTGATTGTCAGTGACTCCAGTGGGGTCAGGATTGGGCCTTTCCTGCTATGTAAGAGCTGAGAGTTGTAGGGCTGAAAATTGAAGAATATTTTGAACAGGAATTCACCACATTGCAAATGAAGTGTCTGAGAGACATAAATCAAGGTGTAGTTTTTGTATACTGCCATGTTATACTATATATTTCAGTAAATACGAATGGCCATTGCCTATCAGGGTTAACTCCTGTCTACACAAGAGTAACACCTCCAGAAGCTAGGCCTTATTAAAACATCATGCTACAGAGTCTCTGCTCTCATCTAATAATTTACACCAGTGTAACCAGAATCTGCTGAGGCAGGTGATCAAACTATTGGTGGCTCATTGACAGTGGAATTCTCTTCTTGTGCTACATCCCAAGTCAGTTGATTTTAATGATGTGCTGTTTGGCCTACCTTTTTTCCCTAGCTTAGGAGAGGCCAACAGACATGGGCCTAGGCTTCCAAACTTACTTAGCACTTTATAAACAGAGAGAAGTTAGTATTTTCTGATGGCTTTATAGTGGCCTCTTTGAAATGGACTAGGATCTTTGTCCAGTTCCTAGAAGACGTGACCCTGCCACACAAACATCAACATCACTGGAATTATATTTAAACCTCTGTGGTCTATTACTATAAAGATATCCAGGGATATGGAGAAGGGAATTGTCTGTCATATATAGAAAGTGTCCCACCAGGGCAGGATAGAAGCACATTTCCAGGGAATGGAGAGGGGTAAAAAACTGCCCAGCTGCCTCTTGGGCGTCTAAATGTACTACTGAAAAATGTCAGCCTTCAGACCCTTGTGTGAATCATCTGGCCACTCAAGGTTAGGGGGATGCAAAGAAAAGTAGGATACAAGGGGGCAAGACATACATCTCTGTGCATTAAGGCTGGTATATGCAAAGGGGTATAAAGGAGTTAGGAGTCTAACTCCCATTGTGCAATCAATGCAAGTTGGCATCTAATTCCATCAAGTCACTCTTAATATCCCAGTCAGAGCTCACAGCTTGGAGCAAGAGTCCACTGTATCATTTGTGCCACATTCTGCAGCACCCACAGCCCCTTGTTTCTGCTCTAATTTCTCAGGATGCTGCAGAGTCAGTTACAAGTCCCTCCACAGGGCCAAGACCATTCCTGGTGCCTCTCCATGGAAATCAGCAGATTTGTACCCAAGATGCATTGGGATCATTCTGTTGAGCTGTTTTCTACTCACTCCCCTGCTAATGCCCACTGGAGACAACCACAGCTCGGTGTCCCAAATGGTGGGAGGCAGCCTCCCTCATAATCTTTCGCTCTGTAGTTAAAGCATTTACCCAGGAGGTGGGAAACCCAGGTCAATTCCTCACTTTGCCTGGTGAAAGGGGTTCCTCCCTTCAAGGAACCTGCCCCAACCACTTAGCTATGGGATCGTCTGATGGGTTCCTTCACTATTTCTCCTGTTGAAGCCATTCCACTTTAATTAAATAATTACCTGTTAATTAGACATGAGAAAAAAGTGACACAATAGGCAGAGGGAGGGATTGAGCATTGGACCATTACTTCTTGGGGGAGTTTTCTAACCATGAGGCTGAAGGTTACAATGGAGGCTGGCTACCCTTTCCTCCATCCGCTTTTCATGTGGAGCTAGCCACGGTCTGAGCATACCTACTAGATTGAGCCTGACAGGGAGGATAGGTGGGGAATGTCTATATTCCTGATTTGCGAATAACACTGGGGCTTCAGTGGGAGATAAGTGTCTGGATATCTGTTGAGTACCCATGCTGTAGCTTGGTCTATGCCATTTTAGGGATCCTTCAGCATTAGTATTTGCCATCTTGTTAATATTAAGACAATATCTGGAATATTTTTTTAGCCCTATTTTCATATGTTGGGGTTTTTTGGTCCCAATCCTGAAAACTGACCAACCTGGGCAGATCATTGTGTCTTGAAGTTCTCCAATATTTTTTAGAGCTCATGGAAAGTATGTCAGTAGAGAGATTGTCTTGTAGAAGGTTCCTCTCTCATTTGTGATCTCACCAACAGCCTCTCCAGCCACACACAATTATGAGGACTGCCCCCTTGCCCATTCAACGTCACATAACATCCCCGCACAAGCTACCGAAGCTAGGCATATGGAAATGTGACATTAGGAAAATATTAGAGGGTGGATTAAGGGTTAAGTGCTGTAGTCCAGTGTCCAGGGCCACATAAACTGACACAGTGACACCTGCCTGAGTCTTCGGAGACCCTGATCCAGTCACTAAGTTAACTGCATAAGACTGAGGTGCAGGCTTTTCCTCCAGGACCACGCTCACCCTCAGTTGGTGGTGTAGCGCATAGAGCTAGTTTAGCATTGCATTCAGAAGTAACAAAAGGAACCTACAGGCCTATATCCTGTGAAGTAGTTAACATAAGGCTTTGAGACCTATAAACCTTAGCATAAGTAAGTGGCCCAATACTGACCCTGAGCTTTGCGGAATTGGAAACATTGTGCTTATGGCAGGAGTCTGTATAAAATGACACCTGGTAACAGTAGGAAAATTGATCTGACACTAGGCTTGGATATATTAGCATAGAAACATTGGTAAACAATTAACAATTAACTTGCCTTGGCAATGAATTGGCCGATATGATAATATGTGAAAAACCTCAAAATACTGATTTATAGAATTAGGACCCCATAATATTATTAGAGTGAGGACATTAAATATGGGCAAAGAAGTTTGGACATTTGTATGAATATTAATGTCAACTATCAGGCCCTATAATAGGTCAGGCCCCCATGTAAGGGGGAGATCTGGATCATCAGACTTGTTTGGAAAGTCAGGGACAGGATAGATGACCGTCTCTCTCTTACCACCAGATCCCCAAGGAAGGGCGTGTTTCTATGTAAAGCATGATAAAAAAATATCAGCTTAATTGTATATTACTGCTGTCTTTTTATGTGATTTGGAGCAGCTGTGTCACTACTGATTGTGCTAATAAAAGTGTTTAAAGATTCACTTTGCTTGCAGTGTGTGTCATTGTTTTGCACATTGGGGTTCCCAACCAGTCATTGAACTTGATAAACCTGATTCTATTGTGCTGCATTCTGGGACTAGAATTCTACAATCTCCAACTCATTAAATAAGTCATTAACTGGAAATCAGTAATAGAATCAGTAACCACTTGCAACAACTGGACTGGGATGTGCTGGGTGTTCCAACCCAGTTTATTATAGACATGACACCACCTCACCCCACACCATTCTCTCCTGGGGGTGCCACTGAGGTGCCTCCCTGCCCCTGGCTTAGGTCCTTCCTCTGCTCAGTGTCTGTGCTTGGGAGTAGTCTCTCATTCCTTTCCATCCCTGTTATGTTACCTATCGGTCCAGGCCAGGTTGGATACTCCTCACCAATTTAACAGATAGGTGCACATCTTGCAGGGTTCTGTCTCTTAAACCTTGGCTTTACCATCTCAGAATCTTCAATTATCTCAAGATCTTAAATCTTTTATGCTTATTAAAATGGGATGGAGGGTCTAAGGAATGAGAAATTCAAATACAGGAAAAACATTCAACTGGGCATCATAGTACATGTTACCCGGGGTTCTTTCAACCCAAAGCATTTGGTAAATTTTACTCTATGCCAAGTGGTGTTAGGAAATAAATCAAGAGAGACACGGCCATCCTACCGATAGATGGCTGACACAAACAGGACAATACAAGAGTGCTTTCACTTAAAGCTAAACTTTACTTAGTATCACAGACTTACACACGTCTGCAATAGGTTAGTAAAACACCCCCAACCCTCGATAATTACCGAAGCTGAGTGTGGTTCTCGAGTGGCACAGTGACAGGCTTCCATTGGCCAAATTTCCGTCTGCTGGTGGGGACCCCAAGATGCGTCCAGAGGGAGCGTCCCTGAAGAAACCCTCCCGAAGAGTCCCCTACCTCAAACATACAATGACATATCACTTACAGAAAACTTGCTAAGCAAGCAGTTTTTAAAGGTCAAGCAAGATGTTTCCTTCTGATCATCAATTTAACCAGATGTGTTTTTTCAGAATATACATGCCTTGATGCCCTGACAGACATATTCCTGGAGGCACATATAGACAAACTTCCTGTTTTTTCTAAAATACATGTATCAGCAATTTCAACATTCTTCGCGTGAAGGACACGGGGTCAAGCTGCCCTTTCTGTGGCACCCAAAACCCCCTCTCCTCCTGCCTTGGTTAAGATAAGGCTGCTGGGTGGCCAATTTACGGCCTGCTGACATGGCTACTTTTAGCAATAAGCAATAGTGGTTTTGTATGGCCTGCTGGCTTGGCTACTGTTAGCAATGAGCAATAGTGATTCAGGCACTGTTACTGGTTTGCCAAGATCTCCCCGTACAGTACAGATACTCAGATCATGTCAACTGGAATAGCTCCATAGCATTATCCTGTGTATACCAACTGGGGATATAACGTCATTGACTCCAATGGTACTAAGGCAGATTTACACTAGTTGGGGGCAGGAGGGATTTTGATTCAATTGACTCCAAAGAAGACACATTGATATACGTCAGATTGAGATCTGACCCTTTGTATTTCTTCAGTCTCTAGGACATACGTGCAACTGGTGTGAATTAAACATTTTTAAGATGTGATGTAGCATTGCACTGGAGCCTAATGTGCCTTTTATTTTATTATCATGTTGTCTGCAGTAATTATATACATAAGAAAAACATCTCTGCTCTCTCAAAGCTGATTATGTGGCATTAATGAAGGAACAGGCTATTCCAGGCCAGCTGGGGTTCTAGTGCCACTGGGCTTTGAACTATTGTAGGTCAGATGTCTGTGTTACAAATAAATATTCTATTCTGCAATCTCTTTGGAACTCCTGTAGGGCATCAGCCCTGCCTTGTTTTTAGCCAAGGGTCCTTCCAGGCATACTGCAATTGTGTGAGATCCAGGGCAGGTGCTGTTCCCCTTCTGTGGGGTTAGGGTCAGCTAGGGCAGGTTGCCAGTGTGGTTTGCTCCTGAGATGAGACCAGAGGTGGGCTCACAGCCCTGGATTCCAGGTTCAGTTATTTAACCCAGAACAAGCACATACTGAGTTGTGCCCATGTTTGAAGACTGCAAAAGCTGTGATTTGTTTTACAGCTTGGAGAGGCTTCAACTCTCAGCCAAGCCTGTCTGAGGAGGGGAGCAGGGAGGCCCATCTGTGTAGTGGGTCCCTGTCTTCTGGGAACTGCAGAAAAACCCAGCATCTCAGGAAATATGGTGAAGGGGCAGAGAAACAGCAGCTGGATAAATCAGTAATGGGGGCATTATTGACAGGTACACAAACAGGCAATGATTGAAAAATCGTGGTGGTGGTGGTGTCAAATGCATCACAAATTGGAGAACATTCCACAGAGACAACACAGTAAGTTTGCTATTTGCAATTAAATATCTTTGGGTATTAATATACTGGGCAAATTTCATAATAGAACTATGAGTTACAATTGGAACTCTTCAAAAGTTTTAATATAATTTAATCAAACATTTAGAGCTGCTCAGAGTTTCTTTTTTTGTTTTTGTTCATTGAGAACCAGACAATTTCATGTAAACTGCTTAAAATTGAAACATTGTCACTGAAATAGAAAAAAAATGTTTTGTCTTTTCCAATACATCGGTTTTTTTCAAGAATAGTAGAGACTTCCTTGGAAAATTTCTCAGTTTAAAATCCAGTTTTCCTTTGAAATAATTTAAACGGAAAATGTCTGAATATCCCAGATTGGAAATTTCGATTTAAACTGGGGTGGGAACATTGATATTGTCCAATAATAGTACAATTTGAACCCAGTCACTTTGTTGCAATTGTGTTTATTTCTTTTTCAAAGGGATACTTGTTGAATGGTAAAACCGAGTAAGCAGCAAAGTTGGCAACCAAGAGCATAGGTATTAAACATACTAGCACCTTAGATGGAGAACAGTGAATTGAAGCCCCCAGCCAAAGCCCGTCTCTCTTATCCCTGCCAAGGACATAGAGGAGGTCAATGGGATTAGAAACTAGATTTCTGCTCTAGTGCCGTATCCTTTCTCCTACAGTGCTGCTATCTAAACCCAAATGCTGTAAATAGGGGCAGTTAACATACACATAATAAGACACAGATCATCCCCCATAGAACTCAGAGTTCAAGAAGAGAAGGAAGAGAAAGGGATGGAGGGGAAACAGAGGCATAGGGAGGGGAAGTGACTGGCCCAACGTCACAGAGCAGTTCAGTGGTAGAGCCAAGAACAAAACCCAACTCTCCTGATGGCCACTGACCCGCACACCCAAAAAGTGACAGAGATAAATGACACAGCAGACAGGTAGAGGAATGATGCTGCTAGCCCATCAGAACACACAGATGGAAAAGCAGTCAGGAATTGGTGTCATAAATCAATACGTTTGCAGGCAGCCAGCCATCTATGTGGTGTTGCAGTGAAATCGTTACAGGCGAGCTGTCAAACATAATGCCAAGTCCATCTCGTATTTATATGAAAGGTGGATATCAGGCAGTGTTGGCATTTTAGCAATTTAGTTTCATGCCCAAGTCCAGAGCTTTCTGTTTGTAGCAAGAGGGGATCCATCTTGGCTAGAATTGTTGCACTGGGACAGTACTTTGCTCCATCCTTCACATGGCATTTTATTAAGCCACATCCTGAGCCAGACCTTCAGATGGTGCAAACTGATGCAGCTCCATTGACTTTAAGGGAGATGTGCCAATTTACATTCATGTGATAACACACCACTCCTAGTTAATAGAAGTGATGAGTGCTGTGCATTGTTGGCACTCACATCATGATATATTGCTGCAGGGAATCAGGGTCACTCCCACTGTCACTGTAATCTCCACCACTGTTTTTGTCCTTCCCTCCACAGCCATCACACAATGAACTGAGAAAGAAAATGTCCAACCGAACCATTGTGACCAAATTCCTTCTCCTGGGATTCTCTGATGTTCATGAGCTGCAGATTTTGCACTTTGTGGTGTTCCTGGTGATTTACCTGGCAGGCCTGATGGGAAATCTTCTCATCATCACAGCCATAGCCCTCGACCACCATCTTCACACCCCCATGTACTTCTTCCTGTTGAACCTATCCATCCTAGATCTTGGCTCCATCTCCGTCACCATCCCCAAATCCATGGCCAATTCCCTCATGAACACCAGGGTGATTTCTTATCCTGGATGTGTCACCCAAGTCTTTCTCTTTTTCTTCTTCACTGGAACTGATCTTGCCTTACTCACCATCATGGCATACGACCGACATGTCGCCATCTGCCAACCACTGCACTATGAGAGAGTTGTGAATAGGAGAGCGTGTGTTCAAACGGCAACCAGTGCCTGGATTACTAGTATTGTCTACTCTGCCCTGCACACTGGGAGCACCTTCAAGTTACCCTTCTGCCAGACCAATGTCATCAACCAGTCCTTCTGTGAAATCCCCCAGTTACTCAAACTCATCTGCTCTGACTCAGACCTCAGTGAAGTTGGGGCTATTGCCTTAGGTGCATTTTTAGGTTTAAACTGCTTTGTTTTTATAATTATGTCTTATGTTCAGATCTTCAAAACCATGCTAAGAATCCCTTCTGAGCAGGGCTGGTATAAAGCCTTCTCCACCTGCCTCCCTCACCTCACTGTGGTCTCTTGGTTAATTTTCACTGGCATCTTTGCCTACCTGAAACCCACCTCCAGCTCAGCATCAGGTCTAGATCTCGTGGTGGGTGTTCTCTATTCCCTGGTACCTCCAGTGATGAATCTGATCATCTACAGCGTGAGGAACAAGGAGATCAAAGCTGCATTGAAGAAACTAATTGTGTGGAGGTTGTTCACCAAGAGTTAAAATGTCCCTCATTGCACCTTGACTGTGATTTCATTCTGAGTTTCTTTGTAGATATAATCAACTGATGACAAAATTGTCTCTTTGAGAACATAGGGTGCAATCTGTTTATGAAATCACAAAATGTGGACTAGCTCCACTGAAGTTAAATTAGTTAGTATAAGATTACACCAGTGTACATAAGATCAGAATCTAAATATCTTTCCATACATCTATATAGACACCTATATATTTGTCTTTGGGATTTATAGGGCTTCTGTCACCGCACTATCTGAGCATGTTGCACACAATATCAACAGCCATATCTAACTCACAGGTAGACTTCAAGAAGTCTGTGGCTCTTCTCCTTTTTTGGGATAAAAATTGTGATGGGGTATGAGAGGCTTGGCTTGTGTGTTTGCTTGTTTCTTTTTCATTTTGTTTAATTTTGTTGATTCATTCATTTACTTGTTTCTTTGTTCCAGGTGGCTTTTGGGGGGGGTAGGAGCTTTGGAGGGTGGAGTATGTTTGACTAAATGGTGGTATCCATTTAATTTGCCATCTATTCAAGGTGTAAATGTCATAATCTCTTTGATGGGGTTTTCTGAGACACTTGAAGTTTTGCTTTCCCCATTGATGAAGAATTGAAAAAAAGTTTCTGCAGGTGCCTTCTATGATAAGATAACTGGCTCTGTGGATGAGGGGAAAGCAATGGATGTGTTATTCCTTGACTTTAGCAAAGCTTTTGATACAGTCTCCCACAGTATTCTTGCCAGCAAGTTAAAGAAGTATGGGCTGGATGAATGAACTATAAGGTGGATAGAAAGCTGGCTAGATCGTCGGACTCAACAGGTAGTGATCAATGGCTCCATGTCTAGTTGGCAGCCGGTAGCAAGTGGAGTGCCCCAAGGGTCGATCCTAGGGCTGGTTTTGTTCAATATCTTCATTAATGATCTGGAGCATGGTGTGGACTGCACTCTCAGCAAGTTTGCACATGACACTAAACTGGGAGAAGTGGTAGATATGCTGGAGGGTAAGGATAGGATACAGAGGGACCTAGACAGATTAGAGGATTGGGCCAAAAGAAACCTGATGAGGTTCAACAAGGACAGTTGCAGAGTCCTGCACTTAGGACGGAAGAATCCGATGCACTGCTACTGATTAGGGACCGAGCAGCTAGGCAGCAGTTCTGCAGAAAAGGACCTAGGGGTTACAGTGGATGAGAAGCTGGATATGAATCAACAGTGTGCCCTTGTTGCCAAGAAGGCTAATGGCATTTTGGGCTGTATAAGTAGGAGCATTGCCAGCAGATCGAGGGATATGATAATTCCCTTCTATTCTGCATTGGTGAGGCCTCATCTGGAATACTGTGTCCAGTTTTGGGCCCCATACTACAAGAAGGATATGGAAAAATTGGAAAGAGTCCAGCAGAGTGCAACAAAAATGATTAGGGGGCTGGAGCACATGACTTATGAGGAGAGGCTAAGGGAACTAGGATTATTTAGTCTGCAGAAGAAAAGAATAAGGGAGGATTTGATAGCTGCTTTCAACTACCTGAAAGGGGGTTCCAAAGAGGATGGAGCTAGACTGTTCTCAGTGGAACCAGATGACAGAACAAGGAGTAATGGTCTCAAGTTGCAGTGGGGGAGATTTAGGTTGGATATTAGGAAAAAAAAACTTTTTCACTAGGAGGGTGGTGAAGCACTGGAATGGGTTACCTAGGGAGGTGGTGGAATCTCCTTCCTTAGAGGTTTTTAAGGTCAGGCTGGACAAAGCCCTAGCTGGGATGATTCAGTTGGGTATCGGTCCTGCTTTGAGCAGGGGGGTGTACTAGTTGACCTCCTGAGGTCCCTTCCAACCCTGATATTCTATGATTCTATGATTCTATGACTGTTCCCATTTCAGCTGAGAGAGGGACCATCTCACCTCTAGATCACAGGGAACAATTTGGTCCCAGGGGGGTATAAGACAAAAGTTTATTCCATCAAATGTGTATCTGACAGTCAGTGGAGCAGGGCATAGTTGAAAATTGAGCCCTTTTTGAAAATGCAGTTTGTAGAACACATATGTTCTGTACAAAGACCAGCATCACCAGGGATATATTTGCACCCTTGTACTCCATTACTATAGAGAGGTCCAAGGGCATGGAGAGGGGAATCCCCTGTCATATAGAAAAAAGGTTCCTCCAGGGCAGGGGAGAGGTACATTTCCAGGGAGTAGCACTTAGGGGAAGATTACACAGCTGCTACTTGGGCTTCTATGTGTTCTACTGAAAAATGTGAAACTTCAGACCCTTGGACTTATGATCTGGCCTCTTCCTATTTGGGTGATACAAAAGAAAACAGCAGACAAGGGGACATGACAAATCTGTGAGTCTTAAGGCTGGTATATGCAGAGGAGTGTAAGGGCAACAGGTGCCTGCACTCCCCTTGTGCGGTCAATGGGCGTTTGGCAGTTAATTACCAGAAGCCACTCTGAAAATCCCTGTGACAGCTCACAGTCTGGAGCAAGAGTCCATTGTATTGCCCCACATTCTGCAGAACCCACATCCCCTTGTTTCTGCTCTAATTGCACAGGATTCTGCAGAGTCAGTTACAGGTCTCTCCACAGGGCCAAGCCCAACCCTGGTGCCTCTACATGAAATCAGTGAATTTGTACCCAGGATACATTACGCCGATTCTGTTGAGCTGTTCTCTACTCACTCCCCTGCTAATGCTTGCTGGAGATAATCACATCTCTGTGGCCCTCATAGGCATTTCATAGGGGATTCCCAACTTGGTCCAATAGTCTGATTGCTTTGGTTGCGATCAATACCTGAACCCCTGGGCTGCTGTTATGTCTTTTGCACAGCAGGCAGAACCTAAATGCAGTGGCAGGGCCAGGGCCTTGATTGTGTTGCAATCTTTAGAGAACAGGACAATTCCTGGCCTTAGAGCCCCTGGACATTTGAAAGGAAATGAGGTCTCAGTTCACACCCCATTTCCATGTGAATGCTACAGACAGCGCAGAGTACTATGGCATGGGATAGCTCAGGAGATAAGAGATTAAATCCCTACTTTCATCTCCAAGTCATCTGTTCAAATCTAGCTGCAGTGGCTCTGTGTCCTCCCCCCTTCTCACTTCTGTGAAAAGGGAAGATGTGTGTCTCAACCCCTTGGACATATCATGATAGACCCCACCGACAGCCCATCCATCCAAATTGGGACCAGTTGACCCTCTGTGAGCAACCTCAGCAGAGACAAAGAGACCATCTCAGAAGTGGGAGGGGGTAGTTCAATCTCTTTGTCCCAGTCACTTCATGTTCTCTCCATGGAGATTGTGATAGCCATCAAAATGGACATTTGTTGCCAACCAAACATTGTGATGGGTTATGTAGGGATGAGTTCAAAGTTGGTGCATACAACATAAGAGTGTGTTGTGTTACAACTCCAGTCATTTTAGGGCTCCATCAATGTTTGAATGTGATGTCTTTGTTATTATTAAGACAATATTTGAAATAATTATTTTGAGCCACATTTGCAAATGTTACTTTTGTTCTCCTCCCCCAAATTACACCATATGGCACATGCAAATGACATATTTAGGCTGGAATTTCAAAGGATTCTAAGGTAGTGCACTAGAAAGGAATTTAGAAGAACTTGATTCAGGCCCAGGTCCTCAAAGGTTTTAGGCACCTAACTCCCATGAGCCTTGGCTCATTGATTTGCCACTGGCATATGTAGTGTCTTTGGGCAATAGCCAATACTTAATGCATCACAGGAAGACTAGAAGTCACCTGACCCATTCACAATCTATACAATTTTTGTCCCTAATCCAGCAATCAACTTCTACACTTTTCACTCACACCGATAAATTCATTCCTCATCTATTCACCATAACATTCTCTCACCTCAACTAATTAATGCAGTCATACTACCTCTTCAATCCACTGCTTCAAGGAAAATTTGCAAGAATGAGTAAGCCTCAGGGCACATCCTGAAGGTCAATAAAGTTGGGCTGTAGCATGAGAAGGCAATTCCAGTGTCAATGAACGACCACCTATTTTCGCAAGCGTCTCAGCAAATAATAACAACCTGGTGTTCAATGAGCATCACTATTAAAATATATAGCACAACATTGCACCAAAGGAAACTTCGAGCTACAGTTTTGATTGTCTCTCCCAGAAGCTTGAGTCAGCTCTTACCCTGTATCATTTGAAGAACTGAGCAACAGCAATAAAAACATGTTTATATGAATATTAGTTTAACTTTTAAAATCAATTTGGCTCAGGTGAGTCATTCCACCAATACAGCCCTGAATGTTCATGGTAACAGTGAACTTGAACCAATTGGGATAGGATATTTCAAAGGGGCCCAAGGGAACTGGGTGCTGAACTCCCACTGAAAGTCAATAGGAGTTGGATGTCTAATTACCATAGGGCCAATTGCAAATCACATCCATACCCGCTAATCCAAAGTGGGAAAAAAAGCACTTAAGCATGAGTTCAGTCGTAAGCCTTCAGTAGGACTTCTCTCATGTTTAATGTTAAGCACTGGCTTACATGTTTTTCCAGATCAGTGCCTTAGTTCAGAATATTCAAAGGAGTTTGAGTTTTAAATTCATAATCATTGAGTGTTTGGACAAGAAGCTACCATTGTGACAGTACCTCCCAAAAGGCTTTATGGAAATATACTTAGAATGTGTTTTATGCTACATATGCCATGTAACATATCTCAAAGGTTATGATCTACTGAATGTATTAATCCTATTTGTATGAATGTATCATTTTTGTATTCGAAGTTATGAATGTTGTCTGTGTACTGGCTTGATTTCTAAATAACCTTAGTAGAGCATTTGGTCAGTTCCTGGAGAAAGGAATGTTGAAATGAAGTACCTAATCAAGAAACACTTAAAGGACAATGGATCTTGGAATGCTCCAATCCACATAAGAAGTCTACTTGAGGACGTTCAAGTAGCATGTAAACAATGGATGCTACCTGTAAAAACTGTGAGTCATTCATGGACATGTGACTTGTCTAGGTGACTCCTAAACTCCATCTTGGAGCTGGACTTTGCATAGGGGTGAGAAAGGGGTCTCCTGTGATCCACAAGAGGAAGTCTATTTAAACCCCTGGGAGACCCCTCCATTTTGTCTTCAGCTGGCTAAAGAGAGAGCCTCCCCACCTCCCAGAATACTTGGAAGAAACTGGAACAAAAGGCAGTGACTGCAAGGAGTATGGGTGATTGCTGGACCCAGGCTAAAAGGAGATTAGTCTGTAAAAGGGAGCATTCTGGAACTGGTAAGGATCTTATCTGTATTCAGTTTGATTAGACATAGATTTTCACATTTTATTTTATTTTGCTTGGTGACTTACTTTGTTCTGTCTGTTACTAGTTGAAACCACTTAAATCCTACTTTCTGTATTTAATAAAATCACTTTTTACTTATTAATTAACTCAGAGTATGTATTAATACCTGGGGTGGCAAACAGCTGTGCATATCTCTCTATCACTGTTATAGAGGGGGAACAATTTATGAGTTAACCCTGTATAAGCTTTATACAGGGTAAAACAGATTTATTTGGGTTTAGACCCCATTGGGAGTTGGGCAACTGAGTGTTAAAGACAGGAACACTTCTGTTAGCTGCTTTCAGGTAAACCTGCAGCTTTGGGGCAAGTAATTCAGACCCTGGGTCTTTATTGGAGCAGATGGGAGTGTCTGGCTCCGGCATGACAGGGTGCTGGATCCCTGAGCTGGCAGGGAAAGCAGGGGTAGAAGTAGTCTTGGCACATTGGTTGGCAGCTCCTAAGGGGGTATCTGTGATCCAACCCATCACAACTGTGATTTAGACCAACTGAGTAGCTTTGTTTTTAAGAAAACTCATTGTATCCAATAAGGCAAAGAAACAGAGCATGTTATAATGTATTCATTTAAAATGGCTCAAAGCTCACAGACAGTGCATGTAATGAAGTTCTTGTAAAAGAGTAATGGAGTAAGAAATATTCAAAGAAATAACAACAAATAATAAATAGTCACAGGAAAATCATGAGCTGGACATCAACAGTCATAGACAGAAAAAGAGGCACGATAAATTGGCATTGATTTTTCATTATCTATCTATCTATCTATCTATCTATCTATCTATCTATCTATCTATCTATCTATCTATCTATCTATCTATCTATCTATCTATCTATCTGTCTACATGATCTTATTTTATCTATTGTATATGTAGTACACACAACCATGCACAAACATGGTTTAATAAATATTAATTAATAATAATAACAGCAACCAGCTTTGGAGATCTAGGCACATTTGGATACTTGTGTGGATGAGAGACAAACGGCTACATACAAAGCTACACATTGAAGTGAATGGCTATATCCCAATTGTTATGATTAAAAGGTTAGCTCAATCTCTTCTCCCCACTCTGGTCTCTTACTTCAAACCCTCTGGTCTAAGCTTTGTGCCTATCCCTCTTTTAGGGTGGAATCATGTGATTTTCCATCTCTCAAATTGGGTCCCAGGCTATAGCAACTTGTGCACCAAAAGTGATTTCTCCAACTGTGTTTGGTACCTGCAGTTCTTCCCACAGGAGCTGTGACCAGTAGTAAGTTGATTGACTAGACGTCTTGACCATGCAAAGTGTGATTTATTTACCACAATAGGAACAAAGCACAACATAAGAGAAAATATGAGCGCTTCCAGATCGATCACTGCAGTAGTTTGGTGGAATAAAAATTTGGCCTTATTATTCAGACTTAGTTTGTCTTTAGGAAATATTTTAATACCTTTCTCTTCCAAATACCTTTCCACCATAGGAAGAACAATACAGTATTTATTTATTTTAATAAATTTAAATAAATAAATAACAATAATACATACAGTTATATAAGGCTCTAGGTGCCCTAACACATCATAAATGACCAATAAAATCCCATCAGCATTAAAATAATCACTTGAACAGACACCTGCAGAAACTTTTTTTCAATTCTTCATCAATGGGGAAAGCAAAATTTCAGGTCTCTCAGAAAACCCCATCAAGGTGATTATGACATTGATACATTGAATAGATGACAAAATAAATGGATACCACCATTTAGTCAAACATACTCCACCCTCCAAAGCTCCTCCCTCCCCCAAGAAAGCCACCTGGAACAAAGAAACAAGTCAACGAATGAATCAACAAAATTAAACAAAATGAAAAAGAAACAAGCAAACACACAAGCCAAACCTCTCATACCCCAGGCACAATTTTTATCCCAAAAAAGGAGAAAAGCTACAGACTTCATGAAGTCCACCTGTGACTTAGATATGGCTGTTGATATTGTGTGCAACATGCTCAGATAGTGTGGTGACAGTAGCCCTATAAATCCCTATGACAGATAGGTAGGTGCATATGTAGATGTATGGAAAGATAGATTCTGATCTTATGTTCACTGGTGTTGTGAAAGTAGAATGAATTATATTGTAAATATAGAATGGATTAAAGAAATGCTGTATGTACCTTTAAGCAAAAATAGGGAATGTTGAAATACAGGTGTCAGGAAAAGGAACATTAAGGCATAAACAATGAGTCCACTTAAGCTAATGGTGGAACATTAGCTGGAGATCTGTAAAAGTTAGTAAGGAAATTGAATATGTACGTCTAGCCTCAGGTAAACTCGTCAGTTCTGCTTTCTTTGTCCTCTTGTTAAGTTCGCGCCCTTTTTATCTGTATAAAATAAGGTACTGTGGGTCTTGCATGGTGCTCACATTATCTGAATGTATTAACAGAGCGCTGTGCTAATGAACAGAGTGGTCTAACAAATTGTGAGTCCTGAATCTAACTTTGACAATTTGCAGGTTCCACCGAGATGGCAACCATCTTCACTGGGGCCGTGTGATTCCTGACCATTTTTGTAGGACGACTGTGGCAGCCGGCACCTGGGAATTTGGCCCGAGCGGTCTTCCTCCTGAACGGAAGGGCGCACGACCACAGTGAAGTCTACGCCATCGAACCTGTTGTTTCCCCTCTGTTCTAGTAGGGATCCCGGGATGTGACATCAGGAATCTGGTCAGGTAATTATTTCTGTGTTTTGTCCGGACTGAGGACTGTCCTGTCTCTGTGTCTATCCGTCCTCCTGTGGAGTGTTTGAGTCTGGGTGCCGTCTCCATCCGGGGATCGGCCAACCAAGGGGTTCCTGTCCCCACGGTCTGAGTGAGTGAAATCTGCACAATCGCAGCCGCACCGCACATTGGGTAAAACCTTGGTGTAAAAACAAGGGCGATTGAGGCAGTAGCCTGTGGGCTCCTTTTGTGTGTTGCACCGGGCATCGCACTGACGAACCCGAATTTCCTTCTTGTGTAATTGGGGTGTGTAAAGTCCTCCTGTATGGGTAACCAGATGTCTAAGTCGGGACAGTTCCGTAAAGGAACTACGGCTCATTTTATGTATTTTAGGAAGGGTTCGGACTCCTGTAAATTTCTGGAAAAATTGTCTAGGTTAACTCAGGGAAATCCCAAAACTCAGTGGTCACTGTTAGGCTCTTGGGACAAAGACTGAGTGGACGTCTTAAAAGACAAACTCAGCCAACCTAAAACTAAATTGGCCAGAGGAGAGGTTGATTGTTTCATGCAGTAGTGGGAAGAGGCAAATCGTAGGTAGACAAAATCAAAACTTCCCTCTCTCAAAGATTCAAATGATAAGTTAAAAGCTTTATTGAAAGCCTCCTCTCCCACCACCAGACCGAGCGCTCCTTTTTACCCCATTCTCTGAGCAGACTCAGATCGATCCCAATCCCCTTCATACACTCATCTCATTGTGAAAAAGGGTGAAGAAAACCCCTTGTTAAATTCTGGGGACAACAATGAGAAAGACGCAATAATTGGCTTGGCAGCCTTGCGTCGGATCAATAGACGATCACCAGCCTCCTCAGTTCAGGAACAATTCTCAGAGGTCACCAGTTCAGACCAGTCCGGACCGTCCAATGCCGCCCAGGCCCATTCTTCCAGTACCTGTAAAGAACCAGGCCTGTAAAGAACCCTCCAGTCTGCCTGACTCCTCTGCTTTTTCTTATACGTGCAAAGATAGCCTGAATAAGGATTGGGCCCGTTACTTGTGCTCTAGCTCTAAAACTGTCCAGGCTCCCCTCCGAATCCTGCATACTGGGGGCCAAGAAGGGGGTTCCACTTGGAGCTATAAACCCTGGACTCGCTCAAAGCTCCTTTCAATTGTAAAAGGCTTTCCAAAGCCCCTGGAAAATCCTACCAAATTCGCAGAGGAAATTTTGTTAGTGTGCGACACCTATAAACCCTCTGAGGCAGACCTCCTGCAGCTGTGTAAGCTACTTGTAACCCCTAGCGAATATAAAAAATGGCTCACAGCAGCAAATTGGCCCGTCAGTGAGCGCCACTCTAATTTGCCAGACACCGGTCCTGATGCTGAATACTGGAAAAAGTGTAAGGACCGAGCTAAAAATCTACTTGAAGCCATCCCTCGAGTATGGACTCCTAAAACAAACTGGATGGCCATACACTGCTGTAAACAGAGATAGGGAAAAAACCTGGGCGACTATCGCACCCGGCTAACTGATGTTTTTCTGCAACATTCTGGTATACAGCAACCAGATAAAAATGGACAGGGCGCCCTGTCTCATGCGTTTGTTAATGGCCTCCTACCTGCTATTGGCAGTATGCTAAAGCAAATAAGTGTTGGGTGGAAGACCGAAACCATGAACAAATTGCAAACAGTGGCAGAGCACTGCCAATGCACTCTGAAAAAAAAGAAGAAACAGTCCTCTCAAAAATTAATGGCCCTGCAAATGCAACATTATTCAGGGCAGGGCAAACAGTACCGGGGACGGGGAAGGTTCCAGGGACGGGGATGTGGTCGCGGGAGGGGTCCTGGAACTGGATTTTCGGGTTTTGGGGATGTTTGTAATTACTGTAAGCAGCCCGGACATTGAAAAAACAAGTGTCCAAACCGACCTAATAGCTCTGTAAATAACCAGTTAGACCCCTTGTCGGCACAGCCCGACAATTCCCAGCCTTACTTTGTCCCACAGCAATGATGGGACGCCGGGGAACCTCAGGAAATTTTAGCTCCTTTACTACCTCTCACTCCCACGGGTGAGTGTGTTTTGACTATTAATGATCTTTCTCTCCCTTTCCTTGTTAATACGGGAGCTTCGCTCTCTGCAGTTCGTACTACTGATCTGCCTGCAGTTCCCCGCTCTGGAAAAACCATGTCCGCTGTGGGTATTACGGGAGTCCCAACCCCTTATCCCCTTTCAAAACCTCTACAGGTCCAAGTTGGTCCCCTTTCCGTGGATCATGCATTCCTTCTCTCTGATTTCACTCCAGTAAACCTTTTGGGTTGGGATCTGTTATGTAAACTTGGCTGTATCATATATTGTTCCCTGGATGGTGTCTACTTACAAATCCCCCAGTCCTCTCTGAGTGATTCTGTGGCCTCCCTGCTATCTGAAACTCCCCTTTCCACTCCAGTTCCCTGTTACCCATTGATCCCATCCCTTAAACACCTAATTTCGCAGGTCCCATCCTCTCCGTGGCCAACCCACCCATCTGAAGTGGGCTGCTTAAATACTGACCCCGTCTGCATTACTGTTGACTCCTCCAAACCCCTGCCTTGCCTGTCTCAATACCCTTTAAACCCTGAAGCAGAGACTGGCAGTGCTCCGGTCATGACCGCCCTGCGGGAACAAGGCATTATTTCCCCCTGTCCCAGCCCCTGTAACACCCCTATCCTCCCAGTTCGAAAAGCTGATGGTAAATCGTGGTGGTTTGTTCAGGATCTTTGAGCCATTAACCGCATTGTTATACCCACCTTTCCTGTTGTCCCTAACCCAGCAACGATTCTGGCTTCTATCCCACCAGATGCAACTCATTTTACTGTTGTTGATTTGTGCTCTGCTTTCTTTTCTGTCCCGGTTCACCCTGACTCCCAGTAGCTTTTTCCCTTTTCTTACAAGGGGCAGCAGTACACGTGGACCACGCTCCCTCAGGGGTATACTGAAAGCCCATCTTACTTTTCCCAAGCATTAGCCCGAGACCTTGCTGACCTTGTTTTCCCGTCCGGGTCCACACTAGTCCAATATGTAGATGATCTACTCCTCTGTTCCCCTTCGTTGTCTGCCTCAGAAACTGATTCTTTAGTACTCCTTACTGCCCTAGCAAAGAAGGGTCACAAAGCTTCTCGCTCTAAGCTACAGCTCTGTCAAGCCTCTGTCACATACCTTGGCTTTCTCCTCTCCCAGGGTTCCCGTACACTTTCTCCCGCCCACATCCAAGCTATCCTCAGTTTTCCCCAACCCCACTCCCCACGCCAGGTCCGAAAGTTTTTGGAAATGGCTGGATTTTGCAGGCAATAAATTCCCCAATATGCCTCCCTTGCAAAACCTCTCCAGGAACTCACTCGAGTCTCTGTGCCTGACCCCATGCCTTGGCCGCCCGAGTCCGACTCTGCCTTTGTTTCCCTCAAACAGGGTTTGGCTTCTGCCCCCACCTTAGGGCTGCCTGACTATTCTAAGCCTTTTACCCTTTTCTGCCATGAACAATCTGGGTGTGCACTGGAAGTCCTCACTCAGATGCATGGAGACAAAAAATGCCCAGTGGCTTATTTCTCTGCCACTTTGGACCCTGTTGCCCAAGGCTTACTCCCCTGCCTGCATGCTGTGGCTGCCACAGCGCGCCTAGTCAAAATGTCCGAATCTCTTGTCCTCCGCTCTCCTCTTATCCTCATGGTACCTCACTCTGTGAAAACTCTCCTGCTACAACGTAACACAGGCCACCTCTCCTCCGCCAGCCATACCAGCTATAAACTTTTACTGCTGTGGGCTTCATATATCACCATAAAGTGTTGTTCTCAATTAAACCCTGCCACTCCTTTGTCTAATAACGGTGATCCCCACGACTGCCTTGCAACCGTCTCTGCTGTTACTGTCCCACGCTCTGACCTTTCTGATGTCCCTCTCCCTAACTCTGACCTTGTTTTGTTACTGATGGTTCCTGTTTTTGAGACAACCAAGGTTGTCTCCTTGCAGGATACGCTGTACTGTCACTCTCTAAAACTCTAAAAGCTGCGCCTTTACCTTCTGTAACCTCAGCACAAGTTGCCGAATTAGTTGCCCTCACCCGTGCCTGTTTTTTGGTGGAGGAACGCTCCACCACCATTTACACTGACTCCTGCTATGCTTTTGGGGTTGTACATAACTTTGGCACACGCTGGGAAGCTCGGGGTTTCCTTACCTCCACCGGTACCCCTATCAAAAATGGTCCCTACATCGCTGCTCTCCTGTATGCAATTTTACTTCCGTCTGCCCTAGGTATTGTTAAGTGCCCTGGCCACTCGATGGCGGATACTGATGTTGCTAAGGGTAACGCATTTGCTGACCCCTCTGCTAAACATGCTGCTGCCATAAAACCTTCCCCAGATGCATTCCTAGGTTCCCTTTCTGTTTCTATACCACCGCCGTCCCTCACTGACCTCACCCTGCTCCAAAACTCTGCCCCAGAAGCCAAAAAGAACTCCTTGGCTGCCCAGGGTTGCTCTCTACATCCTGATTCCCTTTGGCGTTCGCCTACTGGCGCCTTTGTGGCCTCCTTTTCACTCTACCCATCGCTGGCTGCCCTGCTATATGGTGTTTCGCATGTTGGAAAGAAGGGGATGGTCTCTGCTGTAACTAACGCAAAATGGTGGGCCACCAATTTCAGCTCATTTGCAGCCCGCCACTGTGCCACCTGTACCACTTGCCAAAGCCACGATATTGGTAAACCTCTAAAAGTGGCTCAGGGGTTCCGGGGCCTGCCCCAAGCACCATTCTTGCATTGGCAACTTGATTTTGTACAAATGCCTAAGTGTCAACAATATGAATGTATTTTGGTTATGGTATGTTTATTTTCTGGTTGGATCAAAGCCTTTCCTTGTCGAAAGGCTGACTCACTGTCTGTTGCCAAATGTTTGTTAAATCATATTATGCATGCCAAGGGAATTCCTGCCACACTGTCCAGTGATCAGGGTACACATTTTACCAGACAACTTGTTCAACACCTGAATCATGTATTACATATCACACACCTGTTGCACTATCCCTACCACCCACAAAGAAAACCAAATGGTGTAATTAAAAATAAGCTTGCTAAAATTTGTAACTCTACAGGGTTAAGCTTGCCAGCGGCTTTACCACTGGCCCTTATAAAAATGCGATCCACTCCATCCCAAAGACATAAATTAAGTCCCTTTAAAATTGTTATAAAATGCCCTATGCAAGCTATGGCTACCATTACTCCAGTCCCAAACTTAAACTTAACTCACAGTACGCTCCTTCAATATTGCAAAAAATTAATGAAAGCCGTAAGTCACTTCCATTCACAGGTTCAAGCCGCCTGGCCAACAGAACCCACCTCTAACGCTTGCCACTACCTCAAGCCAGGTAATTGGGTCTACGTACGGCACCATCATGAAAAACACGCCTTGAATCCCCGGTAAAAGGGTCCTCATCAGGTACTGCTTACTACCCAGACGGCTGTTAAACTATCTGGCATCGCAGCATGGATACATGCTTCACAGTGTAAAAAGGCACCATCTCCAGCAAACCAATCATCAACTCAAAACCACGCAGAGTCAATTTTAACTCCAAAAAACCCCCCGTAAAGAAACAGCCTGCAATACCTTACAATCTACACTCTTGTAAGGGTTGCCAAAAGCAGATGACAACCTAAAGCAAGGCCCAAAAAAAAGCAGTAGCAAGCCTAGCACCTGCTGCCTGGTGGAAGTAAAACTGTAACTGCAGTTCCCTCAGTTAAGGTTGTCAGAACCAGAAGGGCCTTGCCTCCAACATGCGCCTCTGGTGGCACCTGTTCCTCGGCTGCTGGTGTCTTAAGGTCTGGGGAGTCCACAATAACAATTCTTTTATCCAGCAGCAAGTGTGAATAGCTCAGACCCTTAATATTTCTAATTGCTGGGTCTGTAGCCACATCCCAGCCCACTCTCAAGCTGGTGTTCCTGTCCTGGCAATCCCACTCAATTCCCCAGACCTCACTGGAAAACCTTGTCCGTTTAACAAGACATGAAACAGCAATGACACTTAAAAATCAGTGAAAATAAATGTATCTAAATGAATAAGTGTAGTAAAAAAAAAGGGCATTGGTATTGGGTGTGTAATGAAACAGAGCTGGATCTGAAAAAAAGCTGTTGCCTTCGGCATATTGTGGCCAATGGTGTATGGAATTATTCAAATAAAACTAAAAAGTGGCGGGCAGGGTATGGAAATATAATTTTTTTCTCGACCTGGAATCAAACAAAAAAATCAATCTCATGTTCCCCTTACAGTAACCTTAGTAAAAACAATACAATCTTTCAATGCCATGCAAATAACACCACTCCTCGTAAACAGAATTACCCTGTGCCCTTTAAAGAATGTTACGCCTCCTTTGCAGGCACCTATGTAACAAATGGGTGCAACCAACCCTTCCCGGCCTTAATAAGCCATCATTGGATTTGTAAAACCAAAGCTTATACTGCGTTACCAGCTAACTGGTCAGGTATCTGTTATCCCGCCCGACTCTTCCCACAATTCCGAGTGCTAGGGTCCTTCCCACAAAAACACCTCCGTAATTTCAGGCAAAGAAAAAGGAACTTACCAAATGCAGACATGCCACTTCTACGCTGAGCTGCATGCAATTCTAGGGGGGGCCGCCACCACTACCCCACCTCTGACCATCGATTCCGAGGCCGGGGTAATCTCATCAGCCACACCTTAGAATTCTGAGGACGGGGAAGAGGAGGAGGAGGACGACGAGCTTGCGGAGAGCACACAGCACTCCATTCTCCCCAAACAGCAAGGATCTTTTTCTCAGCCTGACAGAAGTACCCTCCCAAGCCTCCCAAGGTGGTATCCCAGACCATGACCCCATGGAAGGGACCTCAGGTGAGTTTACCTTTTAAAATATAAAACATGGTTTAAAAGCAAGCATTTTTTAATGATTAATTTGCCCTGAGGACTCGGGATGCATTCGCGGCCAGTACAGCTACTGGAAAAGTCTGTTAACGTGTCTGGGGATGGAGCGGAAATCCTCCAGGGACATTTATCTTGCTGTGTAATCCTCAGGAGAGTGATATCGCTCATGGTAACCTGGTTGAAATACGGGAATTTAATTAAGGGGACAGAGGTGGCTGTTCCTACTGGGCTGTTTGCCTGTGGCTGAAAAGAAATCCTTCCCTGCAGTTAGCCAAGCACGGGGGGGGGGGAATTGGCGCTGAGCTTTTCGCGTTTGGCTAGCAGGGATCTTCCCTGATACCAGCCACGCGGTGGGGGGAGGGGTACAGCGATCATCCCAGATAAGTCATGGCGGGCGGGGGGGGGGTTAGTTGGGGTTCTGCAGGGATCTTCCCTGATACCAGCCACGCGGTGGAGGGAGGGATAAAGCAATCATCCCAGAGAATTGGATGGGGGGGGGGTTAGTTTGTTTTCTGCTGCTGAAGGTTAACAGCAAAACCACAGCACTCAACGGGCTTTGCTTGGTATGTGGGAAAGCAGGGTGCAGAAGCCGAAAGACAATGGCTTACCATGGCCGCATGCAAGCCGAATTCTGTTGCCCGGACCTGCATCTGTGATCTCTAACACCAAAGCCACAGGCTCAATATTAAGATGCAAAATGCGACCTTGTACTGAAATCACATGTACTATGTAATGTGAATAGTGTTGTTCACCGTGAAAGAGTATAAGCATTGTTTTGTAAAATGTATCTTTTTTAAAACTTCTGTCCTTTTTTCCATCCCTCCAGCAGCTGCAAATTTTTCAAGCCTCCCTCCTCTGTCCCGAAGGCTATCTCAGATAAGGCGGTGGAGAAAGAGGACGTGAGACAAGATGTTCTCGGAAATAATGGAATGCACCCGCAATGAAAGAGCTCATTTGAATGAGTGGAAGGACAAGGTATCTAAGTACAGGAAAGATGCCAGTGAACGTGAGGTCATGAGGGTCGCTCGAGATGAGAGGTGGCAGGATGCAGTGCTGGGGCTGCTGCGTGATCAAACGGACATGCTCCGGCGTCTGGTGGAGCTTCAGGAACGGCAGCAGGATCACAGAGTGCCGCTGCAGCCGCTGTATAACCTCCCTCCCCCCTCACCATGTTCCATAGCCTCCTCACCCAGATGTGTAAGAACGCGGGGGGGGGGGGTGGGGGGGCTCCGTGCACCTTCCCAGCCCACCCCAGTGGACAGCCCAACCAAAAGGCTGTCATTATATCGAATTTTTTCAGTGCCCTTTTACTTCCCTCCTATCCTCCTCCCAAACCCCACCGGGGCTACCTTGTCGGTTCTTTCCCTATGCTTATAATCAATTAATAAAGAATACATGATTTTTAAATGATAGTGACTTTATTTCCTTTAAAAGCAAGCTGTGGTTTAAGGGGGGAGGGTGGTTTGCTTACAGGGAATGAGTCAATCAAGGAGGCGGGTTTTCAACAAACAGAACTTTCACACCATAGCTTGGCCAGTCATGAAACTGGTTTTCAAAGCTTCTCTGATGCGCAGCGCTTCCTGGTGTGATCTTCTAATCGCCCTGGTGTCTGGCTGCACATAATCAGCAGCCAGGCAATTTGCCTCAGCCTCCCACCCCACCATAAAGGTCTCCCCCTTACTCTCACAGAGATTGTGGAGCACACAGCAAGCAGCAATAACAATGGGGATATTGGTTTGGCTGAGGTATGACTGACTCAGTAACGAGCGCCAGGGACCTTTTAAACATCCAAATGCACTTTCTACCACCATTCTGCACTTTCTCAGCCTGTAGTTGAACAGCTCCTGACTCCTGTCCAGGTTGCCTGTGTATGGCTTCATGAGCCATGGCATTAAGGGGTAGGCTGGGTCCCCAAGGATAACTATAGGCATTTCAACATACCCAATGGTTATTTTCTGGTCTGGGAAGTAAGTCCCTTGCTGCAGCCATTTAAACCGAGTAGTGTTCCTGAAGACGCAAGCGTCATGAACCCTTCCCAGCCAGCCCATGTTGATATTGGTGAAACGTCCCTTGTGATCCACAAGTGCTTGCAACACCATTAAAAAGTACCCCTTGCGGTTTATGTACTGGGTACCCTGGTGCTCCGGTGCCAAGATAGGGATATGGGTTCCATCTATCGCCCCACCACAGTTAGGGAATCCCATTGCAGCAAAGCCATCCACTATGACCTGCACATTTCCCAGAGTCACTACCTTTCGTAGCAGCAGCTCAGCGATTGCTTTGGCTACTTGCATCACAGCAGCCTCCACAGTAGATTTGCCCACTCCAAATTGATTCCCGACTGACCGGTAGCTGTCTGGCGTTGCAAGCTTCCACGGGGCTATCACCACTCGATTCTCAACTGTGAGGGCTGCTCTCATCTTGGTATTCTGGCACTTCAGGGCAGGGGAAAGCAAGTCACAAAGTTCCATGAAAGTGCCCTTACGCATGCGAAAGTTTCGCAACCACTGGGAATCGTCCCACACCTGCAACACTATGCGATCCCACCAGTCTGTGCTTGTTTCCTGGGCCCAGAATCGGCGTTCCACGGCTATAACCTGCCCCATTAACAGCATGATCTCCAAAGCGCTGGGGCCTGCGGTTTGATAGAATTCCATGTCCATGTCCTCATCACTCTCGCCGCCACGCTGCCGTAGACTACTCCTCGCCACCTGGTTTTGCAGGTTCTGGTTCAGCATAAACTGCACGATAACGCGCGGGGTGTTTACAATGTTCATGACCGCTGTCTTGAGCAGAGCAGGCTCCATGCTTGCCGTGGTATGGCGTCTGCACTGTTCACCCAGGAAAAAGGCGTGAAACGGTTGACTGCCGTTGCTTCCCTGGAGAGAGGGGGAGGATGTACCCAGAACCACCCGTGACAATGTTTTTGGCCCCATCAGGCATTGGGATCTCAACCCAGAATTCCAATGGGCGGAGGAGACTGCGGGAACTATGGGATAGCTATGGGATAGCTACCCACAGTGCAACGCTCCGGAAATCGACGCTAACACCGGTACATGGACGCACACCGCTGAATTAATGTGCTTAGTGTGGCCGCATACATTCGACTTTATACAATCTGTTTCCAAAATTCGAATTCTGTAAATTCAGATTAATCCCGTAGTGTAGACATACCCTAAGGTTACAAGCAGTAGTTAAAATAATGGCAAATAAAACTGAAAAAAGTTTAAAAGCCCTGGCCAAAAAAACAGGGGCAGTCCGACAGATGGCCCTCCAAAACCATCAGGCATTAAACATAGTGCTGGCGGCCAAAAAAACCCACCTGTGCTCTCATTAAAAAAAATTGTTGTGTGTTTATACCTGACAACACCAATAAGGTAATAAATTGCGCTAGCCACTTAAAACAAATCACATATCTTCCCCATAAAAAGCCAAGTTCTTTATAAAAGTGGCTAAGTAACCTGTTCAATTTCTCTGGCATAAAAAACTGGTTGTTTCAGAAAGCCCTAACTATCCTGTTTAAAATCCTAATAATTTTTGTATGTTTTCAGTTAATCTCCTGTTGTATCCAGAATTGTGTAAAGTATGCCACCCAGGTAACTGCCCCCCCAAAAAGTGCTAATATAATAATTTTAAATATCGCTAATAAACAAAAAAATAAAAAATGGTTAATATGTAAAACCCAGTAACTGTTGGTCATTGCGTAGCTTGACCAAAAGAAGAGATTGTGAAAGTAGAATGAATTATATTGTAAAAATAGAATGGATTAAAGAAATGCTGAATGTACCTTTAAGCAAAAATAAGGAATGTTGAAATACAGGTGTCAGGAAAAAGAACATTAAGGCATAAACAATAAGTCCATTTAAGATAATGGTGAAACATTAGCCGGAGATCTGTAAAAGTTAGTAACAAAATTAAATATGTATGTCTAGCCTCAAGTAAACTTGTCAGTTCTGCTTTCTTTGTCCTCTTGTTAAGTTTGAGCCCTTTTTATCTGTATAAAATAAGGCTGTGTGGGTCTTGTATGCTGCTCACATTATCTAAATGTATTAGCAAAGCACTGTGCTAATAAACAAAGTGGTCTAACAAATTGTAAGTCCTACATCTAACTTTGACAGTGTAATCTTAAACTAACTCATTTGACTTCAGTGAAGCTAGTCCAGATTTCATGATTTCATAAACAGATTGCACCCTATGTTCTCAAAGAGACAATTTTGTCATCAGTTGATTATGTCTACAAAGAAACTCAGTATGAAATCACAGTCAACTTGCAATGATGGACATTTTAACTCTTGGTGAATAACCTCCACACAATCAGTTTCTTCCATGCACCTTTCATCTCCTTGTTCCTCATGATGTAGATGATCGGATTCATCACTGGAGGCACCAGGGAATAGAGAACACCCACCACAAGGTCCAGACCTGATGCTGAGCTGGAGGTGGGTTTCAGGTAGGCAAAGATGCCAGTGAAAATTAACAAAGAGACCACAGTGAGGTGAGGAAGGCAGGTGGAGAAGGCTTTATGCCGGCCCTGCTCAGAGGGGATTCTCAGCACAGTTTTGAAGATCTGAACATAAGACACAATTATAAAAACAAAGCAGTTTAACACTAAAAAAACACCTAAGGCAATAGCCCCAACTTCAGTGAGGTATGAATCAGAGCAGGTGAGCTTGAGTAGCTGTGGGATTTCACAGAAGAACTGGTTGATGACATTGGACTGGCAGAAGGGTAACCTGAAGGTGTTCCCGGTGTGCAGGGCAGAGTAGACACTACCAGTAATCCAGGCACTGGCTGCCATTTGGACACAAGCTCTCCTGTTCATCACTCTCTCATAATGTAGTGGTTGGCAGATGGCGACATATCGGTCATATGCCATGATGGTGAGTAAGGCAAGATCAGTTGCAGTGAAGACTAAAAAGAGAAAGACTTGGGTGACACATCCAGGATAAGAAATCACCCTGGTGTTCATGAGGGAATTGGCCATGGATTTGGGGATGGTGATGGAGATGGAGCCGAGGTCTAGGATGGACAGATTCACCAGGAAGAAGTACATGGGGGTGTGAAGATGGTGGTCGAGGGCTATGGCTGTGATGATGAGAAGATTCCCCATCAGGGCTGCCAGGTAAATCACCAGGAACACCACAAAATGCAAAATCTGCAGCTCCCGAACGTCAGAGAATCCCAGGAGAAGGAACTCGGTCAAGGTGGTTTGGTTGGACATTTTCTTTCTCAGTTCATTGTGTGATGGCTGTGGAGGGAAGGACAAAGACAGTGGGGTAATTACAGTGACAGAGGGAGTGGCCCTGATTTCCCACAACAATATGATGTGAGTGTCAACAATGCACAACACTCATCACTTCTATTAAACTTCTATTAAACTTCTATCAGTTTGCACCATCTGAAGATCTGGCTCATGATGTGGCTTAATAAAATGCCATGTGAAGGGTGGAGCAAAGTACAATCCCAATGCAACAATTCTAGCCAAGATGGATCCCCTATTGCTACAAACAGCAGGCTCTGGACTTCGGCAACACTGCCTGATATCCTCTTTTCATGGAAATACGAGATGGACTTGGCATTGTGTATGACAGCTCGCCTGTAACGATTTCACTGCAACATCACATAGATGGCCGGCTGCCTCCAAACGTATTTATTTACGACACCAATTCCTGACTGCATTTCCATCTGTGTGTTCTTATGGGCTAGCAGCATCGCTCCTCTACCTCTCTGCTGTGTCATTTATCTCTGTCACTTTATGGGTGTGTGGGTCAGTGGCCGTCAGGAGATTTGGGTTTTGTTCTTGGCTCTACCACTGAACTGCTCTGTGACCTTGGGCCAGTCACTTCTCCTCCCTTTGCCTCTGTTTCCCCTCCATCCATTTCTCTGCCTTGTCTTCTTGGACTGTGAGTTCTGTGGGGGATGAGCTGTGTTTTAATATATGTATGTTCACTGTCCCCATTTACAGGATTTGTGTTTAGTGGGCAGCACTGTGGGACAGAGGATATGGTGCTAGCGGAGAATATCTCAGTTCTAATCCCATTGACATCCTCTGTGTCCTTGGGCAGTGATAAGAGAAACAGGCTTTGGCTGGGGGCTTCAATTCACTGTTCTCTATCTAAAGCGCTAGTATGTTTAATACCTATGATGTTGGCTGCCAACTTTGCTGCTTACTCAGTTTTACCATTCAACAAGTATCCCTTTGAAACAGAAATAAACACAGTTGCAATAGAGTAACTGGGTTAAAATTGTACTATTATTGGACTATATCAGTGTTCCTACCCCCGTTGAAATCTACATATCCAATCTGGTGTATTCAGACATTTTCAGTTTAAATTATTTCAAAGGAACACTGGATTTTAAACTGAGACATGTTCCAAGGAAGTCTCTGCTATTCTTGAAAAACAACCTATGTACTGGAAAAGTTGAAACTTTTTTTTTTTTAATTCAGTGACAATGTTTCGGTTTTAAGCAGTTTACCTGAAATTGTCTGGTTATCAATGAACAAAAAGAAAAAAAATTGTTTTCACAATTTCTATGAAAAGACAACTGTTGTCTGCTGGGGGGAAAAAAGCCTCTGAGGAGCTCTAAATGTTTGATTAAATTATATTAAATGTTTTGAAGAGTTCCAATTGTAACTCATAGTTCTATTATGAAATTTGCCTGTTATATTAATAACCAAAGATTTTTAATTGCAAATAGCAAACTTACTGTGTTGTCTCTGTTGAATATTCTCCAATTTGTGATGCATTTGACACTCCACTATGAGGATTTTTCAATCATTGCCTGTTTGTGTACCTGTCAATAATGCCCCATTACTGATTTATCCAACTGCTGTTTCTCTGCCCCTTCACCATATTTCCTGAGATGCTGGGTCTTTCTGTAGTTCCCAGCAGACAGGGTCCCACTCCACAGATGGGAGCTCCCTGCTCCCCTCCTCAGAGAGGCTTGGCTGAGAGGTGAAGCCTCTTCAAGCTGTAAAACAAATCACAGCTTCTGCAGTCTTCAAACATGGGCACAACTCAGTATGTGCGTGTGGGTGCTGAACTCTCATTCGAAGTCTATAGGAGTTTCATGTCAAACATGATCACAGCTCAGTATGTGCGTGTACTGTGGCTAAATAGCTAAACTCAGAAACCAGGGCTGTGAGACCAGCTCTGATCTCACCTCAGGAGCAAACCACCCTCACATCCTACCCTAGTCGACCCTAACCCCACAGAAGGGGAACAGAACCTGCCCTGGATCTCACATGATTGCAGCATGCCTGAAAGGACCCTTGGCTAAAAACAAGGCAGGGCTGATACCCCACACGAGTCCCAAGGAGATTGACGAATAGAATATATATTTGTAACACAGACATATGACCCACAATAGCTCAGAGCCCAGTGGCATCAGCGCCCCAGCCAGCCTGGAAGAGCCTGTTCCTTCATTAACTGCACATAATCAGCTCTGAGAGAGCAGAGATGTTTTTCCCCCTACGTTGCATCAGCAGCTCTTGGGATGCAGCCATCAGAGGAACCCACAGCTCAGGCTGCTCTGGCTGTTTGATGTTGGTCACTAAGAAGCAGCCAGAGGCAAACACTAAAAGCTCAGTGCAATGTCCTCAACCCATGTAAATTGATACTGTTTCAAATAGTTTGGGCTCTTTAAACCAAGTGGAGATGTGAACTTTTGATTTCAATGGAGTTTCTTTGATTTACATTAGCTGGGGATCTGGCTCTAAGACGTCCATGGAAGTATATCCTTTTTCACCAGCTGGGGAATCTGGCTTCATTAACTTTGCTGGTGCTACAGCAGAACTACACCAGCTGGGGATTGGGCCCATAAACAGTTTGAAATCCATATTCTTTGCCTGTGAATCTGATCTGAGGAGACCAAAGTTCCAAATCCATCTGCACTTTCTTTGATCTTAATCCAAGAGATTAATTGCAAGGATGGAATTTTTAATGGTTACAGAGTGGTTAATTCCTACTGGGGACAGAACTGTGGAGAAATTCAGTGTTGCAGAGATCTTCTCTAATTGATTTTCAGCTTATCTGAAAATCTGGCTCAGGATGTGGCATGATAAAATACAGTATGAAGGATGGACAAAGCCCACCCAAAGCCACGAATTCTAGCCAAGATGATCCCCCTCTTAGTCAGACAGCAGGCTGCAAACTTGGATGTGGAGGTAACATAATAAAAAGCTAATGGTGCCTGATTTCCACTTTCCAGGGAAATATGACATGGACTCACAAAGCATCCCATATGACAGCTCAGTTGTAAGGATTCCACTGCAACACCACAGACAGCCTGCTGCCTGTTTCCAAAACTGATTTGTGGCACCAAAGCCCAGCTGCATTTCCATCTCTCTGTGATGAGGGGCTAATAGCATTACTCAGCTAATTCTCTGTTGTGTCATTTACCACTGTGACCTTATGTCTGTGCTGTGTGGGTCAGTGGCCATCAGCAGATTTAATTTCTATTCCTGGTTCTACCACTGACCTGCTGTGTGACATTGGGCTGGTCACTTCTCCTGCCTATGCCTCTGTTTCCCCTCCATCCCTTTCTCTGCTCTGTCTACTTTGTGTTTAAAATCTCTGGGGCATTGGCTGTGTCTTACTATGTGGGTGTGCTGTCTGTTAGCAGGTATCAGTGTGGGACAGAGGATATGGTGCTAGAGCAGGAGACCTGGGGTCTAGTCTCATTGCCCTCCTCTATGTCCTTGGGTAGTGACAGGCGTTGGCTGGGGGCTTCAGCTGTCTGTGCCAAAGTCTAAAGGTGCCTGCATGTCTAACACATATTCTGTGGGTATCAACTTTGCTGTTTACTTAGTTTCACCATCCTGCAAGTAACTGTTTGAAATAGCAATTAAACACAATTCCAATAGAGTGAATGGGTTTGTAATTGTTGTGTTATTGGAGAATATTAATGTGAGCATCCTGGCTTAATTATAGATTTCCAATCTGGTCTAAATTTTCAATCTGTTTCCAATCTGTTTGTTTTCAATCTAAGTTTGCAATCTGTTTAAATTATTCCAAAGGAAAACTGGATTTTCAATTGAAAACATTTTCCTGGGAAGTCTTTGTTATCCATAAACACAACATATGTATAGGCAACATCAAAACAATTTTTTTTTCAAAAAAATCAGTGATTTTCCCCCCAGATTTCAGCAGTTTTTAACAGCAATTATTTGGTTCTTGATGCACAAAAGCAAAAAATGTTTTGGTTTCCACAATTTCTATAAAAAATGATTTTTTTCTGCTAAGAAAAAATGAGCTCTAGATGTTTTATTAAATAATTGTAAAAGTCTTAGAGTTTCAATGTAATTCATAGTTCTATTATTACATTTCCTCCAGTATATTAAAACCCAAACATATTAACTGAAATAGTAAACTTACAGTGTTCATCTTTGTGGAATGTTTCCCAGCCTGAGAAGCATTTGACAGTCCACTGCCAGGATTCTCAGTCATTGTCTGTCTCTATATCGCTCAATAATGCCCCCACCACTGTGTTATCCAGCAGCTGTTTCCCTGCCCCATCACCATATTCCCTCAGAGGCTGGGTCTCTGCAGTTCCCGACAGACAGGGACCCACTCCACAGACGACCACTCCCTGCTCCCCTCCTGGGGCAGGCTTGGTTGAGAGGTGAAGGACTAAATAGGATGGGGGATTGAAAGCCCCTCCCAACTCGAGAGCTGATCCTGGGTTGTGTTGGATTCAGATTTGAGCACAGCCCTGGATGTACCTGTCCTGGGGTTAAATAGCTGAATCCAGTCTCCAGGGCTGTAAGCCCAGCTCTGATCTCACCTCGGGAAGAAACCGCCCTGATAACCAGCCCTAACCAAACCTAACCCCCCAGAGGAGGAAATGACCCACCCTGAATCTCATATGATGGCAGCATCCCTGGAAGGACTCTTGGCCAGAAACAAGGCAGGGCTGAATGACAAGTGGCATCCCAAGGGGACTGCAGAATAAAATATGTATTTGAAGCACAGACATGTGACCTACAATAGCTCAGAGCCCAGTGGCACCAGAGCCCCAGCTGGCCTGGAATAGCCTGTTCCTTCATTAACACCGTATAAACAGCTCTCGGAGAGCAGAGATGTTTTTCTCCTGCATTTCATCAGCAGCATTTGGGATGCAGCCACCAGAGGAACTCACAGGTCAGGCTGCCCTGGCTGTTTGATGTTGGTCACTAAGAAGCAGCCAGAGGCAAACACTAGAAGCTCCTAGCTACGTCCTAAACTGGTGTAAATTGATACAGTTCCATTGAGTTATGAGTACTTAGGGCTGTTTATGCCAAGTGGAGATGTGACCCTTTGATTTCCACAGAGCTACTTTGATTTACACTAGCTGTGGATGAGATGCCTATAGACTATATAGTTTTCACCAGCTGGGGAATTAGGCCTCATTAACTCCACTGGAGCTACTGGTGATTTACACCAGCTGGCGATCTGGCCCATTCTTTAGTTTCAAATACATATTCTTTGCCTGTGAATCTGAAGAGGAGACAAAAGTTCCTAACCAGTCTGCACATTCTTAACTCTTTGCCCCATGGGATTAATTTCAAGAATGGAACTTTTAATGGCTAAGGAGCAATTCATTTCCGCTGGGGACAGAACTTTGGACCAATTCAGTGTTGCAGAGTTTTTTCTGTATATGAATTTCAAATTTTATAGGGATGGATGGCCCGGCTTTCTTTCTTTCTTTCTTTCTTTCTTTCTTTCTTTCTTTCTTTCTTTCTTTCTTTCTTTCTTTCTTTCTTTCTTTCTTTCTTAGCAATTATATGTTTTCTTCCTGAAGACATCACTAAAATAAAAGACTCATTAGGCTGAAGGTGCAATGCTATATGACATCTTAAAAATGTTTATTTCACACTGATTATAGGTATGACAGAGAGACTGAACAATTACGAAGGGCTAGATACTCATCTGGTGTAAATCAATTATAGCTCCATTGGAGTTAAGGGGGTCAAATCCATGAACCACCACCACACAAACCTTGCGTAAATCTGCCATAATGCAGTTAGATTCAATTAGACCATATCTCTGGATGCTGTAAATTAGCATAGTGGTACGGAGCTATTCCAGTTGACATGACCTCAATATCTGTACCATGATGCCTAGTTTTATGTTTGTTCCAGTATATGAGATTCTCATTGCTTAGAACCTCTATCCCATTTTAATAAACAAAATATTCTAAAATCTCGAGATTATAGTTCATAGAGAGAAATCTGTGAGATGTGCTCCCCAATGGTAAATTGGCTGATAAATATATATCAAGGGGTAGCCGTGTTAGTCTGTATCTACAAAAACAACATGGAGTCTGGTGGCACCTTAAAGACTAACAGATTTATTTGGGCATAAGCTTTCGTGGGTAAAAACCTCACTTCTTCAGATGCATAGAGTGAAAGTTACAGATGCAGGCATTATATACTGACACATGGAGAGCAGGGAGTTACTTCGCAAGTGGAGAACCAGTGTTGACAGGGCCAATTCAATCAGGGTGGATGTAGTCCACTCCCAATAATAGATGAGGAGGTGTCAATTCCAGGAGAGGAAAAGCTGCCTCTGTAATGAGCCAGCCACTCCCAGTCCCTATTCAAGCCCAGATTAATGGTGTTAAATTTGCAAATGAATTTTAGTTCTGCTGTTTCTCTTTGAAGTCTGTTTCTGAAGTTTTTTTGTTCAATGATAGTGACTTTTAAATCTGTAATAGAATGACCAGGGAGACTGAAGTGTTCACTTACTGGCTTATGTATGTTACCATTCCTGATGTCCGATTTGTGTCCATTTATTCTTTTGCGGAGGGACTGTCCGGTTTGGCCAATGTACATGGCAGAGGGGCATTGCTGGCACATGATGGCATATATAACATTAGTGGATGTGCAGGTGAATGAGCCCTTGATGGTGTGGCTGATGTGGTTGGGTCCTCTGATGGTGTCACCATATCTACTCTGGCAATGCCCCTCTGCCATGCACATTGGAATGGTAACATACATAAGCCAGTAAGTGAACACTTCAATCTACCTTCAAAAGCCTCATCTTGACACTTTACCTGTTGTGTTTGAGGGGGTGGGCTCTATGTGTGTGTTTGATGGGGGGGCTTAGAAGACTGGGGGGCACTGAGGGGAAGAAGGAGGGGTCTCCCTGGCACTGTTGTGGGTGTCCACAGATCATTCAGGGATCAAATCCAGATCTCGCTACTCCCACCCTCTCCAGAGACCAAGTCCCAGAGAGCCAGAGGCTCAGAGAGCAGATATCAGCCCCCCTATCACCCACAAAGCCACAAAACAATGCCACACTGGGATGGCTAACCCGGCGCTGAGGGGGTTGTGTGTGTGTGTCCCTGCTTCAGGGAATGGACCCTGAGCAGTGGGTGGAGAGAGCAAGAGAACCCAGCACCTCCTGGAAGACAGAGCACTGCCTTAGTACTGCCAACCTCTGGCTGGGATTAGCCACGTGCCCAGGGCTTTCAATGTGGCCTCATCTTGACACCCACCGTGTTTTGTTTGAGAGGGTGAGCTGTGTGGGGGGGTGGGAGGGCAGAAGGCTGGGGGGGGTGGGATGCAGGGGCATCTCTCTGGCACTGTTGTGGGTGTCCACAGATCATTCAGGGATCAAATCCAGATCTGGCGGTTCCAACACACTCCAGAGATCAAGTCCCAGGGACCCAGTGGCTCAGAGAGCAGATATCAGCCCCCTCTCGCCCAGCTCCCTTCACAGCAGAGGCAGAGATAGGAGGCTGAGATCTCACAACCAGGTGGGTTTTCACACATAGCTTCCTTCTTGCTTTGATTCTTCCCTGGCTGCTGCATTGTTCTGCCACCTGCCCCTCCCTGCTCCAACCACTAACCCAGCCAGGCACAAATTCAGCCTGGCAATTAGTAGAAGGTTTCTAATCATCAGAAGGGAGAGGTTCGGCAGCAGCCCCACAGTAGGAGTTTCGGGGGGCACACAACTTTGTTCATTTTAAGGGAGAGGTAGAGAAATGTATGAGTGTGATTGTATGATGGAGCTTCTTGTGATGTTGGAGACAGGGCTGAGCAGCCCATGGGCTCACTTCCATTTAATGTCCTGTGTCCCGAAAGGTCATGCTTCAGGGTTTCAGCCGGCCACCAGCAGGGGTCAGGAAGGGATTCCCCCCACCAATATATTCTGAGAGGGTTTATTTTATTTTGTTTTAATCTTCTTCCTCTGAAGCTCCTGGTGATGCCCACAGCTGCAGATGGGACCCTGGGGGGTGAGCCAGGCTCTGAAGTGGCACAGAGCATTGTCTGTCTCTCTCAAGTGGTTGGCTGGCTGGTTCTCGCTCACATGCCTGGGGTCTCACTGATCACCATGTGTGGGGTGGGGAAGGAATTTTTCCCCAGCTCAGATGAGCAGTCACCTTGTCGTGGAAGGGTGTGTGGGGCGGGTCACCTTCCTTTCCAGCGTGTGGGTGCAGGTCACTCACCAGGACTATCTGGATGGGTCTCATTTAACCATTTCTCTGCCACAGCTGAGGTCTCAGGCACTGGTGCACCTTAGTCCCATCTGCTCTGCCTGTGGCAAATAATAGTCTAGTCTCCTGAAGGGGTTAATACGATGGCCTCATTTCAAGTGCTCTTGGTGGCCTGTGCTATACAGGGGGTAGGAATAGGTGATTGGGTGGTCCCTTCTGGCTGCCCCCCAGGCCCAGAGCTTCCTGACTCCCTGCCCCAATGCTTTATCCCTCTGGTCCCACTTCCCTACCAGAGCTGGGGACAGAACCCATGAGTCCTGACTCTCAGCCTCACCCATTCTGACCACTACACCTGACTCTCCTTCCATGGAGCTCTGCTGATTTACACTAGCTGGGGATCTGGGACTTGTTTTTCCACTAACACCCATTCAATTACAATGACTAATTAACATGGTGGAGAAAGGTACTCTGATTTCATATTCTAACCCCTTCCCCTCTTCAATGCAGATGTCAATGCTCCCAGGAAACATCTCCCTGTCCTCCCAATAATGTCCCAGTAAAACCAGAGAAGACCATACTTTAGAGCCTCACCCATTTCAGCCTCACCCAGTGTAATTTACCCTGGGAATTTAAACCAATATAGTTAAATGAATGCCAAAGGGAATGTGGATGTTCTTAATTCAGTTGAAATCCGATTATTCTGGTTTAGTTTAAATCAATTAAGAGTAGGTTTAAACTACACTGAAATCAGCTTCTTTGTGACCAAAGTGTGTCCGCACAGAGGTGTAACTATACCAGTTTAAAAGCCAATTCAAGTTATATGAGTTGCTAAGGCTTAAATTATTGATAGCGTCCAGTAAACATTATTGTACTGCCCAATAATTCTTCAGCTAAGAGCAGATTTTCATTTTAGGCTGACAGGCAGACAGACAGATAAACAGAAAGGGAAGTGTGAGAATAGATAGGTAGCTAGATAGACAGATATGTCTCAATTTAAAAGAAAAAAAAAGGTGCTTTAAAAAAAAGGTGGATTTTTTTTCTCTTTCCTCAAGAAATAAGAAAAGAAAAAACAAAATACAATTCCTTTGCAGAGCGATTCTGATCTGTTGTATATTCTCTGCACTAAGATGATCAGAGCAGATACTTCTCTGGGTTTGTCCGGATCCCAGAATTGAGGTAGGATTTTTTAAATTGAATTTAAAAGTACATAAAAATATATTTATTGATTTAACATTTCGATCTATCTATTTTAATTTTCCCAATCTAATCTATGAATTAATAAAGTACATATTTACTACTTTAATATTTGATTTTAACCTGGAAATTAGCTTAATATAATGTTCATAACCCAATATTTCAACCAATTCTGAAACTTTGTCCTATATAGAATTATTAACTCAATATTTTAATTGGCTCTGGAGGTTAAAAAAAAGCAGAACTCCAGATGTCATATTTTAACCAAATCTAAGAATATATGTAGATCTTCATTTAATATTTTAATAAAAGCTAGACATTTATAAACATATCAGATTAAAATTGTAACCATGTCTGGGAGATACCATTTATCATTATTACTATTTTAATAACATCTGGAAAATAGTACAAAATATACTTACTAATTTAATATATAATCAAATCTAGAAAAAAGTAATGTATAATTCTTTATTGACTATTTTAATGAAAATAAGAATATATCATTATTAAATATGTTAATGATAATAGGAATTCATACACTATATAATTATTAATGCAACATATTTAACAAATGTGGAAATCAACTCAATATATACTTATTAAGATTTAAATCAGAGCTAGAAATTAACATGATATGTAACTATTAATTTAACATATGAAATGAATCTAGAAATCAATATGGGCTTAATATTAATGAGGAGTGAATACAATATTTAGTTCATAATGTATTATATTAATCAAAAGAGTAACTCATGAAATACATAATTATTCATTCATTATTTCAATGGAAAATAGAAATTGATAACATATATTGTTATTAAATAATGTAAATTAAATATAGGAATTGGTATCTTAGGTAGTTTTTATTTTTAATCAAAATTATAAGGATGTGGAAAAAGCTAATGTACTCAATGATTTTTTTGCCTCTGTCTTCACAAACAAGGTCAGCTCCCAGACTGCTGCACTGGGCAGCACAATATGGGGAGAAGGTGACCAGCCCTATGTGGAGAAAGAAGTGGTTCGGGACTATTTAGAAAAACTGGATGTGCACAAGTCCATGGGGCCGGATGCGCTGCATCCGAGGGTGCTAAAGGAGTTGGCGGATGAGATTGCAGAGCCATTAGCCATTATTTTTGAAAACTCATGGCGATCGGGGGAGGTCCCGGATGACTGGAAAAAGGCTAATGTAGTGCCCATCTTTAAAAAAGGGAAGAAGGAGGATCCGGGGAACTACAGGCCAGTCAGCCTCACCTCAGTCCCTGGAAAAATCATGGAACAGGTCCTCAAGGAATCAATTATGAAACACTTAGAGGAGAGGAAAGTGATCAGGAACAGTCAGCATGGATTCACCAAAGGGAAGTCGTGCCTGACTAACCTAATTGCCTTCTATGATGAGATAACTGGCTCTGTGGATGAGGGGAAAGCAGTGGATGTGTTATTCCTTGACTTTAGCAAAGCTTTTGACACAGTCTCCCACAGTATTCTTGCCGCCAAGTTAAAGAAATATGGGCTGGATGAATGGACTGTAAGGTGGATAGAAAGCTGGCTAGATCGTCGGGCTCAACGGGTAGTGATCAATGGCTCCATGTCTAGTTGGCAGCCGGTTTCAAGCGGAGTGCCCCAAGGGTCGGTCCTGGGGCCGGTTTTGTTTAATATCTTTATTAATGATCTGGAGGATGGTGTGGACTGCACTCTCAGCAAGTTTGCAGATGACACTAAACTAGGAGGCGTGGTAGATACAGTAGAGGGTAGGGATCGGATACAGAGGGACCTAGACAAATTAGAGGATTGGGCCAAAAAAAACCTGATGAGGTTCAACAAGGATAAGTGCAGAGTCCTGCACTTAGGACGGAAGAATCCCATGCACTGCTACAGACTAGGGACCGAATGGCTAGGTAGCAGTTCTGCAGAAAAGGACCTAGGGGTCACAGTGGACGAGAAGCTGGATATGAGTCAACAGTGTGCTCTTGTTGCCAAGAAGGCTAACGGCATTTTGGGCTGTATAAGTAGGGGCATTGCCAGCAGATCGAGGAACGTGATCGTTCCCCTTTATTCGACATTGGTGAGGCCTCATCTGGAATACTGTGTCCAATTTTGGGCCCCACACTACAAGAAGGATGTGGAAAAATTGGAAAGAGTCCAGCGGAGGGCAACAAAAATGATTAGGGGTCTGGAGCACATGACTTATGAGGAGAGGCTGAGGGAACTGGGATTGTTTAGTCTCCAGAAGAGAAGAATGAGGGGGGATTTGATAGCAGCCTTCAACTACCTGAAGGGAGGTTCCAAAGAGGATGGAGTTCGGCTGTTCTCAGTGGTGGCAGATGACAGAACAAGGAGCAATGGTCTCAAGTTGCAGTGGGGGAGGTCCAGGTTGGATATTAGGAAACACTATTTCACTAGGAGGGTGGTGAAGCACTGGAATGCGTTACCTAGGGAGGTGGTGGAGTCTCCTTCCTTGGAGGTTTTTAAGGCCCGGCTTGACAAAGCCCTGGCTGGGATGATTTAGTTGGGAATTGGTCCTGCTTTGAGCAGGGGGTTGGACTAGATGACCTCTTGAGGTCCCTTCCAACCCTGATATTCTATGATTCTATGATTCTATGATTCTATGATTTTCACATTAATAAAATGTAGTAATTAATATAGCATGCAGTTATTAATTTAACATTCTGAGTCTCAAAATTAATATAAACTGCAACTCTCAATGTACCAGTTTTATCTATTTTGGAAAAAATAATGTGTAAAATGCTTTGGCAGAGACCATATCTTTCTGCTGTGTTTGTACTACACCTAGCAGAATGAGGTCCTGGTCCGTGACTGGGGCTCCTAGGAGTTACCTCAGTAATAAATAAACACTAATATAATCCAATAATAATATAATTGTCAATTGACTCTATACATTCATTTCACTGGCAACAAATATTTGTCGAGTTTAATCAAACTGACACATTAATAAAACAATTTCTATATTTGATCTAGATTATCCTTCTGCAGAGCCTTTCGGACCAGTCCATGACTGATGGCATCCTTGCATCTGTCCAAACTCAAGGTAAGGAATTTTTAAAAGTCCTCTTGATTCCGTTCTGTGTCACGCATTATCTAGTCAAGGGAAAGGTTTGGGGTAAACTTGTCCAAGATGCTTTACTGGTTTAGGATTCCAATCCCATTTACCAAAGGGATTTAGGGCTCCAGCCCAGTCAATTTCACGTTAGCCTTGAAGAGTAGGGAGGTGGGGCCATTAAATCAGCTCGTTCTGCTTCTGTGACATCATCCACTTTTTGGCCAGTACAGATGGGGTTTGTGATCCTAGACAGGTCCATAGGAGCGATCTAGCTATGGAAGCAGGAGCAAGAGCTCAGTGCCCAAGCAGGACAGCTGGCTCAGTACTTCAGTGCAGGATCTTTATCCAGTGCGGAGGGTTTCCAGAGGCAGAATAAAGCCAGCTTGAACATCAGATCCCAGGCAGAATTTGAAATATGATAGGCAGGAGAGAGAGAGAGAGAGAGAAAGTGACTGTGACTGTGTGCATGCTAGTTCCTACTACTGTAACCACTAGACCCCTCTCCCCTCCCAGCACTCTGGGTAGAACCTGGGAATCCTCTTGATTGTTTCCTTTCATCTCCAGGGCCCCCTGATACATCCGGCCAATGGCACCATCCCAGTGACCAAGTTCATCCTGCTGGGTTTCGCCTCCATGGACTGGGAGAGCCGCACTTTCCTCTATGCCCTTCTCTCCTCCACCTACACTGGGACGCTGGCAGGCAACCTGTGCATTGTGTGGCCGTGCTGTGGGACCCCCGCCTCCAACGCCTGCCCATGTACATCCTGCTGGGGAACTACTCCTGGCTGGAAATCTCCTACGTCACAACCATGGTGCCAAGGATGCTTTCTGACCTCGTGTCTCCCAGCGTCCCCATCTCCTTCCCTGCCTGCTTCATTCAGTTATACTGCTTCTTATCCATGGGGGCTACCAAGTGCCTCTTCCTCGCTGCCATGGCCTTGGATAGGTACCTGGCCATCTGCCACCCCCTGCACTACCCCATCCTCATGTCCCCACACAGCTGCTGGGTGCTGGCCTCCTCCTGCTGGCTCATCAGCTTCCTGTGGTTCATAGTGCCTGTCACCCTCATCTCCCAACTCTCCTTCTGCGGCAGCAACACCCTGGATCATTTTGTCTGTGACCGGGGCCCATTGCTGGCTGCCTCCTGCACCCCAGCTCCCCAGGCTGAACATTCCTGCTATACCCTGAGTTTCCTCATAATCTTTGTCACCATCCTCTTCATCCTGGCCTCCTACGGGCTAGTCATAAGGGCTGTGCTGAGGCTGCCAGCTCGGGCTGGGCGGCACAAGGCCTTCTCCACCTGCTCCTCACACCTGGCTGTCGTGAGCCTGTTCTACGGCTCTGGCGTGATCAACTACATCAACCCGGCAGCCTCGGGGGCCAGTGGGAAGGTGGTGACTCTCTTCTACACAGTGGGGACCCCGCTGCTCAACCCACTGATCTACAGCCTGAGGAACAAGGAGATGAAGGAGGCTCTGAAGAGGACCCTGATGGGGGAGCGGTAGGGGGTTCTGCTCTGGCCCCACTCTGCAGGGACTGGCCGGTCAGGGGGGTGGGCAGTGGGATATGGGGCCTTTTCCTTCTGGGGGTGCAGACTCCAATGCCGTAGGGGGAACCCAGCATTTTGCATTACCTCAAGGTCATATTATAAAAATGCCCATTTGACAATGTACCCAGAATACAAATGAGAACTGGAGGGGAGGGCAGAGGTGTGTGGGTGTGTGTGTCCTTGCTGGAGAAAATGAGCCCTGCTCAATGTGTGTGTGCAGAGGGTAGGAGAGCTAAATGAGTGTGAGTGCGGGGAGGCTGGCTCACATCTCTGATCTTTTTGTGTAGTGATATTTGAACACAGTTACCTGGATAAATGTGTCACCACACTTCGATCCAGAAGGCAAAGTTCTGCTCTCCTTTTCTCTGCTGTCAATGAGGACCAACCGCGTTGATGTCCAGAGACTGACACCTATGGATCTGGGGCCACGGATCATGATGACATCATATTTGCATGTTATGGACCACTCCCCCTCACACATCCTGGGATAGAACCCAAGAGTCCCAGTCCCCCGCACCCAATCAAACCCACTCACCTCCCACAGCCAAGGATAGGACCTAGGAACCCCAGTGCCACCCAATCTAACCCTCTACACCCCCAATTGCCTTCTGTAGCAAGGGACAGAAATGAGAAGTTCTCCAGCCATCAGAGGTGTGAGGTTCTGGAACAACCTCCACATAAGAGTTGTGGGGGTAAATGGCTTCTTTAGTTTTAAGGGAGCAGTGGACAAATATATAAGTGGGATTGTTTGATGGGGTGCTTTTTATGCGGGGGAGCAGGGCTTAGCAGCCCTGAAGGTCCCTTCTTCTTCTGATATTGCTAAAAGCCCATGCTTCAGGGTTTCAGCTGGTCACCTGCTGGGGTCAGGAAGGGATCCTCCCTCCCCCCAATGTATTTTATTTTTTTAATGGGAGGGGTTGTTTGTGTTATTGTCGTCTTCCTCCAAATCATCAGGGATGGCCACTGCTGGAGATGGGACATTGGACAGGGTGGGCAGGGCTCGGAGGTGGCACCGAGCATTCTCTGTCTCAGGTGCTGGGCTGGCTGGTTCTTGCTCACATGCTCAGGGTCTAACTGATCATAGGGTGGGAAAGGAATTTCCCCCGAGATCAGATTGGCAGTAAACTTGTGGGGTTTGCTCCTTCCTCTGTGGCGTGTGTGCAGCTCACTCACCAGGATTGTCTGGATGTCTCTCACTTAATCATTTCCCTTCCCTTAATCAATGATCTGCCCCTGCCAGCATGAACTTGTCTAGTGTGTTGTGGGGAGGCTGGGAGCAGGACTCCAGGTTTCTGTTCCCCATTGTGGGAAGAGTGTGGAATCCAGTAGGTTAGTGCAGAGGCAGCAGGAATTCAGAGCTCCTGGTTTCTATCCTCCACTCTGGGAGAGAAGCAGGGTTTCATGTCTTAGTGCAGTCGGAGCTGAGAGCCAGGACTTCTAGATTCCACTTCTAGTTCTGGGATGGTAGTGCATAGGCAATTTCCATGCCTTGTCCCCTATCTCCCACATTACTTTCTGTTTTCTAAAACATCTGTCCATCTATAAATTGTTTTGCACCATCACCTGACATTTCATCTTTTGAGAAGTCAGGTAAAAAAAAATTGCCAAGCCTGATCAGACCAGCTGTTCACCCTTTTCTTTTAATCGTTCTCCTAATCACTAGACTGCAATCTTTTGGCAATGGGTTCCACAGGGTGCGGAAGGAGGGGATTGTGTGAATTGCTTCTCATTGGGTGTTGGAGTGAAAAGAGTTAATAAAATATTAAATTTGGCATTTCCTGTAGCGACAAAGGGAGTTAGGTACTCACATCCCATTAAAATACAATGAGATCCAGCTAATGTATCCCAAATTAACATATGTGTGCTATGAGTACTGAATGGAAATTAGATTGGTTTCTGAGAAGTAACTTCTTCCTCTTTCCTCATTTTGATCAGATCTGGTTGAATATTTGCTGTCAACATTTTCTAACTTTTACAAATCAATTTTTAATGAGAATGTTTTCATTTTCATTGACTTTTTTAGAACAGGTAGGGGGCTGAACAAGAGAAACACATTAACTATCAAACACAAAAAAATAGGCTTTTGGATATCAAAAAGTGAAGAAAAAATATTTTTGTGGGCTTCCTGTTTTTCAGTGAAAACCTGACAATCAACAATACATTTTGATGGCATAAACAAATGAAAGTTTCACAGATTAATAGACTCAAGGTCAGAAGGGACAACTCTGATCTCGTCTGAACTCCTGTATAACACAAACCTTTGAACATCCTCAAAATAATCACTGTTTGTACTACAGCAGATCTTTTAGAGAAGCATCCAATCTTGATTTAAAATTTGTCAGTGAGGGTGAATTCACGATGACCCTTGGTAAGTTGTTCCCATGTTTAATTATCCACAAAGTTAAAAATTTACACCTTATTTCCAGTCTCAATTTGTCTAGCTTCAGCTTCCAGCCATTATATCATGTTAGACCTTTCTCTGCTAGACTGAAGGGCCCACTATTAAATATTTGTTCCTCATTTGGATATTTATAGACTGTAATCAAGTCACCCCTGAAACTTCTCTTTGTCAAGATAAATAGACTGAGCTCCTGGAGCCTTTTGTTACATTCAATATTTTTTGTAGAAAATAAAATACATTTTCCAGCTGACCCTAGTTCTCTTTAGTAACAACAATTATAATTACATCTAGCTAGCACTTCTCACATCAGGAGCATGAAGAAGAACATTTGTTCGAATTTTCAAAGGTGAGTCAGGCATGTTCAGCCCAAATTGGGGCTTAGGCTTCTTTAAAGATTCTCAGTGAAGGATTGAATTGAATGACCCAGGACGAGGAGAAATGGATACAACTCAATTTTATTGGGAGATGGTAAGTATAGTAAGTATTAATTTTATGAATTCTTATTAAACCACTACAATAATATGTATAACTAACTTTAAACAACTACAATTGCTATATACTTAAATTTAAGCAAGCAAGATAAGGGGAAGGAAGCACATAAGACAAATAAAGCCCTTCCCCAATTAATTACAATAGGGAATAATAAACAAGATAACTACAATTACACACACACAAAAAATAATATTTGACTAATTACTTACAACCATGCAAATAACAGCCAGATGAGAGAGCATGTACATAGTGAATTTGAGCTGGCTACTCAACGCACGCTCGGGCTGGATTTGGGAGCGGGAGGGTCAAGCCCAGGTTGATCAGACCTAGACTGGTAGTGACGTTGAATTGTTTCGGGACACCTCTAATTGCTATACAGGGGCGACTGAGTATATAGTTTGGAAAGTAAATGTGGCACTCGTTGATTGGCTTTTTAGTGCCCCAACTGTCTTCCCCTTATTAGGAAGAACAATATAATGCGGAAACTGCAGAAACGGTTTTCTGCGGTAAACACTATGGATACATCCCTCGTAAGTTTCCTGTGATAAGCACTATGCCCTAATAAGGTCATGCAGGCTATTGGGCCTCTTTCCTTGCTTCAGGTCCACCGCGGGATTGAGAGGCGGCCTGGCCAAAAACTAATGGGGGGGGGATATAGGCTGCATTCACAAGGCACTCAGTTCCTCTGAACTTCAAATCGACTCGGGCCCCAACTCCTTTGAAAATCCAAGCACTTGGTATTTATACAACCCCCAGGACAACAGCATTACTACAACTAGGGAGCAGCATGGAAAATGGCCTGGAGATGACTGAAGATAGATAGAGGTATGGAGGCCAGCATAACTAGCACTCATTGTGTAGGTGGACGCAATGGGACAGGTAACTCAGCTCAGAGAAATAGGCCAGGAATGGAGCTCTCTGTTGTCTTGATGGGCAGGGCAAGAACGTGGCACATTTGAGATGGGGGAATCTGGCACTTTCAATGAGGTAGCACAGGTGTAACCAACTGGAGCTTAGTCAGACATTCTATGATGGAATAAAAGGTAGAGTAGATTCCAGCTCTCTCCCCTGTAGCCGGATTGGCTCTGGAGGGCCAATGAAAGTGTTTGTAAAACAAAAACAAAGACAAAAAACAGGAAAATGTAATCATTTTAGCTGGGCATTTCAAAGGAGTTTAAGGGAGTTGGGATCTGGAATCTCATTGAAATTCAATGGAAGTCAAACACCTATCTCCCAGGACTTTGGAGGACAGGATCTAACTCTTAGGAAAGTTAAACAGTGGAACAGGCCACCTAGGGAGGTTTAAAGAACAATCTGGGTCTATAGGCGTGGTTAAGGTATATTACTCCTGCACAGACGTGTGCAGAAATTATGTTCCCCACAGATATATTTGCTTCCCCACAGAAAAATGACTTTTTAACAGGGAAGCAAAGGGAAGTTGCAAGAGCAGTCACACAACACTCCCTAGCAGCACAGGTACATTGTTTCAGGCACTCGGAGCAGCCATCAGAGAGGTAAATCACCATGGGGCTGGGGTCACCCCAACCAGTGGCTCTTACCCTGATCTTGGATCAGCTGCTAATCCCGTCTGGTCTGGAGGCAGGAGAGGATGGAACTTCCTCTTCCCCTGAAAGGAGTGGCTGGGGCTGGGGCTGGGGCAGACCCACCCCCACAAACCTCTCCCAGCTCCAGGAAGCTCAGCATCCTTCCCTACTTCCTGCCCCCATTATTCCTCAGCTGTGAGGGGAGGGGTCACTGTACACAGGGCTGCTCCCCCTTCCACCCAACCCCCATGCATCTGGACCTCCCGTACCCAGACACCCCTGCCAAGCCTCACTCTGTACATCCAGACACCCCTGGCCCTCCATACCCAAAACCCAACCCACTGAACTTCAAGCACTGCATCTGGAGCCCCTCTTCACCCAGATCCCCTGACTCTGGACCCCCACCCCTGCACCCAAACAGCCCCCCACTGAGATCCCTGCACTCAAACCCCCACCCTGATACCCCATCCCCTGCACCACCCTGAGCCTCCACATCCAGACCCCCATGCTACTGACCTCCAACTAGCTGCACCCAGACCTCCACCCCACCAAGCCCCACTCTCCCAGCACCCAGACCCTCCTGATGAGACCCCCACCCCCAGACCCCTCCCCTGAACCCCAACCACCTTCACCTGGAAGCCCCTGCAGAGTACCATTGCCCCTGCACCAGGAACCCCCCAATGAGCCTCTGTGCATCCAGATCCCCCTACACCTAGACCCCTCACTGAGCTGCATGCACCCAGATTGTCCCACACAGAATCCTCTCACCCCACACCTGGATCCCTCCACACTTGTATCCTGCCTGGTTGGGGCTGCCTGCCCCACACCTGGTGCACTTTGCACAGAAGGGAAGGGCCCCAGGGTGTTTCTGGGACAGGCCCAGGCCTTGTGATGTGTCAGGGCTGGGTGCAGCCTCACCGCTGAGTCCATATCCCTGGGATAGGGATTGTGGGGGATGCAGGGTGATCTCCCACCTTCATGCAGCCAGTGGCCTGTGCTCCCCACTGCCATGCTGTAGCCTCTGCATTTATTTATTGACAAATAACACTTGCAGATTTTTGCAGAATTTTTGGCACAGAATTTTTAATTTGTTTGTGTAGAATGCCCTCAGGAGTAGTATATTTAATCCTCCCTCACTGAGGTATGGACTAGATGACCTCTTCAGGGCTCTTCTAGCCCACTATATTTAGTTTACCTAACACTCTTCATTATAAAAGGTTCTCACAATCTTTTCTTGAGAAGCTTACACACTTCCATTGTATGCAGCAGGCCTTTGATATTCAGGCAGAGGGATAGAAGTCAGCCTAGATAAGTGTTTGTTTTTCTCCTCCCATTCATTCCATCAGCTTTTGCTGAGATAGAAATTTAAAATTTGCCATTTCCCTTTTCCAACTAATCTCTATTTGCAGAAAGTCACATTTCCCTCCCTCTCCCAAAACAATACATGATCCAAGATGTTAGAATTTCCATCACTGGTTGTTTTTAAGAACAGGTTGAACAAACACCTTCCAGGGATGGTATAGGCTTGCTTGGTCCTGCCTCAGGACAAAGGGGACAGATTTGATTACTTGTCAAGAGCCTTTCCAGACTTATGTTTATGATTCTATGACAATTGAACACATATGCCTTTGGGGTATCTTTTCCCTTGTTGTGGATTTCTATACAAACCTATTAAACAAAAACATTAGCCTGTTCATTTTCAATTTTTATTTCTCGCTTTTTTATTTTCATTTTTAACTTTCCTTTTTCCCCTTCATCTTCACTCTTTTGCTCCTCATCCTCCTGCCTCTCTTCTACATTTGCATTTGCGCACTGTCATAATTCTCTTCACTTTATTGATGTGTCCCAGTCTTCTCTTCCTTTGTGTGTGTTTGTGTTCTGCCATACGAGTTGATCTTCTTTCCTTTAGTATCAGAGGGGTAGCCGTGTTAGTCTGAATCTGTAAAAAGCAACAGAGGGTCCTATGGCACCTTTAAGACTAACAGAAGTATTGGAGCATAAGCTTTCATGGGTGAATGCCGATAGCAGAGGGGCATTGCTGTTATATATGCCATCATGTGCCAGCAATGCCCCTCTGCTATGTACATTGGCCAAACTGGACAGTCACTACGCAAGAGGATAAATGGACACAAGTCAGATATCAGGAATGACAATATACAAAAACCTGTTGGAGAACACTTCAACCTCCCTGGCCACACAATAGCAGATGTAAAGGTAGCCATCTTACAGCAAAAAAACTTCAGGACCAGACTCCAAAGAGAAACTGCTGAGCTCCAGTTCATTTGCAAATTTGACACCATCAGATCAGGATTAAACAAAGACTGTGAATGGCTATCCAACTACAGAAGCAGTTTCTCCTCCGTTGGTATTCACACCTCAACTGCTAGCAGAGCACCTCACCCTCCCTGATTGAACTAACCTCGTTATCTCCATACTGATTTATACCTGCCTCTGGAAATTTCCATTACTTGCGTCTGATGAAGTGGGCATTCACCCATGAAAGCTTATGCTCCAATACTTCTGTTAGTCTTAAAGGTGCCACAAGACTCTCTGTTGCTTCTTTCCTTTAGTTCGTGTTAAGTTCTCTAGCTCATCTTTGCTTGGAGTTGTTCAGTATTTGGGTGTTGTGCATTTCTTTTTTGATGTACAGTGAATTGTTGTCAGAACTTCCCATGTCAGTTGAGAGACAAGGGTGGGGGAGGTAATATATTTTATTGAACCAATCCTGGCACCAAGAGGGCTACAACAACACAACATGTTCATTGAGAACTGTTTTATTAATGTTGATGGAATAAATGGGCCCAACACATCAAAGGTGTTATCTAGATACTTTTACAGCCTGCCCATTAAATAATTTTGAACAAGAATTGGAGTTTGACATACAGAGACCTCAGTCTGCCTAGTCCCCTGGCAAACACGCCATTAAACATCTTTTAATCTTTTATTAAAGATACATAAAACAGTTTAAGCATTTGAAATGGAAAGTATTAAGTAAGGCTTTTGTTTTAAAATATCCCTTGTTTCCTTCCTCTTTAGCTGGAGAGAGTCTTTAGAAAGAAAACCCTGTTTGACAGTCTTTGTGTTTAATAGCTGTATTTTTGGGGGGAAAGAGAAGAAGTTAGTTGAGATGGGTGGGAGCTGTTGTGGTGGCTGCTGTTGTCAAAATCTGATCCCATTTCCTACAAGACAAAGGGCATGTCTACACTTACCTGTATATCAGCACTGCTGCAATCGATTCAGAGAGTGTTGATTTAGCAGGTCTGGTGAAGACATGCTAAATCAATGGGAAAGTACTCTCCCATTGGTTTGTATACTCCACCTGCCCAAGAAGCATGAGGGAAGTCGACGGGAGACGCTCTCCCATCGACACAGTGCAGTGTAGCCACCGTGGTAAATGGATCTAACTACAATGACTTCAGTTACTTTATTCACGTAACTGAAGTTGCATAAGTTAGGTTGATTTACTGTGGTAGTGTAGACCAGCCCTAAAGAAGAATCATACACAAGAGGGGAGGGAAAGTAACAGCAAAGACAGAAAATGCAGCCCCACTGCTGGAGAAACACAGACATGGCACACGGTCTTATCAGCCACTCCAAGACTTGGCCAACTTGTACCAGCATCAGGCTGTTTAGGGCATTGCTTTTAGCTGCCTCTCTGCTCACAAGCTCACGGTAGCTTTGCAGAGTATGCAGTCTTATGCAGCTAATCCAGACTTGAGAGAAAATTTAAAATATTAACTTTGGAAAATAAAAGATACTTATTCAAAATTTTAAAAGATTTTTAAAAACGAAAAAAAAATCTGTAGAAAATATTGAATAAAGAAAAAAAGGGATTCTGTATGAAATAGGGTGACCAGATGGCAAGTGTGAAAAATCGGGACGGGGTGGGGGGTAATAGGCACCTATTTAAGACAAAGCCCTGAATATCGGGACAGTCCCTATAAAATCAGGACATATGGACACCCTAGTGTGAAAACAAATTGAATGGAATTGATTTAGAAATTATTCAAAATTATCATATTTTTTGGGGGGGGGGAGGATTCGACTAGATCTAGTGTTAAAATTATTACAAGAACATTATGTGATTAATGTTTCCTCAATATCCATTGTAGCAATGCCGAGTGGTTGTCACAAAGTTGTTTTTTTGTCTTTTAATATCATGATTAACATTGATCTTCCTTCTGCAGGTGTATTGTAAAGACACTGAATGGAACAGCAGACTCTCACCACCACAGTGACAGAATTTGTCTTCTTCAGTCTGGGCCAGAGTCCTAAACTTCAGCTCCTACTCTTCTTGTTTTTTCTGATAGTCTATGTAATGACCTGGCTTGGAAACTTCACTATCATCACCATTATTCTCTCTGACCCTCATCTCCACACCCCTATGTACCTCCTGATGGCCACCTTGGCCTTTGCAGATGTCACCTATGGCTCCAGAACTGATCCCACCATGATGTCAGGATTACTTTCTGACCACAAGGTCACCTCCTTTGCCAGCTGCTTTGCTCAGATGTTCTTCCATTTCACTGGTGGTGTGGAGGTTTTTTTTTTCCTTGTGGTGATGGCAATCGACTGGTACGTGGCCATCCATAAACCCTTGCTCTACTTGACAATAATGAACCGGGATGTGTGCATAGGGCTGGTGGCAGGGGCATGGCTGGGTGGATTTGTCCATTCCATTGTCCAGATTGCACGGATCATTCAGTTGCCCTTCTGCTGACCCAATGTTCTGGACAATTTCTACTGTGACTTCCTGCGGGTCATCAAACTGGCCTGCACAGAAACCTTTACGGTGAAGCTTCTGATGGTTTCCAAAACTGGGCTGATCACCACAATCATCTTCATCATTTTGATGCTCTCATACACTATCATTCTGGTCAAAATAAGGATGCATATCACAGAAGGGAGGCACAAGGCACTGTCTATCTGTGGTGCCCAGATTACGGTTGTTTGCTTTATTTTCTTCCCTTCCACCTTCATTTATGACCAGCCATTATGGAGTTTTCCACTGGACAAGTTGGACTCTGTCCTCTACACAGCCATCACTCCAATTTTGAGCCCTTTGATCTACACACTGAGAAACACTGAGATGAAAAATGCCATCAGGAGATTAATGAGCAGAGTGTTGTTCTCAGGAATATAACCTAAGCCATGACTAAAATGTTCATTCTTGTGTTTTCCTTGCACAAATTCCATGGCAGATGCATCAATTCATTTAGTTTAAGGCCAGAAGAGACCATTGGATCGCCTAGTCTGGCTTGCTGCACAGAGCAACTCATTACATCCATCACAGCATCTTCTAGGAGGGCATCCAGTCTGAATTTGAAGGCATCAAGAGATGGAGAACTCACCACTTCCCTTGGTAGCTTCTTCCAATGGTTAATGATAAAAATTTGTGTCTAATTTGCATTTGTCTGGCTTCAACATCCAGCCATAGGGGGTTCTTCTGCCTTTCTTCTCTAGATCAAAGAGTCCATTAGCACCGTCATTCCTCGCTAAATCACTTTGTTTTTGGCTGTGTTAAAACACATTTTGTTTGAATGGGCCCAACTTATCACGCGATGCAGATCACTCTGTGTCACCGCCCTGTCCTCCTCATCATGTACCGCTCCCCCGATCTTTTTGTCATCTGCAAGTTATCTCAGAAAACACATATCTACTTCAGATCATTCATGAAAATGTTGAATGGCATCAGTGCTGCAGAACTCCACTAGAAACACCTCCTTTAGGTGATGAGTCCTCATTAATGACTATTTTTTTTAGATCAGTCTGTTGACCAGTTCTTAATCTGATTAGTATGTGCTGTGCTGATATCCTATAGTGCTAAACTTTTAATCAGAAAATCATGCAGTACTAAGTCAACACCTTCCGAAAGTCTAAGGGTTAGAGCTACAAAGGGATTTAGGAACCCAGCGCTGCTTTTGATGCCTGAATCCAATATTTAGATACCTAAAATCCCTGCTTAGTTTTCAGCATTGTTCACTAGCCCTGTCAAGTCTGTATCCCCACTTTGAACTTTAGGGTACAAATGTAGGGGCCTGCATGAGGACTTCTAAGCTTAACTACCAGCTTAGTTCTGGTCCGCTGCCACCATTCCCTACCCTGGGAAGCTTTTAGAAACCTCTCACCAATTCCCTGGTGAATACAGATCCAAACCCCCTTGGATCTTAAAACAAGGAGAATTTGACCCTTCCCCCCTCCTTCCTTTCACCAACTCCTGGTGAATACAGATCCAAACCCCCTTGGATCTTAAAACAAGGAGAAATCAATCAGGTTCTTAAAAAGAAGGCTTTTAATTAAAGAAAAAGGTAAAAATCATCTCTGTAAAATCAGTATGGAAAATAACTTTACAGGGTAATCAAACTTAAAGAGCTCAGAGGACCCCCCTCTGTCTTAGGTTCAAAGTACAGCAAACAAAGATAAACACTCTAGTAAAAGGTACATTTACAAGTTGAGAAAACAAAGTAAAACTAAGACGCCTTGCCTGGCTTTTTTACTTACAAGTTTGAAATATGAGAGACTTGTTTAGAAAGATGGGGAGAACCTGGATTGATGTCTGGTCCCTCTCAGTCCCAAGAGCGAACAACCCCTTAAACAAAGAGCACACCAAAGCCTTTCCCCCCCCCCAGATTTGAAAGTATCTTGTCCCCTTATTGGTCCTTTGGGTCAGGTGTCAGCCAGGTTACCCGAGCTTCTTAACCCTTTACAGGTAAAAGGATTTTGGAGTCTCTGGCCAGGAGGGATTTTAGTACTGTACACAGGAGAGCTGTTACCCTTCCCTTTATAGTTATGACACGCCCCCCAAATCACAGATAGTGTTGGACGTCCGGTTCCACACTGGCTGTGATTTCTTTCTGGAGCTCTAGGAGAAAACAGATTTAATAAGACACATGTACCTTTAGACATACTACTGATTATATAAAAACAAACAATATGTTTTATTTCAAGAACAATTGTTAACCAGTTAACTCTGGGAAACTTTCCCGTGAGAGTGCATCAGCCACTTCGTTAGAAGCTCCCGAAATGTTTAGCTCTCCCAAAATCAAAATCTTGGAGAGCTAAACTCCACCGAAGAAGTTTTTTGTTATTTCCCTTGGCGGTATGAAGCCACTGTAGCGCAGCATAGTCTGTTTGTAGTTGGAAACGCCGTCCCCAAACATATGGGCGTAGCTTTTCCAGCGCGTACACAATGGCGTAGCATTCCTTTTCGCGGATTGACCAGTGGCTTTCCCTCTCAGACAGTTTCTTCCTGAGAAACACGACAGGATGGAATTCTTGATCCGGTCCTTCCTATATTAAAACTGCTCCCAGGCCTCGCTCGGAAGCATCTGTGGTTCCTAGGAACGGTTTGTCAAAGTCTGGGGCCCTTAGCACGGGGTCAGACATGAGTGTTGCCTTAAGCTGGTTAAAGGCCTTTTGACACTTATCAGTCCACTGAACTGCATTTGGCTGTTTCTTTCTGGTTAGGTCTGTCAAACTACGATTTGGCTGCAGTGTGGTACAAATCGCCTATAATATCTGGCCAAGCCTAAGAAGGATTGGACCTGTTTCTTTGACTTTGGAACTGGCCACTTTTGGATAGCATCCACTTTGGCCTGTAGGGGATTTATAGTTCCTTGACCCACCTGGTGCCCCAGGTACATCACTCTGTTTTGGCATATTTGACACTTTTTAGCCTTAACAGTTAGTCCTGCCTGCCGGATGCGCTCGAAGACTTTTTCCAGGTGCTCCAGGTGTTCTGTCCATGAATCAGAAAAAATGGCCACATCATCGAGGTAGGCAACTGCAGATTCTCCCAATCCCGCTAAGAGACCATCTACAAGTCTTTGGAAGGTGGCGGGTGCATTTCGCAACCCAAAAGGGAGTACATTGAATTCATACACCACTGCCTGGGTGACGAAGGCAGACCTTTCCTTAGCGGGTTCATCTAGTGGTACTTGCCAGTACCCTTTGGTTAAGTCTAAAGTAGAGATGAATTGGGCATGTCCCAATTTTTCCAATAGCTCATCTGTGCGTGGCATTGGATAGTTGTCAGGACGAGTTACAGCATTTAGCTTACGGTAGTCCATGCAAAAGCGTATTTCCCCATCTGGTTTGGGAACTAGAACCATTGGAGATGCCCATGCTCTGCTAGAGGGGCGGATTATACCCATCTGTAGCATGTCCTGGATCTCCCTTTGTATAGCAGCTTGGGCATGAGGTGACTCCCGGTAGGGTGGGGTTCTAATTGAGTGAGCATTACCTGTGTCAATGGAGTGGTATGCCCGTTTGGTCCGTCCTGGAGTGGCTGAGAAAATCGGTGCAAAGCTTGTGCACAGCTCCTTGATCTGCTGTCGCTGCAGACGTCCCGGGGTCGTGGAGAGGTTCACCTCTTCCACGCCACCATTCCTTTTTTCTTCGTAGTAGACACCTTCAGGCCACTCCATGTCATCTGTTTCCTGGGCTGTAAACTGGCAAACGTTTAGTTCTCTGGAATAAAAGGGCTTAAGAGAATTAACATGGTATACCTTAGGCTTTATGTTGGAGGTGGGGGAGGCTATGAGATAGTTAACAGCTCCTAGGCACTCCTGGACCGTGAATGGTCCTTCCCACGACGCTTCCATTTTATGGGCCTGGAGCGCCTTTAAGACCATGACTTGGTCTCCTACTTTGAAGGACCGTTCTCTGGAATGTTTATCATACCAGGCCTTTTGCTCTTCCTGAGCATCCTTTAGGTTTTCTTTAGCAAGGGCTAAAGAGTGTCGGAGGGTGTTTTGTAGGTTGCTTACAAAGTCTAGAATGTTAGTTCCTGGAGAAGGCGTAAACCCCTCCCATTGCTGCTTCACCAACTGTAATGGCCCCTTAACCTCGTGGCCATACACAAGTTCAAATGGTGAAAACCCTAAACTGGGATGTGGTACAGCCCTGTAGGCAAAAAGCAACTGCTGCAACACTAGGTCCCAATCATTGGAGTGTTCATTTATGAATTTACGTATCATGGCCCCCAAAGTTCCATTAAACCTCTCCACCAGACCATTGGTTTGATGGTGATGAGGGGTGGCAACCAAGTGATTCACCCCATGAGCTTCCCACAGGTTTTTCATGTTCCCTGCTAGGAAATTAGTTCCCGAATCTGTAAGGATGTCGGAGGGCCACCCTACCCTGGCAAAAATGTCTGCTAATGCCTGGCACACACTTTTAGCCCTGGTGTTGCTTAAGGGTACAGCTTCCGGCCATCGGGTAGCAAAATCCATGAAAGTCAGTACGTACTGCTTTCCTCTGGGTGTCTTCTTTGGGAAAGGACCCAGAATATCCACAGCTACTCCCTGAAATGGGACGTCAGTTATGTGTAGTGGCTGGAGAGGGGCTTTAACCTGGTCTTGGGGCTTTCCCACTCGTTGGCGCACCTCACAAGACCGGACATAATTAGCAACGTCCTTGCCCATTCCCTCCCACTGGAAGGACTTCCCCAACCGGTCTTTGGTTCTGTTCACCCCAGAATGGCCACTGGGATGATCATGGGCTAAGCTCAAGAGCTTTACCCGATACTTAGTGGGAACTACCAACTTTCTTTGAGGATGCCAGTCTTCCTGGTGCCCACCAGAAAGAGTCTCCTTGTATAAAAGTCCTTTTTCTACAACAAACTGGGATCGGTTAGAAGAGCTGAGAGGTGGTGGGGTGCTCCGTGCCGCCGCCCAAGCTTTTTGAAGGCTGTCATCTGCTTCCTGCTCGGCCTGGAACTGTTCCCTTGATGCTGGAGACATCAGTTCCTCCTTGGACTGTGGACTGGGGCTTGGTCCCTCTGGAAGCGATGCAGGTGCTGGGGCTGTTTCCATTGACTGTGAACCGCTGTCCGCTGGTGCACTATGTGGTATTTCAGGCTCTGGCTGAGCCTCTTGGGTAGGGTTATCTGCTGCTTCCACCAGGTCAGACTCGCTGGTGCCCTCTGGCATTGGAGTTGTAGATGGGTTTGCAAGCGCTGGACTCAGTGCTGGCAATGGTTCTGGTGCTGGTTGCGTTGCCAGTTCCGGTTCGGGGACTGGCTTTGGCTGGGTCTCTGGGATTGGATCCACTATGGCTGTTGTAGTCATTGGCAGGGGATCCGGTTCCACCAGCTTTGTTTGGGTCTCTGGTAACACAGACGGGGCCCTGGTGGACGGCTCAGGAACAGGGATGGGGTTGAAAGCTTGCTTAGCCTGGCTGCGGGTGACTATTCCCACCCTCTTGGCTAGCTTCACATGGTTGGCCAAGTCTTCCCCCAGCAGCATGGGGATGGGATAATTGTCATAGACTGCAAAAGTGCACATTCCTGACCAGCCCTTGTACTGGACATGCAACTTGGCTGCAGGCAAGGTTACAGACTGTGACACAAAGGGTTGAATTGTCACTGTAGCCTCCGGGTTGATGAGTTTGGGGTCCACTAGGGATTGGTGGATAGTTGACACTTGTGCCCCAGTGTCCCTCCAAGCGATAACCTTCTTTCCGCCCACTCTCAAGGTTTCCCTTCGCTCCGAGGGTATGAGAGAGGCATCTGGGTCTGGGGATCTTTGGTGTGATTGGGGGGTAATGAACTGTAATCGGTTGGGGTTCTTGGGGCAGTGAGCCTTTATATGCCCCAGTTCATTACATTTAAAACATCGCCCTGCTAAGGTATCACCGGGGCGATGTTGGTTGGTGGAGACTGGTGGGGTGGGGTAAGAAGGGATCTGGGGTTTCCCTTGGGATGTGGGTGGGGCCTTGGGTTGTCCCCGGTGATAAGGTTTTGTTTCGGCTTGCCCCTTCTGATATTCGCTCCAACTGCTACTAGCTTTTTTCTTTTCTGTCACCTCCACCCATTTGGCTCCAATCTCTCCCGCCTCGGTTACAGTTTTGGGCTTCCCATCTAGGATGTACCTTTCTATTTCCTCAGGAACACCCTCTAAAAACAGCTCCATTTTTACTAGGGAAACCAGATCTTCCAGAGATTTAACATTTGCTCCTGATACCCAGGCATCACAATTTTTGTCAATGTGGTAGGCATGCCGGGTAAATGACACATCTGGTTTCCACCTTAGGGCTCTGAACCGCCGACGGGCATGCACGGGTGTTAGCCCCATTCTGAGTCTGGCCTTGTTTTTAAAAAGTTCATAACTGTTCATGTGTTCCTTAGGCATTTCAGCCGCCACCTCTGCCAGGGGTCCACTGAGCTGCAGCCTCAGCTCTACCATGTACTGGTCTGTAGCGATGCTGTATCCAAGGCAGGCCCTTTCAAAATTTTCTAAGAAGGCCTCAGTATCATCGCCTGCCTTGTAGGTGGGGAATTTTCTGGGATGGGAAGTGGTACCTGGAGAGGAGTTGCTAGGATGGGCTGGTGCATCCTGCCTAGCCCTTGCTACTTCCAGTTCATGCTTCCTTTCTTTTTCGCTCGCCTCCTCTTTGGCTTTTTCCAGCTCTATCTCTTTTTCTTTCATCTCCATCTCTCTTTCTTTCAGCTCCATAGCTCTCTTGTGGGCCCCCTCTTGGGCTTTCTCTTCTTTGTCTCTCAGCTCTATCTCTTTTTCTTTCAGCTCCATCTCTCTCTTGTGGGCCCCCTCTTTGGCTTTTTCTTCTTTGGTAGTCATTTTCCTGTTTTCTTGTGCTGGGTCACACCCCTCTGCAGTTGACTGAAACTGGGATGTACTCAGCTTTGGCTGCTGCTGAGTTAACAGAGACTTTCTAACTAGCTATTCACGAGTATGTAAAATGAAAAAAAAACAATTCAGCTTGTAAATTGCCTTTACCAGTCAAAGTTTGCTCGCTTTGAACCCTTCTCTTAACAAAGGACCTTGTTAAAAAAAACTTAACTCCTCTGCCTTCAGGCAAGGAGAGATAAGATATGCATCTACCTTCAGCTCTGCTTTCCAAGCAGCTAGAAGGAAAAAAACATCTTACTGGCTTTTGGTTTAAAACGATCTCCACCGCTCTGCCACCATGTCAAGGCTGTATCCCCACTTTGAACTTTAGGGTACAAATGTAGGGGCCTGCATGAGGACTTCTAAGCTTAACTACCAGCTTCGTTCTGGTCCGCTGCCACCATTCCCTACCCTGGGAAGCTTTTAGAAACCTCTCACCAATTCCCTGGTGAATACAGATCCAAACCCCCTTGGATCTTAAAACAAGGAGAATTTGACCCTTCCCCCCTCCTTCCTTTCACCAACTCCTGGTGAATACAGATCCAAACCCCCTTGGATCTTAAATCAAGGAGAAATCAATCAGGTTCTTAAAAAGAAGGCTTTTAATTAAAGAAAAAGGTAAAAATCATCTCTGTAAAATCAGTATGGAAAATAACTTTACAGGGTAATCAAACTTAAAGAGCTCAGAGGACCCCCCTCTGTCTTATGTTCAAAGTACAGCAAACAAAGATAAACACTCTAGTAAAAGGTACATTTACAAGTTGAGAAAACAAAGTAAAACTAAGACGCCTTGCCTGGCTTTTTTACTTACAAGTTTGAAATATGAGAGACTTGTTTAGAAAGATGGGGAGAACCTGGGTTGATGTCTGGTCCCTCTCAGTCCCAAGAGCGAACAACCCCTTAAAACAAAGAGCACACACAAAAGCCTCCCCCCCCCAAGATTTGAAAGTATCTTGTCTCCTTATTGGTCCTTTGGGTCAGGTGTCAGCCAGGTTACCCGAGCTTCTTAACCCTTTACAGGTAAAAGGATTTTGGAGTCTCTGGCCAGGAGGGATTTTAGTACTGTACACAGGAGAGCTGTTACCCTTCCCTTTATAGTTATGACAAGCCCCTTGGCTATAGAGTCATTCTGTCTCTTCTTCTGGGCCAATGAATACTTAAGTATATTATGCAGCACAGAATAGCTTCAACAATACAGAGTGAAAGAAACTCATCTCAATATACCCTGTAGTCTAGGTAGGTTAAGACAGTCACCCTGTGGTGGGCAACCTCAGTTCAAGTAGTTGCTCTGAATGAAGCAGGGGGGAGGTTTAAACTGGGGTCTTGAGTGGGTTGGTGACTTCTTAAAACACTGGGTGATTGGGCAAAATGGCACACATGCCCACCCCTTCTTTTTCTGCAAGAAGTGCCTGACCTAGGTTAGGTGCCTGAGTTCAGGAGAGTGAATATAAGAACATAATGTAAGAATGTCCATACCGGGTAAAACCAAAGGTCCATCTAGATCAGTATCCTGTCTTCCAACAGTGGCCAATGCCAGGTGCCTCGAAAGGTAAGGAACAGAATAGGACAATTATCCAGTGATTCATCCCTTGTCATTCAGTCACAGCATCTAGCACAAGAGATTTCATAGAATCCTAGAAGATTAGGGTTGGAAGAGACCTCAGGAGGTCATCTAGTCCAACCCCCTGCTCAAAGCAGGACCAACCCCAACTAAATCATCCCAGCCAGGGCTTTGTCAAGACGGGCCTTAAAAACCTCTAAGGATGGAGATTCCACCACCTCCCGAGGTAACCCATTCCAGTGCTTCACCACCCTCCTAGTGAAATAGTGTTTCCTAATATCCAACCTAGACCTCCCCCACTGCAACTTGAGACCATTATTCCTTGTTCTGTCATCTGCCACCACTGAGAACAGCCGAGCTCCATCCTCTTTGGAACCCCCTTCTATGATTCTTCTATGAACCAGTGATGGAACTATCCTCCATGAACTTATGTAAGTCTTTGCTTGAAGTCTAAGTTATATTTTTAGCCTTCACATCATCACCTGGTAACGAGCTCCACAGGCTGACTGTGCGTTCTGTGAAGAAATACTTCTTTTTGTTTCTTTTTTTAACCCGCTGCCTATTAATTTGATTGTTTGACACCCTAGTTCTTGTGTTATGTAACACTTTCCTATTAACTTTCTCCACATCGTTGATGATTTTATAGACCTCTATCCTATCTCCCTCCCTTACTCATCTCTTTTCCCAAAAGACCACTCCTAGGGCAGAGGGATAGCTCAGTGGTTTGAGCATTGGCCTACTAAACCCACTGTTATGAGTTCAATCCTTGAGGAGGCCACTTAGGGATTTGGGGCAAAATCTCTACTTGGTCCTACTAGTGAAAGCAGGGGGTTGGATTCGAGGTCCCTTCCAGTTGTAGGAGATAGGATATCTTCTTTCATTTATTTAGGCTTTTTAATCTCTCCTACTATGGAAGCTATTCCATCCCCTTAATTAGTTCAGTGCTCTGCACCTTTTCCAATTCTAATATATATATTTTTAGATGGGATGACCAGAACTGTATGCAGTACTCAAGGTGTGAGTGTACGGGGGATTTATATGGTGGCATTATGATATTTGCAGTTTTAGTATCTATCCCTTTCGTAATGGTTCCAAACATTCTGTTAACTTTCTTGACTGGCACTGCAGATTGAGCAGATGTTGTCAGAGAACTATCCACCATGACTACAAGAGCTCTTTCTTGAATGATACCAGCTAATTTAGTCCCCATCATTTTGTATGTATAGTTGGGATTATTTTTTTCAAATGTGCATTACTTTGCACATATCAACATTGAATTTCATCTGCACTTTGGTTGCCCAGTCACCCAATTTGTGAGATCCCTTTGTAGCTCTTCACAGTCAGCTTTGGATAGAACTATCTTGAGTAATTTAGTAACTTTCATCAATTTTGTCACCTCACTGTTTACCCCTTTTTCCAGATCATTTATAAATATGTTGAACAGCACCTGTCCCAGTGCAGATGCTTGGGCCCCCCCACTATTTACCTCTCTCCGCTGTGAAAACTCACCTTTTATTCCTACACATTGTTTCTTATCTTTTACGAAGTTACTGACCTTCCCTCGTATCCCATGACTGCTGAGTTTGCTGAAAAGCCTTTGGGGAGGGACTAGGGCGGTCAGGAAATGTTCCCAGAATCCCAGACATTCCAGAACTTCTGGGAACAGTGTGGAGCCCCCCCCTACCAGTGTGATCTTGTCATGCTGCATGGGGGATACCATGTTAAAGACCATGCCTCCCCGCCCCTGCCAAACAGGAGACAAACTGGCAAAAAATAAGACTGTATGGTATAAAACTGGTCAAGTGGCCCCCAACTCCATCTTTCACCCCGAAGCCAGGCCCCTCACTTCCACTCAGGTCAGAACCCTTATTACCCCCACTCCATTGAGACCTCCCTCACCACCAGGCTCCTCTAGATCATTCCAGCGAGCCCCAAGTAGATTACCCTTTTATTTTGGTGAAAACTGGAAAGACCTGCTTTTAGTGGCCAGCTTTTACAATTTTCAGATATTCACCCTCATTCATTGGGTTCCGACCAGAATGCGGGCCAAGGGTTGGTCAAAGAGGGGACAGGGCCCAGCGGGGTGAGCAGCTTTAGATAATTAATAATAATGATTAACAAGGTGCTGGCAGAGTGTAGGGTCACACGGGGGAGACCCAGACAGGGTTTTGCTCTTCCCGTGGCTTGGCAAAAAAGAAACACATCATCCCCCAGCAGTACAAGATGTAAACTTGGCTTGTGTTTATAAAGCGAAGCCATAGGGGGAAAGCTCACCCAGCACTGAGATGCAGCTACCCTCTGAGGCAGAGCGGCTGGGGATCACAAAGCCTCACCACATGGGGATGGCTAACCCTGTGCTGAGGGTTGTTTGTATGAGTGTCCCTGCTTCAGGGAATGGACCCTGCTCAGTGGGTGGAGAGAGTGAGAGAACCCAGCACCTCCTGGAAGACAGAGCACTGCCTTAGTACTGCCAGCCCCTGGACGGGATTAGCCATGTGCCCAGGGGGCTGGCACTGGGGGCTTTCAATGTGGCCTCATCTTGACACCCACCATGCTTTGTTTGAGAGGATGGTCTGTGTGTGTGTGGGGGGGGAGGGTGTAAAAGGCTGTGGGGTGGGGAGTACACAGGGGCATCTCCCTGGCACTGCTTTGGGTGTCCACAGATCATTCAGGGATCAAATCCAGATCTGGCAGTTCCGACACAGCCCAGAGACCAAGTCCCATGGACCTAGTGGCTCAGAGAGCAGATATTAGCCCCCTCTCGCCCAGCTCCCTTCACAGCAGAGGCAGAGAAAGGAGGCTGAGATCTCACAGCCAGGTGGGTTTTCACACACAGCTTCCTTCTTGCTTTGATTCTTCCCTGGCTACTGCTCTGTTCAGACGCCCACCCCTCCTTGCTCCAAGTATTAACTCAGCCAGGCACAAATTCAGCCTGACAATTAGTAGGAGGTTTCTAACCATCAGAGGGGGGAGGTTCGGCACAGCCCCACAATAGGAGTTTTGGGGGGCACACAACTTTGTTAGTTTTAAGGGAGAGGTAGAGAAATGTATGAGTGTGATTGTATGATGGGGCTGCTTGTAATGGTGGAGACAGGGCTGAGCAGCCCATGGGCTCACTTCCAGTGAATGTCCTGTGACCGAAAGCTCATGCTTCAGGGTTTCAGCCGGCCACCAGCAGGGGTCAGGAAGGGATCTTCCCCCACCAATATATTCTGAGAAGGTTTATTTTATTTTATTTTAATCTCCTTCTCTGAAGCTTCTGGCGATGCCCACAGCTGCAGATGGGACCTGGGGGGGGGGGGCAGTGAGCCAGGGCTCTGAAGTGGCACAGAGCATTGGCTGTCTCTCTCGAGTGGTTGGCTGGCTGGTTCTCGCTCACTTGCCTGGGGTCTCACTGATCACCAAGTGTGGGGTGGGGAAGGAATTTTTCCTCAGCTCAGATGAGCAGTCACCTTGTCGTGGAAGGGGCGGGGGGGGCGTCGCCTTCCTTTGCAGTGTGTGGGTGCAGGTCACTCACCAGGACTATCTGGATGGGTCTCATTTAACCATTTCCCTGCCACTGCTGAGGTCTCAGGCACTGGTGCACCTTAGTCCTACCTGCTCTGCCTGTGGCAAATAATAGTCTAGTCTCCTGAAGGTGCTAATTTGGTGTTCTCATTTCAGGTGCTCTCAGTGGCCTGTGCTATACAGGGGGTCAGAATAGGTGATTGGGTGGTCCCTTCTGGCTGCCCCCCAGGCCCAGAACTTCCTGACTCCCTGCTCAGTGGTGTAGCCAGGTGGAGGGAAGAGTGGGAGCGGGGGAAAAAAGGTGCCACCCGCTGCGGCGCTTTTACTGACGGGGCAGCGCTCTGGGGTTTCGGCGGCACCTGGGCGGTGTGACCTTCACTCACTCCGCAGGTCTTCAGGGGCATTTCAGCAACGAAGCTTCAGTGCCGCCCCCTGTATAGAACAGACCCGGAGCACCGCCCCATCGGTAAAAGCACCACAAGGGTGGCACCTTTTTTTTTTCGTTCCTGGGTGAGTAAAATTAAAAAGGCGCCACTTGTGCTCGGTGGGGGAGCGGCCGTTGCACCGCTTCCCCCCGAGCTACGCTACTGTCAATGCTTTATCCCTATGGCCCCACTTCCCTACCAGAGCTGGGGAGAGAACCCATGAGTCCTGACTCTCAGTCTCACCCATTCTGACCACTACACCTGACTCTCCTTCTTTCATGGAGCTCTGCTGATTTACACTAGCTGGGGATCTGGGACATTGTTTTTCCACTGACACCCATTCAGTTTCAATGACTAATTGCCATGGTGGAGAAAGGTACTCTGTTTTCAGTTCTAACCCCTTCACCTCTTCAATGCAGGTTTTAGTGCTCCCAGTAAACATCTCCGAGTCCTCCCTGTAATATCCCAGTAAAACCAGGGAAGACCATATCCATTTCAGCCTCACCCTGTGTAATTTACACTGTGAATTTAAACTGATATAGTTAAATGAATGCCAAAGGGGATGTGGATGTTCTTAATTCTGATGAAACCCAATAATTCTGGATTAGTTTAAATCAATTAAGAGTAGGTTCAAATTACACTGAAGTCAGCTTCTTTGTGACCAAAGTGTGTCTGCACAGTGGTGTAACTATACCAGTTTAAAAGCCAATTCAAGTTATACGAGTTGCTAAGGCTTAAATTATTGATAGCGTCCAGAAAACATTATTGTACTGCCCAATAGTTCTTCAGCAAAGAGCAGATTTTAATTTTAGACTGACAGGCAGACAGCTAGATAAACAAAAAAGTAAGTGTGAGAAAAGATAGGTAGTTAGATAGACAGATATGTCTCAGTTTAAAAGAAATAGAAAAGTGCTTTAAAACATTTTGGATGGATTTTTTTCCCTCTCTTTCCTAAAGAAATAAGAAAAAACAAAATACAATTTCTTTGTATATCGCCTTTTCAGGGAGATTCTGATCTGTTGTATATTCTCTCCTCTGAGATAATCAGAGTAGATATTTCTCTGGGTTTGTCCGGATCCCAGAATTGACGCAGGATTTTTTACATCAAATTTGGAAATACATAAAAATATATTTATTGATTTAACATTTCCCATCTCTCTATTTTAATTTTACCAATCTAATCTATGAATTAATAAAATACATATTTACGACTTTAATATTTGACTTTAACCTGGGAATTAGCATAATATAGTGTTCATAACCCAATATTTCAACCAATTCTGGAAATTTGTCCTATATAGAATTATTAACACAATATTATAATTGGCTCTGGAGTTTAAAAAAAGCAGAACTATAAATGTAACATTTTAACCAAATCTAAAAACATATGTAGTTTTTAGATTATTTTTTTTTCATAAAAATTAGACATTTCTATACATATTAGCTTAAAATTATAACCATGTCTGGGAAATATCATTTATCATTAATACTATTTTAATAACATCTGGAAAATAGTATGAAATATACTTACTAATTTAATATTTAATCAAATCTATATATATAATTCTTAATGTACTAATTTAATGAAAATAAGAATGTATCATTATTAAATATGTTAGTTATAATAGGAATTCTGATTCAATATAATTATTAATGCAACATGTTTAACAAATGTGGAAATCAACACAATATATACTTATTGATGTAAGATTTTAATCAAATCTAGAAATTAACATAGTATGTAAATATTAATTTAACATGTGAAATGAATCTGGAAATCAATAAAATATGGACTTACTATTAATGAGTAATGAATACAATATCTAATTCTTAATTTATTATATTAGTTAAAACAGTAATTCATGATATACATAATTATTAATTTGTTATTTAAATGGAAAGTAGAAATTGATAACATATATTGGTATAAAATTATTTTAAATATAGGAACTGAAATCTTAGGTAGTTATTTATTTTTAATCAAAATTATGAATACTTTTCATTTTAATCATTTTTTAAAATTGATATAGCATGCTGCTATTAATTTTTCATTCTGAGTCTTGAAATTAATATAAACTATAACTCTTAATTTACCAGTTTAATCTATTTTGGAAAATATAATGTGTAAAATGTTTGGGGAAGAGACAATTTTTTTAAATAAACACTAATATAAACCATACATAATATAATTGTCATTTGACTCTATACATTCATACATGCCCAAGGTGCTTTAATGGTTTAGGAGTCTAATCCCATTTACCAAAGGGATTTAGGGCCAGACACTCAAGTGGATTGAGGTGCCCAAAGGTGCAGCCCCAGCCCAGTCAATTTCATGTTAGCCTTGAAGAATAGGTAGGAGGGGACATTAAATCAGCTCGTTCTGCTTCTGTGACATCATCCACTGTTTTAACCAGCACAGATGGGGTTTGTGATCCTAGACAGGTCCATAGGAGCTGATCCAGCTACGGAAGCAGGAGCAAGAGTTTATTGCCCAAGCAGGACAGCTGGCTCAATACCTCAGTGCAGGATCTTTATCCAGTGTGGAGGGTTTCCAAAGGCAGAATAAACCCAGCTTCATTATCAGATACCAGGCAGAATTTGAAATATGATATGCAGGAGAGAGAGAGAGAAAGTGACTGTGACTGTGTGTGTGTGTGCTAGTTCCTACTACTGTAACCACTAGACCCCTCTCCCCTCCCAGCGCTCTGGGTAGAACCTGGGAATCCTCTTGATTGTTTCCTTTCATCTCCAGGGCCCCCTTATACATCCAGCCAATGGCACCATCCCGGTGACCAAGTTCATCCTGCTGGGTTTCGCCTCCATGGACTGGGAGAGCCGTACTTTCCTCTGTGCCCTTCTCTCCTCCGCCTACACTGGGACGCTGGCAGGCAACCTGTGCATTGTGTGGGCCGTGCTGCGGGACTCCAGCCTCCAACGCCTGCCCATGTACATCCTGCTGGGGAACTTCTCCTGGCTGGAGAGCTCCTATGTCACAACCACAGTGCCAAGGATGCTCTCTGACCTGGTGTCCCCCGGCGTCCCCATCTCCTTCCCTGCCTGCTTTATGCAGTTCTATTTCTTCTTATCCATGGGAGCTACCGAGTGCCTCTTCCTTGCTGACATGGCCTTCGATAGGTACCTGGCCATCTGCCAGCCCCTGCACTACTCCATCCTCATGTCCCCACACAGCTGCTGGGTGCTGGCCTCCTCCTGCTGACTCATTGGCTTCCTGTGGTTCATAGTGCCTGTCCCTCATCTCCCAACTCTCCTTCTGTGGCAGCAACACCCTGGATCATTTTGTCTGTGACCGGGGCCCATTGCTGGCTGCCTCCTGCACCCCAGCTCTCCAGGCTGAACATTCCTGCTATGCCCTGAGCTCCCTCATAATCTTTGCCACCATCCTCTTCATCCTGGCCTCCTATGGGCTTGTCATCAGGGCTGTGCTGAGGCTGCCAGGTGGGGCTGGGCGGCACAAGGCTTTCTCCACCTGCTCCTCACACCTGGCTGTCGTGGGCCTGTTCTACAGCTCTGGCATGGTCAACTATGTCAACCCAGCAGCCTCGGGGGCCAGTGGGAAGGTGGTGACTCTCTTCTACACAGTGGGGACCCCCCTGCTCAACCCACTGATCTACAGCCTGAGGAACAAGGAGATGAAGGAGGCTCTGAAGAGGACCCTGCTGGGGGAGCAGTAGGTAGTTCTGCTCTGTCCGCACTCTGCAGGGACTGGCTGGTCAGGGGAGTGGGCAATGGGATATGGGAAGTGTGGAGCCTAATATAGAGTCCTGTGTCTGAGCTAGACCCATCTCTGCTCCATGTGCAACGTGGCATATTCCTGCTACTCCTTCCTTCAGCCAGACAACCCTCAGCTCTTAAGTAGCAGGGAAGACTCAGTCCTGATACCATTGGAGTCAATAGAGTTGGTGCTTCTTAGGCCAGACGGGATCATTTTAATCATGTAGTCTGACCCCCAGTATAGCACAGGCCAAAGAATTCCCCAAAAATAATTCCTAAAGCAGATCTTTTAGAAATAAATCCAATCTTGATGTAAAGTATCAGGAGGTAGCCGTGTTAGTCTGTATCCACATAAACAACAAGGAGTCCGGTGGCACCTTAAAGACTAACAGATTTATTTGGGCATAAGCTTTTGTGGGTAAAAAAAACATTTCTTCAGATGCAACCTTGATTTAAACATTGTCAGTGATGTAGAATCCATCACCACTGTTGGTAAGTTCTCCCAAGGGTTAATAATCCTGACTATTAAAATTTACACCTTATTTCCAGTCTGAATTTGTCTGACTTCAACTTCCAGCCATTGGATCATGATACACCAATGTCTGCTAGAATGAAGTTCCCAATATCAAAGATTTATTCCCCATTTTGCTACATTTAGACAATGAAGTCACCCTTTAACCTGCTCTTTGTTAAGCAAAATAGATTGAGCTCCCTGAGTCTCTGAGTATAAGCCATGTGTTGTAATACTTTAATCATTCTTGTGGCTCTTTTCTGAACCCTCTTCAATTTGTCAACCTCCTTCTTGAATTGTGGGCACCAGAACTGGACACAGGATTCCAGCAGTGGTTGCACCAGTTCTATACAGACAGGTAAAATAACCTCTCTGCTCCTACTCAGGATTTCCCTCTTTAGGCATCCTAGAATCGCATTAGCCCTTTTGGCCACACTGTTGAATTGGGAGCTCATGTTCAGCTGATTATTTACCACAACCCCAGATCTTTTCTTAGAGTCACTGTTTCCTAAGAAAGCGTCCCATATCCTGAAGTAAGTGTTACATTCTTTGTTCCTACATGTGCACATTTACATTTAGCTGTGCTAAAACAGTGTTTGCTTGCACCCAGTCTACCAATTGATCCTGATCACACTTAATCAGTGATCTGCTCCCTTCATTATTTACCACACCTTTATCAACCAAACCTGTAATCTCATTATGAAAAGTTAGCTTGGCAGGATCTATTTTCAATAAAACCATGTTAATTATTATTAATTATAGTACCTTCCTTTAATTCTTTATTAATCAAGTCCTGTATCAGCCACTCCATTACCTTGTCCAGTATCAATGTCAGACTGACAGGCCTATAATTACCCAGGATACTCTGTTTACCCTTTTCAAGTATTGACCCAACATTATCTTTCTTCCAGTCCTCTGGAACTTCTCTGGTATTCCAAGATTTATTGAAAATAAACATTAGCTCCACTCATTAACGAGTGAGCTCCTCTACCAGCTCTTTTAAAGCTCTTGGATGCAAGTTATCCTGACCTGCTTATTTGAAAATATCTAACTTTAGTATCTGTTTTTTAACTTCCTCCTGAGATACTAGTATAATAGAAAGTATCAGAGGGGTAGCCGTGTTAGTCTGGATCTGTAAAAAGCAACAGAGAGTCCTGTGTCACCTTTAAGACTAACAGATGTATTGGAGCATAAGCTTTCGTGGGTGAATACCCACTTCGTCAGACTTGCTTAGTATAATAGAAAGAATATCATATAATATGACTACATCATAGACCAATGTCATTGTAAGGATTCTTTTTGTTCCTAATATACTTTAAAAAATCCTTCTTATTGTCCTTAACTCTGCTGGCCATATTGATTACACTTGGCTTTTGTTTTAGGGAACATTTATAAGCTTTCCTTCTCAACCATGAGGACTAGAAAATGGCTATAGTTTAGGAAATGGAAGCTTAGATTCTGTTGTAATGCCGTGACTCCTGGAGCTGAGGCCCTGGACACTGGTTTATAGGCCTTAAACTTTAATCCAAACCCAAATGCTTTCCTAATACCACATTTCCGTGTGCAGATCTGCTTATGTTGGGATATTGTGTGAACTTGAATGGGCAAGGGACATGGTCTCTGTAATCATGTCAGTGTGGCAAGGTAGTTGCCGAGATGACAAAGGAGAGGGGACCTGTGCATGAGGCAATCTCTCTATTGACATGGTCTGTGATCTGACAAAAGTTTGATAACCCTGTGGTCAAAAGGCATTCATATGACCATAGAAGTCTACCAGAGGTGTGGGAGCATATTTCAGGATTTGGGTCTAAGAGTGGATGAAGAAATTGAAGTCGATAGGCTGATCATGAACTCAGTTTTGAAATTTTCTGACAATATGTTTTTTTCATCAGAAAGTGCTGATTCATTGAAACTAAAAATGTTTGCAGAAAAGGGTTGGTTTGGATGAATCTCCTAATTTGATTTTTTTTTTAGAAGGTTCAAATTTGTTAAAATATTCAATTTGGACATTTTTTATTTTGTTCGAATCACATTTTCTGATGCAAAGTTTCCACGGGAAAATGTCCATTTTTATTATTTTTTTTCAGTGTTCTTATCAGGAGAATCAAAACATAAATTTCATGTGGACATGCCAATTAATTTTGTTTCCATCAAAAAAAATTGAAATGTTTGCTCTGACAGCCCCAATTCCAAACTGTTCAGATTGTTTTTTTTTCTGCCTCTCTCCACACAAGCTGGTGGGAGGCAGCCTGTCTTATAACCTTTAGCGCTGTAATTAAAACCCTCACACAGGAGATGGGAGGCCCAACATCTCTTCCCAATTCTGCCTGGTGAGAAGGGATTAGAACTAGGGCTCTCCCCTTGTGATGGAGTGTACCAGCCCCACACTGGTTCTGCAAGGGTTAATCCTTCTCTTTGGTTTGAGGAGACCCCACCCCCTTGGCTCTGCTGAGCATGCTCCAGCTGGAACCAGGCTATAAAAGGAAACAGCTCAGCTCAGTCTGGGCTGACCACTGGAGAGAAAGAAGGTGCGCTGCAGGCTCATGAGAAAGGATCGCCTGTCCTCCAGGACGGAGAGGCCACCCAGATGGTGATATGACACACAACCCCCAGGCTCGGGATGCCCCTGCGGTGGCGGTCCACCTCACCAACCCTGTTGACTCTTGCCTCTAGGCTTCACAGCCCTGACAGAGAGGGCAGTTCCATTGACTCTGGCCACATGGCCCCATAACTCTGACAGAAAGAGCAGGAGATAAATGTCCAGACATCTGCCTGAGCAGCAGTAGCCATGCTCAGAAGCAGAAACTTAGGTCCATGGGGACCTTCGCAGCAAAAATTTAGGAGCCAAGTTTAGGGAGCTACAGGGATAGGCAGAGGCTGAGCAGGGGATTTGACGGTCACATTGAAATCAATGGGAGTAAGGTGCCTATCTCCATCCCCATCTTCAGACACCTATATACCTTTAAAAATCAGGTGTCAGATGCACAATTTTCATTGAAACCATTGGGGGTGATATGCCAAGGCCATTTCTGGAAATCCCATTAGACGCCTAATCTGCATCCTTGGGCATCTAAATACCATTGAAAATCTGGCCCTTAGATGATATTGAAAATTCTACCCCATCCAAATCCCGCTAGCCCTACTGACATGAGCCATGTCAATGGTACCTCCGACTAGACTGGTGTCATGGGATCATCTGTGGCTTGCTGTGACAGGGCCTGGAGTTGCTGTCATTGACATTATGATGTAAAGCACCCCAGGAATCCCCTGAGAGGTTGCTTTGTGGGGACTTGGGGCCATGACTGGACTGATGGGGAGAACTTTAGCTGCGTTGGAATTGCTGAGGTGCAGAAGGTTTGGGCTCAGTGCAATGTGGAGGGTTTGATCTGAAGACGATATTGACTTGGCACCTGAGATTTGCAAACCACCTAAAGGATTTGGACACCTCATTCCCATTAAAGGTAACTGATGACTATGCATCCAAATTCCCTAGGTGGCTTTGAAAATTTCAACCTTCCTCCGCTGAGCACCTAAGAAGATATAGGGAGTATGGTAAAAGGACATGGTGTCTTTTACCAGGACATATCCAATTACCTGAAATTCAAAAAAGAGTAGTAAAAACAGTGGAAACTAGGTCAAATTAAGATGGGGCCATTACTCAATGAGGAGGGACAGACAATAATGGAGAATGCAGTGACCAAAGTGTTAAATGACTTTTTTTCAATTTTCACCAAAAATTTAGCTGCATTTGGATCACTAACATAATGAACATCAGTGTAAATGGGGTAGGAGCTGAGGCTAAATTAAGAAAAGAACATGTTGGGAATTACTTAGACAAGTTAGATGTCTTCAAGTTGGCAGGGCCTGATGAAATACATCCTAGAATACTTAGGAACTGGCTGAAGAGATCTCTGAGCCGTTAGCAATTATCTTAGAGAACGTGGAGGATGGGAGAGATACCAGAAGACTTGAAAAGGGCAAATATAGTATGTATCTATAAAAAGGGGAATAAGGACAATCCAGGGAAATAGAGACCAGTCAGCTTAATGTCGGTGCCCGGAAATATAATGGAACACAGCATCAAACATACTATTTTTGAGCAGCTAGGAGAAAATCAGGTAATAAGTAACAGTCAGCATTCATTTGTCGAGAACGAATCATGTCAGACCAACCTAATATCCTTCTTTGATAAGGTGACAAGCCTTGTAGATGGGGGAAAGCAGTAGATGTGATATATCTTGACTTTAGTAAGGCTGTTGATACTGTCTCACATGACTTTCTTCTCAGAAATAAACTAGAGAAATATAGCTTAGACAAACCTACTATAAGGTGGGTGCACAAGTGGCTGGAAAACCATACTTGGGCAGTAGTTATCAATGGTTCACAATTGAGCTGGAAGGGAATATTTAGTGCGGTCCCACAGGGATCTGTCCTGAGTCAGGTTCTATTCAATCACTTCATAAATGATTTGGATAATGGCATAGAGGTACACTTATAAAGTTTGACGATGATACCAAGCTGGAAGGGGTTGCAAGTGCCTTGGAGGACAGGATTAGAATTCAAAATGATCTTGACAAACTGGAGATAAGATCTGAATTAAATCGTATGAAATTAAATACGGGAAAATTCAAAGTACTACACGTAGGAAGGAACAATCAATGGCACAAATACAAAATGGGAAATGACTGCCTCGGAAGGAATACTGCAGAAAAGGATCTGGGGGTTATAGTGGATCACAAACTAAATATGAGTCAACAATGTATTACTGTTGCAAAAAAAGTGAACATCATTCTGGGATATATTAGTAGGAGTGTTGTAAGCAAGACAAGAGAAGTCTCTTGCTGTAGATAACAGATTTCTTGGTGTGTTTGGAGTGGACCCAGGCAGACCCATCATATCTGGGCACATCACTCTTACTGAAGGAATATCAGGACTCCTAGAAACCATCCTCAAACCACTCAAAACACAAAGGGCCAGCTTCCTCCATGACACAACTGACTTCCTCCGCAAATTCTGCAGCATTAACAACCTCCCTCAGAACAACATTCTTGACACCATCGATGCCATCTCCCTATACACCAATATCCCTCACAATAACAGCATAGCTGCCTGCATCACATATTTACCACACAACGGACAACCCTCAGATATCCCAAACACATCATCATATTCATCCACTTCATCCTCACCTATAACAATTTCACTTTCAACAACAATTTTTTTGTCTAAATCATGGGAACTACCATGGATACTAGGATGGCTCTCCAATTTACCAATCTCTTCATGGGTCACCTTGAAGAAGAATTTCTGGAGAAAAGCACCATAGTAAGATGGACCGAAGAGACTTTTCCACATCTGCGGACCGCCCTCTGCACCGACCCCGTGCTGGTAACTCCAGACTGGGAGAAAGAGTTTATCTTACAAACCGAGGCCTCTGAGGTTGGGTTAGGAGTGGTCCTTTCACAAATGGTCAGAGAAGAAGAACACGCAGTCCTGTTCCTCAGTAGGAAACTCCTGCCCAGGGAGCATAAATATGCCATAGTAGAGAAGGAATGCCTGGCGGTAAAGTGGGCCGTAGAAAGCCTACGCTACTACCTACTCGGACAGAGGTTTACCCTCATCATGGACCATGCCCCTCTGAAGTGGATGCACCAAAACAAAGAAAGAAACACAAGAGTAACAAGGTGCTTCCTGTCGCTACAATCCTTCCCCTTTAGAGTACAACGTAGGCCCAGAATTCAGCATAGCAATGCTGATGGCCTGTCGAGGGTGCACTGTTTGCTGACCCCAGTAGCCCAATCCCGTAGTGCTGCGGGCGGGGAGAGGGTAGAAAACAGTCCCAGAAGGTTAAAAAGCCCTCCTCCCTATCAACTGAGGAGGGGTGACTACAGGTCAATTAGGATCAGCTGATTCCAACTAAGGGATGCCTGAGACCCTTTTAAACACTCCCCTGTTGGGAGAAAGAGAGAGAGGGAGAGAGAGAAGGAGTCAAGCTACCAATAGGCGAGTAGCAGCAAGGCAGCAAGCCTCTCCAGGAGGGGAGGCTGTATTCCCTCCCATAAGGGAGAAAAACAAGCCCAAAACACTGGCTGAGAGAAGGATGGACTGCCCCTGTGCAGCCAAGAGGGACTGTTTTATCTCAAGCCCATCTCACCAAGATGAAAAACAGCTGAGGCTGGTGAGACTGAGAAGGTGCCTTGCCACAATACCCTTAGACTTCCTTTAGAATTCCAACCTAATATGATAACAAGTACAGCCATGCAGCAGGGGCTAGACAGAGGAGGACAAGACACCATGTACTCCTGTGATCTAAGCCCAGCTATGTGACTAAATAACCTCAATGCTCTGTGCCTCAGTTTCCCCACCTGCAAACTGGAGGATAATAACTGAGACTGGATGAATAATTCATAATGAATCATTTCTTTAGACCTGATCCCTAATTCAGTTTTCTTTGAGCTCTTAATGAATTTTCATAGATCGGGGCAAACATTTGTCACTTTTTCTTCAAACAGAATTTGCCTGTTTTCCATAGGAATGTAGGAATTGCCAGAGTCCACACCCAGTGCCTAACAGGGACGAGTACCATTTTGCAAGCACCCGTAGCTCGGAGAACTGTACCATGGTGATTTAATTCATTCCATGCTCTAATAGAGGGATCGGCAACCTTTGGCATGTGACCCGCCAGGGTAAGCACCCTGGTGGGCCGGGCTGGTTTGTTTACCTGCCGCGTCCACAGGTTCGGCCGATCACAGCTCCCACTGGCCGCAGTTCACCGCTCCAGGCCAATGGGGGTGGCAAGAAGCGTCAGACAGCACATCCCTAAGCCTGCGCCATTTCCCTCAGCCCCATTGGCCTGCAGTGGCGAACCATGGCCAGTGGGAGCCGTGATCGTCCGAACCTGCGGATGCGGTAGGTAAACAAACCCGCCCGGCCCACCAGGGTGCTTACCCTGGTGGGCCACGTGCCAAAGGTTGCCGATCCCTTTTCTAACATAACCATGGAGGCTCCCCTGACCAGGCCAAAATCTCACCGTGCCGAGACCTTTGTCTCAGTTGCACCTTGTGGCAGTGAGTTCCCCAGACTGGCCATGTGCTGGGTGATGCAGGTCAGAGGCTACCTTGGAGACACTGTTCAGAAGAGGGGATCGGGGCCAGAGAGAGGAAGGAGGCGAGTGAGGGAGGAATGAAGTGGTGGCCAGGACTTGCCAATGGGGACAAGGAAGAGAGAATGAGTGCTTGGCATCAGGGGAGAAGGGAGCAGGGCTGAGGCCATATATGGAGTGTGTGGCTGAGCAGAGGAGGGGTCTGGTGGGCAGAGGGGTTAAGCAGGGCTCTCTGAGGAAGCTGAGTCAGGAACTCTGGGTGGGGAATTGGCACTGGGTCGTGGGACGGGGAGTCTCAAAGAACACGGGCTGAGAGCATCTGTGGGGCGGAGGGTTGTCAGAGGGGAGAGATGGGATTAGGGGCTGTGGAAGTTTGTTTGGGTGATAGGCTGTGTGAGGCAGAGGGAGGGAGATGCCAAGGGACTAGTGTAAGAGGAATTCAATGAGTGGAGGATGCAGCGGGGGCTGGGGACAAAGGACCTGAATCTCCTCCTACTTGGACCAGAGATATTCTATTATACTTCTAATTTACCCTGGATGGAGTGAGAGGGGAATCTGCCCCACTGTGAACACACAGTGACCCCCATTAACGTCTCTCTCTTGATACTGGGGTAAGGAAACTTGGGAGCCTACTTCCATATTGGTAGCCTTCTCCTTTCCTAACTCTATACGGCTCGGTAATGGGTCAGTTTATTGACTTTTTCTACCTACTTTCACTTCCATAAAGATGCCCATTGCTTAATGCAGTCACCTCTATATGAAATGTGGGGGAAATGAAATAAAATATTATGCCGTGACAAAATTTCCATTGAGAAATTAGCTCTAATGAAGTTACAGCACAAACACAGACTCAATCCCTCGAAGTTCAAATGCTGCTCTCAGGAAGTCAGGTGGAGCATTGCCAGTGACTCCAGTGGGGTCAGGATTGGGCCTTCCTTGCTGTGTAAGAGCTGAGAGTTGTAGGGCTAAAAGGAGAAGAATATTTGGAACAGGAATTCACCACACTGCAAATGAAGTAAAGAAGGGCCCAGTTCAGACACTGGGATCAATATTAGGGTCCATGCTTTCCCAGAGCTCAGGTTAGGGGGGTTAGGATGTGAAATTCTGTTTCTGGCCCACCACGACCGAAGCCTTCACTACTTTGATTGGAAACAATTGTCCGAGCTGATGGATACCACAGTCTCCATGGAAAGAACATTGTGACATTCCCCCTCGGTACAATCTAGACAGTTGAACAGCTGTGTCGCCTCCATTCTCCAACCTGGCGTGCCTTTTACACTGTTTTGCTGTGAGATAAACCACTCCTGGTCCTGCTCACATTCAGCCTCCAGCATGCAACATCACTCCCAGCTGCATTACATGAATGCTCTGGCCAGTCATTCCTGGAATACATACAGGGCGATACCAGCAAACTCCCAGTCCCGGACGTTCCCCCAGAAATGTGCATCTTGTACTGCCCAGCTTTCTACTGGACAATGCAAGCTCATATAAAGTCCATCATTTCATCAATGGAAAATGATATGCACAAACCTTGTTATCTCAAGTGGTTACCACACACTTCAATCCAAACACACAGTGCTTTAAATAAAACAATCAAACAAGTTTACTAACTACAGAAAGATGCATTTTAAGTGATTATAAGTAATGAGGCTTAAAAGTCAGAATTGGTTACAAGGAAAATAAAGGTCAAAACACAGACTGATATCTGACATAGCAAACTAATTGGAGTCAAAGCAAAGATTTTCCTCACCACATGCTCTTTACAGTCTTTACTAGCTAGAAGCCTCCTGACCAGGATCCCTCCCCCAGTTCAGTATTTCTTCAGGCATTGTTGCTGCCATGAGCATAGAGGAATAGAGGAGAGAGGTGATTTGTGTTGTGTGTGTTCTCTATTCTTATATTATTCTCCCCTCTTCGAGGATTACCTCCAGCTAGGGTTCAGGCGACAGCCAGTCTGTTTACACAGAAACCCTCCACCTGTTCTATTGCCGATATGTAAAGGTCTCATTCACACCCTTCTTCCTGCTAAAGAATGGCATCCTGACCAGGTGATAGCCCATGATAGTCCATTGATTATGCTGATACCTGGCTGAAGAACTGGTTTGTGCCTGTTTTTTTCTAAATGTGTAACATGCTACAGCAATGTTATGCATATAATCTTATAACTTTACATACAATGTTGATACACATATTTTACCAGGACAATAATATTAATCAAGTTATGAGTTTTCAAATGGTACCTCACAAGGTATACTTTCTACAAAATGTATCATGGTCTTGTAAAAAGGATGAATATAGGGGTACAGTCTGTCACATCTCCCCCCTTACAAAGCTACAAGTGGGTTAGCCATTGGCTAACCCGCAGGCATTAGGTCAGGGCCCTCTTGATTTTTGACAAAATAATTCCAAAATGTTGCTAAATACTGCAATGTTATTCACAACTTCTTCCTGATGAATTTGTCCATCCTGGACCTTGGCTCCATCTCTGTCACCATCCCCAAATCCATGGCCAATTCCCTCATAAACACCAGGGTGATTTCTTATTCCAGATGTATCACTCAAGTCTTTCTTCTCTTATTCTTTGCTTCAGCAGATATTGCCCTACTGACCATCATGGTGTATGACCGATACATCGCTATCTGCCAACCACTGTACTATAAGACGGTGATGAACAGAAGAGCATGTGTCCAAATGGTGGCCATTGCCTGGATTTGCAGTATTCTGTATTCTGCTCTGAACACTGGGAACACGTTTGCCTTAACTTTCTGTGGAAGCAACATGGTGGACCAATTCTTCTGTGAAATCCTCCAGCTATTCAAGCTCACCTGCTCTGACTCATACCTCAGTGAAAGTGGAGTTATTGTCTTTAGTGTGTGCTTAGTCTTAAGCTGCTTTTTTTAAATAATTGTGTCTTATGTTCAGATCTTCAAAACTGTGCTGAGAATCCCCTCTGAGCAGGGCCGGCATAAAGCCTTCTCCACCTGCCTCCCTCACCTCATTGTGATCTCCTTGTTCCGTTTCCCTGGCACCTTTGCCTACCTGAAACCCATCTCCAGCTCCACATCACTACTGGATCTTGTGCAGAATTCTCTATTCTGTGGTGCCTCTCATGATGAATCCAATCATCTGCAATATAAGGAACAAGGAGATTGAAGCTGCCCTGTGGAAAATGGTTGGATTGAGGCTATTCACCAAGAATAAAATGTCTGCCTGTACAAGGACAGCCCCCAGCCCCACCTCTGAGGCATCCATCTGGAGGATGAACCCCCGGTTGAAGTCCGGGCTGTACAGGACCGGCTCCTGGCAGAGACACGTCTGGAGTGTCCGGAAGGCATCTTCACAGTCTGGGGACCACCGCACCTGCCGGGGACTGTCCTTCATCAACAGTCCTGTTAAGGGCGCTGCGATGGAAGCAAACTGGGGGATGAACCGCCGATAGTATCCGACGAGCCCCAGGAACTGTCGGACTTGGTGTTTCATGGTGGGTGTCTCTCATCCTCCCCCTATGGTGTATACTAGGCACGTGGCCTCCTGCCATCCAATGCGGCACTTTTTCGGGTTAGCCATCAGTCCCGCCTGCCACAGGGATCTCAGGACCGCCGCTACCCATTCCAGGTGGTCCTCCCAGTGGCGGCTATAGATCACGACATCATCCAGGTAAGCTGCCACACAGTCTTGATGGGGCTGTAGAAGGTGATCCATTAGCCGCTGGAACGTTGTCGGGGTCCCATGTAGTCCGAAAGGCATGTGCGTAAACTGGTAGAGCCCCGTAGGAGTGGCAAATGCTGTCTTTTCCTTAGAAGGGTCATCGAGCAGGATCTGCCAGTACCCTTTACTGAGGTCGAGGGTGGTGATGAACCGGGCCTCCCCTAGGCAGCCAAGCAGCTTGTCCACACAGGGCATAGGATAGGTGTCAAACTGTGAGATGGCATTTACTCACCGGAAGTCTGTACAAAAGCGCTGGGTGCCGTCTGGCTTGGGTACCAAGACCACCGGGCTATGCCACTCACTCTGAGACGACTCGATGACTCCTAAGGCCAGCATGGCCTGTACTTCTTCCTCCACCTCCTGTCGCATTCGGTATGGCAGCGGCCTGGTCATTTCTCGGATTATCTTCCCTGGCTCGGTCTGGATAGAGTGATGGACCAGGGTCGTGTATCTGGGTAGGGCCGTAAAGGTTCCCTGGAAAGCCTGCAGTTGACATTTGGCCTGCTTGCGCTGCTCCTCCGTAAGAGTGTTGCCGAGCAGGGGAGCAGTGGGGTCCTCGGTCAGGGGCGCGCAGGGACCCAATTTAGGCTCTGGCGGGTAAGGATTAATCAGCAGGCCTCCCACTCCTGCCACGGTTTCAACAAATTCACGTGGTATCGTTGGGTCTTCTTGCGCCGGTCAGGTTGGTAGATCTTGTATGTGACGGGCCCAACCTTCCAAGCTACCTCATAGAGTCCCTGCCAACGGGACAGCAGCTTCGACTCGCTCGAAGGCAGGAGGAGCAGGACCCGATCCCCGGGTTCAAAGGCATGCACCTGCGCTTCCTGGTTATAAGTTTGTTCCTGCGTGTCCTGTGTGGCCTTTAGGTTTTCACAAGCCAGGGCCCCAGCCTGAGCAAAGTACTCCTGCAGCTGGAGGACATACTTCAGGAGGCCCTGGGTTGGAGAAGGGGATTGCTCGCAAGTTTCCTGCATTAAGTCCAACAGGCCCCTTGGACAGCGTCCATACAACAGCTCAAATGGGGAGAACTTTGTTGATGACTGGGGTACCTCGCAGATGGCTAGCAGCAGGGGAGGGAGCAGCTGGTCCCACCGGCATAGCTCCTCTGGGGGGAACTTCTGCAGCATCTCTTTGAGGGTCTGGTTGAATTGTTCCACCAAACCATCCATCTGCGGGTGGTAGATGGAGGTGTGTAATTATTTAACCCCTAGGAGCTCGCATACCTGCTGCAACAGCCGGGGGTGAAATTGGTGCCTTGGTCTGTTAAGATTTCTCGGGGCAGGCCCACCCGAGCAAAGACCTTCACCAGTTCCCCAGCGATGGTCCGGGCGGTGGTGCTCCGCAATGGGATGGCCTCTAGGAAATGGGTGGCGTAGTCAACGATGACCAGGACATACTGGAACCCTGAAGCACTTTTTGGGAGCGGGCCCACCAGGTCCATGGCCACTCGTTCAAATGGCGTCTCTATTATAGGCATGGGGACAAGGGGGGCCCTGGGTACTCGCGGAGGAGCGGCTAACTGGCACTCTGGGCAGGAGCTACAATAGTTCCTCACCTCCTGGTGAACACCGGACCAGAAGAACCACGTCAAAATCTGGGTGAGGGTCTTCTCGTGGCCGAGATGCCCGGCAGCAGGGATGTCGTGCGCAAGCTTCATCACGGCTCGTCGGTGGTACTGCGGTACGAGCAGCTGCGTCCATGGTTCCCTCGTGCGGGGGTCACGGTCAATCCGGTAAAGACGGTCCCGGCGTAGCTCGAAGTGGGGCCACTGGGTTGTGTGCTGGGAGTCGATGATGGTCCCATCGACTGCCGCTAGCTGTTCATAGGCCCGGCTAAGGGTAGGGTCTGCTCTCTGGTCCCGGCAAAAATTGGTATGTAGTAGGGGTTCAACAGATGGCACCAGGAGGGGACTGTCTGTTTCCTTGGTTCCTAACTTGGGTTCCGGTGTCCCGCGCTCCTCTTCCGGGAGGGCCTCATGACACTCTCCTTCCAGCGCTGGGGTCGAGCAGAGGATCTCCTCGAACGCTGGCCAGTCCCGCTCCAGGATCACTGTGTATGCCAGTCGGGGGGCCAGGCCGACAACGATTTGTCGGGTGACCCCAGCCACTGTTAACAGGACTCAGGCAATGGGGTAGGGCCGGACATCGCCATGGATGCACTGCAAGTGAATTGTTCCCAGGTGGGGGTCCGTCCGGGGTCCAAAAGCTTGGCAAATCAGTGTCTGGCCGCAGCCGGAGTTGATCAGGGCCTGGGTGGGTCTTCAACCACTACGGGAACCGTGATCTTGGGAGCCTCTGGTAGCTGGGCCCTGGTGTCCCCTGCGCAGGCCTGACCGAAGCTGCAGTCCATTTCCGTGCAGTCCCGCTGCAAGTGTCCTGATTTCCCACAATGAAAGCAGGGCCCAAGTTCAGGGTGACCGCCCCAGGAGGGGGCTCCCCTCGGACTCCTGAGGGGACTCCAGTGGATCCTCACGACACTCGGCATGGGGGGGGCGCCGATCCGGGCCAAGGCGAAAGTTCGGGGCGTCTGAGCCAAAGTCCCGGGCGAGCCTCTTGCTCGCGGGGAAGGCTCCACGGTGCGGTCAGGGTGTCCCCCTTCCTTTCAGTGTTAGGGCGTTCTGTCCCAGGGTTTTGAGTTCGGATGGCTGGCCCCACCGGCATTTCGGCCACGAGGAAGTCTTCCATCAGCGTGATGGCTGCGGATAACATCGCCGGCCGATGGCGGAACACCCAGGCCCGTCTTCAGGCCGGGAGGATGTGCACAAATTGTTCTAGGATGACCTGTTCTGTAACCTCCTCCGCCGTCCTCATCTCCGGCTGTAGCCACCGCCTGCACGCCTCCTTCAGAGCTTGGGCCACCAGCCGGGTTCTGGTGCCCGTGGGGTACGTCTGGCTTCGGAACTGCTGCCGAAAGGTATCTGGGCTGACATCTAAGGCATCCAGGATTGCGGCCTTTACCCAGCTATAATCCCTTACCTCTTCCGTAGCCAGCCCTCGGTATGCCGTTTGGGCAGTCCCTGTTAGGTATGGGGCCAAAAGGGTGGCCCATTGGTCCTGGGGCCACCAAGCAACCAGCGCCACCCGTTCGAACGTTACCAAGAACATCTCGGGGTCATCAAAGGGATCCATCTTGGTTAGTCACACTGGGATGGCGGTGCGTGGTGACCCAGCTCTGTCTCCTGGCTGCGGGTTTATGGGGTGCAGTAACGCTGTCACCAGCTGTTGCAGCTGGGCTCCGAGCTGCTGAATGAGCTGCTGCTGTTGATGTTGGAGCTGGGCAGCTGCCTGCTGCTGCTGCTGCTGCTGTAGCTGGGCGGCCTGCTGCCACTCTTGACTCTCCGCCAGCAGCTTAAACAGTCGATCCATCTCCATGATTCTTTTGGGGTGGCTCTCCCCCTCAGACCCCTTCTCACAGGGGCCAAGGGATCATGCCTGCATTCTCCACCACGTGTACAAGGGTTCGCCGGGGCTTGACCCTCTCCGGGGCGGCGAGGAGCCACACCGGCTCACTGCACACAGTTGATGTTGGGGAATTAGTCTGGCTGTGGGGTCTCCCTCGGCAGCCCTTGCTGTAACAGGAACAAATACTGTAAGCCCAGGCCCTAGGTTAGGGCAGGGCAACACTGGGTCAGGTGCTCAGGCCCTTGGGACGGAGCTGAGCACTGGCACTATAAACAGTAGCAATAATCCCAGGCCCTAGGTAAGGGTGGGGCAACAAATGCTGAGTCAGGAGCTCAGACCCTCAGGCAGGGCTGAGCAGTAAGTACAAATAGTGTTAAGCCCAGGCCCTAGGTCAGGGCGGGGCAACACATACTGAGTCAAAGGCTCAGGTCCTCAGGCAGGGCTGTGCAGTAACAGTACAAGCAAAGGGAAGCCCAGGCCCTGGGTCAGGGCGGGGCAATAATGAGTCAGGGGCTCAGGCCTTCAGGCAGGGCTGAACAATAGCGATAGGCCCAAGCCTCCTCAGGCCTGGGAGAGGGGGAGACTGCCACCCACGAGTTGGGTGGCAGGAGGGACACAGGCCCTCCCACTCCACTGCGTCCCAGCCCGGGGCCCTAGCAGCGGTAGAAGACTCGCTGCATAGTCAGTGGGGATCCTGGCCGCAACACACTGACATGGGCTCTGCAAAGGCTGCAGCCAGACTAGTGTCAGCTGCCCCCAGGCTACTTCCAGACTCCCCCTCAGGTAGTACCTGGGTCAGGGTGTTCTCCTCTGGGGGGTCCAGCACCATAGGTTCTTCTGGGTAGTGGGCGAGCGGCAGGCCCAGCAACTCTTCTGGGTAGTGAGCACAGGGCAGGCCCGGCAACTCCTCCGGGTAGCAGGCGTAGGGCAGGCTCGGCCAGTCCTGGTGGCCGCCTTGGGCTGCGGAGTTTTCCCAGCCACGAGCTAGGCTGGAGGCATCTGGCCTCTCCGGCTGCTCCGGGCTTACTGAGCTCTGAGGGTGCGCCTTTGTACTTCCGGGTCACCGCCTGACCCTCTGAGGGGCAGGATCTGAGCTTCCTAGCTCTGCCCACTCCGGCCTCCAGATGGGTTCTTCCACCTCCAGGGCGGCGGGGAGCAACACCGCCTCACTACACTGCCTTTTTCCCATAACCACAGTGTCATTCTGTGTTTCTTTATAAATATAATCTACTGTTGACATTATTTTCTCCATGAGAAAATACCATGCAATCTATGTATGAACATTGGGGTATTTACACTGGCAAAATCTAGTCAATGAAGTTAATCTATGTTTGCCCCAGCGTAAATAGATTAAAAAAATCTATCTATCTATCTATCTATCTATCTATCTATCTAATGATTTTATAAAGCCACCCATCACTACACTATCTGATCAGTAGCCATGGCAAAGTCTCTAGTGTACTTCCTGGAATCTCTGTCTCTTTATTTTGGGGGATAAAAACTCTGTTTGCGGTAACAGTGCAGCTGTTTGTTTTTTGCTTTTCTCTGTTTCTTAGTTTAGATATTTTTTTTGTAATTGATTTAGAATCATAGATTATTAGGGATGGAAGGGACCTCAGGAGGTCATCTAGTCCAACCCCCTGCTCAAAGCAAGACCAATCCCCAAATGACCCCGTCAAGGATTGAACTCATAACCCTGGGTTTAGGAGGCCAATGCTCAAACCACTAAGCTATCCCTCTCCCTAGTCCCCATTTGTTGATGGGTTGAGTTGTTTCTTTCTTCCAGGTGTTTCTGTTGAGATCATGAGTGTTTGGTTAGATGAGGTTGTCAATGTTTGTCATCTACGGGGTGTGCCCATGTGTCATCAATGGCATTTTGGGCTGTATAAGTAAGGGTATTGCCAGCAGATCAAGGGATGTGATCATTCCCCTCTATTAGACATTGGTGAGGCCTCATCTGGAGTACTGTGTCCAGTTTCGGGCCCCACACTACAAGAAGGATGTGGAAAAATTGGAAAGAGTCCAGCGGAGGGCAACAAAAATGATTAGGGGGCTGGGGCACATAACTTAGGAGGAGAGGCTGAGGATTGTTTAGTCTGCAGAAGAGAAGAATGAGGGGGGATCCGATAGCTGCTTTCAACTATCTGAAAGGGGGTACCAAAGAAGATGGATCTAGACTATTCTCAGTGGTAGCAGATGACAGCACAAGGAGTAATGGTTTCAAGTTGCAGTGGGGGAGGTTTATGTTGGATATTAGGAAAAACTTTTTTCATTAGGAGGGTGGTGAAGCACTGGAATGGCTTACCTAGGGAGGTGGTGGAATCTCCTTCCTTAGAGGTATTAAGGCCCGGCTTGAGAAAGCCCTGGCTGGGATGATTTAGTTGGGGATTGGTCCTGCTTTGAGCAGGGGGGTGTATTAGATGACCTCCTGAGGTCCCTTCCAATCCTCATATTCTATGATTCTTTGATACTATGACTGTTCCCATTTCAGCTGAGAGAGGGACTATCTCAACTCTAGATCATAGGGAACAATGTGGTCCCAGGGGGGTATAAGACAAAAGGTTATTCCATCAAATGGGTATCTGACAGTCAATGGAGCAGGGCATCGTTGAAAATTGAGCCCTTTTTGAAAATGCAAGCTTAAGGCTTTGTAAAGTGGAAATATGCAGTCTTAAATTTTACCGTTGTCCACTCTTTCATCATTGGCTAAACAAAAGCACCAGAAACAACCATCCCTGAACTTTGGAACTATTTCTGCCTTCATAGAGATCATTCCCCACCCAGACACTCCTCTAGAACACCAGTGGCAATGTTAGCATAAGGATCAAAGCTCAGTTAGTACAATCTGATGGCTTTGTGGTGGCCTGTATGAAATGGACTGGGGATCTGTGTGTGGTTTGTAGAACACGTATGTTCTGTACAAAACCAGCATCACCAGGGATATATTTGCACCCTTGTACTCCATTACTATAGAGTAACTCCAAGGGCATGGAGAGGGGAATCCCCTGTCATCTAGAGAAAAGGTTCCTCCAGGGCAGGGGAGAGGCACATTTCCAGGGAGTGGCACTTAGGGGAAGATTACACAGCTGCTACTTTGGCTTCTATGTGTTCTACTGAAAAATGTGAAACTTCAGACCCTTGAGCTTATGATCTGGCCTCTTCATATTTGGGTGATACAAAGGAAAACAGCAGACAAGGGGACATGACAAATCTGTGAGTCTTAAGGCTGGTATATGCAGAGGAGTGTAAGGGCAACAGGTGCCTGCACTCCCCTTGTGCGGTCAATGGGCGTTTGGCAGTTAATTACCAGAAGCCACTCTGAAAATCCCTGTCACAGCTCACAGTCTGGAGCAAGAGTCCATTGTATTGCCCCACATTCTGCAGCACCCACATCCCCTTGTTTCTGCTCTAATTGCACAGGATTCTGCAGAGTCAGTTACAGGTCCCTCCACAGGGCCAAGCCCATCCCTGGTGCCTCTACATGAAATCAGTGAATTTGTACCCAGGATACATTAGGCCGATTCTGTTGAGCTGTTCTCTACTCACTCCCCTGCTAATGCTTGCTGGAGATAATCACATCTCTGTGGCCCTCATAGGCATTTCATAGGGGATTCCCAACTCGGTCCAATAGTCTGATTGCTTTGGTTGCTATCAATAGCTGAACTCCTGGGCTACGGTATGTCCTTTGCACAGCAGGCAGAACCTAAATGCAGTGGCAGGGCCAGGGACTTGATTGTGTCCCAATAAGGCATCTTTAGAGAACAGGGCAATTCCCGGCCTTAGGGCCCCTGGACATTTGAAAGGAAACGAGGTCTCAGTTCACACCCCATTTCCATGTGAATGCTACAGACAGTGCAGAGTACTATGGCATGGGATAGCTCAGGAGATAAGAGATGAAAGCCCTACTTGCATCTCCAAGTCATCTGTTCAATTCCAGATGCAGTGGCTCTTTGTCCTTCCCTCTTCTGACCTCTGTGAAAAGGGAAGATTTGTGTCTCAACTCCTTGGACATATCATGATACAACCCACCAACAGTCCATCCATCCAAACTGGGACCAGTTGACCCTCTGTGAGCAACCTCAGCAGAGACAAAGAGACCATCTCAGAAGTGGGAGGGGGTAGTTCAATCTCTCAGTCCCAGTTACTTCATATTCTCTCTATGGAGATTGTGATAGCCATCAAAATGGACAATTGTTGCCAACCAAACATTGTGATGGGCTATGTAGGGATGAGTTCAAAGCTGGTGCATACAATACAAGAGTGTGTTGTGTGACAACTCCAAATCATTTTAGTGCTCCATCAATGTTTGTATGTGATGTCTTTGTTATTATTAAGACAATATTTGAAATAATTATTTAGAGCCACATTTGCAAATGTTACTTATTCTCTACCCCCAAATTACACCGTATTGCACATGCAAATGACATATTTAGGCTGGAATTTCTAAGGAGTCTAAGGTAGTGCACTAGAAAGAAATTTAGAAGAACTTGATTCAGTCCCAGGTCCTCAAAGGTTTTTAGGCACCTAACTCCCATGGGCCTTGGCTCATTGATTTTCACTGGCATATGTAGTGACTTTGGGCAATAGCCAATACTTAATGCATCACAGGAAGACTAGAAGTCACCTGATCCATTCACAATCTATACAATTTTTGTCCCTAATCCAGCAATCAACTTCTACACTTTTCACTCACCCCGATAAATTCATTCCTCATCTATTCACCATAACATTCTCTCACCTCAACTAATCAATCCAGTCATACTACCTCTTCAATCCACCGCTTCAAGGAAAATTGCAAGAATGAGTAAGCCTCAAGGCACATCCTGAAGGTCAATAGAGTTGGACTGTAGCATGAGAAGGCAATTCCAGGGTCAATGAACCACCACCTATTTTCGCAAGTGTCTCAGCAAATAATAACGACCTGGTGTTCAATGAGCATCACTATTGAAATATATAGCACAATATTGCACAAAAGGAAACTTGCTGGACCCAGGCTAAAAGATTAGTCTGTAAAAGGGAGCATTCTGGAACTGGTGATGATCTTATCTGTATTCAGTTTGATTAGACATAGATTTGCGCATTTTATTTTATTTTGCTTTGTGACGGTTAGGATATAGATATTCAGGCCTGTCGGTAAAGGCCTATACTTTAAGAATGTACGTGTATTCTTATCACTTAGCTAGTTATAAAGGTATAAAAGAGAGAATCAAAATCACTCTCTGTATGTGTAAGGGTCAGTCTGAGGCTCTGTTCTTAGGCTAAGTAAGGCCTTTGGCTAAGCAGCAGAGGCAGCCATAAGCTGAGAAGTGAACGGTCACATCCTCACATTCCAAACTAGTCACATGGAAATAAGGTGCTATTGGCTGTTAGGAATACAATTCTGTCCTGATATTCCTATCACCTCCAAAGAAAGAAAGAGCCTAGAAGATAGTATCAGAGGGGTAGCCGTGTTAGTCTGAATCTATAAAAAGCAACAGAGGGTCCTGTGGCACCTTTAAGACTAGCCTAGAAGATGTAAAAGGAAACTTAGGTTGATAGTCTTCTGTCTGGTAAGAACTCACTTATCAATAGACACAGCTGGAAAACCCTTATGTCTGTATAGATGGAGTTGTGAAATCTTCACTTCTGTATTGTTTTGTATGTTTATTTGCATGGTCTCTGTCTGGTTCTGTAATTGTTTCTGTCTGCTGTATAATTAATTTTGTTGGGTGTAAACCAATTAAGGTAGTGGAATATAATTGGTTAAATAACCATGTTACAGTATGTTAGGATTGGTTAGGTAAATTTCAGTAAAGTAATCGGTTAAGGTATAGCTAAGCAGAACTCAAGTTTTACTATATAGTCTGCAGTCAATCAGGAAGTAAGGGGGAATGGGAACAGGGAATGTGGTGGGGAAATTGGAATCATGTTTTGCTAAGGGGGAAAATAGGAACAGGGACTGGTGGTGGGGGAATTGGGATCATGTTTTGTTAAGGGGGGGAATGGAAACAGGGAATGGGAACAGGAACAGGGACATAGGTAAGGCTCTGTGGTGTCAGAGCTGGGAAGGGGGACACTGAGGAAGGAAACTGGAATCATGCTTGCTGGAAGTTCACCTCAATAAACATTGAATTTTTTGTGCCTTTGGACTTCGGGTATTGTTGCTCTCTGTTCATGCGAGAAGGACCAGGGAAGTGAGAGGCTGAAGGAATAAGCCCCCTAACAGTGACTTACTTTGTTCTGTCTGTTACTTCTTGGAACCACTTAAATCCTACATTCTGTATTTAATAACATCACTTTTTACTTATTAATTAACGCAGAGTATGTATTAATAACTGGGGGAGCAAACAACTGTGCATATCTCTCTATCAGTGCTGTAGAGGGTGAACAATTTATAAGTTTATCCTTTATAAGCTTTATACAGGATATAATGGATTTATTTGGGTTTAGACCCTGTTATAACTATAAAGGGAAGGGTAACAGCTCTCCTGTGTACAGTACTATAAAATCCCTCCTGGCCAGAGACTCCAAAATCCTTTTACCTGTAAAGGGTTAAGCAGCTTGGGTAACCTGGCTGACACCTGACCCAAAGGACCAATAAGGGGACAAGTTACTTTCAAATCTTGGGGGGGGGGGAAGGCTTTTGTTTGTGCTCTTTGTTTTGGTTGTCATTCACTCTTGGGACTGAGAGGGACCAGACCAGACATCA